>NC_136059.1:781541705-782983371 GCF_964261635.1 Lissotriton helveticus
GAGAGCTTAATAAATGTATTATTCCTCAGTATCCAGTTGTCCCAGATATTTCTTCCCTGTTAACAGCCATTGATTCCGAAGCCATGTTTTTCACTGTTATTGACCTCAAGAATGCATTTTTCAGTGTACCAATTCATCCAGACAGCCAGTTTCTTTTCGGATTCTGTTTAAATGGAAGGAGCTATATGTTTACACGCGCTCCTCAAGGTTTCACAGAAAGCCCTAGTATTTACAGTCAAGCACTCAAGAGACAACTAGACAATATTCACATGCCAACTGACACTGCCCTGCTCCAGTATGTCGATGATCTACTGATCACAGCCCGTTCTGAACGTGCTTGCGAGCGAGCATCACTTACAGTTCTGTATTTTCTAGCCGAGATGGGGCACAAAGTGTCACCTTCAAAGCTTCAATTCTGTGTCCAGCAAGTAGTATACTTAGGACACTTGCTGTCCAAGAGGGGTAGGCAGTTGACACCCGACCGTATCCAGTTAATAGCGAATCTTCCCCAGCCCAGAACCCAGAAGGAGGTACGTGCTTTTATCGGCCTTACTTCTTATTGTAGACAATGGATTCCCCAGTATGCATTTCTAGCCAAACCATTGATACAGTTAACGACACAGGAGGCAGCCGTATCGACTGTCCTCCCTTGGACATCTGACCATACACTTAGTTTCAACGAGTTAAAGAAAGCCCTATGTCAAGCTCCAGTTCTAGCTACACCGAACTACAGTAAGCCTTTTACACTTTTCGTTACTGAACGCGAAGGTACAGCATTATCTGTTCTCACGCAAGATCAAGCAGGTCAATACAAGCCCTGTGCTTATTTTTCGAGCACATTAGATCCAGTCGCCCAGGCGTTGCCTGCGTGCCTCAAGTCAGTTGCAGCCACAGCACTAGCTATCAGACAAAGTGATTCCATAGTTTTAGGACATTCCCTGACAGTACAAGTTCCCCATTCAGTAGAAGTTCTTTTAAACCGAACACAAACTCAGCACTTGACAATTGCACGTTTAACAGGTTATGAATTGACACTGTTCCAGCCACACATAGAAATTAGACGCTGCAACGTTCTGAATCCTGCTACACTGTTACCATCAGTTAATTCAAATCCAGACCCACATGATTGTGTGGAAGTAGTTAACATTACGACTAAGCCAAGACAAGACCTGACAGATATTCCGTTATCAGATCCTGACCTGACACTTTATGTGGATGGTTCATGTATGAGAACTAGTACAGGAGAACTAGTCGCCGCGTATGCAGTGACTACTGACACTGAAGTTATTGAAACACACCGTATTGATACTCTGTCCGCTCAAGCAGCAGAGCTAGTCGCTCTGACACAAGCCTGTATACATGCCAAGAACCTGAAGGTTAATGTTTACACAGATTCACGTTACGCATTCGGAGTTGTACACGACTTCGGAGTGCTCTGGCAGGAGAGAGGTTTCATGACTTCTCATGGAACCAAGATTCAGCATGGTCTCCTTATTCAAGCCCTGTTAGATGCCATACATTTACCGACATCTATTGCTATCATGAAGTGCAAAGCACATACGAAAGTTACTGACATTATTTCCCAAGGTAATGATTTAGCAGACCGCACAGCCAAGCTTACAGCACAGACTCCAGACATTCCAGTAAACAAGACACATATTCCAGATCTGACTACATGCATGACAGTTAAGGACCCTACTCAAGATGTCATAGATATACAGTCACATGCTACTCCCGATGAAATCAAGAAATGGTCTGTACAAGGAGGGGTCCAGACAGATCAAGGATGGTTAACGAAGGGTAGAGCCACATGGTTTCTCCCCGATTCTATGGTTCAAGTCATTATCAATACCGCACATAGTCCAGCACATTTAGGAGAAAAAGCTATGTTAGACAGTATCCAGAACATTTGGTTCAACAAGCATTTACGAGCTGCAGCCAAGCAGAAAGTCCGTACCTGTATGATATGTTGTCAGTTTAATCCAGGTAAAAGTGTCCCGGTGGAACAAGGTGGTTTCCAGCCCCCTGACCACCCTTTTGAGGTCCTCCAGATGGATTATATTCAAATGGAGCGATGTCGAGGTTTCAAGTATGTCCTTGTAGTAGTATGTGCCTTGTCCAGGTGGACAGAAGCATATCCAGTCCCAGATTACACAGCTGCGACCACTGCCAAGCAGTTGGTTCGTGAATTTTTCCCTAGATATGGACTCCCTAGAGTCGTATATTCTGATAACGGTCAGCCATTCTCATCCGAACTCATGAAACACGTTTCCCTGTTGTTAGGGTACCAGTGGAAGTTCCATTGTGTACGCCATCCAGAAGCAGCTGGACTAGTCGAGAGACATAATCAGACTCTGAAAATCCGTATAGCAAAAGTCTGTAAAGACAAGGGTGTGGACTGGTTAGTAGCTTTGCCAGTCGCTCTGTTTTACATGCGTATGGTCGCACATTCCAGATCAGGTCTGTCCCCGTATGAGGTCATTTTCGGCCACCCCCCTAACATGTGGGGTACTCCTAGACCCCGAAGTATTACCGATGTTTCATGTAATATGCTGACAGATTACCTAGCTTCCTTGATGTCTGCCCTCAACTCATGTCGTTCACAGGTTGCCGCCGCATTTCCAGACAATACCGAGGTGGCACCGCACGAGATCGTTCCAGGTTCCTTGGTGATGATCAGAAATTTTGACAGATCAAGTCCGCTGGAACCACGTTGGAAGGAGCCACGTCAGGTCCTCTTGACCACCCGAACTGCCGTCAAGTTGGAAGGCAGGAAGGGGTGGGTACACCTTTCTCATGTAAAACTTTTCAAAGGACCGAAGCCCGTCTTCAAAAACATTTCCAAGAACATTTCCCAGGATTCAAAGGATTGCCAGAACATTGTTTTAAAGGACTGTCCCGCACCGAACATTATTACAACCCCTCCCTTGTTAGAGAAAACTCCGCAACAGGAGTATAAGTTAAAGCTCAGGTCTAATAAGTCAGCCAGTTTGATTGTATAAGTCCTCCCCTAGGTGAAACGGTTAAATTGTTTCTGACATGTATAAAATAGACCCCCATAGTGAGAGAATCAGTCGAAGTTCACTCCAATGTATCGTTTTTCTGAGTTTCGTCTTATTTCTCAGCATAATGATTTCCTGCACCAGCTATGCTTTCTATCTGTGTTTTTCAGTTCCTCATGTAAATATGTCTGCTCATGCTACAGTAGAGCACACGTTTAGTGATCTGCCTCCTCACGAATATTCATACCGCCTCGCAATGCGTAATAACACATTCATCCGTATGTTACATTATTCACACCAGACCAGCAATACCACTAATTGTTGGGTGTGTGGTCGACTCCCCCCTTTCCAGACACCGAAGGGAGTTCTGCCACTGTTTCCTTATCCATTCTCACACAATGGTTCGTGTGGAGCATGGTCCACGTTAACGTCATCCTCAACAGATATGTCTTTTCTTAACAGTACATGTTTCCCAGACAAGCAAGGTTTCCCCCACAGAACAGGTTTAGATCTAGAAAACGAAGTATATAATATAGGAAATTATTCGTCGAATTTCATGGTCCTGAATGTTCAGTCTGATACTACTCCAGACTCACCCGCTATTTCAGTACTACCAGTCAAAGGCGAATTATGTGTCCGTAGTTATGGTTCTGTACATATAGGTCATAGTGAATGTACTACTGTTATCCAGTATAGTGACAGTAGGAAATCTATTTTTAAAGCTTCACGTCATTCTTATTTTATTTGTGGTCAAACTGCATATGTCCGTCTGCCCCTCGATTGGGAGGGAACATGTTACATTGCTTTCCTACTGCCACCTGTTTTTCTAGCCCCACCTGACTATCATAGGAATTCTTTCTTAGTACACACTAGACACAAGAGAAATCTCCCGATTGTCGATTATACTGAAACCGCCGCAGAGCAATTCATTGATATAGATAAAGGTGTTTTCCCTTATTTAGGTACAGTTGTAAATAGTAAGCTAATTCGTAGGTTAACCAGAACCCTCGAAGCAGTAGTAGATGAGACTGCCTCTGCTCTAGGTAACTTAACTGAAGAGCAATCCTTTATGAGAATTGTCGTTTTACAGAATCGTCTCGTCCTTGACGTCATACTGGCCGATAGGGGCGGGGCCTGTAGAATTCTCGGATCCAGTTGTTGCATTTTCATTCCAAATAACGCGCCGTCTGTTTATTCAGCTATAACCAGACTCCATAAAATTGCCCATCTGTTACATCAAGATCCAGGCACCTGGACATGGTCCGGTTGGTTCTGGAATATAATTTCCGCATGGGGATGGAAAGTCCTGTCCTTCCTAGGTATTGCAGTAGCGGTCATATTTAGCTGCTGCCTCTGTATACAATGTGGCCCTGCGATTTGCAGTATGTGTGCTACCTCTTGTATTCCCAGTCCCAAGCCCCGTTCTAAATCCCGTTCCAAGACAATTCGAGACGAGCAAATGGTACTGTATGAAATGATAGACGGTATCATGAATATTGATGTTTCCTGATGGAAACGTAGTGACAAGGAGGGAATGTGGAAAAGTAAATTTTGCCATGTTCTGTGTCCCTACGCCTCATCCATCATATGTTATGTGTGCATGATCAATATGCATATGTTATTCCCCATTTCTGATTAAAGACGCAATTACAGTTGTGTCCACCTCTAGTATGCTAGTTTCCAGTCCTCGTGAATACTACGAATATCAGGCCTATGTAAGTAATGTTGCCACGTTTCTTAGTGTGCACGTTATTCCATTATAAAGTCCCCGTTTCTAGGCCTCAAAAGGGCCCGGACCACAGATTCAGCTCCTGTCTCCTGAAAGCCTCGCTGAGGAGCGATACAGCCCCCACCTGTATCCTCGACCCTTCACTTACTTCCTGCCTCGCAGTGCCCGGTGCACCCCGGCTCTGCCTCTGAGTCTGCCAAAAGTATGTTATAGTTCCTGCTATCAGTTCAGTCCTCCTCCTCTGCATTCCTAAGCTACTGAACTGCATCAATAGTTTCCGTCATTGTCTAGCCTACTCGGCTCCACGTTAGAGAAATACTGTATTTAATGGTCATTTAATATTCTTCACGCACTACATGTAGAATAATGCATGGTCCAGTCTTAGAATCAGGTTAGCCTCTCCCCTCATGACTTCTAGTTCATATCAACATGTTCCCTAAACATTAGATACCAGATAGGGTTTAGGTACATGTCGCTCCGACCCTCCAGACTCTAGTCTCTGCTCCTAGCACAGAGTTCGCAGCCCCCAGCTTCTCCTAGTAACACGTCATTGCCAGTTTTCGCGCACCATTAGGTTAGAGGTCCCGGCTCCTTAGGTAGCCCCCTCCTATGTTTCCGCCCATTCATGACATATTCTGTTACGTTCACATCACATGTCTATGTATACTCCCAGTTACACCTCTTTTTACTGTTATCTCTCGCGACTGTTACGCGTCACGCCTTCTGCTCCACCCACTGTTACGCCTACTGCAATGTAATGCTATGTGTTCGCGCTATGTATATATATCAATGTTATGTTATTAAATGTTAGCGCGCTCATCCCAGACCTAGCCCCAGCAGCTGCTGGGCCTCTTTTTCCCCTGCTGGGTCCCAGTTGTCCTGCTGGGCCCTGTCATTCTGTTCCTATGCAGGTTGTCCTGATCCTGTCCCTTATGCTGTAATAAACCTGCAGAAACTCCTACTACCTCGAATCTTGACTCTTATTTATTGAGCTATCTGTTATTCATTCATTCATCCAAAAATAGGGTATTATTTATTTATTTACCACAGTCCCATAAACAATCTTTTTTTAAAAAAATGCAATTTTGTGACTTCCATGTGTGCTGAATTAAACAGCACACATAGAAGTGACAAAATGGCATTTAAAGCTATTTTATGTACAGGAAGGGGGACTATCCAGTACATAAACAATCTTTTCCCTGCACGCAAAAACCCTTGCACTATGATGCAACTGTGCCTACATTAGCTCTACACTACCAAGTGTAGCGCAGGGGGAAACGCAAGGCTGCACCATATTGTTGTAAATATGGTGCAGCCTTGCGTTTCTGAAGTGGCGGAGTGAGGCATTAAACCATGACCGCTAACGCCTCACTCCGCCACTTCCTTAAACATATGCCCCAGAGAGAATTATGCTTAAAAACACAACTGCAGAGCATTGAACACAGACAAACTAATTCTAACAAGAGCTATGGACGGGTCTATACTGTGCTTCGTTAATATGCATGGCTGACGCTTTATTTAACAAAAGACGTGAGGGACGTGGAGAGGGCAAGCAAGATGGTGGGCAGCAGGAGGGAAGGAGGGAAAGAGCATGCAACACCTCATGATTGTGGGAGAAGTAAGGGGCAAGCAGCCACAAAGGCATGAGAGGGAGCAAGTAACAGATGGAGGAGGGTGATTGGAGGACGGGAGAAGCAAGAATGCGGTGTGGTGGAGAGAGATTTGAAATGCATGCAAGCGCTATGGATGGAGCAGCAAGGAGGGGGGATGAGAGGGTGCATGAAGTAATACCTTAATCATGTCTGGAGCAGTGGACAGGCAAAGGATTAACTTGAAATAATCAGTGTTCGGTCCCTGCTCCACAGCAAGCATTGGAAGTGATGTTTCGGCTGCACTTACCAATTATGGAGCCGGTAAAGAAGAGTGACGTGAAGACAGCAAATGATAAGCAATGGGTGGGCTCCAAGCTCTTTTTTATATAAACACAGCTCTTTTTTATATACTCAATTTTGTCTCCCAAGTGAGACGCGTGCGCTAGTGCATGCACTTGCAGGATTTACCCTAAAAAAAGCACAAAACTAAATAAATAAATCGCAGGATAGATAAAAAATAATCTAAATCTAAAAAAAGCTTATGAAAAGTGACCTAAAATATGAAGGAGGCATAGTGAAGGGTGACCTCAGAGAAGATTTGCAAAATGGGGGAGGGCCACGACCCAATATTTAGAACAACAAACTTTTGCTACCCACCTAGCTTAAATGGACATGAGGTAGGCTATTTTTTTATGTAACTAAAGCATCGTGGGGTACCACACTGTCATTTACAGAAAACACATTTTCTTTGGAAATAGCCACCAAATGTGCACAGACATACTGACTGACGTAATCTGATGTGTCAGCATAGTTGAAGTGCCACATTACACTGTGGCTCCTATGTTTATCTGTCTCATAATGGTCATGCGATCAGCTGACAAAGCAGGCAAAGGAGTGTTTCAAAACTGGATGTGCCTTTTGGGGAAACCAAGTTGCGGCAAAGGAAAAAATCAGTTATCCCTCCAAATGACAATGCAAAATTAGAGTGGCCATCAATTTGTTAAGAATTTAATGGGTTTTTAGTGAGAATTGTTTTGACGCCATAACTGCTGTACGTAATCAAACATGCAATCAGCTCATGAAGAATACTTGTATTTCCAAGACCAACGAAGTGTTATGGGCTGCGAACGAGCTTTCCCTCTAAGAAGCTATGGAGCAAGCTTGCGGCTACATAAAATTGCAACATTTGTTAAAATGGCTAACCAAGAGTCCATAGATGGAGAGATTTTCAAGCTGATGAAAGATCCTTCATCAATAGACGGTGAAATGAGCGTATTTGAAATGAAGTTTGGAACAGACAACAATAAGGGCAGGAGAAACATATATGTTGCAAATGTGGCAATAAGTCATGTAGCCAGTGCTTAATTTGCAAAACATCAAGTGCCAGGCCCTCGTCAGAGGTCACTGTAGCTAGCACCACCCATTGCCCCTGTCAGAGCTACCAATGACGGCACCAACACACTACTATTCATCACACTCTTAAAAGTGTGACAATTCCAGGCTTCCGAAGATTTAAAAAAAGGCCTGGGTGGTAAGTATTAGTCATTTTGATTGTGTATTGAATTATTAAACAGCTGTTGTGCTTATCTCTAAAGTCGAGTGACAGCACCTCCATGTGGCAGACTGTCTGACATAAGTGTCGGTGTTGACATTAAGTGCTGGTGCCGAGCACTGGAAACCCCTGGCTCAAATTAAGCACTGTATGGAGCTAGTGTTAGGAGGCTTCCAAGCATGGCTGCACCAGACATATTGCTAAATTATTCAGGTGAGCTTCAGGAAGGTGAAATTAGATAAACGAATCGGTGGTATAGTTAAACGTTTTACAGCTTAGAGAATATGGACACAAAGTCCTTGCTTCCACCATAATGTCACAAGGTCAAGATAAAACGGCTTCAGCTCATTTGGGATCTGCATATATCCCAGGGAGATAGTGCTGGTGTTGTTAATTTTTGCATCAAATGAGAATGTGTAGGATCCGAATCAAGGTTGATTGTCATGCATTGATGTTTACCTGCTTTAAAGAAAGATAAAGATGTGTGATCGAAAATAGCTTGTTAATGCTCTAGTGAAGACCGAAAAGGATTTTAAAATAATATTGCATAATAATGCCAGAATATGGATTTGAGATGTAGCGGAAGCAGGAGAAGAAGGCACTTTGGATTTGAGGCAACTATACTTATTTCAGATCAGATATGTTGTCTTAAGGCAATCATGCATACAATTATCATCAAGCAAGGAATTATTCGCAAAATACGAAAGTTTAAGAATATTCTATTATTCTATCTGCAAAAAATAGTACGAATGTATTTTTAATGGGTGTATGTAATGTAACAATAATGGATTATTTTCAAATTAGAGCACAAGATTTTAGAATGAGAAGTAATTCCTTCCAATCTCTTGATAAAAAATATAAAACAAGTGTGAAAAAAATATACAGCAGAGGTGAGGAAAAGAGAAATGTACCTCTTGGACCATCACACCGACTTAGGTTTCAGCTCAGTATTCTCTGCAATACACAGTCCCTGGAACCTCAGTGACAATTCTATTTGCGTACATAGATGCAATTTAGGTGAGCAAAAGGCAGGATTTACAAGTGCTAATTAATGTTTGTGGTCCCGCTCATGGACAGAACAACATCTGGCCTGAAATGTCTTGCCCACATCAGCTCTGCTCTAAGACCTCTTCAACGGCTCACAGGAAAATATAGACAGTCTTCAAGGCACTGCCTGGCGCATAAGGCTCTCCATGGTAATGCACTCAACTCTCTCACAAATGTGCTTGTCCCTGAAGTGTCAGGACATCCAAGAGTTGCAGACTGTCGACCAGTCCATTCGGGCACAGGAATTAGGGGGGGGGGGGGTCGATCTCTCCACACATAGGGCTCGTACATGTAGAATTCTCTACATTTCATAGAAAAGAGCTACCTCAAGTTAAAAACATTCTAATTTTTTTACCCCAGAATTTATTAAATCATACCTCCTCCACATTAGCCTTTGCTAGTGGTTTCCAAGTTCCTTTCTGACCAGGTCCGATCCTATGACCTAATGATCATTTTCACCCAGGTTGCAGAAATATTACACTTTCAAAAGACAGGACACCCCAAGTAAACAAAGACATACATACATTACCTTTGCATGTCTGGGCTGAGGAGCCTCCTAGAAAGTCAAACATTACATTCCAAGTACCTATCTTCTGCCCAGGGCAATTCTGAGAGCCGGTAAGTGAGGGGAGGAGAAGAACTAGCCAATGGGGGTATAAGTGCCTGGGTCACATTAGAAACCAGAGGGTACCCCTACAGTGCCACATTCTTTATTGGAAAAGGTCAACAAAGCTGAAACAAGAGGGATTCAGTTCCCTTTTCCAGGGGACATATTTACAAATAATAAAGTTTCCAAATATACGGCTAACCAAACCGGACAACAATGCAAAGATGTATTTTAAATGTTCCTTCTGCCATGTACATAGAAACAGACGATGCCACAACCTGTTATCTAAAATCACACAGTGTGCTAAAAAAATGTAGTGTTCATGGATTGGAGGATAGCAATTAAATACACCATCTGTATCTGTATTTGTACCCTGTTTAAAAACCCCCACCATGGTGTTAATGTCGCGACAGGGATGCGCTGAGAAAGGGACCCAGAGCAGTCCTCCCAGTCCACGGCCAGCCGAGGCACGAATGTTTTCCGCCCCCTGAAATGAAACTCCTTTTGTCCTATGAATGAAAGCTCGCGATGTTTGAAGTTAACGATTATTTCCCAAAAGAAATTGTTGCGCAGTGGAAAAGGGCACTTACCTTTCAGCACTACAGTCACAAATGCTGCTGTCACAAGGCCCTGGTATTAATACTTTGCGCCCTGGAGGACTCTGGGGGGCAGACGTTCAGATGTGAACAACTGTAGACACAGAAAAAAGGAAACTGCTGTTTTCCAATTCGATGCTCGCCCCTACGCGTTGTCCCACCATGCATCAGGCTAAACATGCATTATCTAATGAAACCCTCAAAAGCAGAAATTTATGAGTACTTTCCGGTGCTTTGGTATAACGTTAAAATATTTTGCGGGGATATTGGGGTTGGTCCCACAAAGCGCATTGTTGCCCCCACTACTGAACAGCATTTCGAAATAATATGGAACGCCCCTCTAGGACATGCAGAGCTAACACGTTAGTTACCCTTCCCCATGTATAATTAACAAGCGTTGGCAAAGCCAATAAGTCTCGTCTTTAAAAGGTGAGTGCCGATCAATGGACTTTGTTATGGGTTGTTGAAACTGGAGCGTCCGTGCTATTTTTTTTAAATATTTTTAACCATATAGTTTTGAAATGCCTGTCGGCCATGTTGTAAAAGAAAAGGAGAACAGCTTAAATTACCACAAGTGCGTCACGTGAATGAATGTACATGCACACATATTCGCACACACGGCGTATGCTCACATCTTGTGTGTCACACTGCATTTGTGCTGCATCGCGATGCATGTACATGCAGGCAAGCATAGAATACCCGTCTTGGGTTACATCGTATGTCGTAATGGACGGTTGGCTATTTTTAATTTTTTATTTAATGTCCCAACATGGCTAATGGCAATTTTAGAAAAGTAAAGTAAAAATAAAAAGTAAAACAGTGCATGGAACTAGCAGAGAGAGAGAGAGAGACCATGGGGGTGGAAATTCTCAAGGGAAAAAGGAATTAATGTGTGTGTGTGTATTTGTGTGTGTGTGTATCTGAGTGTGTGGATGTGCATGTGCGTATCTGTGTGCGCATGTGTGTGTCTGTAAAAATGAGAAATGAGGAGAGTCTCCACGTTTTAGGAAGTTTACATCCATCAAAGGCAGGTACTAGTAGCTGATGAAATGCTTATATCTACACGCGTAGTGAAGCTTGCACTGCTGATGTACATCTCGTACTGTTGGTGTATGTCAGTGTATGTTGGTGAATACCTGTTTACTATACAAAATCTGAAGGGATCGCCCCTATGTAGGCATGGTGTGAGAGATGAACAAGGGTGCAGTCCAAGTTTCAATGTGCAGTGCTGGTTATGAGGAAAGGCTGAGAGGATGGGGCAGGACATCGTCTGAAGGATGCACAGCGGATGGTCTGGGCGAATGAACAGTGCACAGCACTGAAGAAGCCTATGGTCTAACAGCGGGGCTGGGTCACTATTTATGATCACCCGTCTCCCTCAATATTGTAATTAGACAAATATGCACCTGGCTTATTTCCTATATGAAAAATATGAAAAACTGCAGCACATTGTGCAAAGTGACACCACACTCTGCATTGCAATACTTAATTATGTATGATCATTCAATTTCTAGTAAGACTCACAGTACAACATTATCTTCTAAGATTTTTGTTTAATTATGGCAACAGCTATGGCATCCCTAAATGTTAGTGTTGGATTCTTAATTTGTTGATAACCCTGGTTTTTCCCAAGTCCCCGAAACCTAATAATCATTCATGCTATAACAAAGGTATGCAAGCCGTACCAGATTTTATAATTTTATAATTGAAATAATTTTGTGGCTTGTAATAATGTCACAATTGCACTATTATTAATGCAAACTAAGGATCCAATTGTACTTAGTTCACTTACAATCTACTATGTACAAAATACAGCAGGTGGGATATCCGGCACCTTTAGTGACCCATCCACCGAACTCTTTTAACCCTTCTCTTATAATGTGCGTAAGCGGTACTAGAAAGTCCTGGCATTGATGTTTTTGTCCAGGACTGGGCTGGCTATCAAGGTTTAGGTGTAGCTTCTTGTCAAGCCTTCCACAAAGTTGGTTTTTACTGGGAAAGTCCTCTGGGAAATTAGACACCTTACCCACAGGTGTGAATGACTTCTGTCGGAGGTTTAATACCACACACATGAGGGGCCCCCGACTTCCTGAAAACAGTGTTTACAATGTTTTAAAAAGAAGGAGAGATACAATTCCAACTGGTGAGAAGAAAGCCTGTTTTGCCTAATGGAGGAAAACTGGAATAGTTGTTCCAACCTCCCGTTCGAATTCCTTTCCAGAAACTGTGAGAGGCAGTGTCCTGTATGGAAAAACAGGAGCACGTGCGTCTTTGAGAAGGAACTAATTGAACCATAGGGAGGGGCGTTTCGGCTAATGTGGCAAACATTAATAATCCTACAGAAAACAAAGTGTTCACTTAACAAACTACGTGGCCGTTGGATCTTGTTAGGTGTGCTCCTTGGACCATTACGTCCTCTTTTGGTTGAAGCTTAAGAAGGAAACGAGGACAAATCCAGTGGACATGACATGAAGATGACAAATACATGTCCACATGTGGAAAGTGCAATATATTTTTCTATCGATCATCTAGAAGGCTGCACTATTTTTGCAGGTGGCAGTGAAAGTCAGAGGCACCTGGGATGAGTCAGCGACACCCTGCTTCCATCTTCCTCCTGTGCTGATTGCCTCCACTTCAACTTTCCCTTCTTTCCTCTCATTGGCTTGTGGCACTTCACTAATTTTGTTTTATTTCACACTCCCAGCCATCTTATTTATAAGTAAAAAAAAAAAAGAAGCAAATACTTTTTGCTTTGGTCTCCTGCAGATAGCCTTCTTCACCAACGGGGGTATTTGCCACCTGGAAACCTTAGAAGCTGAGCAGGTCATGAACCAAATGGGCTAACTCCAGAGGAAGGATTCCCTGTTGACTTTTGAAATTGCATAATAATTTCTCATGAAATTTTGCGTAAATGCATGGAAATTTTCAGGAATTAACATTTCAGTAACAAAATTAGATTTGGTTGTTTCTTGTTTCACTTTTGTTACCCGACTGAGCACGCTTTAAAAAACCTTGCAAGATACTAGCAAGAGAAGGTTTGATAGAAAATGTCTCTTGATAAGACATTTTGCACTGTCTACCTCTTGTATCAGGCGAGACTTTTTGACTCGAGATGGAGGCTCGGGTAAAAAACAAAAATACGCAAAATAGTGAAATGTATAGTTTCGAGAAATGTTATATATTTTCCTTAACTCAAAATCCGGTAATTTGGCGAATTTCGCTGCATAATTTCTCCCGAACCTAATGCTACCCCTAAGGCATATGAGCAATGTGGTTATAGAAAGCTTCTGAGATGTGTTTACTAGAAGAATGGGTTAATTGAAAACAATCCATAATACACAATGAGGTAGAGGTTCCATTATTGACTTTAATGAGCAGACAGAGAGGCAGGTGTGCTAGTAAGCAAAAAAATAGCATTGTCTCCTCTTTGGCACCCAAGTACGGAATTCCGAAAAAGAAATGGTCCCCGTTTAGCAATTGAACTGAAATGTTGAACACAGTTGTAGTAGATATGTAGAAGAAAAAAACATTGGGGCAAATTACCAAGAACCTCGTTAAAATTTTCGCATTTTTAGCGGCAGGAAACTGCAGCTAAAACAGCGATAATGGGCTTGCTAATATGCTTTATAGAATTCCAATAGAAGCCTAGGTTAGATGTGTTGCACATCTAACCTTGGCTTCTATTGGAATTCTATAACACATATTAGCAATCCCATTATCGCCTTTTTAGCGGCAGTTTCCTGCCGGTAAAACGGCGATAATTTTAACGAGGTTCTTGCAAATATGCCCCAAAATTACTAAAATGCCCTTTCAAAATGTAAACACGCCTCCCATTATGAGGCTTATTAACTGAAACAAAACATTCTTTTATTTTTTATGTATGCATAAAGTGCTAGTTTCTGCTGGCAAACTTCTCATGTTCGATACGGAAGGACTAAAGAAAGATTTAACAGGCTCCACGAGCGTGTCATTTCAGCAGATGCGCTGTTTGCTCTTTCTTGTGTGAATAAAGGGCGGTTATGCCCAGCAGCGGGGTGAGAGATTTGACCTCACTGTCTGTTGGAGAGGATATGAAATGTACAATGAAGCTTACTGATCCCGAACAGCGCTTCTCCTGCTCGCCGGCTCCTTGTCAAGGCTGTGCCTTCACATTTCTGCACTCAAAGTGTGGCTCCCAGAAGTCTGGCGTCATTTTAACGCTGAGGAAATCGAGCCAAGACTTCATCTCTGCACTGTGTGCGGTAATAGATTGCTCGCTTGCCTGCTTCCACCCACTGCCCTAATTCAAACACGCTGTTGTGGATCATAAAGCAAGGTTTAAAGAAGACAGGCGCGATATTTAGGAAGGCTAGGCGGGTAGCACTAAGATTTCATGCTTCTGCTGTGTCAAATACGTTTTTTTTTTGGAGTTGCATAATTAGGTGCAACGTACTCATTCCACCAGGTACCCCACACACCCTTAAATCCTAAAAAATACCCTTACCACCATACCCACCAAAACCCTAGGAAAATACTCATACCAACCCACCCCTAACCTGTAAAAATACACTTATCCCCCTATACCCTTACCCTCCCCTAAACCCTAAACATACCCTTACCACCCTGTACTCCTGCCCATAGCTAAAACCTAAAATTACACTTGCCACCTTCTACCTGTACCACCCCTAAAACCTTAAAAGTAACCTTACCATCCTATACCCTTACCCACTCCTAAACCCTAACAATACCCTTACCACCATATACCCTCCCTCTCGTAGAACACCCTTACCACCCTTAACTCCTAACCAAGCCCTAAACCCTAACAATTCCCTTGCCACCCTAGGCCCCTACCCACCCTAAACCATAAAAATACCCTTACCACCCTATACTCCTACCCAAGCCCTCAACCCTAAAAATATCCTTACTATCCTATACTCCTACTCATCCCTAAACCCTACAATTAAACTTACCATCTTGTACCCCAGCCTACCCCTAAATATTAAACATACCTTTACCACCCTATACCTCTACCCAAGCCCTAAACGCAAAAAAATACCCCTAGCACCCTGTACCACTACCCAAGCCCTAAAACCTAAAACTTCCCTTACCACCCTATACCACTACACACCCCAAACCCCCCCCCCAAAAAAAAATATATATATATATATATATTCATTGAAAAAAAACAAAGGTTTCAGGGACGTTATAGTTAGTTGGACATTTTACTTGTACACAACCAGAGAAATTCGGCCATTATAGTTAGTTCAGCTAACTATAACTTGCGCCCCCACAATGCACTGCTGATGACGTCACATATTACATCATTCATGACATGGTCAGTGACATCACTGATGACATCACTGATGACATCTCAAATTACATCACCGATGACATCATCCAGTGACTGTGTGTTTCTGTAAAGTTTAAATATGTTTTATATATATATATCTCTATATATATATATATATATATATATTCACTGAAAAAAACATAGGTTATAGACCATATATAGTTAGGAATTAGCATTTAAAAAACCTTATTTTACTCACACAAAACCATTGAAATTCCATATATAGTTAGTTGCACTAACTATATATCGCGCACCCGCAATCCACTGCTGATCATGTCACATATTACATCATTCATGACATGGTCAGTGACATCACTGATGACATCACTGATGACATCTCAAATGACATCACTGATGACATCACTGATGACATCTCAAATGACATCACTGATGACATCACTGATGACAACATCCAGTGACTGTATGTTTCTGTAAAGTTAAAATATGTCTTACATATTGAAGAATGAGTGGATGTATAAGTGTCTGGATGAAGGATTTAGTAGGTGCGTGACTGACTGTATGAGTGAGTGATTAAATGTGTCTCACTGAATGCATGGGTTAGTGACTAAACTGTCTTAATTTGTGCAGCATTATGTCTGTTGTGATGTAAACTGCTGCATGTGTTGATCATTAGCTATACGAGAGGCTATATGTGTTATTAATTGGTTGCCCAAGTATTTCAATGGGAGATTGAGTTTGTGTGGGGGTGGCTGGAAGGTGTGTGACTCTGTGCATAGATGTGTGAGCAGTTTATTCACTAGGTGTATGAGTTCAAGAGTGCATGTGGAAACAGCTACATGGGCAGTTCACTGTGTGCATGAGTGTATTGATGAGTGAATGGATATCTCAATGCTACATGTCATAGTAAGTACATATGTAAAACACAGTACATGTGAGAGTTGGCATATATAAATAACTGTGCATGAGAGCCACTGAATGAGTGAGTGGTTGTATCGATCATTGTGAACTTGTATCAGGGATTGTATAAGAGAGTAAATATGTGTTAGTATATGTTTCAATAAGTAAGGTGTGTTTAACTGTATAGTTGAAGAAATGGAGGTGAGATTGTTTCTTTGCATGACTGACTGGGTGTGTGAGTAACTCCATGGATGAGTGGCAGTGTGTGAGTGTCTGTATACACTGAGTGTATCTAAGGTTATATTAGAGTCTGAAGAGGTTTATCGTATTAGCACAAGAATGATGTCAAATGAGATGTCATCAGTGATGTCATCAGTGATGTCATTTGAGATGTCATCAGTGATGTCATCAGTGATGTCACTGACCATGTCATGAATGATGTAATATGTGACATGATCAGCAGTGGATTGCGGGTGCGCGATATATAGTTAGTGCAACTAACTATATATGGAATTTCAATGGTTTTGTGTGAGTAAAATAAGGTTTTTTAAATGCTAATTCCTAACTATATATGGTCTATAACCTATGGTTTTTTCAGTGAATTTCAATGGTTTTTTAATAGCAAATATCATAAGCTGTCGAATGTCAAGTACGTGGTAAGTAAAAACATTTTCGTGTTTATGCACACTGATCTGCTTTGAATGCTGCCCCCCACCCCTCATTTCTATTAGGAGTACTCTCTCTTTGCAGATAGTGAAGGGTAGTTAACGCAGGCCTTTGCCCCCGTTGTAATCCGTCGTGCCTGCTTCTCTCTCCATTTGATTGATTGTTCTCTTTGGTTCATTCTCTATTTACAAACAAGCACAGAGTCGCAATACTCTGTTTAGTCTTTGCAGATAGCGAAAAATCGTGTAAAAAAACAAAAGGAATCGAGCAAAATCAGTAGGCCACTAATGGGATCTCTTTTTGACCTCCCTAAAATAGAAACATTAGGAACAACCTGTTGATAATACCAATGTGTATGTACATAAGCGGCGTTCATTTGTGTTCACAGTACCCCTTCTTGATTGTTTGAATCGAGCATTGAATTGTTCGAAGTTGGTTCTCTTAAGAATCTTCTCTGCCTGCAAACGAGGAAGAATAGGAATATTCTCTCTCCCTTTGCAGATAGTGAAGGGTAGGTAACGCAAACCTTTAACACGTCGTGCCTATTTCGTTCCTCATTGATTGATTGTTTCCCCAAACATTGACTGTTTGGGAATTGGTTCTTTTTGGAGGTATTCCCTGTTTGCAAATATACGTAGGAAAATCTTTGCAAATAGTGAAAGGGTACGTAATGCGGACCTTTCTCCCCCGTTGTAATCTGTCATGCCTATCTACTCCCCACTGATTGATGCACCTGTTTCACCCGGACCATTTACTAGAGATACGTCATCTGGCCCGACCAGAGAGCACCCCTAGTGAAAAGGACATATGCAATAATAACGAAGTGATCACTGTATCCTGTTAACAGAAACTTTAGCATGAAACAACCTGGAAAGAAAAGAATAGGAAAACGAAAATCAGTAGGCCACTGATGAACATGAACTTTTATTAAACAACGAACAAAGAAACGATAACATAACGTAATGATAAAACCTATTAATGTCCTAGAAACAAGAAAACGTTAGAAATATGCCAGTGGTGAGAGACCAGAAAAACAGTAAGAGAAACCAAATCACCCCTCGCTGTCCCACCGCCTGCCACGCCAAAAAAATCGATAGACTAGGGAAAATGCAAGTCAGTAGAACATCCGCCCCCACTTTGGAAACTTCCAAGGTGGGGCAGGGTTGCGGCTACGCCCAGCCGGGAGCAGCCCATATAAGGCGGGTCCTGCTGCCACGCCTCGGCCAGGAGATCCTAACGTAGGGTGTAGCCGGAGGAGAGGCCGAGGCCAGCGGGACCCGGCCAGGGGATTGCCTTTACAACGCTGAAGAGTTGCAGGGGGGGGAATGTCTCCTCGACCCTCCCCTCTCTCTCCCAGTCCGGCCGCGGTGGCCCTTGAGAGTTTCAGGTAGTCCCGCCACATGCTCTTCCGGTCCGGCCACCAACGGTCGGGGGGCCGAGGCCGACGGGATCCGGCTGCAGCCGATAAACCAAGGAACCCGTTCATGGGGCCAGAGCCAGGGGCGTCCGGCCGACATCCACCGGAAGCCCGGCCCGAAGACGGACGGGACACTTCTTCTTTCTTGAATAATGGCTGCGACAACACTGGGGGGGGATGTCTTGCACATGCCTCCGACCCCCCCCCTCGTCCTCATCGCCTGGTCCGGCCATAACAAATCTCAAGCGAGACGCCGTGGGGTGCACTGGGAGGGAGAGACGATGCGAACAGGCCTCTCCCGCCTCCCCAGTGGAGGCTTCCCACCTGCACCCTCAGCGCTCCAAGCGCCCGGAAAAGGGTTCTTCCACTGTGGCGATGCTGCAACGTCTCGCCCGGCAGGGTGGAGCCCGTCCGCTCATTTGACCCCGCGATCGCCAGTAGCTACCGAACTCTCAAAATGGCGGTCGACCTGGCAAGAGCGGGCCCAGCATAAAGAAATGGCCCGGTCACTGGTTGACTCCACCACCGTAGTCCTCCACGACCTTGAAGATTCTAGAGGAGCCGCGGGAGTCTCCGACCCCCGCAGACACCCCCGATGGGGAATGACTGCCATGATCGCCCGTGGAGTGACGAAACTGTATCCGCGGGACGTCGGCGCTCCCATGCTGGCGCCAGCCTCACTTTGAATTACTAGAATCCTGCAGACCTCAGTTCCGGTGAAAGCACAGTGTGACCCGGTAGGAAAAATTGTTGCACCCCCTCCCCTTTTTGACTGATAGTTCAAACCACCGATCCTTTCCTTTGCCCTTTTAACGGAACTTTGGACTGCCTCCCCCTCTTTTACATTTTCTAGAGAAAACAAAACATTAACCACTACATTAGCATAGCAGTTGACACCAGAACTGTTTTCAAATTGAAAACCAACAACATCTTCAACAGAATCCTTTTTGTTTCTGCTGTGACCCTGCTACAGCACAGGCATTGTCCCCAGCAGTAATTCTGCAATGCCGGTAAGAATAGCTGTGGTGCCTACTGGACTCACTCACCCCCGCGGCGCCCCACGCCGTTATTTGCTGGGCGGCAACTTACTAGACATCACTTTCGTGCCATCTAGATTTCAGCGCGTTCTGCTGCCTTGGAACTATTCGCACAACAGACTGCTACTGACAACCCACCCCCAGGCAACATCTTCTGAATTTTCATAATTTGAAAGAACTAGTAACATGTCCTCATCAGGAATTCAAAAGAAATTGCCACGGTCTCTTCGTTGTTTAAATGTTTTTACTGTTTTTGTTTTGTTGTATATATTTATATGTTATTAAAGTTTTATATTCCTACTACTTTGTTGGAGTGCTATATATTTTTAATGTGACACATAATTGTAAAAACTTTGATGTACAAAGAGTCATTCCTGGAATCTTCCGCTTCAGGCTCGGTCCCCTCCCCAATCACAATACAGGATGGTTTTCAGATAGTAGGAACACGTGTGGTGTGACGGATCTCATCGGGTGTGGGCCTTGATCTACTATAACTCCTTTGAAGAGGGGTGATTCTTTACAGCTGGAGCCATAAACTACATCTGCAGGGCTAGCTGATAGCCTGGACAATCGGACACAGAGGAAGAGGAGTGTCAGAGGGTGCGGTAGTGAATAGGGCGAAAGGGAGGTGTCGGGCGGGCACAGAGTGTGATTCTCAGGGAAGAGCAGCGCAGATGGGGGGAGGTTTATTGCCCATGCATAAGACAGAGAGCGGGGGTGACCAGTGCCTGGGGAAGATGCTTGCGAGGGTGGGGAGCCATGCTACGAATCGACAGCGTGCAGAGAGTGGGTCTGGTCAAGGCATCTAAAATGGCTGCCGTGCACGACAAAAGTGTGGCATTTCAAAAAAGGCAAGATGGCGCAAACAATGTTTTTCAACACTTCCTCATTTCCTTCGAATCGAACGTTAACAGACGTTGGTGCATATTACCAAAGTTAAGCGATATTTATCGCTAACGATGCTTACCAACGAATTTTTTACCGCTAAGCATCGTCAGAAATTATCGAAGATAAACCTTGCTATTATCAAGGTTTATCGCAAATGCGATAAAAAACGGCCGCAATGCATGAATATCGCTAAAAAGTCAGCGATATTCATGCATTACCGAGCTAATGCTCTTAGCCATGTTATCCACCTCCCATTGGATAACATGGCTAAGAACTGCTCAGGGCAGGTGTTACTTTTTGGAGATATTCGCGCTTAGCGCGAATATCTCCAAAAGTTGGTAATAGGAGATAGATATCTTGCATGTTGTAATGCAAATTATTGTGGTATATGGAACTCATACCATAATCTCTCAGGAAAGCAGAAACTGATCCTTTTGGGACTGCCTGAAAAGGCCTAGGGGGTGAGGGGTACTCTACTTTGCCCCCTTTTCACGTTCCGAACTATTTTATTTTACTCTCTTCTGTAATTACACAAAATAGCAGCGATAAGATGCATCGGAGACACACAGTGAGAGAAAGGAGGCCGGAGATGAAGAAGAGATGTCAAATACACATTGGAGATAATATAGTGGCAGAAGGGAAGTAAATATGAGTAAACTTACCATGTAACATAAAAATGTTGCACTCTATACTATAAGTCTCATTTTATACTACAATCACTTCGCTACAACCTCATAAATTAAAAATAAAAATGAATAATGTCTCAAACAATTTTTGATTTCTAAATATAAATTTATTCTTCAGAATTTTCTAAATTTGAAAGAACTAGTAACATGTCCTCATCAGCAATTTCCTCATGAAAAGTCTGCAATGATGATTCTTGTAACTCTATGGTCTCCAAACATTCGATAAATTCGCCATCAACAGATTGATCAAAAAAATCATTCAAGTCATCTCCTCCTTGTGACAATATTTCATTATTGGTGCTGTCAATTTCAATCAATGTAGTGGAATCATTCAAGTCATCTCCTCCTTGTGACAATATTTCATTATTGGTGCTGTCAATTTCAATCAATGTAGTGGAATCATTCAAGTCATCTCCTCGTGACAATATTTCATTATTGGTGCTCTCAATTTCAATCAATGTAGTGGAATCATTCAAGTCATCTCCTCCTTGTGACAATATTTCATTATTGGTGCTGTCAATTTCAATCAATCTAATGAAATCATACACGTCATCTCCTCCTTGTGACAATATTTCATTATTGGTGCTCTCAATTTCAATCAATGTAGTGGACAATTCAAAAGAAATTGCCACGGTCTCTTCATTGTGAGCCATTTTATTTTGAAATTGCTTGCTGTAAATTGCAGAAAAAAATAATCACTTTCATTTATCGTTTTTAGTAATACATAATATAAAACTAACTTTATCAAGTATTTAGTATAACAGAAGGACTGCAAATAAATAACAGAAAACATTTTTCAAATTATCTTCAAGTGTACAACATAGTTCCCCTTACAAATTAACAACTCACCTTTTTAAAAGTAGGAGAAGTGTTAGTACTGTGTAAATCAAACACCAGAAATTCACCACCAAAAATTCCTCACAAATGTACCTCAGACAGTAGTATCACAAAATGGCTCTGGTTTCCTCTCATTTGACATATATACATAACCAATTAACTTTCATCACACACAAATACAAAACCAAAGTAACATTTTAATTGGTTCTAAATTTCAACACTTTCAAATGTGTTTTCCCTATGCAATTTTCCATAGGACATTTACATACGTCTACAGCCTGAATGGCTGAACGGAATTACACCAAACTTGGCAAAATGGTACATCAAACCTAAGAGGTCAGGAAGGATCTACTATGCCCCCTTATGGTCATTTGCCCCTTCGATTTGGCCTCCTCTTGTCTCTCGATCCTACCGAGAGACAAGATGGCGGCCGCTACGGACTGTTTGGAATGTTGACAGACGCCGGAGAACCAATCAGCTTCGCAAAGCTCCGTAACGCGAAAAGTACGCGAAGCGGAGCGCTGTTACAGATATATATCTTTTTTTGAACGTTAATTTCTCAAAATCCACTGGAGCACATATATTGAGACCTAGCAAAGGCACATCGGGCTACCAGTCCCTAATATTTTGCCAAGTTTCGTGCAAATCCATTCAGCCGTTCGATTATTGACATTTAGATACGTCTACAGCCTGAATGGCTGAACGGAATTACACCAAACTTGGCAAAATGGTACATCAAACCTAAGAGGTCAGGGAGGATCTACTATGCCCCCTTATGGTCGTTTGCCCCTTCGCTTTCGCCTCCTCTTGTCTCTCGATCCTACCGAGAGACAAGATGGCGGCCGCTACGGACTGTTTGGAATGTTGACAGACGCCGGAGAACCAATCAGCTTCGCTTCACAAAGCTCCGTTGCGCGAAAAGTACGCGAACTGGAGCGCTGCCCGGTCCGCTGTTACAGATATATATCTTTTTTTAAACGTTAATTTCTCAAAATCCACTGGAGCACATATATTGAGACCTACAAAAGGCACATCGGGCTACCAGTCCCTACAATTTTGCCAAGTTTCGTGCAAATCCATTCAGCCGTTCGGGCTAAAAGTGAGGCCAACCGCCCTATGGAAAACTCAATGTTAAAAACACGTTTTGGGACCCCCCTTTTTTCTCGACCCCCCCTGGACGAACCCCCCCCAATTTTCAGGGGCTGCTCAGAAACAAAATGTGCCATTTTCCTGAGAATTTCAGCCAATTCCGTCCACAAACGCCAAAGTTATTAGACATAGAATTTTCAAAAATCCCATAGAGAAAAAATCCTAACTATATATACCTACTGGCGACCGCCAGTAGGTAATATATAGATATATATATATATATATATATATATATATATATATATATATATATATATATATATATATATATATATATATATATATATATATATATATCTATATATATATCTATATATATAGATATATATATAGGCCAAGGTGTATTGAAGATTGAGTGGGAGTATAGGTGTCTGAATGGATGATTTGGTAGGTGTATGACTGACTGTATAAATGAGTGATTAAATGAGTCTTACTGAATGCATCGGTTAGTGACTGATACAGACATTCACACAGTTTAGTTTGTCAGTTGGCGTGTAAGCGGTTGCCTGGGTTGGTGAGTAGCTAAATGAGGGTCAATATGGGTTATTGATTGGTTGTCTGAGTATCTGTATGTGTGCCTGAGTGTCTGTGTGGGGGATAGTGGTGGGTGACTCTGTGCACAGATGTGTGAGTGGGTGATTCACTGGGTGTATGGGTTCAAGAGTGCATCTGTGAAGGGTTGTATGGGTGGGTGAGTGTGTATATGGGTGTGTTGATGAGTGAATGGATGTCTCAGTGGTACATGTGTGAGTAACTGCAAATTGTGAAAGGCAGTATATGTGAGTGTTGGAGTATATACATGACTATATGTGAGAGTGAGTGATTGTGAGAGTGGCTGTATGGATGAGTGTGTGCTTGTATTAGTTATTGTATAAGAGTGTAAGTATGTTTTAGTATATGTTTGAATAAGTGAGGTAGTGTGTGTATAACTGTATAGGTGAGTAAATTGGAGTGTGATTGATTCTTTGCATGACTGACTAGATGTGTGAGTAACTCTATGGATGAGTTCTGGTGTGTGAGTGTGAGACGCCAAAACTTCCTGTGATTCTGGGCAAATCACTTAATCTCCCCGTGCCTAAAATTAATGTGTGTCTGTCCCGTAACTGGTGCTATGTAAAGCGCTCAAAAAATGTGAGTGCATATGATAGTGCCGTATTGATGGTTAACTGCATCTATGAGTGACTGGATGGGTGAATGAGTGGATGTGTGTGTAGACCTAGGAGTGAGTGGGTATGTACTAACTGGTATTGGTGTGTCTATGGTTTTGAAAATGGTAGTCTGTATGTTAGAGTGGGTTTATCAAAGGTTATATTAGGGTATGAGGAGGTGCATCAGATTATCACGTAGATGATGTCATCAGTGATGTCATTTGAGATGCCATTAGTGATGTCACTGACCATGTGATGAATGATGTAATATGTGACTTCATCAGCCGTGCATTGCGGGGTGCGAGTTATAGTTAGCTGAATTAACTATAACAGCCAAAATTTTCTGGTTTTGTACAAGTGAAATGTCCAACTAACTATAACGTCCCTGTAACTGGTGGTTTTTTCAGTGAATTTCTAAGGTTTTTTAAATGCTAATTTCTAACTATAACGTCCCTGAAACCTTTGGTTTTTTCAGTGAATTTCAAAGGTTTTTTAAATGCTAATTTACAACTATAATGTCCCTGAAACCTACGTTTTTTTTAATGAATTTCAAAGGTTTTTTAAATGCTAATTTCTAACTATAAAATAGCAGTCGCATTTGCAGAGTGGTGGAGAAAGGTGAGCTTGGCCTGCAAACACCTTTTAGCAATCCCACTGTGTGGGATTTGCTGGAGGTAACAGGAGGAGTAGTTAGCCCTCAACGTCAAACTGGGGACCAACTACCCCTTTTATTACCTCCAGTAAGTCCCACACAGCAGGATAGCTAACTTGTTATATCAGGGCCCGCCCCCTTGATGCACCACTGTGAAAACACCCCCCCCCCATGGCGTGTTGTAAGTTACGGGATTAAGTCCCCTTGAATCCTGAGGGTCCCTGGGGGCCAAGTAGCCCACCAGGTACCTCCATTAAGCGCCACAGAGCTGCACTGCAGAGAGGTGTTGGAGGCCACACCCTCTTTTGACACCACTCTTCTAACGCAGCTCCTGGCGCACTGCTGCTCAGAGAATGAAGTCCACTTGTGTCCTGGGGGCCTTGATCTATATATATATATATATATATATATATATATATCAGCGCAAACTCCAAAAACAGCCACTACTGGTTCCTGTGAGAATCAGAACCCTCCGGGCAATAAGGAGACGGACCACGAACTGGATACACAGCTGTTTAATGTGCAGGGGGTTGAAAATAGCGAGGGCAAGACGCGTTTCGGGCTGCCAGAGCCCTTGTTCACATGCATAGATTCAACGTCTTTTTTTCTTTTTTATAATGCAGTGGTAGCCCGCCATTTCTCTTTCAGGTCACATGGTCATAGACATAAACAAAATAGTTTGTATATACTTAATTTACGATGTACCGGCATAATCACAATATAAAAATAATAAATTATTTTTAACATTGATTAATTACATCCATATATTTTTAAATATAAAAATTACATCAATTAATTTTAATTTTCCTGGATATATATATGTTTCCACACAACTCCACCCAATTGCCAAAGAGAAACGGGCACCCGATGATGTGCAAAATACATTGTCTTGTTGCAGTTTCTGATCAAATCAACGCATTTCGGCTCAACAAACCTTTCTCAAAGTCAGTAAGCCCCATCACCCACAAAAATAAACACAAACACATCTAGAAACTGAAAAAACATTATGCGCTAGTGTTGGTAGAAATCGCATGATACATAGAAATGTTAAACACAATAATTTCAAATCTCAATCGGTGTCAATAATCAAAACTAATTACAAAGAAATCAAATGTGCCAACCTAAATCACATGTACAACGATTTCATTATGAATGTCTCATGGACATAGAGTGAATTTTGCTCTACAAATCAAATGAGTCAATCAAGTGATTTTAAGGCATTTAGGTTAGACAGGCAGGCAAAATTCCTGAGAAATTCCCCACTTCTTGGAATCAGTGACCAAGGGGAACACATAATAAAAAAATAATAAAAGGCAATAAAAAAACCAATTATTGTATCATGGAATGTGATTAAAATCCTGCAATTCAATCAATGTGCAGAAATTATCAACATATCCCCAAGTACTAGGGAGGAGGTGAGTGACCCATGCGTATCACCAAAGTGGGCAAACAAATTAAGTGACCTATTCAATGATATTACATATTTCATATTGTTGATACAGGAAGATTCCCAACAGGAATTATTGCAATCAATAAACCTATAAAATGTTTAATACAGAACTCAAAGTCAATTCAAAGATGCAGATGTACATAATTCATTCACTGTAAAAACCATGTGACACCATCTTAAAGTTTAAGCCCAAAGATTTACATATATGAAACCAACTCTTAGACTATGCCATGTCGTCGATTTGTATTCTGCTGTTACTAAGTTAGAATCAGGGTAATGCTTAGCCAGCATGTACTTCCAATTCTTCATCTTTGTTAAACCTGGATGGAAATTTAGTATGTAGATCTGATGTATACCTTGACTCAGGTTGTCGCTGTTATCTGGTTTTATTCCCCCCTTGAAGACTCCTATCAATTCTATCAATGGCAAAGAACCTTAGTTTAGACACATCACGATTTTTTAAAAATTATTTTATTTTACCCATTTCAATAATACAATACAGACAAAATCATAATAATAAGACAAATCTACATACAAAATATAACACAAAGAAGATAGGTACAAAATCATCTTGAATATTCATTCCAATAAAAATCACCAACTTAACAAATGACATTAATCAAACTAATATTACATAAATTGACATCACAGTACAATCATTCCTTCAGAGAACAGCATGTTCGTCAATACAACAACACCAGTGCCTTATAGGGAGCACCATTCTCTAACATGTGTATTCTAATGTCAGGGAAATCTGTTATGCCCGTTGCGTCTTTAAGGTCCTCTCTGTGGGAGGGGGTGTGGCAGTTTTTTCTTGGGTCCGAGTCTCAATGTAAGTAGCATACAGGCTCCAAAAGTTCTTTGGGTGGTTCCTAGGGAGGAGCAACTCACTGTATGTTTCTGTTTGTGTATTACAGTACAACATGTCCCCAGACCATTGTTTCAGTGTGGGAGGGGAACCCAGAGACCAGTGTATCGCCAATACTCGTTTGGGACCAACAGCGCCATGTCTACTAATCGTCTGATAGGTTTCTGCAATTTTTGTTTGAGTATCCTAGAAGGGCCAGCAGTGGGTCAGGACTTAGGTCTGCCTGAGTAACTGATTGGAGTTCTGTAAATATCTGTATCCAGAAGTTCCACATCACGGTTATGTACATGTGAAAATGCCTCGCCATAGGAGAAGCTAAGTACAGATTTTTAATGGCGCGATGATGCTCTAAAATGAACTTCCTTCATGGGAAGTTTGGGCTCCCAACATACATCAGAGCTCACTCCCAGAGCTAAAATCATTGTATGTGGGGAGGTGTGCCACACGGCCCTCATCCCGAGCCTTCAAAGGGCCTGAGGAGCCCACCCACAAGGCCAAAACCATAGTATAGCGGGAGGGGGGGATATGCGGACCCCCTCCCTGAGTTGTGATAGACCCTGGGTAGTCCACTCTAGGGGCTGACATTTTTCAAAATGGTGTATGGGACCACATGCCTCATGAGCCATGGTGGTCCCAGGGAGCCCACCCCAGTGCTGAAATATGTCACAAAGGGGAGGGGGCCCACATGGACCCCTTTCCAAGCATCTAAAGGCCCGGGTACTCCGTCCCCCTGGGCCGACTTACTAGCTATACATTGGGACATAACAGTTTCCCTGACCGCACCAGCACGGGCAGGGAAACCTGTGTTTGCTCCCTCTTGGCTGAAGCATTCCTAAATCTCCTGCCAAGCTGGGGTAAACACACAGGGCCTGATTTAGAAGTCAGCGGAGGGAATACTCTGACACAAATGTGACAGATATCCCATCTGTCGTATTACGATCTCCATAGGCTAGAATGTGATCGTAATACGGCGGACGGGATATCAGTCACGTTTGGGATGGAGTGTTCCCTTCCACTGACTTCTGAATCAGGCCCAAATTCTACTCCCATCAGGTGGGTGCTTTAAAAATGCTCTCTCTGGCTGGGAGCAGACTTTCTAATCTGTTTCCCTGCCCACGCTAATGCGGGCAGAGTAACAGATCAAAATATTGCTAATGCCTGCAGGGAGTATCATTTGTAGCTGCTCCCTGCGGACTGGAGCAATACTGACACACTCTGCATGCACGCAGCCGGTTGAGGCAGAGGGGGCCATGGGGCTCCCTTCGCAATCCCAAATAAATGTATGATGAGTGAACTGGGTGGGCACCAGGGAACCCGCCTGTAATAGTATGGGCCCTGGGGATAGGGCCCCCAGGGCCGATAACAGCAATTGAAGAGGGGCTGTGTGGTCCCCCTTCCCTTTTGACATATATGTACGGCCCTGGGGGATGGGATGGGGTCACCAGGGCCTAAAGAGGCTTGAGGAGGAAGGCCTTGTGGCCCACCTTCCCCCATTTAATATATATGTACGGCTCTGGTGGTTGGGGTTCCCAAGGCCTAAAGAGGCTCGGGTGACCAATGGCCCCCTTCCTTTTAATTAAAAATAAAACAAATATGAGTGATGGGGTCACCAGGGCCTAACCAGGCTCCGGGAGGGGGCTCAGGCAGCCACCCTCTCCTATATAAAAAAGGCCCTAGAGATAGGGGGGCACACAAAGCACATTCAAAAGAGGTTGCAAAATCTGCTGCTGCATTACTAAATGTGACAGGAGGAATTTTTGCAAACTTCAGCAAATACTGCAAATGCAGAAATGGAGGCCTTAGGGAGACATTAGACCTCAATCCCTACTTTTGTATTGTCTTCATGTGATAGTTTTTTTTTTAAGCAGGCCCTATTCTTTAACGGAAAAGGGGTGCTGTTAAAATGTTACATTCTGCAAATGACAATAGGGATGAGGGAGTGGTCCTCTGTGTAAGAAAGTGAATTATTGATTGGATAAGTGGTAGTCTACCACAACAAATAAAGTCACTAAACGTTTAGGTCATGTAACAGGTGTTAGTTATTTAAAACTGACCTCAACTCATAGTATCTATGGCACAGAGCAGAAAGGCTTAACTTAAAGCTAATGTGTAAAACATTTTAAAGTACCATAACAGTTAACAGTCAAAGATGAACACAAAAAAAATCCTGTTCCAACGTATAAAAATGTCTTAAGCAAAATTACATGAAAATGACAAACATCCAATAAGGAGAAGCAAAGATATGAATTATTAAAGATTTATGTGGAAAAAGCACAGAGACAAATAAAGCACCAGTAATGTTATGTTATGTTATGTTAACATTTGGTAGAGCGCGACAGCTG
Organism: Lissotriton helveticus; assembly: GCF_964261635.1. Taxonomy (NCBI): domain Eukaryota; kingdom Metazoa; phylum Chordata; class Amphibia; order Caudata; family Salamandridae; genus Lissotriton; species Lissotriton helveticus. The sequence goes on from NC_136059.1 coordinate 781,571,158, forward strand.
CCCCAGCAAAGAGGCGTCCCGGCGCTAAGAAGACCATGTCAGCTCCTGGGGGAAGAGAGGGAGAGAGTCAGGGGGACTAGGGAGAGGGGAACAAATGGGTTTTGACGGCTTTGCGAAAGGCAGTCAAGTTCTCCAGAGAGCGGATGTGCAGAGGAAGGGTGTTCCAGAGTTTGGCTCCCATCACCTTAAAGGAGCGTCCGCCAGTGCGGGCAAGCTTTGTCCGGGGGACAGTCAGTAGGGGTTGACCTAATGAGCGAAGGTTGCGTTGTGGCACATAAGGTGTTCGGAGTGGGCGAAGTAGTTCTGGGCGTCCAGTTTTAAGTATTTTAAAAATCATAATGAGTGTTTTGAACTGGATACGTGATTCGATGGGTAGCCAGTGCAGTTTTCGAATAGTGGCTCTGGCTGAGCATCTGCGGGGGAGACCAACTAAGGCTCTTGCCGCAGTGTTCTGCACGCGTTGCAGTCGTGCAATTTCTGCTTTGTTTGCGCCCAGTAGCAGTACATTGGCGTAGTCCAAGCGGGAGAGGATTGTGGCTTGGACAATCAGCTGGCGAATCTTGGGGTCGAAGAATCCAAGTATAGGATTGAGGTTCCTTAGCAGGCCCACACAGGAAGCTGCCACTTTTTTTGTGTGGGTCTGGAAGCTAAGTGCGGAGTCCATCCAGACACCAAGGTTTTTGACCAGGGATTTAGGAGGTGGGATAGTGCCTAGCGACGAGGGCCACCAGTGCTCGTTCCAGTAATTGGTGTTCTTACCGAGGAGCAGCACCTCTGTCTTTCCTGCGTTAAGCTGCAGGCAATTGTCCGTCATCCACTGGGCTACGGCAGCCAGACCATCTCTAAATCTTGAGGCCGTGGTGGAAGGGCCTTCAGTGAGAGTGATGGCTAGTTGCGTGTCATCTGCGTAAGACACTAATGAGAGATTCCATGCTTTAGCCACTGCGGCGAGTGGTTGTACATATAGGTTAAAAAGAGATGGGCTAAGAGCAGAGCCCTGAGGGACACCCTGTCCGATGGGGTGGGGCTGGGAAAGAAAAGGAGGAGCAGACACCCTAAATGATCTGTCTTTCAAGAAGGAGCGGAACCAATCCAGGGCAAGACCTGAGATTCCTACATTGGCCAGACGATCTAGAAGAATGTTATGGGAGACCGTGTCAAAGGCTGCGCTGAGGTCTAACAGAATCAGCGCAGCACTTTGGCCGGCATCCAGTATCGTCCGTAGATGTTCCGACGTGGCCAGGAGGGCAAACTCGGTGCTATGTCCAGGCCTGAATCCATTTTGGGATGGGTCTAGGATGTTATTATGATCCATGTGCTGGGATAAGATGATGTTAACGTGGGCTTCTGCAAGTTTAGATGTCCATGGGAGCAATGAGATCGGCCTAAAGTTCTCTAACTTGGAGGGGTCCAGGGTCGGCTTCTTGATGATGGGGGAGACCCAAGCCTGTTTCCACGCGGTCGGGACATTGGCCGAGGAGAAGGAGAGATTAAGTATGGAAGCCAAGGAAGGCAGGAAGAATTCTAGGGATTTGATAAATTGGGCTGGTCTCATCGGGTCTGCAGGAGAACCAGATTTGACTTTCATACAAAGTTTCGCAAGATCCTCCTGTGAGATTTCGGGTTTGGATATCAAAATGGTGCTGTTGTTGCTGATGGAATTAAGGGGGTTGAGTGGAACAGAAGCGGTCTGTGGGAATGATTTGTAGATTTTTTGCACCTTCTCAACAAAAAATGTAGCAAGGTCTTCACATTGTTAAGCGGAGGTGATGCTAGAGGAAGAAGATCTACTGCTCTGCAGTTCTTCTAACAGTTTAAAAACAACTTTAGCGGGGTTAGGGCTAGAGTTAATTTCGCCTGTGTAGAAGGTGGCACGTGCGGAGCGAATAGCTTTGTGGTAGCCTTTTTGTTTAGACAGGTAGATAGTTTTATCCCTATCATTGTATTCTCTTCTCCAGACTCTTTCGGCTTTCTTGCATTCCTTCCGCATGGATTTTAAGGAGTCGTTATACCATGGGTTGGAAGGGGAACTGCGTCCCTTAGACCATTTGAGAGGGATAAGGGCATCTAGTCCCTTCGTGATCCAGTCATGGAAGGCAGCATATGTAGTGTTGATATCTATGTCTGCCTTATGCCGGAATTCTACAAGAGCGGAGTGTAGGTCACTGGTAGAGAGTTTGTGCCATGATCTTTTTAGGTGTCGAGTGGGTTCAGCTTTCTTGAATGTTTCTGTGATCAGTATGGTGAGTTTAATAAGGTAGTGGTCTGTCCATCCCATAGGTTTGGGAGCTTCTGTCGTAGTCTCCAAGATGTTAGTGAAGATGGGGTCTAGTGTATGCCCGGCTGAGTGGGTGGCGGCCTGGATCAAAGGGTAGAGTTGTAGGGCTGCTAAGTCCGCCAAGAGGTTTTTAATTGTGGGATCTTGAGTTAGATCGAAATGGAGAATAAGGTCTCCTAATATGGTGAAGTTGGCCGAGCTCACCACTAAGGAGCTTGCCACTTCAAGGAGAGCTTCAATAAATTTAGAAGCCGGACCGGGAGGCCTGTAGATGTATAGGCCCGATAGGGAGAAATGGGGGCCCGTTGTGATATTAAATCGAGCGCTCTCACAGCTCGAGATAATTTCTTTAGTAAAGGAACAGGTGAATTGTTTTCTGTAGATGACAGCGATGCCGCCTCCTCTGGCGTCTCTATTTAGCGATTTCATGGAGTAGCTATCTGGTAGCGTGAGGTTCGGTATACTAGTCGTATCGTCACGGAGCCAGGTTTCGCATAGAAAGAGGATGTCAGGGTTCTCTTCAAGTAGGGAGTATTTACTTCTAGATGGTATATACAAAAGGATTTTTGGACGACGTAGGGTATAGTAAGGTGCACTAGGGATAGTACACTCAAAATAGCGTTGTTTAACACTCAACCAACTACTGGGGCATCGTCCCAACCCCAGATTAAACTGAACAAATACAAAAAAGAGCTGGGAGTGCTTGTTTATCTCAGACACAATTAGATATTTTAATCTTCAAAAGAAACACAAATGGATCAATTGTCCAAAAATATGAATTGTAAACATATACACAATCAAAATTCTTGTTTGTTCTTGATGTTCGGCAGCCGACGCGTTTCGTCCTAAAGGCAGGACGTCATCAGGGCTGCAAGTGCAAACACATAATACAAATATATCAGTACATGTGTACAATCTCAATCAGTAATAACCTGAGAACATAACCAAAATCTCATTAAAACTATTCGGTACGGTACAGCTCATTGTGCCGTGTGGTACTCACAAAGAATTCAATGGCTTCACACTATTAGAAAAACAAGCGGGCACTGATTGCCTGTAATTCTCACTCGAAATCATATCTAAAGATCTAAGATTTGCACTTGCAGCCCTGATGACGTCCTGCCTTTAGGACGAAACGCGTCGGCTGCCGAACATCAAGAACAAACAAGAATTTTGAACTATTGATCCATTTGTGTTTCTTTTGAAGATTAAAATATCTAATTGTGTCTGAGATAAACAAGCACTCCCAGCTCTTTTTTGTACTTCTAGATGGTGTTTAACGAGAGACCTGACATTGAGTTGGAGGATGGTAAGGGGGGTTAGATTGTGCGTGCCTAAGAGGTGCCTAAGTCGGCAGGGGCTAGGTGTAGAGAAATGGCAGGACTTACATTGGAGGCATGTCTGTCCGAGGGTTCCTGATATCTCCTCGCAGCTCTGTCCGGGGTTCAGAGCGACTAGAGATTTCCTATCATAGTAACGGGGTTCTCGTAGAGTTTGGCCAGGGGGATTGGCGAGAGGCGATGTCTTGGTGATGACGGGCGCAGACGTGCTTGCCTTAGATGCGCCTTTGGCGCGCAATCGTTGCTCCCGCTGCGCTCGCCCGCTGCACGTCCGAAAGACACACATAATTTAAGGGGAGAAGAGGTCGGGGAGAGGGGCGTGGCCTCGTAAAAAGGGGCGTGGCCTTAGGGTGCGGCGGGAAATGGCGGCAAGATTTGTTTCAGCTGAGTGTCCTCGGCAGCGCTAAGATCCGCTGCGAGGCTGTGGCCCAGAGGCTGGAAATGTGGACGGTGAGGCTTTTGAATCAACACACACACATTCACTCGTATTTGTTTTTAAAAAGCAAAGTATTTCAATTCGTGACTCACAATAGTTAAAATTAGCAAGTGCTCGTTGCCTAGAGCTCCCGGCTTCCGCCTCAGGAGATGTGATCTTCTAACAAGACGCTGGGCTTTCGCGCCTTATGTAGTCCGGGGGCGTGGCCTCGTAAAAAGGGGCGTGGCCTTAGGGTGCGGCGGGAAATGGCGGCAAGATAGATCTTGGTCCCAGATAGACGAGTACGGAGGGGCAATTTCACGCCAATCATGATGGAGCCTGGGTCAGATACATCAAGTGGATTGGTCCAGGTTAAAGTATGGAAGGCAAAATGGTAAAAAAAAAATCTATGTCCCACTTCAGAAAGTGAATGTGTCACTTTTCTGAAGCATGTTTTTAATATTTCTTTTTTTAGTAGCGGCAATGTCACGATGTCCTTTGTGTGTCAGTTCAATAACTTGTTGCCTCAAGCTTTCAGGGATAACTATTGCTGCCCCTCTTGGTATGACACCATCATGTGTAATAGAAAGTTGCTCCTGAACATTGGTGAATTTTTGGTACTCCACATCATCTGTAAGAGGTCGAGTATGTTTCCGCCATGATTGCATTGCAATGATTTCTTTAAGCTTGAGCATGTCTTTGTCAGTACTAGTAACTGTCAGAATCTATTAAATGAAAGAGCTGCAGGCGTATTTGATTTACTAAGAAATTGATGTAGAGCTCAGTCGCTTTGGACGTTGTACTTTGACGCTATAGCGGCACTCTTAAAAAGTAGTCTGTGGGGTTTTGATCCTTCCCCGTTTGTGCATAATAGTGTAATCATACTCCCGCAGACACAATCCCCACCTCTCAATGCAGGGGGGCATCTTGGCTTTTGGATTTCTGAAAGTGGTGAGTGATGCCTGATGAGATCCAGACAAGGGCAAAATTCTTTCCATACATAAACACATGTAAGTGTTCACACACCCATACTACAGTTAAGCTTTCTTTCCCATGGTGAGAACAAGCATGTTCAGTTTAAGATAGACTCCAGGTAGCATAGGCCATAATGTGTCACTGAGAATTGGGCTGAACATTATGTTGGGCAAGGATCGCACCCAACCTCACTTTGCTTGCATCTAGCACAATCTCTGTATGCAATTTCGGATTGAAGTAAGCCATTTTAGTTGCATTTTTAATTTTGTGTTTTATTTTCTTGAAACTACGGTTACATTCAGATGGCCATTCGAAAGGAATATCTCGCCTTGTTAGTACTCTTAGAAGGGCAATCATAGGAGTAAAATCACAAATGTACCTGGAGCAGTAGCTGGCCATGCCTAGAAGGATTGCAGCATGGACACATCTTCTGGAGGGCAATTCGACAACAATGCTTGTACCTTTTCAGGGTCAGTAGTCATTCCCTTTTCAGAGAAACTATGGCCAAAAAAGTAAGTCTGTTTTTGTGAAACTCACACTGTTCTGCATTTAGTGTGAGACCTGCATTAGCAGGGAAATGGCATACATGAGTGAGCCCTTATTAACCTTGTTCGTTTTGTGTAGCCCCAAACAACAATATATCATCACTGTGGTTAAAAGCATATGTGACAGGCTGAATTATTCGATGAATGACATCTTGATAAATTTCTGCAGCTGATGACACACCAACACTGAGGGCCTGATTTAGATCTTGGCAGACGGGTTACTCCATCACAATGGTGACAGATATCCTATCCACCAAAATAAAAATCTCATAGGATATAATGGGATTTATAGTTCGGAGGACAAGATATCCATCACTATTGTGACAGAGTAACTCGTCTGCCAAGAACTAAATCAGGTCTTTTATATCTGACCAAACCAACATGAGTTAAAAAAGTAGTAAATGTACCTACAGTTTTCTTCCAGTTCAAGTTAGCCTTTGTTCAAATAAAGGCGGGAAAATACTTTGGCGCCATTCAGCTGCGTGATTATGTCCTCAGTATAGGAATCTGGATATCTTTCTCTTCCGATTGCTTTATAGGTCTGTCGCATATCAACACAAATGTGCACTGAGCCTCCACTGACCTTTTTTGGTACCACCACAATGGGTGAAACCAGACCAGTAGAATGCTCAAGGATGTCATTCTTTAATAGTGATTCTAGTTCTTTCTCAATGGCTTCCTGCAAGTGAAAAGTAATTTGAAGGTGTCACTGTGCAACAGGGCGAATGCCTTAATTAATGTGAAGCTGCACCTTCATTGTCTTAAGTTTACTGAGTCCATAACACAATGTCGGGAATTGACTCGCTACTTCAGAATGGGAATTCAAGTTGTAGTTTCTAGAGATCAGTCCCATGTCAGCATCAGTATCGTAACTTAATAAGCATGCTCTCTGACCTACCTTTGAGGACATGAATTAGCACTTACACTGTAGTTTTCTTGTGGCACATGGTCGCTGCAAAGGATCCTTGACTCTGCATGGGCACAGACCCTGCCCAAGTGTGCACTTTTGTTCTCGATGGTGTGAGACGTGGTATCAGAGATAGTTCTTTGTACTTTTCTGTTGGCTTGATATTTATCAACCCACCACTTTCTATAATAAGGGCAGGGCAACCATTCACTTTGAGCGTGATTTTAGGACAATGCCCTAAATAAACGTTGTTGCTTTGTCTGGTGATTATTTTTAAATGTGTGTTCTTCTTTACAAGAGACCAATCCTACATCCGCATGTTGGTCTGTGTATGACATCATCACATATTCATCTTCCTCACTGTCACTCGATGATGAAGTCAACAAACTTCTGGAAGATGAATTTGATGACGATCGACTTCATTTTGTTTCCACTTGCCTTTGTCAATGTTGCCGTTTGGCCTTGCGTGAGTGGCTAGAGTGCTTCTGGAACTTTCTGTTGCCCATCTTCTTGTCTCTGCATGAAATGGTTATCTTTCCCACAGCCTCTGCATATCATTCCGATGGCTGGATATTTAACTTCATGCAGAAATGAGAATCCACAGCGGCAGCACAATTTATTTTTCTTCTAAGACATCAGTCTGTGGGTCCCTGCTTTGTGTTTCTGCTTCCTTTTTATACTCAATGCTAATTCACTTTGGGTTGTTCCAGCTTCCATATCAGTAGCCTGTCAATCAGCATGTTCCTCCGCTCTTGCAGCCATGAGCACTTTCTCAAAACTGCGTGTTTCTTGCAGCATGCGTCGTCAGAATGAATCAGAGGGGGCAACCATTGATAACTCTAGGCTTCTTCATCATTGGTTTCCCTGAACTTGCAGTGCTTTGTGAGCATATCAAGTCCCTCAACAAACTCATCCATCGTCTAACCAGGATGCATTCTTCCTTGTTTGAAGATGTATCTTTCATAGATGACAACTGGCATTGCTTTGAACTTGGCTTCTTCTTGATTTGACGGGATGATACTGCATCAGCTTGTGGTATCTTCCTTAACACTTCTTTTACTCTGCCACCTGCAAGGTCCTTTAAGCATTTGATGATCTTTTTATTATCTGCTTCTTAGATAGCATCTATGAAGTCATCAAATGTTTTGATCCAGACAGTCCATCTGGCACCAGTATTTAGCTTTTTGGCGGTATCAAATGGAGGTGGTGGTTTCAGGAATGCAGCCGTGTCATATTTGGCGGTCTTTTCAACATTCATTGGAGAGCTCAAAGTTTGAAGACCTTTTAGTTGTGCTGAGTGCCAACAGCTGCCTCTGTGTCGCTTCTGTGAGGACTAATGGCTTGGTAAGCACAACCCCGTGCTCATGCTTGGGTTGTTGTGGATGCCACGTGCTACTTTACGCGCACCAGCCCCCCGCCAAGTCTAGATTGGAGGTCAGGTGGCGCCTTTTCTGTTCACTCCAGTGAGTACAGTTGTACTTTCTGTAACTGGTTGTCTCTGCCTTTAGTGTTTTTTTGCACCTGGCTGCTGCTGCTTTTAGTGCTTCTTTGTACATGGTTGTCACTGTCTTTAGTGTATCTGCTTGGTATCATTGCTGGCACTGTGTGATCTTATGCTGGCCAGCATCTCTTCTTTTGGCCTTACCAGCAGACTTCTGGTGGCTTACTGACTGTGCTCCTCTGCAGGCCCTTCACTTTCATCGAGAGCCTTGCAAAAGCACTTTGACTCCACATATGCCAACTGTAGACTGCTTCTTGTGATGCACGTTGCATTCACAAGCAGTTTGCTGGACCACAGCAAACTCTCAGGGAGAGCAGCCTTGTATCCTTGGGGTCATGTATCACCTATCTCGTCGCCAGTTGTAGTGTTCTCCCCAGCCTGAAAGCCGGTAGCAGACCACACCACATAAAGAGCTCTGGTTTACACCTCTTTATTCTTCAGCATACAACTGTTAACTGTACTGGTTTGCACCTTTTTATTCTTCAGCATACAACTGTTAACAGGATGCACTGTGTCAGAAACTTTATTAACCACACACAGCCACACCCAACAGACTACGTAATACCTGTAAGGAGTCCACTGAGGACCACTAGAGCCCTCGTAATACAAACACAGGACACGACAATGCCCCTTTTAAGTTAATTAAGTTGCTGAGCCCACCCCAACTGGTCTTTCTGCCAGGGTAAGAAATCACCTCCCCACCCTCAGGTCATTGACCCTGCTCTGGGAGCAGATTTCACACCAGATAAAGGTCAATCACTTGATTGACAGCTGCTGGTGAGCTCATGTAAATTAGCCTTCTGGAGCTTCAGGCAGAGAAAAATTTACTCCCTACATACTTATTTAAAAAACAACCTCTCCATTTAATTGGGCTTTTAATTAATATTACATGAGCAGTTGGATCATTTTTCTAACTGGTCCCAAACAGTGATACTGAATTAACATTGCAATGTGCACTCTAGATTTCTCATAGGAAAGCCAGGACATACATACATACATACATACATACATACATACATACATACATACATACATACATGCATACATACATACATACATACATACATACATACATACATACATACATACATCCATCCATCCATCCATCCATCCATCCATCCATCCATCCATCTATCTATCTATCTATCTATCTATCTATCTATCTATCTATCTATCTATCTATCTATCTATCTATCTATCTAACTATTGTAAAGTAAGCTAAGCATGTCTCTAACACACTTCAGTCATGGAAGTCCTGCAGCAATGTGACTTTCCGCTATATGTATCAAGCTATTTAGCATTCGCAAAGGCCGAAATTCTGCGAATTTCGGCCTTTGCGAATGCTAAATAGACAAATGGAATGTATCAAACAAGTTTGATGCAAAATAAGGATTAGCAAAATTTGCTAATCCTTATTTTGCGATTGCACTTAAGGAATTGCAAATTTTGCGATTCCTTAAATGCAATGTATCAAACAAATAAAATGCAAAAAATGCCATTAAGGAGTAGCAAATTACCACCAACTTCTAGTTGGTGGTAATTTGCGAATTCTTATCAAAAATCTTTTTTGATAAAAACCAAAGGTGCCATATGACGCCCATACATGCCCTTAGGGCATGTATGTGCGCCATATGCCCCCAAATGTCTTTTTCAGGGGTGCAGCAGGGTGTTCTTGAGACACCCCTGCACCCTTGGAAACATCCCTAATTTGCGATCAGCAAAGTGCTAATTGCAAATTGCACTTTCATTCCTATGGGCCTCCTGGCCCATGGAAATGAAGGGGTAATTTGCGATTGACAATTTGGTAATCTCAAATTAAGGAATGCTAAGGAATCGCTATTGGAAAGCGATTTTGTACATACATACCGTTTTGCATTTCCTAAATAGCGATTCCTTAAAATTCGCTATTTAGGAAATGCAAAATGGTTTGTTGATACATATAGCGGCTTGTGATTCACAATAGTTCAGGCAACACAGTTTGGCATCTCTTCGTGTTGGCAATTATGAAAATCGTTTTCCATATATTTTAAAGGCTGAATATATGATATCTGAGATGTTGCGCCTTATTTTTATGATTGCTCTTTCGTGTGACCAGTCTTATTCTCTGAACATTTCAAATAGATACATTCAAAATAGTAATTTGGTGATGCTGGCAACATTTTGGGACATTTAGGAAATGTTTGCTTAGCAAACGACACACATTTTAGTGAATGCTATGCTGCAGAGCTGAGGATTCTTCACTGGAATTACAGGGATTGTTCACCTTGGACTGCAGCTTGCATGTATGTATACCAAGGAGAAGATACCACAATGTAGTGAAAGTAATTGCTTAAAGGTTACTGTGGATACAAATTTGATACACTGTAATTGTATAGTTTCATTTTGGTTTGCCTGCACATATGGTATATTTCTTACTTGCCTAGGCTTCGTTTGCAACACTACAATCATATGGTTTAGCCCATTTAACAACCTTCTTTTCGTTCTTCTCGCTCTAATCGGTTGTCTTGAGCACGGCAGTGACAGCATTGCTTCCTCATTTCCCCATTTGAAGACCATACAAGAACTGAACTGAAAGGTGCTCATTCACCATGCTTTCAAGCTCCAGGGGGCAGTCAGACATTTCCTCTTTCTATTGTCACTGGATTTCCAACCGCGAGCGGGCTATGCAACAAATAGAACTTAGCATTAAAGAAAGATCACAAAATACACTCATTTAGTATAAATCTATCTGGAATTTCTTGTCTTTTGAGCTTATGTGTCTTGCCTGCTTAACTCAGCACTCACTATAGAACATTTAATATGAGTTGGTGAAGTTTATGTATTCCAAGATCAGTCATGGGACAATATCCTGAATGTGTGCGCTCACCCAGGGCTGCGCTATGCACGTGTTTTTATGTGATTACACTGTCTAAATACCAGCATTTAAAGTCTCATGATCAAACCCCATTTCTGATTGAAAACCCTGCGATTTGCCAAATCACAGGGCTTGCAACCTCAAAAGGAATTTTCTTTACATACAAAAAGCCCCTTTAGAAGTTGGGAAATTCTTTCCGACTGATAGAGGGCTTTGAGGAGTGGGAGTGTAAAGGGCATGAGGGCCGTACTGGCCGTAGCGGGCACTAGGCATTTTCCCAGTGGGCCGCCAGGGTGGGGACCGGTCTTGGGCCCCTGGGAAGCCGTTTTTGTTACAGGGCTGCTTTTGTAGCATAGCTGCAATATCGGATTCTGTAACAAAATCGGTAAAAACGGGACCTGGCAAACAGCTCAGCCGCACCCCCAACACCTGAAGGGCATCCCCCTCCTATTTCCGAGTCGGAGATGAATGAGTTATGGTTTGTGACTTCAATTGCGGCCACAAACTATTGATCAGATTCCGACATCTCAAAGGGGGTGGTATCTAATTTGCAAAGAGCAAGGGGTCTCCTTAGAAACTCTTCCAGTTTTTGAATCATCAAAAATGATACAGGGAGAGTTGCCAACTCTCAGTGAATCTTCTTAAAAGAACCAAACCATGGGGCATATTAGCAAGGGCTGATGATATAATTATCGCCGCTTTAGCGTCCGTTTTCGAGTGATAAGCAGCGATAATTATATCGCAATATCATCAAAGACACGCTAGCGCGTGTTTCTTTGATGTAGAGCTCGTTTTTACACAGACTCGCATCGCAAATGAGATGCAAAGAAGGCGTGGCTGTGAAAACAACACATGAAAATATCACGAAGGCAGCTTCGCGATATTAACACGGAGGTGCAGCGATAAAAAAAATTGCGCTACCTCGGCCTTAACGCTGGAATTTAACGTCTGTTAAATTCCAGACTAAGGCATACTAATAATGGTAGGTGGATTATGCTGATACGACCACAGGGTTGTATCAGCAATGTTATCGCTGTTTTCCATGGAACATCGCTGTCCATGGTAAACACCGCTATCGCTGAAATATTATCTCCGTAGTGCTATGCACTGTAAATATAGCGTTATCATGGCAATAATTTTCAGCAATAGCCGGCGATAATATTTCTATCACTATGTGGGGCCAGCGATAATTATCGCTGGCCCTTGTTAATATGCCCCTTTGTTTTTAAATGTAGTTTCGATTCCTTTAAGAAAAAACAGGCTGCATTTAAAAACATTTTTCTTTACTTAACCACAATCACTGACATGATGGTCTCCTGGCCTTTGCAGGACACTTTCAATGTGATTGTAGTTAATCGCAGGGGGTCATAAATTGCGACTTTCCTAATGAATATTGAATAGTCAGGTCGTTCTGCAACCCCATGCGAATTGGTATTTTGAGAAATAACTTACTTGTACAAGAGCCGGTTCACAAAATCAGACTTTATCCACAAAAGTCTGTGCGCAATTTGTGACCATTTAGCAAATCAATTCTTAGGACATGAGGCCCTAAATTTGAAAATTAGCACATGAGCTGCAGACAGCAACAGCACAGCTCAGAAACAGTGACACGGAAACACTGCTCACATTTCACACAGCTGCAGGCTCTCTCCAGCTCGTGCACTAAGCTGTGCACAAGGAGCGTGCACGCACGCTTTTAATATGGCCCAATATACACTTCATCCGTTCGAAAACCCTTCATGCAAACTGCTATTTATGGCCAGGGTAGTTATTGGGTTGTAAAACCGTAGTGGGCACCAGTTCATATAATGAGGGAATGGTACAAAGCAGGGAACGTGTAAAAGGATGAGAATGTTTTTCTTCTACGAGTTTGATAAATACATTAATGTAGCACTCAGATTCAAGTACAATTTTTATTAGGAGCAACTTCTTATAGTCATTTTTTAGGTTTCGCCCTGGGCGTTGCAACTGCGTAGCAGTTGCTCCGCCCACAGCGAAATCTCATGATCCTACATATGGGCTTTGGTTCCGCCTCTGTCTCCCATTGGCTAGCTCCATAAATGGAGGCTAGCCATTGGGAGACAGAGGCTGTCAATCACGCTTTCTCGTGAAAACGCGATTCGGGGGCGTTTCTCGGTCTTTTTTTAAGTCCCGCCCCTTTGTCCTGGGCCGCGCTGTCATTGGCTGCCGGCCCGGGACACCCCCGTGACGTCATTCCCCGGGCCGCGCTGTGATTGGCTGGCCGGCCCGGGACCTGACTTGTTAATGGTGTTTGGGCAGTCTCCTGTCATGGTTCTAATCAACACTTAGCATTCTTGAAGGAATACGTCCTGCTATAGTGAATTATAATCCTTTCATCTCCGAAATATGTCACCTCTCGTGTGCCAGGATGCTTGCGTGTTTAAAGGTGTGTGCGTGAAAGTGAGTATGTGTGTGTAAACATGTGCGCACGCACAGACAGCCGATAAAGAATCCCGCTTTCTAGATTGCGGCTCATGAACTTTATTTATATGCAGTCTATAATCACAAAAATATGACCTAGTCAGATGAGATTTAACCTTAGATATAGACTGAATGTAGTGTAAATCCATTCTCTGTTATAGGAGATACTGGTAACGGAACCACCCGAAAGGTAACGATTTTTGGCCGGTCAGGGAAGCGTAGCACCGAGAGGTGAGACATTAGCCCAGGATTGCAGTTTGCCAAGTAGGGGAGCCGGGAGTCGATCCGTGTTGTTTCAGCTCCAAGTTTGTAACAGAGCATTTAGCTCACAGTGCCTCTTCCCAGTGCGGATGCGTTTGACTGCTTCGCCACATCGTGGTTGTGTGCACCTTGGAATGGTGTATGTGACCTTGAGATATGCTTCCTGTTCACGTAATGCAGATACAAGTCCCCGGCCGGTACGAGTAAATCCTGCCTGTCGTCAGCGTTTGCCCACTGAGCTATGGCTGGCTAACGCAGACGCTCCCAAGGCTGGGCAGAGGTGTGGCAACTCATCCGCGCTCCATTGACCTAAGCTTCTCTGTCAATGAAGAAATACAATGAGGGGATTAGGACGAGGAAGAGCTGCACTCTATTAAGTGCCAGCGAGCACCAGAATAGACTGCGACAGCTGCGGGCTGGCGGGCCCAGGGCGGCCGCCACTGGCCCTGCAGGTCTTTTAATGCAGTCACTCAGTGTGCAGTAAAATAAACCATTTATTCTATCCCATCTCAGCTGCCTTTCAGCCAGGTTTGTGCTATACAAATATCACATCTATCTATATATCGATCTATCGATAGGTAGATTATCTATGTGTGTGTGTGAATCACAAATTTTGCGATTCCTTATTTTGCAAGCCGATTTGTGTGATACATACCATTTTGCGAAAATGTGTTCGCAAACGCCAAAATTCTGCGAATTTCGGCGTTTGCGAACGCATTTGGGCATGATACATATGGCCCTTAATTTTTTTGTGTTAGCATCATTTCAAGCATTCCTGTTCAGGATGGTCATCTGATGCCTAAACTTGAACCCAGCCCCCAGCTCCAAGGTCGATGGTTATGGCCGTTACACCACATCCTCTGTCCCTTTTCTTCTATTTTGGTACTCTTGTTGTTTTCGTTCTATCATTTCATTCAACTTGTGGCTTGTTCATGAAGCATACCATGAGAGTGCAATCTTAAGGCTGTCTCTCTTGTATGTATCGCTCCTCAACGCCACCCTCACCCACAGGCCGTGCCACTCTTTTGAACTGTGCCTCTGTGCGCTGCTGCTCTCCACATTGATGTCTCACTGGCCATATTTATCTCTGTCAAACGTGGGCTTCTATTCCACTCCACCTGCATTGCTCTCTCTCGCTGTCGTCTGTGCGACTCTGTCTGCTTTCTTACTTATGTGCGGCAGAGCTCCTAATGCCTCACGCTTTCCACCCCCAAAGGTGGACCCCAGAGATAAGTATGGATATCAAGGGAGCTGCTGGTGCATTTGTTTCTTTACCTTGGGGTTGTATTCAGGCTCCTGTGTAGCAATGATCGTCCCTCATTCCCCAACAGCCCGTGCTGCCAGTGGGGAGGTGGTGCGCATGTCTTCATGCTTTGGAATTGACAATGAGGGCAGTGCAGGTGAATGCCATATAGTGCCTGAGAAATGAACATTAGGCACTGTGCATGGAGCCCAAGTGTATTGTATTCATTGGTAATAGTCTACAGCTGATATTTTGTTGCGTTTGCCCTGTCTTCAGTGTTAGCGGCGCCTTTGTGTGTCAGCAGGATGGTTGCTGTGCTGATAATAGTGACCATGGCAGCAGTGGGGAGGGTTGGTTGTGGCTGCAGAGTTTATTTACTCTGACTACTATACTAAGAGACGCATGTGCGTTATCTGGGTGCAATACTGCATGCTGTGGTGTCAAATAGTACTGTGTGCACATTACCTGAAGTACTACCCCCAGCATTGTATTTTTGTCTGCATACACACCCTGGCTGAAGTACTAGAACTGTGTGCCTAGCGTTCAGGTGACCCCAGGCTGCATAATATGCTGTGTGTTTAAATTTCCTAGCTGCATCATACCTTTGTACTATGTCTGTATTACAAGTTGCACAACAGGATGGCTGTAGTGTGCTAGCAATTTCATTTCTCTGCCTGGTTCTCCAGAGAGTAGCTCTGTGGCACTGAGGTTGAAGGGAAAACACCTCTTCTCCAACACAAGGTCTTTGGTTTGGAGGGGATCCCTTTCTTCTCTATCTAGGGCTCCAAGGACTGGAAGGTACTCTTTTAAATGTGGTATCTAGCACTCCATACGTCTGCCTCTTCATGTTAAACATTGTATCTTATTTCTGAGTGTTAACCTTTTTCACTTGAACCCAGTTACAGAGTATACTGTTTGCATGCCCAGTGGTACGTTTATTACAGATGAACATCTATTTAGATGCCAAATGTCTCAAGGCCATCCAGTAGCAATCGATAGCAGGTCATGTTCCTTTATGACACTTATTTTATTGGGCAAAACAAATCATAAATCAGATACATATTATATCTATGTACATCTACCAGTGTTATACTTCATCGATAAAATGCAGCTTTACAAGATATCACAGTTTTTTGTGCTTGCAGATTATATTTATAGCAGTAGACACCTCCAAAGCAATGTTTTGGCCTACACGTTAGAAAGTGCCAGTCTCAATCGCTTCCATATGGACATTTGACACCAATTAGGCTTCCATAAGGATAGGTACGTCGTTGGAGGTTGTGTCAACCTAAGAAACCTTTTTATTGTGTTCTGTAGTATTTAATCAGGACGTCTAAATTAAGTGCTGCCTTTTGATGAGTGCCGTTGTGATTTGTAATATTTAAACATGATATTTATTGCACTACAGGACTAACAGCTAGCGTCAAGCAGACAAAGTTCATAAAAATTATATAGATTGTGTGGCACATTTATATGCCCTATATGATATGTTTATCTTGTCCAGATTTAATATTTAAGCACAGGATAAGGGAGATACACACTTTAGATAACCCCGCTCACCCCCTGGGTAGTTTGGCACAAGCAGACAGATTTATCCCAAACCACACCAGTTTAGGAAAAGTGATGTGCCGAATTCGGTCTGTGGGGTGAAGTGATGCGTCGGCTCAAAGGCGATACTGGTCCGCCGTTATGTGTCGGGAAAACTTGTCACGCAGGTACAATGCATGGAAATCCATGCTGCGTCGTCAATCGATGCAGTGGTGCCGAGTGGCGCTTCATCGGTTTTTACAGCTGTGATCCCTCAATGCGTCGGTTCTTGCAGTGGCGACAGGTGCTGCATCGGTTCGGCAGCGCTGTGGCGATGCATGGAGATTCTTCTCGCACATCGGTGCTGCATCGGAAAAAAAGCGGTAAGAAGAGTGATGCGTCGAATTCTTCAGTTATTTGGGTTTCCTCCAGCTCCCAACAGCAGGAACAACCTCCAGAGGCCCGCAACTGGAATAGGCACCTCCTGGCAGGTCAGAACTCTTAGCAGCAGAGTTCATGGGATCTGAGGTGAAGTCTTTGTGTCACTAAGACCTCAGAACAGGAGGCCAGTACACACAGGCCCTTGGAGATCTTCTTCAAGCTGGTTCAAAGCAAAGTTCCAGTCTTTGTCCTCTCCTTGGCAGAAACAGCAACTGCAGGCCAACCCCACACAGCACACAGCAAAAGGGCAGCACTCCTCCTCACAGCTCTTCAGCTCTTCTCCTTGGCAAAGGTTCCTCTTGAGTCCAGAAGTGATCTAATGTTCTGGGGTTTTAGGTGTAGTACTTATACCCCAAAATATCTTTGTTTTCTTTGTGCAAGGGTCTCTGAGCCCAGTCAAAACCAGTTCTGTCCTCACTGGTGCAGTATGACCACAGGGGGTGGAGACAGCATTGTGCAAGGGAGACAGGCCCTACTCAGGCTCAAGAAAATCTCCCCTCGCTTCTCTAAATGCAGCCAATCCCTATTCAGCTCAACTCTGAGTCATCCAGGAAGGGCCAGGTATACCTCAACCCCCCAGTGGCTGTCTACAGTGAATGCCCATCCTCAGCCCCTGTCACTCCAAAACCAGACAGTCAATACACAAACAGGCAGAGGCACACAGAATGGTTACACAAGAAAAGGCATACTTTCTAAAAGTAGCATTTTCAAACACACAATTTAAAAAAAACACCTTTATTAAATGTGTCATTAAATTCTGAGTTCAGAGAGACTAAACTTTATTTCTCTATCTTGTCACAATGAGAAGTTATACTTGTAAGATGTTACAAAGTATTTCCCATTCCATCCTATGGGGCAGATAGCCTTTCAATAGTGAAACATGAAATTGGCAGTAGTTCACTATCAGGACGTGTCACACACACCAGTATATGTCCTACCTTTCACATACACTGCACCCTGCCCATTTGGTACCTTGGGCCTACCATAGGGGTGTCTTCCATGTAAGAAAAGGGAAGATTTGGGCCTGGCAAGTGGGTGCACTTGCTATATCAACATGGCAGTTAACAAACTGTGCACAGACACTGCAGTGGCATGTCTGAGATACATTTACAGGCTACTCATGTGGGTGGCACAATCAGTGCTGCAAGCCCACTAGTAGCATTTACTTTAGAAGCCCTGGTCCACTCAGTGTATTATTTATTAGGGGCTTAACAGTAAATCAAATATGCCAATCAAGGAAACACCAATCCATAAACACAACTTACACAGAATGCATATGCACTTTAACACTGAATATCAGTGGTAAAGTGCCCAGAGTCCTATAGCCAACAAACACAGGTCAGGAAAAAATTGGAGGGGGAAGAAAAATGTTTGGGGATAGCCCTGCAAAAAGAGCCAAGTCCAACAGTTACTGTTACCAAAGCATGAATGTTGTAAGTGCAGTCTGATAAATGTAATTAATGGTGTTATAAAGGGCAGAGAGCAGCCTTTTACTCACACCGATGCGCTGCAGGTGTTGCCAAGAGTTTGAATATTGACATAATTTAGTTGACTTCTTTTAGTGATTACAAAAATATTTTCTTGTGCTTGGTCATTCATTCATTTTTATGCAATATATTTTTCTGTAGCAGCGATAGAAAGTTTATACGTATAGTACAATGCGCTTCCAGCACATTGTTGATTTAGCTAATCAGTATTGAATGCAAACGTACATTTATAAAGCACATATGTTCAACAGGGTATCTTGGCGCTGAAATAACAGCTATTCATTGTTACTCAATTCAGTGGTAGTCATTTTATCGATCTTGGAACAATTGAGTAGACCCATCAGGGTTCGAACTTGAGGTCAAACACAGACTGATGCAGTGGATGTGTAGAGCATCCAGACTTCCAACAATGGTGATGGTCTGATGTCTCCTGCTCCCCACCACACTGTCTCTTACTCCATACACTGCTTCTTCTTGATTCATGTCCCTCCCTCTAATGAGGATGGTAGGATGTCTCCTGCTTCCTACCAAACTGTTTCTTACTCCATACACTGCTTCCTCTTGATTTATGTCCCACCCTCTCATGCTCCTTACACCTCTAAATCTTGCACTCTACCCTGCACCTCTGACTCTTGCCCCTTGGTTTCTTGCCCTCTACACTTCTCTTTCTTGCTCCATATCCCACACTCTTTTGCTCCCTACCACCCGGTCTCTTGGAACCTACCATCTCTTCTGTTCCCTGCTGTTCTGTCTCTTGCTCCCTACGTCGGTATCTTGCTTGCTACCCCTGTCTTTTGCTCCCTTCTAGCCCTCTGTCTCTTACCCTCTGCCACCCACTCCCAGGCCCCCGTCCCTTGACCCCCAAACCTCTGCCTATTGCTCCCATGCATCTTTCTTTCCTGATCCCCTCTGTGTCTTGCCCCTGCCCTCTGTCGCTTACTGTCCAGCCATCTGTCGCTTACCCCTTTGGCTCTTCCTCTGTGCCCTTTCACCCTTATTTTCTGTTCCCTAGGTCCATGCTTGTCTGCCTCTTGCTCCCTGACTCTCTGTCTCATGCTTCCTGTCCCTCTGTCTCTTATCCATCTTCCTCTTATGACCCTGTCGCCTGTTTATTACCTTTCTTTCTTATCCATTCTACCCTTCTGCCTTTGCCACCGGCATTTCTTTCCTGTACCCTAGTTAATTGCCCATCTCCCTCTTACTCCATACCCACACCTTTGTCTCTTCCCCTCTCTCCCTACGCCTCTGTCTCTCTCTCTCTTGTTTCCTAACATACCTCTTGTCTCTTGCCCCTCTGCCTCCTGCTCTATATCTCTCTGCCCCTTGCATCTCACACCTCTTAGCCCATGCTGATTTTTAGCATATTGCACAGCAGCGAGGGCTGCCGTGAAAAATTCTTTAAGTAAAAATGTTTAAACATTGTGCCGCTGTTCAACATGTAAAAAAACATTGTAAAACAATATTGTCAAAGTTAATTGATTTGGATGGGCAAAACATATTGGCTTTGCCAATGATTGTTATTTGTACTAGTTGTTTGTGAATATTCATATTTCATTCCCATTTAAAATGCTATTGGGCCAATTCACAAGGACAAGTTAGAATATGTAAATCAGTTTTAAATGCCTTTGTGATATGTTTAAATGCAGGTTAATGTACATTCATGGCACAGATGCAGCGTCTATTGTCTTACACATACTGGCTAATTCTAGTAATCTAAATATTTATCATCCCCACCATCACCTCTCTCTACACGCACAACAGGCTGGGCTGTGTACAACAAGAGGCAGTTGAATGTTTCAGAGCAGACACAGTGGTTGTGAGTGGGAGTCAGAACACATTCAGCCTCTGGTGCTCTTCTTACTGTATTCACCGTCAGCTGGGAGAGATGGAAGCTATTCATAATATGAATATTATACCAGAGGCTGCACGCTTGCCCATTCATTAGAGGTAACCAAGGCCCTACTGAGGTTTCCTCACTTAATCCTCACCCACCAGAACACATTAGGGCTACTTTGATGATTTGTGGAGGTTGGTAGTTGAAAGAGAACGTGAGCACAAGGTTTCCTTTTTTCAGAAAGGCCACACAAACTTGAGCCTGAGAGTTCCTCAGTGCCAGCATTGTACCAATAATGATCATTCCTGTTGCACTTTACCTCAGTATCAGGTGATGTCAGGGCTCAGAGTCCCACGCCCTTTTCAAGGAAGTGGAAGGGTGGATTCAGCACCAGCAACAAATAACTTTGTAAACCTCAGGAAGTAAATGTCTAGTTTGTGGTCACCGAGGCACACAGTTCCTGAATTAAAATGTATGTATTTGACTGCAGGTTGCTCACCACAGAGGCATAAAGAGGCTTTCACGTGGCCTCTGTTTTGTGCTTACAACCACCGCCTGATATTCCTTGCTTGGTAGAATTGCATGTGGTAATTGCCCAGTCAATTTATTAGAGGGGCTTGTGTAGTACTCTGCCTTTGTTAATGTTGTGTAATTTACACCTCCTGCTCAGCCAGTGTTTGTGCTGTGTGCACAATAGAATGTTGGAGTCATGATGTGCCTCGGAATGTTGGGCGACTGAGAGGTGAAGTGACAGTTGAGCATGGGCTGAGCAGCAGGCCGGCTGCTCCTGGTGGGGCTCCCCTTCACAACTCAACTACCTGTTGTCTGGAACTATTCAACATGTTACCTGCTTGAATAAAACATCTTAAGCTTGTTTTTGTTTATTTAGTGCATTTTCAGCATTTATGTCTTTCACAAATGTTAATTGTTAAAAATGGACGGTCTTCAGAATATGTATATATCCTTTACAGCAGCCTGAGCGCATGCTTCTATGCAGCCTGAGGAGCAAAGGCAGATCACTGTGTTGCTGTAGAGAGATGGATCATTTTCCTGATGTGGGAACTGTCTTAGGGACTTATTGTGAGTTTGGCAGTCAGACCGCCTGAACACTGTGGCCACCAGGAGCCCACCGTGCTGGTAGTCTTCAGACCACCGTATTATAAGTTTACTGCAGTGCCTGTGGTGTGGTTATGGAGATTTTGCAGTGTTGGTGATTACTTTTCCATATGTATTGATGCCTGTGTGAACATTTTGACTGCATATGTGTCGAATTCACATATATGCATGATACATGTGCAAAAATACCTCCCATTTGTCGGCAGTCCTGGCAATTGGTACATGGTACAAAAAGGACTCACCTGTACATAGCCACAAACAGGGTCATAATCCTCAGGGTGAAGATGCTGCTGTGAAGGAGGGGCCTGGAGAAAGGGATTCACGTTGAATTCTGATGGAAAGAACAAGGAAGGGGTGAGTATGCACCCCAAATCCTTAGTTTCTGCTGACTTGAAGATGGCGGTCTAATCGTTGCAGTCAGCGCATGGAAAAGCCATTTGTAATACGGACGGCAGAGAAACTCCCCTACACCACTCTATGGCAGCTGCTTTCCCCTGACCGTCCCCCCAGGGGTCTGCTGTATGCTGGCAGTGTAGGCAATTCAGCTACGGTCTTTGCAATAGCAATCAACACATCTTGTAATACAGTGGTCGAAGCGCCAAGCTCGTGGCATTTGGACCATGACTACGGGTATGGCGGTTCACGGACCAACACACTTGTAATAAGACCCTTAGTGCTGTTGAGGCTGTTGATTTGTCAAGGCTGCACCTTCTGGACTCTACGTAGATCAGCGAAGGGTCTAAGAATGCAATGGATTCCAGTGGCTTGCACACCGCATGCACCATGCTTCTCATGATATCCAGGTTATACTAAGCGGTTGTTTTGAGTTTAGATCACTAAGGAGGAAAAAGAGGATTTGGGGTAAATTTGCCACCAGACCGTCTATTATTAGGATTGGGTTTAAACACACTTCCTCAGCCCTGCCAGATTAGGGCAAGTAAGGTTAACAAGAGAGTGAGGTAGGATATCGAAGACACAGAACTTTGGAGCCGTTTTTCTGAGCATTACATAGTGTGAACATTATACTGTCCCCTTTTTTGCATAACTCTAGCTTTCATGACAGCACAACACTCTTGATGCAGCAGTTGTTCGAGGAAATCCTGTAATACTGAACATATGCATCTTAGGATGGACATGGCTGTCTTATTTTTTTATTAATTGAATCCATATCTACAAGTCTTTATTGGTTCTCCTCCAAATACCTTCCTATGTTTCCTAGACTTTCAATTCCATTGATGTCTGTGTAATATGTTACCTTTTTTTTTTCTTGTATTTGACTTTTTATCCTAATTTCCCAGGCATCAGATTCCTTGACTGCCTAATCCTTGCCTGCTGTAATTGCTTTTACTTTTTAATATCCAAGGTGAGCTTTTTCTATTCACCTAATGTCATGGACTAATACACACTTTGTCAATCTTTTCCATCTTTTCGTACTCAAATCGCATGATCCTCTAAGGCTAGCACTAGTTTTTGCAAAGATGACTTTACTCAAGGACAAGACCCTCGCTATTATATTGACTGTTAAGAGTGATAATAAAAAAGCTAAATCCCAGGATTGCTGATCATATCTGTCTCCAGCTCTCCTGCTGCATGTGTGTAACCTCTTGTAGAACAAGGTGTTTGCATAGCCGAATTATAACGCCTCACTGGCAATTGCTGCAGGACACGGTGATTCCGCCCAGGTCCCTCCAGTCCTTGTCCCATTCCTGGTGTGGCAGCTGTGGTGGTCTGCTCTCTGACGGCCATGAGGGGAGTTACATGTGGTGATTTTCCTGCTTTCTTGGTTTGTCTGTGCGCTTGTGGGCCCTCTGTGTGTTCCACTTCCCCCCTGCTGTGCCTCTTCTCTGGCCTTGCTTGCGGAGGCCCTTGGGTGGCTGGCGGCTCGGGCAAAAATGTATAGAACTATGTTCCAGCTTCCCTCTTACACTTCACCGGGACAAATTAGACTGGAATTTGGCATCTGCAGACAGGCCCTGGCCTTACGGCAGCCTTCCTAATAAGCTACCACAAGCTCAGGGCATCTAAGGAAGGCACTCTGGCACACAATTTATGGATCCAATTGAATACAAGCCGCAGGTCGGCTGGTTACTATTACCTGTACCGAGTTGGTAAAGCAGCAAGCGCCATGGTGCTACTGAAGAGTCATCATTTCCCTTCAAAGGACACCTAGACTGGTTGAATTACTTCTTAAAGTGACATCATCATACATGCGGCGGCTTGATAATCTGGAGTGGGCAGAAACTCTGTGCTTCTTAAACAAGCATTTGCAATGCAATAGGAATTGCATTTAAGCGAGATCTATTGCAATGGAAACGGGAGTGTGGGCGGGCGAGAAGGCACAAACGGGAGTGAGGGGGTGGTTTGGGGGGGCCAAGAAGTTACGAACTGCGGGGGGGACGGTAAGAAAAAAGTGTTCAGAGTAAAGGAGCCAGTAGCCATGGAAGATACAAATGGCGACATGGCTGTCATGAGGAAGGACCAAGAAGCCTAAAACCAATCGGAAGGCAGTATTTAGGACCTAAGCCAATTAAAAAGATGGGTGGAGAGTGGGCAGAGCATCCACGGAGCTTCCACGCCACACTGAATACTTCATGCCTCGCATAGCGAGCAGTGCATGCGCGCTGCCGCTAAAGGCTCGACCTAAAAACTGCCGTGCTCAGCACCGGTGGGACCGGGCCCACTTAAAGCCCTGATTACACCAACAAATAATGTTATACTTCACAAGATAAATGAATGTATTCATCCCAACCATTCAGTCCTCAGTTCTAACCTAGCTGACCACTATCCAATATTACTTATTACTAAGCGATACCAAGCGCTACCAATGCAGTGTCCACAGTCCACAGGGCACCTGGGCTCCAGCCATCTAGAATCCCAGAGATGAAATGGCCGCTGCCAAAGGACAGCTGCCCAGTATAGAGGTGAGAAAGGCATTGGCGTAGCAAGGGGGGAGGAGGGGTGGTACAAGTTTTGGGGTGGCGGCCTCCCCCCTTACCGGTGGTCATTGCAAGGCGCAAAACGCAGGAATTTCCATCACCATCATCCCCCGCCACCCCCGCTTTTAAGGCAGGGACCAAAGGTCTAGCTACGCCACTGAGAAAGGCGCTAAGTGCTGATTTCTTAAAAGCTTTGCTACGGACTGAAATAAGCAGGTGCCATGGAAAGATTATGCTGCACTGTGTATTTATTTTTTTTATAAATAATGTAATTGATGCCAAGGTCAAAGGTACTTTTCTACTTATCAATATAAAACTCTTGTGTCATGCTAACATCAGAACAGATATAACCACAGATATGATCAGATGTAATGTTATTTTTTAAGTGTGCCCTGCTCTCTAATCTATTCATCACCAGACCAGCTCATGCTGCTTGTCTGAGCCTACCATTATATAATTGAAGCAGGGGGCTGGCTCATTGCTGAACTGAGAGATGCAGGCTATAAAGGGCAGGTGCAGGACAAACTTGGCAGGGGAACCACGTGAGGAATACCTTAAAGTGCAGTCTTTGCACTCTCTTTGCTGCCTAGCCCAGCACACAGTGTGTCATGGTCATGGCCCATTGCCCGCGCCACTCCCCCTTGTAGCAGTGTGCAGGCCTTTGTCTGCCAGTGCACGCTCCCCAGTTGCTGAGCAGCATGAGTTTTGCAGCATTATGGGGATGTAGTTAGGCAGCCAACAGGAAGAATTTGCGGCAACCTCCTAAGAAACCGCTTGAGCACCGGGATTTAATCTTTTACAAATTAAGCACTGCCGTCAAGTATTCTATAGTGAAAATATAGCTGGCATTTAAGATTCAGGAGGAAACTATGGTTGAAAATAGACTAGATTTTGGCATCTCTGAAATAAGAGGTGATTGTTAAATAGTCCTATTTTCAAAGAATTCTGCTTTGAGAGATGATTATCCATAAGGACCAAGAGCTCCTGTAAATGAGAGATTTACCGAAAGAAGGAATGGTCAACAGAGTTGCCTGGTTTGGTTATGAATTCAGAATTTATGTTGAAAAATGGCCGATGCCCACCTTGAAGAAGTATATAGAGCAATAAGAATATAAAAAGTGCAGCAAAGCAGTCTTTCTCTGGAAAGAAGCAGCCCAGCAGCACATTGTTGTGTTTGGGCCCTTTAAAAAACGAGGCAGAACAGAGTGCAATGTAGGAGCAGAAAGGTCGGGGTGAATTGAGCAAGAGTAGCAGGTGGAGCGATACTGAGGAGCTGGGCAGGAGGATTAAAGAAAAAATAGATAATGTGAGATACCAAAATGAGAAGTGAAGAAATAAGCAATAGGCATGCTGGGAGGAGTAGATGGAGGGACACCAAGAGAGGGCTAAGAATATCATGGGGTAAGCAGCACGAGGGACAGGGAAAGAAAATGTGCACTCGTATAAACTGCTAAAAGAAAAAAGGAGAAAGTAGTTTACTGAATGTAAGCAGTAGAAGAATAGAAGTCATCTATTGGAAAGGATGGGAAATAAGCTATGCTTCCTAGGAGGAAGAGAGTCAGGAAGAGGAAGGAAAGCCATTGAATAAGAAACATGCCAATGAGATTGACAAGAAAATCAACCTGTGGGAAGCAAATCAAAACAATTGGTATTTTCCACAACAGTTCTTTGACAGCAGACAGCTAAAAGCCGTTTGTAGGCAATACTTATTGGTACGTCTAGCTGCAGGAAGACTTAGTAATGATTGGAGACTGGGGAGTGGTGGCTCCAGTTAAGTAGGTGAATGAGTTGACTGTCTGCTGTGGTCTAGATTCTGTGTACTTTCCAAAGTATCTAAAGAGGGGCTGCCAGTTGTGTGTCAGTGAATCTATGTCCTTCTGAATTACATATGCTAGGGCGGTGGTTCTGAACCTACGGTATGAGGACCCATGGGGGTTGTGTGTCCTCATCAGGGGGTGCACAACTGTTTTACAAAATTAAATAATGTTTAAATGATTACATTAAAATTAAAATTGTATACGTATAAAGAAGAAATATTGAAATCTTTTCAAAATTTGATTGTAAATTAAAATAAATATTACAATATTTGGACATTTGTTTGATGTATATATGTCTGTGTATTTTTCTGTGTTCTTGAGAGCAGGTGTCTCCAGTCAGTCACTCGCGAACTATGAGTAGCTCACATACATCTTCAGAGTAGATAACAGCCTTTTGTTCATTTTTAAATAGCACAGTGTCACATATCTTTTTAAAGTTAAGGGAAGGCTTTGTTTATTTTACATTATTATCATCAGGCTGCATATAGCAGGGACTGATAATGAGTAGCACTAAGTCAGATTTATGACCCAGGTTGGGGCACAGAGGTAAGGAACTGGAGCAACTCAATATTGGTGTGCAAGAATGCAATGATGTTTCCAAATGCTTTTAAATGGGAGAACATCAAAATGAAAAATTAGCTTAATGATTTAGTGAACTCTTCAGTTAAATGTTCTCCTATTTACTAACAGCAGGCCTCTTGCTCCCAATGGCCAGTAGCCACTGCGCCATATTTATTACTGAAAAATAAAAGTCATATTTTTTGAATGGAAGAAATTTAAAGTGAAGAAACATATTTCTAGTAAACATTAAGGGGCCCATTAGGATGTCGGGCGGATCGCCACCGCCATCCGCCCGACATCCTTTGCCTCCCGCCACCCATTTCCCCCCACCATATTAGTATGGCGGGGGGACCGCGGTGGACGAAAAGATCGTCCGCCGCTTTTCCGCCCCGGTCGCCTTGCGGCCAGGGCGGAGCGGAAAATGTTTAATATGGTGGCGGTGTCTATTAGACACCGCCAGCCCTATTATGATGGGCCTTGGGCAACGCCTTTCCGTGGCAGCAATGCCACCAAGGAAAGGCATGCGGAGACTCCCTGCGGGGGCCCGTTGCGGGCCCCCTGGGACTCCGCGGGGCGTGGGGGGTGCATGTGGGGGGTACCTATGGTACCCCCCGCATTTCAAAGTGCAACATGGCAGGCACCGCACGGTGCCTGTCATGTTGTGCTTTGAAATGCACTACGTGCATTTTTACCATTGCGGCGGACTTTCAGCACCACCCGCCGCAATGGTAAAAATACAGGATGCGCCCGCCAGTGTGGCGGGCGCATCCTAATGGCCAAGGCGGGACCGCCTCTCTGATGGCGGGCGGTCCCGTTTTGCACGGGGATGACAGGCGGGCAAAGTCCGCCTGCCATCCTAATGGACCCCTAAGTCTCCACTTCCAATTAAACCAATTACGCCCTAATGTTTAATGAAATAGGTTCCTTCACATTAAATTCCTCCCATTCCAATGAATGTCAGTATTTACTTGTTATAAATATGGCACCATGTCACAATGTCTATAGGCCACTTGGAGCAAGAGGTCATTTGTTAATGGGATATTTAAAATGGGACAACATTTAAATGGTGAGTTTTATGGAATCCATATAAACAAAGCTAACCCTTCAGTTTAATTTTCTCCTATTTGAAAGTGTCACCTTTACACTCAGCATCTATCTTGCTCCCAGTAGCTGGCAGACATGGTGCCATATTTATAACTGAAAATACAGCCATTACTTTAAGTGGGAGAAAATTGAAGTGCAGAAAAATGTTCCATATTATGAAAATGTTTGCTGAACAGTTTTTTACACATTAAATTTCTACCATTGAAACAATGGTTGAATGTTTGTGTTATACATGTAAATGTGCCACATGTGGTGAAAGGCATGTCCTGTGCCACAAATGACACAGGCTCTCAGTCACCCAAACACATATATCCCATTCAAATGTTTATACATCCCCAAAGATCCCACTCTCACTGACACACATGCAAGCCCTATCATAACACACCTAGTCAACATATTTTGTTCAAACCATAGTATCTGACTCTAAGGACATTAGGTTTAAAATCAATTAAGCTGGGTGAGGGGGTGTCTGGTAATAGTGCTTGAGCTGCTTAGCCTTCAGTAGCTCACAATGATTTTGACTGATCAGAAGTAGCTCTCACTAGAGAATAGGTTGGAGACCCCTGGTTTAGAGGTTCATATCATAGAAATTGCTTAGGCTGGGGTCTCCAGCTTCCGATAATGATTCAGTGAGGGTCCATGGATCCCAGTAATGATTCAGTGGGTGTACACAACAGTCAAAAGGTTAAGAACTGCTGTGCTAGGGTATTCTGTACCCTAGTATGTGTATTTGAAGAGGCAAGTCTGGTATGTTTCTATTAGGGAATCTCTGTCAGTTTTTTATGAACACTATACATTTTTTATTTGCTTTTTTCAGATTTGGGTTTAACTCCCCTACCAAATGTATGCATCGTTGTTAGTAGAGTATCAATGTCGCAAATGCTTTGCTTCCCCAAAGTATATTTTTGACTCTTCCTAGATTCATTTCCCAAATTAGCTATTGATCTATAAATTACATTTTGTATATACCTATTTCACAAATGTTTGAAAAAATTGTTTCATTAAAAAATGATGTAGAACATTTTAAGAGGAATTGTAAACAGAACAAACTCAAAACTGCAACCCTTTCATACACAATCAAAGAAAAGCTGGCGAGTTCTGTCTGGCATTAAGAGTTTTAACTGAAGAATTTACTTAAAATGGTAACTAGGCTTCTGATTAAAATAAGTAATTATGTTAATCTATTTGACTGCATTTAATGACTGAGACCTCCAGTGGTAACGCAGCAGTTGTGCCACTGATGGACTTGCGCAACCGCGTGATAAGTATTTTCTTTTCTTTCTTTATAATCTCACTCATCAACTAATTAGTTGCGTTGGGAATCTGTGCTTGCAAAATCTAACACATCATAATATTTAGACACCTGGGACATGAAAATAGACTCGTACATCTGTTGATTCATTTCAACCCCAGATTGTTTGCAAAATCATCCCAACTGGTGACATACACTAAAATATTATTCACAGTGTAAACA
The DNA here is from genome assembly GCF_964261635.1 of Lissotriton helveticus. Taxonomy (NCBI): domain Eukaryota; kingdom Metazoa; phylum Chordata; class Amphibia; order Caudata; family Salamandridae; genus Lissotriton; species Lissotriton helveticus. Next base: position 781,600,216 of record NC_136059.1, read on the forward strand.
TAACGTTTGTAAAATAATTTGCAGAATGCTTGACAGATGAAAAAATTGATTTTGCTAAATGTGTTTTAGGATAAAGATAAATTATAAAGACATTAAAATATTTAAGCATAGGAATTGTAAGATGTTAACCTAGAAGCAAGGCAGCTGTATAGATAGCATGCAGAAAAATGAAATAGTCAAGTTGAACACCTGTATTTGGTCCTTGGTGGTAGTGTTTCACTGGCCCCGCAGAGAACCATGGTGAATCGTTGCTTTTCAATCTTTAAAACAGCTGGAACTCTGATACTCATCTCATTCTGCCTATCAACTTCATTGTCCTATTGTGTGTATATTATTTTTGCTAACCAGCTGAGAGAAACTTTCATAATTTCAACCGCCCTGCAGTTAGAAATTCAGATGTTAACTGGATCTACTTGTATACTCTCAGGATATGCTGATATATCATGAGAGATCCTTTGTTCTTCCTTAGCCCAAGGCCTGATTTAAACCTGGCCCATGCTGAAAACCAAAGGCCATATGTATGACAATTGTGGAGCGGGGCTGCACAGGAAATCATCTTGCTGTGCTGTCCTGCATCATAGGGAAAGAGCAGGAATGCACCTTATTTACCCAATACGGTGAATTCCTGTCATTGCCCCTTGTGCTGGCACCATTTGAGTGACTCCATTGCATGCAGGATTGTTTTGTGCAGGAAGGGGCACCTCCCCGCATGAAAACAATCCTGAGAGGTTTCCCCCCATGCATCACATGTAGAAAGAGGAACAAATGAAGAGATATAAAGATATTTCTCCTTGTTACGAGCCACTTGAGGAGGCGTAAGATTTTGGCACATTCCCAGTCCTGGTAAATCTGGGAATGTGTCAAAAACCATGGGAGTTAAGTGGAAATACTCACCACAATGGAACAACTTCCTTGCGCAGAGTAAGGCAACACAGTGACTTGCGCAGTGTTGCCTTGCTCTAAATTTTTAAGCCATTCAAAGCCACGCAAAATGGCTTTGCATGACTTCATAAATTTGACTTGGAGGCCTGTGTCACGCATGTACCACTTAGCGTGGTGCAAACATGATGCAAGCCTTATAAATTTGCCCCCAAGTCTTTAAGCACTCAAAGGCACTTTGACTCTATATCAGTAGCAGCTGGTGTCGGGAAAAAGTGATGTGGCTGAGGAAGGGATTGGGCGACAATAACAACACAGAAAAAAACAAAAATAAAGCTTATCCGCCAACAGGCGCAATGCTACTCCTCTAGTTCCACTGCAGCACGGGCTACGAGGCTCCCCTCTGGCCAATCCAGAAGAGCTCTCACGCTGCTAACAGAATGTGAGGAATACCAGGATTGGCCTGAGCGGGCTGTATTTGCACTCTCAAGGGGACTCAGACCCTATGCCTGTTGTCTCCAAACCAGCAATGCAGCTCAGATTGGAGACATCTTAGTGCGCTTGTCAGTTTGGCCATCCTAAGGTGGCTGGCCAAACCCTCATGCGCACTTGCAGCAGTGCCCATCAATTCTCCGTGCCCCAAGACTCGCCCCTGTGAAGAAAAATAAAATGATGATAAACCTGGTTTATAATTATATTATTGTTAAGGCTTTGCATCTGCTGGCGAGTGGGGGAAGTGATACTTGTCCAGCCAATGGCTCTATATGTACTAGTTCCATAATCTACAGGCAACAGGAACTTTCAGTTGTGCAGCTTCTGCTGAACATGGTGGAGTCTTTGGGTAAATGCTTAGACATATCAAATATTCAGTAGTTTACATTCACCCGCTCCCCAATATAAGGCTTCATGATGTCAACAAAAGACCTGTCAACCCCACAACAATCAGAGTGCATCTATAGCACCTGCAGTAGACCAACAGGCTGAGGGCACATGGAGGACAAAATAGATTAGGCCCTATAAAACCAAATTCAGCCTTAACGAACAGTGGTCATTCCTTAACAAATACAAAATAGGAATCCCCAAAAATATTAAATCTAATAGGACATTTAAGCCCACCTGATTGTCCCACCGACCAGAAATTCTAAGCCCAAATCAAGAATCTCAGAATTATAGATTGCCAAATTATCTCATGCATTTTAAAGGCATCTGGCCATTTTTAATAAATAAAACAGCTATATATTCATACAGCACAGCTAGGCCCACACGTAATCCTCTTTCACACTACAGCCAAAGAGATTCACTTGGACCCATACGACAGCAACAGGTGGGAGGTGAACTGAGTTACAAAACAAATTAAATAAACCAACTCATTCCAATCCATTGATAAACCAGCTCATCATAGCTCATGTACAGCCATATAGCAGAACCTCTACAGAAACTCATAGTTGTGGCAATGTTAGTCCAGATAGATTTTGGCCCCAAGAAATCATTCTCCAGAAAACAAATCTCATTAAAGGACTCATATGGCAGATCCAGCTTCACACCATCAAAAACATGGTTTTTTATCTTGTAATTTTGTTTAACTCAAGGCCATATTGTTTTTTTTTAATGGTTATAAGTGTGTATCTTTGATTTTGCAGTGTTTTTTATTAATTCTGCAATACAGTTTTTTCCTCAGTTTACGACCTATAGAGCACCCTGCCTTCAATTCCTTGCATAACAGGGGAGGAGATTTACCTTCTCTGGAAGCGTACAAGCATCATGGCGAAAGAAGAAGTGTTAATATACAGTAGCATCTTAAATAAATCCTAGAATGGAAACTACCAGCATTTTTTATAGATCGTTTTGACAATATATGTCAGATTGTAGTATTTTTAATTTTTGTATTTGTGTATATGTGTAAAGCAGCAGAAAACATTCAATCCAGTATTACTCATCACATCATGTATGTTAGGAATATTTTATGTCGATCTATCGTAGTTAGACATATGACAAAAATATTGTGTTCTAAACATCATTTAGACATGTATGTGTGTACGTATATGGTATGTCTATAGTGCTACACCTTGTCAAAAAGCATCAGACTACAATGTCAAAGACCAAGCAGAAAGTCAACAAGTAATAGGAGAGGAAGCTGGGTTGTGGATGTTTACTGCATTCTGGATGGTTTATAGAGATGAGTCTTCAAAAAAATGTTAGGGTTTTGTTTTTCGATTATTAATTCTAAGCGGTGATATATTAATGGTATACAATATTTATGTCAGACTATGACGTGATATTCTGGTAACACACGATTAGCAAAGATGTTACTGTGTTATGCTGCTTGTCTATTGAGCCGTTGATTGTTTTTGTCTTGGGTGGTATTGTAAGTTAATGGAAAACGGATTAGCCAGGTTTCTGAGCCTTGCACAAGATTCTGCTATCAGGCTCTATCGCCATGCCTTGCCACCAATGCAGAAGTCTAAGAAACCTCCTCATTTTATAAAGGCACTTCTTAACCATGCATCAGCAGCTCGATAAGACGCCCTCTCATCAGGAACATCAAGAACAAAATAGTGAGCCTCTATCCATTTGAGAACCGTATAACGTGGGACTTCATTATAAACAGCAAGGAGTTCAAACACACCAAAGATGTTGCACGCCATCTGTGATTGTGCCCTTGTATCCCCTCTACATCAGATAAACAACTTACAAATAACCTGTGTGTAGAGTGTGGGATTTGCAGGCATAGATAGAATTGACCAACATCTGACCAGAATGACTACTTACTTGACACTCCCATATGATGCAGATTACGTTTAACCTGGAATGTTTGCAGCTCCAACGGTTTGCATGGTTCAGAAGCCATGCCTTGCAAAGCTTAAATGGTGACCAGTGCCAATTGTGTAGCATCTTAAAATATAAACCTTTTAGTCTTGCTTTTCTCATGGATCGACTGCGAAGAAGGAGCAGAGAGGCCCAATCGGTATTCTCTTTTCATGAATTGCTGCTAGTGTAGTCTTGTGAAGTCACTGTACTAAAATAGTGACTCATATATCCCTAATACCATGGGTAGCATAGTCAGTGTGCCATGGGCCCTAGTGCACGGAAGGGACTAGGCCCCCTGACTGCTGTCTGAATTATAAAGTACAGCAATATTCAGGCTTCAGTGGGCTGCTCAGGCCTCTGGACCTGGTACAACTGCACCTTCTGCACCAATGGAAGCTTTGCCCGTGGACACCACTCTTCTAAATATATCTATATATATATCTATATATATATATCTATATATCTGTATATATATATCTATATATCTATATATATAGATATATATATGTATATATATATATATATATATATAGATATATATCTTATCTATATATATATATATATATATATATATATATATATATATATATATATATATATATATATATATATATATATATATATATATATATATATATATATACCAATGTAGCTCCTCCTCGAATTTCTAGGCGTCTCAGGTCACAGCCTCGCACACCAGCAAACAAGGGAGACGGACCACAAACGAATCAGCATAAGTAGTTTATTTTATCCACAGAGATCAGCTACGCGTTTCTGGCAAGTTATGCCCTTGATCACGCTGCAACATGGAAATAGGCGAAATGCTTTTTATGCAGTGTTAGAGAGACACCCCCTCACAGTGACATCATGTATCATGTGATAAGTAAACAGTGAAAACATAGTACCACTGAATGTTAATGCAATGTGAACAGCACATATATATATATTTTAGTTTAATTATGTTTCTAAAGCTTACAATTGCCTGTAAGGTGTCCTGGCGCTCGTCAGTATGTTAATCTAAATTCCACCCCTACACAGTAAACAATCAGATTTTATAGGATTTCTTCAACTGCCTAAGATTAGGTGATTTCTTCAGTGCCTTGTTAGGGTATTCCACAGTCAAACTGCCTGTATCAAAAATGCTCCACCTCCAAACCGGGATAGAGTCTACAATTTAAATTTACCAAGAAACTTGCTTCGGTTAACCTTAATTGGCCTTCAGATTGATAGTCCTTGAGCTTGTTTCTTAAGTAGGCATTCTATGTGCAGCCTTACACACTATACAAAATGATTTTAAAAAGATACATTTTCCTACTGGTAGGTAGTCCAGTTTATTTTTAAGGCACAGGATATGGAATACCTTCATGTGAGATCTAATGATAGCCTGCGTTGTACTTTGGATCCCCTCCAGCCTTTTGATCAGTTTGTCAGGGACCCCCAGTAATAGTGCATTACCTTAGTTAAATCAACTAAGCATGACAGTCTGAACAATCAGAACTCTATGTTTCGCTGGTAGGAAAGGCAATTGTTACCTTAGTATTTTAAGGAGAGCAAAATATCTAGAAGAAGATAACATATTGACACGTGAGGTTAAAGATAAATCATTGCCAACAAAAATTCCAAGATTCCGGACTTCAGAGGACCTCTACGTTGCCTTCATTAAATTTAAGAAAGTTCACAGTTAGGCAGCAGGCAACAACCCTCATACACTGATGGAAACTATTGTATGGGGATGAAACTTTAGAATCAATCGATATTATAAGCTGAGTGTCAACAGCATAATTCATAAAGACAGTGGCCTTATGATGAAGCAGCTTTGCCAACGACCTTAGATATATGTTAAATAAAGTTGCACTTAATGCTGATCCTCAGGATACATCCTGTGCTACAGCTCTGATTCTGATGAATTGGAAATCTGGACAGGGTTAGAAGTTTTTGTGCAAGGACTCCATTTTAACAGAATGGACGAAGTTTCTGATGTTCTGCTCATCCTTCTCCTGCTCATTCGCCCCTCCCAATCAGAGACCAGCTGCAAGTCTTCTCTCCTCATCGTTCTGTTGAGCACCCTGTGCTATGACGTAAAAGCTGTAATGACTGAAACTTTTAAACATGTACCCGATGCCACTTTCTACATTCTTTTTTTTTAGTTATATATAGTGCAAACTTGACTCGAAGATATCAGGTATCAGAGCGCTTTACATGAGCACCAGTTTTGTCACAGACGGACACATTCATTTTTGTTAGGCGCAGTGAGATTAAGTGATTTGCCTAGAATCACAGGATGTTGGACGTCCCTGCCAAGACTCGACCCGGTTCCTCAGCTTCGAGGTCGACCGCTCTAGCCGTAAGGCTACACCCTCTCCCCATTTTGAAGGATTTCCACTGGAAGGTCCGATAAAGGCGTGCACGAGAGCATAATTCTATGAGCTATTGTTTGAGAAATGTTTCATATTATATTGTACATCTCGGGAGTGTAGTTGCTGAGGAAGCAAGCGGAAGATTTTTTTTTACCTTAAGAAATGGGTTAGTACTAAGAGTTAATTATTAGAAAGCTGCTTTTAATTTTCCAATGCGATGTAACCATGATCATGCCATGCTGAATCTGCAATTTTGCTAATTGTTTATGCATAAAATGTGTATTAAACCCCTTAGAATCTGGAGAGATGTAATTGCTTCAATGGGGATTTTATTATGATTTTCTGATTCTGTGTTCTATACATGAGTCTTAATGGCAAATTATGCATTTGTCTGTATGGTTCATATTAACAATTCTGTATTAAAACTTTTAAACTTAATTTTGATCTACAGCTCAGTTATGGAGAGGTCCCAGTTTCAATTTTGAATTCTACTCTGCCAATTATTGAGCTTAATGTTGGGGAGGGTGGTGTCTTGCTTCTAGATCAACGAGAAATCATGGAGCTAAACTGCCTGAGGCAAAAATCGGAGTGCATAAAATATTGAGGTTCAGTATATAATTTGGGTTCGGATCACACATTCCTTCATCTATTACCTGGTCTTTGGATGTGATTCCCCTTTCTCTTCAGAAAATCATTGTGCCTCCTATGTGTATCCTTCGTTGTGCCAGATGGGTGGGGTCTGGTGTAGTAAGGGGTCAGTCCCAAGCTTTTAATGTCCCTGTTTCCACTTGATTATTATTTATCACCGATGCCTGGTAAATTCAGAAGTTTATCAATTTGCAACACTCCTGGTGTACAACCCAGTTGCATTTTTATCAAGTTACCCATTGAGGTCTTTGACTTGCAGTCATTAAGAATCTCCTAATTGTGATAACTGATGCCGCTTGGTAATACGTGCCTATATGTGGAAGCCAAAATCCAGGTCTGCATCCCACCCATCTTCATATTGCATGTGCACAAGTGGCAATTTTGTAGGTAAAAGAAATGTTGGGGGTTAAATCGGTGTTACTTGCATCAATAAGTTCCGATAGATTCAGCCACAATGACTTCAGATGTCTAAGAGGGGGGAAAAGACGTATTTACATTTATAGTATCAATGTTGTGAAAGTCATTTTCGCTGGTACACCATCCTGATGGGTTTGTTTTAGTTGCCCTGGAAGTCTATTAGAAATTCCAACAGGCAAAGTACACAAAAGCGATGGGTGAAATGCTTGAATTAATCTCAGTATCTGGTAATTACTATGGAATGCATTCCATTCCATCGTTCTTTTGTTCACCATGCCATCTCAGACATAATTCAGCCATTTGCAAATGAGTCTGAATCCTGCTCCAAGAGGAATAGTCCAGCATGAACTGGCAAGCCAGGCCCTCTCTGAATAGGGACACAAGCAACTCAACTCTAGTTTCATTTGGGCCTTCAGTGAGGTGTTGCTTGAGTCCTATAAAACAGCAAGCAGGGACCCACGTCTGGGCATACACATCACACATATAGCATCGCACTGATGTACACAAAAAAGAGAAGGGTGGAACACTTGAATTCATCTCAGCCACTTGTAATTACTCTGGCCCGCATACCAGTCCAACATGCTTTTGCTCACCCCAAACAGTAACCAGCCTTAGGCAAATCAATGTTGGTGCTTCTCCAATAGGAACAGTCCAGCCCGAAATTCCAGCACAGGGCCACTACCAGCACAAGCAATCCAAGACTAGTTTCCGCCTATTTGAGCCTCTTCAGTCCTATGGCACAGAGAGCTGGGGACAGAATAGATGTCCAATTCCTGGAACACCAAATCTCCGCTGCACAGCCCTTAACTGGCCCATAGGCCACTATGAATCCTTACACTCTTGTTTTAAACATTTTAAAACTTTTCCTTTATACCATTTTAATCTATTTTTAGTCCAAGTATAAGCCAGTTAATTAAAGATGAAACAGGATATTGAGGTCTTCCGTGTTTTATTCGCCGTGTATTGGTTCCAGCGAACAATACTCTATGATGATCTATTGTTCACAATAAAAATTCACAATTTCATCCATGATGTAACAAACCCAATGCATTTCGAGAATAACATCTCTTCTTCAGGGGTTAACGGAAATTGGAAACAACGTGAAGTTAAGAGTCTAAGTAAAATATCATGTTTCATCCGACTACACACCCACAATAACTCTGTGGTGCTTTATATTCTGTGACCCCCCATTAAGTAAAACGTATGCTTATTTATTATCCCCCTACTCAACAATCCCCAAGAAACATTACCAAATTAGAATATGACACATTAAAAATAGATTAACAACCTCCTGGTGCTTCATCTTCAAACCATCCCCATGTGTTGCCTTTATATTACTACAAGGTACTTAGAAAACCACTGTGTGCTACCGAACCAACTAAAATAAATGTAGATTTACGTGTTTAAATCATGCAGAGACTTCTAACTCAGAAGAGTGACCAGGTGTAAATTACATGGTACACAAATATAGCGAAAAACGCTGCCAAAATGCCAAATATCATCTCCATTCGACGTGAGTATGGAGCGGAAAATCCCAATGCTGCCCCCTCCACTTAACACCCTCCATGTGAGAGGAAACCGGATCCACCCAACCCTTAAATACTCAGTTAATCAAAAGAAGTATCGTGATCTGTCGACTGAAATAAACAAAATACTCTCCCCCTGGCGAAATGAACTAACCCACTGTGTTAAGAATAAAATAAATATTAAGCAAACAAATTATATTCATAAGTGATGTAAATAAAAACTACAAATTTGTAATTTGACCCATTTAGACAAGACGAACATATTATTCACTTAGTACACCCACTGCATAGAAATCACTGGCACCCTTAACGTATCTCCAACAATGAAACATAAAGTTCAAGTGCAATAAAACATTAGTAAGAATGTCAGCGTTTCACCTTGATTCTACACTTTTGTTTGCTTTTTACATATTTTTATACCAATACTGCGGGGTGAAAACTATCAAATGGGCAGAAAATTCATAATGAAAAGATATCTGACAGAGTGCACACCCTACTATTTTTCTTGAACTTTGGGCCGAAGCATAAACCAAGGGTTGCCCGCCAGAAATTATTGCCCTAGAGCAATATTTTATAGATGGGTAAAACGCAGTAAAGAAGGGTGTGCATTTTGTCACATCTCTTTTCACAGCGAGCTGGGGACCCACGTCTAGGCACACCTATTGCACATATGGTGTCACACTGAGGAATACAAAAAAGTGATGGGTGAATACTTGAGTCAATCTCAGCCACTGGATCCTTCTTTGGGCCGCATTTCAGTCCATCTTTCTTGCGTCAAACTAAGCAATCGATATTACAGAATGCTTTCCAACTCATTCCTATGGGCCTAATAGGACTATTGAGTTTTAGAGTACTGTCAACCTACTTGCTAGTCAATTTTTCCTGATGTAGATGGCTTGAGGTTGCAATTGAAAACCCACCATGACGAAGGTTATCTAACTGGACAATATCTCTGAAATCTTTTTAAATTGTCGCTTCAAATTACTCTTCATGTTAGATCTCTGTGCCTCCTTCTGAGGAAAGGCTATTCAGCATTCTTGTGGGCAAGAGACCTTCTATTTGCGTCTTTTGATTCTCTGGTGCATTATGTTTTTTTCTGTCAAGATGCTAAAAAGAGAGTTCCTATGAAAAAATCTGACCACATTTCTTGTTTTTACTTCTTTAGGGGAGCTACTTCTGTTGTGTATAGATGCAGACAAAAAGGAACCCAAAAGCCATTTGCTGTGAAAATGTTGAAGAAAACTGTAAGTTACGCCTTCAATTTCTGCTTGCTAAGATATATTAACATAATGTAAATTAATATCTGCAGGTCTAAATTGTTTATAATCCACCTAGCAAAGAAGAATTTGCAATCTGATCTTAATTAGACACTGTTTGTCTGTATTTAAAGAGTGTAAATAATGAACAAGTGGATGTTAAAGTTTGTTACAAAGTTTGTTATGTGCTGGCCCCTAACGATCTTGTTGTAGCCTCATACACAGTGAGATAGAATAACATTCAAAAATTGCGAATGATACAGATTTGTTAATTGCGATTCAGTATTCCTAAATAGCCCTATTGCAACTAATAGCATAGGGAATCTAGGTATAAAGGGTTTTAGGGCATCCCATACAACTTATGGGTTATGATCCGAAATAACCATAGGATCTATAGCCATGTTGGTCATTGTGATCATACTGCTTGAGGTAAATGCCACAGCAATGCATGAATAATACCCATGCACATTTATTTATTTATTTATTTATATGCTTCTATAGCGCCTGAATAGACCCCCGAAGGGGTATCTCCGCGCTTTGCCATACAAAAGAAACCAGCTACTCTGCCCAAAACAGTTCTAGTGGGTGGTGGGAGGGGAATGAATTAAATGCTGGAAAAAAGGTACGTTTTCAGGGTTTTTCGAAAAGACAGGTGGTCCGTAATTAGCTTTAGTGCGAGGGGGAGGGTGTTCCAAAGAACAGACCCTGTGTGAGTAATAAGTACACCCACATGTGAGTAATAAGTACACCCACTAGCATCACAATTAAGTAAGCGCTATAAATCGTTAACCGTGCACATGTACAAATTGCTTATTAGTACTAAAAACTTTGTTCATTCTCAAGGTAGCTAACGGATTGGTTCAATCAAGCTTATAATTCATTACCCAGTTGAAATTTCCTCCAACAATTTTTTCCCCAGGCTGACCATTTGGCTAATTCAAAACGAACAGAAACAATTATATGTGAATGGTCTGTATTGGGCCCATAAATTACGCAGATGATGAATTTATGTTGTTTAATTTGTACCTGTATAGCCACCCACCTGGCATTTGTGCTGCCAAGAGTTTAAAGAATTTGGCTGCACACATTACAGGCGCTATGTATAGAGACCCCTATACGTGGTATTTGTTGTGCGGTACATGCTAAAACATTAATCCCCATCTGGCAAAAAACTTTCAATAGATCTTTGTTAGCTATATGAATTTCCAACAAACAAACTATATGCGGATTATACATAGTCAGAAAGGTGCTAATTGCTCTGTACTTATGAGGAATGTGTTTAGCAATCAAACATTACATCTAATAATGGTAGGTGTGCGAGATACCATTGCATTTACAGATCTTAATAGGGTTTGACTTGGTCATGCACAAACTATTTGTATCTTGGCTCCTGACATCACATTTTCTTACAATCCTTTCTTCCTACATCTCCTCCATTCCCCCCCCCACCCAATTATAGAAATGTGACATCCTACCCCCTGTGAACAGCACCCATACCCAACCATCCTCAGCTTAGCAGGTAACCCTCATCCCACAGGAAAATTAACCCATAAATTGCTGTTGACTATGGGAGGCATTTATCGAAAATATCGTAATCGTCTTTAGTCTATTGAACTCATTTTCTACAATTATCTGATTTTGGGCACTTGTCACATTTTTCCAGGATGTATCTCAATTAGCAAAAACATTTACTACTCCCTTTAATATCAGCTTCTTCATTGTAACGCTTGGGTATTGACCGAGATCATCCTAGTATAAACGCAACTTAGCCAACATTCGGGTAATGTGATGTTTATACTTCACTCTCAGAATAATCCATTCAAATATTCAGGTCAATAATCCTATCGCCTACAAACAAACTCAAGATGTTATTAAAATATTGCATTTGAATTAATCAAGACCACTGTTCTTTTAACTCTTTGCAGAAGTCTTTGCACTCATTCCTGTGTATTTTCAATCTGGAGGGTGCTTGTAGATAAACCTGAGCCCACACTTCCGTAAATGATTCAATGGCTGTACGGAGCTGCCAGTGCTGCTCCACCGTCACATGGCAGAGAATCAGTTCCTGAACATATACTAACATACTCCTAGGTCAATTGCCATGCTCTTTATTTTGGTAAAGGAAATCTATGTATGCACTATATTTGTGAATCAAAGTCCCAGTCAGATAAATCTGGAAAAGCCTTTCTAAATATTTCTGCCAAAAACACACAGGCATCCTTTCCTCTTGCCCCTTCCTTGATGTCCAAAGCATGCAAACGATGCCGCTACTTGCGATTCTCCAAATCCTCAGCCTTCACCTTTAAGCCCATCCCGAAAGAGCCTTTCTCATCTGCCTGTAAATTAATTTTACAGGTTGCCTCGTCATTTTCTGCTGAGTGCCTCTCAAGACTAGTCATCTGCTCCATGATTGTGCCAAGAGGGTCAGCAACTGCTTTTGGGGGATTGTGTTTTTTTATGTGCTCGGATTTAACCATATTGTAATGTGCTTGAGTCTCTGTTCGTTGTGTTTGTAGCAGCTGATTGGTCAACGCACTGTGAGATACCAGCCATCTACTAGCCTGCGACTGTAATATTTGAGCCCGTCTGGTTCGGTGTCTTCGCCTGAGCAAGGATCCACACAAATGTACTGATTGATTGATTATGCTTTTAAGTCAAAGTAATGTTCCATTCAGCAACTCCGGCCCCTGTGGTGTGTTGTGGATGTCCCAGGAAAGAGATACCTGCCTTAGGGCCTTATTTAGAATTTGGCGTCTGGAGTATGTACCGTCTGCATGGCGGAACATTTTTCTACTACGATGATGAGGCTACTCCACCTGCCAAATGTAGAGATTTCTGCCAGCCCCGCGCACATCTCTTGCATTGGCAGAAACCATCATCACAGCAGTTCCTTTAAACTTATTTAAAGTTTGATGGACTGCTCTGTCAACATGACGGAGCCTTACTACAACTCAAAAATAAAATCACAAAGCCCAACCAAAATTACCCCTTTGCCATAGAAGAGTTCTTCATTGGTGTGGGGATCATATACACGTTTCCAATTCTCCTTACCGCCAGCTTTTACCTAGCGGTGATGGATCGTGAAAATTGGCTATTTGACCACCCACTCTAAATGGGTCGGTCGGTCAAATACTATTACTCCAATGGCCGTTCCTCTGTCGGGCCGTCAGACGTGTATGTCAGTCGCAGAGACAGAGTAATCTCTGACACGGACTTATTTCAGTTCTGCCTAACTTTAAAATAAATAAGGGATGCAGAACTACAGTTTGACGGAGTGGCTACTACGTTCCCTCATCAATGGAGTACCCTCTTCACCAAACTCTATTTCAGCAGCAGCACCCCGAGCAGGTAAGAGCGGTAGAGCCAGGTTGGGAGGGATTTTATAGAGGACCACGAGGGAAAATTAAATATATAATACATTTTCCCTCCTCCCAACTCGGCCCCACCACTTTCACCTGCATGGGCAGATGCTGTATATTAGGCCCTTAGTATGTTGACATACACAAGCTTACATGTTTTGAAGGGCTTACTCCTCGGGGTAAAAACATTTTTTGCAAAGTATTACACGTGAGAAACATAAGGTTGAGAAAATAATTTCATAACTACTCTTGGGAAACTCTGACCTTCGCAGCTTTTCTGCAGAAACTGGTGGAATCCTCTGTTTTCCAAACCGCTCAGACGTGTTCACCAAGCCCATGCTGTACGAGCCAATGGGAGTACTCTGCCAACTTCCGTTTATAATCGGCCAATGCAGCTTTTGTTCCTACAATAAACAATTCTATGTCTTGTGTAAGTTTGCTGCTTGAAAGACTGTAAATCTCAGAATCAATAGGACAAGCGGGAATAGTACGAGCTCTTGACAGCACCCATCGCGATACTTCTGAGGGCCGCCGGTAGAGTGGCGTGAATAGTCTTTGGTGTTTATTACATGAACTTGCTCGCTGGCAAGCGAGCACCCTGCGCTCCAATTAACCTCTCTTCAAGGTCTCGGCATGTGGAGCGCGCGCTGTCACGCGCGCTGTGTGCGAGATTGATCTGTGCACATCATATGGTCTAAACCCACGTGGGACGGAGGCAGCTGCAGGCCGCTCGATGCACGCATCTTCCATGTCTGCACACGCCAATTAACATATTCATATGACCTTTTAAAAGGGAAATTAGAGCATTTCTCTAGGGATTTTAATGGGCCTTTCCGTAAAAAAAAATTGAATAGCAACAAAAGATTAATGTTCAAGAGAAGATTGCTGGTAACGCAAATAAAAAGCATAGCGTTGTTATGACATATTTTTGAGGTTACTGGAATTAATGTCCTGTCAGGAGAGGTGAATAACCCGTGTTCACCTCATCTCTAGGAATCGAGATATGAATATTAAACATTACACAGTTACATAAGCCGCACCAACTGTACACGTACGTCACCTGAATAGATAGTACCGGTCTGCATTTTTACTCTGTGTCCCCAGTGGTGTGGAACCAGGATATAATAGTCAGAACATCACCTGATATAAATATCATGTCCGAAATATAACTGACAAAAGTATCACCCCTCTGGAGTTAGTATTAAAAATGCACCCAAAAGGACGATATTTTTGTAAAGGATATTTAGTTTAGGATATTTTTGTCAGGTGATGTTTTTATCATGTTCAACATACAACGCCTAAAGGAACGCTTTTATTAGTGCATTCATGCTTGACACTTCGTGATTACATTATATTTTAAGCATTAACGAGGCTTCACATATGAGGGTGTGCAATATCACATAGTTTTTTTGTAAAATTGTGAAAAAGTCCATAAAAATCTATGCTTCCGTGGTTTCAGGGTATCCCACCTGACGTGAGCATGCACCTTGCATACACAAAGTCTTGCAAGATATCAGTTCGAGCAGAAAATTGCATGTTACCTGTAAACAAGCCTTCTGTATACAGAAATTTACACAAAATTGACTAATACAAGCATTTGAAAAATTTCATGAATTTCGCATAGCACAAAATTTGAAAATCCTGTAGATTTCGCTGACAATAAAAATTTCTCAGGCCTCTCTTTTATGCAATCAACTAAGTTGTATTTCAGTAGATTATTGCAAATAAATGACATAGCCAAGGCGTCAAGTACAATCACCACAGAACTTTGCCTTTCAACAAGACCCATAATATCGGACATCTAAAAGGTCCACAAATGCCCATATACATAACCGACTTCATCTTAAGATAAAGTGTGATATACGTACCAATTCACTGTTAAAAAATGGGTGACCATCCACACGTTCTATATACCAAAGTCCCTAAGGGCACATTCCAGATCCTACTTCCATAGCATCTGTTGGTACATGACCGCTGTCACTTCCCTGTCAGATAGAACATAGACAAGCCTCTGCTGTCATGGTGCCCCACATGATGAGGCCTTGGTTTCAGGTGCTACCATTCTTCTGGCTTGTTACTGAGATGGGGCAGTCAGAGTTGGTGTAATCCTCGGGTGCTAGGACAAGTAGACAATGCACAACGCCATTTGTCCTGGCATCCTGGCACTGCTGTCACTGTGTAAGTACAGCGTGCATATAATTTGGTGTGTATTTACATTCCTTCAGAAATGCCCCGATGAGAGGTTGTGTTGACAAACCCAATCTGCACCATAAACGATCTCCATGCATCGCCCACCTATCAAGTTATCACACCAGCATTCATGAAGCATATTATGGAGACAAAATGGCATGCTTGACTGAACAATGCAGTAGGAGACTCAATGTGAACTAGAGCTGACAGATAGTGAGTGGCAGCGTATGTGAATGCAAAAACAGCCTCAACAAAGCCACTGGTACAAGCATCATGTCCCCAGGGAAAACTGAATGAGGCAAATGTTCATAGCTTTAGTTGGCATTTTTGGTGAATGGAATTGTATGCAAGACATTCCTCCTGAAAGTGTGTCACCCAATGCTTAATTTGAGCCAATGGTTTCTGGTGTTCGGCACCGGCACTTTATTGTCAGCACCGGCATTTTTGACAATCTGCCACATGGTGGGCTGTTTGTCTTATTTACAGTGAGCACAACAACAGTTGTTTACTAATTCAATATGCTAATGACTAATATCTGCCGCCCATGCTAATATTATAGCTTTGGGGGCCTGGAATAGTCCGAATTGTCACACTAGTTGGAGTGTGATGGTAAGTCGCTGGTTTGCTACTGTCATTGGTAGCGCTAGCAGGGACAATGGGTGGTGTAGGCTGCAGTGGCTTCCTGATGAGAGCCTTGGACTTAATGTTTTACAAGTTAAGCACTGGTGGCACCATTTCCCTGGTGGTCTTTCACAGAGCTATCTTGACCAGACATGATGATGCGCGAGGTGAAACTGATGAAGATTCTTCCATCAGAATATCCACCACTTAATATACTCTGAACACGGATATTATGCCCAGTGCCGAATTTGTAGAAGAGCAAGTGCCGGGGCCAAAGTTCTGTTCAGAAGCCTGCGCCTGTGTAATTGAAGGCTAAGGTGCTGAATTCCAAAGCTGTATAGTCTTGATTCCACCTCATGCCTCCTTAATCCACCATTAGACACTCCCTGCCTCTTAACCACACTCTTGTAGGAACTTTTTCATCCCTTCTACCTCTCTTAGTCATTGTTTTTCAGTATTTCTCTTCCTCCTTTCCCTTTTTTTGTGTTTTGCTCTCTCTAGCACTTTATTAAAGTTTGTTCAGGAATCAGCACAGATTATGCCTATGCTGCCAGCAGATTTTCAGTTACCACTATCCTTTGTAGTAGGCCTTGTGCCTTTTGCTGTGCTCTGTAGTCTGATCTCCTTACTTAATAATTTGGCCAAATCCATCATAAATTAATAAAAATGCAGGTTCAGTTTTCATTGGATAAGTCATTCTATATTTGTGAAGCAGTTTGGCTAAAATTAGTCAAAGGTATTGGATATCTGTAAACGTAATCTTGTTAAACACAGCTTTTAAATTCGGAATTACCACACTTTTTTGTCCCAGAAATTTGGAAATATATGAAGCAATTTTCTATGCACGATTGAATAATTTAAAAAGCATAGCACCTTTTCTCAATCAGACAGTAAAATCATTTCTGTCACCCCTATCCTGTATGAACCCTTGATAAGTGTGCAGCTTCTGGCACTGATGAAAGGCAGGGTATTGTGGGTCCGGATGAGAAGCAGGAAGTGGTCTGCTCGAGGATCCACTTCTGCTGCTGCAGGCAAGGCTCCTTCTTTCCATCCGTGGGTGAGGTCGTGGAGGAGGGTGAAGGGGAGCCTTTAAACGGCAGTGGCAGATAACCATGTCCAACCGGTGCCATTGTTGCCCTGTTCATTTTAAATAAATTAATACAAGCGATTAGTGGTGTGATTTAATTATTACATGCATGTTCTGTTGTCTGACGCACCTTGAATAGGAAAAGTACATATGTATGTCAATAGGTAGATTATTCTCTGCCACTTATTATCTTTTAATGCAGCACGTGGTATGAGAATCTGTCAATCGATCCAAGTCATAATTAAGAATCTACATGTCAGCACAAGGGGGCTGTGAGCTTAAGGGCATGGAAGCCTTGCCTCATGTGGAACTTTATCCTCTGCCTTTGATTTTTAGATAAATTGTAAGATATGTATTGCCAGGTACAGGCAATATTCATCATATTTCACAAAGCTGTAGAAGTTTGAATTTTCTTAATGCATGTGATTGGCACTTTTTTCATTTACCCTTCGTTCCAAAATCAATATTGCTTTTATTGTTACATAATCTTTCTCGGGAAACTAGAAATTATGTTTTCAAATATGGGGCTTTATTGTTAACTCACAAAGTCTCAGTCAAAATATCTCAATCAGTTTAAATGAATGAAAGCAAGACAAGTAGCACATAGAAACATGATAATCATATACCTTATTCCTGGCTTTTCTAATGTTAACATTCACAATGGCTGTATGTAATAGTTGACTATGCATTACTGTCAACACTCCTGGTGGCATTCTTCTTGCAGTAAAGTGCTATACAAAACTTCAAACTAAATAAAGCATATCTATCTTTCTTTCAAGGTATCCAATCAAGGGAATTCTCTTAGGCGAATCTTTAATAATATCAATTCTCTAATAGACAAAGCCCCCTCCTGCTGAATACCTAAAATAGTGTTGCTGTTTACAGGCAAAGCACAGAATGATTCAAGTTGGGCAGATATGGAGCAGGCTAGTTATTAGAATGTGTAGCTTTTGGTCCTAAAATTGTTTGGGATTTCTTAGCTTTTCATTCCTTCCAGTATGGGTTAGTCGTCCACGCAGTGCAGCCTCCTATCTTTTTGATAGAACACAACATAAAAACCAGTATTGAATCTAAATTTCTGTATGCCAAATGTCAGAAGCTCACATTTTCAGCTGAGACTTCATGGCACTGTGCACAATCCTTTTATCATCTCAGCCCCAAGCAACAACAACCACCCTTGAATAGTCGGAAATGTAGAAGCATTAACAATATAGACAAAGACGAATTGCCGTAATAGGCTATCAAAGAGCGTGGTTTCCAGAACACTTCATTCCACTTAGATCAGTGTCAAAATGCACTTGTCCCACTTTAAAGGAAACGTGTTGTTATTTTCTGTTTAGAGAACTTTCAGTCCTCGGAGTAAAGTTACCAAAAAGACTTACAGCCTACTGATGCATGAAAAACTGTATTCCCTTATGACAATTGTAGTTAGTTATAAAACTGTTTATGTCTGTACTGGCATTCCCCTATAAGGTCGTAATTTTGTCTTGAACTGTGTTTGTGAGTATTAGCATCCCTCATCCGCCTGTATTCTTACCTTAGACCATTTTCTTCTATATTGGCATCCCCGATCAGTTTGGTGTCTTTCCTTGAACTGTGTACATGTGTATAAGTATCGCAGATCAGTTTGTAGTCTTATCTTGAACTTTCTCCATGTGTATAAGCATCCTCGATCAGTTTGAAGTCTTCCCTTTGACTGTGTTAATGTGTATTGGCATTCCTTACCAATTAATAGTCTTTCCTTGAACTTAGATTGTGTCTTTGCTTGAACTTTGTTCATGTGTATAAGTATCCCCGATCAGTTTGAAGCATTTCCTTGAACTGTATACATGTGTACAAGTATCCCAGATCAGTCGTAGTTTTTGCTTGAAGTATTTTCATTTGTATAACCATCCCCAATCGGTTTGAAATCTAGCCTTGAACTGAGTTAATGTGTAGTGGCATCCATCATCAATTCATAGTCTTTTCTTGAACTATGTTCATGTGTTTAAGCATCCCCGATCAGTTTGTAGTCTTTGCTTAAACTTTGTTGATATGTATAAGCCTCCACAATCAGTTTGAAGTATTTCCTTGAACTGTGTGCGTGTGTACAAGTATCCCTAATCAGTTCATAGTCTTTGCTTGAACTATGTTCATATGTATAAGCATCCTCAATCAGCTTGAAGTTTCCTAGAACTTTGTTAATGTTTATTGGCATTCCCAATCCATTCATAGACTTTCCTTAAACTGTGTTCATGTGTATAAGCATCCCCAATCAGTTTGTAGTCTCTGTTTGAACTTTGTTCATGTGTATAAGCAACCCTGAATAGTTTGAAGCCTTTGTTTGAACTTTGTTCATGTGGATAAGCATCCCTGAACAGTTCGATGTCTTTCCTTGAAATGTGTTCATGTGTATTGACACCCCTCATCAATTTGTAGTCTCTCCTTGAACTTTGTTCAAGTGTATAAGCATCAGGGGTCAATTGTTTTTCCTTGAAATGTCTTCATGTGTATTGGCATCCCAATCAGTTTGTAATCTTTGCTTGAACTTTGTACGTTTGTATAAGTATTCAGGATCAGTTCATAGAATGCTGCGCAACCCAACTCTCACCCTAAAATAGCAAAGCAGCTTATATTATTTTTTTCAGCAACAGAGGACCAATGTGAAATTGGTTTAATTTAATAACTTATAAAAACTCTATGGAAATAATCCATCAACCTTGAGACCATGCATTATTACACACCGACTTTTGCAGTTGGAACCTAACCCCAGTGACCTATCTATCCAGTTTTATCTATGACAAGTTTAATTTGATCAGTGGTGGTGGCAACAGGATATCAATCAGTAGCCCAGCATTTGAGTGGCTATTCTGCTTCCAGCAGTTACACTTAACTCTTTTGAGAAGCAAAATGAGTAACACAACCTGATTGTTAATGATGTGCCTGCAAAATTAAGTATTTTTTAGCTTTGGCCTAGGATTGCCCAGCAGTGAACATTATTTCTGAGTTCCCTACATGTCCCTGGTCAGAATCTTTGTCAGTATCCCTGAATTCTCATGGTTGGCCATAGCCTGCACCATCATACTCCTTCATACGCACCCCGTGCTCCTTCACTTTCTAGCACATTTCAGCTGGCCCTAGTGGAACACAAAGAGATTTTCACTCATTATCCCTGGTTCTACAACCATATATGCCTGGGATCTTGCTCTCTCATTCAATAGATGTCAGAAGCCCGGTCATGGCTCTAAATCCTTAATATCCATCTCTGCGAGTTTGCAGCCAGTAGGCTATAGCGCTTATTGATTTATTTACCTGCTAAACCTATCAAAAACTGTATCTAAAAACTTCAAACACAGACTCCTAAAATCATAACTATAAACGCTCATTTCGGATCCCTATTTCTGCATAAGAAGTGGTGAGACAATAACCGATCTGATCTTCTTTACGAAAAGACGTACTAAATGGAGGTCAGCATTTTACTCATTGCTACAAATCACCACATTCAAGAAAAGCCCTCATGGTCTTAGACTTACGGTGACCCCCTCACCTACTTTCAAAGTTGAATCAACCATCTCCCTGTATAACAATGGGACCATCCTTATTCAATCATTAACCCACAACCTGGCTATCTTTGACTCCATCTTCCCCATCATCAAGAATTCATTGTCTAGCAATGAAACCTCACCCTCCCATGGCCCCCCTACTTCCTCTGACAACCCCTGAAATCCAATCATTGTGGCCTCTCATGACCCCGGCATCTCAGATGATCCTTCCCCTTCCCTTCCTTGCCCCGCTAGTGGGACCTGTATACTAAATAGCAATGCTGCAATGACATCAGTTGGACCAGAATCCCTCTCCTCTCATTCTCCTATGAGTCAACATGCTCACTGCTCTCTTAGAGCAACCAGGTCTGAGGCATGTAGCCCATTGGGACATACCTTCACCCCTTCTACTCATTACGTGGACACGCCTACTGTGCCCATGTCTCACCCTATAGCCACTCCAGTGTCACACCCTTATCCTGTTCCCCCTAATCAGTCCAGCAACGTGAATCACAGGACCCTTGACCCCCTTCTTAACCAGGTGCTCACCTTCCCCCCTAATGATGCACCTCACATCCCCCCATCCCCTCCGCAGCTTTCTAGCCACTCCTCCCTTAGACCCCCCCAGCATAGCTCCCTTCCCGAAGTATCAGGATTCCAATCACACTCAGCTTTCGAATCTGGGCTAAATAAGATCGCACTTACCCTTTATCAGCTCAAGGCAGATGTTGTAAGCCTCTTACACCTCACCACCTAGCTATCTGAGAATCAGAAAGCTAGTGGACCCCCGAAAACTGAGTACCTCAACTATTCACTTCCCTCTGAATCTAGTACTAGGTCCTTTGCGCATCCGTCACCCACTGTGACCCCTTAACTAGTAGCCCTTACACTCCACAGATGGGGAACCTCTCCCCTCCCGAATGACCCCACTCGGCCTTACAGAGTAAAAGACCCACTTCAAGATAAGGATATAATCTCCCTTCTACTCTCTTATGATACATTTTACGCTGTTAACACAGAGATTCTCTCTTCTGACCCATCTTATGCTGCTAACACAGAGAATCTCTGCCTAATTGAAGCAATCCACTCTTACCCATTTAGAGAACCTTGGTAAACATGAGATCCATAAATAAGAACAAGCTTACTCTTGTCCCCACCACTACTCCTCACTCAGCTGATCCCAAATCACATCTTAAATGCATGCTTTTCAGTTGCAGATCTGCAGTACAACATGCTGCTGACATCGCTGCCCTCATCTTGGCTCATGATTCAGACATTCTAGTTTGACTGAAACCTGGCTCAAAAACTCCTCTGCACCCATTATTGACATACTAGTGCCCCCTAACTTTGACATCATCAAGCTAGACAGATCCAGTGGTCATGGGGGGGGGGGGGGCTCGGTTGTATACATCGTAAAAATCTATCAGTTTGACAATTGCATGCTAATCCCATGTCGTCATTCGAATAGCTGTGCTTTGAAGTATTATGCAACATCAGGCAAGCCTGTAAATTCAACGCGGCCTACCACCCTCCACAAGACAATCTCCCCTTTTTAGAGTAAGTCATGGAAATCATCTCATCGAGCGCGGTGTGCAATGGCACCCAGATCTTCCTTGGAGACTTTAAACTCCATTGGAATGATAAGAGTGACTCGTCAGTCTACAGCCTCAAATCTTTCCTATCAGATCTCAACCTCACTCAAATATGCGAATGCCCTACCCACATCAAAGGAGCGACCCTAGATCTGGTCATTGAGATCTGCTCATATGATAGACTCCATCCAACTTGAAGCTATCGCCCCTATGACTGGACAGACCACCACTGAATCTCCTTCCTCATCACAGAATAACGAAACCTAGGCACTGGAAAAGACGTTTTAGAAACATTAACCTATATGTTCTGACTTCACGCATTGATAACAGCCTGCCCCCACCCCTGGATATGTCTGATGTTGGTGAGCTTACAGATCATTACAATAGCTCCATGGCTAACATCTTAGACTCAATTGCACCCCTAGAGCTAAAAAGAATGCCTTCCAAAATCTCCAAACCCTGGTATAATGGTAGCTTAAATACTGAAAGAAGAAATCTTAGAATGGCATAACTTTTGTAGAGATCCTCTCCCTCCTTTGACCATCTCACTCAGCTGAGATCATTGAGAAATCAATACAACAAAAGTTAAAAGATGCTCTAAAGCCAGTTATTTCAGAACGCAATTTGAATAAGCAAAAAACTGGCCAAAGAAATTGTTTGAACTCACCAAACTTCAATCTAACAGCCAACCCAATCCTCAACCAATGGATGGCTATGCGTAGCCAAATTTTGAGGAATTTGCTGTCTTCTTCCAGGAAAAGACAACAAAGATTGAACTGGAACTAAGAGTGGCCGTGGAGAACCTTCCTGTCCCCTATCCTACCTCCGGATCGGTAATGGCCCCTCCCACTCGGGTTCTACCCCCCAAAAACAATGCTGCTTGAAGCATATTACAAACCTTGGACGAAAGCACCATTCACAATACTCTGGCCTGATCATCCTTACTCCCTCTTTGGATGAGGATAATTACCCCCTCTCTGCTTCAAGGTACGAGTCCTGATTGCCTTAAATCAGGGCTGGTCACCCCCATCCTTAAAAAAGCCGACAGCAGACTACACTAACCTTCACAATTTCCACCTTATTTCCAACATTGCTACTCTGGCTAAGTTCTTACAGAAATTTATACACATCCAACTATGTAGCCACATTGCACAATTCTGCTTGCTGGACCAATTCCAATCAGGCTTCCGCCAGAGGCATAGCACGGAATCTGCCCTTACTCACATTATTGATGATGCTCTATGAATGCTAGACTCAAATGAATCATGCCATCTGATCCTCCTTGACCTATCGTGAGCTTTTGATACGGTCAAACATGATACCCTTATTGAGCTACTGGAGCACAGGATGGGGCTATCAGGGACTGTGCTAAATTGGTTCTCCTTATTCCTTCACAATAGAACACAAAGACTTAAGGTGAATCAAGCTCCGTCAAAATTTGCACCACTCACTCTGAGGGTCCCACAGGGGTCCACAATTTCACCCACCCTCTTCAACTTGTTCATTGCGCCTCTAACAGCAATCCTGATATTGTCCAACATCCATTACCACATGTATGCTGATGACACCCAATTGTACCTGAAAGTCTCCTCCCCGGAGGACATAAAGTCCCTCAACTCAACTCTTCAAGAAACACCAAGCTGGTTGACTCTCAATCACTTAAAACTAAACGCCTTCAAAACATAATTTCTCCTTATCGTCCCAGCCAAGCACACTCCAGATAATGAAGAATGGATGCGCCAACTCACAGCTCTCGACTG
The DNA here is from genome assembly GCF_964261635.1 of Lissotriton helveticus. NCBI lineage: Eukaryota > Metazoa > Chordata > Amphibia > Caudata > Salamandridae > Lissotriton > Lissotriton helveticus. The sequence continues at coordinate 781,624,237 of NC_136059.1, forward strand.
CACTCCAAACATCATTGATTCTGCGAGTTCCCCCGGGAATAATGCTAGTTAAACATCTGAACATGCAAAAGCACATTAGTGCTCTCACCAAAGGTGCGAACCTCCAACTGAGAGTCTTAAGGAAAATAAAACTGTTCCTTCCCCATAACTACTTCAAAAATTCAGTGCAAGCCCTATTGATTTCTAAACTTGATTATGGTAGTTGTACCCTCTGTGGCCTTCCTAGAGCGAAGACTGCGCCACTTAGGGCCTCTCTCAACTCAGCTGAAGGGCTCATTAAAGGTGCAAATGCTATTATAAGTTTGAAAAAGAAATTACCGGGCACAGTATTATTTAACCTTTAGGAAAGGACATATACCCCCACATGCATCATCCCGGTCGTTTGCGAATGCTAAATTGCGAAAAATAGCGAAACGCAATTTAGAATTCGCAAAACGGGATGCATGATTAATTTCTAATAATATTAGCGATTCGGTAAAATTCGCATTTTTTACCGAATCGCTAATATTATGCGACTTCTAATTTGGTAATTCGCATTTCCCATTGATTCCTATGGCCCAAAAGGCCCATAGGAATCAATGGAAATTGCGAATTCGCAATTTACAATTTTCACAATCTTCATGCATTCCATGGGTGCAGGGGGGGGTCCAAAGGACCCCCCCCTGCACCCCTGAAATGTATTTTTAAGTGGTTGTTTCACACACACATGTCCTATGGACATGTGTGTCTGTAACATGTAAGTTTTAAAAATGCATTTTTTTGCTTTTTTAACAATTTTCGCAAATTAACACGAGGGTCAACCTCGTGTTAATTTGCACTTCCAATTTTAAAATTCGCTATTTTAAAAAAAATGATGCATTGCATTTAAGGAATCGCACAAATGCGATTCCTTAAATGCATTCGCAATTATTAGAAATGCTAAAAATAGCGAATTATGCACAACAGTTTCATGCATCCCAAAAACGGATTTTGCATTCGCAAATGGCCGATTTTTCCGAATCGCACCGTTTGCGAATGAAAAAAACGTTGATGCATGTGGCCGATAGACTCTGAATAGCTATATACCACATTTCTTTATAAATGTCATCAAACCAACCACATTAGTCAATTTATTCTTATTTTATTATTTTTTTGAAGTATAAAATTATTATTTTTAGATACAAAAATAGCTTTTATATAAAAAGAATTACATATACAAACTTGATGAATCAATATTCCCAGACAATGATAGAGTCACAATTGTATAATCATCTAATATTCTAACATAACATTAGACAATATTTTTGTTATCTCATTTTTATACAATTGATCCAACTCATCAATGTGCAGAGATTGGTGACACATGTTGAAAACAACGCGTTTCGGCAATGCCTTCATCAGTACTCTGTCACAAAAGGATTACTAAACAGGGAATATATAAAAATGATATTTAATCCAGAGTCAAACATAGCCCTTACTCATATTTATACTATAAACATAAATCCTTATAGAAACAACATGTAGTCAGTTATGAGTTTCAACTAATGAACCCGTCACGAAAAACCGGGCGAATCTCCATTGTGATGCATGCTCATGCAAACAAGTGTGTGCGGTTCCTGGAACCAAAATAATAGAAAGAATTGATTTAAAAAAAAAAATTATATATATATATATATATATACATCTACTCTATTCATGCATATATCTTTTCGCAGCCCTAACCAACTATTCTGATGGTCCCTATTCCTATATACTTACCTTTCTTGCAAATGCTATTATCACATCACGCCTAAGATTACATTTCTTAAATGGCTCCCATATGAAGAAAGGATTCATCTGAAAATTGAACGCATGATTCAAAAAGCTTTACACTGCAACATCCAAATTTATCTTGCACAAAAACTTGAGCTCTCTGGAGGCTCTTGTTCCTCTTGAGGCTCCAGCACCTTACTGCTCAAGCCACCGAAATTCCATAAAAAGAAAACCTACAATCGAGCATTGTCGGGTATTGCACCAAGAATTTGGAAAGCCTTGCTACCTGAAAGAAGACTTAACAATTCCAGTGCTTCCTTCAAAAAGGAAGTCAAAGAGTTACTGATGAAGACATTTCTGGGCTAGTTCCCAATGCATTTGCTTTCGTTTGTTCTCTGTAGATCTGTTATGTTTATCATGCTCTGTTATGTTTGTTTCTTGTTCTGGTTGTGCTATGATATCCATGGTGTGTACTGCCTGCCAAGATGTAAAGCGCTCGGTTACTCATATGTGGTTGTGTTCGCTCTATATAAAACTCTTTAAATAAATAAATATGTGTCTCTAGGTGATTCTTTTTTTGCTTAATCCCCACCTTGTGTAATGGAAAGCAATGTCGCAGATGGAGAATCCTGCCCCACCGGAGTGGATTTATGGACAGACTGTGGAGTGCCCCTGCTGGGACAGAAGTAGAATAAAGGATGGTTATACACATTGCCCCTATACACAGTAACTAATGAATAGGGCCTATAGCTATTAAACAGAACCCCTAAACATAGTTGAGAATCATTAACAAGACAGTAAGGCAATGGTGTCTCCATACACAAATTACAAGATTACAAGATTAATCCTTAATGCAGCGGACACCATTTGAATTCATTGTAAAATGATATTTACCGCGAAATGTGAAAGGAAATTACAGGACAATATGTCCCTTCAGATGGTGCAATCATACAAATATGTACACAAACTTAAGTGAGGTCTGGTGGCTCAGTGGACTAGTGCATACACTGGAAGAACCTGTGTTAGACCACCTGGTCACAGGTTCAAATCCTGGGAGGTCCACGCAGCCTTTCATCCATCTTAGGTCAATACAATGAGTACCATTGAGTTAGGTAACAATAAACATCTGTTGTTCAGTGCCAAGATACCTATGGGTGAACGTGAGCTCTACAAATACATATGTTATGTTACAATGTTGGCAGCCATCGCTTTTCTCAAATAGAGTTGTATATCATGGCACTTGATAGTGGAACATGTGTGTGTGGGGCTCTGTGTGTTTGCAAGTGATTAAGCTATCGGCATTGTAAATGACAATGACATTTATTTATCTGTTTTTCAAAACCAACACATAAATAAAAATGTTGTCATTTACAATGCCTATAGCTCTAACTTTTGCAAAGGTGAGACCATTGCATTGTAAATGCTTGTTAAAAACTATTGGGAGTCTGGCCTTCCTTCCCTGTTAACCTCTGTCATTCTCGGCACACTCACAGTGTGGAAAAGGGTCCCAGGATGCCAGACCCCAACATGGCCAACAGTGGTGACTTTTTTCCCCCCTTGCTGATCTTTTACTTTAACTTACAAAACCCTGCCAGAATTGTGCCTGTCCTAAAGAGGACATCTGGAATTCTCTCGGACCATGGCTCTCCCCCCCAACCCGCACTATACTGACATTACCCTGAGCACACTTGACCCCTACCCGGACAGCGGAGTACGAGCATTTTTATCCGATGCCCAGTGGAGCTGCTCTGTTCAGCTAACTGAGGAGATTGGCCTTGGTTCATCCCCTGACCGTCACCTGCCCAGCTGGACACTGGACACAGTTTCTTCCCTTCTCCCTGTCTCACTCCCCTCTGCGTATTTCGGCCATTCTGCCTTTTCCTTGTCTCCTTTCTTTACATCTTTCTGACCGATGCCTGTTGGAGCTTCCTAGATAGCTATAGGGAAGACTGGCATTGGATTTCCTCCCTGGCTGTCACCTACTCTTCCGGTCTTTGGGCAGACTTTCCCTTTATCTCTTATTCCATCTTCCCCCCCATCCACTCCCTTCTCACACCCCCTCCTCCTTCCCTCTCTGCTTGTCTCGCCCGGAGAACACATGATCTCTATCCTGACAGCGGAGTCCGAGCATTTTGTCCGACTCCCGGTGGAGCTGCTCTGTTCAGCTATTGAGGAGATCGGTCTTGGTTCATCCCCTGATCGTCACCTGCCCAGTCGGACCTTGGGCACAGTTTCTCCCCTTCCCCCTGTATCACCCACCCCCCCTTATCGTATTTCTGGTGCTCTGCTTTCTCCTCGTCGCCTTTCTTTCCAGCTTTCGGACCGATGCCCGTTGGAGCTTCCTAGAGAGCTATAGAGGATACTGCCTTTGGATTATCTCCCTGGCTGTCTCCTACCCTCTGTGTCTTTGGGCTGACTTTCCTTTTATCTCTTTTCCGTCTTCCCCCTCGTCCTCTCCCTTCTCACTCCACCTCTTCCCTTTCCCTCTCTATTTGTCTCTCCGGACATTGGATACAGTTCTTCCTCGTCTCCCTACTATGGCTCCTTCCTCCCCTCCTTTCCTACAAATTCTCTCAACCTCGTTGTTTGTTTACTGTACCTTACTACGCTATTGTAACTGATGTAATTTGTAACACAATGTTCCTCTGTTACAGCGCTCAGATACCTACGGGTCTAGCCAGCGCTTTATAATCCTTTTGATGTACCTTCTAATGCAACGTTCACCTGGTTATGCGCTCTGGTCTAGATAGCGCTATATAACCTTCGCAAATCAAATATACTAAAAACTGTTTTTTCCTGAACGCTGAGACCTGAGCAACATGGCTGATTACCGTTGGAGCTGCTTGACAGCTAATGAGGAGATTGGCCCTGGTTTCCCCCTTGACCGTCAGCTACCCAGCCGGACATTGGGCATTGTTCCTCCTCGTCTCCCCGCTATTACTCCTTCCTCCCCTCCCTCCTTCAAATTATTGAAACATTGTTTATGTGTACTGTACCTTACTATGCTCTTGTATCTGATGTAACTTGTAACGCAACGATTCTAAATGTAAAGCGCTCTGATACCCTCTTGGGCCAAGTTCGCGCTAAATAAAACTTTATACATAAATAAATTAACAAGAAAGGGGAGTGGGGTTAAGGAGAAAAATAAGCCAGCTTCACGAGGATACCTAGTGGTAAAGTGATGTTATTAATTACTTAACCTTCCTCAAAAATGTCAACTCAATACATTGCAAATCAAATTAGAGCATAAAAAACAAAGACTCAGAATCTAACAATTCATTTAGAGGAAATAGTTGGGTGGGTGTGAAATCAGAGAGGGAAAAAGGGAACCCTCAACATGCCAGGTGTAGAAACAAGTGTCAATATAGGGTAGCACACATTATTCAGCTGCTTTATAGGAGAAACCTTCGTTTGACAGTCCATATCTGCCACAAAATTACAAGACTTTCTGCCACTCTAATATTAATACAGTGCAGAGGCATAGTTACCTATACACCATGTACAGTGTCTGTAAATTCTGTATTAGTGACCATATAACTGACTCCAGCTAAAGAATCATTGTCTACATATTGCAAGATTAAAAACGCTGGGGGCGTGGCTAAGGCGGCTATGATGGCGGACACGGCTTAGTAAAGCTCCGTCCCGCCGCTTCGATTCTCCGCCAATTATCCTGTCTTCCCCCTTGCCTGTGCCCATTCCGCGGCAGTGAGGGGCGGCGGAAGGTGTCCGACAGGCGTGGCGTGACTCCTGGCCGCATAGGAGCCCTAGATCGGGCGCGGTCGGCCCCGAAGGTGGTGCGGCCTCTACCGGCAGTTGAAGCCGGGACCTCAATTTAGCAGAAGAAGCCCGAGGAGTGAGCGAGCTGCCGGCAGACGGCGAGAGGGGGCGGCGGGGCGGCCCGGCCCCCTCTCAAGACGCAGACACCAGCAGGGGGCTGCAGGCGGAGTGGGCTGTCTGGCCCGGCACTGCACCTGGAGGACCGGGCGGCCGCCGCGGGGCTACGGCCGGCGCAGCGTTACCCGACTGGCTGCTGGAGGTGGGGGATACCCTGGGAGAGGCCTGAGACGCGACCCCGGTGATGAGTGTACACTGGGGGCGCGCAGCGGCAGGTGCCCGAAGCGGAGGGGAGAGAGTGGTGGATCCGGCGGTCAGGTCGGACCGCAGCTGTCCAGATTTCTGAGGCGCGAGCACGTTGTCCTTGACCCGAGGAGCATTGGTTGGCGCCCAATTAGCCGCGGCGGCGGCCTACGATTCGGCAGCAGTGTCGCGCCGCGGCGTGCGTGGGCCCCCCCCTAGGGTGCCCCCTTGCAACAGGGCAGAGATCCAGGGCATTGGGTGCGTGGGGCGGGACACCACCCACGGCGTTGACCACTATTGACTGTGTGGGGCTGCCCGGGGCGGCACGGGGCCTGGCGATTGCGCTGCAGTACCCTGACCGCAGGCTGGTGGAACTGTGTGGAGGCTCGGGGTGAGTCGTGGAGATCTCAGGGGCCCGCATAATACAGCGGAGGACTGCTGCCTGGCCCGGTGTGTCGCGCTGTGGATTACCTGGCCGTCTATGCCCGGTACATCACCGGGGGATTAACCAGTGGGCCTCTCGGTGGGTGGCTGGCGGAGGGCCCCTTGGGCCGCGACGAAGAGACCTAGTGGGTAGCGAGTGGAACTTTTCTACCAGGCGGACCCCACTGGCTGTGGATCATGACTAGAGGTGGCGGAAGCAGCGGATCCTCGAAACAAGGCACCCTCGACAAGTTTACGGGTGAGGGTGGAACGGCCGGGGCCTCCGGGGGCCCTCCACCACAGGGGCCCGATAATGCGGCGCTTTTGGCGGCAATCACCCAAGCTAGAGACACCCTGGATGCCAAGATAGGGGCAGTTGGAGCCGATGTCACGCTGCTGCGCCAGGACTTGCGAAATTCGGTGGCGCGTATCACCGAGGCCGAAACGAGGATCACCGGAGTGGAAGACGACGTGGCAACATTAAAAAAGAAAGTAGCCGCCATGGAAGGGATCCAAAAAGGCCTGGCGCTCCGGGCGGAGGATGCCAAAGGACGGGCCCGACGCAACAACCTGCAGTTCATTGGCTTTCCGGAGGATTGTGAAAAGGGGAATATGGAGGCCTTTCTTATTCGGTGGCTGGAGGGGTGGTTGCCGCCGGAGTCCCTTTCTCGCTGCTTTGTCATAGAGCGGGCGCACAGGGCGCTTGCTCCGAAGCCGCCGGTTGGAGAGAGCCCGCGGCCAGCGATAGCTGAACTGCTTAACTATCATGATAGGGACACTATCCTGAAGCAAGCTCGGCTGAAGGAACCCCTGATGTATGACAATCACCGGATTATGATATTCCCGGACTACACCAAGCTAGTACAGCGACAACGGCAATCCTTCACAGAGGCCAAGGCTCGCCTGAGGGGACTCAAAATCCAGTACGCCCTCCTTTACCCGGCCCGCCTGCGAGTGATCTTTCAATCCCGGACCATGTTCTTCAACTCTCCGGAAGAAGTATTTACATGGACTGATGAGACGGTCCGGATTCGGCCGCACACTCCGCCGCCTCGAGACTCTGATTCTTCTTCCTCGACGGCGCCGCGGCAGACCCACCGGCGCTCTCGTAGTAGGAGTAACTGGCGGTCCCGCTCCACTAAGAGGTCCCCCACCAAAAAGGGCGCTGCGGAGAAAACAGCTCCTCCGGACTCTCAGGATGCAGATTCTTGAAAAGAGAAGGGACATGTGGTACTTAATTGTGTTGGGTCGCGGAGCAAACTTCGCAGGTGACTGGAATGGCCCAGCCTGAGGTGTCGGACGATGGCCGATACGCCGCTGACCTATACTACGGACTTGATTAGCAGTTATGAGATGCGGGGTGGGGGAGGGTGGGGTGGGGGGGGAGATGACAAGGCGGGCTACTGCCCCAGAGTAGCGGCAGTCCAGTCGCCCACAGACGTTCATTCCCCCTTAGCGGGGTTAGTTGGGGGTTGAGGGTGTGGTTGTTGTTGGGGATCCATTGGAGTGGGTGGCCACTGACCTCCCGTTGGGGGTTGGGGCAGTCCTGCACCGCGACAGATACTTCAATGTTGCTGAGGTATAGGGGAGGGGGGGGCAGTTTTCCGGGTGTTGGGTTGGGGCGGGATTCAGGGGCGGGGGGTGGGGGGATGCACAAAGTTTGGGTCCACAGGGGTAGCTCGTTCACACACGATGGTCCACCGGGTTCGAATCATGTTCTTTGGACCCACATCCGGGCGATTGCTGACCTTCCCAGTCGATGGCGGATAGAGGTTCAGGTTCGGGGCTCCCCAGGGCTATGCTGCGAATTGTGAGCTGGAATGTGCGGGGCATGCTAGATAAAATTAAAAGAGGCGCAGTACTGCGACAAGGGAAAAAGGAGAGGGCTGAAGTCCTGCTATTGCAGGAGACTCATCTCCTGGGTACCAAGACTCTTAGTTTACAGCGCTATGGTTATCATCAGGTGTTCCATGCTGGCTTTGTCCGGGGATCGCGGGGTGTGGCTATTATGATTCACCGCAGAGTGTCGTATGTGCATTCTACCCACTGGATAGCCGCCCAGGGCAGATATGTCTTTGTTAAAGGAATGATTGATGGGGAACAAGTGGTTTTTGGCAGTGTGTATGCCCCCCCCCGTTGCAATGGTCTTTGGTGAAGAGGCTGTTCACTGTATGGGCCGAGATTCCGGACGTGCTGGCTGTGATTGGGGGCGATTGGAATGACGTTATGGATGGGACTGTGGATCGCTACAGGCCGAATGGCGGACAGGTGGTAGCTGCCCCCACGAGATTGAATGATATGGTGAGAGGCATGGGTTGGACAGATGCCTGGCGCTATCAACACACGCACAGTCGGTAATATACATATGTTTCGGTGGTCCATCGGTCCTTCTCACGGTTAGACTACTTGTTCGTCCCCTGCGCCAAGATGGGAAGAGTGGCTTCGACGGCTATACTGGCGCGTGGGCTCTCTGACCACTCCCCCATTGCGATAGATATCCTCCTTGACAGGAGGCGGCAGCCTTTTCGATGGTGCCTCTCTACCTGGCACCTACAACAGGATGACTACCAATCCCATATGCGGGAGGCCATAGCCCACTACTGGGATGAAAATGAGAGGTCGGGGTCAGATGTGGTGACCCTCTGGGAGGCCATGAAGCCTACACTCAGGGGAGTAGACATTGCCTGGTGTGCGAATGCCCGTAGGGCGCGGGGAGAGGATCTAGAGAGGGTGGCGGGACGGGTCCGCACCCTGGAGACACGTTCCACCGAAACCGGGGCGGAGGAGGATATACGACGGCTGCTGCAGGCGCAGAGGGATGCTGATTCCCTACAACTTGAGGAGTCCCGCCACATATGGCTTGCGACGCAGAGTAGAATTTACCACTGGGGGGACAAATCCAGCTCAATGCTATATCGACTGTGCCAAGGCGCTTTCCAGGCTCAGACGTTGCCGGCGCTAAGGGATGAGGCCGGAACTTCCTTATCCGATCCAAGGGTCATTGCTGACAGCTTTGCGCACTATTATGAATCACAATACGCCCCTAGAGATTCTCCCCATGCGGAAGACGTGGACAAATTCTTAGCGCATCTCCCGCCACGGGGGATCTCCGATGAGGAGCGGGACAGTCTCGAGATTCCATTGTCCACGGAGGAATTGGGTAAGGCACTTGGTGAACTGAACGCTGGGAAGGCCCCGGGGCCGAACGGTTTCCCGTGCGAGTTCTTTAGGAAATATCATCTCCAGTTAGGGCCACATTTCAAGAAGGCACTAGATGCTGCTAGAGAACTGGGTCATCTGCCGCCTGATTGGAGGCATGCCGAGATCGTGGTGTTCTGCAAGCCGGGAAGGCCACCGGACCGCCATGAATCGCATCGCCCTATCTCACTTTTGAATATTGAGGCGAAGATCCTGGCGAAGGCGCTCGCCAACCGCCTCCTCCCATTGATCACCACTCTGGTCCACCCGGACCAGGCTGGCTTTATGCCACACAGGGCCACTAGACATAATATCAGGCGGGCCCAGGTGGCCCTGGAAATGATGCGAGCCACTGGCTCTCAGGTGGCGCTCTTGTTGGCCAATATTGATAGAGCCTTTGATTCACTGAGCTGGGCGTACCTGCAGGCGCTTCTACCCCGTCTGAATCTCGGCCCTCATTTCCTCTCGTATGTACGGCCGCTATATACTGACTTGACAGCGTCTGTGCGGGTGGCTGGTGCGATTTCGGGCGCCTTCCCCATCGGGCGGGGTACCCGACAGCGATGCCCACTTTCGCCGTACTTATTCGCTCTTGCGATGGTACCTCTTGCGGCGTGGGTGCGTATGGACGCGCAACTGAAGGGGTTTGAGTGGGAGGCGGGGCCGTCAGACAGGATTGCGCTTTACGTGGACGATGTGCTCTTCTTTCTTACATATCTCAATACATCGGGCCCGAGAGTTCTTGACATCATGAGGGTGTTTGGAGAGGTTTCTGGGCTTAACCTCAATGTAAAGAAATCCACCTTGTGGACCCTGGGCAGCGGTGTGGCTCTTGGTAATTGGGCGTCCGCCCTGCAGGAAGTGACAGGAGGCATTAAATATCTTGGGGTATTCATAACAGACATCCCTAGTGTCTCGTGGGAGCGCAATATTGTTCCGGTCTGGGACAGGGTCCGATCGGATATGAAAACTTGGTCCCGTATGCCCTTGAACTTGTATGGCCGGTCGGCCATCTTTAAGATGGTGGCTCTCCCTCGTCTGCTCTACCAACTGCAGAACCACCCCTATCCTATCTTGCCGCAATGGTTCCGCCAGGTTAACTCGGCGCTGGGCAGCTTTCTCTGGGCAGGGGGGGCTATACGCGTGGCCCTTCGCACCTGTTTCCTTTCAACATACTGTGGTGGCCTGGCATCCTCTGACATCCTCTCCTACTATCAAGCGTCCCATTTATTAATACTCAACGAATGGTGGTATGGGGATCGGGGCGACCCGGCGTACGCTCTGGAGCGCTATTTAATGGAGCCAGATACTTTGCACACGCTACTGTATTCGGCGGGAAAGAGGAGGAGGCTCCCGGTGGTTAACCAGGTAGTCTTCCAGGTTTGGCGTCGAGCCCTTAGTCGTATGGGATGGTGGAATAGGCTGACTGGGGAGACCCCGCTGTGGCAGAATGGCCGCCTGCCGGCCTTGTCGACTTTGCAGGGATTTCGCGGCTGGGGCGCGATAGGGATCTCTGCGCTGGGGCATGTCATGAGGGGCACAACCCTTAAATCCTTTCAGGAACTGAGGGATGAATACGATATGCCGCGTACCCAGTTCTTCAGGTACCTGCAATTCCGACATGCTATCTCCCCTGCCTTAGAGGGACTGGACTCCCTGCCGGAATTTAGTCCGTTAGAAGCCAAGTTATTTATGGGAGAATTGACAGAAAAGAAAATATCCCCCATCTACCAGTCACTGGTTATTCACTGTTCCTCCTCCCTAGACGGCTCGCGGTCTACTTGGGAGCGGGATGTCGGAGAAATTACCGAGGAGGGATGGAGGGAGGCTCTCGCAGCCCCGAGAGAGGCGGCCATAGCCATACGACTGCGCTTTAATCAATTTAAATACCTGCACAGGGCTTACTACACGAGAGAGAGGCTGTGGCGAGCCGGACTGATTGCCTCCCCCGATTGTCTGAGGTGTGGCAGGGAAGTGGGCACGTTCCTTCACACTGTGTGGTCTTGTGGGGCACTGGAGAGGTACTGGGGGCGTGTATGGGACTGTCTGGATGAGGTACTGGGTTGGCAGCTCCCGCGTACCTCACAGCTGGGCCTCCTGCATGTCCTGGAGCAGGTGGGTGGGAACATATACAAAAGACACTTATTACTTCTGGGTCTTACGGTGGCCAAGAGGGATGTGGCCCGCGCCTGGAAAGACCCTAGGGCTCCCCCGATAGAGGTATGGAAACGGGGCTTGGACTACTACATGGGGCTGGAGCGTCCAGTATTTGAGGCCCGTGGCTGCCCTAGAAAGCACTATAAAATTTGGAAGAGGTGGGCGGACTACAGGGGGTTGTGGCTGGAGCCGCCGCCGCGACAGGATGTAACTGAAGACCTATTTTCCTGAGAACCAGGGTGGGGGTGCGAGTATACTACAATGATTGCATTGCTAATTAGCTCGGATCCAGGAGACCGTCGTGAACAGGGCTAGGGTGGGACCTGGGAGGGGGTGGCGTTCTGGGGTTAGGGGGGTACGGGTAGTTTAATGTTCATAGCTGATCCTGCTTACTGTATTGATTGCTATGTTTTTCTCTCTTATTCTATGCTCACAGCCCCTCCGGTGTTCGGAGTACTGTGGATATCTTGCGATCATATTTGAATTATCAATAAAATTGGTCATGAAAAAAAAAAACGCTGTTCGTATCCCTCACCTGTCGGAAAGTGTTGGCGTTTATACAGTATTGTATTTGTCACATATTCTTCAAGACAACGCTTACAACGTTTACCTCATCAACACAGCTATTAGCATTTAGGTTTACATGTTATTTTAGAGCATTAGCACAATTTTATGATAACATTATGTCAATATTTGCCAGTAAAACCTAATGACCCTTTAGTTGTTTCAACTAAAGCATTCAAATGACATATGGAGAAATTGAACAGTATACCCATCGTGCCTTAAGGTGGACACTTGTTGGCAAACCTGCTGACATTATATCCTGGAGTAGGTGCAGAAGTTACACCTTTCTAAAACTATTTTGAGGCGGTGGCTACAAGGATTGAGCAGGACTGAGTAAGGTTCAGACATGAGAGGAAGACAGGAGTAAGAAAAGTTGGGATCTGGGATTCATGGCCAGAGACTGACCGAGCTGCTCTCGTCTATGAGGGCTTTGCCATGTGTTCAATGTCACGATCTTAGGGCACTGATTGTCTCACGAACGCCTTAATATGGGATCTCAGATGAGGTTGCAGTAAACATTAAATAGGTTTCTCTCCAGATACTTATTGAGATCAACTACATCCCCTACAATTCTGCGTAGTGAATGCAATGGCATAGATTAATAATCCATCAAGTAAACAAGACAGCGCTAACCTTGAGAACAAATGACAACAATAAAGAGAGTCAGGTGGTCACTGCTCGTCAGATGTAATTCACGTATTCGCCTTATTAGAGTGCTTAACTCAAACGAATGCAACCTTGATAGTTGTTGAAGTTTTCTCATCACTTTCAGCCCCCACCACAGATGTTACATCAGGGGCAATGTTGATTGGCCTGTGCAATTTCCAAAGCATCCTGGTCTCCTTGTGCATACGAGATAAGTGGACCCTTCACTTGCACCCTAGGTAGTCAATCAAATGGTGCCTGATAGGTGTACCCCAAATATAAAGCATAATAGAAAATATATCTCCCAAGAGCTACAAATCACAAAGCCTGACTGTGAAAGGCTTTTTCCTGAGACCTTTAGAATGATTATATTGGCAACAGGTCCCTTTCTATGTGTACGATCAATGTCACGGCGTGGCTACTGAAGGCATGGAAGTCCTACGTTGGAACCAACGAATTGAAGACAGACACTGACTATTTATGAGTCTATCCACACTGGAGAATGACCAGGGAAAAGTTGAGATTTAGGCATGGTTTACTAGGGGGCGCTCGAGCGGCGCTGCACAATGTTGTGTTGCAAGGATGGGCTTTTTTTTAATGTAAGTAAATCAACACGATGCTTTGCTTTGTGCCGTTTTGTGCCAAACTAGCGCCCAGGCAAAATGCTAGCAATACCCCTTTAGCTTTTCCTCACCAAATCCAAACTGCGAATGATAAATGAACTGTTTTACTCTTAATGAGAAATGAGGTTGAGATACATGAATTTCATTGAATTATTAACTTGTATTTAGTTAATATGGTCACATGGAAATGTTGTACATAAGTTACACCAAGCGTGGTACCATTACATGGTTTTTACCAGAACATCGAGAGCCTCGTTTCTGGTATTTCTGGTATGGGGCAGCGCAGCAGGGCACCCTGCTGCTCTGCCCTACGCCAAAGTGAAAGGGCAGGAATGTGACACAGCGCAAATCACCATTCTATGGGCGTTGCTGTGGGTTTTCCCATGCAACACCCATGGAATTTGACGCTGAGCCAGATTTACAAAGTGATCTTAAGTGTCAAATCTGTACACCTCCCGAGGTGAGGCTTAACGAGGAGAAATACGTTCACTGCTCCTCGTTTTTTCTTCTTTCCATGTGTGCTGCATTCTGCAGCACAAATAGAAAGAGTAAAACGCCTTGTAGGATTGTTTTTGTGCAGGAAAGTTCCCCGTCCTGCACAAAAACACACAACAATAAACCTGCCTTTAATGGAGGCTCCTAGTGCAAGGGTGCCTATGTTTGAGGTAGGCTTCCAAAGCGGCACCGGCCCACAAAGAAAGGGCAGGAATTCTGATTAAATACAGTGCATTACTCCTGATGTATGAGGCCACGCAAAGCCACGCAAGGTGGCTTTGCGTGGCTTCATGAATCTTTGAGAGTCACGCATTTACCACTTTACGTGATGCAGGGCTTTCATTTATAAGCTCCAGGGTGGGAAGGTACCGTACACCCCTGAATTGGTGGAGCTGTGAGCGAAGGCGCTTACCTATCTAGAAAAATATTAATCACGGAAAACTAATCAGCAAAAACAAAAGAACGTCTGCACAAAGGCATTTATATATTTTAGCCTGCATAATTGTACACTGTGCACAGTTATGCCAGCGAAATATCAGTCCACATACGAATACAAGAATTCACAAAAGTCTTCCATGAATGTGACTGGGAATCTGTGACTGCCACAGGATTCTAGGCATGTTCTAGAAATGCGTTGTGAATTGTAAAAAGCTGTAAATGTAATCCAAGTGAATGAGTTACTCGACGGATACAGATTTACGTCTTTTTTGCGAATCAGGTCCATGGTGTATTTGAAGTATGCAAAACACATAAAAGGATTTAATAAGAGAGTAGCCAAGGGTGAGTAGAGGAGGCTTCGGGCCTAAGTGCAAAGACTCTGTACAAAGACTCTGTTGTGCACTCTACTCAAAGATGCTGCTCTGTCAGAGTCAATTAAAACGTCTGAAATGATAAGATGAGATGTCACTGATGACTTAAAGTGGTGCCCTTTAGCTACCAGCCATTATCCTTTCCCACAACTAAGAATCCCGTTGATGGCTCATGTGCACGGACAGATGAACTGTGGCTGCCGCAGAGAACAGGGCTCATCCGATTGTAAAGGATGGAAATCCTTCTGAAGTCTTGTTTTCTGTGTCTGCAGAGAGGAGACATCGATAGACGCTCCGTCCACGCCATGGAGAGAATGCCTGCCATGTAACAACATGTATTGACTCACGTCCGGCTGCAAGAGAGCGAAACACACAGCACACCGTGTTCTTGTCTTTCCTGATATCAAGGATGCCGGCCCGAGCTGGTGACTTCAGCATTGCCTTTGTGGATGTGCGATAAGGGTCTTGTCAGAACGGTGCGTTCAGCCTTTGTAGCCGAGGCATTGTAATGCGCCTGCCCGAGGCCACGCAGTGGCCATCAGGAGGGCGGGCTCCTAGTCACGGAGGGCTGTCCCGCCCCCGCATGACGCAGTAGTTCCTCTCCTGAGGCAGTCTCCCCTGGTTGGTGGAGACTGGTAGTGATGCACGTCCGGGGCGGTGGGGAGGAGCCGTCTGGAGTTCATCAGACCTCTGCCCTGCTGGGGAGGCCTCTTTGCCGCCCCGGACGTCGCTGTTCCATGTTGGGACACTCTTTTTGCCTCGACGCGGGTAGTGTCCTCGAGAGGGACTCTCTTTTCCTGTCGGCTGGAGGTCTCCTTCAGTGCCGAGGTCCCATGGGGGCACCTCGATGGTCTGGCGTCGTGTTTGTTGGCGTCTTCCGGTGCGGTGAGTCTTGCCCGGCGTTGTTTATTGCGGGATACACCAGTTTGCATTGCGCCCCCCCCCCCTTTTTACGCGGCGGGAGAACAGCAGGTCCCGAGGTTTGAAGTCTGTGAGGGGGCGCGAACAAAGCAGCACCCGGGCGCCGGGGATAGATTCATACCGCTACCTCAGCTTGACTCTGTTGAATCGTGGCACTTTCTGAGTGGCTGGTTTGCGCGCAAGTAACGGGTGTGCTTGGTGTGATGGCAGTAGGGGTCTCCTGCAGGTGCGGTAGCTGCCGGGGGAGTCGGCTGGTCTCGTCCCGTGGGCGTGGAGGCCTTTGCTGCCGGTGGTATTGTCACGTCGCGGCTCAAGCGGGTTCAAGCGCATCCTGGGTAGAGCAGCGGGTGCGGCGGGCGGGTTCGCACTGATCCAGCGCTCTCACCAAAATATTGCACAAATGACACTATTTACTACCACAAAACTTACACTACAACACTAGGCCCATAACAACAATAGAGCGCTTGAATCATGAGGCGATAAGATCTAAATATAGTTGTTTAAACCATCTGCAATAATCAAGACCAGCTTGTCATTTTAGAAAGTTTATTTTAACACATCTAGAAAAACTTAGGTTTTGGTATTTTATTAAACAAGCATTAGAAAATGTCATAAAGAAAGATTTATTCAGTATTAATAAAAAGAGCATAAATCAAGAATTATTATTCATTAGCAAGAATAAGTAAAATTAAGCATTTCCCAAAATCCTAACTATATCTCAGTCTCTACCCTCATCACCTAGTAATAAAGTAATTAATAAAAACTCCTGTCCTCACGTGTAAAGTCCATCAGCATAACATCGTCCTCCAGAATTCTCGAGCGTAAGCCAACTATGTGTTCTCTGAACCTATTCTTATACCCTAATTTTAGCTGAGCTAACTATTTTTCACATTCCAGCAGACGAATTCTAGTTCTCCATTGGCTGAGCCACCTCGTACCACAGTAAACTGTGACACCTCTTTCTTGCATGCCCGGGCAAATTCACTAGTCCATTGTTCATTTAGAAGTCTTGGCAGCTCTCCTTAGACTGCTACATTTTGTAGCGACAGCTTCCTTTTTAACCTTGAGCTTAGTCAGCTCTGAACTCCCGTGGCACGTTAGCAAACGTTAGCAAATTTCTCCAAAAAGTCATCTTTTTAGCAGTTCATTCCAAAACCTTTCAAAATAAAAGTTCAGAGGCCTTTTCCATCCTTCTTGGAATTATTTTCACTTGAGCCATTTTCATCATTAGGCCTCTTTTCAAAGAGCGTCAATTTTCTGCGCCACCTTCCTGCGTCACTTTTAAAAGGGTACTATTTTCCTGCAGTCATCTCTAAGCTTCATTTGTAAAACTATTATATAAACAAACACAAAGAATAATTAATGCAAGAAATACAGTTTGTTCTGTTGCCTCCCATCATTGCTAATAATTAACCCATTAGTCTAAATTACCTAGCAGTAAAGCACAAATAAAGCAGCATTTTATATCTACCTGTCTTCATGAATCCATAAAGCCTTATGTGCACCTAGAATAGTAGAAATGACATCACATAGACAAGGGAAGCAAAATAAGCACATGCCATTATTTCAAAAACAGCTGCTATTAGTTATGACATGACAATAGACAAAATTAATTTATTATTTTCCACATACATAAGAATGCAACATAATGCACAATTATGAGCACACATGTTAGTTTCCCACGTGTTCTGTGAAAATGCAACTTTAAACTAGGTTGAATTATTATACACACAGCACAAGTTGTTAGCATTATTAATTTATTTATGGAAGTGTGACTTCATGGGTTTAAACAAATTTTTGTTTTCTATCCCGCTCCATCAACTCCCTCATCTGGTGATTAACAAATCACCACACCAGCACCCAAAAATTTAGCAAAGATTTTATCTAAGATGAACATGATTCAATTTCACCTGTGTTAGTATTTCTAAAGACTTATCTCATCAGTTTATCTACAACTCTCATATTGAGTTTTAAGAAACCCCTCTAGTTCTATTTCATTCTCTTGTGTAACATGCAACTAAGCTTCAACAAAAGTGTTGCAAAAACTATAACTAATAAAATGTCTGTATCTTGCTTGTCATAATAAACTTTAAACTTCTCCTTGATTATTTCTAAAAGAACAATAACCTAAATTATCCAAAGCAGAATTATAATTGCATTAAGCTTGCAAAGAAAAATAAAACAAAAATTTTAAAAATTTTACCTAAATTTTCTAAAAATTTCTAACACCCCCCTTTTTCAATTTTTTTTTTTTTTTTTTTTTCATTTTAAACCTTCTAACAGTTTTTCTTCGACCTAATGTCACAAATTTTTCAGCTAACAGAATTTCTTCGACCTTGTGTCACCTAATAAGATTTCTTCAGCCTTATGCCAAAAACAGAAACCAAAAATTTTAACAGGTATGTACTTCAATCATTGTCACTATTCTCTTCAATCTTTTCCTGACTGCAACTATTTACCTCCATTACAGGTATCACTTCTATTTTCTTTCCTGCTTCACTTTTCTTTTCAGAATCTTTTTGACTTGATTTTTCATCAATCTGTTTCTTTGATCTGTATCTCAATTTGAATTTTAGGCCTTCTTTTTCTCCTGGCCATTCATCACTTTTTCTTGGTAATTTCTTCTTTTGCTTGGTCGCATTACATTCTGTTCTCCAAGCTCCTTTTCTGAATTTTCTTATTTCAGAATCTTCATCACTTTCATCAGTTTCAGTGTCAGATATTTTCATTCTGGACTCAGGTACTTCTTTACTCGGCAGCTTCACTCCGTTAGGAACGTCATCTTTGTAGCTGGTACTTGGCAATTCATTTTCTTCTTCAATTACCTTCAACTTCCCAGTTTCAGAATTCCTGTTCCTGCTTTCAGAGCTACTTTTCTGCTTTTCAATACTCTCCTGGTCTTGAATCACAATCTGATCACATTCTTCTTCTGCTTCTTTTTCTGGCAGATTTCCATCATTTTCTGAGTCTTCAGTCACAACGTTCAAGTCTTCTTCAATCAAGGCTTGTTTTCTATTTATGTTCTCCAGATGTCGACCAACTTGTCGATCTTCAAGATCTGGATTCTCTTCAGGCTCTTCTTCAGAATCTGAATCATCAATTGTGACACTATTCTCATCAGGATTTTCAGGTGTAGTTACACTAAAAGTATGGCCAGTGTCAATCCACCTCTTCAGTCTTTTGCACTTCTCTGCATTTGTTGTGACAAGACTGATTAGCCTCCTTTTCTGCCACCTTGGCACTAGTGAATTTCTTTTTAGACGAACCTTTTTCCTTATTCTTTTTCCTGGTAACAAATCAAGTGCTTGCTCTTTTTCTCTTGTTTGCACTTCAGTTTCATTTTCATCAAACACAGAAATCATTTCATCTGATAAATTCCTGCAGTTCTCCAAATTGATGCCATCATTGATAGTCATCATTCTCTTCTCTGGTATGAATGTCTGTCTCATGACCTTGTCCATCATTATCTCACGTGAACTTAAATCTGTCTTTTTATCAGTAGTATTTCTCAGAAACATCAAAACAAGTGGAAGAATATCTGTCCACTTTGTACCTGCAGCTAGGCATATTTTTGCATCTCTGTCTTTTATAATAACATTCTCATGCTCCTCAACATCTGAAATTTCTAGTCTATCTGTACAACGGAGCAATCTGTTTTCAATATGTTTTCTGTTATCTGATAACTTTGTAACAGTAATTTCATCATCATGTCGCATCTGAAATTTTTCAACCCATTTTGTAATCAAACAGTAAATCACAAAAATGTAGCACAGTTTTTCATGTATTGACATCTCACAAAAATCCATTTGTAATCTAGTCAATGAACCACTCTCCTGTAATTCAGTTCCCAATCTCATAATTGTTCTCTTAATTGTGTTTACTTGCAGATAAGTCAGACACCTCTGGTAAAGAAATTCTGCAATTTTATGGTACATTCTGTCCATATCAGTAATCATGCTATTTAGCAAAACTACTCTGTCATCTTTGTATATCCAAATCTCATCCTCATCTCGCTGTCTAAAATTTCCTCTTAACCATGTGTTTCTCAACCATGTGTTTTTCTCCTCATGAGTTGCTTCATCTTGTAAGTCTTTAACTCCTTGCCATGTTTCAACTACGGATGTTAGTATTAGTGAACTCAAAGCATGTTCATCATTCTTTTTGTATGCTGCACATATCACGTCAGCAAACTTTTCTACCAATTGTATATCATCAATCAATCTTTTAATTAAATTTGTATTTCTGAAAAGTGAACCTGCATAAGTCAATGTTTCAATCTGTTGATCAATTGCGTCCTTTACTTTGATGTCTTCACTCAAAAGAACATTATTTTCATTCCAAAATTCTGGGAATGTATTTAATCCTTTTGGACTGTTTTCCTGTTCTTTATTTAATCCTGTATCTGTTTTGTCTGTTTGTTCATTAACAAAAATATGTAATGGCAATGAAGCCATCTCAATCTCTTGAGTCATTACCTGTCGCTGTATTTGTAACTGTTCATTTAGCTCATTTATTTCAATTTCCTTTTCCTTTGAGCATAATTTTGACTCGTCTGACTGTTTCAAATCAATCAGATCAGTATCAGACTTCTCACTTACCAGAACTGAAGTCATCTCTGTTTCTTGCTGATCTGTAGTCCCTACTAATTCAATCTCAAGTACAATGGAATAAACCTTTTCAATTAATGGGACCTTTAAATTTGCGGAATTAATTTCATCTTTTCCCAGTGTAGACACTATCTCTTTTTCCATAATTTTCATGGACTCCTTAAAATCATTTGATGAATTTACATGATCAGGAATATTAATTCCAGATGTACCAATCATTTCATCATGCTTTTCTGTCGCATCAATTTTAGTAGAAGTCTGAGCTGGCACTTTATCAATCTGATCTGACATTTTTGGCGTTTCATTAACCTGTTCTGGGGATCTTCTTGAATTTCTGTTCTGATCCATATTTACAACATCAATTGTACACTGATCTATATTTTCTACTCTGACACTTTTATTATTTATTTTCGCTAATTTTGGAATCTTTAATTTGCTCTCACATTTGGCAACAACCTTTTTCATTTTCTTGTATAAGGAAGACATTTTATTTAATTAATTTGATAAACGTACTCTCTTAATTTGCCTTGCAGTGCTTGCTGATCAATTAATTAATTAATTTAACACTATCAGGTGTAGAAAATTCTTATAACTTGGTCAATTTAATATTTCTCCTAATTTACCTGTATCACTAAATTTAATTAACCTGTAAAGAAAAATATCAATTTGCAAAAACAGTAGCAACGCAAAATTTTATTTATAGTAATACCAACATATAATCACATGTGTTTTAATTGTACTTAATTTTCACTTACACACCTTCTGCAACGTATACCTGTGAAAAAGAAAACCTAATCTGTTTGCCTTAATTTACATATAATGTCTTGCTGCCACCTTGAACACAGCGCAACCTTTTAAATTACACCAGTAATTACAATAAGTATCAAAATACTTGGAAATATTTATTTATTTAATTTTACTGCACAATCCTGCATTCCCGCATTGTAGACAAGGAACAGGATGCACAGAACCAAAAATTTTACTTGTAAAAACACACTGAGCTTAAAACAATTTATCATCTCTTAAGAGTTTCCTTTGTGAAGAATAAGTTACAAGCATGTATTTTAACAAACTATCTAAAGTAGTAAAATAATTGTAAGCTTTTATCCCTTTTGGAATGCTGCTAAAACAATATAGTATGAAAAAGATCAATTTTATTTATATGCACTTCACTGGCAGGGCATTTGACAACCCTCGCTTCACTAAACCAATGCCCTGTTCCTACACTAATGAGAAACCATGAGAGTACTGTGCACTAAACTCTCAGAATGTGTCTTCCTTTAATTCTGTGTCCAATCTTGCACACCCACTTGTAGCTATGTCTGTACTGACAATTATAAAATGTAAAATGCAAACTCCATAATATTTATTAGCTGTGACGTCAATAATATGGCTATAAATCAAAGACTCAAAACAGTCGCAAATGTTCTAAAGTGAAATCCCACCTCAGCGCTGTTAGCCAATTACAACCAATCACAACACTGTTTACGTGGCACATCGGCCAATCACAATACAGCAGCTGTTACTAATGTGTATGCAGTTGCTCTCCCCTCGCGCTTTGCTTTGGGAAGCTTTTTTAATAAGCGCGCAGTCTCTGACCCATTTTAGCTGTGGCACGCTTTTCCCTCACAGCTTAATCGGAGCGAGCGAGGCAGCCCTAAGACACTGTAATCTATGTAATAGCTAATAGGAGAGCCTCGCCCAATCGGAGCGGGGCTCACGGAGCCTCGCCCAATAGGAGCGCAGCCCTACTATGACACGTCGGCCTCTTGTTCAATAGGAGCGCGGCAGCCTTAACACACCCAGCTGCTGCAGCTCTAAACTTTCTCCTTTCGCGCTTCAAACAATACAAAATAGCGCAATAAGGAGAAAACATGAAACAGGGATTTATCTATTAATTCAAGTATTTTAATGAAAACTTGGGGACACTTATTAAATCTTTATTTATTTAATTTCTACCTTTGTGTACACTCGCTCAATATATCAATTATTACACGCTTCTCTCTTTAAAATATTAAAGCGTGAAAGGAAAGGGACTAAAACGGTGTTTTATTTATTTATTCAATTTCAAAACTCTTCTTCGGCAGACACAAAGCCCATACACGAGCCTCAACCAATCCGGTCGCGGCTCCTACAAACTCACAAAGCCTGGTCCAATCAGAGGACGGCTCCTGCTATGACGCGACGGTGTTTCATCCAATAGCAGCGCGGCGGCTGACGCAAGCAGCCGCTGCAGCTGGCAGCTCTCCCCTTGCGTTTCTACTCGCAGTAAACAGCCCCTCCCTTACAAATAATAGCGTCACAGGCTCACACAGCTGCTCCCTTTTACCACAATAGCGCGGCGAGGAAGGGAACAAAAACAGCGTGTACTCGCTCATTAATTTTACCCACAACACGCTTTTCTTTTAAATCATTAAAGCGTCAAGGAAAGGGGCTAACGCAGTGTTTTTAATTTTATTCAATTACAAGATACCTATAAACAATTACAGAGCCTCGCCCAATCAGAGCGCAGCTCACGGAGCCTCGCCCTATCAGAGCTCGGCTTTGCCAATGACGCGACGGCCTCTAGACCAATGGGAGCGCGGCGGCTGACGTAGACAGCCGCTGCAGCTCGCAGCTCTCCCACACTCGCTCCAGCTCCCCCCTTCCTTCATAAGATATTCGGGACAGCGAGGAATGTTCTATTTATACAATGAGCATTTAACGACGAGCAAAACATAAGGTAGGCTCAAGATGAGCAAGCACAGTTAGTAGGCGGTGTGTGAACTAAAAGAAAGTAAACTAAAGAAAGTACATCGATCAACAGTAAACCTGGGAATGAGATCAAGTACAGGAAACTGCATTACTAACCAGATCACTAATTTTCTAATACAGCGCAATTTAAGAGAAAAAGAATGAAATGAATATACTTATAACAGTATTTTAAATGTAGATCGTATTTTATCCAATGGGAGCACTTGCTCTGACACTCCAGGGATATAAACCAATCAGAGCACTAGTCAATGATGACGCTCCAGACAGTTCTACCAACCAGAGCGCGGCAAGCTCTGACGTAGGCAGTTGCTGCAGCTGCAGACTCTCTCCTCACACGATCTCACTCATAAAACCAGCCCCTCCCTTACAATTTTCGATCGGGGCACAATTAAAGGGTTTTAAACTACGGAGAACAATATAATACTATTTTTAAAGCGTGGAATGTTTATAAAATGAATACTAATCGCTTTTTACTTATTTTAACGAGTTTAATAACGTGGAATACCTTAATTATTGCCTAATTAACACAAAACATTCTAAAATGCTCCTGAATGTTTTAAAATAGCATAGTTCACCTTTTTATAATTTTCAACTATGCTGAACACTTTTTGAATCGAATTTATTAGTGTGCAGAGCCTTTATATGTATTTAAACACTGCACAATATCATAAAAGTCTTAGAATGGTACAGACTTTATCCTGAACTTTCCTAAGTACCTTAAAATTACTTTTGGTACATTTTAGTGAATATATAAAACGAAACACATCTGTCTGTTTCTCTAATTAGGATAGTTTACATACATTCAAGTATCCACACTTCGGAATAGACGGCGCTATTCACACTAAGGATAATTTACATTTGCCAGTAGAGCAACTCTTACTCTACCCTTCTAACACGTAAGAATATGAACTCATTTTGCTCTGAACCCACCGCGAAGTGAAAGTTCTAAGAGTTCCACTTGAACATACCTTACAAAACAATCACGCACTTTCACACTGAAAATTCCCTAACTTCAGACACACATGAAATCCGTACAGGACTCTCACCTGTTTATAGAAATCATGCACCGTTAGCAAAATAACACCGTTATCCGTACAGGGCTCTCACCTGTTTATAGATATAAAACATGTACCCGTACAGGACTCTAACCTGTTTATAGATAATCATGCACCGACATTACCCTGCCCTTCACTCAAGCTTGAATATAACTAATACTCTTATCACAGTGAGTTTTATGGAAGGCGCTTTGTCCCTATTCTCATGCTGCTCTAATTTCTTAGAAAACCCTCACTATTACAAGATTCACACCTAGCCCTAAAACTGTGTTGCACGGCGACAACACTGTATTGCACGGCGACAATACTTCTGGTACACGGCGATACCAACAGTGATACTCGGCGATATCACAGAAACAGATCAGATATTCTGCATGACTACATTCTCATCACACAGTTTTTGTACCGGTACACACATAGCACAAAATTAAACAAACTCAACATGTGTTAAAACTTAATCCTATGAATTTACCAACATATATGTATCATGCATGTAACATGTATGTCAAAAACAACATATATAAACCGTCCGATGGCTACCAGAAATTGATCCAGCGCTCTCACCAAAATATTGCACAAATGACACTATTTACTACCACAAAACTTACACTACAACACTAGGCCCATAACAACAATAGAGCGCTTGAATCATGAGGCGATAAGATCTAAATATAGTTGTTTAAACCATCTGCAATAATCAAGACCAGCTTGTCATTTTAGAAAGTTTATTTTAACACATCTAGAAAAACTTAGGTTTTGGTATTTTATTAAACAAGCATTAGAAAATGTCATAAAGAAAGATTTATTCAGTATTAATAAAAAGAGCATAAATCAAGAATTATTATTCATTAGCAAGAATAAGTAAAATTAAGCATTTCCCAAAATCCTAACTATATCTCAGTCTCTACCCTCATCACCTAGTAATAAAGTAATTAATAAAAACTCCTGTCCTCACGTGTAAAGTCCATCAGCATAACATCGTCCTCCAGAATTCTCGAGCGTAAGCCAACTATGTGTTCTCTGAACCTATTCTTATACCCTAATTTTAGCTGAGCTAACTATTTTTCACATTCCAGCAGACGAATTCTAGTTCTCCATTGGCTGAGCCACCTCGTACCACAGTAAACTGTGACACCTCTTTCTTGCATGCCCGGGCAAATTCACTAGTCCATTGTTCATTTAGAAGTCTTGGCAGCTCTCCTTAGACTGCTACATTTTGTAGCGACAGCTTCCTTTTTAACCTTGAGCTTAGTCAGCTCTGAACTCCCGTGGCACGTTAGCAAACGTTAGCAAATTTCTCCAAAAAGTCATCTTTTTAGCAGTTCATTCCAAAACCTTTCAAAATAAAAGTTCAGAGGCCTTTTCCATCCTTCTTGGAATTATTTTCACTTGAGCCATTTTCATCATTAGGCCTCTTTTCAAAGAGCGTCAATTTTCTGCGCCACCTTCCTGCGTCACTTTTAAAAGGGTACTATTTTCCTGCAGTCATCTCTAAGCTTCATTTGTAAAACTATTATATAAACAAACACAAAGAATAATTAATGCAAGAAATACAGTTTGTTCTGTTGCCTCCCATCATTGCTAATAATTAACCCATTAGTCTAAATTACCTAGCAGTAAAGCACAAATAAAGCAGCATTTTATATCTACCTGTCTTCATGAATCCATAAAGCCTTATGTGCACCTAGAATAGTAGAAATGACATCACATAGACAAGGGAAGCAAAATAAGCACATGCCATTATTTCAAAAACAGCTGCTATTAGTTATGACATGACAATAGACAAAATTAATTTATTATTTTCCACATACATAAGAATGCAACATAATGCACAATTATGAGCACACATGTTAGTTTCCCACGTGTTCTGTGAAAATGCAACTTTAAACTAGGTTGAATTATTATACACACAGCACAAGTTGTTAGCATTATTAATTTATTTATGGAAGTGTGACTTCATGGGTTTAAACAAATTTTTGTTTTCTATCCCGCTCCATCAGCACTTCTGGGGGCAATAAGTATTGCGCATATGGGTTGCGGTCATCTTTATTGTGGGGCAAGTTGTCGGGAGTTCGGCTGGAGCACGGGTGGTGTCGTATTGTGCTGAGCGCAGCTCCGCGGGTATCTTGGTGCGAGGTGTTCACAGGCGGGCGTCGCCAGTTCTATGCTGATTTCCGCCCCGGGGGAAACTGAGTCATCTTCGGCATGTTGTGGTTGCGGCCCGGGACTTGTCACGTAGGGGCGGTTGTAAGAGGCATGGAGTCATTTTCATTGCACTAACCCCGGGCTATTCGGATCCATAACGCGGCGGCTGTGGTTGCTTGTGACATGCTTCCGACCGCGGCGCTAATTCAGTTTATTACTCGCATTATGGGTATATTTAAAATTCTGCGACATCGGTGTATTCACTCCGAGCACATCATTCAGTCTTACCATTGTTGGGTGTCGGCCATCCTCGGGCCTTTCGCGGCATGTCTGTTGTAGGTTTGTTGTGCTGACACTTGGGTCACCAGTCTCCCAACGACTAAGAACGGCGCGATTCTATAACGCAGTGTGGTTTGTTAATATACATGCATATATGGGCAAGCGTGGGGATGGTCCTGGTTCCTTGCAGTTGCTTACTACTATCCTGGTGCACGTGTGTAATGGCTGAAGGGTGCGGCCATTTTAGGGACACCATGGTGTGATGTCCGGCGCTTAAGGGTAATGGCGTCCAGTGTGGCTATTTTTGGTGGTGGTTTGTTTCCTTTGACCGGCGCAAGACGTGTATGGCGCCTGTTGGCGGTGAATTTGGGTCACGGTTCGTCGATATCGGCGCATGTGAGTAAGTGAGGACAATTTTGACGGACATTTCCGTGGAATGCATGGTTAAGAGGATACTGTGTTCGGGTCCTCCCTCCCCCATTATGTTTCCTTTTCGCTCCGCCTGGCTTGCGATGCAGCCGGGTTCTCTATGACTTGCGGTGTTAGTCACGAGGTTCAGCTTCTTAAGCATGTGACTGTTGCTTCCGACCCACGCAGCACTTCTGGTGTGGGCTTCTATACCTAATTTTGCCATTCTTATTTCAGACTCCGCCCCTTTGTTCGCCCCCCCCCCCCCCCGCGCCCCCTTTTGCGAACTCCCGGCGCCGCGCTGACCAGGCAGCTCCTGCAACCACTCCTTGTGAGGTATGTATGCTGGCAAACAGGAGGGTGTGGTGTTGAGGGGGCCTCAGGTATCCGATTCGTTGCATCAGGCCTCCTGCTAGGTAGTATTATCAGATGGGGTCATAGTCATGTTTAGTCTCCTTCCTTTGCAAGTACAGCGCGAATTTTGTCATCTGGCTTCTGTTACATTAAGTCTCACCTCATTTATATTGTCATATACAAGCAGTGATTATGGGTTGGTATTGTCTCGTGCAGAGTACATTAACGTCGTGTGATTTGAAAGGGAGTTACCTGCAAGTTCAGTACTGCTGCAAATCATTTAAGGGAGATTGCCGCACCTCTAAGGAGCATTCGGGTACTCAGTAGTTTGTGTACCTGCACTTGCTTAATTCTTTTGCACGAGATATATGTACGGATGAATGTCTAATTACGCCTCCCTGTTAAAAAATGGACTCGCCCGCAGTCTTTAGAATTTTGCTGTGAAGGTTTTGGAGAGCGAAAAAATATATCATCTCAAAGGGGCAGTCTGAATCTCTGTAAACTTCTTGGTCCACCTTCATCGCGCATCCAAGTCTTTGTATTCTCACATCTGCTGATGCACGCGTCTAATCCATACACAAGTTCCTTCTTCAGCCTCTCGTGCGTGCAGGTTGACATTACGGTATGTTTATGGTTTGAGTAATTGCAGTTGTTAGGAACGACGTCCGGGACCACTAGTTCTTACCTGTGCCGGATACGTAGATGGTCTTCTGGCTAAATTATTTATTCCTTAACGAAGCACGTTGGTGTGTACCGCGGCTGTATCAAGCCTTGGCTGTGGGTGGGAGAATGATATGTCTTTATGAAATCTTCGGCGTGTTTGGATATGTTTTTGATGGGTGTTGCCTGTGGTTAAAGAAATGCTCAATATTGTCCGTCATTTTTAGAGGTAGCATCATGGTATTCCAAAGACACATCTTTCCCCCCCATGGGAGCAAGTCCCCTAGCTCAGTTCCCAGTACTAGCCTCAAATATTTAGGCCTCTTACCTAAATCGGAATTTTTAGATGCCGCTAGCCCGGAAAATGAGGGGTGTAGAGTAGCCATGTCAGCCTAGCAGACAAGCACAAACCTAGAGGCCCGGGCCCCAAACTGAAAGGGTTGCACAGATACTTAAGTAGGTAATTCTGGTAGGCTGAAATAACTATTCTGGTGTGTTCACATGTACCCCTATTATGAAATTGACAAGCTATTTATAAGGAAGGGCACTATACGATTTGAATGGGGACCAGCCGTGCGGTGCTAACCCTTGATTCATGTTACTTCTTTGTAATTTCACCCTGCATCGGTTGTGCCTTCCCTATAAGTCTCTATGAACAGGTGCGAGTGCACAAGCCTTAAACGTCATCAGTATTGTTCATCTTGTAGGATGGGCAGTTAAGAATATTTTCAAATTCATTGACCCCCCTGTACGCCAATTTGGTCCGGTTTGGGAGCCCGGCATAGGGGGAAGTCGAGGCTAATGCGCAACTTCCTGTCCCAATGGTATCTTACTATAAGTTGTCTAACCATTCCATTACAATGTGTGGCATTTTGGTGGCAAATGACATGCCTACGATCATATCACCCAAGATAAATATTGGATTTTCGACCAGCGTCATCTTGAGTTTAGCAGGACAGTTTCTCTGGCGATGGAGGGTGCGAGTGGTTCATTATAGACTTATTGAAAGCGATCCTTCAGTCGAGCCCTGCTTCTATTCCTAATAATACATTACCTTAAGCCCCATGTATGACAGAGATTAGTGCTGTGTTCTTTCTGCTATTATCAGGAATAAACATGGAAAGTAACCCTCTAACCATACGGGAACTGATCAGCTTTGCAGGTAGTTATCTACAACGGTGTGGGTGGGAGTATGTCATCAGCATAGCATGTGATAGAACTGGTTTAATAATATTATAGCTGGAGGCTGGACAGGATTTGAGAATAAACCCATTCCTGTTTTTATATGAAGAGACTCCCTCACTGAGACAGGCAAACAAGAGCGTAGCTGCAGCGGGTGCAGTGGCACCGAGGACGCCTGTCTCCTCCTTATTGTTGTATTTGATCATGGCTGTAATTTTCATTCTATCTCTATCCTGGGACCCATATCTTTCCGGTAACAGTGCCTATGACACACCAACTACTCTATTAGGCTTGCTCCCCGCACCCACACCTTGCGATTCCTGCTCAAAGAAAACAAGGCATTTGCAGTTATAGATAATGCTGCACGCCGGGCCATGTTTCGGAAAGTAACCTGACGCTTTGGCAAGGCACGACTACTTTAATTCGATAGTTCTGCCTTGCATCTGACCCGCAGGTAATCTTAAAGGAAATCCAGTATAGTTTTATGTTATTATTATTTTCGAAGCACTTTCGTTATAACTTGGTCCCATTCACCACACAAGAGGTGGTCATCATACTGATAGGCTCTACGGCTGATCTCTTTTCAGTCCTTTTTCTAACATGCGGCGAAGTGCTAGATATTAGACATCATATGTCACACGTAAAATGAATGGATATGCCACACATACTTAGTCTCAAACTGTCAGCTATGTATTGGTCCCCGTATTTACTCCAGGAAGTTATACAGGAGGCTTGCTATTATTTTAAATACTAGGGGTTCAATTGTTTTACAGGTACAATAAATATTATGTATGGGTGTGAATGAGGTGTGAATATACAAGCCTACAAACAGTGTATGCGCTAGGGCACAAGTCATTTGAGCCGCTAATTTCGAGCCCTTGTGGAGCAACTGTTTTTCCCCTCGTTTTCACGAGAAAGCAGCACTGTGAGCTATTGAATTGTCACTCATAATTACACTCAAATTATAAAATGTCTCACATAGCAGCCGGCACTTGGTAGGATGCGGATTGGCGTAAACTCCCCTGCGTCAGTTAAGTTTCATGTTACACGAGTGAGCGTTCATGTTAAATAAGCCAAGGCCATATGGGACTGCCTTGGCGTGCCCTGTAGTCTGTTAGCGCCAGTAAAGATGTACTGTTCCCAAATGTTTTGTTTACATGCTAACCAACAATTTCTTGCTACGATAATATACTAAATTGTGGCCAGACACCTCCTCCTGGCATGTCCCAGCTACCCAGACTGTACTTTGTGAGTGGGTGGGTGGGTATGTATTGTGCGCCTCACACTTATCAAATCTGCTGTAGCCATCACCAGGCTTAGTGCTGTGGCACACCGGAGAATTCGGAATGGATCTACATTCTAGACTCTTCCCCTATGATATCTCATTCAGAATAAACCTTCTCCCAACTAAATCGTCCCTGTTAGACATGTTTTCTTATGCCAGGCAATTTTAGTGGTGTGGCCATTCTTGGGCTTCTTCTGGCCAGAACCTGAAAGCGATTTTCTGAGTGTTGTATTCTGACTAGGGTTATCAAAAATGCTAAAAACTCCGGGAGTTGATAGTACCCCCCCCTGGTATTTTGGGCAGATGAAGGGAGTGCAGCACAAGCGCTTGTGCCATGCTGGTCGGCAAACTTGCCACCCAGTGTGGAGGCAATAGGTATAGCACGCAATAGACACCAGGGCATTAGAACATACGGGACGTTGGCAATGTTAGCGCTGGTGTAAGTGCAAGCTAAACACGTGAGAAAGTGTAAGTGCAAAGATAAACACGTGGGAAATAGCAAACAGTGCGTTCAGAGAAGTGGCGTGGCTGGCAACAAAGAGTACCACACACTGGTACATAGGGAGCACTGCAATAATGGCAAACACGTAAAATTGAGAAATACTACCTGTACACTCCTGATAACAGCACATGTGTTGCTCTACCATGAATAGGGAAGGTCGTATGTCAATAGTCATTTCCCTCCTTCCTTTGGTCCTGCTGTCTATCTTTCACCTTAGGCTCGGGTACCTGTTGGCAGCCCACCCGCGGTCTGCAGCCTTAGTGTAACAATCAATTCAGGTATAAGGAGAACATCCGTGGCTACCTCAGCCCGAGCCCGGACTGTCTATAATCGTTGAGGTGGGTCCCTAGAAGTCCTTTAGAGAATGTTCTATCTGGTATCTTACCCGGTGCCCCCCCCCCCCGGTGTCGGTTCCCTATCCCTGGGGGGGGGGGGTCCTAGTTAACTTAGGACAAGCTATCCCTGTGGTTGGATAGACTGGCAGCCGGCAGGCCGGACTGGGGGGAATGTGTTATCGGCTGTCCCCGTGGTTTTTTCTGTTTTCACTTGTTAGACCACGTCGCTAGTTATTCCAATATATACATTTGCATACTGCAATAGACTTCTGTATTCTGTAGGGGTTATGCCAATGGGTGCCTGAGTGGCTTTTATTTCTCCAGGCATATCCCGGCGCAGGTCTGGAGCTTAGGGGGCTCCCCGTTGCAGGCGCAGTTCTCCCCGGGAGGTGGTTGTAGGTGGCTTACAGACTAGTTAACTTATGGTATCATGGCCGATGCTGCTTACCAGCCCAAAACCCAAGTCGGCCTTCAGTCTAGCTAACTTAACGGTATGTCTGAAGCTGCTTCCAGCCTAAAACCTAGAGGGCAGGGGATGCCGGCTGTTTGGCCTGGGAACCCGGATTATCCATTATCTGGGACTCGTCCAAGTTCTATAGTATGTCCGGTGCCCTCCTATTCCCTCGTGTCAGTGAGCACAATTACTCTCCCTGCTGGATTATGAAGACAGTAATTCAGATGTATCTGTGACTCCATGGCGCAGTTTTCTGACGCTCTGTGGGAAGGGATATGGTGGTGTCCCAACGGCTTGCGCTGGACAGCCTATTTCATGTTACTGAGGGCCTCTGTGGTAGGGGCCCCTTCCTATCCCTTTAGTTTCCCTGAGGGGTTGTAGGACAGGTTTATTGGTGCCTGATGGTAGCACCCCACGCCTTGGGCGTTGCCCTGTTCCTCCTCTGTCTGGAGGTAGCAATTCTAGGTGTAGGTTGCAGGTAAAGAGCAGTAATAATGGTGGGGGGCCCGTGCGGCAGCGGGAACCACCTCACGGGCTGTGGCGGAGTTACTGGGCGATCCGGAAGAAGAGAGGTGCAAACGCTGGACGTCAGCGGGCACATAGGGGTGCCAGAGCATAACCTCAGAGCCTAACCTGGAACCTCATGGGAGGTGCAGGAATCCGTGTCGGCGCCCCAGTAGTCCTTCGGGCGGTTGTGGGCCTGTGCAACCGGGGGTTTGCCTAGTCACGCCCAGTAAATGGGCGTGTCAGTATAATTATGGTATTTGTACAACAGTTGGGTGGTTCGCCACTGTGTTGTTTGGCTCAACAGGCGGGCAGGTAGCGAGAATGCGGCCTGCCCTAGGATCGCCCGTAAGCTAACCCACCGTCATTACATATGTTGTATGTAATAAACCTGCAGCAATTTTTACCCAAACCTAACATTTGTGTCCTTGTGTTATTTGCGGGTTTGGGCATGTGGGGCGGGGGTTCATGTGGCCCTGATGTGACTATGCGCCTGCCCGAGGCCACGCAGTGGCCATCAGGAGGGCGGGCTCCTAGTCACGGAGGGCTGTCCCGCCCCCGCATGACGCAGTAGTTCCTCTCCTGAGGCAGTCTCCCCTGGTTGGTGGAGACTGGTAGTGATGCACGTCCGGGGCGGTGGGGAGGAGCCGTCTGGAGTTCATCAGACCTCTGCCCTGCTGGGGAGGCCTCTTTGCCGCCCCGGACGTCGCTGTTCCATGTTGGGACACTCTTTTCCCGCCCTTCCTCGAACCCAGAGTGTCGGCTTGAGGGGGCTCCGGGGGGAGCTTTTAATATGTTTCTTTTTCGTTGCAGGCGGAGTTACTGGGCGATCCGGAAGAAGAGAGGTGCAAACGCTGGACGTCAGCGGGCACATAGGGGTGCCAGAGCATAACCTCAGAGCCTAACCTGGAACCTCATGGGAGGTGCAGGAATCCGTGTCGGCGCCCCAGTAGTCCTTCGGGCGGTTGTGGGCCTGTGCAACCGGGGGTTTGCCTAGTCACGCCCAGTAAATGGGCGTGTCAGTATAATTATGGTATTTGTACAACAGTTGGGTGGTTCGCCACTGTGTTGTTTGGCTCAACAGGCGGGCAGGTAGCGAGAATGCGGCCTGCCCTAGGATCGCCCGTAAGCTAACCCACCGTCATTACATATGTTGTATGTAATAAACCTGCAGCAATTTTTACCCAAACCTAACATTTGTGTCCTTGTGTTATTTGCGGGTTTGGGCATGTGGGGCGGGGGTTCATGTGGCCCTGATGTGACTATGGCACCAGTGAGGTGGCTGACTCTGATGGCTGCTCTGTTCCTCAGATGGATTCAAAATAAATAGCATTATTGCAAGCACACTGCGAACGCGCGGTGCTCCACGCGCAGGCATGTGGCAGAGACGTGGCTGAAAGGTTTCTTTTAATGTTCAAATCAACTGCTTCAAACTATGTTTAGGAAATTGTGTAATCCCTTGTCTTGGGTACATAGCTTCAAATTACATCAGTGTACACCCTGCCTCAGGCTCTTCAGTACTACATACCATGGGGAGTAAGGAAGACATTCCATGGCGGGATAGAGGGGGGGTGTAAGGGGAGAAGGTCACTGAACTGTGAAATACATTATTTCATTGCATTGTATCAAAAGATACAAACAATACGTTCCAAGCAGTATTTTTCAAAATGGCTTCCACCTCTTGAGTGAAAAAAGTAACATACACAGACTGAAGGGCTGACTTCCAGATACAAGATTGCTCTCTCCCTCTGGCTGTCACAGGGTCCAGTGCAGTCCACTCTTAACTGACCAACTGGATCTTGCTGGGTGGATGGAGCACTTCTGGCCCTTTCCCGCTCTTTCAGCAGAGAACATGAAGCCACCTGGAGGACATTTGCAGCCTCTGGATGCTTACTCAGATCAAGATTCCTCCAGACACTCAGGCAGAATTGTCTTCCTTCTTGCCGTGTTCTTTGAGACCTAGGAATGTTATGAGGAGGTGGTGGGGAGCTTCCCTTTTCCTGTGCATTTTCTAGGAATTGGAGCATTCCGTGAACCTAATCCATTCAGAAATACAGGGGCAGCTTTACATGCCCCTTGCGCCACATTTGTGTCACTTTTAATGGGAAAAGTGACGCAAAAGTGGCTCAAGGGGCCTGTAAATCTGCCCCACAGTATTCTTTTCAGGACATCCTCTTTCACGTTAATATATAACTTCTTAGATTAGTCATTCAAAATGGTCCTAGGACTAGATTAGTATAGTGTTATTTACAAAATGTTTACTACATAAGAATTCTCTGAGGAACTCTCTCACGGGAGTTCTCTGAGGAATTCTCCTACTTCATTCCATATAGAATGTTTTGTGTACAATGTTCCTTGCTTAGTTGTATATGTTTGAAAGTGCTTTGTCACGTCTTGAAAAGTCTGTAAAGTCAGTTGCATTGCTGATCACCAAGAAGGTGGATGCTCAATTAAATACTACTTCACTATTTCCTGGATTACTTGGATTTATTTACAAAGGATTTAATACTACAACTAGACACCCTCTTAAAAGTTTAGTATCCCCTTAGAGGCCCACCTTATGGAAATGAGGGAACATACCTTTCCTGGCTGCTGCGGATTTAGAGACGTTTCTTCCAGTTGGCTTTTTCAGCGAACTGATCAGCGTTTATAATATAAAAGTGTTCCTGCCCTCACAGGTGTCCGGACTGTCCTCTTTAGCTGGCCAGCAATTGACACCGAATTGGGATCCTAATTACAGTCACTGAAGGAAAGGTAGCCAACAGGACTGGTTATTTCGAGTTGACTCCCAGGCAACACAGAGCACACTTTGTAAAAGTTACCTTTGAACTACATTTTACATTAAAAATTGCATTCGGTTTTTGTTAAGAAGTGAAAAATAACTTTCAAGCAAGTTTTTATCATTTATTTTCCCTTGCTGAATTGTAAAATGTGACTTTTATTCAAACAGCTTTTGACAACTATTCACTTTGGGCTCACACTTTTCTTTAATTTTTAGCATGTCCCAGTGTCATGCATAAAGCATCCAGCCCTGTGGGCTCATAGGCTCACTTATTTCTGGCTTAACAAATGTATAAAAGTAGGTTTTTTACATGTCAAGAACTTTTCCCTGCCATATTGTACTGCAGTGATTTTATACTTGCAGCCTGAAACTGTCGGACACACGCCGTGAGGGCAACGGCCAGCTTGAACTTACCCGTCCCTGCGAGTGGGTTGCCACAGCGCCGCGTGGGCAGCGGCAGCAGTCTCTTCCTTGCACCAGACCGGGACAGGGTGTTAGCGGGAGAACTACACATCCCAGCTGTCCCGGGGCCCGGCGCTCCATCGCTGGCGCGAGCACTGCGCCCGGAGGCGCTACAAAGCAGCAGCCCCACTGAGTGTGCTTTGGGGGCCAGAAACTGTCGGACACACGCCGTGAGGGCAACGGCCAGCTTGAACTTACCTGTCCCTGCGAGTGGGTTGCCACAGCGCCGCGTGGGCAGCGGCAGCAGTCTCTTCCTTGCACCAGACCGGGACCGGGTGTTAGCGGGAGAACTACACATCCCAGCTGCCCCGGGGCCCGGCGCTCCATCGCTGACGCGAGCACTGCGCCCGGAGGCGCTACAAAGCAACAGCCCCCCCTAACGCCTCGCGGGACGCACGCGGGCGGCGCCGGGCTGAGCCCGGGCAGAGGGCGGGCCGTCTGTGGCCGTCCGGGGACGACCAGGGACGGGACGGGCCACCCCCCTTACTTCTACTTGTGAGTACATCCAAGTAGTATATTGTGACTTAACATTCGAACATTTGATTTTATTTACTCGTCGTGAACTGTCTTCGGATTACCCATTCACCATGTCTATTCAATCCACCCTACCCGATAACTATCTGCTGAAGGTGGTTAACAGAATAAATACGGATAGGAGGAAATCGCTGGGGAAAAGCACTCCGGAAATCCCCCCTTTAATCGAGTCCTTGGACCTCAATGTTGTGGATACTAATACTCCCAGTGAACATGCTACATTAATTGGGGCAGATGAGAACAATACCATTGTAGATAGTACCGAGGTTTTTAGCAATTCCATTGAGGTGGGAGGTGATTTGTGTGATACTTGTGAGGGCACCCCTCAACATTCAATGAGGGCCTCAAGATTAATGAGAGCCTGCAGGAAAACTGTACCTAAAAGGGGAAATTATTATCAAGGTAGAAAACATAAAAAGGATTTAACCCATAAGGATAACCCAGAGGATATAGGTTCACCAATTAAAGAAAGTTGTGTCACCATCGACCCTGTCCAATTAGATTTACTGATGGGTTCTATCGACAAGAAATTTAAAATGATTATTGATCCACTGATTGCTAAAATAGAGGGCCTGTGCGGGGAAGTTCAAAGACTAAGGGATGTGGTTGCTCATCAATCTGTTACCCTGGATAAAACGGTATCAACTTTTAAAGATATATCTACCAAGGATAAGGGGCAACCAGGAAATCTAATTAGCCCTCCTGTTATAGTTAATAACGGGAAACAACCATCTAAAGAACAACCTGTTCCAATTACCATAGTAACAACTTCTGTTGCACAGGATAAGGGTAGACCGCCTCAGCAGCAACAGAGAGCGGGGTCATCAAGTAAAGGACAGGTTAGTCCTAACCAGGTGGTTAGACCAACATTATCTTTAAATGGGGAGCAGTCTGGTCATGTGCCAGCTGCGTTAGCCAATAAAGCCCAAGTGGCTGTCAATGGTGGAACAAGTAGGGTTTCAGCTAGAGTAAATAAGCGCCCTGTGGACCTCCCACCTGATTGCGTACCATACGTTGTAGTTTTAACGAATGTCCCACCTATTACACAGGCCCCTTATACCCAAGAATCGGTAGATTCTCTTAAAAACAAAGCTATTTCTTGGCTTAGTCGGCATTGTGGTTATCCAGTTGGCTACTCAGATCAGATCATCTCTATTAGAAGAGTCAACTGGATAGGTAATACCAGAAAAACATGTGGGGGTGACTGCGTGATTATCAATTTTAAACATCCGCAACATGTTGCGACGGTCCTCTTAAGAGCGGCCTCGATCACGCAGTCAGAGACAGACGTTGTCGCAAGGCCACTGGGATATTTTTACAACCACTTAAACAGGTTGCATTCAGTAAACAGCTGGGAGGGATCCTCGAATAATAATAATTCTTACTCAACTGGAAACAGATTAGGGCAACATACCCCCTGTTTTGCCCCCAAGGACGGCCCATTTGTTGCTCCAATGCATATGATGAACCCGGTACATGGCGGGAATAGATTTATAACACAAGCGCCTAATTTTCCACCAGTAAGCGATAGTATAATGTCACCACTTAATGGGATGTTCTACCAAGTCCCTACCCAGAACAGGTTTCAGTCACTGAGCTTCCTGGACCAAAACGATTGACATAAGGGTAAATTAGTCCAGGTGGGAGTGGATGCCGGAGAGTTAAAAATGCCCTCAACTGAAAACATTAATACTGTGAATAAGGATTGTATGTTTAATGGGGGTGAAGATGAACATGTAGAGCCTAACGCAGAGCATTTTAATGTAAATAATAACGTGTCCATATTTTCAGATGATATGCCCCTTGTCAGCCTAGAGACGGGTA
The DNA here is from genome assembly GCF_964261635.1 of Lissotriton helveticus. Classification (NCBI taxonomy): domain Eukaryota; kingdom Metazoa; phylum Chordata; class Amphibia; order Caudata; family Salamandridae; genus Lissotriton; species Lissotriton helveticus. The sequence continues at coordinate 781,662,006 of NC_136059.1, forward strand.
AGGCAACGTGTCATATGGCTAGCTGGAACATTGCTGGTTTGACGGCCAAAGAGGATATGTTGGGTTGGAATGATTTTATTAGCTTATTTGATATTATCTGTCTACAGGAAACATGGTGTAGAGAATATAGAGGGAGTGATGGCTTTGTTTCCTATGAACTCACCGCATTGGCCTCACCTCATGGAAGATCTAGAGGAGGTCTGCTAGTTCTGATTTCAGTGAAGTTGCCTGTACTAGTAAAAAAGTATGTAAAAGTGGGGGTTCATTCCCAAATCCTTTGGCTTGTACAAAATGATTGTAGAAATGTTCTGTTGATCAATTTCTACAATAATATATTTGACGGAACTAGGCACACAGTTGTCAATGATTTACACAAAGCAGTGTGTAATTTAGCAGAGAATTTTATTGGTGTTTTTGAATATATTTTTGTGGGGGATTTTAATGTCTCATCTTGCCCCTTATCATCCCAGAATCTATGTGGTGTCTATAATCATACGGGGGATGCTGAAGTTCATTTCCCCCATCATTTGTACGGGGAAACCCTGAATAATTTTTTGATAGATTATGACATGGTAATCATGGAAAACTTAAAAAATGATATGGGAGAAAGCGTCCCAACTTTCAAAGGGAGGGGGGCTAATACAGTAATTGATTTTATATGCATGTCTACCTACCTAAAATATATGTGCTCTGAAGTCAATGTGGTTGATGTATTGTTGAGCGATCATAACTGCCTTACCATAGAAATTAAGATCTGGAATTCTACCACCACTCCCAATTCGGGTACAATTGTAAATATTGAACCGCACAGAACTAACGGAGTTAGGCTGAGGTGGAAGGGTGGGAAAGCCGAAGAAACATCTGATTCCATCATTAACAGCTGTATGATGGAAATTTCGGCTATTCTCGAACAAGGGGAGTTAGATGGTGCCAGTATCGACCACTTTGACAGAATTAATGTCACTATCAGTAAGAAGTTCACTAAAGAGGTGGGGCACGTAAATAGACAGAATATGGGATGGTTTGATCATGTTTGTTCTATTGCCCGGAGAGATCTTAAAGAAGCTTTAGCAGCTAAACCCAGAGACAAGTGTTTAGTGATCCAACTTAGGCAGGATTTTAAACTGGTCCTTAAACGCAGAAAGGCTGAGTTACAGCAGGAAGCGTGGGACAATCTAAGCCAAGCAGCAGAACAAAGGAACTGTAACCTGTTCTGGTCTACTGTAAATAGTCCATTATTCAAAGACGAGAAGGTTCCAGTGCTCACATCTAATGTGAGCATAGACTCATGGATCCAACATTTCTCAACCATATTTGATTCTGGCAATAATATAGACCCCCCAGGAAACGGATGGCCTATAGTTGCACTAGATATTACAGTAGAGGAAGTTATGGCCAGCATTACAGCTAGTAAAGGAGGGAAGGCCCAAGGACCCGATGTGGTTCCTATAGACGTATATAAGACAGCCCCGGAGATATGGGGCCCCCTACTGGCAAAGATTTTTAATGCTGCAGTCTGCTCTAAAATACCACCTACTTGGGCAGAATCAATTATAATCCCTATCTATAAGAAGGGAGACCCGGGCGAAGCAAAAAATTAGCGTCCAATATCCCTACTGGACTCATCAGTTAAAGTTATGAGTCGTGTTTTATTAGCCAGATTAGAAGAATGGGCGGAATCGAATGAGATTTTAACTAATAGCCAGTTTGGTTTCAGAAAGGGGCGTGGAACTATAGAGCAGTGCTTAAATTTAGAACTTTTGGTCGGGAAATATACACAGGCCAAGAGTGGGTCGTTGTACTTATGTTTCGCCGACTTAAGCAGTGCCTTTGACATGGTTGACCACGCCCTACTTTGGGCCAAATTGATTGACATGGGAGCCCCCAACAGTATAGTATATTTTCTAGCTCGCCTGTATGAAAAACTTAGCACTAGCGTCCGATATGGGCCCAATGGGGAATGTACAAGTAAATTTAGGATAGGGAGAGGAATCAGGCAGGGGTGTGTTTTAGCACCCCTACTGTTTACTCTCTTTATCAATGAGGTGGATGCTGCCCTACAAGCAGTTACGGCTGACGCCCCTAGAGTTAATAGCCTTAACATCCCAGTGCTACTCTATGCGGACGACGGCGTACTGTTGTCTAGGACACCCCTGGGTCTCCAACGATTGATGGACAGGTTTGTTCTGTTCATCAAAAATAGAAAATTGGTGATCAATAGATCTAAAACCTATGTGATGGAGTGCTCTGGCCGAGCTAAGTCAAAAACGAAAATAAACTCCCATTATTTTATAGAAGGTGAACAGGTTTTAAAAGTAGACAATTTCTGCTATTTGGGGATTAATTTCTCAAAAAATGGTAGCTGGGACATCGAACACAAAGCGGTTAAAACTAAGATGATTAGAAGTGCCAATGGGGTTTTCGTATTTGCAAAGAAATTGGGAAATAGACGTATAGCAGATATGCTAAAAATCTATCAATCTAAATGCCTATCTGCGGCCCTATATGGGGCAGGAGTTTGGGGTGTAACATCTGCCGGGTGCCTACAGATAGAGGAGAACAACTTCCTGAAAAGGCTCCTGTGTCTGCCCAAATCTACTTCTAATACCCTGGTCCACAAGGACACGGGGTCCCATTTCTTGAATGATTTAATCATGCTAAAACCCTTATTATTGTGGCGATCTGTTTGGTTAAAAGAAGGCACCTCACTAAACAGAGCTATCATAGAGGATTGCCTCACCTTGGACCAGCACATGAAGATCCCCTGGATCAAATATAATATTGAACATTTTCAAACTGTCTTTGGATATGATGTGATCAATGATCGGTTTTGTGTATCTGATAACCCCAAGTCAAATTTGAAGACTATGTTTTTGAATTCCTGTTTAGAGAGGCGTGCCTTGGAGGATTCAAAACTTACTACCTGTAAATTGTATAATGGCTTGAATGAGTTTAGTGGATTACATCCATACTTGACGCAGGTGACTAGAGTCTCACACCAGTTTGTACTCACTAGAATGAGGATGGGAACTGCACACCATCTGGTTGCGTGCCCTAATATAAAAACGCGCCCTGTGGGACCCTGTCCATGTGATCACAAGACAGAACAGAGTACTGTGCACTTTCTTTTTTCTTGTATCATGTACAGTGAATTGCGGAAAATTAATTTAAAGCCTATTCTGAATAGATTTGCAGTAAGAACTATCACAGAATCTATGAAATTGCTTTTTAATATGCATCATCCGGACATTTGCTTTTTTACGGCTATTTTCCTACAGAAGGCTATCAGCGCAAGGAAAAGCATGTGTTTTTAATGACTGTGTTTTAATATATTTATTCCATCCCGCACTGGATAATTATTATTACAACTGTATTTTTCTTTATATTTTTTAATCTATGAAATGTTTGTATATGCAACTGTATGTGCTTTTATGGACATGTTTTATGCTCCGAATAAAGCTCTATGAAATGAAATGACAACTATTCACTTTGGGCTCACACTTTTCTTTAATTTTTAGCATGTCCCAGTGTCATGCATAAAGCATCCAGCCCTGTGGGCTCATAGGCTCACTTATTTCTGGCTTAACAAATGTATAAAAGTAGGTTTTTTACATGTCAAGAACTTTTCCCTGCCATATTGTACTGCAGTGATTTTATACTTGCAGCCTAGCCATGAGACTATGGTATTCTCTATAGCCATACATTTTAATTATATATGTAGGTGGTATACATACAAACTGTAACCTACCTTTGCAATGCAATGCCTCTGGTGCATTATCTCATCGACTTACCATGGCCTTATTGGAAAGTTAAATAAGCCAATTGGGTGTAACCACTGTTAAAGTATGTGCTTATACTGAAAAACACATGTGCTGTGACATTATGCAGTGTCTTAGGGCACATACGTACAATGACAGTAAAACCAACAACAAAAAGGCAGTTGGGAGGGATATAAAATGCCATTCAGCATAATATACTTCTGACAAGTATGTAACCTGCAATTGCTGAATCAATAATCCATTCATGCAACACTGTGAGGCTTGCTCATTCCTGCCTACATGCAGAATATCTGTTATACTTCTGCATGTTAGACTTTACTTTACATAGGTCTGGTAATGTATCAGATGTCTCTCTAGGAATGATGGTTGTGAGTTTAGGGATACATGTTTTTTTAGGAGGCCTGCATGTCCTGTTTATTAATCGTCCACATTTATAATAGGTCGGTAATTTAAAGCTGATTGTCATAAGGCCCCCATACTGAACATTCTGTATGATGACAATGTGTATGCTTCAGACATGGGCACATCCCCTAAGCCACATAATGCAGTAGTGTCATGTAGTAAACCCCCAAATGTGTTTTATGCAAAACCCATGTGACTCAAACGGACGTCAGGACACAGATATGTTTCATTCAGGGTTACTGTACTGTAACAAAGGGTGACATTTTGTTCAAATAGCACACTGGTGACAGTTCTGCTGTCTAAGATGAAAAAGGCCATCTCACTGGCATGAGAGAAACCTAAAGTAGCCCTTTAGGATAACTCTTTAACTAGGTTTTTTAATTGTACTCTGGCAATAAATAGTCTATATGAGCTTTGGACACAGGTAATGATTTGCAAATGTACCTGATAACACATCCTTTAATTCTTTCTGTTTTCCCTTCTGTAAAAAGTTCAATAAAAAAAGCCTTAATTCAAATGCATCTCAAGTTTGTCAGAGGATTATTAACACTTAATATGGGCCAGGGCAAGCTTCGCCAAGGAGTAGCAATTGAGCTACTAGTAACTCTTCAACTACCTATGAATAGCTCTCTTATGTGCAGACCAGCTTTAGCTTGGTTGAATTAATATATGCAGTGTTTAATTTGTAAAATAATGAGTTCCACCTCCAAAAGCTCTTCTCAGAAGCCCATGCCAAGCGCTATTAAATATCGGCACACCATATTTTAAGGCTGCGTAGCCTTCATTCCACCTCATACCTCTTTAATCCATTACCAGACACCCCTTATCGATATTCTGGTCTTTCTCTTCCCCCTTCTTCCCCCTGTGTGTTTTTCTCTCTCTTGCTCTCAGGAAATGTCAGATAGGGAAAAATTAGTGCCAATGTCCAAAAATCAGTGCCGGTGACCCCCACCGTCAACCACCAGTACAAACTAAGCATGGAATATATGTATATCAAAATTGAAAAGTGTGTATATCAGAGACGAAAATGTGTACATTTTCAGAACTCATTAGCTAAAGTGTGGAGAAAAACAACTGCATTTCATACAGCATTCGGTGGGCTTATTTCTAGTAATTTTACCCTGGTGCTAGAAGAATTGCAGCTATGATTGTCATGTATTACCCCCCTGTAGGCATTCCTCAATGAAAAAGTTGTTTTATATTCCTGCTAGCAGCTGTGTCTCATGAGCTGAGATGATCAATGTTGATAATCTTTCATGTGGTGGCTGCTAATGTAATCTTGACTGATGGTGTCGCTATTATAACAAAAATGGTATTAGTGGCCCGGGATGAATTTCAGTGAACATAAGTGGCTCTTATAACAGAAAATGTTGGAGATCCCTGGGCCTGAGCATCTTATCTGTTGTGACTATACCCAGCTCTGGTCTTCACACATTGCAGGTCTCATGTCCAACTAAAAGAGGGGGTTGCATATTGGAATGCTGTTATGGAGGCCTTCTAGAAATGTTTCCATTGTACCAAGTGCTAGTGCCTGCACTCATGTTTTGGCAGTGTTCATCATTCCACATAGCTTACCTGAATTACTTCACACAATTTCAGCTGGTAGGTTGACCCATACAACCTGGTGACGAAGCAGCTGAAGGGTATGTATTGCTTCCTTGCTCTGAGAAAATCTTCAGGAGTCCACAAAGCACTCCATTAAGTTCCACAACACACTCCTTCAAGTTCCTGTCTTTAATTCAACAGGGGCCGTATTATAGGGGGTTCAACAGGCGTTTGTGAGCCCCCTGGGCACTTTGGTATTATAGAAGGGGGCGCAGACGCTTGTGCATCCCCTTCTATAATACCGATAGCACTGGTGCACTTAAAGCGCCTGCGCTACCTTCAGAGGGTGTTCCCTCATTTGCATAGTGGCATGCCCTATGCAAATGAGAGAATTCCTTTGACTGCGCCCGCGCCCGATTACAGACGCGGGTGCAGAGTCAAAGGAGCACTCAGGAGGCGCACTGACACTGTGCCATTTAAAAGGTGGTGCACTGTCAGTGCGCCTCAGGAGAGCAGCCCTCTGCAGGGGGTAAAGGGGGTCCCTTGGACCCCCCCAGGCATCCTGTGCAGGTGGGGGCAATCACTGACTGCACCCTCCTGCAAGGGGATCTCTATTACCCTGGAAAAGTGAAGGCGGGTGCCACCTGCACTGTGAAAACACAGAGCAGCTGCTCCTTGTTTTCCCATGAATGTGCTGCCCTGGGGGCAGCGCAAGTTCGTAGCTGCCCTGGGGGCAGCGCATACATCCTAATAAGGCGCATTGTGATTGTTTGCGTCCGACGCACCTTCTAAAAGGTATCAACCTTGTGATTTTTTCTTAAGATTTTGGTAAAAACGTTTCCCAAAAAATCCAGTTTTTTTCCAGTTGCAGCTAAGATACGCCTGTGTCACCAGTCCTCAATTAACCACCACTTCTGTCTCTGTTCTGTAGCTCCTATTTCACCTCCATTTTCAAATGCCTTCTGTCTCACCTTTCTTTACGCTTATTTTTTGTAACAAAAATTCTTCCCTCCATTTAACCCTAACTGTAGCATTGGACTGAAAAATCTTTTTTGAATTTGGAGCACTCCTTCTTTGTTTATTGTATTTTTGGATCATTTTTAGTAGCTTGGACGGTGAACCACAATAGGAGTAGAGTGCAGAAAATGAGACAATAATTGGTTGAACTTACTGTGTAAATATACCCTTGTGCGTATCAGGTTTAACCCCCACCGTCTTCTGTTTTCAAATTTCTTTAAAGTAAGTTGAGGGATATAATGCTTTCAAAGTTCTCAGGTTTGCAACCAAGTATGTTAGGAGAAGCAAGCCATCATTGAACAGGAATGTTTGCTTTCGTTGCAGAGAATATCGAAAATCCAATTTTCAATGGATTCATGTTTATTTGATGGATGGTGGTAGGTCATCCGTGGTGAGTGTCATTGAGGGTAATCAATAGGTGTCCTGTTACAAGTTGCCCAGAGTGGTAGTCCATGTGGGATTACCTCTCCAGGCAGCTCTGAGTTTCCCAGTGTCTCTGGGCCTGTACTCAAGCTCCGGACCAAATCATTCTGGGCTCGGAGACACTGCACCGGACTTGCAGACATAGTTGCAGTCGCTACAGATAGTTGCTGTGTCTGGCCCTCCCCTGCATGCATACTACAGCATGAGGGAACAGAAAAAAGCTCCCTCCCACTGAAGTAAAATGCACGGTTGGAAATTCTGGCCCGCTATTATCTCCATACCTATATCCATGAATCTCAAAACGGGCCTCCCTGGTGTGAGATATCATCTGTGGTAAAGACATTTAGAGAAAACTAGAAATGTATTATTGGCCACATTGGGATCATGTTCTAGGTTGTATATGACTTTTGCCTTTGAGCCTATTGCACCTGTACCTTTTCCCTACTCTCCTCAAATATGATGATACCCTGCCTACCCCCTACCCCTTCTATGTCTCCTTCCCCTCAATTTTTATTGTCATGAGCAGAAGTTTGCTTAGTATATCGAATATTTCATGCATTTGGGTCAATTTTCTGTAGAGATTTGCTAATTGTGTTTCATGTGATATTTTTTATTTTAATTTTGCATTTGGGCAGATCAAATACTAAGACAAGTCAATCCTCTTTACATGTTCATAGCTGCGTTTAAGGTTTGTGTTTATCTGCCAATTAGCATCTTCCTCTTACATCTGCTTCACTGTTTAAATGCAGCTTTCGAATTTTAAAACCTAAAAAGTATTTGATATTGAGAAATATGAGGTGAATTGAAATAATAAATACATTTTTCCATTCCACTCACATATGACATCATAGAAGTGGGGGGTACATGGGATGCTGCAGCACCTCCAAAATAACCATGCTACAGTTGAGAAGGTGAATGAGCATTAAAGATGCCTTTACATTTTCAGAGGTCAAATGACATGCTTTTTTTGGCTGACAAATTGCTGATTATTCTGTTAACATGGAAACTGATGTTTACTTTTCTTTCTCTAACTGTAATGTGAGAAGATTTTGTAAAGTGAACTATGTGGCAATATTGCTGGGGCTCAAGACAGTGGAATTGTGAACCCCCACTTTAGCATCTAAAGTGGGTGTTGTCACTGGACCTTACGGCCTGGAAAAGCATCTCTCTAAAGATGTTATTATGACCATTTTTGAGTTCTACAGACAAAAATCCGTAATAAGGCATTATTACTAGATCAGGGATAACACAAGAGGGTTAAGAGCTGCGAAGTGAGCCAAGTTTATTTAGGGAGATGGAAAACAAATATGGCAAATGGAGACAGCTGCAAATAAAGTGAGAGGAGACAGAAAGGTAAGAGAGAAAAAAATAAGATGAGAAATGAAAGGAAAGGTAAAGACAGTGAAGGGAAGAACATGTAAAAGGAAAATATTAAACATGGAAGCAAGGGTGAAAAGATAGGTGAAAGGAAGGCTGAAAAGGTTAAAAGAACAAATGCAGTAAGGAGATAATTAGAAATGGATGGAAGAATGGCTGATAGAATAATGAAACAATATATGGAATGATGGATGGATGAATGGATGGAATGAAATGACCATTGGATGAAATCATTGAAATATGGAGGAACAGGTAAAAGGATGGCTCGATTGAATGGTAAAAGGATGAAATAAGCGTTCATGGATGGAAAGATAAAAGAGCATGAAAAAACTAAGGAGGATGAATTGATAAGAACATTAATGTATATATGAGTGTATGTAAGGGTGAATGGAACAATTCTAGGAAGGATTTAATTGACTTGCTTCACTCTGTCTCTGTCTTTGAAGGTTTAGTTGTAAGTGGGGGGAATTTTAGTTTTCTGGCTACTCCTTTGGTACAGGATCTGTGAAAAGATGTTCTTTTTTTTCCAATACAACATTTAAATACCTGTAAATAACCTGTACAAATATTTCAAAATATATCAGCAGGTAGGAAACACAAATGAAGTAAATGTTTCATGTAATTCTGAAGAGTGATGGAAACAAAAGATTTAATAGGATCGCAACAAATCAAGACACTTAACTTGGTAAAGCGCAATGGATAAATATTTCCTGTAATCAGAGTCCCACACATTATTGTGTGTGCGCTACATAGTTTAATCAGTAAAACTTCATGTTTGCGCAAATTTAGTGTCCATTCCATTGGAAGATGTGCTGCCTGTAAATGTACTGCCACACCATGCTTTGGTAATATTTTTGTGAAGTGTGCTTCAAAATTCACCATAGGCTACAAAAACACCTGTGCCACAATTTTCCTGAATGGGTGTGGCTCATTTGCTATATTTATTATTTGTGTGACTCTTGGATTTTTCACATTTTAAGTGCTATAACATTGATGACAGCACCCCCACTCTGAACAATATTCCAGCCTCATTGTGTGACATACTGTCCTGCATATCCTTTGTTATAATTCTGTTATGGCTTAAAATGAATTTAAAGCAATTAGGTAAACACAGAAAGCCACATGGTGCTCTCTGGCTGCTGGTTTAAGTGAATTTTAAATACAACTGGTGGTATGCCTGGAATCACTGCTTACAGAGAGCCCTGTGCTGGAGCGGGAAATAGTTTATAAATTAAAATCTCATTTTTTCATCATCCGGGGTAATTCCTGCTCTTACTGCTGAGGCAATGGATGCTTGCCATTGTTTTAGAGAAGATCAGGAGCTGTACATCACATACATTATGATCACACTTTCTAATCTATTTTCAGTCAATAATAAGAGTTTAGTATAAGTTAAAGGGGTTGATTATTTAAATATTTTAGTAAATCATCTTTAATAGCTCATATGATGTATTTATAAATCTCAGTCATTAGAATGTAATTAGAAATCAATAATCAAATTAATAAGAAATGAATTGTAATAAAAATACATTAAGTACCTTCCAAAAAGGAAAGAAAATCAAATCCCTATTCTAAGAATGGGGAGAGAATGGTGTCAGTCAGAAGCCATAAAGATTTTTAGTTTGTCATAGTGAGAACTCATAAAGCATAAAGCTTCAACACTAAACTTAACTCAGATAATTCAGAAATCGATCAAAGCAGAACTTCTCATAAACAGAGTTTCAAGAAACTCAGTAGAATCTCAAAGCAATGCAGAATAAGTGCTCTAAATGGCAAAAGGGGATAAAGTGTTAACCTACTCTAGGAACATGCATTGATATAGACAATACATTCTGAAGATTTTGCAACATGTTGCTTCTTCTGTCTCCAATCAGCTAATCAGCTTTTGATGCTCTCATAGAACAGGATCACCCCGCCTTCTCACGGGAATACAATAGTCCACAGACAGCAATCTGGAGTTTGCAACTAATTTGTATAATTTCTAAGTTTTATATGAGTCTTTCTCCCATTCAAGACTACTTTCACATGTATAAACTACATGTCTAACCTTCCAATAAAACGAGCTTATTCATTTGCTAAAAGACTTATGTAGAAGTTGAAGCATCAATATAATGAAAGGAAAACATTTAGTACAGCAACCATTCATTTTCTTTAGAAATGCTACATCAACATATATGAACTTTTTCATTACCCCACTAAATGACGACTTCTAATCATGAGTTAACAATGATCTTTGCATCATTTTTTATTTTAAAAAAATGTTTATTTGTTTCAACAGGTACAGGTGCAATCAATAAATGCAAATTTGATACAGAATAATAGAATCGAACAAGCCCCCCAACACCCCCCCGGCAAAGTGTGATCAGAGTTCTAGTACATTCGGACGATACCTGTGCAATAATAAACTGTCATATAGAAGACAATAAAAGTGATGGCAATGAATCTGCACATTCATGCTATCCGCTACTAATGACAGGGAAAGCAGGCACAAAAGACACAGGATGACATGTAAGGACAGCATAAACCAGTTCAGAGGGCGGACACCTTCACACAATTCGTTGGTCTTCAGTTATATTTAATGCAAACAAGTCTACAGATTCACAACAGGTCTGGTCGGGACAGAAGATATGCTGTAAGCGGGGCCCAGAAGTCCTTGGGGGGAGAAGCATCTGGCAGCTCCTCCTCATAAATCAACAACTGGTCCCTGCACCTGCAGTAGAGCAGATCACAAAGCCATTTCTTTACCGTAGGAATAGTCTTAGCACCCCAGCATTGCGCAACAGCCCATTTCGCAAATAAAGTGGAAACTGCAACAATTCGTCTATTACAGGGTTTAAGGCGTTTGACATAACCGAGTAAGCATATTTCAGGAGTGCAGTGCACTTGCTCCAGCACAACATCAGTAAGCATTTTCACCACAGCAGTCCAAAAAGCAAATACACCCGCACACAACCAAGCTGTAGTGTAGTTCCTCTATTCCCAATAGGCTCTGCGCATTGGAATAAGATATCCTATAGATCTGACGTAGGACTTATGGTACTAGGTCTCTATCGAATATATTAGACTTAATTGTGAGTACCAGCTAGCTCAAAGATCACTAGAAACTTTCTTGAATACACAAGAAGGGATTCGTTTCTGATAACCGCATAAACATGACAACTTTGTTTCCCAAGAAATAGAAATGTATCTCTAGAGTCGCTGAAGTACTGGGTTTTTCGGAACCGGTAACCCAGCGGTGCCAGGGACACACCCTATGACTTCGGGTCCTTCCTGTTTCAGACTACAGAAACTCAGAGCCTTCTAGGTGAAGTCAAAGATCGAGTTTATTGGCTGCAACCAAGTAACAGGCGTCCTAGAAGTACAACACGGTGTATATTCTCAGGAGACTGCTCAACCTTACAAAGCCAGCCTTCTCTTTTTATACAAAATATAATGCTTTAGGCAAACATTCTTTACATTACAGTTGACCATTCACATATTTTCACTACAAAGAAAAAGCAGAGTCATGATGACAAGCCCATATTTCAGTTTGTTCAGCCCACAATCAATTATCCGGAAAGGTCCAGTATTTTCATCAGATATCGACGAAACCCCAATAAAAACGGGCGCCTCCTCCTCGTAAAGCAGGTCATAAAGTAGGAAACAGAGGCAGGTGTGTGTAAGATTAGGAAGGGTTTGTGTGCGATGAAAGGTTTATGGCATGTTGTGCCTTGATACTATCTCGTTCGGCCACTGGGAGAGGAACTGATCGAACAGGTTTGGCCTTGGGCAGTGGAGTCAGCTTGCCCAGGTCGCAGAGAAGTCAGCAAAGGTGTACGTGTCCTTCAGAAGTATGTTTTGGCCTTAGTCACCGGCCTATGTGAGGGCAATCACAAAATGGCTGCCGTTCACAAAATGGAACCCGAGGGTTCAGGACAAAAATTGCGATTTCAAGGAGAAATCGTCACTTGAATATGACGAAAAAGCTTGTGCATAGTGTACTAGCCATTCTCGGTCTTCTGATATCAAAATCGTCATGATACGATGATGTTTATAACATGGGTACAGAATTTCAAGTACTACATCGCGGAAACAATAGATAGTTATTTTACTCAGTCAATCGTGATAGCAGAGGTGCAGAGAAATAGAGAGACGGGCATTTTCAATAAAAGTATTTATTGAACAGTCTTCTTTCTCATGCAGAAGAAATGAACTGCTACAATCGTAATACTGGTTGCAAATTACAATGCATACAGTATGAAGAGTATTATAAAATAATACTGTAAAAGCATGATATGCTTTCTAAGCCATAAAATACATAGAATACATACATTAATAAATAAAGACTAAAAAATTACTCAACTGGTGCTTCAAAATACGCCTACCCCGGTGTACTTAACCTAGGTCTAGTACAAGGGAAGAAGTAAGTGTGGTGTAGCTTAGTTTCAGTATTCTTTGCCAAGAATCTATCCAAGAATTCTCTAAGGGTCTAATCAGCTCCATACCTTGGTTTTATAATGAAGGAGGTCTGGTATCTCTCTCTCAGGACTCGATTTCCCAACAACCCGCAAGGGTAGCTCGGAAACACTGGAGCTGGATTTCTCAGCAGGAGAAAAGACAGCGTCTCTCTCAGTGCGTCTGCTGGAGGGTCGGCTTCCTTTGGCACTTGCTGCAGCCAGATGCGTCGGGCAAGTAGATAGTCGAACTGCTCCAAACCACCGTGTGTTTGCTTGGGCAAGTGTGGGCATATTTATACCTTGAAGGTGCCGAGTTTGACGTAAGGTTGGACATAATAACGTCATCAAAGGGTCTCAGTTCTTTGAAAACTCCATGAGTTCTTGGACAAATCAATAATCAAGCAGGGGGAAGTCCCTGACTGCTGCAGGCGGGTTTATCCAAGAAATGGTTGTAGATTTTCGGAACTAGTGGAAGTAGCCAAGCCGTATTAGGACTGCATGTGCTATGTCTTAATATGGTTATGATTTCTATGCCTATATAAGGATACGGTACTTTATACCTATATAAGGGCATAAATCGGGAAAATTACGCTAAGGTCCTAAAACATACAACACCCACTCCACGTATTATGTTCAATATTACTAAACCTATAAGCTTTTAAAACATAACTAAAGAATGTGTTCACAATCCCACCCAAAATACATAAAATGTATTCCAAAATGGTTGTACACATAAATAAGTATTTGTACTGTACGCATTTTAAAAGCGATAGTTGTCATTCAAAGCATATTCAACGACAGTGGCAATGCTATATGAAATAATAAAAAATGACATTTATGAATGGCTCTATGTTTACAGAAGAAAAAGTCGAGACCATTCCATAGCAGAATATGTAAACTGTTTTTGGAGGACAAGGCCCAATATTGTCTCTAGAAAGTGTTCAAAAAGAATTTCTTGTTCTCTAAGAATGGTTCTACTTTAAGCAGATTACTTAGTGCCAGAACAAATTTCAATTTTGGAAAAAAGTCATATAAATATAGTAGAACAAATAGAGTTCCAGAATTAGAAGTTTTGTTTTGACAAGCGAAGGACGAATTCAGAGTTCATGGAACGCTGTGTGCTAATTTCAAAAGTTATTCTCGGTGTCAGGAGAAAACATCAAATCGTCTAAGCTGGCAAAGAAATCGTCTACCACAGTAGGTGAAAGTGGAACTACTTCATTAAGTAGATCAATTGTGCACAGATGAGAAGCATCGCCGTCAGCGTCATTCGCATTAACAACGTTCACAGTAGATGGTACCTGTGTGCCTGTTGTTCCACATACCCCACCATTAGCTGGAAGTGCCAGTGAGATCTCAATGAATGCCGTCATCAGGATTGGCAGCCGTTGGGGGCAACACGATGCATGAGCCGTTACCGGACCTAGCAAAGCGTCAACATCCGTTGGCAGTGCTGATGGAAGTGTAAGACAAACGTCCAACACGCATTCTTCTCCGCAAAGCAGGTATCGTAGAACAGGTAAGATGCAATCTTGCCAGATTGGTCTGAATGAAAGGAACCATGTGGTATTCAGATCTCTTAAACGAGCCAAGCCAAGAATCTGTGTAATTCTGTCACGGTACCTCATGGCTAGGAGAGCGTTCTCCATGGTAGTTTGGTTATCGCTGGTGACACAACTTGCCATATCGGAGCAGAAGAAATAAAAACAGTATCCCTGCTATGAGTCCCAAAATGAGAGGCAGACCGCCGAACACAGAGTGCACGAAGTTTGGAAAAATGCCTAGGACTGCTTCAAAGGGTGCTAACAGTCCCGAAAAAACTGTCTTAAATACATGTACAATACCACTCGTATCAGACATGTTTACAACCTAACATTTCTGCCAAATGTATTGGCCAGTTCGTTGATAATAGGGCATGTATCTCCGCAGAAGTCCTTGCGACTTGCAGATCATACGTTTCTCTGGTCAGTGGCAAAGTTTTTTGTAAAAGAATGGATTTCATTCTGCTTAAAGTATCAATTCGTATAGAAGAGATGTTCAGTGAAGGCCATAGCGGCAACTTGCCATCTGTCTTGCTTTTAGGAAACAATACTTGCATACAACAAGTGACCCTGGCTGACACACTAACTAGATAGGCTATACCTGACATCATTCCATAACAGCTGTGATCACTCAACATTATGTAGCTACCATTGGATAGCTGCCTAAAAACTGGATCTATCACTGCTGGTGGAGAACTGTGCAGGTGGCAAGAAAGGTTATTTGAAGAACCCTCGCAGGCTCCGTGTAAATGAATACCTTGACACAAAAGTGTACCGCTTAGTGAGTTCTTAAAATTATTCCCACTAAGAAATACCTCCTTACCCCCACTCCAATATTTGTGTGTGTATGGTAAATTCCAGGTCGACTTAATGTATTCTTTACCTAACCTTTCATACATGCCTGCTGGTATGTGTCTTAAGCAATACTGAAACTGGAAAATCGTCACCGGTATTGTTATGGTGCCATCTATTATCCATTCAACGAAAGGTTTCTCAGAAACAGTTAATGGTAATTTTCCAGTTTTTCTATGCTCAGCACCGTATAGTCTGCTCCTCTTTGTGCCAAAGAGATTTGTTTATCTTTACGGTTAAATACAGTAAACAATGACGTGGTGTTGATTAGACGCCATGGCACTTAGCCTGCACAGAGATTTTGTAACGTCCAGCTTAGTAGCATTATAGAACGTAATTGAGACTGGCCATGTTGTAACATTAGCAAGTCCTGTTCTATTATGTCAATGGCAGATGATACAATGCTGTCCAAAGAATAAATTCTGAAAGACAGAGTCGTTAACCCATTGTCCACTACAGAGAGAGCTTTCTCTAAATTAATACGATCAATGTCTCGTATTCTTTCTGCAGTTTCCATTTGCGTGACTTTCCATGCTTCATTGTAAGCAGCATATATACCGGCGTATGTATAACGTTTATGACATGGTTTACGAGGCCCAAGTAAGAAGTCTCTCAAATCAACGCCATCTTTAAGTAAAGTTAAGTGTTGCTTAATTTCTGGAAGTGTGGATTCCTGTAGCCACTCAAGGCATAGTTTTCTTATACTGTAAGTTGTTATTATCCCTGGATGTTGTCTCTGGGAATATCTTGGATCTGGCCTATTCACTGTGAACCCTTGTGTCTTGTTCAGGAATCTATCTTGACAGTTATTTGTGTCTGTGGGCCAGATTAACCATTTTTTCCAATCAGGATTAGTTCTGTTCTGTTGTAAAATATGTGTTACGTCTACCTCCTCATCTACAGTGCCATTACTGTCAGGTGTGGCCTTAGGTAGGGACGGTTTATTTAAATCTTTTATCTTAGCCAAGCCAAGACAAGATGTTTGTTGAATAGTGTCATTTAAAAACATTATTTGCTCTGGGATAATGCAGGCTCTGAATAAGGCTTCTAAACCTTGCACCTCCCAGTCTTTTGTGCCCCAGACAGTTTTTGTCTCAATGTTGTCTTTCCAAAAGTTAAAACCTAATGTAGACAGCTGAGCATAAAAGGCCGCAGAATAAATTTGTTTAGTATTAGTCAATATGTTTTTCATTCCTGTCTTATTCACATTTTTAAATCAAACGTTTCTGGATTTGTGACATTAAAACCTGAGAAGTACAGCAACTTTTAATAAAATGTTTTTGAGCTGCCCTTTGGAGGCTTCGGACAATGTTCCCATTGATTATAAGTAAAAACATTTCTAGGGTTTGTGGATTTATGCAAATAAGGGTGTCCATAATGATTAAAACAATACATTTGTTTGTAATCTGATGAACCTTCTAAGTATTCATGGTTTGTGAATTTAGCTGACATTTCTAAATCTGTCATCAGGTTATTAACAGCCTCAAAGTCCCAATTATCAGGAAATGTGCCGGGTGAAACAAAGTCACTCAAAGAAACCTTAAACTGGTGTTGAATCTTCAACAGTTCCACCGGGCCATAAATGTCATAATCAGTTGTGTCCCATGCTATACCACCAGGTATAGGAACGGCTGTGATGTTAACTGATGACAGGACTCTTCGCTCATGATGAGATGATTTGTGTGGTTTCAGGAGCAAGTTGATATTCTTACTTGCTGTGTCCATTGTACTGTATTTTCCATCTATCATCTTTCCCAAACTTAAAACAAGAATGAGCCAAAGTAGGAGAAAAAGTACACTTAACACAATCCAAAATTCAACCCATGGTGAGACTAGATATATTTTTTCAAGTTGATGAAAGAGTTCTGTTATTTTTTCTTTGAAAACTTTATTTGCTGGCATCGTTTCAGGTTCACTGGGATGCTCAGAAAATGTATCAAAGTTGATGAAATAGCCAGAGGCAGTTCTGTCAACTGTTGGGATTGCATCCGGATTTTTCGAAATCGCTGGGGCTGCTTCATCCTTTGCCATGTTGGTATAGTCAGAGGCTATATCATTGTAGACAGGTGTTTCTTGACGAACTGTTATTTGGTTTTCAAGAGTCACAAGTTCCATGGCTTTGTTGCATAGTCCTTCTTTTCTCATTGTAGGTTTATCAAAGGTGATAAGTCTTTCAGTTTGAACCTCTTGGATTGTAGCAAGATTTGGTTGTCTGCTACATCTTGGGAGCCCACTGGGCCTACTACTTATTATCGGCCACATGATGTGGTTTGACCAGGTCGATGGACATGGCTCGGTTCTCCTTTCTTCCAGCAAGGGGCGGCAGTAACACTGATCTTGTTCCGTGGATTGCTAAAACAGGTACTGGTTTTCTGTACAAAGGTCCAAATTCCTTCATCACCGCGATCTTTTCTCTGACTAGATCCCCAATCTTTGGAATCCAGACAGGTCTTGCTGGGACAGGTGGTGTTTCTTCAGTGGTCGATGGCTTTTGTGTTGTGTTGCTTAGACTTCTTGTTTCATTTAAGTCCTGCAAAACAGCAAAACGGTCTTTGATATCAAAGGGTTTTTGTTCCACCACTGAAGTGTGATGATCAAGATCCTGGATGAGCATTCTAGTACCAAAAAGTATTCCATATGGAGTGATTCCACCCAGAGAATTTCTTGGCAGATTATTAAGACTACGTTGGACACTTTAGATGTTTGACCCACCCGTCACCCGAGCCTAATACCCTAGCTGTTATAGATTGCTTTATGACACGGTTTTTTCTTTCCACTACCGCATTTCCCTCAGGATGGAATGGATTCGAGTACCGCAATGCAATGCCCAAGCTGGCCATGGATTCTTTGTAAGCTCGAGAGCTAAACGCAGTACCCTGGTCAGAATGTTTCTTGCCGATTGCGTATGTGCCGATAAAGACTTGCAAATCTTTTATAACAGTTCGGGCATCAGCCGAGTGCTGAGGCCACATCCAAGTGAATCTTGAGCAGGAATCAACTGCGACCATGATATATTTATAGTTGCCATCCCTCTGTAAGGGACCACAGTGGTCCGGGTAAACACACGCTAACGGTTTATCTGAGATTAGAAGGGGCATATGTACAGGTCGTTTCACGGTTGAAACTTTCATTTTTTGGCAGATTTCACATTCTAGAACATAGTTTCTAGTTTGTTTCCTCATGCGCGGCCACCAATATCTCTGTTTTAATAATGATACTGGTGCGGAAACTCCTGTGTGCGGAGGCAAGCCCTTCATGTGCTGCTATGATTAGTCCTAACCTATGTTCCATGTTTGGAATCGCCCTATCCCCCACTCCAGGGATTCGAGCAAACTGAACATTATTTGCATCCATTATATATGAGTACTTTACTGGAAAGCCTTTTGGGGGTGTTTTACCACTGTCTTTTACTGAAGCGGTGACAGCTTGCATTATTTCGCTGTCTGTTTTTGTTTTTGAACGAGTGATTGCAGCTACGGAAGCCGTTTGCGCAGCTGCCTTCATGGCTTCATCAGCCAATGAATTTCCTGCAACGTGAACGCTGTCACGTTGACTCAGTGTATGGATCACGTGAGTCTTTTGTAGTTCTTTCTGTAATAGAACTACTTGTTCCCAAAGCATTTTATGCTTAATTGTGCCACCTTTTGCGTCTTTGAAACCATTTTGAACCCAGTTCTGCAAATATTCATTGTAAGACTGGACGCAGTAATACGAATCGCACACTATGAGTGTGGGGAACTCGCGATCGGTATTTTCAAGCGCCATCTAGAAAGCCTGTAGTTCAGCTCGCTGAGCTGTACAGTCTCCTAGTGATTGAGTTTTAGTGACCATATATCGAAATTTACCTTCGCGCCAGCGACCTTTAACAATCGCGCGCGCAGCACTATAAGCTTGTTTACCTCCAATTGCGGGTGGTGCTGATCCGTCTGTATAGATTATACATCCATAATGTTCTAGAGGCAGAATCTCAATGGGCAGAGGACATTCTTGTTTGATATTGCCCAGTCACCCGACTGCCACTAGATGGCCGATGGAGAAGGAGCTCCTCCAGAGTTGCTCCAGGGGTAAGGGATCGCAATCTGCGTAAATCCCTGGCAAACCTCCCCCATCGAGCCCAACAATCCATCGTGGTAATCTGGCTATTTTAGAGAGATTATCTTACCTTTTCTACTGGAATCCATGGACATGTGTGGCATGTCTTTCCCCTCTCGACCTCGAGCCGCGGGGATCGCCTGCTGCTTGCCGGGGGCTCCGCTGCTGTTTCGCGACTGGTCTTCACCTCTTGGAGCCTGATGCCGACTTTGAAACGGAGCGACCGCCAGCGCTTCTTCGCCCAACGAGTCTTGCCTGCGGAGGCCGCCACCGGCCTCCGGCCGTCCTCCTTGCTGAAGTCCCCGAGGTTTCCCGGGGACGTCTCTGCACAAACATTAAACGGAGCAACCGCCAGCGCTGTTTTCGCCCGACGAGTCCTGCCTGCGGAAGTCACCACAACCTCCGGCTGCCCTCCCTGCTGAAGTCCTGAGGTTTCACGTTGGACGTCTCTGCACAGGAAGGCTCCAGCTGCTCATTACTGGTGAGGATCAAGGTAAGGGTGGCAGTGGCACTAACCCAACCTGCAGATTCAAATGACGACAGGCATCTTCACCTTTCACTACCCACGGCAACAGGAAAATGACCGCTCTCTACCTCTCCTCAATCTGAAAGTGGTCTACTCACTCTTATTTAAACCTTGAGACTACTTTTAATCACATAACAACTATTTGATGATGACCCCAATGTCGGATGCTCACTGATCCAGTTCGCTTCGTGCATACCCATCCCTAGCCATCATGGTTGGCCCTGCTTTAACCGCCTACGGTTCAAATGCTTTCACACTGGTCTACCTTCCTAACCTCCCAAAAAATGCCTCAAAAGCCTTAAAACACCTCACCCTGAAAAACCATCCTGAGACACTGATTGCGGACCTACGTTTCTGTGCGGACTTAGGCACCGTCACCAATGACCTGGTTTTTTACTCCAGAAGAATCCCTGCTTGGCGTAACACTTTCTCACTATTCCTTAATGTTCACTCATCCAGGATCATTCCCTACGGCACTAAGCTCACAATAGCGCCTTCAACAACTTTTCTAGCTGACCTCACCATCACCCTCTACAAAAGCGGCATTGTACTGACCCTAGCCTCACCTAAAAACCGTGACAAATTCTCAGGGCTTTTCATTACTCTCCGAAACTATGTGCAAGACAGAGGGTCGCCGACCAACACCTGGCCTATCCGTACACCTATCCCCTTGCCCAATACAGATACTACTGACTCCTGCGAATATCAAGCCCACTCAGTCTTCAGTAGCACCATCCACATGTAACCTACACATCTTTTATCACCCCCCAGGCACAAACGAACCTTTCACTGACTACCTCATGGAAGTTATTACGGCTAAGAACTCCCCTAACTCCAAGGACATTTTCCTCGGCGACTTCAACCTGCACTGGAATGATCTTAAGGATCCCCATGTCAACGCCATTAAAGACCTCTTGGCCGATCTAGCCCTGACCCAAGCTTGCCCTCTCCCAACCCACTCGAAAGGAGCCACTCTTGACTGGATCATCTCCAAGGAAACCACAGTCAAGCTCACCTCGACAGAGCCCTGCGACTGGTCTGACCCCCATACCATCGCCTTTCTGTTACCTAGCACACGCAAGACAAGGACACCACAACAGGTACTCCCAAAACGCTGGGTCAGAGACACCAAAAACCTAGTCATCAACAAGCTTGAGATCCGCTGCAAAACTGACCTACCACCCCCCCCCTCATCACCTCGGTCAGTGACCTCAATGATCATTACTCGGCTACTATGTCAAGCATCTTGGATGACCTAGCCCCTCTTAAACTAAAAAGAACTCAAGTCAGAGATAAAAACCCATGGTTCACTGGTTCCCTCAACGACGAGAGAAGATCCCTCCGACATCATGAAAGAACCTGGAGACAGCACCCCTCAACAGACCACCTAAAGCTCCTTCGCCAGGCCAGAAATATTTACAACAAGAACATCGTCAACTCAAAGAAATAATTCTTCAGAGCGGAACTAGGAAATGCCCAGAACAGACCTCGCAAACTCTTTGAGATGGTCGAACAAACTGTCCAAAACAGTGAAAGAAAACCCCAAGTCTATCATCTCCTCTGAGGTTTTCTCCTCATTTTTCACAAACAAAATCAAAACCTTAGATACTGAACTCAAGGCCGCCTCCTTACCCCCTCCGAACTTTGACCCTTTGCCTCCTCCTTCCTTGCCGCCACGATCCTTACCAAAGAATTTAGCTCACTGGCCCGAATTTGCATCCTATGACGAAGTCGCTGTCGCGAAAATCCTTGCCTCCCTGAACCTCAACAACCACTTCAATAACCCGCTCCCTTCAAACTGTCTTGCGACCTTTACCAAATCCATCATTCCTAGCTGGACTGCAATCATCAATGCTTCCCTACGACATGGATCAATACCGACCTCGCTGAAAACAGGCCAAGTCCAACCCATTCTGAAAAAACCGTCACTGAACCCAGCCTCCCCAGACAACTTTAGACCAATTTCCAACATTCCGCTCCTGGCGAAAGTGCTGGAAAAGTGTGTACAATTACAGCTAAGTCACCACATCTACAACTACCATCTACTCGATGACTGTCAATCAGGCTTCCGACCGGGGCACAGCACCGAAACAACCATGCTCCACATCGTTGATGACGCTTTTCAAGCCCTTGACCAAGACAAAACCTGTCTCCTGATCCTCCTTGATCTATCATCGGCCTTCAACACGGTCAACCATGTGATGCTACTCGAACGCCTTAAACTCAGGATGGGATTAGAAGGCACAGTCCTCGACTGGTTCAGATCCTACCTCCATAACCGATCTCAGAGATTTCTAGTCAATGGCGAACTGTCTTCTCCCTCCGTGGTCACGGTGGGAGTCCCTCAGGGATCAACATTGTCCCCCACCCTCTTCAATTTTTATCTGGAACCCCTTGCCGAAGTCCTGCGCAATGCAAATATCTCCTTCCATATGTACGCTGATGACACTCAGATCTACATAAAAATCTCATCTCTTGCAGAGATCCTCACCCTGAATGAAGCCCGGAAGCTGACCGTCAGATGGCTCTCCTCCAATCAACTAAAACTAAATGCCAAGGAAACTGAGTTCTTTCTAATCTCCCCACCCAAGAACAACCTCGACATCCAGACATGGATTAAAGCCATCACAGCCTTAAACTGTTCCCCGACCATTGTGAATTCAGCCGAATCTCTGGGAATTACCTTGGATTATAACCTAAATATGCGTGATCACTTCAACACAATGGCGAAGTAGGCCAGATTCCACCTGAGCTACCTCTGGAAATTGAAACCCTTTCTAGACGCTCCGGACCTAAAACTCGCTGTCCAATCATTAGTCATCTCTCGACTGGAATACGGTTTCTCCACCCTCTCTGGCTTACCTAAGATCTCGCTGGCACCCTTAAAAGCCTGCCTCAACGCAGCAGCCAGACTACTTACAGGCTCAAAAAAATCCGATCACATCACTCCTCACTTGAAAGCGTTAAACTGGCTCCCCTTCGAGGCGAGGATTCACCTCAAGCTGGCATGTATCACGCATAAGGCCCTTCACTCAAACTCCCCTGCGTATCTTGCACAGAAGCTTGTGTTATCTGGAGGAAACAGAAACTCAAGATCGACCAAGGCCCTCCTACTCCGGCCTGCACGCTTTAGGAAAATAAAAACCTACAATCGCTCCCTCCCGACATTAGAAAAATCCCTTCCTTTGCTCGTTTCAAAAAAGAGGCCAAAGCCTTTCTCATGGGTAAATTCCTTGGCTAATCTCGCTCCCTCAGCCACCTGAGAGACTATTGCCTTATCCTGCGTCCCTGTACATTACCTTTCTTGTTCATTGTATTATATTTGTCCTGCTGTATAGCTTATCCTATCCCCCAGTTACAGTACCTGTTTGCTACCCTGTCCCACCTTCATCCCCCTGATTTTCTGTAAGCTCTCCTATGTACTAATTTTTATCGTTTTACCTGTTTTTTGTTGTGCTATGACCTGCCGTGACCCTGTATTACTCTATTGTATCTGTAAAGCGGTCTGATACCCTCACGGGTCATGTTCGCGCTCTATAAAACCTTAAAATAAATAAATAAATAAATAAATATTGTAGAAATTCTTGTGTTTTCAAGTATGGGTCAAAAACGTATTCTACGTCTGTTGCAGCAAGAGAGTTAACCCATTGTATCCATCTCGGATGTAAAGCTTGAGCATTTGGAATGCTCGCTTTTGTTACTGCCTCTAAGGCAGGTACAGGTGTAACGATCATTATGCGTTTACCCTGTGTGAGGGCTCTCTCCTTTGCTACTGAAGTTTGAACCGTTGTCAGAATTTTTTCTGTTGAAGTGAATTTTATTTCAGCTTGTGTGTACAAGTGTGATTTGTAAGCTATTGGTACCTTTTCACCTTCATTAAATGTTAGGTACGTGAATCCGCATCTCCCTGGGATGATTCGAGTTAAAAGATTCCGACGTTGTCGCATGTCTGTAACTGTGTTCTTGCTAACATGCCTGTCTGCAATGAACGCAAAATTTCTGTGTGGTTTTGAGTTCAATTTGTTGATTTGAAATCAGGTTTTATTAGTTCGAAGAGAGGTTTAACCATTTCTGCGTAATTTAGAACGTAAGTTCTTCTGAAATCCCGAACACCTAGAATTGACTGTAAGTTTTTCAGCGTCTTTGGAGTTTGGAGCAGCGCACATTTCTCTAGAAAGTTTGCTGCCAGGCTTTTGCCTTCACTTGAAAGTTCGTATCCTAAGAATAGGACATTGAGGTGGGCAGTTCATGATTTCTTAAAATTGAATTTGTACCCTTCAGAGGTGAACCCGTGTATAATGGTGTTCACTCTTTTCAAGTGTCTGTCCAAGTTGTCGTCTGTAAGATAGATGTCATCAACATAAGATACTGCCTCATCACCATACATTTGTAGTAATTCTGTTACTCTGGCTGAAAATAAGCTTGGACTATTCTTGAATCCCTGAGGGAGACGGCAAAATTGTGGCTGTGTCCCCATGATTGAGAAAGCAGTCAAATACATGCTTTCTGGTGCAATGTTTTGACAGAAGAAACCGTTAGAAATATCTAATGTGGTTTTATACTTTTTGTGCACGATGTTATTCATCAATGCAGGACACTGTGTGCAGTCTGTTCTGCAAAAGTTTTGCAACAAGAGTTTAGATGTCTGTAGTCCAAAACTAGACGATATGTATTGTCCGGTTTGGAGACAGGAAACAAAAGATTGTTCATAGACGAGGTGCATGTTTCAATCACCCCTTGGTATTCAAGTTGATCTAAGATCTTCCTGACCTGTTTCTTTAGCTTCCTGTTTAACAGGATATTGCCTTTGCATTATTGGTTGAATTTTTAACTGGATTTTATGGTGAGGAGAGTCCTCATCCCATCCCACATGATTTTTATATAATGCTGGAGCCTGGGCCACAGCCCATTTTCTGGCATAGGTGTATTTTTTTATGAATTGGAATATGAGTAGAGAAGGCTGGCATAATGATTTCTTCGCCATGTGGGCACTCCCTGACAAATTCAGGTGGCTAGTCTTTTTCAGCTAAAAGAATGTCATAACCCTTAGAAAGCTTCTCCCTAAAGAGCGATTTTATTTTTCTTGGTATGTCCCCCTCCAACCGGGGTGTTACTTCATAAAACTTATGTGGTAGACTCACCCTGGTGTCGGCAGTTTCAACTTGAATGCATTCATTCAAGTCCACTGTCTCCAGATGATCCTTCAGGATCTTGCGAGCTACGGTGACTTCTGCTGCGCTGTCTAGCATTGTCTGAGCCCACTCCCCATTCTTGAGTTGTGTCCTCAAGATCCTCGGCATGTCTGATCTTTACACTTGCTACCTTCTTCTTGGTGAATTGAGTTTTCTTATTTTTTGGAACGTGCTGATCGTCTTTGGACTTCACACGTTCTTCCTTTTGTTCTGACCACCCTCTTCTTTCTGATTTCTGCGAGGAAGTCTGAAAGGTACGAAAGGAACGTGTATCAGTATCTTGATATCTATCAGGTTTTCTCAAATTATCCCTATTTCTGAGGTTATACCTCTTTTCAGAGGGCTCCTGTTGAGGAGACCTTCCTCTGGACTGAGAACGCTTCTCTTTAGGAAGTGTCTGTTTAGTGTTTTCCCACTTCTTTTTTGGAGTAGTGAGATTATTTTTAATAAAAACTTTTCCCGGATTTTCAGTTAGTTGGGGTTTTACTGGTTTCCCACCCAAGCTATCTCTGCCTAGTTCTTCATAGGATTTCTCAATAATTCTTGCAAGTTCATATGGTTGCTCAGTTATATCTGTTTCTTTTAGTTTTTGGCGGATTGCCACGGATGCTGCTTCACCTTTGATGTTAGCTAATAGTATAGCCGAGACCTGTTTGAAATCTTTTAGTAACTTCATATCAAGATTTAAAGCAGGATTTGGTCCGTATTCATTTTGAATCTGTCTTAGGACTTCTGGTATTACCGACATAGACGGAACACCATGTGTTTTTGTGTAGATTGAAGCCAAGCCTGTACTCCAAGTGTCACAGTCCTCCACGTGTGGTGCAATCCCCATTGGTAAACAGATTGTTAAAATTCTGTGTTTTTCATGAGGTGTACTATCAGGAAATACTGCCTCTATTTGAGTAATTTTTTGAGCTAACCAGAACGGCATTCGTTCCCTTTTTGCGGGCAATTTACCATTGACTGATTGTATAGTCAGTGGTGTAATTTTGTTGGTGTTCTCCTGATGAGGGGTCTGCTGTGGAATTCTTACAGCAGGTTGGACCGTTAAAGTCCGCATGACATATTGAACCAACTGTCTATGTATTTTAATTAGCTGTTTTAGCTGAGCTAATAGTTCTGGACCTGTCATTCTCTCAATGTCAGGGTGTGGTGTATAGCTGGCTAGTACCGGACATGTTGCTCCTGGTCTACCTAGTGGACCGAGCCTGGTAAAGTGATTTTGATGTTGTAGGGCGCCTTTAAACCAGAGCTGATGCTCTTGGTAAGTTAATGAAATTTCAACATCCTCGAAAGGAATGTATTCCGCTGGAGGTTCCTCTACTTTGTAGTAGTGGAACTCGTGTGTTACTGGATTTGCTGTAGGAAACAGAATCCATGAATAGAATACCTCTGTCTGACGATATTCATGTGCCTCTATAACAAATATTACTTTACCACCTCTCGATGATACTGCATTATTTATAAGCTTTGTAGTGATTGTTTTCCTTATATTTACCGAGATGAGTATAGCATCCGGGTCATTCTGTTGGAGACCTGTGTTGTCGAAAACTGCCTGAGCTGCTGCTGCAGCACTCTCCCTTTCGTCGTCACTCTTCGTCATTTTGTTGACCGAAAGTTTGCAGAGCAAGTTTCAAGGAAACAAAGATAAGGTGCACAATATTTTTGGAACACTGTATCCGTCAACGTTGAACAAACCAAAAACTAATACACAGGATTTTTGTCCTACTCAGTTATGACAGATATTATCCTTTCACCCACTCTAGACGTCTATTGGAGTATTTTACGGGAAAAAGGGGACCTTGTGAAAAGAACGACTGAGTTACTCTAGTATCTAGCATTAAATTAGTGCCTTACCAAATGTTGGGTGCCATGTAGTGTAGTTCCTATATTCCCAATAGGCTCTGCGCATTGGAATAACATATCCTATAGATCTGATGTAGGACTTATGTCTACTAGGTCTCTATCGAATATATTAGACTTAATTGTGAGTGCCAGCTAGCTCAGAGATCACTAGAAACTTTCTCGAATACACAAGAAGGGATTAGTTTCTGATAACCGCATAAACATGACAACTTTGTTAGAAGAGAGGCTTTTGTGCCCTCTTTCACCACTTGATTCTGGCTCTTCAGTGATAGTCCGTGGTATGTGATCAACTGAGACACTTGTTCTCAGTCTCGTTTGACAATAGTTTTGTGGCCATTCAGCATTGTGTATGACTCTTCTCATTTAAGTACTCGTTCCTTCACCCGGATCCTTTGTTGATGCTGGTGCTGACTCCACTGCTTTCTCAGATTGAGATCTGGCCTCTTCTTTTCCTTCTTCAGAGACTTCAATGCCACTTTGTAAAATCACTGGAAATTGGATTGGTGCAACTGTTTGCAGAGCTTCACCCCTTTTTTCTTCTTGATGTTGTGATTCTTGTGAGGCTGCTCCTTGCAGTCGCTTAGCTTGCGATAGTTCAGTTACCATTGCTCATCGTTCAGGCTCAAAGAACTGTTCCTTCATATAGATTCCTTACTCTTCTGGTGTGTGAGGTATTCACTCAGTCTGGTTCTGGCACACTAACAGGAGTGTTTGTAATTAAAATCACCTGGAAGGGGCCTTTCCACGTCGATTTCAGACAAGATTACTGAACGTGTTTCTTAACCAACACACAGGCACTTTTCTTGATGCAAATTTAAAGTGGCAGCTTAAACCTGTGAGAAACAGAACACACCACATGAGCCAATCCTTTGGAGTAATCAAGTATCATGTCATCTGTGATGTTCAAAAGTGCATTCACATTTACAGCAGGCAGTCCCATTGCACCTGCCATCAAAATCTCATGAGGGGATAACCCAATCTTCCTATCAAAGATATTTCAGTGAGTCATCAATACCAACGGTAAAGCATCAGGCCATTTCAGTGTCAAGAAAGCATACGTTTTTGCTAACCGAGACTTTATGGTTCTATTGAGCTGTTCAAAAAAATGCCAGAGGCTTCTGTTCGATAACTACAGTGCAATCTCTACTTGATCTGTAATGTTTCACAAAGCATCCTGAGTACTTTATTATTGAAATGAGTCCCACGATCTAACTTCAAAGAAACCAGTTATCTGAACTTTTGTATCAACTCATGAAACACCACTTAAGCTACAGTGAGGCTACCATTTCTTCATGTTGGGTAGGCTTCCACCCGGCAAGAGAAAATGCACACTATAAACAGGCATCTCAATAAAGTTCCTTTGCATCCTGATGAAAGGGCCTTATGATCTCACTATGTGACCCAGTAGTACTAGTGTTCTTTTCCCCATATTCATCTGCTGACATGTTACACAACAATGGCACAATTCCTCTGCAAGCATCCTGAATCTGGGGTTGAACCAATTCTGTCTGAATAACCTCACCATTGCATCTTTTCCTAGATGTGTGTGCCTATTAAAATGTTGGGTATAGGAAACAACAAACTGTCTGGTAGTACTGGTCTTCTATCAGCTGACATCCATTTAAATTTATTTTCGTTTTTTCACACAACCTGCTCTGATCCAAGCCTGCTGTTCTGCTTCTGAAACATTCCCCTGCAATATTTTGAGCTCTCTCCACAGATCAGCTACTGCCAATAATATTTAAAAGACAGTGTCCTCTTCAGATGAATTTGTGTACGCGCCGTTAACTGTGCTGGCCACAATTGCTAAATACTGTGAAAACTTCGTCAGCATATCTATTTCTGACTGTAATATAACCATTGACAATTTGCTGAGCTGCATATTTAACCACTGCAACCTCTGCTGGTAATTGCAGTGTTTTAAGCAAATTTCTTTCATGCTTCACGTTACGGTTGGACGATCCAGAGGAGGTCATGAAGCCTCTTAGTGACCATAATTGTCCAAAATTATGGACAACACCATAGTCAAACTGACTATTCGTAAATATAGGCACTCTCAATTGTGCCATCAGAGTGCAAGCTCTAGAAAGTGTAATTAGTTCTGCAACTTGTGCTGAGCTAACTCCTCAAAGCCATGAAGCTTCTACAAAATCATGAATTGTGCAGACGGCATTAGCTGCTCTCAGGGTGCCTTCATTATTTCTCAGACTCGAGCCATCGAAAGAAATGACATAATTCAGTGGATCTGGCGGTACATGGTACAGTGGATCTGGGGGTAAATCAACCAAATATGTGCTTTGGATATGGGGAAAAAAGTATATCAACTATTAATATGGGGAGTGGTGACTGCCATGGGTTGAATACCATAGCCAATTTTAACGATTCTAGTCTTGACTTGTACCTTAATTTAGAATGTATAAGTTGTGATCAAATATTGACCCTATTACGTGGGCTTCACGCAAATGGTGCTCCTGGACCTAATGGGCTGCCAAATGCCTTGTTCCATAGCAACGTTGATATGTGGGCTGGAATTATGTATAAATTGTTCAACGAAATAATGACGTTGAAAATTGTGCCAGTTTCATGGCAAGATAGTAAGTTGCAGCCTATCTATAAAAGTGGTCCGGTAGATAATCCCGCTAATTATCGTCTAATATCATTGACTGATGTAGATGCAAAAGTTTTTGCCTCTATTCTGTTGAAAGAATTGGAAAAGAGGGCAACATAGAAGAGTATTATTCCATTCAACTAAACTGGCTTTCGAAAGAGCCAGTCCACCACCACCAACCTGCTTGCACTCACTTTACTTGCTGAGCTGGCTGTCTTGAAAAAACAGGCAACCTTTGACTCTGTGCCTCAAACTTTGTTATGGGAAAAATTGCTTGGTTGGGGCATCCCAAGGAAACTGTTGGAGGCTATTGTCCGTTTGTATACGGATACCTGGGTTCAAGTCAGGTTGGGTGATGGGAGTTCCTTGTCAAGGAAAATCAGAACATATAATGGCCTAAAGCAGGGCTGTGTTCTTGCCCCTTGCCTTTTAAATTTATTTTTGTCAGATCTTTCTCAGCATCTTGATTCTATTAATGCTCATGTCCCAAGGCTGGGAGGAGTGCAAATCAGTTATCTTCAGTATGTTGATGATACTATCCTCCTGAGCCACACTCCAATTGGCCTCCAAAGACTTATAAATGCTTTTGGAGGTTAAACTCAAATAAACGGGTGTGAACTGAGTGTTAAAAAAACTAAAATTATGAAAAGTGGATCTGTAAAGCAGAAGTACAATATATGGAGGGCCAGAGCAGGCCCAATTCAAGTTGTTAAAAGTTATAGGGCCCGATGTAGGTAGGAATCATTTACCGATTTTTAATTACCGAATTTTACCGATTCGGTAATTAAGAATCGGTAAATATGAAGGGTGGACATGTAGGTCCATCCAGATGTTTTTTTTACCGAATCGGTAAAATTCTGTATTTACCGATTCGGTAAATACCGACCGGTAATGCTCCATTCATTCCTATGGGCTTTAAAGCCCATAGGAATGAATGGGGCATTACCGGTCGGTATTTACCGAATCGGTAAATACCGATTTTGACAAGGGTGCAGGGGGTGTCACTTTGACACCCTCTAGCACCCCCAAAAAAGGTTCGGGGGCCACGTGGCAGGCATACCTGCCCTAAGGGCAGGTCTGCCTGTCATATGGCACAGGTGTGCATGCACACATGTGCATGCACACCTGAATCGGTATTTTAACATCAAATTGAATTTGATGCTAAAATACCGAATCGGTAAGGCTTGTGGGACTCAGAAGAGTCCCACCTACATACCAAATTTCCCTAATCGGTAGAAATACCGATTCGGTATTTTACAGAATCGGTAAATTTACCGATCGGTAAATTTACCGATTCTGTAAAATATGTGTCCCTACATACCAAAGCTCAAATACCGGTCGGTAACGGCCGAAAATACCGATTTTCGGCCGTTACCGACCGACCTACATTGGGCCCATAGATATTTAGGGGTGGTATTTGCTGACAGAGTTTCTTTTAAATACCATTTTAAAGACCTAAGGTCAAAAACTGTGATTTTAATTCATGCTTTAAATGCTTTAAAAAATTCTTAAAGACATGAAAGTTACAGCCAACCCTCTAACATGGCTCACCTATTATCAGTGGGAAAGATGCAAAGCTTTTAGATTTGTTGGTTGTTGAGGCATTCAAAGCAACCTTTGGGATTCCCAGATCAGTAGGCGCAGCAGGACTAAGATTAGAGTTTGGTTTTCGGAGACAGTGCTTGGTATCAGAAGGAGCATTTCTGGAATGTATGTACTCTATGCTCTCGTCAGCCCCTGCATCCTTAGGGAACACCTGGTGGATAGAAATAGATAAGTCTACTTACGCTATCAAATGGCGATCCCACATTTTAACCTCCCTAAGGGACATTGGTCTGCAAGTAGATCTCCAAGACTTGAAAATGCCCAATAATAACTTAATTTTGAAAAAACTGATCAAAGCTGAATCCCTCAAATTAGATAAAAATGCATTAGCAGGGAAACATTATGCATGGCATATGATGAATTCATACCAATTTTTACGCACCCAACCATATTTGACTGCTTATTTTTAAGCAAAAATAAAAAATACTTTCTTAAAATTACAAATGGGAATAAATCCTACACAAGAGGGCACGCAGTCATGAATTCAGGAGTGGCCAGGTTCAAATTGTAGACTATGCGGATGGCCACAAGAGACATTGGTACATATAGTGTGCGTGTGCCCTAGGTTGATTAACACTCGACGTATATTTTTGCAACCACTATATCTGAGGATCGGTGTTAGATCGTCAGGCACTAATCAGGTCACTATATGGTGAATCGATCCAGTTGTTATGCCAACTGATAACATTTTTAAATCTAGGGAAAAATGTTTGATATAACAAGTCTGAGATGTATGGTATTCCCTTCCCTTGAACCAATTAGCTTTTTATAGATATTTTTCGTTTTCTTCTAGGGAGAAAATTAGATCTGTAATAATATATGCCCTATTACAGTAATTATTGATGCTCTTTATTATTGTTTCTATACAATGGAATTATTAATTATGGCACGTTGGCACAAAATGCAATATGTGCAATATTCTGTTATAGTAACGAGTGATGTACTATTATTGATTTTTTCCTTCTCTTTATATGGTATAATTAGTAATTTTTGAACGTTGGCACTTTAACTGCAATATGTGCAATATCTTGCTGTAATATTTGTTGATGTATTTTTATATGTGCTATCAATGTAATTAGCTATGCATGATTAAGCATATGTTTGATTGATTTTATATTCTATTTTTTGTGTAATGTGTGGTGAATTGGTCTGGTTTGGTGACATAATTATGATCGTACTGGTAATTTTTAAATGATACATGTGGTACAATTTTTAGATATTGTGTAATGTAAACATGTTTGACTGCAATGATTTTAATCAATCATGCAATAAAGATTTATAATTACATAATCAGGAACATTCAGGAGTTCATCTTTAATGTCTGGCCTTGGCTTGGTGCATACGTCCATGACATCTAGACAATCATGTTGAATTTCATCATCGCTGATGTTTTCATTTACAGGTAACACATTAGATGGATAAAAAATAGGGCAGCACTTTAATACAACATTCTCAGCTGCCAGGATCTTTTTTTTCATACTTAGTGAACCAACAATTGGTGAAATACTGGAGTTGTATTCTGGTGAGCAATATCTCAATAGAGTGGGAGACTATTACTTAAAGGATGTCCCATCACTATGTTCTCACTACTCACACAGATGGCCGCGACTCCTTTAAGACAAATTGGCAGTCCTGTGGCTACAGGGCCATGGGTAGTCAAAAAATTAGTCACAGGTATTCATGCATCTCTATGCATCTGAGTATGCACTGAGAGAGTGCAGCTCTCCTTCTCGCTGCAAAACAATGTGAATATCTTACTGTAATCAGGCATTCCTAGTGTAGGGACACAGCAGAGCCCTTCTCTCAGGTTTTAGGAAAGTTTTCAAGCACTCGTTGTCCCATGGAAGCAGATCAGGCACATTTTGTGTGTCAGTCTTAGAAAATGCTTTGTCACTAGCGAAACATTCAGTATCCACTGCCTACAGTAGCCAACTATTCACAAAAACATTCTGACTTCTATCTGTGTTCGAGGCAGATTCATTTGAAGAATCACCTCAACTCTCTCTGGTGACACATTTCTCACTCCTTTCTCAATGGTATATCCCAAATACTGGACTTTTTTTTACAGTATTGCAGTTTACCTAGAGACACCTTTGTGTCCACTATCAGCCAGGTGTATCAATAATGCAATTGTATTCTGTCTGCAAGCTTCTCATGTATCTGACGCCACAAGTAGGTCATCAATTTACTGCATGAGAACTGAATTGATAGGCGTCTACAGTGATTCAAGACTCTTTTTCAAAATGTGATTGTATATGGATAGTGTTAGAAATGGGGGTGTCTAGTTGGCAGAGGTAGGTACCTTTGTCCGAATATGGACCCTTGCTTCTAGTTAGGGGGATACGCACTTTAGATAACCTTTGCTCACCCCCTGGATAGCTTGGCACAAGCAGACAGACTTATCCCAAAGGCAATGTGTAAAGTATTTGTACTCAAAACACACAGTGATACAGTGATAACACCACAAATGGACACCACACCAGTTTAGCAAAATAAAGTATCTTTATCTAAACTCAACAAGACCAAAATGACAACAATCTGACATACAGGTAATAAGGTATGACTTTACAGCAGTTGTTGCAAAAATTAAGCTTGTAGAAAACGAATAGCTCCACCTGGGGCTATTATGACGTCATGACAGCAATAAATCCAAAGTACGGCACCGACCGCAAGGAGCGCGGCGTCGGGCACAGAGTCACACAGACGCCCAAACAAACAGTACCTTGGAAACGAAGTCTATGAGAATGCACAGCGTCGTGGAGGTGAGACATTGGTGCCAAGGTCGAGGCCGGTTTCCTGGCTGCTCGGGGGAGGCGAGGCATTGTGTCCGCAAGGAGGCGACGTGTCGAGTCCAGGACATGGGAAGGCGATTGAGTCAGCGGTGAGGCATCGGTTCTGGTGACGATGCAAAGTCGTTGAGTTTGTGGAGTCACTCTTGGTGGTTATCAGCACCTCGATAACAGGATGCAGGCACTGCCGATTACGGAATCGGTGCGAGCACTGGCGTCAGGCACAGCCAATAACTGCAGGCATCGGCAGGCGTTGAAGGGCATTGGAGCTGCGATGCAGGCCGGGTGGTGCATTGTTCATTTTATGAGTGGTGCCCCGGGCCTCGGTGCAGGTCGCGGCATCACTGGCTGCATCAGAATCAGGGTTTCTTGCTTCTTTTAGGTTTCTTCCAGCTCTTAACAGCAGGAACAACCTCCAGAGGCCAAGAACCGAATAGGCATCTCCTGGCAGGTCAGAACTCTCAGCAAGAGAGTTCGGGGAGCTGGGGGTATAGTCTTTGTATCCCTGAGACTTCATAACAGGAGGCCAGCACACTTCAGGTCATTAGAGATCTTCTTCAAGCAGGTTCAAAGCAAAGTTCCAGTCTTTGACCTCTCCTTGGCAGAAACAGCAACTGCAGGCCAACCCCACACAGCACACAGCAAAGGGGCAGTACTCCTCCTCACAGCTATTCAGCTTTTCTCTTTGGCAAAGGTTCCTCTAGAGTCCAGAAGTAATCTAAATTTCTGGAATATTAGGTCTAATACTTATACCCACAAATGTCTTTGTTTTCTTTGTGCAAGGGTATCTGAGCCCAGTCCAAACCAGTTCTTTCCTCACGGGTGTAGTATGACCTCAGGGGGTGGAGAAAGCATTGTGCAAGGGAGACAAGCCCTATTCAGGTGCAAGGAAGTCTCCTTGCACTACTCTAAATTCAGCCAATGTCTATTCAGCTCAGCTCTGAGTCATCCAGAAAGGGCCAGGTAGACCTCAACCCCCTCGTAGCTGTCTACAGTGAATGCACATCCCCAGCCCTTTCACTCCAAAACCGTCAGTAAACAACAGGCAGAGGCACACAGAATGGTTAAACAAGAAAATGCCTACTTTCACCAGAGCTGCATTCAAACTTAATTAATTCAACTGCATTGACTACCGTTGAGAGAATGGGGAACATTAAATCGTGCCATTTACAGCGTGAGGTAGGAACTCATTTCTTAAGGCCCATTAGCGATGTACATAGCTTGTTACATCACATGAGTTGGCGATTCATATCATGTGCTCATTTATTTTTAGAGTTGCCATGCTTTTTCATGAGTAGAACACACAAGTGCTGGAAGGAATAAAAAAACTACAGGTACAATTAGATATTAAGTGTGGATACTGAGAGAGTAGTATTGAAATTTAAGGGTTTAGAATCACGGACACCAACTTTGCTATTGTTTTTCCTTGTTATAGTGAAGGCCTCTTACAGTCCACGTCCTGATGAGAACCCGCAATTAACCTTGGGTTCAAAACGCGTTGACCCTGTGCTGAAGCAGGAATAATAATGGGTGCTACGGGGAATGACTAATAGGATGTATTCCCCCTGTGAACTCAACCCTTTACAACAATAGTCTTCAGCACAGTAAACAAGCAGGCCCTGTTTTGAACTATTTGTTGTACGCCTGTTTATGTATACATCATCTAAGGACTGGCGCCCCTAAACTAAATAGTTGGAGGCATTCCACTTTGTTTATGGTGTCTATGTTTGATATAGATGTTTATCAATTATTGTGTGTATTATGTCGTTGAAACTTTGAATGTTTATGTAAAGTGTTACAGTTGTGTCGTGTTTTGGATATGATGAAATGTTATGTTATGAAATTAATATATGGAAAAAGTAAAAAAGATTAAATGAGAATTGTGCTCACTTAGGATTTGTCTGCTAGGTGATGTGTACGATTGGCAAAACAATCTATCTGGGCATTTGTCTGTTAAGTTAGTTAGAGTAGTCCAGGCCAGATAGCTACAGGACCCAAGCCCTTGGTTTTGATTGCTTTCTAAAACTGGCATTTTCAAACACACTATTTAAAAAACATCTTTACTAAAAGATGTGTTATTAAATTTGCAGTTCAGAGAGACTAAGCTTTATTTCTCCATTTTGTCCAAATGGGAAGTTATACTTGTAAGATCTTACAAAGCTTTTCCTATTCTATCCTATGGGACAAAAAGCCTTTGAATAGTGAAAAACTAAATTGGTAGTATTTCACTATTAGGACATGTCACACCCGCCTGACAAGTGGGTGCACCTGCCAGGTCGACATGGCAGTTAACAAACTGCACAAAGACACTGCACTGGCAGGTCGGAGATACCTTTTCAGGGCTACTCATATGGCTGGCACAAACAGTGCTGCAGGCCCACTAGTAGCATTTGAATTACAGGCCCTGGTACACCCAGTGCACTCTACTAGGGGCTTACCAGTAAATCAAATATGCTAATCATGGATAACCAATCATGATAACAATTTACACAGAGAGCATATGCACTTTAGCACTGAATAGCAGTGGTCAAGTGCCCAGAACAAACACAGGTCAGGAAAAAATAGGAGGAAGAAACAAAACGTTTGGGGATAACCCTGCAAAAACAGTCAAGTCTAACAGATAGGCTTTGTGTATGCACTTGTGGAACTCTGCACCATGTCAAATCTCTCTTGGAACACGAAAGAGAACAGGAACTGGCTATCCTCAGGTAATGGTACATTAAAATAAGGTCTGGCAGAGATCCACAACGGTAAACCATTCTGCAGTGCATGGAATCTGAAAAAAGAGAGTGGCTGGAATTAACATGGAACAACATGGAATGCTGGTGACAACATGGAAGAACAATGCAGTTAATCTTTTGAATGTCCTGCATAATCCGATATCTACCATTTGGCTTCTGCAGACCCATGATCAGAGAATTGCAAGGATTTCTGACAATTTCTTTTAAAATCCCTTTCATCAACATTTCTTCAAATAGGGAAGTTATTTCAGCAATAGTTTCTGAGGTAAAATTGTATGGTGGTGTTCTCAAAAACACTGCATTAGGTTTCACTGTGACTCAGACAGGTTCTTCACCTTTAATCAGTGCAATATGTTTCCCTGTGACGTTTCATACTACTGGGTTCACTGTCCCCTTTAACTCAGGAGGCAACACTTCAACAGTTCTCACTGGATAAAATCCTATAACTGTCTTTCGGGCCATTTTAAACTCTGCATCTTCATTATCTGTTTGAAACTCAACATCATCTGGTGTACAGTCAATTGTACGATTAACTTGCACAATAAATCTCTCCATAAAAGGTTTACAGGACTCGAATCACAGACAACCAATTTATGTTTTTCCTCAAATGAGCCTATTTTTACAGGGATCTTTTTTGGAACTGGGGTTGTTATCTGTTTATTTGAAACTCCTACACTTTGGATCTTCTTTCCCAAGAGGGGTAGGCCTGGGACTTCACCTGTTCCAACAGTTGATCAGGTAGCACCGGTGTCAATCAAAAATTACACTGGGTGGCCATTATCTTCTCCTTCTACAAATGCTCCACTCTGGTCTACCTCCAAGAATCCACCAAGCAGCAATCTTCCTCCCCCTTAGGCGCCATCATTGGGAATTATCAGAGCAAGTGGACGGACACATTTTTCCCGAGGTTGATGGGCAAATGTATTTTTGAAATAGACTATTTAAGCCAAATGTCAGCATGACCCATGTCCATTTCCCGCGAATAAAGTATTCGAGGGAAGAGTTGTTGCCGTTACCCATTAGGTAAGAAGAAAGTTTGTGTTGTGGAGGGGGGTGTGGCCTGGCGGTAACCAAGATGGCCGCATAACATCGCGGAGCGGCTGAGGGCACACCGATAGCCCCAAAAATCCTCTACTCATCCTGCTGCTGACTTTCATTGATCGGTGGATTCCGAAGCTGTGAGTGCTCCGGAGTCGGAGGGCGTTATCCCGACCTCTCTCCGGTAACATACGGCGCCACAGCAGCACCCGACAGAGAGGAGTCCCCCGGGGCCTATACGCGGTAAGAAGCACCGGCCTCGCGTGTCAGTGCGGGCCTGGTGCAGGAGGGGCGTGTCGGTGCCCGAAAACAGAGAGCGCGGAGGCCCGGGGCATACTGAGGTGGGGCCTGCCCAAACTTGACCTCTCCCGGTCTGGCAGCACTGAGCCTGCTAGCTCGGATATCGTTCATTGCACGCATCACACGGATGATGTTTCTATTGTAAAAACGGCTGCAGACCCACGTGGCGGGTGCTGGAGAGTGGTCCGCTTCGGCCCAGACCTGGCCAGAATTTGAAGGGGATCGACTGCAGGGTCCGGGCGCGCCTGGTGGTGGCAGAAGCAATCTTGCATACCTCGGATCTGGGGAACCTGGGGGTACACCAAGCGGATCACGAGGGGAGGGGGCCCCTGACGATGCCAGGTCTCGACAACAGACAGACCCCGGGCCAGAAGTAACTAGGCACCGTCACCCTGCGCAGGGGACCTCCAGCAGGAGTCCCAGGGGGTGAAGGACACCGGCGCACCAAGGAAGGGGGCGTCCCCACGTTGAGAGATCGGCCGCAAAATGACTGGTGTACGACGATTTACAGCATAGCAGGGGCAGTCTGGGGCTGCGGTGACATCTGGTCTCCGGAAGGTGGCCCACTGGACATTAAACTTTGGCCCACGGAGAGGAGAGAGCTAAGGGCATGAGTTTCCATTGAGAGGCGCGGAGGAGCAGCGCGTGTGGCCCAGCGAGACAGGTGATTCTGTGGAGGCGACGGCCATTTCTAGGTGGTGGCGCACCTACCTCGCGACAGTTGCTTCAGTGCTTATAACCAGACAACCGTACCGAGCAACAGCAGGTGTGCAGCGGGTGCATTCGCGGTGAGATCCCCCCACACCCCCTACTTGTCGGAGACCTCCGCCGAGGCAAAGATGAAACCTAAGAGGTCCACCACCACTCAAACCAATACTATGGACAGTTACACGGCGTTGACTGGGGGCGGAGGGGGCCCCTCCTGGAGGATCGTGCAGCACTGTGGAGCCATCCTTGGCCTCTATCATGCAGGCAATACAAACTTTGGGAGCGACGTTGGAAGCTAAAATTGACACCGTCACTATAGAAATGGCCCTCCAGTGAGTGGACCTGAATAAGACATCAGAGAAAGCCACTCATAACGTCGCAGCGATCGCTGACCTGCAACAAATCACGAAAGAGCTGAAAGACCAGGTCAAGCAATTAACCCGACAGCAGAAGCAAGCAGAGGCCCGGCTGGAGGACCAGGAAGGGAGGGCCCGAAGAAACAATATTCGAGTAGTGGGAGTGCCGGAGAAAATGGAGGGGCCGAGTGTCGATTTGTTTCTGGAGGACATTATCCTGAATCGCCTAAAGCCTAAGAGGCTCTCCAAGTTTTTCGTCATTGAAAGGGCATACAGAGCTCCGGTGCCTCCGCCTCGTCCTGGTGCTCCCCCTAGAACGATCATTGCCCGGATCCTAAATTATAAGGACCGAGACGCCATCTTACAGGCCGCCCTACAACATGGAGACCTATGGATTGACAACACCACCATCCGATTCTTTCCGTCAAGGTCCAGCAGGAGCGGAATCAAAAAGGAGCTTCGAAATCATGGCATTAAGTACATGTTGTTTTTCCTGGCGCGTCTCAAGCTTCTTTCGCATGGCAAATCCTTCTTTTTCACCTCCCCGGAGGATCCCCATGTATGGCTGGAGATAAATGCGCAGCGCCCTTACAGTCAACGGCCGAGAGACAACTGGAGAGACACTGTGGAGCGTTCTCCGCCTCCTCCATTGATTCGACGGAGAGAGAGAGAGAGAGACGGCGAAATGGGGGGACTCGGAGGCCTGGTGAGGCTAGGGCGCGGAGCCTATCTTACTCGCCCGACCTTGGATGAGACTGCGGACGGAGCCCTGGCCTGGAGGGCCACGTTGGAGCACACTTAACGTATAAATATACCACAAATTGGGACTTAGCTGTAAAAGTGAGGCACCTACCCTGACTGTCTGAGAGATGAGACACTTGATCCCGATTTGTCTCTCGGTGCGGGCATGAGTCACGGGGGGGGGGGGAGGAACTGCTTTATATCTCCGACTGCCTTACTGATATTACTTGACCTGTCTCTCCTTGGATGGGATGTTTTGGCAGGTAGATATGTAGATTGTGGGCTGGTTGGGACCCTCAGGATGCCTGACTGGTTGTAGCACACCCCTCAAAGTTATCGTTTTATGGGCGACAGGCGCTCTGCTGGTTGGGGTGAGTCGGGTCATGTTGGCCTGAGGAGCAGGGTAGCAGGGAGGGGGGAAGGGGCAGGGGGTTGGAGGGGTCAGTTGTATGTTTGATCTTTGTATTTTGGTTTATACAGAGTGTTGTTTGATGGGCTCAATTAGCACTGTTGATGGTCATGCTGGTGGCGGGTGGCGGTATCGGTGGACAAAAGTCTTTTAGTTCCCTTTTCTTAATGAAATATGATACATATACCGAAGACACAGGGGATTAATCTTCTGTCTTGGAACGTTAATGGTCTGCAGGTCAAAATCAAGTGCACCATGGTCCTTCAGTACCTCCACAGACACGGCCCAGACATAGTCTTCCTTCAGGAGACACATCTGATGGGTAACCACTATAAGGCCCTTAACAGATTTGGCTATACACAACAGGCCCTCGCAGGCTTTACCACGTGCTCCAGGGGGGCCGGGATCCTCGTGAAAAACTCGCTACCATTGGTGGTTGGCCGTACATGGCTTGACCCACTGGGGCGATATGTGGCGATATCTGGACGGTGGGAGGGCTACACGATCAACCTTTGTTCTGTTTACATCCCCCCAAATTGCACAGCACCACACTCCCAGACATTGTGAAACTGCTCCTGGAGATGCCGGGTGGAATCCTGATCATAGGGGGAGACATGAACAATGTGATGGCTAGAGAAATGGATAGGTCCGGGACTCCGCCGGGGTGGGGGGAGGGACGCCAACTCAGGGACTTTGTGCATGCGATGGGTTTGGTGGACCTTTGGAGGGCGCATAATCCCCACCTTCGACAGTACCCACATATTTCCGCGGCACATGGCTCGGGGTCCAGGATTGATTACCTCTTTACACAGGTGGGACACATGGGCCTCTTCCACAATGGTTGTCACAAAGCCAGAGGTATATTCAATCATTCCCCGGTAGGAATACAGTTGTGGGGCCCCGCGCGGGATTGGTCTATGCCTCCTAGAATGGATGTTTTTCTGTTCAAAGATCAGGACTTTCAGGAACGGTTTGGGGAGTGAGTGGATCAATATTTTGAAGAGAATGTGGGCTCTGTTAGATCTCACTGTACCCTCTGGGAGGCATACAAGACCGTAGCCAGGGACTTTGTGCAGGCAGAGACAGGGTAGTGGAGGAAGGAAAAGCATGCCCAAATTGATAGACTGGAAACCGAGATTCTTGACTTGGAGTGCACCAGGGGGGAATCCCAGGAACCGGAGCTTGAAATTAGGCACACACTAAGGCTCAAAGAAACAGAACTGAGGGTTGTGCTGACTGACCAGGCGAGGTCGCGTGCTCTTGCTACACAACGGTGTGTATATGACGTGGGGGATAAAGCGAACAAGATGATAGCCTGGCTTGAGGAATGTGACAGGGACCGTAACTGGATTCCTGGAATCCGGCCAGCAGACGGAATCCTGGGAGACACCAGCGCGGAAATAGCGGAGGCGTTTGCGCACTATTATGAGACTATCTATCGGCCGCACACTGAGCGAAGGGAAGGGGAGTGTACTGACTTCTTGCGTGACATGCCCCTACCTACACTAGACCCTGATGATAAGGCAATCCTAGAATCCAACATTACAGTAGAGGAGGTAGAGGCGGCCATGGGTGATCTGCAGGCGGGAAAGGCATCGGGTCCCAATGGGTTTCCAGCGGAGGCATTCAGATGTGTGTTGGGTCGTGTTGCATCGCACATGCTCCACATGTTTAACGAGGCCAAGCAGGAAGGGTTGCTCCTGAAAGATCTTCGCTCTGCCACGATCATAATAATACATAAGGCGGGCAAACCGCAGGATCGGTGTAGCTCCTACAGGCCCATTTCACTTATCAACTATGAGACTAAGGTCCTGAGCAAGATGCTAGCCACCAGATTGGGGGTGGTCATTCAGTCCTTGATCCACCCGGATCAGTCGGGCTTTATGCCCCATAGAAATACAAGACTCAATCTGCGTTGCTTGTTCGGGGTGCTTCAGGCGGTGTCCACTCGCCCTACTGTGCTGGCGGCGCTACTGTAATTGGATGCCCATATGGCCTTTCACAGTGTGGAATGGCAATACATTTATGCGGTCTTGGCCAGACTTGGCTTTGGAGAGATCTTCAGTTCATGGGTGAGGCTGCTATATACTGCACTGCTTGCGTGGGTCCATGCAAACGGCGCCCTCTCTAGGGAGTTTCAACTGGGGCGGGGCACGAGGCAAGGCTGTCCGCTTTCCCCGACGTTTTTTGCCCTGGCTCTGGAACCACTAGCAGCGTGGGTACGGACCGATCCCATGGTACGAGGTATTGACTTAGGGGGCGGTTGGGAGGAGTGTATATCGTTATACGCTGATGACGTGTTACTGTATGTTCTGGACCAGGCTGATTCAATTTGGCGACTCATGTTGATCCTGCGTTTGTTTGGTGAATATTCAGGGTACCGAATTAACTGGGGCAAATCCCTGGGCCACCTGCTGTCGGGGTCTCCTCCGGATTTAGCTATGGAATGTCAAGGGCTGGTATGGAAGGAGACCTTCCGATACTTGGGTATCTGGATCACGAAGTCGGAGGAGGAGTTCCTACATTTGAATGTACAGGCCCAGGTGGAGCGGCTACGTGGGGATGCTGCGCATTGTAGGACTCTCCCCCTCTCCCTGATGGGACGTGCCGTCCTATTCAAAATGATGGCCCTTCCCCCGCCTACTCTATGTTCTGCAAAGCACTCCCTTCCCGGTCCCGGAGCGAGTCTTCTGGTTCATTCACTCGGAGCTGCGTACTCTGCTCTGGGGAGGGGAATGCCCGAGAATCGCCTTGAGGAAGATTCAATGGGGGGTATACGAGGGAGGACTCGCTGTGCCTGATGTTAGGCTCTATTACTGGGCGGCACAGTTGGTAAACATTAACGGGTGGGTGTTCGCCCCGATGGATGAATCGACGTATAGGATAGACCGTATGGTCTTGGGCAGTGGTACCTACTTAGATGCACTGTATCGCAGGGGTAGGTGCAGATCAGTTCTGCCGCCTCAGACAGCAGCGGTTGTGGAGGCGTGGAGGAAGGTGTCAAAATTGTTAGGGTGTGAGGCAAAACTTACTGCCCAAACCCCGCTGTGGACTGGGAATTACCTCTCTGAGGTGACGAAACTGCGGGGCCTTCGCAAGTGGCGTCTAATTGGTATCGATGTGTTGGGGGACATATGGAAAAGAGGGGACCTGTTGTCATTTTCCACCTTGCAGGAGGAATTTCAGATGGGCGGAGGGGAGTTTCTTCATTACCAGCAGCTATGACATGCCGTTTTCCGTCATATCCATCAAGGGGATCAGTTGCCAGATTATGCCCCACTGAAGGATAGGTTGTTGCTAGATCCGATGATAGACAAGGCCATTTCCCTCACATATAAAAAGCTTATCAACAATCTGTCTGATCCACTGGGGCCTCTCCGAGAAAATTGGGAGTCCGAGGTTGGCTTATTAGAGGAGGATGATTGGAGAGAAGCCCTGCAAAGCCCCCGGGAGGTGGCGATTCGTGCCCGGTTCAGGCTGGTTCAGTTGCGCATCCTA
Organism: Lissotriton helveticus; assembly: GCF_964261635.1. Classification (NCBI taxonomy): domain Eukaryota; kingdom Metazoa; phylum Chordata; class Amphibia; order Caudata; family Salamandridae; genus Lissotriton; species Lissotriton helveticus. The sequence goes on from NC_136059.1 coordinate 781,705,850, forward strand.
CATCGCTCTTACACCCCGCGCACGACTCAATACCGTATCGGGTATGTTGATTCACAGTTCTGTCTGCGAGGCTGTGGAGAAGTGGGTACCTTCTTCCACATTTTGTGGGACTGTGCCAGGATCCGGGCGAACTGGTCCTGCCTGGCGAGCGTCATGTCCGAGGTGATTGGTGCGGAGGTTCCTCTGGAGGCCCGCTGGCATATCCTGGGAGTGACAAGTGACATTACCTGGCCCAAATGGGATAAGGCCTGGTTAGCATTGGCGAGCATGGTCGCCAAAAGAAATATAGTCAGATTGTGGGGAAGTGATGTGGTGCCAACTGTGGAAGAATGGGGACGCGACCTAGATTGGTGCCAAAGGGCTGAAAATGTGATATATAAGAGCAGGGGATGTCCCAAGAAGTGGGAAAACATTTGAGGGGCGTGGAGAATGTATAGGGGGGAGGTGATGGATACTCAAACTGTTTCTATGCCAGCTGATGTGCTGTATGGATTTGAGGACTGATTATGCTGACCGTGATGTTCAAACTGAATATTGTATATCTCTTTGTCACATGTATGTTCACCTGCCATCAAGTGCTACACGGTATGTAACTGTCATAGTGCCTGTTATCTTAATAAAAAGATTTCCAAAAAAAAGAAGAACGTTTCTAAAACCCTCAGTTTTAGTGACAGTGAATGCCTAAAATTTAATAATTGTGAATTCAGTTGTAAGCTGGAGAAACTGATGCTGTCGGCTAAATCGGGTAAAACACAAGACAGTTCTACTAGGACCACCAGATTACTAAGAGGCTTTCTGATTAATTCACAGTCCCTTATTAAACATATATACTAGTTTTTTAAAAATGATTAGATATCCATTCCCCTCAGTCACTATTTTTACATGAAACCTGGGCAGACAAAGTCTCTGATCCAGATTTTTCGGCACAGCACTCCCAGAAGATTATGTTTCCAGTAGGCTTGATCATGTTGGCAAGTGTGGAGGTGGTATTGCAATAGTTTATCATAAATTGTTGGAAGTTAGTTGTAAACCAGCAATACTAACAGACTGTGAGGCTCTTTTGCTTAATTGTAAACTAACAGAAAAGTAAATGTTCCATGGAGTGTTAATCTACAGGCCTCTTGGTCCTAAATGCAAAATTCTGGAGGCCATAGTAATTTTGTTGAGACTTGGATTGCCTATCCTAATTTAACAATATTAGGAGATTGTAATTTTCATTTAAACGACCAGGAAACAGAAATGTGTTATTGTTAAGTGAAACATTGAATTATTTTAACTTAACTCCATTGATAAAGATTACAACTCATAAAGCAGGCCCACATTTTGGATGGCATTTTTCAATCATTCTGAGTTTAAGGTGGAAGCAGTATTACCGATCATCTGGTCAGATCACAATGCTAAATATACAAACTGGATACATGATATTGTCTCCATCCTGGTGCTGGTAAACAACTTATAAACGTTTAGAAATAGTCCTACTGCATCTTGGTTTTCCCCCAAACTAAGGGGAATGAAGCCTAAAAGTTTGGAGAAACAATTATTGTGAAAATGAAAAAGTGAGTTACAAATGCCTCATTCAGGAGTATAAGAAACATATAATTTAGGAAAAAACTTAGGGGCATATTAGCAAGAACCTCGTTAAAATTATCGCTGTTTTAGCAGCAGGGAACTGCCGCTAAAACGGCGATAATGGGCTTGCTAATATGCGTTATAGAATTTGAATAGAAGCCCAGATTAGATGTGCAGGACATCAATCAATCAATCAATCAGCCATTTGTTAAGCGCACTACATACCTGTGAGGGTCTCAAGGCGCGGGGGGTCACTACTGATCGAACAGCCAGGTCTTTAGTGTCCTCCTGAAGGTCAGCAAGTCTTGGGTCTGTCGTAGGCTCAGTGGAACGGTGTTCCATGTCTTGGAGGCGAGGTGCGAAAAGGATCTCCCGCCGGTGGTTGTTCTTTGGATGCGCGGGACGGTGGTGAGTGAGAGGTCGGCAGAGCTTAGCTGGTGGTTGGGTGTGTAGAAGGAGAGCCGTCTGTTGAGGTAGGCTGGGACGGTCTTGTGGAGTGCCTTGTTTGCGTGGATGAGGATCTTGAAGGATATCCTCTTGTTGACGGGGAGCCAGTGCAGGTTTCTCAGGTGAGAGGTGATGTGGCAGAGTCGTGGTACATCATTGGATCAGGCGTGCTGAGGCAATTTGGATGCGTTGTAGTCGATTGATGAGCTTGGTCGGGGCTCCCGCGTAGAGGGCGTTTCCATAGTCGAGTCTGCTGCTGACGAGGACCTGGGTGACTGTCTTTCTTGTATCTGTCGGGATCCATCTGCAGATCTTGCGGAGCATGCGGAGGGTGTTGAAGCAGGAGGAGGAGACAGCGTTGCCTTGCGTGGTCATTGAGAGCGTTGAGTCAAGGATGATTCCCAGGTTGCGTGCGTGGTCGGTGGGGGTCGGGGCTGCCCCCAGTGCTGTTGGCCACCAGGAGTCGTCCCAGGCTGACAGGTTGGAGCCGAGGATGAGGACCTCCGTCTTGTCTGAGTTCAGCTTCAGACCTTCAATCCATCTAACCTGGGCTTCTATTGGAATTCTATGATGCATATTAGCAAGCCCATTATCGCCGTTTTAGCGGCAGTTTCCTGCTGCTAAAACTGCGATAATTTTAACGAGGTTCTTGCTAATATGCCCCAAGTTTTATACTGAAAATATTACCCTTGGTGCCAATTCACCTAAAGAGCTTTTTAAAGCTGTAAAGCGCTCATTAACCTTCATTCTCCACATGGTCTGGTTACAAGTCAGTTTTTCTATGAGAAACTACCCAATTGTTTTTTAAGATAAGGTGGAAGCTGTATACAGCAACGTTGATGTTACCAGACCTTCACTCGATTGGGATGACAAGCTCATTCCTCCAACTGTTAATAAAGCCGAGCTCTGTAACTTTCCCCTTCTAACAGTGGATTAGTTGGTCGAATTAATCAAACACACTAAATCAGGAGCTCCTTTAGATCCCTGTCCACCTAAGGTTATACATGATGCAGTCCTTAAAATAGCTCCAGCTCTTGTGACCCTCTGCAACACCATCAGCAAGAAGGGACTTTTTACTGGGGAATGGAAAAAGACTCTGCCCTTCCACTTTTAGGAAAGCCTTCTCTAGATCCAACTACAGGGAATAATTACCAACCCATTTCTCAGTTACCTTTTCCTGTAAAAGTTTTAGAACAACATCTCAATAAAACTCTGGTAGACTATCGTGAAAATAATAAAATATTGAATGAAGCAAAAATCGGTCTTAGATCAAATCATAGTACTGAGACTTCATTGGTAGCCGTCTCAGAAGAAATTAAATCTAATATGGATGGGGGAGGCCGTGGTGATCCTTTTCGATCTTTGCGCGGCCTTTGATGTGGTGAGCCTTGAGGTCCTGATAAAACAACTGGCAGACATTGGGATTCCTGGGTCAGCCTAGAATCATCTTGCTTCATTCTTTGGAAGGTTGCGTACAAAGGGTGGTCCATGGGGAATTTATCTTAAAATCATTTACCCTGCCTTGTGGTGTACCCCAGGGGTCATCTCTTAGCCCAACGTTTTTTAATATCTATGCGGCTCCCTTAGACAAGCTTCTCCATTATTTTGGCTTTGCCACAGTAGCATACGCTGATGATTTGCTAATTGTGGTAATGAATTCTAGCAATCTGAGAGAGGTGGCTGATCGATTTAATAGATGTATGATCAAACAAACGATAGCTGAATGAGCAAATACTGTTCAAAACTGAATTAACAAAAGACTGAAGCTTTTATCTTGGGAAGGAGGCTAAGTTTTGGGGTCATGCATGGTGGCCTGAGTAATTTGGCTCTATTTCAATGCCAGTTTCTAGAGTAAGGAATCTAGCTGTCATTTTTGATGCAGAACTGTCATTTGAGACTCAGATAAATAATTTATATTCATCTTGTTTTTTTCATCTTAACAATGTTGAAGAAAGTGTTACCTTTTTTTCCTCCTGATCTGAAAAAAACAGTAGTCACTTCCTCAGTCTTATCTAGGCTCGACTACTGTATTGCCCTATACATTGGCATTAAACAGAGATCACTAAATAAGTTACAGATGCTTCAAAATGCTGCGTGTTCTCCTCTGAAAAAACCCAAAGTTGAAGTCTGTAGCAGGCACTTTAGTGGAGCTTCACTGGCTCCCAGTAAAGAAGAGAATTGCCCTTAAGGCCTTGTGTCTGGCACATAAAGCTTTACATGGGTCAAGCCCAGAATATCTCAGACGCAAGTTCAGATGGTACTCCCCTTAGACACCCCTACGGTCTGCCACACCCATGTCAGTAATAGTTCCCAGGATTATGAAAGTGGCTTGAGATGGCCATAGTTTTGTTCATTCCAATGGCATTCTTTTGAATGCTTTGCACCAGTATTTAGAAAATCAGACTAATCTGTCTGGTAGACTTGTCTGTGAGCAGGTTAACATATCTGGTACCCAAGTACTACAGTTGGAGGTCCGGCCCCCTGGGTCACTGGCAGTAGAACCCTTTCTACAAGATTGGGCAAAAGAGGTACGCTATGCCTTTCCGCCTTCTTGATGATCCAGAAAGTGTTGTTGAAGGTCAGATTGGAAGTTTGCAGTATCATTCTAGGGACACCGTTTTGGAAGTCCCTGGTTTGGTTCCCAGGGGTGATGGAACTCGTGGTAGCAATACTCCATCTGATTCTGGTATCTTCAAGTCTTCTGGTGAATTCAGTGGGAGAGGAGCACCCTTGCCTGAAAACTTACAGGGGCACCAGTAGGTATTCAGGACTTTCAGGGAAGATTAAATATCTATTGGATGAGTCGTGGGCCTTGGGCACTAGAAAGAGATACAACGGGATATGGAAGAAGTGGTGTAGTTGGTGCATGGAAAGGGGTTTTGATCCATTGGAAGCTCTTGTAGCAGAGGTGACAAACTATCTAGTGCATTTGTTTAACTCTGGCTTCTCATACAGCGATATTAACTGTTATAGATCAGCTGTCTCTGCTGGACATGCATAGATTAATAATTTTGCAATAGGGAGTGACTCTTTGATCAGGAGACTTATGAAGAGTGTAAGATTAAGGAGACCCCCAAAGGCTCGTTACGAATGTTTATGGGGGGTTAGTCCGAATTTCAGGTTATTTACTTCATGGCCAGGTGATAATTACCTTTTCTTAGAGAGATCTCTTTGAAGTTAGCAACTTTACTTTGCGTAATTTCCTTTAGAAGGGCTTTTGACATTCTATTCGCATGAAGGGGTACATTTTGACATTTGGAAAATTAATAAAACTATGTCTGAGAAAGTTTTTATCTCTATTTTCAGGAGTGTGAGAAGCTATGGGTGGTGAAATGTATGAGGTCACATGAGAGCAAGATGCTGGAGTTTAGGGCAGATGGTGAGGAACAGGGATTGCTGTCTTAAGTCAAACTCTATAAAGCAGTCTCGACAGCTACTTTAGCTAGATGGGTGAGAATAGTAATGAGTGAAGCAGGAGTAGATCTTTCTAGTTTTGTTGTCCATTCCTCAAGAGGTGCAATGGCTAGTAAAGTTTTCTGGGTAGGCAGTTTGCTAACAGATATTTTAAAAGCAGCAGATTGATCTAATGTGAATACTTTCACAAAATGTTATTTAAGACCTGTAGAGCATGTGTGCTGTGAAGAGCTGGATTGCTTTAAACAAACATAATGGACGACTCCTATCTTGGGACATGGCGATTCTCCAAATAACTTGCAAAGAGAATCTCGATTTCATTAAAGACAACAGAGGCTAGCACTGTCCTAATCTCCTTACTCTATGAGGAGAGAAGGGAACAAAAATGAATAAGAGAAAGCTATTAGTTAAGTTTGTTAACAGGATTATTATGGCTAGTGTTTAGTGATTTGGATTAATTTAGAATTTCTATTTGCAACTTACTATAAAGTTCGGCAGAAGATGAAGATGTTATCCTGTTTCGTGGCAGCTTAAAGTGTACGATTACTGTGTGTCATGTATATATATATTGTCACTCTGGACATGCTAATGTTTTATGGTATATTACTGTTCTTAAAAGGCTGCATGTTGGGGTGGCAATAAAAGGCTAGACTCCGTTGTCTTTATTGAAATCAAGTTTCTCTTTGCATATTAATTGGAGGTTTGCCTTTTCCTGCAAAGGACTGATTATGAAAACCTCTCTGAGCAAACTTCCTCTGAGCTTGCATTAATTTTTCTTGAAGCTTTTTCTGCTTCATTTCTTATTCATCTCTGAAATACTTTGCAATAGTGGTTAGCAGCATTGGCTGTGTTTCATTCCGCGCAATTCTGCTGAATTACATAAAAACTAAGTATGATGAGACACATACCAAGCATGTTTCCCAATACTCACCACAAGCCTGGACCTCCATGCACAGGTTGCCCTGAATCCGCAAGTACTCTATCTCATGCTTGCACTGGTGCAAGCCCCAACTACGACCAGAACACCTTGGCTACGTCAGTGGCTAGTACTGCAGCCAGTCAGACAGCGCTAACTCAGGTCACCTCAGCCACCATCACAGGACACGTCCAGCCACGTTTTCGCATGGGTAATGGGCAGTAGACATTGTCGGGCTCACTGAATGTCACCTCCAAGCTTGGGCACCGCTAGTTCACTGCCATGTGCAGGGAGAGTAATCGAATTGACTGTGGCCGCCATGTACACAGTGACTACACGTCCATTGGCTGCAGCTGTTCAACCAGTGAGAGGCAAGCAGAGACGAGTGGACAGCAAGTGCCAGGACTGAGTGAAGGGCACAAAAGGAACAGACCAGGCTTCCCCATGTGTGCTAAAAACAGAAGATGGACAATGTAATGACAAATGAGAGCCCGTTGATTTGCCATGAAAAGCACTGACAGCCATGTTAGAGATGACACTGTGCAAAGCAAAAGAATAAGACTTTAAAAAAAAAATATGTGTGAAGTCATCAGTTTTTATTTCTAGTCAAAAGAATCAATCCAACTCTATGTATTTGTTTTCACTTGTTGTACGATAATTATTTTTGTGGAAAAAAAGCCTCCAGATATAGAGGTTGCATCCAAGGTGGCCTAGTGCCATTAGATAACCTGTATTTTCAGATAAATTCCAGCTCATTGCATGTTTTGCTCTTATTGAACTGTTTGGTTTTAATTTCATTTGCAAATTGCCTTCCATTCTGCAAGGCGCTGCCCGAGTTTCCCCACAGCTGAGCCTTTATTCTTCCTTGAAAGATCACCAGCGAGTGGCATCCTGGACTCCCAATGAACATTTAGGAATGTCTTAGCAATGTTTTGGAGATAAAAGTGTTCTGTGCTGGATACATAAAGGTGATAAGATGGTGCAGCCACACAGCCCAATGTCTGTGAGGTTAGCTTTCCAGTGGTTTTGTGTGCATACACCGGTATCTAATTAACAACACACGTCCTGTTTAAAAAGAAATCCCATGTTGTAAGGCAGGATGGCTGCCGGCTTGGGAGGGAAGAGCAGAACTGATTTAATTCCACCTGTGCAACGGCAGGATTAGTTAATAATTCTGTGTTACATGAGTAACGCAGAATTACTAAATGACGCCAGTTCCACCGGCAGAATTAAAAATTCCGCACACTCCTACTTTGCATACTTCAGAGATTCTTCCAAAGATTTGATGTCTCCATAAATCATTCTCTGTTGTATGTGCATTCTGATCTCTGGTCTTGAACCAATAACAAACGGAGGCACGAGTTTGAGATATTCTCTTTTACTCCGTTGTTGGAAAGCCTGAAGCAAACACTCATAGTAAACATACACAGATTCTTTTGGCTCTTGTCAAGTTCTTTGAACTTTTATCCAATCAATATCTTTTGGAGGAAACTTGCCTTTCAAGAATGTAATCACTGCTTTATGTTTCTCCATGACTACAGGAGATGGTGCATTAGTGCGGGCATCTCTCGTTGGTTCTTTACGTGGCCATTGTAAAGCAGCTTCCAATCGACATCACTTTTGAAAATTTGACAAATTTGTCAACCGATGTGTACCACTGTACAGGTTTATCTCTCAACTTTGGAAAATTGTTTGTAAATGCTGCTCCAAGGTACATGAACATACACTCCACCTGCTATTTCTCTCAGTTGATAAGTTGAAGCTTCTCCTTCATCTTGGGAACCTGACAATAGCTTTTTTATATTCCCCATCTGCTTCTGATTGTTTCTTTTTATTCTCATTCTTCCTTACCCATTTTCTCTCTATAAATGTTCATAATCACTCCATTTACAAATGCATTTTACTAATTTAGTGCTGTGTAATCACATACCAGAAGAATACATTGTCTCAATAGCTTCATAATCCAATTGTACCCTGAAAGCTTTCTGCAATGGAAAACGTTTTGAAAGATATACTTCATATGATCATAAAAAATTGCTGCACGTCTTGCAATTTCCTTTCTCAAGTAAATCAGTTCCTTTTCCTGATACTGGTTCAAATGCTTAAGATGGAAACTTCCCTTGATATTTTTTTCCAATTCAACCTTTAGTTTTGAAACATTTAATGATCTCTCCTTTTCAGGTTATGCATTAACTGACATTCTGCACTCTCTGTCTTTTTATGGTGAAAAAATTCCATCTTCAAAAAAATGTGTCTCACCTTGTGCTATTGGTGTCATAAAGACAATCTTTCTCCCTTGACTATGGCTTTCCTCCATCCCATCCAGTATCTGCATAATTATGCACTGCTCTTTTAGTTTTATTCTGGGGTTTCACTTTCTCCTTCTCAGTACTGTTTTCTCCCAAATATATTGTGCTTCATACTGTGTGCCTCTAGGTGGAGGCTTCATCTCATTTAGCTTTACTCTCAATAATTCTCAGGTCAAATGTACTATATTTTGAAAAACTTAAATGATCCTCACTCTCAGTGATAATGTACAATTGACGAAGCCACAAACATGCATGAAACCCCAATTTCATTGTCTTATATTGTGCAGGTGTACCCTCGGAAGCCACCTTTCCGTACTGAAATTGTCACATCACCTCTCACAAGACTCTGAAATCCTTTAAAACAATTTATGATTTTCGCAAAGTTCAACAACAAATGTTCAATGATTCAATTCAAAATTCAATTCAGTTCAATGTTTTGATTTTCAATTCTGTAAACTTCAGATCTTTTTCTCCAAGCCTGTTACAGCTTTAATACTTGAAGACTCATTAACCAATCTCAATCCTGCACTTACACAACAACTGACCTATCAGAGTGTGGCACTCTGTATTGTCATCAATCATCGCATGGCACACTATGCCGTATGATCTCACTCCTTGTAGCAGTTCACCCTCCTTAACAATTTCTCTCATACACACAATTCTCCAACTCTAAGCAACTGTAAATAAACAAATCTTTGTCTGCTCTACTAAAGAAAAAAATTAGCACAGTCACTATAAATACATTATAATCACTATCTCAATTGTACAGTTGAAGGTATGTCACGACCTACACCACAAATCTCTAGCAGACAAGAAAACCGTAAAGTGAAATTTACACTTATATCAATATGAATATCCAAAGATCTTAGACTACTTTGGAGTCTGCTAACCTCTTCGATGTCTTCATGATAAGCAAATAAGCATCACAATTCATTCAAGACACGTACAACAATAATCACAAATCCTGACGCATAACCCTATTGCTACTCACACCTCCAATACAATAACCACCTTCGAAATTGCACCTTGTCAGTCTACACATTCTGGGCATTGGGCGTTGGGGCGCCTTAACTTGGGCAATTCTTTTATAGTTCCTCTTCTCATAACGTAAACCAGCTTCCTTCTACCAAGTCTGCTGCAGTGGGAATCATTTTTTTTTTTTAACTCTGTTTACCATCATCTGGGCTACTTCCTGCTGTCATCCAATAGATCGGTGGACCTTTGCCGTTATTTTAGAAAAGATCAGGGCTGTACATCACAATAATTAAAATCACAATTTCTATTCTAAATTCAGTCAATAATGAGAGTTTGGTATGAGTTAACACATTTTATTATAAATGTTTTAGTACATCATCTTTATTAGATCACAAGTAAATTCATCAATTGTAATCATTAAAGTCTTTTTAGAATTAATAATCAATCAATAAGCAATGAAATATATTGCAATAAAGCATTAAGCGAGTTCCATAAAGAAAAGAACCTCTATTCTAGGAATTGGAGAGAATGGTATCAGTCAGAACCCATTAAGAGTTCCAGTTCAGGAGAGTAAGAAAATTAAGCATAAATGTTTGGAATATGGAGTAGTTCAAATAATAATAAAAATCAAACAAAGCAGGCCTTAAGGTAAAGAGAGGTTCAAGAAACTAAAGAAAAGTCTCAAACCGACGTGGAATAAGGTAGGATAGAAAAGCTCTGGAAAAGTGGGGTTTGGAAAAATCATAAAGACTAGTGGTTAAGCTACTCAAGGAGCATGGACTATTATAAACAGTCTAAAATGTTGTTGTAGTTCATGTTGCATCTTCTCTTCTCGTCCAATCAGCTTTCGGTGCATTCTTTAGAACAGTTTCACTCTTTTTCTTCTTACTGGAATACAATTGTCCACAGACAGTAATCTCTAAGTTTGAAACTATGTTGTAACACATTTAAGTTCATGTGGGTTACGTTAGCATTCAAGACTGCTGCTGTCCCATGTTTAAATTGCATCTTTAACCTTCTAAATATCTAATCATTCAAATTGTTAACAATGGTCTATGTAGAAATCGAAATATCTGTATTAACAAATAGAAAATATTAAGCATAAGTCATTCATTGGAAAAGCACAAGTCAGTTATGTTCATGTATAAATGCTGCATTTTTGTATGAGGTTTTCTTAATTACTTAATTAAACAACAATTCCTAATCACGTGTTAACAGACATCTTTGTATAAGTAGAAAGATTTTACAGGGAATAGATGAAAACATATATAATCAACTTATTATTTATTAAAAACACATGTTAATGGAAAGGTCAAGAAACAAATATTTTATGTGTGTGTCAGCAATTCTGGTCCGTTAGTTTGTTAAGCAAGATTGCTTTCACTTTTTGAGGCCTAGTATGTATAAGTATGATTGCCCAGTGTATTTACTACATTTTAAAAGCATTTCAATTACATCAAAGCTTGTACGTTAATTCTGCATGTTTATTATAAACAATATTATATTCTTGACATTATTAAAACGCACCCTCAAAGACTTCCACTCGTGATTCTTGACCAACACCCAGTCACCGGGACTGAGGACTTGGCCAGGGCCGGACTGTGAACTGAAACCGTCCCTGGCAAACTGCTCAGCTAGCCCCCCCTGGGGGGAGGGAGGGTGCAGCCGAGCTGTTTGTGAGGGACGGTTTCGGCAAATTTTGTTACCGGGGGCCGATATTGCCGACCCTCGGTAACTAAAACGGCCCCAGGAGCCAAAAACGGCCCCCACCCTGGCAGCCCACCGGGGAAACGCCTGGTGACCGCTACGGCCACTCCAGCCCTGGTCTTGGCAGTGTTCTTGATGCAGATTTAAAATAGCAGCTTCAACCTTGTGAGAAACAGAATACACCACATCACATCAACCAATCCTTTTCAGTAATAGAGTATCATGTCATGTCATGTTCAAAAGTGCATTCGCAGCTACAGCAGGGAGTCTCATTGCACTTCCCATCAATTTATCATGAGGAGATAACCATGTCTGCCTGTCAGGAATACTACAGAGACTCATCAACACCAAAGGTAAAGCATCTGGCAATTTCAGTGATGTGCAGGTACAAACCTTTGCCAACCCAGAATTTATTGTTCCATTCAGCTGTTCAACAATTCCAGAGGCTTCTGGTCCATTACTATAGTGTAATTCTTGTTAGATTGAATGAGTTACACAATCTGACTCCAGAGAAACCAGTAATTGGTACCTAGGTATCAACTCTCACAACACCAATATTGCTAGAATGAGACTGTAACTTCTCGGAGTTGGGTAGGCCTCCACCCGTATCAAGCAAATGCACACTACCATGACATAACTCTACCTTTACAAACAGGCCTATTGGTAAAGTCCATTTGCATTTTGTTGAAGGGACCACCTGATCTCCCTATGTGACTTAGTACTATCTCTGCTCTCTTTCCCACATTCATCTGTTCACATGTCACACATTGAAGGCACAATTCCTCTGCAAGCACTTGAAATCTGGGATTAAACCAATTCAGTCTGAATATTCTCACCATTGCATCTCTTCTTAGATGGGTTTGACCATGGAAATGTCGGGTCATGGGAAACAATAAACAGTCTGGCAACACTGGCCTTCATCTGCAGACTTCCAAATGTGATTTGCATTTTTCTCACATTCTGCTCTGATCCAACCCTGCTGTTCTGCTTCTGAAACATTTTCCTGCAATCTCTTGAGCTCTTCCCATGTATCAGCTACTGACAACATGACAACATTGAAAAAACAGTGCCCTCTTCAGATTCATCTGCGTAAGCCCTGTTCAGGCTACAAGTCCAAAATATCATGCAACTTCATCAGTGTAACTGTTTCCAATTGTGACATAACTAGTGTCACTTCTGTGAGCTGCACATTTAACCTCTGCAACTTCTGTTTGCATTTGCAATGCCTCAAGCAGTTTTCTTACATGTTGTCCATTATGAATGAGTGTACAAAAGAGGTCATGAATCTTCTTTGTGCCCATAACTGTCCAAAATCATGGGCAACACCAAAGCTTTACCTACTTTTTGTAAAAATAGTAACTCTCAATGGGTCTGTTAGACTGCAAGCTCCTGTAAGGGCAACACAATTCAGCAACTTGTGCTGAGGTAACACCTCGAAGCCATGAAGCTTCCAAGGCATCTTGAATTGTACCGACAGTGTAAGCTGCTCTCAAGATACCTTAATTGTTTCTTAGAGATGAGCCATCGTCAAAAATGACATAATCAGGCTCTTCAAAACGTTTGTCTTTTATGCCCGCCCATGGCTTGGTGCATACGTCTGTGACATCGGCACAATCATGTTCAACTGCACCTACAGTGCAGTCCTCAATTTCAGGCAATAAATTTGATGGAGTCAAAATTTGTCATCATTTTGAAATTATATTTGTCAGCAGCAAGGATCTGCTGCTCGTAATTTGTAAGTCTACTGTTTGCTATGTATTGGGTTTTTGCTCTGGTTGAGCAACATTTCTAGGGAGTGAGGGACAATAGCAGTTAAGGGATGTCCCATTTCTATGTTCTCACATCTTTCTATACTGACTCCGACTGCAGCTTCTAATTTAAGGCATCCGGGCAGTCCTGAAGGTACAGAATCAAGGTTAGATGAGAAATAAGCCACAGGTCTTCGTGAAACTCCATGCATCTGAGTAAGCACTGAATTTGCACAGCCCTCGCTCTCACTGATAAATAATGTAAACATCTTACTGTAATAAGGCATTCCTAGTGCTGGGGCACAATAAAGACTTTCTCTCAGCACTAGGAAAGCTTTCAAGCAATCAGTGTCACAAGGAAGTAGATCAGGCACATCTTTGTGTGGGAGCCACAGTAAAGGATTAGCCACTAGGAAAAGGTTTGGTATCCACTGTCTACAGCAGCCAACCATTCCCAAAAACATTCTGACTTCTCTTTGTGTTCTGGGTGGATTCATCTGTAGAATAGGCTCTACTCTCTCTTGTGACACCTTTCCTGCTCCTTTCTCAAAGATATGATCCAAATATTGGACCTTTTTTTACAGTATTGCAGTTTACAGGGAGAAACATTATGTCCGTTCTCAGACAAGTGATTTAACAAGGCAATTGCATCCTGTTTGCATGCTTCTCGTGTATCTGATGTGACAAGCAGGTCATCGATATATATTGCACGAGAATTGAATTAGGAGGCATCTGCAGTGATTCAAGATTCTTTTTCAAGATCTAATTGAATATAGATGGGCTGTCTGTATACCCTTGTGGAACTTGGCACCATATAAAAACTTTCTAACTGAAGACAAAAGAGAACAAGAACTAGCTGTCCTCATGCAATGGAACAGAAAAGAAAAACAGACTGACACAAGTCCACAATAGTAAACCATTCTGCGGTGCACAGAATTTGGAAAGGTTTAGTGGCTGGATTTGGTACCACAGGACAATATGGAACAACAATGCTGTTAATCTTTCGAAGGTTAAGCACAATTCAATATTTGCCATTGGGCTTCTGCAAACCCATGGCCGGAGAGTTGCAAGGGTTTCCAACAATTCTTTTTAGAATTCCTTTCCTCAACATGTGTTCAATTATTGGTGTTATTTCTGCTACTGTCTCTGAGGACAAATTAATATGGTGGTGTTCTTGGACATACAGCATTAGGTTACCTTTAATTAGTCAGGTATCTTTCCCAATAGGATCCCATACTTCTGGGTTCACTGTTTCTTTTAAATCTGGTCTTACTGGATATAATCCTACAACTGTTTCTTGTCAGGCCAATTTAAATTCAACATCTTCATCATGTGTTTGAAATTTGACACCATCCGGTGTATAGTTAATAGTGCAATTTAACTTGCATAATACATTTCTCCTTAGAAGATTTACAAGGCTAGAATCACAGACAGGAAATTGATGGTTTTCCTCGAATTGAGCTATTTTTACAAGAACCTTTTTCTGAAATGGGGTTTGTTATTATTTATTTATATCTCCTACAACTTGTATCTTCTTCCCTGAGAGCGGTAGGCCTGGGACTTCCGCTGCCTAACGGTGGAATGGGTAGCTCCAGTATTGATCAAATATGACACTTGGTGGCCATTAACTTCTCCTTCTACAATTGGTCCACTCTGGTCTACCTCTAAGACTGCGCTTAGCACAACATCTTCATCCCCCTCAGAGAATTGTCAGAGCCACAACTGTCACTTTCTAACATAGGCTTCTGTTTAAATGGATTCGGATTCTGGTTCTGGTTCTGAAATGGGTTTGGATTTGCTTTGGACATCTGATTCGTATTAAGTCTAGGATTTCCAATATTCTGTGAGACCATTGAGGCTTGTGGAACCTGCATCTTTGGAACATGTTTCTGCATTGGCACTTGCATTTGCTGAACTGGTACATTCTGCCTCTGGATTTGATGTATTCCTTGTACTTGACTATTTCCACTCACTCTATCTGGATTCAGCCTACACTGCCTCTTCCAATGCCCAATCTTATTACAGAAGTGACAAAGGGATGTTTTCTTCAACACCGCAAAATCTACACCAGAATTAGGATACATTGGAACACCTCTACCTCTACCCTGTGAAACACCCTGAATCTGCATACCAACATCTTGCAATCCACCAGAATTTTGCAAACAACTGACATAAATTTCTTCCTACGCTTTTTCTGCTTCATCTCTTGTTCATCACTACAGTATTTTGCATACCTCAGGATCTAATCTAAAGGTTTTGTCAGCCAGCAAATCAAACTCTATTGTATGTGCATACTGATCTCTAGACCAAACTGAGGCACAAAGAATACCATATAACTCTTATCAGATGTTCCTGCACACTGTGATGTTGAAACACCTGGAGTAGTCACTCATAATAGTCATGCACTGATTCTTTTGTTTCTTGTGAGGGTCTTTTAATCTTTACCTAATCAATATCTTTTGGAGGAACTTTGCCTTTCAGGAATGTAATGACCTAATCATATTTATTCATTGCCACAGGAGATGGTGCATTAGTGCGGGCATCTCTTGTTCGTTCTGCTTGTTGCTATTATACAGCAATTTTACACTCTGCCACTGAATTACTTGGCACTACAATACCAAAGAACATTTTCAAATCAGTCCACAGCACTTTCGAAATTGTAACAAATCTGTCAACTTGTGTATACCACTGTACAGGCTTCCTTCTCAATTTTGGAAAAGTATTCATAAATGCTGCATGATCGTCAATGCTCCATGAACATACCCTCAACCTCATATGTATCTCAACGGATAAGCCAAAGCCCCTCCTTTATCAAAGAAGTTGATGGTGGTTAATATTTTTTCAGCTGCCTCTAATTGATTCTTTTTCTTTCCATTCATCTTTGCACATTTTATCTCTAATGTTTCAAAATCACTCCATTTACTAATAACTTTTACTAATTCATTAATGTGTAATCGCATTCTTGAATAACACATTCTCTCAATAGATTTATCATCCAATTGTACCCTGACACGTTTTTGTAATGGAACACTTTTGGAAAGATTGACTTCATATTTTCGGGCTAATTCAGTTATTTTATCTTGAGCAACTGCTGCACGTCTGAAAATTGTTTGCTCAAATATATCAGCTCCTTTTCTTGGTACTGATTCACATGCTCAATATTCAAACATCCTCTGATTATTTCAAATAGCTCGTATTTTAATCTCGGGGCATTAAGCAGTCTCTCCTTCTCTGTCTCTTGTGTAGAGGGAACCTGATTTTATGTACTTCTTTCCATTTTATTCTCTGCAGTTTCTTCAAACCAGGGTGGAAAATCCCATCTTCAAATAGGTTAGTCTCAATCTTTATTATTGGTTTAAAGACAATCCTTCTCCCTTCCGTCAATGATTAAATTGTTGCGGTGGTGTCCAAGCAACAATTTGTGAATTCTGCAACGTTGGGATAAACCCTGTCACAGGTGATTCTCCAATGGCTCCTTCAACTACTTGAACATTATAAATCGGAGAAGCTGTTGTTCAAATCTCTGATGGCTGTGTTATAACTCTAGCAACAGGTGCTGGTACAGTTGCAATAGAAGCAGTAACACCTGGAGGTATCACTGTAGGAACATTCTCAACTCAGGCAAGACCAACATTAGATATAACATGTTCTAGAATAGGCTTTGTAATCTGTAGTGGTATTTCAGTATGAATCAGATTTGGATTAACAGGTGCTGTAGTCACTGTCACATTTGATGTCAGAGCACCCTCAGTGTTTGTTAAATGGGGCCACATAAGGTGGTCGGCGCGCGGCTAACAATGCATCCAAACTTTCATTCCCTGAATCACTATTGGAATCTGATTTCTTTCCGTCTTTTTCATCTTTATTTCCATGTGTTATTTTCTTTTGTCAGCTTTTCAGGGTTTTCAGTTGCAATGGCTGGGTACAATCTAGTCGGATGTATGACGGTACAACGCGTGCTTTTACCACGCGTACCGTTACCACGCAGGTTTCACAGCACAAGTCGTTACAACGACTTGTGTTGGGGGATGCTGGATAGTGGAATAGTTTAATTTACTATTCCATCTCCAGTCCCCGTGGATAGTAGGGAAGGTGTTGGATAGTGAATTAAACTATTCCCTATCCTACAGCGCCCTCCAGCGCAAGTCGTTGTAACGACTTTCGTTGTAAAACCTGCTTGGTAACGGCACCACGCAGGTGTACCGTTGTAAAGGATGTTCCCCAATCAAGTCACCTCGACTTTGGCTTGCCTCCACCTCCATTGTTCTTCATCCCATTGAGCATCTACATAATTACGCACAGCTCTTTTTGATTTATTCTGCCAAGTCTCTCTCTCCCTAACATGCGCTGTTTTCTCCCAAATATTTAATGATTCACACTGTTTGGGTCTTGGTGGTGGCTTCATCTCATATAGCTTTTCTCTTAATATTTCAATGATTCTCAGATCAAATGTACCATATGTTGGAAAACTCAAAGGACCCTCATTTCAGTAATCTTGCACTATGGACAAAGCCAAAAACATGTATGCAAACCCATATTCATTGTCATACAATGTGCTGGTGTACCCTCAGGAGTCGCCTGTTCACCTTCCTGTACTGCAATTGTTACAAGACCTCTAACAAGACTCCTAAATCCTTTAAAACATTAGGGGCCAGATGTAGGTAATTCATATTTACCACCTCTTAAATACCGAATTTTACCGATTCGGTATTTAAGAAGTGGTAAATATGAAGGGGGGAGATGTAGGTATTTCCAGATGTGGAAATACCGAATCGTTAAGATTCGGTATATACCGAATCTGGAAATACCGAATCAGTATTTCCTATTGATTCCTATGGGCTGTGAAGCCCATAGGAATCAATGGGCAATACCGATTCTGTAATTAAAGAATCGGTAAATACCGATTTTAGCAAGGGTGCAGGGGGTGTCACTTTGACACCCTCTGGCACCCCTGTTTTAGGCTTGTGTGCCATGTGGCACACATACATGCCCTAAGGGCATGTATGTGTGCCACATGGCACAGGTGTACATGCACAGATGTGCATGTACACCTGCATCGGTATTTTACCATGCAATTGTATTGCATGGTAAAATACCGATTTTCAAAGCCCTGTGTCAATGTGCAACTTGGCACCTACATACCGAAAATGCATTTTCGGTAATTTTACCGACCGGTATATTTACCTATTCGGTAAAAACACCGAAAATGCCTGTTTTTTTCCCCCTACATCTCAAAATCCAATTACCGGTCGGTAACGGCCGAATTCGGCCGTTACCGACCGGTAATTGGCCACCTACATCTGGCCCTTATTGATTTTGGATTCTTCAACAAACAGCAAACATTGTAATTCAAATCTTTAATGTTTTTATTCTATTCCGTAAATGTCAGATCTCTTTTCTTCCATCCTCTTATAGCTTTAATACCTGTAAACACATTTACCACATCTCAATGTGGCACTTGCACAACAACTGACCTATTACAGCATGGCACTCTGTGTCAGCGTCAACTAATAGCAGCGCAACAATACACCAACCATCCAATGGCTGCATAGCACAATATGACACATAATCTCACTCCTCACAGCAGTTCTTTCTCCCTTACAATTTTCTCTTGTACATACAAGTCTAAGCAAATGTAAATAAACAATCTTTGTCTGCTCCTCTAAAGAAAAACAAAAACAATTCAACAATCGTAATATTAAGGCTTTTATGCCCTCAAGCTTTTTCACCCACACAGATTTTCACACACACGACTGACATCTCGATCAGTGGGAAATCACCCTAGTCAATGTAGCTTCACCTTTTATGTGATTAGGTTCTGCCAACACCAATCAATATTAGTACATTCACAACAGTTTGTTATAATCCATATCTCAATTTGGTAGTCAACGTTACCTCACGACCTACACCACAAATGTTTCGCAGACAAGAAAACCATAAATCAACACTTTTTCTATCCTGTGATCTTAGACTACTTCGGAGTCTGATAATCTCTTCAACCTCTTCACAATTTGAATATAAACATCACCAATTCATTCAACGCACCTACTGCAATATCTCATGAATAAAACACAATAATAATCACAAATCGAGAACGCATAACCCTATTAATAGGTACACCTTCCATACAGTAATCGCCTTCAAAACCGCACCTTGTCAGTCTTCAAATTCTGGGCTTTGGGCTATGGGACTCAGGCATTACTCTAACTCAGAGTAATTAATTATTTTATAGCTCCTCTACTCATAACATGAACTCTCTTTCTGTTACCAAGTTTTGCTGGAGTGGGAATCAGTTTTCAGAAGATCGGGAGCTGTACATCAAATACATTATCATCACAATTTCTTATCTATTTTCAGTCAATAATGAGAGTTATAGGGTTTTAATAGTCAAATCTTCTAGTTACTTATCTTTATTAGATCACAAGTTAAAATAATAAATCTTAGTCATTACAATATCATTTGAAATTAATAATCAAATCAATAAGCAATGAATCGCCATAAAACTGCATTAAGGCCATTCTACAAAGGAAAGAAAATCTCTATTCTAAGAAGTGGGAGGCAATGGTGTCAGCCAGAACCCAAAAAGGGTTCTAGTTCGAGAGAGTGAGAAATAACATAGCATAAAGCTTAAGCATTCAATTCAACTCAAATAATTTGGAACTCGGTCAAAGCAGAAATTCCCATCAAGAGAGGTTCAAGAAGCTCAGCAGAGTCTCAAAGCAATGTGAAATAAGTGGTCTAAATGGCAAAAGTGTTAACCTACTCCAGGAACACACACTATTAAAGACAACGCATTCTGAAAACGTTTGCACCATGTTGCTTCTTCCATCTCCAGTCAGCCAATCAGCTTTCGATGCTCTTGTGGGAATAGGATCACTCCCTGTCTTCTCACAGGAATGCAATAGTCCACAGACAGCAATGTTGAGTTTGCAAGTGAGTTGTACCATTTCTAAGTTTCATATGAATCTTTCTCCCATTCAAGTCTACTTTCCCACATAGAAGCTACACTTCTAAACTTCTAAGATATCAAGTTTATTCATTTACTAGCAATGGTCTATGTAGAAGTGAAAACATCGATTTAGTGAAAAGAAAACATTTAGTACAGCAGCAATTCATTTTCTTTAGAAATGCTGCATCTTTATACATGAATTTCTACATTACTTTACTAACAAATTCTAATTGTTAACAATGATCTTCATATAAGTAGAAAAAATTTTCAGAGTTAGATAAAAACATTTGTCCAACTATTATTTCTTATAAAAAAACAGGTCCATGTAAAGGTCAAGAAATACACATTTTATGCGCGTCTAAGCATTTTGAATCAGGGCAGCTTTTCAAGCCATGTTGCTTCAGTCATTTGAGGCCTAGTATGAGTAAATACGATTACCACTGCAATTTTTGCATTTAGACCCATTTTACTTTTCACAAAACCCTACACGTTAATTTTGCTAACTATATTACTTTCTCAATATTATTAAAATGCTACCCCACTTGTATGTACTTGTGAATTCATGAAGGGGCGATGTTTTTTTAATCAGGTTTCCAGTTCCTTGCAACCTCATTTATCATCTCTGTGACATAATCAATACCATTAGTAAAAGGTGACCTTAAAGAATGCCTTTATTTGTAACAAAACCCCAGCCTAGGCCCGAGGCCTCTCCCTTGCAGCCCTCTCCATCCCCACGACCCAAACTGGCAAGTGAGCTCAAAGTGTTGGGGGAAATGTATACCTGCGGTCCTTGATTTTTCCGATGGGCTTTGAGGGGTTCAGAAGAGCTGCGGTCCCCCAACTGCATTTTTTGCCTCCAGGTTTCAGTCTATAGGGTCTGTTCATGGTGGAGCAAAAGGACTGCAAGATCTCCCTCCTCTCGTTTGAACAACAGCAAAAAGTAAGTGAAAGTAATATTTTGAGTCCAAATAAAGGGAAATGTATACCTGCGGTCCTTGATTTTTCCGATGGGCTTTGAGGGGTTCAGAAGAGCTGCGGTCCCCCAACTGCATTTTTTGCCTCCAGGTTTCAGTCTATAGGGTCTGTTCATGGTGGAGCAAAAGGACTGCAAGATCTCCCTCCTCTCGTTTGAACAACAGCAAAAAGTAAGTGAAAGTAATATTTTGAGTCCAAATAAAGGGACATTTTGAATCCAAGACCTGGGAACTTAGCGATCCATTGATAGTCACGTATTGGCAAAATGTCACGCATGTAGGAGCTCAACGTTAGATGTATCCGGGGTAGAGATTTGTAGCATCTTGGTGGCAAATGAAATAATATAGGTGCAATGAATTACATTTTTGTGGAGAAAACATGGGTTTTATGAGTGCAAACATAGTGCACATATTCTCTCCCTTAAAAAGCTTTGCACATAATGGATATTAGAGAGAGAAAAAATACATTGTCTTACACATTGTTTACTTCTGAACAAAAAGAGAAGTAAAAGAGCTTAACCATAGACTGTATAAGATTATAATCGAAAACAACAATCTACCACAGCCTGTCTCCAGTGAAAACACAACCCATGCTTGTGTCTTGTGGTCCACCATACCACGGGACGCCTTCTCTTCTTCAACCTATGTTGTATGACATCCTTCCTGTTAACAGCTCCTAGCTTATAACAGGTTTTTTTTGAGTGACGATTTGCAGAAACAGGTTTAGCAATATATGGAACACTTTTTTCTTGATTGTGTCTGTTATGATTTGGGCAGCCTGTGCTTGAGGCGGCACACAGAGTCATATAAAAGATGTCTAGTTTTTGTAGGCTGCAGGGGGTGATGATCGTTTTCAAGGTCACCATGAAACAATGCATATGTAAGAAGTGGGGAGGAGGAAAGGGGAGAGCCGTAATTAGATTGCAGCCAGGAGCTGCAGAGGAAAGGTGACTTTTCTGTCAAATATGCAGTCGACTAGCTGCTGCAAACAAAGGAGGAAAGGCCAAGAATTCTTTGAAATGTCATTGCAAAACTAATAACTCGTAAAGAAGAAATATACATTTAGCCAAATTCAAATACATTGTGTATACAAAACAAAGACCGATTTGTGTCTATTTTTTCAGAAAAAAATATTAGATTTGTCTTATTTTACAATGGACTTAGACAAATGGTGTAGCTCATAGGACATGCACGTGAGGTACATCTGATAGCCGACAGAACAGAAGATGGAAGCATAACAGCTCTCTAAAAGGGAAACGGAACTTGAGCCGGAACTGAAGTCCCAAACAATACGCAATAAGCACAGCTCCTCAGATAAGATTCAAATCTAAATTAATCCCCTTACATCAACCTCAGACTCCACAGGAGTATACGCTGTGTGGTGCACAGTGAAAATAATCCGCAAGCAGAGCTGCGCGCGCTCTTTCGTTCCATTGCTTATGACACCCGCAAGGTCAAATTCACTTCAGCTATGGTA
The DNA here is from genome assembly GCF_964261635.1 of Lissotriton helveticus. Classification (NCBI taxonomy): domain Eukaryota; kingdom Metazoa; phylum Chordata; class Amphibia; order Caudata; family Salamandridae; genus Lissotriton; species Lissotriton helveticus. Next base: position 781,728,335 of record NC_136059.1, read on the forward strand.
ATGTATGCAGAGGAGTTCAACGCTTGATGAATTACTTCTTATTATATGAAAAGGCTGAATTATTTTCTGTTGTTTCACATCTAACTTAATTGTGAAAGCCAAAAATATCAGAGTTCATGGCTGATACCAGTCTGTCGTTCACTTGAAGTCCAATGTTGCCGACACTTATAAAAGAAGGCCTAGTGGTATTTACCCGTAATATGTGGCATTCAGGGCCGGACTGGGAACTAAAACCGGCCCTGGCAAAGTGCTCAGCCGGCCCCCCCTCCCCTCCCCCTGAGGGTTGGGGGTGCCGCTGAGCTCGTTGCCGGGCCGGTTTTCGGCCGATTTTGTTACAGGGTCGATTTTGCAGCTATGCTGCAAAAACGGCCCTGTAACGAAAACGGCCCCCAGGGGCCCAAAACCGGCCCCCACCAATGCGGCACACGGGGGGATTGCCCGGTGCCCGCAACGACCAGTCCGGGCCTGGTGGCATTTCAAGACCTGCCATATGCAAAGAGCCTATAAGTTTTGAAATGGCCATCTTCACTTTTCTGCCATTTGCATGCCACTGTAAATCCAGCTAAGTGAAGCCCTACATACTTCATGAAATGCTTTGAAACACTTGTGGTGTCTTGGGTCCTAGGCCCAAGTGCTAGGAATAATGGAGGCAGACACACAGTATATGGTATATTTTTCTATCTTCTATGTGCGGGGTCACCTGACCGGTGACACCTGTGATGGATGGGTGTGGGATGAGAGTGGGAGCCAGCCCTCAGGGAATGGCTAGTTACATATCAAATTTTGGAACACTAGAACGTGTCCCGCAAGACATTACATCCTTCCCAAACTTTATTGAAAAGAAACAAACAAGTCAAACCTGTGGGAGAGAAGAAACAACAAAACAAAACACCTCTGAGTCTCTTCAAGACGTCTGCGGGGCAATACAGGATTGGCAAATGGGTGCAGCTGGTCACACCCAGACCTTAGCACGCACCCTTGGATTCACCAGATGACTCTGGGCACAAGTGCGACATGGATGAAGTCTAGCCTTCTCTCAATCCCCTATTCATGGGGTCACAGTCTCTCTGTGCCGCATTGTTTGAATCCACCTACACTCATGTTGTTTAAGGCATTCAAAACAGTTCAAACTGGGGAATGCATCAGGAGCGATGGATGAGTCTACTGCAGTGTATTCTTTGAAGTCATCCTTGCTCCGTGGATGGTAAACCCTCAAAGACCACATCTTGTAGGGGCGACGTTTCACCCCAAACCACTGGCACTGCCAAAGTTGCATTTGCAATATGTTTTCTTCCTTGTTCGAGCCATTTTACTCCTGTTTGCTCAATTCGTTCTCGATTTTTTCACTCTTAACAAATTCCAAACTTTCATGCAAGAAAAGCAATTTCCTTAGGTTTCTCATGTTCAAAATGGGCCATCCGAACCTCTAATTCAGAACACGTACAAGTGCTGTATTCTTCAGAAGCAGTTTATTACATCCCAATGCATTTCGGGCCCTGGTGGGCCCTTCGTCAGGGGCAACTGAAATTATCAATAAAACATACATTTAAAAATCATCCCCATAATGTGTGGTAACAATATCATTAAAATAATAGTAGCTTCTTACAAATTGTACTTCATTTCACCTTGATTGACACATGCACTACTGTGAGATCATCATATTAAGTGAGTCTAAGAAAATAATCCCCTATTTTATATGGCAACACTCGGTCTCTTTGCTGTTTAATGTAACTGAGTTCCTTCCGTTTCCTACCTCATACGTTCAACCATGATGACGGCAGCATCCCTCCTCACCTCTCTCTCTCTTCCCCCTCCTCACTCCACTTCTCCTCCCCTCTGCACTTCCCTTTTCCTCCCCATTTCCATTCCTCCCCATCAAAATACCTTTCAATCATGTTCTGCTCTTAAAACCTTCTCTCCCCTCTAAGCACGACTGTAAGTGTGCAATGTTCCCCGTTCTGCTTCCAATTCACTCCTCCTGCTCGTACCTGCTTGTTAACCGCCATTCTTCCCTCTCCATATCCAGGCAATAGTTACGTGATTGTGACCACCTCCCACCTTTAAACCTGGCGTTCAGCCCACGTGACCTCGCACTTTTGCCAAGTGATTACCATTTCAATCTCCTGTTACTCTCCCGAGCCTGCCATAAAACACTACATCTCCCATAATGCTCGTGTAACCTCGCACACTGATATCATGTTCCTGCATTTATTCAGCATGTGTCTGAAGTGAATCCTTATAAAATCTTTATACCGCACTGACAATTTTTACAAACGTATGACCAGTCCAATGTTTTTCATTGGTAATTCCATCTTCTTCTGACACCTTTAAAAACGTACTTCATGAATACTGATGTTCCGCCTTGCATGCAAGTCACATCATGATTACAAATATTGTTCTTTTATGGGTGCTAATCCAGTAGGGCATTTTTTTGTAAACATCATGTTTGGGTTGGTTTGCACACCTCAAGTTTACGTAGTTTCCTCCATTTATATCTTAAGACTGTATTGTTGCGTGCTCATTGGTGAAGTGCTTAGCCCTAACTGCATGTTGAAAACTAGACCACATCTTGTAGGGGCGACTTTTCACCCCAAATCCCTGGCACTGCCAAAGTTGCATTGCGATAGGTTTTCTTCCTTGTTCGTGCCATTTTACTCCTGTTTACTCAATTCGTTCTCGATTTTTTCACTCTTAACGAATTCCAAACTTTCATGCAAGAAAAGCAATTTCCTTAGGCTTCTCATGTTCAAAATGGGCCATCCAAACCTCTAATTCAGAACACGTACAAGTGCTGTATTCTTCAGAAGCAGTTTATTACATCCCAATGCATTTCAGGCCCTGGTGGGTCCTTCGTCAGGGGCAACTGAAATTATCAATAAGTCATACATTTAAAAAATATTCCCCATAATGTGTGGTAAACATCTCAGTAAAATAATAGTAGCTTCTTACAAAGTGTACTTCATTTCACCTTGATTGACAAATGCACTACTGTGAGGTCATCATATTAAGTGAGTCTTAGAAAATAATCCCCTATTTTATATGTCAACACTCGTCTCTTTGCTGTTTAATGTAACTGAGTTCCTCCTGTTTCCTACCTTGTACATTCAACCATGATGACTGCAGCAACCCTCCTCACTTCTCTCTCTTCCCCCTCCTCACTCCACTTCCCCTCCCCTCTGCACTTCTGTTTTGAGGAGCTTTCAAAAGGGGAAATGGCAGGTCTCTGAGCGAAGGTATGGGGAAAGAGTGTTCCACATTCTAGCCGTATTATAAGAAAAGGAACTGCCTCCACATGTTACCCATTTGCTTTTAGGGATTCCAGCAAAATTTAAATTAGCGGAGCGGAGGCATTTCTAGGGCGGTGGAAAGTGATGAGAGAGTGATTAATTATGGGCCACTTCACCCATAGGGTCTTATAGGCTATGCACTGAGTTTAAATTTTATTCTTTAAAGAATTGGCAACCAGTGAAGGGTCTTCAAGGCCGGCTTGTCAAACTGAGTTTTGGGAGTACTAAGTAGCATCTGAGCGGCACAGTTCTGCATTACTTGGAGTTTCCTTATCATTGATTTAGGGGCGCCAACATAGAGAGAGTTGCCATAGTCCAGGCAGAAAAGGACAAAGGCTTTGACCATAATTCTCCTTCCTCGCCCTCATGGGGAGGAGAGGTAGTACTTTCCGAAGCAGTCTAAGAGTGCCATAGCAAATTGCTGCCAGCTTTTGATCTTGGAATTGGGAGTGGGAGCAGGGCCAAGTCAATTTGTCCAAGCCCATTTGAGATCCACAGTGAGCAAGTTGCCCAGGACCATTAACTCTGTTTGATCTCCATTGAGCCCAAGACAGGTGTGTTCCATCCAGATTGCCACTTTCTCTAGACAGGATTGCAGGTTGGATGAAAAAGTCTGAGGCTAGTTAAAGCAACCACCAACTGCCTATCATCAGCATATGTGATGATATTAATCCTGTATGGCAGGATAATATCTGTGAGCGGAGTCATATACACATTAAATAATGTGGGGCTCCATGACGAGCCCTGGGCCACTCTACAGCTGAGTGATAAGCTCTTAGATGTGGTATCTCCTGGGAAAATCTGAAATGTTCTACCATCTACACACGACTGAAGCCAGGTAATAATGCCACCTGAAACTCCGACATTACTAAGTCTGTTCAAAAGGATATAAAAATTAACCGTATCGAATGCGAAGCTTAGATCGAGGAACTTGCCGTCTTTCCCTCCTGCCATGCGGCATGGGCATGTCTCTGTCCAAAGTGTGAGCCCCCCTGGGGTCACTTCAGGCGTTGTCTGCTATCTCCAGTGCAGGGTGCAGTATCGTGAGACACCCCAATAGCCATTGGGGGCTATCTGAAGCGTGCTAGGGTGATCATTGTACCCTCCACCCTGGCCCACTGGATAAAGGCATGATTTCTCTCAGTTAATTTTATACCCGCATGTGCACCGTAGTCTTCACAACTAGCCATGATATTAGGGAGCATCATTTCAGGCTTTGTAACATACGGTAGTATGTCGTTGGCATACAGGGAGATGCACTCGTCAAAGGCCTTGTTCTCCCCCCCCCCCCGGAAACCCATTATACATGGATGTGCTCGGATGACACATGCGAGGGGCTCCAGAACCTGAGCAAAGAGCAAAGAGGAGAGCGGACAGGGGACATCCCGTCCTATTGAGAATTCCCGCAACACTACAACACTATAACACTACACCATTAACTCTGGCTCTGGCCTGGGGTCTCCCATAGAGAATGGCGATCAATTGCCTGAAGGCAGGGCCAAATCCAAACTCCTCCAGAGCGGACATAAGAAAGGACTAGTGAACGGTGTTGAATGCTTTCTCAGCATCGAGGAACAGGATGAGGTTCGGGTCTGTCCATGTGGTTACCACCTCTAGCCAATTATGTAACTTCCTAAGGTTAAGTCTCGTCGACCTCTTTGGCATAAAGTTAGACTGATCTTGGTGGATGAGACTGGTTGTTACGGCGGTAATTTTGAGGAGTGAGGGGGTGAAGGTCCCAATCCCTTACTAGCCAATTTAATGAGCGTATATTTTTATCATTCTCTGGTTCTTGCCTTTGACAGGGGGTACGACCCCTATCCACCTTGGGTAAGCAGGATTCAACAAGTTTGTCTGGGCAAGATACTTTTCACCTGAGATTTTTCCTGGAGGAAATTCCAATTGCGCACTCGTTTGATACGAAATATTTGTACGTTTATTCGCACTCTATTCTTCAGAGTGGGTGAAAGGAAGAAACAGCCAACACGTGTTTCGCCCCCTTACATGGCCATCCAACCTGGGGCTTCCTCAGGGCATATAGATTCTTATATATTCTGTCAGAGTCGACAAAAAAATGGAAGTTCTTGGGGGTTCTCATACAGGAGAAGGGGTGGGGTGGACCTTTTTTCCATCATGTGGCAATATTATGTTATGTTATTTGCATTTATTACGCGCACAGCTACTCAAGAGTGTTCTGGCGCGATACCTTAAATGGGAGCTGAGGGTCAATGGAGAAATTACACAAAAAGCTGAGTTTTCAGCCGTTTCCTGAAAAGCTTTTGATCCTGGACGCTGCGAAGGTCTAGGGAAAGTGAGTTCCAGGCAACCGCTGCCTCGTAGGCCAGGGAGCTACCACCCATTCTTGTAAGGCGGAAGTGAGGAATAACTGCCAAGTGCTGTGCCACAGAGCGCAATTGTCTTGGGGGCACATATAACTTGAACCGTTTCCTAAGATATACCAGACCAAATTGGCACAGAGCTGCATGTGCCAGAGTAAGAGCTTTTTTTTAAGTCAGAAGAAGTTTTATTGAAGCAAATAAGATAAAAATATACAAAGTAAGTCAATGAAAATGTTAAATAAATTCATACAGCAAAACAAGTAATGTTGACAATAAAGGTAAAGAGATCCAAAAACACAGCAAAAAGTAAAGAAAATGACTAAGTATAACCAGCAAGTAGTAAATTCTATAACAATGAGGTATATTGAAAAATATAAAATATAAGTAAAAAGTGTATAATAAAAAAAGCAGATATAACAAACTTAAGGAAGTCATGGAGGTTTAGTAACTTCTTGTTGCAACGGAGATTGAGACAGAGAACATCTAGCACTCGCATCAAAAAAGGATGTGACTGAACCCCACAAACCTCTTCTTTTCGTGACCAAAATCATTGGATAAACAAATGTCGTGTCTAATCTATGATTATAGCACAGAGCATACCACCAAGCCTGATATGAGATTTTGGTAGAATCTTTCCAAAATGTAGTGATTTGTTGGAAGGCCACTGCTAACAATAAATCAATTATTCTTATACTGAAAGTGCAATGATCCCAGATAGGAGAGGCGCTGCCCAGGAAGATGTGAGAAATAGAAAAGGAGTGAGTGGAAGAAAAAATCTTGTTAATTTGAGACCATACTTTCACCCAAAAACTGTGGACTAGGGGGCATATGAAAAGCATGTGGAGGCGATCCGCACCTGGTGAAGAACATGACCAACATGTGTCAGTGGTGTCCGGATACCTTTTACTGAGAATGAGCGGTGGTAACAAAAGTCGGTTGTAAATAAAAAATAGTGTCTGAGTTGTGTTAGCAGATCTGGAAGATTTGCGAATCTTTAACCATATTTTATCTCACAGTTCATGGGCCAGGAAACATCTAAATCTACTTCCCAGGCTTCTTCTGTTTTGGATTTGGTAAGAGGAGAAAGTGGAGTTTGAAGGAGTGCATACATTTTGGAGGCCTTGGTATCTTTAAGAAGTAGAGAGTGTAATGAAGACATGTTAGAGGGTTCTTGACATGGAGAGGGAGAAGGCTTAAAATATGCATCATAAGCAGATTGGAGTGCAGACGTTAGTAACGAATATTTGGTGTGAAAAGTAGAAGGTAAATGAAAAGAAGAAGCAGCTGATGAAAATGAAATAATCTGATTGTGATGGAATAATTGGTGAGCCCAAATGAGGCCGCTTGATCTCCAAGATTTCCAAAAAATCGGTTTATTATTGATTAAAATAGAAGTGTTATGCTAAATGGGCTGTTCGAAAAAAGATGAGATAGGAAGGATTGGTTGAATTTTAGAAGTATATTTAAGAATTGGAGTGGATATGGATTGTGGTTTGCGAGAAAACAAAAGATACTCCTTGAACGAAAAAGGAGATATAAAAGAATGTTCTAGGGCCAACCAAAGAGGAGATGATAATGGGGAATCTGAAATCCATTTTGACGCTTGATTTAATAAAAAGGATTTATGGTAAAGGGAAAAGTTTGGAAAATTTACTCCCCCCTCTGTCTTAGGACAAATCAATTTGGCTAAGGACATACGAGATTTTTTATGTCCCCACAAAAAGGTGGACAAAATGGAATTCATTTTCTTAAAATGTTTCAATGGAATTGAAAATGGGATATTAGAAATCGTAAATAGGACTATAGGAGAGAGCATCATCCTAATTGTATCTAATCTACCCCACCAGGATAGATACAAAGGATGCCATTTTGTAGTGAGAGCAGTCAATTTTTGTATACAATCTTCCATACGAGTGACTGTACCCGAGAGGGAAGGAGTGAAATAAAGACCTAAATATTTAATACAATTGGGGCTCCATGTGAAACCCGAGTCAGTAAAATCAATTTTATAAGTAAATTTAGTCATGTGTAAAATTTCGCACTTTTTTAATTTAATTTGTAACCAGAAACGTACGCAAAAGTATTAACTTCATCTAAGAAAGCTGGAAGAGATGAGGTGGGTTGAGATAAAAATAATAATACATCATCGGCATAAGCCGCCATTTTAATTGTGGACTGTTTAAATTTAAAACCGTGGATATCATCATTTTGGCGAATCCTCAACAAAAAAGATTCTAGGGCAAGATTGAACAAAAAAGGTGAAAGAGGACAACCTTGTCTAACTCCTCGATTAAGGGAGAAGTAAGAGGATAAGCCACCATTCGCCGAAATGGCCGCTCTGGGATGAGAATACAGGAGTGAGATCAGGGTAGAAATTTTCGGACCAAAACAGAACCACTTCAAAGCACGAAAAAGATATAACCACTCAACCCTATTGAAAGCTTTTTCAGCATCTAAAGCTATGGCTGCAAGAGGGTGAGAAGAGTGCGAAGTCTTTGAGAGGATATAAAAAAACAATCTAGTATTATCAGCTAGCAATCTGCCTTTAACAAAACCGGACTGTTCCTTCCCTAGGAGATCAGGTAAATATAGTTCTAAACGTAAGGCTAACGCTTTTGAAAAAAACTTGTATTCGATATTTTTACAGTACTGTGTGTCTTTACCAGGTTTGGGGAGAATGCAAATAAGAGCGTCAGAAAATGTACCAGAAGCAGAGCCAGACTTAAGAAAAGTGAAAAGAAGAGTATGCAATTTGGGTACGAGTAATTTTGAGAAGTGAGAAAAGAATTCAACCATAAAACCATCTGGGCCCGGGGCTTTCCCATGTTTTAAAGTATTTAGTGCCCTAAGAAATTCTTTTTGTGTTAAGTCTGCTTCCAATGAGGAAACATCTGGAGAAGTAACAAAAGGTGGTCGAATTTTAGACAAAAATTGGGAGATGGATTGCTCAGAGGAAACTGATTCAGATGAATACAAAGTCTCGTAAAAGTGAAGAAACTCCCGTAAGATCTCATCATCCTTATGTTTCAGTAACCCGTCTCTACCATAAATGGATTCTATATTAACTTTATTTTGCTTAACTTTCAAATAATTGGCCAATAATTTCCCAGCCTTATTATGACCACCATAAAATTTAGCGCTGGATTTTAATAAAAAATTTGAAGCGTTATTTGTGGAATCTTTATTGAATTGTAGTTTAGTAGCGATGAGATCAGATAAGCATTCCTTTGACTTGGAAGTGTAAAATGAGTGTTCTAATCGTTTGATTTTAGCTAAAAGGTCCTTAGTATCATGTTGAGCTTTTTTCCGCTTGCGAGATACATAGCTAATAATAAAATCTCTAGCCGATGCCTTGAAAGCATCCCATACTTCAGGAAATTGAATATCATCAGTTTGGTTCAATAAGAAATATTCACGAAAGAATGATGTAAAGGAAGAGACAAAGTTTGAGTCAAGAAGAAGAGAATTATTAAAACGCCATTTCCTAGTAGAAGCAGGTTTTTGTAGTACATACAAATCAATAGTGACTTGCGCATGATCGGAAATTAAAATTGAACCAATATCGGAAGCGATTAGGGATTGGGAAAGGTGATGTGAGATGAAAAAATAATCTAATCGTGATTGGGTTTGGTGTGGCGGTGAGAAGAAAGAATATTCTCGCAAAGTGGGGTTACAGAGTCTCCATGCATCAATGAGTTTGTATTGGTTAATAAGTTGTGTGAAGGATTTATGTGATTTGTGAGGGTTGTAAGCGCTAGAGGAGTGTCTATCCAAGAATGGGTTGAGGACTTCATTGCAATCACCTGCAAGAATGAAGTTATCAGCTTAATGTTGTGTAATATGCGGAGCTAATGAGGTCCAAAATGAGGCATCACCAGTTGCAGGAGCATAAATATTCAAAAGGGAAATGGGAACATCATCTAAATTAAATTTCACCAGAACCCATCTACCCAAGTGATCTGTGCAATTCGTTATTAGTTTGATAGAAAGGGATTTACGAAATAAAATCAGAACACGATTACGCTTACCATCTCCAGGGGAAAAGAAAACCTCACCCACCCAGCCCCTTTTCAACTTAGCAGATTCCTCAGCCGATAGGTGTGATTCTTGTATACAGGTAATATCTGCGTTGAGTTTGGCAAGATGTGTTAAAACTCTCTGTCTCTTAATTGGCGAGTGTAAACCTCTGACATTCCAAGAAACAATTTTTAAAGGCATAAGAAAAAACCATAAAAATGCATGAAAAGCCAGTTAAGGTATAAATATGAAGAACAAGAACTATTAAGGTTTATACAAAAGTTATGTGTATACATCAAAAACCAAACAAAGTTTCTCCATGAAGAACATAAACTGAGATGCAATAAATGCCAGCTGTATGACATTTCGAAAAATGAAAAATAAGATAGTAGAGCAAAAGAGAGAGAAAAGAGAATAAAGAGAAGAGCAAGAAAACAAGAATAGTAAAGAGGGATACAACTTGGGAAGAGAAAGAAAAAAGTGGAAGAAAATAATGCAAAACAATCAGAAAAAATAACTTACAGAACGTCCAGAACATGAAGAGGATGGGAAGGTGGAAGCCACATAGAACAATGAAGGATCCAAAAGTCAGGGAGAGAACGAGAGGGGAAAACGAAACCCACGGACTCCAAAAACATCAGGAAAGGGGGGTGATACGCAGGAGGGACATCTGTGAGGGTAAAAAAGGACAAAAAGGTAAGTCTGGCTGAAAAACATTAATGTAAAATATGAGTAAATCAAAACATAATGCCGAAGAACATGAAAGAGGAATTATAACCATTGAATGTAAACCTGAGGAAGCAAAAACATTATATACGTAAGTAGGCTATTTAGAAGAAGACGCAGATGAGAATTTCATTGTATCAACATTATGAGAGTACAGAAAACTCTTCAACTTCAACGGATCTTCATAAGTGGTAGTCCTATTATTGAGAGTCACTTTGAAAAGGCAAGGATGAAAAAGCCCAAAGCGTGCTCCCATGGAGCGCAGTTGTGGTCGAAGAGACAAAATTTCCTTGCGACGATCTGCTGTAGACTTGGCATAATCTTGAGGGAAATAAAGAGGATTTCCTAACCAAGTGATATGTTTCATGGATCTTGCAGCAGACAAAATCAAGAGGAGGTCGGTGTATTCAAGGAAGTACAAGATAACACCTCTTGGTTTACTTGCAATCGAAGAGGCGATTCCTCCAGGCAATGAGCCTAGACGATGTGCTCTTTGTATGTTAAGAATGGTAGATTCTGGCAAATGAAGTAATTTTGGTAGAAAGGATTTGAAAAAAGCAATGGGGTCCGAACCTTCTGAATTTTCTACCAACCCATAAATGCGGAGATTGTTTCTTCTATTTCTATTTTCCAAATTTTCAATCTGCTTATGAAGGACCGAAACTTGTGCACACAAGGGATACACCTTTGAAACAGAAGATTCAAGTGAAGCCATATTTTGTTCCAAGGCGGTGGCTCGATTATCAACAGTGGACCACTTATCTGAAAGCATTTGAAGGGTGGATTTTGTGTCGTCAAAAAAAGGTTTTAAGGCCCTAATTTCATCTAGTAAAAGATCCATTGTGGTCGAAGTAGATTGCTTTGAGGGAGAAGGAGGATCCTTTTAGAGTCTTTTAGCAGGGCCTTTAGTGGTACTGGACTTTGACGAAGTAGATGTGGTAGAAGAGGCCTTAGAGGAAGGAGTGTTCAATGTGTCCTCCATCGATAAACATTGATATCGAGAACCAGTATGGGTCAAAAGTGACTTCGTAGAAGGTGTATGAAGGATCTTTGAGAGTCTACCCATAAAATATCTAAAAACACAGAAAATGTCACAGTAATTCAAGTAGTATTACAAAAGACCTGTGGTTAAATATATATGTCTAACCTGAAGGATATCATGAGCATGGAGTGGACCAAATAGTCTAAGTCATTTGACAAAGCTAAAGCATAGGTGTCACCATTACAGAGTTAGTGAATTCTAAAGCAGAAATGGTGAGTAGTCCAACACATTAAAAATAGATATGCGCAATAGAATAATAGGAACAAATACAGTAAAAGCAATTAAACATATTTGATACCTAAGGAGGCAAATATCAGGACAAAGCAAAAAATTGATAAGATTCCACAGAGTGTGAGAATAGCGTGGTAAATATATGCAAGGTCTATAGAAAAATAATAGTTGTAAATCACCATGAAAGGATACATCCAATGGGATACATAGTACAAATGAATATGGTAGACTTTATATAAAAAACATGTAGAAAACCTTGTCGTCATTAATGAGACCATTGAAATGGGAAAAATCCCGATTATTCAGTATAACAATGCATAACGAATACACTTTGAAAAATAAAAGCATGCAAGAAGTCAGTTATACAGTGAGAAAAAAGCTGCCAGTCGTTGGAATAAACTAAAGGCAGTTGGTGATGAAGAAGCTTCGACAACATGTTTTAGTAGCAGAGATAGAGGCACTTGGTAATATAGAGTCGTTACTGATGGGAAGTAAAGAAATAATGACTCAAAAGTGGATGAGAAAACGTTGAAAATTCATGCCAATCATCAAAAAGTTCCATATATGTATATTGCGCCAGGTAAAGTTATGTAGAATATGGCTCAGCGCTTTAAAAAGAGAAAGTGCGCACCACCACAGAACAGCCACTTCAGTAGCACTTCGAGCAAAATGGCGGCAGATTATGTATGAGGGAAACTGCAACAAATGAGGCTGACATGAAAGGCTTCTGGGATTTATAAGCGCAGCACCTGGAACGAGCGCTATAATAACTCAAGAGGCATGAGCAGCAAGTTGGGAGCGGCCGCACTTGAGATAATAAGTGAAAAACCGCTAGGAGCGACGCTCCGTCAGGGGTGTCACGAAATAGCGGCCGTTACCGTTGCTGCTGTGTGAAGGACTCACATGTCCGGAAAAAGGTCCAAATGTCGTCTGCGGAGCCTCTGATTCAGGTTGCCAGACACAGAAGATCCTCCTGCAGCATCACCTCCGGGTGAAAAGCTGTGTAGCGGGGAAATAGAGTCGCGCCGGTCCGCTTCCCGCTCCGCCTCCCGGGAGACTCAAGGAAAAGCCGCCATCTTCCGCAGGCTTAAACCACGCCCCCCCCCAGAATAAGAACTTTAAACATAACCCTTTCTACCACGGGAAGCCAGTGAAGATCATATAGATGTTGCTTTATGCTAGATGTTCTCGAAATGTTAAGTAAAGACTTTGCTCCTGTGATCTGTACTACTTGCAGTTTCCTCAGCTGGTACCCAGGTAGGCTAATGTACAGAGCATTCGCATAGTCGATGCGCGAAAGGATCAGGGCGCAGGTAACCATTTCTTTGCCAGCCCCAGGCAGGAGAGGGAGAAATTTCCTAAGGGATCTTATTGTGCTGAAGCATTGCCTCACTGGTTTCTTGATCTGAGTGGTGAACCGGAGATCTTCATTTAACCAGATCCCTAGGGTTTTAACAGACTGGCCTTCAAAGTTGGGCAGTGGATATTCAGACAGCCAGAGTAATTCCTTAAACTGCGAGGGAAACGTCCCATACACGAGGATTTCTGACTTGTCCTCATTGCACTTGAGCTTTGCAGAAAGGAGCCCTTTGAAAAACGGCCGTAAGGTAGGCTCTATCCTTTTTACTCCATGTAAATAGGAGCTGGGTATCATGTGATGATTTTAGTACCCATCTCCTCCGCCAAATAGATCAGCAGGGTGACATATATATTAAAAAGGAGGGTACTCAAAGTAGAACCCTGCGGCACTCCAGTGGTTACCATTTGTGGAGTAGTAGAGGATAGGGGCAGTCAAACCTGCTGCGATCTGTCTTCCAGAAACGATTTAAGCAAGTTCCAGGCAGGTCCAGTGATACCAATATCTGAGAGACGGGCCAATAGCAAGGAGTGAGGTACGGTGTCGAAGGCCACAGAGAGGTCCCATAAAATCAGAACTGCTCTGCCACCAGGGTCCAAACACTCTCTAATAATAATAAAGGGGCTTGTAAAGCGCCTGGTGACGCCATCCCGGCGTGTCCCCGCGCTGTGAAAAAGAGTCAGGGCCAGGAGAAGGACTTACAGGGAAAACAGATGGGTTTTCAGAAGTTTTCTGAAGGTGGTTTCTGAATCCGCTAGTCTGATGCTTATAGGGAGCAGGTTCCATTCTTTGGCGGCCATTACACGAAAGGAGCGGCCACCCATTCTGGCTTTCTTAACACGGGGAATTTTCAGCAAACCAGTTCCCCCAGAGCGGAGAGTTCTGTTAGGCTCATAGGGGATAGCCAGATCAGTCATGTAAGGGGGAGCTGTATGTGAGATGATCCTGTGGCACATTAGAAGTGCTTTAAATAGGACTCTCTTTTTTATGGGAAGCCAATGCAAAGTGGCTAGGGCAGGTTTGGAGGCGGCTCTTTTTGGAAGTCTAAGGACTAGGCGTGCTGCAGTATTCTGGAGTACCTGGAGTCTCCTGATGTTTTTCTGCGTTGTTCCAATTGCTTCAGAGATTTCAACAAGGGCCGTCTCTGTACTATAATTGGCTCTGAACCCTGATTGGGCTGGATGTAGCAAGTCAAAACCTCCCACTAAGCTGGTAGGCTGTTTGTTAACTGCCTTCTTAAAGACTTTCACCACGGCCGGGAGAAGAGAGATAGGGCGGTAGCTAGCTGGAATCGAAGGATCCAGAGAAGGCTTTTTCAGCAGAGGCAAAAGTTTGGCCTGCTTCCAATCTAGAGGAACAGTAGCGGTCTGTAAGAACATGTTAATCAGAGTATTTAACTCTGGATTATCTGCCTCAGCAACTGAGGCTAACAACCTGGCCAGACAAGGATCTGACGGGGAGCCAGATTTGAGTGATTTAAGAATTATCAGGGTGTCTTGCAGGGCAATAGGTAAAAAAGCCATCAGGGAAGATGATATGTGGGAGCTCAATGTAGGAACTTTGAGAGTAGAGTTTCCTACTAGGGCGGTGGTACTAATCCTAAAATTCGTCTGGATCTTGGCAATGAAGAAACTAGACAGTTACTCACACCAGGCGGCTGAGGTAGGAAGAGTAATAGTCTCAGCACTAGGGGCCAAGAAGCTCTGCAAAATAGAGGAAATTTCTTTACCATTGTTTTTAGAATGTGTGATCCGCTCTGCATAGTACAGGCTCTTAGCATGCAGTACGGCTGCATAGTACACTTTGTGCTCTGGTTATGGAATGAAATACACTCTTGGTGTAATACGATAAACATCTATATGTCATAAAATGTCTGTTAGGAGATGGGGCACCTCGTAAAGTTAGGAGTGGAAGGAGGAGGACCCTTAATTGGGGTAATGAAGAATACCTGTAAGTAATTGATTTAATACCAAATGGCTGAAAGGAGCTTTCCAAAAGCATCTTTATGGTTTTGTATCTTCATTTAGATGTGTGTGTGTGTGTGTGTGTGTGTGTATGTGTGTGGTGTGTGTGAGTATGTGTGATTTGTGTTGCGTGTTGACAATACCTCTATCCAGAAAGCTAAAACTCTCTGTAGGTAAGACCTAAAAAGGAGGCATCTGTAAAGAAAGAACGAGAATAGGAGCAAATAGAGGTCGAATATCACATCAGGGACTAAAAAGATTTTCTAGAGATGCTGTCCATGTTTCTTTTTTGGTCTATTCCAACATTTATGAAGCAGTCCACAGACTTGAATGAAACTTGAAACAGGGCACCATTGTATGCCCCTTTTGTCTGCACAACCAGCAACAAAGAAGTAGGGCAGCCGCCAGGTTAAACAACTCCAACATCAGAGCAAATAGAATTATTTTTAATTGGAGGGAAATTGCAGGAAATGTGCTGAATAAACTACAAAAGGTAACACCGACTATTGACTTGTTGAGGAGTTTGAATCATACTGAGGAAGACCCGTTGACCTTCACCTCCTAGGTCGGTAAATGTAATACAGTTAAACTGCTTACAAATATTATGTTTACTTGAAGCACTTACAAATGAATAGTTGTAGTATAAAGTCCAAATAAAAAAGTACCACTGACAAAGCCGATAGGCTTGCTTATTTTGGCTGTGTGTTCTTTGTGGTTTTCTGCTGTAATGGCAGGAAACTGTTGTGTGATATGTTTGGAACCAACAAAAGGCCACTTACAGAGGCACCCTTTTTCTTTTATTCAATACCCCAATAAAAATCCACACGTATATGTAATTCTTAGCTGTAAAACTTTGAAAATCCCTTGAAGCATCATCCTAATTGTAATCGTACATACACATTTTTATTTTAAATAACACAGATCATTTACAGTGCTCAAAACAGCAGAACGTCCTGGCGCGCTATGTACCACATGGATTGGCCACATGGAAGATGTGGACTAGTGAGGTTTATTGATAGACTGTGGCTGATGAGGTAAATATGTGTTTTTTAGATAGTTCTTCAGCACTCACTTCTGCTGTAAGGACTGTGAATTACAGGCCTTGATTACAGAGTTGTAAATGGCAGTAGTGTTCTAGGTAACGCTATATATAAAATACATCTCTGTAAGAGAGGTGGACATGAAGCAATTTATGGATTTGCATCACAATTTGGTTCTTGGGTGACGAGGGCTTAGCAAGGTCAGAGTGGAGAGTGGAAAAGCCGCCATGGTGGTGCACGGATGATTTATGTCTAGTTTGGTACCCTATTGAGGCCTGGGGAGAAGCATCAGCAATTATTTATAATGTTTAGAACAGCAGCAGTTGGGCCTGAAGTGATCTATCAAATCAAAGTTGGCGGGGAGGAGGTTACTGGCAAGTTGGAGCAAATGGCGTGTAGGTGTATACTTCAGATAGTGCTTTGTGTCTAAATTCTGCAGTTTTAAACTTTGTACATTACTGATGAGATGTGCAGTGCTTAGAAGGAAAGAAGTGGCAGCATGAAATGCTTCGTATTTATAGGGAAAAGAGGTAGCCAAGGGTTTCCACTTGTGAATCAGGTCTGCCGGAGGAGAGGCATACGATGACCCAGCAGTATGTGACTTGGCCAAGGCCGGATGGCTTTGCCTATACAATGGTTCCAGCGTGGGCATGGAATGTAGTCCTGTCTCTGTGAGATGTTTAGCCTGGGGGCTTCAGCCTCGTGAGTGTTTCAATGCTTTAGATGTTTGGAACCTGAACAAGGGTACATTAATTAAACAAGCAATTGCAAAGCAATAGGTCTCACATTTATTAGAGTTTGAGCTATTGGCATTGTAAATGACAGCAAAACACTCAAGATGATGGATGGAATGTTGCACAATGGCAAAACATTCACCCCCTGTCACAGATCTGAGTTTAATCCATCGTTATGTTGCTCACCAACCCAGATCTGTGAATGTTTTGCCATTGTGCAACATTCCGTCCATCATCTTGTGTGTTTTGCTGTTCACCCTATGTGGGAAGGGTATGCCCAGACGTGGGTCCCATGCTCACTACGCCACAGGAGTCAAGCTATCCTGGCTGATGATGGCTGATAGCCAGAAACCGGTCCTAGGATGCTTGATTCCGGTCCAGAGAAGACATGGCTTGGCAGTTCGGGCTGGACTGTTCCCATGAGGCACAGGGTCAAGACTGATTTGCATATGGCCATGTCTGAACTGGGTTGGCTTCGTGAGCAACATAACGATGGATTAAACTCAGATCTGTGACTGTGGGCGAATGTTTTGCCATTGTGCAATATTCCGTCCATCATCTTGTGTGTTTTGCTGTTCAACCTATGTGGGAAGGGTATGCCCAGACGTGGGTCCCGTGCTCACTACGCCACTGGAGTCAAGCTATCCTGGCTGATGAAGGCTGATAGCCAGAAACCGGTCCTAGGATGCTTGATTTCGGTCCAGGGAAGACATGGCTTGGCAGTTCGGGCTGGACAGTTCCCATAAGGCACAGGGTCAAGACTGATTTGCATATGGCCATGTCTGAACTGGGGTGGCTTCGTGTGCAAAATAACGATGGATTAAACCCAGATCTGTGACTGGAGGTGAATGTTTTGCCATTGTGCAACATTCCGTCCATCATCTTGTGTGTTTTATTGTAAATTACCACGCCTTTTATTTATGTGTTGTTTTTAAAGCAGAAAAATAAAAGTTATTGTCATTTACAATGCCAATAGCTTAAACTCTGCAAATGCAAGACCTATTGCATTACAAACGCGTGCTATAAAAATAAAAGAAAGCGTAAGGAGAGAGCGTGTTCTACCTGCAAAAGCAGGCAGGACAAAGCTATTTGAGAATATAGTGCTCGGAGGATGTAATTAAACCCTACTGACCAACAACACATGTAACAGGGAATGTCTCCATGGGGGGGACAAAATGAGACACAACGGTACTAGGGAGGGACTACTAAGCATTTTGACCAATTAACAGCCACAGTTTACAGTAGACAATGACACAAGCCAATGAAAAATGTGGGCGAGCTTACAGTCCCATCTTAATACAGCATGCCTCGCAGAGCAGCGCATGTGCTGCCCAGGTTCGACCTAAAAAGGACAGCAGTTACTTGAGTACAAAGTGATAAATACCCTGCTGTATGTAAAATGTAAGGTGACTGCAGGTGTTCAGTGGGAGCCTTTGACATAAGAGCTGGGGAGAGGATGTGACCTAAAGGCTAGAGCAGTCAACCTCAAACCAGGGGAAATGGGTTTGAGTCTCCTTAGAGATGCTCAACATCCTGTGATTCTGGGCAAATCACTTAAACTCCCCGTTCTTACCAAAAACCAGCAATTGCAATGCAACAGGCCTTGCATTTGTGAGACTTTGAGCTTTTGGCATTGAAAATTGCAATGTCTTTTATTTATGTATTTAAAAAACCTGCAATAATAAAAGGCATTGTCATTTACAATACCAATAGGTGAAAGTTTAGGAAATGCAAGGCCTATCGCATTGCAAATGCTTGTTAACACTCCGCCTACAGACCCCCGGAGCAGGACCACTGGGCTGCAGGGGAGGGAACCAGAAACGGCACAAGGGTGCAGTTTTGATGAGTTTGTTTCACATGCAGCATATGTTTTAATGTAGAGGTAAAAGAGACCATTACAATTCATGTGCTTCAATGCATCCTCAAGGGAATGAAGTGGTATATAAATAAAAGTACAATGCAGCGCTTCCAGAATTTCACGTGGTGAGTGTTGCAGCCAACTAAACAACAATGATGCAAAGTCGTCCTATGAAAATGACGACATAGCTGTACGACAAGTGACAGGAAAAATAATTGAAGTAAAAGCGCACATGGTGCTCTGAAAATTAAAACAAGAAGCGCCCAACATTATTCGTCAGGGCAGCATCCCGGGAGTGGTTTGGGCGGTCAGTCATGTAAAATGCAAAGAACATGGTATGCTAATAAACAAATATGAAAGTGAAAGCTTGCATGGCGCACTGGAAATTAAAACAAATAGCGCTGCCATTATTCCTCAAGGGCAGTCTCCTGCGAGTGGTGTGAGTGACCGCCATTGTAAACCGAAAGCCGATGGTGCACTGAAACAGAAGGGGGAGGGTCACCACGCTAAAGCCTACTTTAAAGAGGCATTGCTGTGTCAGTAAAGAAAATAATGAATCAAAAGCAATGATTTAAAAACGACAGGAACAGGAGCCAATTGAAAATATGGGCGGGAAATGGACTGACCTTCAAGTCCATACCGGAATACAGCCTGCCTCGCAGAGCAGCGGATGTGCTGCTCAGGCTCGACCTAAAAATGAATGTGGCTGTCTGTAATGTAACTGGTGCTCATGTAAACCTTTCGATCGAGTTTGCGCTATATAAAAAAACTAGACAAAAAAAAAAGAGACTACTGCTGCTATCTAAGAACTTAGTTGAACGGGGGTGTGGTAGAGCAATGCTTATCTGGTGGATGGAGGTTTTGTATTTCAGCTAGTGCTTCAAGTCCCGCTTCTGTTGCTGTAAGCACTATACACTGCAGCTATTATTCACGGTCCTTAAAAGGGCAGGCGTGTAACACGACACTGTAGTGTAGAGGTCTAGTCCTCGGCGGGCGCGTGATGACGCAACACGCCAGGACGGGAACGCGGGAAGTTGCGCATGCGCGAGGGGGAAATAGCGATATGCTGAGCGGATCGGAGCGCGAACTGTAAGACGCCCGGCGCTCTTTCTGCGAATCATCTTAAATAAAGAATAAACCTTCACTGGGTAAACATTGAGTCTGCTTTGTGTTTAGGTGATGTAAGCAACATTACAGTGGCGACGAGGACGGGATTTTTCACAAGAAGCACAAGCTGCTTCACAGAAGACTAAAAAGGCACACGGTGGAGCAGTAGACATTACAAAAAAGACTGCAGTGCACCAGTCAAGAACAAGGTGAAGAAGCACACAGGCAGAGAGTCGCAGGAAGAGCGCGGCAGAGGCGCAAGGAAGTGAGACGCCCCCCCACCACATGCACCAGGGCCAAGAACTGAGGTGAAGGAAAGGAAGCACGGTGAGAGGGTAGATACACCCCACTGAGGCCCTGGCGGAATGGGGGGAGAAAAGAGAAGGGGAAGAAGGAGAACCCCGAACCAACACGGCACAAGGCGGGAACGCAAGCGCACCAGGGAGCCCTAGAAGTCAAGGAGGGGAACCGGAGGAACAGGCCAAGATGAGTACACAAGCATCTTCCCTTACGGCGCCGATTCCGTTTTTGCCCAAACCAGGGGAACCCCAGATGAAATGGGAAGACTGGAGGGAATACTTCAAGAACTATCTAGAAGCTTTAGAGGATGAAAATGGAGAACCCTTTCCCAGCGTGAGGAGAAGAAGGATACTCTTACATAATCTGGGTCCGGAAGGAATACGAGTTTTCACGAATCTGGTGCCCACGACTACACCAGCGGCCAATGATGAGGTTTTCCGGCATGCCCTAGAAGATCTAGATAATCACTACCGACCTGCTGTGTGCGTCTCCATTGATCGTTTTAACTTCCAGCAGAAAAAGCAAGAAGCGGGAGAATCAATTGACGACTACGTCGCGGCGTTGAGAAGGTTGGCGATTACATGCAAGTATGGGACACTACAAGACGACTTCATAAAGGACCAAATCGTGATGCACACCACCAATAAGACGGCACAGGACAAGTTATGGGCGCATGGAGAGGCATCGCTGAAGGAGGTAATAGCGATGGTAAAGAAAGCGGAACTGTCGAAGCGATGCGCCGACGCAGCTAAAAGGGAGAACGCACAGAGGCCCATGGTGAATAAGGTGGACGATGCAGAGTATACAGGACGGAACAGAATGACGGCCGGAGATAATAAAGGAACCAACAGATGGTCAGGAAAGTCAGGTCAAACGTGGAAATCGTCCCCGGAGAACAAATCCATGTGTTACAGGTGCGGAAGTACGAACCACACGGCCCAAGATAAACGTTGCCCAGGGCGAAAGGCATGTTCTGTGGCCTAATAGGTCACTATGAGAAGGTATGTCGCAGGAAGGGCAAGAAGACGGTTGTGAAATATGTGACACAAGACCGGCCGGAGGGAGAAGAAGAAGAACTGGAAGACGACGACCTGGTGCTGTGCATCGAGGGACAAGTGCTGGGAATAGACAATAGACGCTCGTGTAAACCACGGGCTGACATGCTGATTGGAGGAGTGAAGATTAGGGTTGCGATAGACTCAGGCTCCCCATACACCATAGTCCAAAGATCTGTATGGGAGGAAGAGTTCAGACCCAACCTGGGTCCCAATTTAGAACCACCAGACATTCGGCCGGTATCATATACCGACACACCAATCCCCATGGTGGGCTACTGGATCCTGAAGTTTGAATTCAGGGGAAGAACGGTGGACTGCAAACTGTATGTGGCGGAGAAGGGCCCATCGGTGTTGGGATGGAGAGATCAAGGAGACCTGGGGATTAAGTTGGACCCGGAGGCAGAGAACAAATACTGCTAACAGACTGTGAGTGCTGGCCAAATCTGGAGAAAATGAGGAGAGAATTTCCAAAGGTATTTGGAGGTATTGTCGGGAAGCTTGAATTTGAATTTGAATTTGAATTTAAAAACATTTGTACAGCGCACTTTTACCCAGCGGTTTCATGGCGCTATTTGTGTTGCAGTGAGCGGCAGCAGTAGGAGGAGGTTAGACAGAGTAAGCTTGCGTAAAAAGGAAGGTTTTAAGATCCTTCCGGAACTGAGGGTAGGAGGGCGAAGTGCGGAGGGAAACAGGAAGGGAGTTCCAGAATACAGGAGCCTGGACAGCGAACTTCGCTCCACCAGCTCTCTGTTTTTTAAATCGGGGAGTAACTAGGAGGGCCCTATGAGAAGAGCGTAACTCTCTGCCTGGGAGATAGGGCATGACAGCAGAGCATATGAATTTAGGGGCAGTGCCTTACCTGGCCTGAAAAGTGAGGCAGCCGAGTTTGAAGAGGGCGCGCTCTCGCACCGGCAGCCAGTGTAATGCTTTAAGCAGTGGGCTAGCCCGATGATATTTGGGAAGGCCATGAATCAGGCAAGCAGCCTGATTCTGAACCAGCTGCAAGCGGTGGATTGCGTAGGCGGGGGCCCCGTTGTAAATTACGTTACCGTAATCGATACGGGACAGTACCATGGCCAGCACAATAATTTTTAAAGCAGGGAGGGGAAAAAAAACGAGAAACTTTCCTGATTGTTCTTAGGGAGAAGAAACAGGAGGAAACAACTGAACCAATTTGAGCATGGATATAGAGTTGTGAGTCTAAAAGAATCCCAAGGGTTTTAACTTTAGGCGCAGGGGAAGGAGGGGCACCAAGTGAAGGGGGCCAAAAGGAAGGGGACCATGGACTGCAACCACCTCCGGTCAAAACCAGCTCGGTCTTGTATGGATTGAGTTTGAGGTGGTTGCAGTTCATCCAATCCTGGATTAATGTCATGACTGACTGAACATTCTGGGCAGATGAGGGAGAGTGGAAAAGGTTGAAGATTAGCTGGAGGTCATCGGCGTAATTGAACACCGTGACCTCCAGCTGCTGTAACATAAAAATAAGGGGGTAGATGTATAAATTAAATAAGAGGGGGGAAAGTGACGAGCCCTGAGGGACCCCGCACTCTACCTTGCGGGAGGCCGCGGTAAAGCCAGCCAGGTGGACCGCTTGAGAAATTCACGCACAAAATCCTGCTCAAGGAAAACTCTTGCCCAGTATCCCACAAGGTCCAGAACGTGCCCATAGCGGCAAGGGAAGCGGTGCAACAAGAACTAGGCAGGTTGGAAGAACAAGGGATAATTGAGCCCATAGACAGTTCGGAATGGCAATCTCCCTTAGTCATAGTACGAAAACCCAACAGCAAGGTGCGTTTGTGTGTGGACCTGCGAGAGTTAAACAAATGCGTGATTGTGGAGAAATTCCCGTTGCCCAGGATTGAAGAAATGCTAGCCAGAACGAGGGGAGTGAAGTGGTTCTCCACCATTGACCTACCATCCGCTTATCATCAGATAGTGTAGTGTAGTTCCTATTATCCCAATAGGCTCTGCGCATTGGAATAATACCTTCAATACTATAGGCCTAGACCAGACGTTAACTAGGTCTTCTATTGTCGATATTAGACTTAAAGTTTTGGGTTTGCCAGCTAGCTCAGAGTTCACTAGAAACTTTCTCGAATAGGCAAGGAGGAGTTGAACCTCCCTGGATAGACAAGAAGGGATTTAGTTTCTGACAACCATAGAACATGACAACTTTGCTCTCCCCTAATCAAGAGTGTATCTCTAGAGTCGTGTGAAAACAAAAGACAACTTATTTTACTCAGTCAGTACGTGCATTCTTAGTCTCACCAGATTGTAGAGAAAAGGAAGAGACGGGCGTGTTCAATAAAAGATGTTATTTATTGATCAGTCTCTTTTCTCATACAAGAGAAATGGATCGATATTATCGCAATACTTATGGTTAAGTAAAGTGCATACAATAAAAGCAGAATTATAAAAGAATACTGTAAAAACATCTATATGGTTTCTAAGCCATAAGGTGGTTTAAAATGGATAAAATAGATACATACACATATACATTTGACTAATCGTACTCAACTGGTGTTTCTAACTACGCCTACCCCGGTGTACCTGACCTAAGCCTAATACGTGGGCGGGAATAGAAAGTAGCAGTTTAAGTTAAGTTTGTTTTGCCAAGTGACTGACTCAAGAATTCTCTGCGAGGGGTTATTCAGTTCTGTACCTTGAATCTAGGATGAATGAGGGATGGTATCTCTCGTCTCTGGTCTCGATATTCCAGGCTGCCTGCGAGGGCTGCTCGGAAGCGCCGGAGCTGGATTTCTCGGCAGGAGAAAGCAGCGTCTCGTTTTCAGCGCATCAGGAAGGCGGGGCTGCGCCAGTGGGGTCTGCTCTGCTCTGGGCTTCGGCAAGTCTGGCTGCTCCGATCTCGTCACCACCGCGTGTGTTTGCTTAAGGCAATACCGGTAATATTTATACCTGTAAGGTGCCGAGATTGACGTAAGAATGGACATAGATACGTCAATAAGGATGTCATACGACTTGGTCGTTAGCACATTCTTTTGCTGAAGTTCTCGATGAAATCAAAACAATGGCCGCAGGGTTTTTCCCAGGTTGTCATAGGTTTGATTTGTTTTGAGAACTCCGTATGCCTTATCAGGGGCTGGAGGAATATCGCTTGTCTAATTAGATGGCAAGCGTTATGACCTAATCAGATAACACGTTCCTGTGCCGTAGTGTGGCTTAATCAGATAACGGTTTCTGCATCATGGGATGGCTGCTAGTTAACTTGTTAACCAGAACAGGGTCAGGAATAGGGGGATCGATACAGAACCTATAAGAATACATCACACCCACTCCACGCTAACTATGGCCATGTTTACGAATCTAGGCATAGTAAAACATACTGTAGAGTATTGTGTATACCTTACCACCCCAAAATACATATAATGCGTTTCGAATAATGTAATATACGGAAAAAATATTCACATGTACTATATGCACTCAAGCTGTAGAATAATGCTAAAGTAATCACGCATATGTATACATTATTTCTAAATGGTATATGAGAATTTACACATGAAATGGCTCTTAATACAGAAGAAAAAAAGGTTCGAGACCATTTCATCACAGAATAAAAATAATTATGAACATACCAGCGGGCAGCTAATGTCTATAAAGTTTCTAAAAATAGAAAATTTTAGTTCTCTAAGAATAGTTTTTACTTTAAGCAGAAGATAAGTGTCCCGAAAAATCGTAAAAAATATTCTGGGGCTGCTGAAAAAATCGCTGTCCGTGAACTGGAGGGAAAATTGTTCATGTAATTTTATCATTAAAGTCGAAGGCCAAATTCAGGGTGTTTGGAACGCCGTGTGCTAGCTTGCTCAAAAGTCTCTATTTCTGCTCTGGTGAGAACATCATATCATTTAGACTGTCGAAAAAGCTGTCAACAGCTTCCTGGGAGAGTTCCACTAACTCGGAAAAAGGTGTAACCATGCATTCGTGCGCATGATTGTCTCCATTGACGTTTTGATTAGTATTGCTGACAGAAGGTCGTACCTGATCGATGCTGCTTTCATCTTGAACTCCACTACCCCTTAATCGTAGTGGTGAAGTTTCCACGAATGCCGTCATCAGGATTGGCAGCCGTTGAGGGCAGCACAAAGCATGAGCCTTTATCGGACCCAACAATGTTTCTGCATCCATAGGCGCATCCGATTGTAGCGTCAGACAGGTGTCCAACACGCATTCTTCTCCGCACAGCAAGCACCTTAATACAGGTAAAACACATCGATGCCACATTGGTCGAAATGAAAGAAACCAAGTCATGTTCAGGTCTCTAAGCCGGGATAGTCCCAGGATTTTTGATATCCGGTCCCGGTATCCAATGGCTCGGATTGTTTCTTCCCTTGTCGCAGGTGTTTTGTCTGTGACATGGTTTGCCATAACGAAATATTAGGACCAAGAATAGGATTCCTGCAATTAGTCCCAAAATGAGGGGAAGTCCGCCAAAAATCGAATGGACGAAGTCTGGAAAAATACCCAGTATGGCTTTGAATGGTGTTAATGCCATTGAAAATACTGTCTTAAATACTTTTGAGACTCCACTGGTATCAGAAATATTTAAGATTTCATTCAGGATTTCCGCGAAATGTATGGGGGAATTAGTTGATAACAATGAGTGAATCTCTGCAGTCGTCCTTGCGACTAGGAGATCATACGTTTCTTTTGATGACGTGAGTCTGGTCGGCGTCTGAAGAAGCACTGTTTTCATTCTGCTTAAAGTATCTATTCGAATAGAAGTAATTTTTAAGTTAGGCCATGCCCTTGCCTCCCTGTCTGGAAAGGAGCTGGGGAACAATGAGTGTCCACAGCACATGACCTTCGCAGTCGTAGTTACGAGATAAGGAGTCCCGGGCATAACACTACAACATCTGCGATCCACAATTAGAATGTAACTCCCGTTATAGAGTCTTTTAAGGAATGGTTCTATCTCTGTTGCAGGTGCGCCTAGCTGGTGACATGAAAGGTTATTTGAGTTCCCTTCACAGGCTCCATGCAAACTAATTCCATTACACAGAAGTGTACCGCTTAGTGACATCGCACAATTATTGCCACTAAGAAACACTTTCTGTCCTTTATTACTGACACATGCATGTGAATAGGGCAAGTTCCATGTTGTCTTAATGTACCCTTTTCCCAATTTTTCGTACATGCCAGCCTGTATATATTTTTGGCAGTATTGAAACCTGAAGGTTGATATTGGAATATTAATTATCCCATGTATTATCCATTCACTGACAGGTCGTTCTGACATTGTCACTGGTAATCTTTCGAGTTTCTCAATGCTCAGGATTGTATAATCAGCACCCTTTTGTGCCATACTGATTTGTTTATCAGTAAGGTTAAAGATATTGAATAGTGACGTTGTGTTGATTAAACGCCAAGGCACATAGCCTGAACGCAGATTTTGTAACGTCCAGCCAAGCTGTACAATAGAACGCAATTGAGACTGACCGTGTTGTAACAACAGTAAGTCTTGCGATATTATGTCGATTGCTGAAGACACAATGCTGTCCAAAGAAAAAATTCTGGAGGACAGAGTCATTAACCCATTGTCCACTACAGAAAGTGATTTTTCCAAATTAATACGGTCAATTTCCCGTATACTTTCCGCTGTCTCAATTTGAGTTACCTTCCAGGCCTCGTTGTAAGCTGCATATACAGAGGCTGCTATGAAGCGTTTTTGACGCTGTTTGCGCGGTCCCATAATGAAATCACGCAAGTCAGCACCATCAGTAAGTAAAATTAGGTGTTGCTTAATTTCTGTCAGTGTGGAAGTTTGTAGCCATTGAAGGCATAATTTGCCCACACTGTAGGTGGTTATTATCCCTGGGTGTTGTCTTTGGGAATATCTAGGGTCTGGCCTGGTCAATTTGAACCCCTGTTTTTTGTTCAGGAATCTGTCTTGACAGTTATTAGTATCTGTGGGCCAGATCAACCACTGTTTCCAATCAGGATGTGTTCTGTTTTGGTTTAATATATAGTTTACGTCTATATCTTCATCTGTAGAGCTATTGCTGTCCATTGTTGGCTTTGGAATAGACGGTTTATTTAAGTCTTTGATTTTGGCTAAGCCAAGACAGGTGGTTTGTTGAACAGTGTCATTTAAAAATATAATTTGTTCTGGGATCATGCAGGCTCTAAACAATTATTCTATACCTTGTACTTGCCATTCTTTTGTACCCCAAACACTTTTAACTTCAACATTTTTGTCCCAATAATCAAAACCAAAAGTATTCATTTGTTCAAAAAATGAGTCTGAATATATCAATTTCGTGTTTGTTAGCATGGTCTTTGTCCCTGTCTTATTTGACAATTTGAAATAAAATGTTTCAGCATTACTTGTGTTAAACCCTGAAAAGTATGAATATTTGTCGTAAAAGCTTCTTGAGCTTCCTTTTGGAGGGGTTGCACAATGTTCCCATTGATTATAATTTAAAACATTTCTAGGTTGTGCAGATTTATGTAGAAAATGGTTACCATAGTGGTTGTAACAGTACATACTATCATAATTAGTCGAACCCTGCAAATAATCATGTTTGGTAAATTTAGCAGACATCACTAAGTCAGACATCATATTATTTATACTTTCAAAGTCCCAATCATCAGCAAATGAGCTTGTTTTTACAAAGTCACTCAACGAGATCTTAATTTGGTGTGGATATTTCAGGATCTCAACCGGACCATAAATTTCATAGTCAGTATTGTCCCATGCTACCCCACCCGGTATAGGATTGACTGTGAAGTTGACTGAAGAAAGTTCTCTTTTCTTGACGTGTGAAGATGTGTGTGGCTTGAGGATCAAGTTGATTTTCTGACTTGCTGTGTCCATTTTAGCATATTTTCCCTCAATGAAGCGTCCCAAAGTTAGTACCATGATGAGCCAAAGTATGAGGATAAATGCACCTAAGCCCACCCAAAATTCAATCCATGGAGAAATCAGATATGTTTCTTTCAGCTGTTTCAAAAGTTCTTTAGCTTTATCTTTAAAGGTTTTTGATTCACTTAGGTCTTCAGAGGAATCATCGAAGTTTATGAAGTAGCCGGATGCAGTTCTGTCAATTGTTCCAATTGCTTCAGGATTACTGTTTCTTGCATATTCGTTTGTAACTTCATTGTAGGTTGG
Organism: Lissotriton helveticus; assembly: GCF_964261635.1. Lineage (NCBI taxonomy): Eukaryota > Metazoa > Chordata > Amphibia > Caudata > Salamandridae > Lissotriton > Lissotriton helveticus. The sequence goes on from NC_136059.1 coordinate 781,756,524, forward strand.
TGTGTCTCTACTAAATGTTTTTATTTGGGTTTTCAGAGGTTTAAGTTCCAATGCATTGTTGCATAGTCCTTGTTGTTCTTCTGTAGGCGTTTCGAATGTGATTAGCCTCTTAGTTTGGACCTCTGTATTGGTAGCAAATCTCGGTGTTCTACTACTTATCGGGAGTCCACTTGGCCTACTGTTTGTTATCGGCCACATGATTGTGGTTTTACCAGGTCGATGGATACAACTCGGTTCTCCTTTTTACCAGCAAGCGGCGGTAGTACAACTGATCTTGTCCCGTTAATAGACAAGACAGGAACTGCTTTTCTGTAAGAAGGCCCAAATTCCTTCTTTACCGCGATCTTTTCTCTGACTAGATCCCCGACTTTTGGAATCCAGACAGGTCTTGCTGGGACAGGTGGTGGTTCTTCAGTGGTTGTTGGCTGCTGTTTCAACTTTATGTTGCTCAGGTCTTTTCTTGTTTTGTTTAAGTCCTGCAAAATAGCCAAACGATCTTTGATATCAAAGCTTTTTTCCTTTACCACTGAAGTCTGACTGTCAAGATCTAAGACTAACATCCTAGTTTCAAACAATAATTCGTACGGACTGAATCCCTTCAGAGAATTTCTTGGCAGGTTATTTAGACTACGTTGGACACTTATTAGATGTTTGACCCACCCAGCTCCCGAACCTAATACCTTTGCTGTTATAGATTGCTTTATGTCACGGTTTTTTCTTTCTACAATTCCGTTCCCCTCAGGGTGAAATGGACAAGAGTACCGCAATGCAATGCCCATGCTGGTCATGGCCTCCTTATAAGCTCGAGAGCTAAAAGCAGGACCCTGGTCAGAATGCAGCATGCCAATTGCATATGTGCCGATAAAGACCTGCAAATCTTTTATAACAGTTCTGGCGTCAGCCGAGCGCTGGGGCCACATCCATATGAATCTCGTGCATGAATCCACTGCGACCAGGATATATTTATAGTTACCATCCCTTTGTAAGGGACCACAGTGGTCCAGATAGACACAGGCTAATGGTTTATCTGAGATTAGAAGGGGGGTCTGCGCTGGTCGTCTCACCGTTGATACTTTCATTCTTTGACATATTTCACATTCTAAAACATAGTTCCTTGTTTGTCTTCTCATTTGTGGCCACCAGTATCTCTGTTTTAACAGTGATACTGTGGCTGAGACGCCAGCATGTACAGAAGCGAGCCCTTCGTGTGCCGCTATTATTAGTCCTAACCTATGTTCCATGTTTGGAATTGCCCTATCCCCCACTCCAGGGATTCGAGCAAAAGGAACATTGTTTGCATCAGTAATGTATGAGTATTTTACTGGAAAGCCTTTCGGGAGTGTTTCTATCGAATCCTTTTCTGTAGCGCTGACAGCCTGTAATATTTCGCTGTCTATTTTTGTTTTTGACCGTGTGATGGCAGCTACGGAAGCCGTTTGCACAGCTGCCTTCGCGGCCTCATCAGCCAATGAATTCCCTGCAACGTGAACGCCATCACGTTGATGACTCAGTGTATGTATCACGTGAGTCTTTGGTAGTTCTTTCTGTAAAAGAACTACTTGTTCCCAGAGCATTTTATGCTTGATTGTGCCTCCTTTTGCATCCTTAAAACCATTCTGAAGCCAGATCTGCAAGTATTCGTTGTAAGACTGAACGCAATAATACGAATCGCACACTATGAGTGTGGGGAATTCTCGATCGGTATTTTCAAGCGCCATCTTGAATGCTATCAGTTCAGCTCGCTGAGCTGTACAGTCTCCCAGAGATTGTGTTTTGGTGATAGCTGGTTTAAATTTTCCTTCGTGCCAGCGACCTTTAACAATCGCGCACGCAGCACTGTAAGCTTGTTTACCCCCCACTGCGGGTTGTGCTGATCCGTCTGTATATATTATACAGCCGTAATGATCTAGAGGCAGAATTTCGGTCGGCGGAGGACATTCGAATTCGTATTGGAGAAATTCTTGTGTTTTTAAATTGGGATCAAATTCGTATACCACGTCTGTTGCAGCAAGAGAATTAACCCACTGTATCCACCTTGGATGTAGTGCTTTAGCATTCGGAATGCTTGCCTTTGTTACCGCCTCCAAGGCTGGTATCGGTGTCACGATTATTATTCGTTTACCTTGTGCCAGGGCTCGTTCTTTTGCTATAGCTGTCTGTGTTGCAGTAAGAATTTTTTCCGTTGGGCTAAATTTCATTTCAGCTTTAGTGTATAAGTGTGATTTGAATGCAATTGGTACCTTTTCTCCCTCGTTAGAGGTCAGGTATGTGAATCCGCATCTTCCTGGGATGACTCGAATCACAAGATTGCGTGTGTTATCACGTGTTTCTAATTTTGTTTTAATTAACATGTCTGTTTGTAAGGATCTCAAAATTTCTGTGTGTGTTTGAGTCCAATTGGTTCTTTTAAAATCTGGTTTTATTAGATCATAAAGGGGTTTGACCCTTTCTGCGTAATTTGCAATGTATGTTCTTCCGAAATTTAGGAAGCCTAGAATTGACTGTAGGTTTTTTAGTGTTCTAGGTGCTTGGAGTACGGCACATTTCTCTAGGAAATTGTCAGCCAGGCTTTTGCCTTCACTTGATAATTCATATCCTAAGAACAGGACTGTTAGATGGGCAATTCTAGATTTTTTAAAGTTGAATTTGTAACCCTCTGCTGCGAACCCAAGTATTATGGTGTTCACTCTCTTCAAGTGAGTATCCAAGTCATCATCTGTTAGGTATATGTCGTCGACATAAGATAATGCTTCGTCATCATATGTTTGTAGTAACTCTGTTACTCTTGCTGAGAATAATCCTGGGCTGTTCTTGAACCCTTGGGGTAACCGACAGAATTGTTTTTGAGCGCCATTTATTGAGAACGCAGACAAATATCTGCTCTCTGGTGCTATATTTTGACTAAAGAATCCATTAGAGATGTCTAATGTTGTTTTGTATTTTTTGCGCACTATGTTATTCATTAGCGCTGCACTATGAGAGTTTTGCACTGCAAAAGTTTTGCAACATGAGTTAAGGTGTCTGTAATCCAAAACTAGACGATATGAATTGTCTGGTTTGGAGACAGGAAACAAAGGGTTGTTCATTTGTGAGGTGCAAGTTTCAATCACCCCCTGGTATTCTAGTTGATCTAGGATTTCTTTTACCTGTTTTTTAGCTTCTTGCTTAATTGGGTACTGTCTTTGTGCAGTAGGTTGTGATTTTAACTGGATTTTGTGAGGAGGAGAGTCCTCATCCCATCCTACGTGATTTTTATATAAAGCAGGAGCTTGAGCTACTGCCCACTTTCTAGCAAGTGTGTATTTTTTATGAATTGGGATATGATTTGAGAAGGCAGGCATAATTATTTATTCGCCATGAGGGCAGTCCCTGACAAACTCTGGTGGCCAGTCTTTTTCAGCTAGAAGGATGTCATAGCCCTTGGAGAGATTATCCCAAAATAGTCCCCTTATTTTTCTAGTCTTATCCCCTTCTATACGTAAAGTTATTTCATATATTTTGTGAGGTTTGCTAACTCTGGTGTCTGCAGTTTCCACTTGAAGGTATTCATTCGTGTCCACTGTCTCCAGATGATTCATAAGGACTTTGCGAGCTATGCTCACTTCTGCTGCGCTGTCTAGCATTGTCTGAGCCCATTCTCCGTTTTTCAGTTGTGTCCTCAGTATTCTCGGCATTGTTAACTATTTTAATACTGGCTACCTTCTTTTTTGGAAATTGTAATTTCTTATTTGGATGAGCAGGTTCCTTGTCTTTGGACTTGACGTGCCCTTCCCTGGGTTCCGATCGTCCTCTTCTTTCCGATTTCTGCGAGGAAGTCTGAAAAGATTGAGAGGGACGTGTATCAAAATCTTGATATCTATCCGGTTTCTTTATATTATCCCTATTTCTAAGGTTGTATTTTTTCACAGAGGGCTCACTTTGGGGAGACCTAGGTCCTTGGTCCGGAGATCTTTCTCTCCGCCGAGGAGACCTTCCTCTGGACTGGAATTTCTTTTCTTTTGGATTGGATTGTTTGTTTCCATCCCAGTTCTTCTTTTGACTGTTTAGATTATTTTTAATAAATATTTTTTCAGGACTTTCAATCAGTTGGGGTTTTACTGGTATTCCACCTAAACTATCTCTACCTAGTTCCTCATAGGATTTTTTTATAATTCTGGCAATTTCAGCTGGTTGGTCTGCTATATCTGTTTCTTTTAACCTTTGGCGGATCGCCACGTTTGCTGCTTCTCCCTTTATATTGGCTAGTAATATAGCCGAGACCTGCTTGAAGTCTTTAAGTAATTTCATACCAAGAGTTAAAGCGGGTTCTGGACCGTATTCGTCTTGAATTTGTTTTAGCACATCTGGTATTACCGAGATGGATGGAACACCATGCGTTTTTGTGTAAATGGAAGCAAAGACTGTACCCCAAGTGTCACAGTCCTCCACGTGTGGTGCGATTCCCATTGGAAGACAGATAGTCAGAATCCTGTGTTTATCCACAGGAGTGGTGTCTGGAAACACCGCCTCTATTTGGGTGATTTTTTGTGCTAACCAGAATGGTATTTGTTCCCTTTTAGCTGGTACTTTACCTAGGCAGGACTGTATGTTCTGTGGTGTAATTTTATTTGTGTTCCCCTGATGAGGGGTCAGCTGTGGAATTTTAATTGCTGGTTGGATTGTTGAAGTCCGCATTACATATTGGACTAATTGTCTATGTACTTTTATTAATTGTTTTAGTTGTATTAGAAGATCTGCTGCAGACATTCTTTCGATGTCTGGATGTGGTGTGTATCCGGCTAGGACCGGCCACGTTGCTCCTGGTCTACCTAATGGACCGAGCCTGGTGATGTGATTGTTGTGTTTTAGGGCGCCATTAAACAAGAGCAGGTGCTCTTGAAATTTAAGTGGTACTTCCACCTCCTCGAAAGGAGTGTATTCTTCAGGAGGTTCCTCTGTTTTGTAATGGTGGAAGTGCTTTGTTACAGCGTTTGCTGCTGGAAAGTTTATCCATGAATAGAATACCTCTGTCTGCCGATATTCGTGTGCCTCTATTACGAATATGACTGTGCCACCTCTAGGTGTCAGTCCATTTTCTATAAGTTTTAAAGTTATAGATTTTCTTATGTTGACCGGGATGAGTATTAAATCCGGGTCTGCTTCTTGCATAGTATTATCAGCTGCTACGAGTTCAGCTGCTACTCTAGCTATCTCTCTTTCTTCTTCAGTGTCTGACATTCTACTGTCAGGAAGGTTATTTTGTTTGTTTGCAGATCATGTTTCTTTGGAAACAAAGATTAGATGCACAATATTTTGGAACAGTGTATCCTTCAACGTTGACTAAACCAAGAACCATACATAGGAGTTTCTTCCTGCGAGGTTTGGCGGATATGACCTTTCACCCACTCCAGACGTCTTTGGAGTATTACGGGTAAAAAGGGGTCTGAGTGAAAAAGCACGACTGAGTTACTCTAATGTCTTGCGTTAGTTTTATCGCCTTTCCAAACGTTGGGCGCCATGTAGTGTAGTTCCTATTATCCCAATAGGCTCTGCGCATTGGAATAATACCTTCAATAGTATAGGCCTAGACCAGACGTTAACTAGGTCTTCTATTGTCGATATTAGACTTAAAGTTTTGGGTTTGCCAGCTAGCTCAGAGTTCACTAGAAACTTTCTCGAATAGGCAAGGAGGAGTTGAACCTCCCTGGATAGACAAGAAGGGATTTAGTTTCTGACAACCATAGAACATGACAACTTTGCTCTCCCCTAATCAAGAGTGTATCTCTAGAGTCGTGTGAAAACAAAAGACAACTTATTTTACTCAGTCAGTACGTGCATTCTTAGTCTCACCAGATTGTAGAGAAAAGGAAGAGACGGACGTGTTCAATAAAAGATGTTATTTATTGATCAGTCTCTTTTCTCATACAAGAGAAATGGATTGATATTATCGCAATACTTATGGTTAAGTAAAGTGCCAGAGAAAAGAAGGATGAAGGAAGTTCTCTGGAAATTCTACGAAGTAAGGGATGAACTGTCGATGAGCGACTCTGGAATTTTCTTATATACAGGTGACAAAGTGGTGCCTCCCAAGAAACTGATCCCGCTCCTGCTGTGCCAGCTACATGAAGGACATCTTGGCATTGTAAAACAAAATTGTGTGTGAAGCAAATGTATTGGCGGCCGGGACTGGACAATCAAGTGGAAAGGCACGTGAGGGACTGTGACCAGTGCCAAGGAGCAGACAAGATATTGACGCCATTGAGACCTGCACTGGGAAGATTTGACCAACCGCGCAACCCGTGGGAGGATGTATTGGTTGACATTCTGGGACCCGTGTTGGATAACCAAGGTATGCCGAAATACTTGTGTGTTTTGGTGGACAAATATTCCAAGTGGCCAGAAATACACATGCAGGAAGAGATGGACACTGACACAATCATCAAGTTTCTCACCTCAGTGTTCCTGAGAGAAGGAATCCCGAGGACGATCCTCAGTGACAATGGTCCACAGTTCACATCGGAGAAATGGAACAAGTACGTGGAAAGGAATGGAATCAAAGTGAAACACACATCAGTGTACCACCCGTCGAGCAATGGACAGGTGGAGAGATTTAATAGAGTCCTCATGGGATCCATACAAGCTGCCATCATGAAGGGAAAGGATTGGGAGAAGGAAATCCAAAGCATGTTGTGGGCGTATAGGATTACTCCCACCTCTACAGGCTACAGTCCTTTCCAGATCCTAAGAGGCAGGCACCCGTTCACGAAGGACAATGTGGTCTGGAGAGAGAAGACCGTCACCAGCAAGTGGTCACCTGCTGTAGTCCAGCACAATCTCGAAAGAGCCCAAAAAGTATATACTGAACACTATAACCGGAGAAGAAATGTGAAGGAAGCAGCTTTGGAAAAAGGGGAATGGGTGAGAGTCAAGTTGGCTGTGCTAAAAAGGAAAGGAGAAAGCAAGTACAGTCCACCCATGCAAGTGGAGGAGGTATATGACAGAGCTGCGTTGCTTAGTGATGGAAATGTGTGGTCTCAAGACCGCATGGCTAAAATTAACAAGATTCTACAGTGGCCTGAACAAAAAGAGAAAAGTCAACAAGATCAAGGAATGAGAGGCACAGAGGAGAGAAAGGTGGAAGAAAGGGAAAGCCAAGAGGAAGGACATGTGTATGCAGAAGGAGAAGATCTGGAAGCTCCGAGGGTAGAGGAAGAGAGGACTGAAAAGGACATGACACCCAAGGAAAATGAACTGAGTCAGATGAGGAGCGGAATGTTGAGCCCGGTGAGAAATGGTGGCCGAGAAGCTTCTACCCCGGTAAGGCGTACACATGCAGGGAGAGCGGTGGTCTTACCATGTTTTCTGTTTGTATAAAAAAGAGGGAGATATGTAGTGTAGCGATCTAGGGGCATATTATCAAGGGGGTTTATCTCCGCTTTTTTGGCTTTAAAAGCCAAGAAAGCGGAGATAAAATTATCTCCCTATTACCAAGCTGTCGCTAACACCAGTTAGCGACAGCTAATAGGAGATAGCGACCATCTTGGGCCCCGCTTTGCATGTCAGTGATATTTATCACTAATGACATGCAAAGTGGGCGTGCCAAGATGTTAGCGACTGGAAACAGTCGCTAACATTGCTATCTCCTATTACCAACTTTTGGAGATATTCTCCAAAAGCTAACACCTGCCCTGAGCAGTTCTTAGCCATATTATCCAATGGGAGGTGGATAACATGGCTAAGAGCATTTGCTCGATAATGCATGAATATCGCTGACTTTTCAGCGATATTCATGCATTGCGGCCGTTTTTTATCGCATTTGCGATAAACCTTGCTAATAGCAAGGTTTATCTGCGATAAAAATCGCCGATTTGCGGCGATAATTTTTGTCTCTAAACAAGTTAGAGACAAAATTTATCTCTATTGGTTGGTAATATGCCCCCCAGTCCTCGGAGGGCGCGTGATGACGCGACACGCCCGACGGTACCGCGGGAAGTTGCGCGCATGCGCGAGGGGGAAATGTGATATGCAGAGCGGATCGGAGCGCGAACTATGTAAGACGCCCGGCGCTCTTTCTGCAAATCATCTTAAATAAAGAATAAACCCTCACTGGGTAAACATTGAGTCTGCTTTGTGTTTAGGTGATGTAAGCAACATCACAGACACACTATGTAAAAAATATTTTGATGGGTAGAACAGAGGTGGCCAAGTGGGTGCGCTACTTGGGTACAGCCCACAATAAGTAGGTGAGTGAGAAGGCAGCATACACGTCAGGAAGGGCCTTTACATTTGCATAGGTTCAACTCGCGGGTGGTCCTTGCGCGGGTTCGGTGTAGGTGTGCCCGCAGAGAGCCAGCACAACTGCTCAAACTTGTAATCAGCCCCATAGTACTTCCCTAATGTGAGCAGTGGAAGGATACAAGTAATTTAATTTAAAAAGTTTTAAAGAGGCTGTGCTCCAGAGGAGTGACCAACGTAAAAAATGGGTGGGACAAGCACAACATGGACAAGGTTAGCCACAGAATAAAAAGCAAGCAGATAAGAGTGACAGCAAAGGCAACTAAGAGTAAGGCCAAAGCCCAATGGAAGTTTTTGGTAAAGTCCACGATAGGCTTTCGCCTACCAGGAAGGTGAAACCTAAAAACTATCAATTCTTCCATCAACACTGAGGTTTTGGAACTTTTAATTAACAGCAACCATAGCCAAATGACGTAAAAAGTAAATATGTATTGAAATTATGGGCATTTTAACTAATTCATTAAGACTTTCCAAATTAAATTTAAAAATAAAATGATTCATCGAAGTTTATAAAATGGGAAGACACATTTACCAGTGAAGTGAAGCTGGTTCTATTCAAAATAATTTATAATATGTATTTGGAAAATCTGCCGTACACTGAGTAGCTGCCAATATGTAATTGAAATATTTGTTGAAACTCTGTCATGGTGCTTCTATCAGGTTCGTCTTTAAGTCCGCTTATATGCAGTGGAAAAATTGGCACTCCATGGAGGAATCGTCCACAATATTGGTTACTGCCCATCAAGATTCATCAAGCTCCAAACAAAAAGCCCAATATCATTCAGCCTAAGATATAATTTTGACTACACATCCTGAGGAAAATATCAACAAAAAAAGTGAATATAGTGACCTGTTAAAACAACACTGCCCAGCATGGTAGCCATTGGCGCACACCTCTGTCGGTGACATACAAATTTCCGTTTATTAGATCCTCAAAGCATATCTCCAAAGACTTTTAACGCTCTCAGTTCAAATACTTAAAATTTGCCTTGAAGGGGGCGTGGCCAGCTAAGATGGCTGAGTGGAAGTAATCCACGGAGGCTCTGCTACCGTTATTGACAAAGCCTTAGTAATATATCAGCTACGGAACGGCTCTGCATTGCAGAGGTGGTGTAACCATGCAGGTACACTGATGACATCCCTCGGAGTGCTGAAAATAGCTACTGTGGGGCAGCTGTACAAGGATTCGACAATCGGGCCTGTGGTCAAGAAGCGGTGGACTTGTGTGGCAGTGGCTCCTGGAGTTGAGGAGGGAACAGGAGCGGGCTGCATTGCTTCCTCCCTCCCCTGAGCGGCGTCGAAGTGGAATCTGAAACTGGAGGAGCAGAGAGACAACACAAGTGAACTGTATAGGTCGCAGTAAATGGCATCCCCGAGCCTGCCCCGGAGGCATAGAGATATCCCAGCCGGTCTATGCACAACTTACCCACCTGCCCTGCGGGAGACTGCCCACAGGGGGGACACCCGGCGATAGCTCAATGCCCTGATGCTGCTGTGGCGGGCCTGGACTCTGAGGACCGCAGGAGCCATTTGCCTGGCCCTCTGAATGCTGGTGCGCTAAGACATAAGGCAGTGTCGCTGACTCAACAAGCTGCCCCTGTGCTCCTCCTCCAGTTCTCCAGAGACTTTGTGCAACGCTGGAGCAGATAAAGGGTGAGGTGGCGTTCAGTTTCAGTGGAGGGTGCCCCAATGCCAGCTCTGTGTGCTTCTGTCACGAGAGAGACCTTGGCTACATATTCAAGAACTCAAAGCAGGGAAGTGCAACTGGAGACTGAGCCAGGCCCGGGAGGGTCTCATCCGACTCAACATTGTACATATAGGCAGGGGGTCAGTCTTTGCTCTGTTGCTTGGAGCCGTACCGGTCTGAGCACAGGTGTCAAGGCCCCCAGGAGTATTTCAAGGCAACTGGAGGAGAGAGTGAGGCATGGCACCGGGCAGTCAGACTCTGTTCAGGGGGTCGAACAGAAGCGGGGCTTGAAGGGCCCTGTGGAGCGACTTTTGGTGTTGAGGAACAACAGTGGCCTGAAGCATCGTTTGGAGCCAGTGGGGACCTCTCTGGATCATGTCTCACTCCTCTGCATGGAGTGGCCTCACAAGAAGGGGAACAAGCATTTACAATGCAATAGGTCTCCCATCATTAAAGTTTGAGCTATTGGCATTGTAAATGACAATGCCTTTTATTCATTTGTTTTTAAAACTTGCAATCGGTGCATCAACACGCACTTTGAAGGTATAGTCCTTGCTTACGATGAGCAAGGCTGGCAGTAAAATAGACTGCCAGACTTGCTTCTCATAAGCATGGACTATACGTAAAAAGCAATGCTTTAGGTCGAGACCTAAAAAAAAAGTGTACCAGGCCCTTCTCAGAAGGCCATTGCAGCTTGCACCACCTATTGTCCTTGCCCGCGCTACTATTGACAGTACCTACACAAAACAACTACTATTTATCACACGCATACAAGTGTGACAACCCAAATTATTCCAGGCTCTCAAACATTTAAGAAAGTCTTAGGCGGCATGTAGGAGTCATTTTAAATGTATATAATCAACTATTGTACAAATCTCTAAATTAGACAAACAGCGCGACCAGGTGGAAGATGATTGTAGTGCCCGTGTTGACAATTAAGGGCATTGCTGAACATTGGAAACCACCTGTGCAAATTAAGCACAAGACCAACTTGAACCGGATTTTTTAGAGAGTTGCCTGACAATGGGCGGAGCCATTCCCCCCTGCCTCCACCATTCCCCTGGCTTTTCTGCCACATGATTTGGGATGAGGGCAGGAAAAGGATAGGATAGTGGCAATAAAGGGCAGTCGAGGTGATAGGGATATTTAGAGACAGGTAGGTCAGGAGTTCAGGCATCTTACCGGCTCCATAATCACGTGGGCAGACAGGGACAGGTCATAATTTTAATGTACTTGTATATGATGGAATTCGTTTTTTTTGTGCTAATAAAGGTTTATGGTATGGTGTTTTATTGCACTTGATCCACTCTACACTCGAATAGTCTGGCCTGATTGTGACTTCTATTCCAGCCCCAGCTTTTAGAGGCAATCTTTTATCAGAAACGCAAAAGCTTCAGAGGGTTTTCAGAGGCAATGGCATGACACTGACAATATGGCACCTATAACCCTAGCATTTATTAGGATTCTGTTTTATGCAGATTTATGTAGCTCGAACTCGACCCAAAGGTATTGGAGCGCTTTACATGAGCACCGGTTACGTTACTCAAGGACACATTCAGGCAGGATGTGGCGTAAAAGTCAGAGCTACCAACGTTGGATCTGGGAAACCGGGTTCAGTCTTAGTCCAACATCCTGAGATTCTGGGCAAATCACAATCACCCGTGCCTACCAAAAATGAATGTGTCCTTGTGTGACGTAACTGGTGCTCATGTAAGGCGCTCCAATACCTTCGGGTCGAGTTACCGCTATATAAAGCTGCATTTGTGATCCACCCCTAGCCGTAGGCACTAGTCCATAGCCCTTCAAATGGCAAAGGTGGACGACCGACCCCGCACCGGCGTTTCAGCTGCGATAAAATGTGTGATTGGCCATCACACTCCCCGACATAGTGTTAGGTGCTGACACGTGACTGACTTGTCCCAACCGGTCCAGAAATCAGTCAGGGGTAGGAGAAGAGATAATCTTAAGAGCGGGTACCATCTGCGTCTGTGCTGCTGCGTCAGCTGTCTAAACTCCTCCCCCGGCTGCTGCAGTGGGGTTACTGCAGGTGCCGGCTCAGCGCGCCAGCCTTCCAAAGAATCGCTCAAACTGTCAATCAGCTGCTAAACACTGCACGGACGTGAGCACAAACCACAAAACACTAACGTAGAAACCTGCACTCGTACAACTTGCAAACAATGTGCAAATGTGTACCACCATAATATGTAAACCAAAATGTGCACTTATACAACTATATGCAAACGTGCGACACCATAAAGTGCAAAGAAGCAAGCCAGCAAAATGCATATATAATGCAAATAAACACAATCATAACATCTGCTCCAACAATGTTTACTATTTGGAACTGGGGGAGCAGGTTCGAGTCTCCACATCCTGTGATTCTGAGAAAATCTATTAATCTCCACGAGCAAACAAATAAAACAGTGTGTCCGTCTGTAATGCAACTGGTGCTCATGTAAAGCGCTCCAATACCTTCCGGTCGAGTTAGCGCTATATAAAACTGCATAATAAATACATAAATAAAGTGTTCTGGAAGATCCTTGACATATAGTAACCAATAGCTGCCATGCTTTCTGGTCGTGTTAACTGTGTTTATGGGATGCGCAGGCAAGACTTTATAAAGCCAGCAGGATCTGCAAAACTTTGTACATAATACTCTTTCTGACTCATTGAAAACCTAACGGCACAGTGTTTTTCCGCAGTCTCTTAGAGCATTGGCCAGGAATCGCATGGGGATTTGGCTGCCTGTGGTGGGCGGAACAGGGATGACTCTCCAATTGATGGCACAGGCGCCAAAGGTAAGAGGGAGAATTCTCTGTAGCAGCACCTGAGAGAGACGCCTGGCCATCGCAACATCGGGTTAGACATCCGCAGTGTGCATTTTGAATGAGTCTTTTTACTCTTTACTATATAAAACATTCTTTTTTTGATCAGTTTATAGTCGAGAAGAGGATGTGGAATAAAGGCGAGAACTGCCGACTCTGGAACTGGGGAACCAGGTTCGAGTCGCGGTGTCTGCCTCCAATATCTTCGGGTCGAGCTTGCAAGACTGCAAAATAAACAAGTATGAGTTAGTGCAAATGGGATGTGTCACGCACCAGTTCTCTGACGTGATCTGTAGCCGGGGAGCCACCCCGTCTGTGCATTCGTCATGTAAGCGTCACCTCCTGCTCCCTGCCCGGCTGCTCTCGATCTACGAGACTCGCCGCCCGGACGTGGACGCTCTACCCTCCGCCCCCCGAGTCCTGCCCTCTGTGAGGCAGCTCCGCGGCTCTCCTTCATGCTCCTCTCCCGGGATCCTCGACACTGGTGTGCGGTGTTGTTCGGTGCTGCGGTGAATACCACTCTCACCTGCTCGGCACCCAACAGGGCTCTGCGATGGAGCCTTCTTGTGATTGAACCCCACCGGTTTCACTTTGTTGTTTTTAATAATATTGCGCTCGCTGCTGTTAAAGCACACTTTGAATACTTTTATTTCTTGCATGCCTTTAATAATGAACACTTCGCGCGCTCAAGCGTCTGAAAAAATCTGTGGCGGAGAGGGGAGGGAAAGTGAAACTAACTGCAGGAGGTTTGCAAGGGAGATGGGCACAGCGAGCGCATGTTCAAGCGCGCGACCTGATCCGATTCCAGTATGCTGCGCGTGCCCATCTCCTGTCTCCTGGGAAGCAGAGCTGGTGACTATAGGTCTCGCAGGCGAGACAGCGCTTTCGCGCTGTAATCACCAGGTGCGAGACCTAATTAGCGAGGGATGAAGTAATCTTCAGCGGCTCCGAAATTCTCCCCTCTCACAGACAGACATGAGCTTTTCTGATCTAGGCCACACATGTGACATTCAATCATTACCAGACTCTATACCTGACAACGTCTTCCATCTTTATGCCTCTGTTAGAAATGGGGGTCTCTAGTTGGCAGAGGTAGGTACCTACGTCCAAATAGGGACCCATGCTTCTAGTCAGGGTAAGGGAGAAACCCACTCATAACCCCTGCTCACCCTCTTGGAAGCTTGGCACGAGCAGGCAGGCTTATCCTCAAGGCAATGTGTAAAGTATTTGTACTAACACTCACAGTAATACAGTGAAACAACACAATTGGACACCACACCAGTTTAGAAAAATAGACTCTCTTTATCTAAACTTGACAAAACCAAAACAACAAAAATCCAACATACATAGTTAAGGAAATATGGCTTTCAAAAGGTTGTTACAACAGAAAAATAGACGTTGCAGGTTCTGTATTTCTTTAGGCAATTTGTACTCATAGACACCGATCTCCCTTGCAACGCTGTGGTGCCTCCTCTGTTTATTGAACGGTTTGTGCCGACTCTGGGGTCAATTACCAAAGAAATATGCCCCCCAGGTGCTCAAAAACCAGTGTCAGGAAAAAGGGGCCAGATATCGCAACTCTCCGTGGTGCTGGTACGGGCCGTAATCAGGATAAGATCTCACAACAGTTCCCTGGCAGCACCCCACGTGGCGGCTCGGGGGTGCTGCTCTGAGCGTTACCTGGGAGACGAGATGGACACCAGCTCGAGGCTCTTCAGGACTCCAGCTCGCCAATCCTCCCTACGCTGCACAGGGAGAGCGGGGAAGCTTCTTTCTGCTTTCAGTGCAGCCTCGCTCACTCTGTGGCGAAGTTGACGCACTGCTGGGCAGCTGAGCAGCGGAGGTGTCCCGGTTGCTAGGCGATGCCTCGGAGCTGATCCTGCTCCCACCTGGCGCCCTCATCTGGTGATCACAATCTTGCTGACGACTCGGGTCAGCGGTGGTGACGGCCCCTAGTTGATTGCGGCTTCGTCAAATTTCCCGCACCCACCAGCTGTGCACTGACACACACGCACAGCGTCACAGAGCCGCATTTGGGAAACTAAGCACTTTCAAGATGTGCAAGTTTCTCGGAGGTCACAGACGGTGCAGACACACGTCCACACCGCCAGAGGAGCGATCTTGAGGAACAAAGCACTCTCGAGTAATGCAGGCTTCACGAAGGTTACACGCTGTGCCCAGACATACGCACACAGCATCCTAGCGAGGATTTTGGAAACTTTGTTGTTCCTGAGTTTTCACAACAGGAGGCCAGCTCTCCTCAGGCCCTTGAAGATTTCCTTTAATTAAAGGACACAGCACACAGCAAAGTCCTTCTTCCCTTGGCAGAATAGCAACTGCAGGTCAGCCCCAGAACACACAGCAAGGGCAGTCCTTCTTCCCAGTTTCTTGCGCTCTTCTCCTTGGTGAAGGTTCTTCTTAATTCCAGGATGATCTACAATTCAGGGATTTCAGCTCTAATATTTATACCTCAAAATGTCTTTGTTCTCTTTGTGTAAGGGGTCCTGAACCCAGTCCAAACTAGTTCTGGGTGCACTCTGCCAGTGCACAACTTCTTCCTTTGTTAGTGTGGGCCAGGGTCTTCAGACACACCGCAGGAGGTGGAGCCATTCTTTTGTGGAAGGCAGGCACAGCCTTAGTTAGGTACTTGGACTACTCCTCCCACCACTCCAAATGCAGATGCAGGCCTATTCAGCCTAGGGCTGGCTCACTCAGACTCCTGGAGCCACCCCAGCCCCTGTCACTCCAAAGCCAGACAGTCAATACACAAACAAGCAGAGGCACACAGGAAGGTGGACAAGAAAGCCACTTTCTAAAATGCTATTTTTTAAACTCGGAAATCAAAAACCCTCCTTACTAAAAGATGTGTTATCAAATTCTGAGTTCAGGGATACCAGACTCCAATTTTCAATCTTACTCCTATAGGAAGATATGCTTGTAAAATGTAACAAAGCATTCCCTATGCTGTCCTATGGGCAAGAGAGCCTTTCAATAGTGCAAAACGAAGTTGGCAGTATTGCCCTATCAGGACATGTTACTCACACCAGTACATGTCCTACCTTTCCCATACACTGCACCCTGCCCAGGGGGTGCCTTGGGCCTACCATAGGGGTGTCCAATGTGTAAGAAAAGGGAAGAGTAATGCCTGGTGTTAGAACTGGGGGTCTCTAGTTGGCAGAGGTAGGTACCACTGTCCAAATAGGGACCCTGCTTCTAGTCAGGGTAAGGAGGAAACACTCTTAGACAGCCTCTGCTCACCTTCTGGGTAGCTTGTCACAAGCAGTCAAGGCTTATCGAAGGCAATGTGTAAAGTATTTGTACCAACACTCACAGTAACACAGTGAAAACACCACAAACTGACTCCACAACAGTTTAGAAAAATAAAGATTTTAATCTAAACTACACAAGACCAAAACAACAAAAATCCAACATACTCAGTTCAAGAATATGGTTTCAAAAGAGTTCTTAAAGTTGCATTAAAATAATCCACAGTTGTGTCACGTTTTAGCCAACAGTACCTTTAGATACGACAAAAGTTCCAAGTGAAAGCTGTAGCATTGAAAAGCAAGCAATGCGTCACTCCTGAGACCCTGGGGAGGCGATGCGACAACCGCGCTGGATGTAGCGGGCGTGTTGCAGTGACTCCAGTCTGTACGGGGAGGAATACGATACCTTGCGTGGATTCCAGTGCACAGGTTTCGGTGGAAGCGGATGGCAAAAGGTACGATGGGACAATCTTCGGGGAGGCGATGATCTCCGGTGCAGCGACGATGCGTGGCTCAGCGTCGATCTTCTTCTCTCGCGGCCCCTCAATGCGATGGCTCTGCGACGACTCTCGCAGCGACGTGATGCGGTCCGCAAGCAAGCGGTGCGACGATCTCACCCAGTGACGACAGGCTCTGTGACAATACTCGCAGCAATTGTAATCTTCCCACACTGGTCTGGTGCATGCCGCAAGCGAAGGATGTGACAACTCTGGCAGTGGCAACAGGCGCTGCGACGATCTCGGCCTTCGTAGCAGCGGGAATTTTCTCGCACTGACGGTGATGCGCTCCGCAAGCTACGATGCGATAAAACTTGCAGAAAGACTTTAAAATCTTGGTTCCCAGCTTCCCAACACAGGTATAACTTCCAGAGGCACCACAACTGGCCCAAGCACTCTAGGAAGGACAGAACTCTCTCAGCAGAGTTTAGGGAAGCTGGGGGTGAAGTCCTTTTGTTCCTGGGACTTCTTAACAGGGAGCCAGCTCTTCTCAGACCCTTGGAGATTCCTTCAAGCCAGGGGACACAGCACAAAGCAAAGTCCTTCCCCTCTCCTTGGCAGCAAAGCAACTGCAGGTCAGTTCAGTAAAGCAACAGCAGGACAGTCTTCCTTCTTCAGTCTTCCAGCTTTCTCCTTGGCAGAGGTTCCTTCTTGATTCCAGGATGATCTAATTTTCTGTGGTCTGGGGTCCTGTACTTATACCCCAAAAAGTCTTTGTTCCCTTTGTGCAGGAGGGCTCTGAGCCCGGTCCAAACCAGTTCTGGAGCACTCTGTTTACATGACTCCTTCTTTCCTTTCACAGTGCAGAGCAGAAATATCAGACGCCCCACAGGAGGTTGAGCCAGCATTGTGGAGGGAAAGCACAGCCCTGGAGCACTTTGTTGACATGATACCTTCTCTCCTTTCACAGTGCAGGGCAGAGACATCAGACGCACCACAGGTAGTGGAGTCAGCACTGTGGGGGGCAGGCACAGTCCTATTCAGGTCCAAGGTGCAACTCCTCCCTCCCATCTAGATGCAGATCTGTCTATTCACCACTGTGTGGACTCATTATGTCTCCTGGAATCCCCCAGCCCTGTCACTCACAAACCAGACAGTCAATTCACAAACACCCAAAGGCACACAGAAAGGTCAGACAAGAAAGCAGCCACTTTCTAAAAGTGTTGTTTCCAAACACAGGATTTAAAAACCATCCTTCCTAAAAGATGGGTTATTAAATTCTGAGTTAAGGGATACCAGATTTCAATTTTCTATTTTGCTCCTATGGGAAGATATGCAGGTAAACATTATACACAGCATTCCCCATTATAGCCTTTCAATAGTGAAAAACGAAAATGGCTGTAATTCAATACCAGAGCATGGCACCTGCACCAGTACATGCTCTACCTTTCACATACACTGCACCCTGCCTAAGGGAGTACCTAGGGCCTTCCATAGGGGTGTCCAATGTGTCCGGAAAGAGAAAGATTAGGCCTGGTCAGTGGGGACACTGACCAGGAAGACATGGCAGTTCACAGACTGCACACAGGCACGGCGGTGGCAGGCCTGAGACGCCATTTTAGGGCTACTCATGTGCATGGCACAATCAGTGCTGCAGGCCCACTAGTAGCATTTGTATCACCAGCCCTCGCACACTAAGTGCACTTTACTAGGGACTTCTTGGTGATAAAAATATGCCAATCATGTATAACCAATTACAATAACAATTTACACAGAGAGCATATGCACTTTAGCACTGGTCAGCAGTGGTAAAGTGCCCAGAGTCCTATTGCCAACAACCACAGGTCAGGGAAAACAAGGGAGGAAGAAACAAAACGTTTGGGGATAACCCTGCAAAAAGGGCCATTTCCAGCACCTGGCAAGTGGGTACACTGGCCAGGGAAAAATGGCAGTCAAACTGCGCGCAGTCACTGCGGTGGCAGGCCTGAGACAAATTTTTAGGGCTACTCATGTGGGTGGCACAATCAGTGCTGCAGGCCATCTAGTAGCATTTGCTTTACCAGCCCTGGCACATATAGTGCACTTTACTATGGACCTACTGGTAAAACAAATATGCCAATCCGGTAGAACCAATCACAATATCAATTTATACAGGGAGCGCTTGCACTTTGACAGAAAAGGGCTGCAGCACAAGCCTCAATGCAAAAAGACATGTTTGGAATCATCTCTGCGCAGTGTGCCAGGCAATATGGTTCCTGGCACAGGGCACATGGATGTTTCAGAGGGACCACTGGTGCCCCTGGACCCCATAGCAAAGTCCCAGTGGGGACGGGCCCTGCAAGGGGCCCTCACAGTACCATTCCAACAGCCTTTCTATGGCAGTGTGGGCCTCCATGGAAAGGCTGTCGGAAAGGGACATTGTAATCCCTATGATGTTGCCTGAGCAGGCACCGCCCTATTGAAGGGTATTATGCTCTGACTGACATGCTCCTTCAGCCCACCGGAAGCGTCTGTCGTTCCCTCCGCCCGCTGCCTCCAACAGCCAGCAATATAATAATACGGTTGGACCTCTGCACCAGATATCGGACTGAACGCCACCAACAGGCCCCCATGGTGGTCCATCCAACGTCATAATCGGGCCCTTTGTGTTATCATTGGGACCATTAGAGGCCTACCTATCCAGAGGTCCCCCACTGGTGGCCTGCCCCACGAGGGTAAGGGTGTTACACCTCTTCTAGTTCTAAAGTTCAGCTCTCATTCCTTAGAAGTGTCTAACAAGCTGTTCTCCTTTTAAAGTCCACATACTGCTCTATCTGCGTACCTTTACTAACAGTTTTTGTCTTTTCTTTTTTCACTCTCATAGGTGTTTTTTTTGTTCTCCTGGTTCCTTTTCTCTTTTAGGGTGTTTCTTGTTTCTCTCAATAAGGGTAGGGTGGGAGGGCCAGGTGAGGAGGGTAAGGGCAGGTGGAGGGAGGCAGGTGGAATTAGTTTCTGAGAGACCTAAATTGTTTGATTTGAGTTTCTGTAACAGCAAGGTTAACAGGTAAAGATATGTTGGGGGAGTTCCGCCCTTTTTCAATGATATTGTTGTATCATGTGTTGGATTCTTGACAATATATGGTCTGGACTCCTATTGTGTGTATGGATGACACCTCCCACAAGTAAAATCCAATAAAAAAGAGTTTTTACAAAAACATTTGCCTTGAAACTATCCAGTGGTGAAACAAATCCAAGTGGCTAAAAACAAACATGTAGCTCTGCTCCGCAGAACTCCTTTCCTGAAGAGGTGAGATGCCTAAAATATGTGATTCTTTTTTGCAAAAATATGAAAACCCACCTATTTAAAAAAAATACTTGGACTAAGCCTCTTCTCAGATCTGAAACTAAAGTCTGTGCTTGCTCTCTTCTGGTCATGCCTTTAGATCTCTATTAATTCCTTGTTGTCTTGTCCCTTATTACTGTTCCTTCACAGAATCCACAAACACAGAATCTCATGTTCATATTCTGTCTATATGCTTATTTTATCTATGTTTTCCTTTTATCTGCCGCCTACAACAACACTTCCGCCTAACATTCCCAACTTACCAAATATTTTAAGTAAAACAGCTTCTATCTTCTGACTAACAAATCTGAAATCAATTTATTAAAAATCCTATTGAAAGAACTGTTATTTATATCACCCTGTTCCCTCAGGGTGACCAATTTTAGATTAAAATCCTTAGAATTCGACAGGGGTTGAAATGGAATGGTGCTGACACTTCACAAGCTAGCACGCATTAACAGCCTTCTCTCTTCGTGCCAGTAGGATCTTGCTGATTATCTCATATCTTACTTCTTTGGACCAGTGTAGGCAGTGCTTAATTTGAGCAGGTGCTTTTCTCTGCTCAGCACCCGCACTTAATTGTGAAAACTGGCACTCAGGCAAACAGCGCCACCATGTGGCAGACTGCCCTAATTTAGAGATCAGCACAACAACATCAGTTTTTAGGTCTTGCCTGGGCAGCACGCATGCGCTGCTCTAGGAGGGCCTTTAGCCATTGGTCTTCACTTTTGAAGCACTGCACTCGTGATTGTGGCGGTATCCAGCTTGCGGGAGCAAGCAGCGGCGCAGCATGTTAATTACAAACATATGGCCTCTGCTCGCTCCCGCAAGGTGGATGCCGCCACAAGCACGAGTGCAAGTGCTTGAAAAGTGAATACCGCTTGTTTCAAATTGCGATGCACTTTCTTTTTTTTTTAAATATAGAAGTTCACTGTCATACTCACTTCACAGTACTCCGTTCCTCGTGAGCCCACCCTACCACACCCTGTTTCATGAGAATTTTTTTTTCTCCAATTCCAGCACTGCACTGGATTCAAACATATACTGTTTATTCCTTGTAAATGTAAGGCGGATTACTGTACTACTTCTCTAGCGCTTGGTTTTTTTAAGATACGCAGTTAATGTGTGCATTAGACTTGCTGAATATTGAATTATAAAGAAACGATAAAGCAAAGACAATGGAGGGCTAGTTGCTTAATCTTGCTTCCGCTAAGATTAAAAACAACCGGATTTCAGATTTATTGCTGAAAAAATCATGACGCCTCCAAAATTCGGAACAAGCTTGGTTTTGTAATCTATGATTTGTGGGAAAAACTATTTTTTATTGCGTAATGTTCAAAACGCTTAATTTTGCAAACGGGGAAAGAAAATATTGAGAATATAAGGTTTTTTTGAAACAGACTGTGCCATCTGTCTATAACATTGAGAGTTTGCGAATCTCTGGAAGAGAACATAACATGTTCACTTTGCTGACTGAACCACCCCAGTGCTGGGCACGTTTCTGCAGTCTGGGCTTCTACTGTGCCATCTGTGCCCGCCAGTTGTACGGCCACCAGCCTCGGCCTCAGTGAGTAGGCTGGCTCCAGCACAGACGGGTCTGGGACCTCAACCACGGATAGACGGGCCTAAGGGTCTCTCCTCACTCGTCAACAGTTCTTCCATGCAGAATACGGCAGTGACCGCGATCCAGGAACGGAAGTGCGTCTCAACATCCGAGGAGCTCTTTTCAGCTGTGAAATGACTGGGGTCAGTGTTTGATGACCTCTTACTCCTTCGCCGTTGTCGCCTCTGGCACCAGCTTCTTAGCTAGGGCGCACCGGGCTATGCAGTGCGCATGTGGGTACAACTCAATCATTGTAGATGGAGGCCACGAGAGGGCAAATCCAGACACTCTGGTGCCTAGGTGAGGAGCTATGTCCTCTACGCGCCAGGGTGCAGGCTCGGCAGAGAAAATGGTGCATGCCACAGTGTAAATTACCAACTTAGTACATGAGGTGACGCGGCTCTACTGCTTGCGTGAGGATTCCAGGCGCTCACAGTCATGCAGCAAAGAAGTACAAAATGCGTTATACTAACACGAAATGAGAGGTACTTGGCAGGGCTATCTAGTTATTAATTTCCTTTTACCTCTAGCTGTTAAGTTGTTTATGTTGATTTACATGTCTGAAAAGTGTCATGATTAGCCTTTTTTGCGGGCATCTTTATTGGCACACACAGAATGGTACATCTGGCGCATGTTAAGTATCTTATGCCCTAGGAACATGTTTTAATTTACTAACAATAATTAAACTGGCAATGAAAGAGATTGCTCATCTCACTTCATCTCTGAAACAATTAATGTAGTGATTCCTTCATTCAAACTCTAACTCACTCACTCATGCTCTTATTTTGTGTATGCAGTAACTCTGTTCCGCTTCCTGGAGGTGGTGTGGGTGAAATTTGCATTGGTACTTTGGGCTACATGTATGAAATGTCCATTTGCGATTCTCAAATAGCGATTTTTTGAGAATCCCTATTTGAGAATCGCAAAACGCTATGTATGTAGGATTTGCAATAAATGTTGCGAAACCTACATATTCCTTAATTGCGAATAGCAAATTGCGATTCGCAATTACGGAATACCTCCATGGGAAGACATTCTCAATTTGCGATTCCCAATTAGAGAATCGCAAATTGAGAATGCAATTTCAAGGGTGCCAGGGTGTCAAAAGGACACCCTGCTGCACCCATGAAATGAACTTGGGTGCAGATGTGGCGTGAAAGGGCATGTATGTGAGTCACATGGCACTTTGAAAAAAGCAAAATATGCATTTTTCAAAGAAATCGCAAATTACCATCAACTTGAAGTTGGTGGTATTATGCAATTCCTTAAGTCCAAATTGCACTTTTGCTGTGGTTCTTACATTGCATTTAAGGAATCGCAATTAGTGATTCCTTAAATGCAATCGCCAAATAAGGAATTTCGAAATTTGCGATTCCTTATTATGCGAGGGGTGTTTTGTGTCATACATTCGACACTGCTGATTTGCGATTGCAAACGCCGAAATTCTGCAAATTTCGGTGTTAGCAATCGCAAAATTGCCTTAACCCTTAAATGTGGAGGGTGGATACTCACTTCATCCACATAACCCCTAGAATGCAGAGGACCTGAACGCCTGGTTCTCCACATTCTCAGAACATCCTTTTAGGAGCTTGTACCTGAAGAGTTTTCTTTGTTAAAAAATATTGTTGGCATTGTGATTTTTCATGCAGCTTTCCCTATTTTTGATAGGAGTGCTAATAGCCTTATTGTTCTTATCTGTGCTGTAATAGCGTCAGATAATTACGTTCAGACCCAAGACTGCAGGAAGGGTAAATAACAGCTGTTTTTACCCACACAAGTAGGCAATAACTCTATATTAGTCAATTGCTAACTTCACGCGGTAGTGTGTTTATACAGCCCTACAAGTATATAAAACTACTGGTCAAAAAGATTTAGTAGCTGTTTGCACGCTTCTGTCTAATGAACTCTAGTGCTAAAGCCCTTTCTCAGTTACTTATGGCTGAACTCCCTAATGCACAGAGAGAACGCTTTATGAACATGCATTGTAGCACAGTGGCTGTGATGATGTCATGCTGACTGACATTTTAGAAACATCTGAAAGTTAAGAGGTGCCCGGTGAAATTCCAGCTGCTTATATATGGCGTTAAATCGAAGAATGAACTAACGGTACAACATTCTGTGCCCTCATGATGATAAGGTGAGCACTATAGGAGCGTAGGTGCAGTAATAGTACAATGAACTCATCTTGCCAGTTCCTAAATTTGGAACAGAGACAGCTGAATCACTGGAAGGTCCTTTAACCTCTGCTTTAATGCCAGTAAATGCACCATGTCTGATCGTTGGCTCCACAGTAACACTAATCACATATTCGCCCATTCATAATTGAATGCTATACATCTTACTTTTCTGTCGTCTTCCAATAAAATAATCTCAATGCACAAACTTACAAGTTTAAAAGAACTGGCGGAAGCCAGGGTTCATATGTTTGTCACATCTTCAGTTGACCTCAGGGGCATCAGTGATTCGCTTTAGGCTTTTTTGGATTTGCTATGCTGCTATTGCACACCATTACAGGGAAATATCAGATGCTTAAAGACCAGCTCGAGTCCTTTCTGTACGACTGTTGGTGAGACAATTGACAAAAAATGCCTGAAGCATGGGGGGGGGGGGGCACAGAGGGGTAAGGTGGTCAGAGTTGACATAGATATAAACGTTTGAAAGCTGTGATGAGGGTTATCTCTCACTGAAATGTAGATCAAACTTCCATTATCCATTAGAGTACTCTGGATTAAATAAATGTGTTGGGATGGTCACTGAAAAAAATTAACTTTTTTATAAAAACTTGTAAGCAGAATTAGGGTTGACCTCACCTGTCGAGGATATGTTGACAACTATGCAGCCAGGTTGATATCCTGAAAGTTAACCATTTATTTATGGAGATGCACTGTTCAGTCAGTATATTGGAAGAAATATACTGAAATGCTAAACAATGGAAATGTACATAGAAGATGTGTGCATCACTGCTGCAGTGGCCATGCTGAATAAAGCATCTTTTGGCTGATATCGCGTAGGTGGGCCAGTGTCTCGTGGAACTCTGCACTCCCGACCAAGTGAGCAGTTGGCATTTGTACCTCTTCTCTTGAAGAAAACCCGGCTCCTGCCAGCATTGGCTGCATTTCCAGGAGCAGGTCCAGGGATACTTTCCGATTGTCCTTCCACTTGTAATTATAGGATGTGGTGATGGGCCTGTGCTTCCAGCTACAGACAGCTGGAAAGCGTTGGTATCTCTCCTGATGGCTTGCAGGTGTGAACGATGTAGAGTGAACCAGTAGTAGCAGAAACAAGCATTGGCAAAGACAATAGGTCTCGCCTTTGGGACCTTATAAGTGTTTAGTTATCCAGCACAATATCCTTGGCTAAACACTTATAAGGTCCCAAAGGCGACACTTATTGGCTATGCAAATGCTAGTTTAATTAAGTATACATAAAAAATGTCTAAAACCTGTGGCAGCAAGCCACTCTTATAACTATGGGGGCAGAGCATAGTCTGAATTGCCGCACTGCTAGGTGTGGGGTGGTTAGTAGTTGTGTTGGTACTGTTATTAGCAGCTCTGGTAGGCGCAATGGGTGGTACAAGCAGCAGTGATATCCTGAGAGGGCCCGGCACATATTATTTTACAAACTAAGCACTGAGTGTAGGGTACAACAAGCTCTTCAGAGAAATAGTTCTGAAGAAACCTATCCTCTGCCACCTTTCAGTAACTTATGAGTATTTTTTCGAAACTGATGTAAGTTGTTGTACCTCAGAGAGTGAAAAGCCCTTCTAGCTCAACTGGGGTAATCATGCTTACACAGCCCGCTGGCAGGTCACTGGCCCGGCTCATCTGAGTAAAACAATGTTTCTGTATTTATTTATTGAGCCATGTCATCACATCTTTGCTCCAGGGGCATCCCCGTACGTTCCTGCATCCTCCGGACTGGTCAGCGAATCAATGAGAGCTTTTGTCAGATGCAAATTTTATTGGCCATTTAATTCAAAGAGGTTTTCAGAGGATCTGACACAATTTACTCAGTCCTGCTGAGGCCTGTCTCCATCTAGCATGTTATGGACCCTAGCCCAGCTCAAGGAAGGGGGCTTGTCCTTATGCCGCCATCATGTTTGCTAAAATAACACAGTTTTTCCCCTTCAAAAAGGTCTTGCATACTCTGCTGATCTCTAAAAGACCCTCATTCAAGCATGGCATCATTCATTGTGCCCAGGGTATTGGCCATAATGGGAAGCCAGATTTGCCAATTCCCTCCTACCCATTAAAGATGATTTTTTTCTGGGTTTGCCCCATGCTTCCTCTCTGTGGATAATCTGTGTCCTCCCCCTCCCCAGAAAGTATAGCCAGCACGGGGAAGAAGTTGAGCAACTTCACCAGTGTCTTAGTGTACAAGACATGCGTTGTGACAAAGACTCACAATAATTGTAATATTCACGATTGCGTCATTTCCCTGAGACAAGAACCAACAAAACGTGTAAACTTGCACAGATATTTTGGGGTATGAATGTATGTTTAGTATGAATGTGTAGATTGATTGTGTTATTTCTCTACCTGGTTATGCATAGATCATTATCTGAATTTGTGAACTATATATCATGTTTTTTTGTTGTTAAACTGTGTTTATAAGGACTGAACTGATACATTTTTTAATGAATATAATGTGAAAAGCAATAAGAATGAAAAAATAATTTAAATAAAAAAGAAAATGAAAATGAGAGATATGTGAATTTGTGTTTTGGTTATGCCAATGTCTGAATCTAGAGGCTTAAACCCTCAGGGAAATAGAGAGGTCACAAGGGAGCTTTTCTTATATTTGTTGTTATTTTTTCCCCTCTTCTCCCTAATCTGCAAAGTATGGTATTAGAGGGGGTCCCATAACTTTCATAGAATTTCCCTGAGCTTATTCTCGCTACTGTCTCATGCCTTGCCTCTATCTGCCCCCCTTGATTTACCACCCCATTTAGCCGTACAGATCCCCGTCTTTCCCCTCTCCATCAGTAGTGTAGCAAGAATGCCAGGGGCCCTGGTGCATGCAAGGACAGGTTGCCCTTGGAGTCTTGTTGGTATGAGAAATTTCAGCAATTGCCAGGATTCAATGGGCTCCTTAGGGCTCTGGGCACTGGTACCACTGCACCTGCTGCACCAATAGTAGCTACATCCCTGCCCCTTTTGTGGTTCTGAATATGCCCATCTCCTTTGGCTGAAAAATAGTAGGCAATCTGTTGTATGAATTATTCACTTTTCTCCAAAGACTTACCCATTCATTGTGATGTTTTGAGGTGCTTCCTTTTCATTTCACTGCACTCCACACTCATCAGGGGCTACCCGTATAATTGCCTTGATATCACCTCTTGTGCCCATTGTCTCAATAACACACCGAGGCATATTATCAAGGGGGTTTATCTCCGCTTTTTTGGCTTTAAAAGCCAAGAAAGCGGAGATAAAATTATCTCCCTATTACCTAGCTGTCGCTAACACCAGCTAGCGACAGCTAGTAGGCGATAGCGACCATCTTGGGCCCCACTTTGCATGTCAGTGATATTTATCACTAATGATATGCAAAGTGGGCGTGCCAAGATGTTAGCGACTGGAAACAGTCGCTAACATCGCTATCTCCTATTACCAACTTTTGGAGATATTCGCGCTAAGCGCGAATATCTCCAAAAGCTAACACCTGCCCTGAGCAGTTCTTAGCCATGTTATCCAATGGGAGGTGGATAACATGGCTAAGAGCATTAGCTCGGTAATGCATGAATATCGCTGACTTTTCAGCGATATTCATGCATTGCGGCCGTTTTTTATCGCATTTGCGATAAACCTTGGTAATACCAAGGTTTATCTGCGATAAAAATCGCCGCAGCTTAGCGGTAAAATTTTATCTCTAACCAACCAATAGCGATAATTATCGCTATTGGTTGGTAATATGCCCCCATGTCTTTGTATCTGTCCAGTTCTGTTGTGCATTTATTCCGATCACCCTCTTTCCATTATCGTCTATCCCGCTCCTTTGCTACTTACCACATAACATATAACACAACACAACACAGCACAACACAACATAACATAACATGTGTAATTGTAAAGTGCAAGTTCATCTTAAAGGGTATTCTGCCACTGAAAAACAAATTGCTTTTGTTGCAATACACAATGAAACACATTTTACGAACATCAGAAATATTAAGTGAAAGGCTTAGTGAACTTATGTGGATTAGAACCTGTAACAATGAAGTGAAAAAACAGTTCCTGTAGTGGATAAATTAGTCCACTTACCCATCATACTGAAAAGTTTAACAGACAATTCTTAACCTGTGGTTTGGGGACGCCTGGTGGACTGTGACGACTATTCTAGGAATCCGAGATTGCTTAGAAAACGAAATGTTATGAACAAATTAATAATGTGTATATAAGGAAGCACTGTATAAAGCAGCCAGTGCTCACATCTGGAGAGCATTGGGAAACCCGTGAAGACATGAAGAAAGACCATTGATCTGTGGTAGGGGGATCAATACCACCTCACCAAGTGTGGTGCCAATTGCCTACGAGAAGGGGGGAACAGTGGAAACGTCACAGAGAACATGTACCATATTGCAGCGAGTATCAGCACAACACCAGCAATCTGAGTGGGGCAGCAGCCACGCCATCCGCAGCTCCACCGGGGTCCAGTATCGGTTGTGAAAAATCAGGAACATTTTGATTCAGGGAAGACCAGAGTTCGGAACGACAGCATGTCATGCTCAAGGTTTGCAAGGAAAAATAGCCTTCACTCGTTCTTTTCCCACGGGGTAGTTATACCTCAATATGTTCACAACTCCAACCCCCAAATGTAACTTCTTCTCAGTTTTTAATGGTTCTATTGGTTGGGATCCATGGTGTGACCATGGAATGATCATTCGCCAGTCCAAATCATCTGGAACTTTAACGTAATACTTTTGTTCTTTGTCCATAGTTTCTCTAAGGATATGATATCTAGGGCCAGATGTAGGTAGGCATTTACCGGTCGGTAACGGCCGAATTCGGCCGTTACCGACCGGTAAATGCAATTTGAGATGTAGGGCCCTGTATTTTACAGACTCGGTAAATTTACCGATAGGTAAATTTACCGATTATGTAAAATACAGAGTCGGTATTTTTAAGGAATAGGGACAATTGATATGTAGGTGGGACTCTTCTGAGTCCCACAAGCATTAAAAAATCGGTATTTTACCATCAAATACTATTTGATGGTAAAATACCGATTCTGGTGTGCATGCACATGTGTGCATGCACACCTGTGCCATATGACAGGCAGACCTGCCCTTAGGGCAGGTATGCCTGCCACATGGCACCCAAACCCGTTTTGGGGGTGCTAGAGGGTGTCAAAGTGACACCCCCTGCACCCTTGTGTAAATCGGTATTTACCGATGCGGTAAATACCGACCGGTAAATGCCCAATCATTCCTTTGGGCTTCAAAGCCCATAGGAATGCATGGGCATTTACCGGTCGGTATTTACCGCATCGGTAAATACCGATTGTTTCCGAATCGGTAAATGCACATCTGCATTTACCTACATCTCGGTACTTTTATTTTACCACTTCTTAAATACAAGTCGGTATGATGCGGTATTTAAGAGGTGGTAAAATAAAATTTACCTACATCTGGCCCTAAGTCACTTCGGAAATAGGAAGCATACTTGTAGCTTTTCATATCCACGCGCTCACTTCCGAGTTAGCTTGCAACAAAGTTAAAACAATTATTCATAAAAAGAATACTCTAACCGTAGGAGGAAATTCTAGTGATAAACACTCATAACTAAAACAAATAGATCAGTAATTGTAGAAATAATGAAGGACAAAGTACACTGGCAGGGTTTGAGGCCTACATGGAAAACAACAATATTCATCATTTTCTAATTCTATTTATTCAAAGACTTTTAAGAAAATAGAGGAAACATAAGAAACGAATAAAATAACCATTATGTTATTCATCTTATAAGCATGAAACTAAAAGCAATAATAATTTTCCTTTAACTCCTTGCATGCTGATGACGATCTCAGCTCGTCATGCAACACGGTGGCCGTGTGCTGGTGATGAGCTGAGCTCGCCATGGCCTCCGCGGAACGCCCACGCGGGGATAATTACCCCGCTGTGCTGGGCGTTCCATTGAGCGGGTGTGGCCATGACGAGCTCAGCTCGTCATCAGCACACGGCCACCGTGCTCGTGCTGCATGACGATTCGAGCTCGTCATCAGCACTGCGGCACTGCGCGCGGCCCCCCTCCACCCGCGTCGTGGGGAAATTAGCCCCGCGGCGATGGGGTTAAATATTTTATAATCTTTTTTTCTATTACATGACTAACATCTTTACTTTTCACACTAATATTCATCAAAATTTCTCTCTCTTGTCTTAAATGACTCTATTTCACCAGTTTGCAACCCTTCTGCATGTTTTTACGATGCAGTTTTAAATTTTTTACGTGTTGTGCCATGTTGTATTTGCCTCTTGTCGTCTTGCCGTGTCTCGCGGGGATGGAGTGTTGACCGTGGAATCTACTTGGAGGTTCTACGGTGACACGCCATTCCTGGAGAGGTGGTTGAGAAGGACGGCAGGCAGGGATCCCCATCTTGTTGGAGAGCATCTAATAAATATGACTTTATCTTACCTGCACGCCTCCCTGTTACTTACTTTATTTTGGCAACGTTTGCCTGTGCGTCCCAGCCTCCTTCATCTCTCCATCGGCAGCAGATGAATCCACGACTACAACACGCTTATCTACGTAAGCTCCACAACGATGAGTCAACGGGCGACAATCACCCAACTTGGTTGTTGTGAGTGATCTTGTTGCCCCCCTGAGGTACTGTACTTTGTTTTATTCACTTTCCGATGTTTGGGTGCTTGAGCCGTTCATGCTCACGCCAACGGATGTTTCTACGCTCGAGCTGTTTACGCTTGCGTTTTCTCTCGTCGTAGCTAAGTTATGCATCTAGACGCTAAGCCTGACTACTCACGTCAGCACATCAGCGTGACTCCATCTTGGATTTCCTTCCTTCATTATCTTCAACAGACGCTTAAACGCTTCACGGCTTTATCGTTTTCATGACATTTCTTTGCGTCCATTCTCAGCACAACACTGGACACAGGCTATGGTGATCTGCACACCCTATAAGCAGATCACAATTTATATTTCAACCATTGTGCACTACATACAGTGTTTTGCACACCTTTTCAGCAGATCACCATCTGTTTCACTATTCACGGTGATTTGCATACCTATTTGCTTGTTTCTTCATTATTGTGCAGAGATAACATTGAGACTTATACATCATTACTATTTGTAACTATTTATTAGTTTATTTATCTATTTCCTGTGTCCATATTGCATTTTCATTTATTTTTCATATTAACATGGCGGCTTCCCAAACTATTTCCCCTCCACCATCATTTTTAGCTGATGGAGATACACCTGCTATTGAATGGGAGGAATGGATTGGCATTTTCGAAAACTATTTGGAAGCTATTGATGGTCTCAGGTTCCAAGCATCGAGGAAAAGAGCTATCTTACTAAATTCGCTGGGTAAAGCTGGTCAGCATGCCTTCGAATTCTTACCTGAAATTATTGGTGCTGATGGTGAACCCATTGATAATCCCTACATTAAGGCAACAAAAAATCCTTCACTACTGGAAGCCATCCTCATTGCCAAAGTAGAAGAGGAATCTGATAAATGTATGCAAGAGATGCGTTCTTTAGAACTCAAAAAAGATTACTCTGTAAATGTTGTCTTCAAAAAAGATATACCTGCAAGTGGTGATGGCAAGACGGACAAGTCTTGTAACAATTGTGGTAAAAGGGGTCATTTAAGTTCTGTTTGTAACAATGCGAGAAAGAACAGAGTTGCCTTTGTTGATGATGAAGCGTTCCTCCTGAAATGTCTTTATGTATTGCGGAAAGTGTTGCAGGTACTTTACAGAGACCTAAAGCAACTTTCAATTTGAATTGAGCCTCTTTTGGTTGATCCAGGCTCCATGCTTACCATTATTCCTTTTCGAATTTTCAAAGAATGTTGGCCTGATTTTACATTATCTCTTACTCATGTGTCTCCTAAGGGTTATAGTGGTGAAACTATTGAGATCAAAGGTGTCATGGAGACTAAATTTGAATTTAAAGGGAGGAATGCTATTGGAAAAGTTAATGTTTTAAATGAATGAAGGACCAGCAATTCTGGGATGGGTACAACAACATGATCTTCACATCATCATTGATCCCAGATCTCCTGAGCATGTTTTGGTCATTGAAGACTATCCAAGTCTTGATTCAGTTTTGACCAAATGTCTAAATATTTTTCGTCTTCATTTAGGGAAACTATTGGGGTACACACATGAAATTAAACTTAAGAAGGATGCCATGCCTGTTAGACATCCATTAAGGAAAATACCAATTTCTGTTTGTGAGGAAGTCAAAGAAATGTTAAATGACATGCAAAATCAAGATATTATTGAACAAATTGAAGTCTTGGAGTGTTTTTCTCCGATTGTCGTCACTAAAAAAAATAGGATGGCAAACTTCATGTTTGTGTGGACCCCAGGTCCTTGAACCAAAACATCATTGTTGATAGTTTTCCTTTACCGAATATTTCAGAAATGGTTTTATTAATGGATAAGGTAAAGTATTTTACCAAACTTGATTTAAGATCAGCCTATCATCAGGTCGTTTTGCATCCTATTTCTAGAAAAAATGATCAGCTTTCCTTACATTGGATGGAGTATTTCAGTTTAAAAGACTGCCTTTCGGCTTAGCCTCAGCAGCGAGCGTCTTCCAACGTATGATGCATCCCCTTCTTAAAGACTTCACTAATGTTCATTATTTTCAGGACGACCTTCTTATAACTGGTAAAAATCTTGCTGAACATAATGTCACTTTAGATAGAATGTTGGATTCATTACAAAATGCTGGTCTTACGTTAAGGAAAGATAAATGTTTGTTTCTAGCGAACAAAGTAGACTGTTTAGGGTACACTATTTCCGAAGCAGGTGTGAAACCTAAGGAGGATTTGTTGAGTGCTGTCAGAGATGTAGCTACACCTACCACTAAAGAACAGTTGAAGTCCTTTATGGGGCTGATAGAATATTACTCTAAGTTTGTAGATAATTTTGCACACAAAACTGAAGCTTTACCACAGTTGTTGAGGAAAGGTGTACCGTTTTCTTGGGACACTCTGCAAGACCATACTTTTCAAAATATCAAAAAAGAAATCATCAATGCTGGGATTCTCACACCATTTGAATCTGGCAGAGACACCTTTATTACAGTAGATACCAGTGCTCATTGGCTCGGGCTGTTTTGTTTCAAACCAAATTTGGTGTAGAAAAACCAGTTGCTTTTGCTTCGCGTACACTCAATAGTTCTGAACGAAATAATGCAGTTATCGAACGTGAGGCTCTGGCTGCAGCTTGGGGTGTACATTATTTCCGTACATATGTGTGTGGAAAACATTTTACTCTCAGAACTGATCACAAGCCACTGATTAGAATTCTTAGCCCATGTGGTGCCGATAAAGGATCACCTCGTTTAATGAGATTTGCAACAAAATTACAAAAATGTACGTATAAAGTTGAAGATATAACTGGTTGGAAAAACGTACAAGCAGATTGTTTATCGAGACTTCCTTTGCCAGAGAAAGAGCTGTTGGATTTTGATGATGAAATATTTTGTTTGGTGGCCAACATTGAAGATGTGTGTGTGGATGAGTTTAAATCTATTTCTAAAGAAGAATGGCATCAGGCTACTATTGATGATCCTGTTTATCTTGAATTAGCCAGTTCTATCCGCTTGGGGTGGAAACGTGAAAGTTTGGTGAAATCTTCTTTACGTACTTATGCTAAACTACAAGAGGAACTTAGCATTGGAGTTTCTGATGACTTAATTTTAAGAGGTGAGAGATTCATTCCCCTCACTACACTCAGAAAAAAGTTATTTTTGCTAGCTCATGAAGGACATCTAGGTCAAACCAACACTATCAAACGACTTAAAAGTCATTTTTGGTGGCCAGGCCTTGATGAAGACGTTAGACGATGGGTTGAGAATTGTTCTCTATGTAGAGAAAGTGAGAAACGATTAAAAATCTGCTCGAAAGGTATGCGTTAAGGTATGGGTTCTATTATTGGTAGGGATGGTTTGCCTTGGGAAAAAGTTTGTCTTGACTTCCTTGGCCCATTGGAATTTGTTCCTGGAGATATACGTTTTGCTATGGTTTTAGTGGATGTCTTCTCCAGATGGCTTGAGGTAAAATGTTTACGGAATATCACAACTTCTACTGTTATTGAAAGTCTTAGTTCAATTTTCATGAGAGAAGGTTTTCCACACACTTTGATCACGGATAATGGCACACGACTAACCTCTCATGTGATGCGCAATTTTCTTTTGAATAATGGCATAAGGCACATGTGTACTTCCTGTATAACCCTCAGGGAAATGGTATGATTGAACGTATGAACAGGGTGGTTAAGGTTGCCATTCAATAGGCTATACAAGGACGTCAGAATATTCAAAAATGTGTACAAGACATGGTGTAGGCTCACAATATCACCATTCATAGTATTACAAGCAAAATACATTTTATGAGAATGAGAGGAAGGTTACCTAAAACTAAATTGACACCTTATTGGATGCATGATCATGGCACAATCACTACAAAAAAAACGTTTTGGTAACATTGAACTTGGTGATTTGATCAAGATTAGGTGTGGTAGGAGAGAGAGTGGTCCGAATAAATTTTCTGACCCTATGAAAGTAAAAGAAGTTCATAAATGGCATGTTGTCCTAGAAAATGGACAGAAATTGAATTTTCGGAGGTTAGATCTGCACAAAAAAAATAATTATACACCTCATAGTAATTTTCATTTGGAGGTTGTTTCACCATTTGTTGTCAAGGAAAAGGATGTAGACGGTGGTGTTAGTGATTCCATCGTCAAGCAACCAAGGTTGCGTCAAGTGCCAAGAAAATTTGATGATTTTGTTATGACCCAGAATGGATCTTTGTTGGGGTATAAAACACTGTGTATGATGTACATGACACATTTCCATTTTGTTCTTATGTTTTGCTTAGAGTAGTCTCTAGTGTTTTGCCAAGTATCATTATATTTGTTATTTTTGTTTTGCTTCACAATGAATGGTTGTTTTTTCTTTTGTTCTTTTCTTTCATTTTCTTTGATATAACGAAAGGGGATATGTTGTATTTGCCTCTTGTCGTCTTGCCGTGTCTCGCGGGGATGGAGTGTTGACCGGGGAATCTACTTGGCACACCATTACTGGAGAGGCGGTTGAGACGGACGGCAGGAAGGGATCCCCGTCTTGTTGGAGAGCATCTAATAAATACGACTTCATCTTACCTGCACGTCTCCCTGTTACTTACTTCATGTCACCCCTATATTCTTTTACGATGCAGTCTTAAGCTCTCATGTGTTTTCACAAGATCACGCTGTTAGTTATGTTCATTAAAGGAATGTTAGTTCACACTTGATGAGCAGACTTGATCAAGCAAAATAATTCTCAAATAATCTTGCTTCATAAAGGGTGTCTACCAAGAAGTGGAGTGGGAGCGGCACCAAGACTCGACCATGGCCTGAATCATATGGTTTTTAGAGTCTGGTGCAGAGGTCTCCTGGTGGTAAATGGGGTGCGGCCCTCCGGGGGCAACCAAGGAGATTATGCTTGATCAAGACCCATAACATAGGGGCCGAGGTCTGTGGAAGCATGTAGGCAAGTTGCACCAGGTGTAAGGACAAGGCATAATGTGCCACTGTAGGCAAACCCAGGCCGCCACATGAGCAGTGGGCCACCAGATGGTTGCTGGACAGCCGAGGTCGAGAAGAACCCCACACAAAGGGCTGTGATGTCCTTATCCAAGGAGCGCAATAGTGAGAGGGGCACAAGCATGGGTAACATGCCCAGGATGTTGGTAAAGCGCAGTAAAGTCACCATCTTGACCGCCTGCCCCCTGTTCCATAATGAGAGACAGAGGTGAGACCATTTCTCATAGTCCAGTCGTAGGGTGGGAAAGACGCCAGATCATGTGTCAGATTACAGTCCCCTCTCACAATCCAGTGGGTGACATTATTTCTATAAGAACATGATTGAGCTGAAGGAAAAACTGGCGTTTGGGTCCCGTTTGTGCATAGACAGAGCCCACACAGAGTATTACTGCCACAGCAGAGTTTCACAAAAGCATACCGACCCTCCTTATTGGTCCACATCTAGGGGCAGTGATTTCTGTAGGAGGATCGCTATGCCGCATTTGGACATTCCCATTGGGCAGTGGGGTGGGCGACTGCTGTGAATCACCCTACCCACCCAGTCGCAACGGAGCTTCTCCGCCGACAAGAGGAGTGCCACAACCAGATGCTTGGATTGGAGATATGCCAACATTTTCTTGCCCTTGATAAAGTGTGTGAGACCATGCAATTTCCAGGAAACAGCATGACAGTGCACAGGGTGGCACATCACTGCCATGGGTAGCAGGGAGTGAGCAAGATGCAGAGGGGGCAGGGAAGTGCCAAGAATGAGGACGGGGGAGAGGGAGAGGGCCAAGAGTTTGGAGGGAGGAAAAGGAAGAAAAGTAGGAGAAAGAGAGGAAAAAGAAGAAGACCCCCCTTGAGCGGAGACGGGGAGGGGAAAGGGAGGGAAAGGGCTGGCATGGAATGGAAGGGCAATGAGAAGGAGGAAGGAGGAGAGGAGGACCAACCCTGTGGCTGGGCTGAGGGTGAATCGAGATATCGAGGGCAATGGGGGATCAAGGGCCAGCCGATGACCCTAGACTCAACGACCCGCTGCCAAGGGAAGCCACGTGGCCCAGGAAGAGTCTCGGCAGCTAGGGGCCCACACTGGTGGACTCTAGAGCTTCTGTAGGATAAACTTTCCAGGGTCAGGAAAGATAAAGAGAGTCAAAGTGGGAGAGGGTAGGCCAACGTGTCCACTTCCCAAAGCCCTGAAGTAGCCCCCCCAGGTGGGCCGCGGGCCAATGGTCACTTCGGCGCCCCGGGCCTGGTGGCATGAGGAAGTAATTTTCTTAGGCCGTGGCAGGGCCTGGCGGGCCGAAGTCCGCTGACATGCACCAAGGCGAGGAAGGGGGGGAGGGCAAGCCTTACCCCTGCTCAACCAATAGCATAAAGAGGCTTTGCGGCCTCCACCCAGCCTCAGAGGCTTCCTTTGGTGCAGTCATGCATGTGGCTGCGTCGGGCCAGACCACAAGGAGCTGGCTGCAATGAGGAAATCAAGAGGACTCCGATGGTGCACGGAAGGGTCCCGCTGCTAAAGGTCGGCCACTCTGTCCCGCAGCAGTGATGCTGGCGTTGTGTGTCCCCGTTGAGCTCTACGGGCAGGCAGCTATTTTCATTTGCTGCCGGACTCTGTCACCTGAAACGAGTCGGGGAGGGGCATGGTTGCAATGGAGGAGTGGGAAGGTGCCAGCAGGAAAGTGAAAGCGGGAAGTTACATGGTCAGGAGCAACACAAGGGCAGTAAGAGAGGGGAAGTGGAACAACGGAGCAGCACACGAATAAGAGAGCAAGAAAACACATGCACTCCTATTGAGTGCTGAAAGTTAAAAAGAAGTATATTTCCGGGAAAGTCAGTTGTGGAAGGATACAAGCCATTGAGTCAGAAGGATAGTAAAGAAGCTATGTTCTATTGAAGGGACAAAGACAATAGGAGCAAGGAAAGCCATCAAATCAGAAGCAAGCAAAAGAGATTGACAAGAAACTCAACCAATTACAAGCAATAGGCTAACTCAAAGTCCACGCTAAACATGGCTATATAAAAGGAAAACGTAGATGAAATCAACAATAAGCCTTTGACAACAGGCAGAGAGACCTAAAAAGGATACCTATTGTCAATGAATGCAAGGTTCTTGCTTGAGTTTGAATGAAGGTGTCACTGCCTCCACAAAATGTACTGCGCAGAATACAAGTTTTCCCTGGTGGATAGTAGTTGATGAAGAAAGGGAGGAAGTTGGAGGCCAAGTTTTAGTAACTGCAGCCTCAAAGGATCTGTCTTAGCTGGGCATTTTCCCCTTTTTACAGGTGAATGGATAAAATTGTTGCTAATGAGCACCGATTATTGTTACAGCACTGGGTATCTTGGAGAAGGTGGCACTCAGCAGGACATGGACTGATCAGCCATAGCCGTACAAAGACCGGATTGCTTCGGACCAGATTGTTCATAGGTGTAGAAAGTAATCCTGTCCTGAAAGGCACGCAGATATCCAAGCCTGTGGTCATATTTCATTATTTAACTGGGGTGCAACAGATATTTGCAACTCTATTTCTGCCCATGGGTCCCATTATATTACGAAAGGTGCTGCAGACACCTGCCCTTTCTCTGTCAATGAGATCATGTGAGTGAATATACTTTGCACGAGGCGTCACAGCACGCTACTGACACAATGATGTTGTCTGTGTGTCGAGGACATATTCCAAATGTGGTTGCATGGGCAAACTGACTCTTGACAGGAACACCACATAGGAAATAGCTCAATATCAGTGTGCATCCCTGGGACGTTTTTGGAGAGGAGGCCAGCTATCCTGGTTGAGAGCACTCGCATTAAAAATGGAGCCATGCTGCTATTCTCTTGAATGTACTCAGCGGTGAGTATGTGCTGGTCAGAGCACATTATTGCCGTTTATAACCTGCAGTGTGGCCCTTGATCCTACACACACTTGGCAAAGTATTCTAAAGCCGAAAATACCTCATTTTCAGCTGCCAAGAATTGACAAAAGGATTCCTGGCAGGCAAGAATGGATTTATTGGTTCAGATTTCTCTTCCACATGTGCTGAGAAATGTGCAGTAGTAAATCACACTGTTGGGGTGGGAAGTGGGTGTTACTACGTGTGGTTTGGTTTGTAAGTTTGTGATCACCCTTTAATGTGGGTGTTTGTGAACACTGTATGTCTGTGGGCATTCACAAACTCCAATCTGATCCCTTTTCATCCTGGAAATGGTCAAATGGCGAAAGGCTGGAGAAACTCCCCTTACAGATTAGGGAGAGGAATGAATCACCACCAAAGCTGGTAGGGGTGTGAGAAAGGGCTTTCTGCACCGGGAAAATGTTTTCCTTGCAGAGAAAAAAAAGAAGAAATGTACATTCATGGAGCAAACCTCTATCCCACCTGTGTTGAAATCTATGTAATTACGCTACTTTCCTCATAAGATGTATAGGAGCCTACAGGAGTTGCCTTATGACATTTCCAGTAATATGCAAAACACAAAGAAGCCTGGGGGTCTAAAAGAAGAGTCAAATAAGTACTCTAAATTGGTGAGACTGAAAGCCACAAAAGTGTGCTAAGGAAACCCTACAGTCCTATGCCAAGTAGGTAACTCAGCGCATCAGACCACTTGCGAAGGTAGGTGAAACCCAAAGTCCAGAGATGGATTCCCATCAAAGTCTTGTAGGTGATCAAATGTTATCATCTGGTCATCAAATGGTTGGGCTAGTGTGTCTCTTGATCACTGAGACTGCCTCTAGACCCACCGTATAGGACTGGGATCAAAGCCCACGATTGCTTGTAGACCATGCGTGTGATCACCCAATGGGATAGGTGCAGTGCCAAACTAAAACGAAGTGAGTGTATGGAAAAGGTTAAAAATAGAATAAAGAACGAACAGTGAAATAACTTTAATAGCTGTAAGCCTTTTTCTGATTAAAAACACAGAACAGCGCAAAAAAGCAGTGTAAACAAATAACTGCTTGTGGGGCCGACATGTTTCTGCCAAAACAGGGGGAAACCCTCCCAAGGCTTTCTTCAGTGCCTCTGTTCTTATAAAGATTTGTGCTACTGCTAGTGCGTATTGCACGAAAAAATAACAATATAAACTGTGATTAAAGTAAAACATAAAGGATATGTGTTGCTATTCTTCCATGCCAAATGGTGTCTCATTCATCTACCAAAAATGCAAAATGGTATAAGTGCAAAAGGTCACACTACTTGGAAATTTAAAAGAAAATAAGTAAAATAAATAACAAGGAACCCATTCCTTACTCACCCATAGTGGCAGGGGATGATACCTCACCTCGCCTGGACCAAGCTCAGGATGAAGGAGGCCACGCTCTACAAGGGTAAGGAAAGAAAGGATACTCACTTTGGGGTAGAAGGAAAGATGCTAATCCTCTCCATAACCAAAGGGAACCTATAGAGTCCTACCCTCAGAGGCCTTAATAAACCAATGACTCAAGGAAAGGCTCACCCACAACTCTCTGTGTAAGTAAAAAAGTAGTGGATTCAGTAAACTGAAAAGCAGTACAGCCATTACCCACACAACCACAACTCCTTACCTCTCCGTCGTTACCTCAGGCAGTTCCTAAGGTTGGGGGAGGCAATGACTGAGAGGCGGGGGCTGTCCTATAAGGGGCTGGACTGGAGACTCAGTTGCCTGACTATCCAATCGGCTCGAGTAGACGATAAAACTGTAGCCTGTCAGATGCTAGAATATTAAGAACACCTTATTTAATGTTTTAGTCCCGAAGGATAATGTCAAATTTTGAAGATGTGTCAGCCCCCACCTTCTGGTATAGAAAAGTATGAAAGGATTGGATGTGTGGTCTGTAGGGATTCGTGATGGTAAGCACCTGTTCCTGTTCAAAAACATGAACATACAAGTTCGCCAGGCTGGGAGCGAAAATGCTTCCCATGCTGGTCCCTGAGACTTGCAAGTATATGGTGTTTTCATACTTGAAGAAGTTCTCTTTCATGGCAATCCTAGCCAGGGCCATGATAAAGGGGACAGGTGTTATAGACTCTAGATTGGCCCCCTCCAGGATGGATGTGATGGTCTCAAGTGTCTCATCCTGGGGAATAGAGGTGTAAAGGGACTCTACGTCAAACGAGACTAGATGGTCTGTGTCGTGTCAGCATTAAAGTCTATCTCAGGAATAACCCTTAGGATGTCTTTAGTATCCTTTAAGTATGTTGGCATGGCTTGCCTTCTGAGGGTTGATATCGTAAGGCATTACAAAC
Organism: Lissotriton helveticus; assembly: GCF_964261635.1. Taxonomy (NCBI): domain Eukaryota; kingdom Metazoa; phylum Chordata; class Amphibia; order Caudata; family Salamandridae; genus Lissotriton; species Lissotriton helveticus. The sequence goes on from NC_136059.1 coordinate 781,796,908, forward strand.
CCCAGTACCATTTCATCATACACATTTTTACACCCTCTAATATTGTAAAGGACTCGGTTTAATCTCGGGGTGTGATTATTGTGAGGACTACTCGCGAGAGAGTATCACGTGTTATTCACAAACAGCGCCATGTTTGTAGTTCTTTCCAAACGCGGCGAATATGAACACAACAAAAGGTTTTCCTTCCCTAGCCAGCGTTATGGTTCCTTCCATACTTTTCTATACCAGAAGGTGGGGGCTGACACATCTTCAAAATTTGACATTATCCTTCGGGACTAAAACATTAAATAAGGTGTTCTTAATATTCTAGCATCTGACAGGCTACAGTTTTATCGTCTACTCGAGTCGATTGGATAGTCAGGCAACTGAGTCTCCAGTCCAGCCCCTTATAGGACAGCCCCCGCCTCTCAGTCATTGCCTCCCCCAACCTTAGGAACTGCCTGAGGTAACGACGGAGAGGTAAGGAGTTGTGGTTGTGTGGGTAGTGGCTGTACTGCTTTTCAGTTTACTGAATCCTCTACTTTTTTACTTACACAGAGAGTTGAGGGTGAGCCTTTCCTTGAGTCATTGGTTTATTAAGGGCTCTGAGGGTAGGACTCTATAGGTTCCCTTTGGTTATGGAGAGGATTAGCATCTTTCCTTCTCCCCCAAAGTGAGTATCCTTTCTTTCCTTACCCTTGTAGAGCGTGGCCTCCTTCATCCTGAGCTTGGTCCAGGCGAGGTGAGGTATCATCCCCTGCCACTATGGGTGAGTAAGGAATGGGTTCCTTGTTATTTATTTTACTTATTTTCTTTTAAATTTCCAAGTAGTGTGACCTTTTGCACTTATACCATTTTGCATTTTTTGTAGGTGAATGAGACACCATTTGGCATGGAGGAATAGCAACACATACCCTTTATGTTTTACTTTAATCACAGTTTATATTGTTATTTTTTCGTGCAATACGCACTAGCAGTAGCACAAATCTTTATAAGAACAGAGGCCCTGAAGAAAGCTTTGGGAGGGTTTCCCCCTGTTTTGGCAGAAACATGTCGGCCCCACAAGCAGTTATTTGTTTATACTGCTTTTTTGCGCTGTTCTGTGTTTTTAATCAGAAAAAGGCTTACAGCTATTAAAGTTATTTCGCTGTTCGTTCTTTATTCTATTTTTAACCTTTTCCATACACTCACTTCGTTTTAGTTTGGCACTGCACCTATCCCATTGGGTGATCACACGCATGGTCAACAAGCAATCGTGGGCTTTGATCCCAGTCCTATACGGTGGGTCTAGAGGCAGTCTCTGTGATCAAGAGACACACTAGCCCAACCATTGGATGACCAGATGATAACATTTGATCACCTACAAGATTTTGATGGAAATCCATCTCTGGACTTTGGGTTTCACCTACCTTCGCAAGGGGTCTGATGCGCTGAGTTACCTACTTGGCATATGACTGTAGGGTTTCCTTAGCACACTTTTGTGGATTTCAGTCTCACCAATTTAGAGTACTTATTTGACTCTTCTTTTAGACCCCCAGGCTTCTTTATGTTTTGCATTTGATTATTAGGGGATAATAGCCTGGTATGGTCTTGAAATTCCCTTAGACCCCTCACCCCTCTTTATTGTTAGTATTTCCAGTAATATACCTGCAAATCAGTGCTTGATCACAACTTTCCAGATGTACTACTGGGAATGCTTGCGAATTGAAAAAAGTGCATATTTGCCTTTATGCGCTGATGTAAATCTCTGCCTCTACTCTTAAATTGTTTTCTCTGAAATAGGCCGATTGGCCGGAGACTTGCAGTATGTCACACTACTACCGTGGCATCATTGTCTCGGTGCACATTTGCGGCAAGGCACCAGCAGTCACTTGTCCACATTTTCACAATGCTGACCCCTGGGGAAGTGATGGTCGCAGACCAGTCTTCCCCCGGGGTGCTGTGTGCTGGCTAGAAGGACAGGGTGGTGCTAGGTCAAGTTAGGGGAAGGGGAGGGTTTTAGGTAGGGCTCTAAATATGTCAGCAGAGGAGTATCCGGCCTCTTCCTGACACCAAACACTACTGGGAGGGGATCAGAAAAGTTAGTCCTCCCGCCCACTCTACATGTTGTAGGAGGATGGGTGGGAATTTTCGGTAACAGCGTTGCCAGTTTACTACGGGTTGCAGGGCGTAGGCGGTACATTGGAGGGGGGGTGAATCACTTACGAGCCATCACTCGGGGGGGCATGGGTGCACAGGCGACTGATGGCGGTACGTGGAATGCAATGAGCAAAGGAAGGATCTTCAAGGGAGGATGTTTGCAGGGCAAGTGAAAGAGAGATTGGGTATATGGAATGAGGTCAGGGAGAGAAAGGGGGAGGAATGAAGCAAATGAGATGGTATATCTGGACGGGGGAAGCGGGTGTGTTGTGAATGGTGCAATGAGCATGAAACTGTACAGGTTATGTCAGGATTCATATTTTGGAATTATTGTTAATGTTAATGAGGTTCATTAGTATGTTAGCAACCTTATCCTAATAAATGGCCTTTTACGCAACTACAAAAGCGTGGAGTGTGGTTTTTACAAGAAGACCCTTTGGGGCCGAAAGATACAGGGTGGGAAGCAGCAGTGCCACAGACCCGGTGTGTGCATGGCTTGCACTCTCTACTCTGCCACACATTGTAGAGCACTGACATTCTGAGAGCTGTGGGTGCTTCCCTGTCAACACTGCCATGCTATATTATTCATTTCATATAAAAATAACAGAGCTAGCTTTTTATAATGTTCATTTTGTGTGGGTGCAGGAGGCAGATATTTTCAAAATCATTTCTCCTTTCTTATTGGATACTTTTCTCTTTTTCTTGACCAGGTAGACAAGAAAATTATTCGAACTGAAATAGGAGTGCTCCTTCGACTTTCACATCCAAATATTGTAAGTTCGATTACAGTGTTTCATAAGCATATTTTCAAATATATGTATTTTATAAGAGTATGTAGACTAAGCCATTTGTTTGATATTTATTCCTCACAATTACATGGAACAGAATCTTAAAAGTGTGTTTTACTCTTTCAGTGTAGAAGGTGGCGGTCCAATGTGAGAGAAGAAACATGGAAAATTAATGTTCTATTGTTACATAATTACAAATATGCTTTTGCAGCATGCGTGTCTGTTCATACCCATAGATTATCTAATTCGTTTTTAAAATATTTATCTCGTAAAACCATAACGGGTGGCTGGTACGACGGCTGATTTACTTTACAAGAGCGATTCCCTGCAGGTCTGCAGGCACGGAAAGAAGATTGGCTGCTTTCTTTTGGAAAAGCGAAAAAAACTTATTTTGTATGAACCGTTAAAAGTCCCTAACACACCCAAACAGCAATAAATAACACTTACCACACGGGACTGTCTCAGATGGGCTCCATGCATTAACCACAGGTATTCTTAACGTCTCTAACAACAACTTCCTGGCACTGCACTGGTTGATGCAGCCTGGCAACCAGTCCAAACGTATTCCAGCGCTAAGTGATTAGGAGAAGAAATTACATGAAGTTTACACTTGTGCAAAAATTGTACCAAATAGTCTCTTGCACACTTATTAAATACATGTAATATGGAATGTGGCAAATTATACACCAAACACAAGAATATGATGGACGCAGTGCTGGAACGTTTCAGACACTCACCCCTAGTCACAGTTCTGGCTGAATCCATCATTATTCTTTAGCTCGCTTCAACACCTCAGTTCAGACCCAGCTATATGCAAATCAGTCTTAACCCTGTGCCTCATGGGAACAGTCCAGGCCAAACTGCCAAGCCAAGTCTTTTCTGAACTGGAAACAAGCATCCCAAGGACCAGTTTAGGGGTAACACCCCTCATCAGCCAGGCTAGCTTGAATCCAGTTGCAAAGTGAGCAAGGGACTCATGTCTGAGCATACCCTGCCAACTTAGGGCGAACAAAGCAAACACAAGGAGATGATGGACGGCAGGGTAAATGTTATCAGACACTCACCCCCGTCACAGATCTGGGTTGATTCCATCAACGTTCTTTATCACACTTCACCACCTCAGTTCAGACCTAGCTATAATCAAATCAGTCTTGACCCTGTGTCTCATGGGAACAATCCAGCCTGAAAAGCCAAGCCAGTTCTTCCCTGTACCAGAAACAAGTATCCTAGGACCGGTTTCGGGGTAACACCCCTCATCAGCCAGGCTAGCTTCAATCCAGTGGAAAAGTGAGCAAGAGACCCACGTCTAGGCATACCCTGCCAACTTAGGGCGAACATAGCAAACACAAGAAGATGATGGACGGAGTGCTGAAGGTTTTCAGACACTCACCCCCAGTCAGAGATCTGGGTTGAATCTATCATCATTCTTTAGCTCACTTCGCCACCTCAGTTCAGACCCAGCTATATGCAAATCAGTCTTGAGCCTGTGTCTCATGGGAACAGTCCAGCCCAAACTGCCAAGCCTTCCCTGAACCGGAAACAAGCATCCTAGGACCGGTTTCGGGGAAACACCCCATATCAGCCAGGCCAGCTTGAATCCAGTGGCAAAGTGGGCAAGGGACCCACGTCTAGGCATACCCTGCCAACTTAGGGCAAACAAAGCAAACACAAGAAAATGATGGATGCAATGCTGAAAGTTTTCAGACACTCACCCCAGTCACAGATCTGGGTTGAATCTATCATCATTCTTCAGCTCACTTCGCCACCTCAGTTCAGACCCAGCTATATGCAAATCAGTCTTGACCCTGTGTCTCATGGGAACAGTCCAGCCTGAACTGCCAAGCCAGGTCTTCCCTGAACCGGAAACAAGCATCACAGGACCGGTTTCGGGGTAACACCCCTCTTCAGCCAGGCTAGCTTGAATCTGCATCCATCTTATCATGAACCTTACCCACTAGCCTAGAAATGGGTAAATGTTTCAAAATTATCCATCGCACTTCTCGACTTCAGTTTGCGCATTGCTAATTAGTTTAGCAATGAACACATCACCCCACTAGCATACAGGGAAGTTTCGAACACCTTCAATTTTCAATTCCAATATTGTTTCAGACTCTGTAAAAATGTGTATTCAATTTCAAAAGATATATATAAGTATATAACATAGTGTTAGGCCCGGACATTTGCAACTTGATTTTTCTTAGAAGTCTCGAGTCACAAGACTTGTTATGACTACTCCCTTGGTCAACAATGCACCAGTTCAACAGCTCCACTTCAGATTGTTTATATGCTAGCTCTGGAACTGACACTTTCCTCTCTAGATTCTTTGCAGGCAGTCCTTTGGCTGTCAGACACTCAGACTTCAATAACAACACCGCCACTCTGCCACCCACCAAGAGAACTTCTCACGACTTGGTGCACTACGACCAGGGACTCCAATTCATGAATGACCCTCTAGGGAAAGTGTATGGAATTTATGTCCTTTCAAGTTTGTCCAACCTGCAATGCCAAGTACCCCTGGACCGACTTTGCAGCATATGTTACCTTTGCCTGTCACCCAAGCATATGAGACTTAGTGCAATATCTGTTGTATTTTCCAGTGCAAAAAGACATGCCTGTACCGAAGGGGAGGCACTGGCCACCTCATCAAAGGCAATGTCAGGCATCACCCGAGACCTTTCATACCTTTGCACCGGAAAACCTTCTCGAGCCTGAGCAGCTCATCAGTCATCTCAGACTCCCAGGGAGGCAAGAGTGCTGAGCTAGACCGTTCAGAGGTGTCCATCATCAAGGATGAAGCTGTGGAAAAAAGGCGGCCTAAGCACTTGGGACTTAATGCAACAACATCTCCCTGGGCCCAAGTGGTGCCATAAGTGCAAAAGGCTCAAACACAACATAACCACAGAAAGAGCCTCTTGATCAAGGCAAAGCACCATTACTGGGGGAGTCAGGCATCAAGCCCCAAGTCAAGCATCAAGAGGCACCAACAATGGGTACATCCCAGCCTCTAGCACTTTCCTCAACACTAAGCAAGCCGCATCCAAGTTTGCCCAACTGCTCCAGCCTTCGATGCCTCCTCCAAAAGGAGCCACCCAGCAGCCAATTTAAGAGCTGAGGTTGACACCAAAAGCCCTGCCTCAAATGGCTTTGAGGCTGGTGCCAGAAGCACTCTCGATCAAATCAGACCCTACTGAGGCATCTGCCTGGGTATTTTGACTTAGACAGAAAAGATCTTTGTTCATCCTGCAAAGAGGAAGAGTCACTCTGTATAGAAACAAACTTTTTGCAGGTTTACCTCCCTCTTTTGACCCCAATTGAATCCAAAGTCTGATGGTTTGACTCTGAAAGTGCACTGGAGCCTGTTAATCAATCAATTCATCAATTCAATCAATTAATCAATAAGTAGATCTGTAGAATGCTATTTGTCACCCCTGAGGGTATCAAGGTGCTGACCTGGCCAGAGTGGCACGCTAACCAGGTCCCAGTGGCAGTGGTCTCTTCCAAAAATAGGATATGTGAATTGGTAACCCCAATTGGCAAGGACCCACCTTATAAGTCCGATGTAAATGGTGCCAGTGGTACCGAGGGCATGGAAGTTAGAGTGGTCACCAGGATCTGCAGCACTGATTATGCCACTCTGAGTGACCCAGGTACCTGAATGACAGCAGACCTGCCATTGAAAACTGCAGGAGCAGTGCTAACTGCTTGAACTCGACTTTGCCTTTACCATGAGTGGCACGGTCACAGCACTATCTGTTATATGTCATTCCTAAGGTAGGCCTCTTGGGTCTAGAAGGCAGGGTGCATTATATTAAAGGTGTAGACATATAAATGCAAACTTATATGCCCCTATAGCAGCCTCCTTTCATTAAGGGCTGCTATAAGTGTTCAGGGGGCATAGGATAATGTGGGTTAGTACCCGGGCGCCCCTAGAATGCCAGCTCCATTATGGTCCCCCTGAAAAGTGTCATGTTTGGTATCAAACAACTTGTCTCATCAACACAAACCTTTTTCTAAAGTTGGATGTAATGTGATATGCACTGAGGAGGCTACCTTAGGGTGTGCCCTCCAGGTTCCCCCAGCCTTTCCTACACACTGGCTGAGAGCCTGCAGCTGCTGCCGCCAAGACAGGAATCTGACCCCCTGCTAAGACGTGTGAACTCTTTCAAGAGGCATAAAGAAAGGCCTGCCTGGGCTGGAGGTGACACCTCCTTAACTGGCAGGATGACTAGTGAAGTGGCACATCAGTGTGAAAAGCTTGAAAGGCCTCCTCGCCCATGATATGCAACCAGGTTATCTCCCAGAAGAGGAAAAAGCCAACCCCCTGCAACAGGCACATTTGCAACCTGGGCCGGGTAGAAAATTAGGTTGTCAGGAGGCGTACATCCCGAGAAGGCTAGCCACACCCCTAAGGTGGGCTACCTGGCCTGGACATACGAAGAATGGTTCTGCCATTTTTTAAAGTGGCAGAATAGAGTCTTCTGTGTAGAAAAGGTGCCACCATCCACAGGAAGTGGTCACCTATGGGGCAGATTTTCTACCGGGCATAGTTGCCCCTTGGCTACTAACGCACACACTCCTAATACCCCTAAATCTAGGATTTAAGGGGCTCCCTTGGCACCAGACCTTCAGAAATGCTCGAGTTGAGACCAAGGACAAAGAGGAGACCCATTACTGCGACTTAAGGACCTGCACAAAGCAAGCATGATATTCTGCACCTGTGGCAACCACCTTGCAACTGCACGACCACAACTCATCCTGGACCAGAGATCAAATCCAAAGGAAAGAGGAACATTTCTGCAAGCTAAAGGCATCTCTACAACTCCCTTGGACTAGAGGTACTAGTCCCCTGCAGCCCGTAGGCAAATTGCACTCCTGGAACCAAAGACTCACTGGCCAGCAGGCCTGCAAATGGATGACCCAAAAGTAAATGGTCTAGTACATTGTGGAAAATGTAGCCCTGAACTCCAGCAAGTTTCTGGTGGCTACTCTTTTCTCCTGGACTCCAGGACATCGAAGTAACCAAAAACTGTGTTTGCTACTACCATGGCTTGTTCGTGGCCAGTCGGGCTACCCCTACCTTTGTCTGACTCTGTGCATTGAGGAAATCCCACAGCAACTTCAATCCCCTGCTTCAGTGGTCCCGTTGTCCAGATTTTGCACCCCCTTTCCTCACCAACACCGTCCACACAGCAAACCCAGCACTCGCGGCTCTCGTGTTCAGCACCAGGGATGACCAGGACTACTCTGCACCCGGGCCATATGAGCCTGGTAAATTTCAACTGACTGTCAGAGCCTGTCATAACCTTACGCCCCGATGGACTCCACTGGACTGAGTGTCACTTGTGTGTTTTCCCATTGACTGCATCATTATCGTTTTGCAAGTGCACTGATTTATTCTTCCTTTTAAAATCAATAATTCTGCCTTCTTTTAATAAGTTGGTGTCGGATTTCTTTCAAGTTCTTGCCAATTACTTATCATCCATGTTGCTACACTGAAATGCTTAACATATGTTCCTCTAGTAAAACCTGACTGTTCTGTGCCAGACTATCAGATCTGAGCTTGGGATTTATTTGTGTGAATCCAAGGACCTATTTGGGGTAAAATGTGAAGGTATTTCACAGTGAGGTCTATCCAGTCTCACTACATAATACCCCACTTTTCTACACAAACCAAGATTCTAGATATACAGACCTTTATGCCCCCACACCTCTTGCCCCCCCACACGTTAGGGAGATAGCAAATACACTACAACACCAAGTTGTCCCTATGTACTCTCACCCACCACCACCATCACCAGCACTGTCGCCACCCCAATACACTTCTGCACTCTCCTCACTCCCCACAGGAATCTGCGCACTTTCTATCATATCCTGGCAGTCCATTTTACTCAAAGGACTCATATGATGAGTTCTTAGCACCTGGGGATGAGGAAAACCCCTGGGAGGAATATCAAAGACTGCCTATCATGCAGTGATACAAAGAGCAGTTCAGCATGTCGAAGATGACATCCTGGTTGAAACACTGCCCAAAACACAAAGGACAGTTGTAGAAAAATGCCTCTTTTTGCATGATCACCCTCATTTTCTTTTAACTGATACTGCTGTTTTTAACTCTGTGCAGAGGGATTCTGCTAGCTAGACCCCAGGGCATGTGCTCTGAACTTTAAAACATGTTAAGATTGGTTATACTCCTAATTGGCATATTTAAATTACTATAAATCCTTAGTATATTGTAAAAAGTGTACCCTGGACCTGTAAGTTAAATACCACTAGCAGACTACAGTGTATGCTGTGCCACCACTAAAGTAACAATGCAAAACATGACTTCAGGCCTACCACCAGTAAGCTGGCTGTGCAGGCTTAAATTGCAAATGAGGGGGATGTGACCAGGCCCTACAAGATGGTGGACGTGTGATTCGGGAGCTCCCCGCCCAGCCGCCTCCTCATGCCTACGTTCCACCATGGGGAGAACCCTCCACCAGCTGTGATGATCCTTGATGAGCCCCTGATGAGCCCCTGCTTGCCCATGAACTACATCAGAGCCCTCAGCGAGGTTCCCTGACTGACACACTGTCATGCTGAGCAACAGCTTGCTGTGGTCAGCTCCTTCATCCTGCAGTCTCCCCGAGCATCCCAACCGAATCGGGGTGCAACGTTGGTGCGCGATGGAGTCCAGGAGGCCATTAACCCCCAGCTGCGTTTGCTGAGGCCCAGCAGCGACACTGCCTGCCTCACTCCGGTTGGCGGAACCGTGGCCTGTCCGGTAAGGCGATGACCGCGCCCACATGACTGATTTGACCCGCCCAGTGTTTTTTGTGTCTGCTGCTGAGGTGGTGCAGGTGCCCTACAGACGCTGGAGAGGTTCCACTGCATGCAGAGTTGCTTGACTGCGCAAGATGGGACTTGGGTACTTTGGCTGTCTAGACACTGCTTGTTGCGGTGCCTGTCCTGCCTACTCTAATGGGAAAACAGCTATACTGGCTATTTCCACTGAGTCCAGAGCATCGGGGGGGACCAGCCCACACTAGACCACATGGAGATAAGGGTTTACTCTTAACCCGACCTGGGCATCCCACAGTCACACTCTATAGCCACGAGTTTGCTGTACCACTTCCTGTTTTCCCACTTGCCCTTGGGGGCTGCCTCCCTGTCCTGGTGAGGAAGAAGTCATGGACACCCTCTGTGGCTCTGAACATTGTGGGGCGCAGGGTATCCCTGGTGTCCTAAACGCAGAGAGCATGAAGCAAACCTCAAGCCGGGTTTCTCCCACTACATGCATAGCTGGAAACCAGACACCACTCCTATGTTTGGCTGACCCCATGGAGACATGGCAGGATGACTGGTTAAAAAGTAGGCCCTGGTCAGAGTATGCGGAGTTGCGCTTCAGTTATTTTCTACCCGAGGGGCAGCTTTCTCTACGCGAACAGAAGGTTTCTCACAACGAGCATTCGCGACCATCCACGACCGCCCACGTTGTTGAATCTGACTGCCTGCATTGAGAAATCCTGCCGGGAGGTGAATTTTCCTTGCTCGCCCTTACCAACTTGACATTGGCGAGTGAGGTAAAAACTCTTCTCTGCTACATTGAGCAGAGTTTTCGGAACTCTACAGGCTCCGCAGAGTGCAGAAACTATATGAATGGAGCAGAGTTCACCGCCCAGGCCGAGTAAGAAAGACTCCTCAATTAAATCCTTCCTTCAAAACGCACCTCAACACGAACCTCACAATGACGCTTCACCACTGCCAGCAACAGAAAACTTACCCCCTACCCCAGAAGACGGAACTCAACCTATCATCAAGAGCTTGTTCCTTTAGCTGGTCCAGGAGATTAAGGATGACATCAAAGAGGTGAAAACTGATCTCCATGCCGTCCAACGAGATGTCGATGACCCTGGTGAGCGTGTGGCCCAGATAGTGTGGACACTAGACAAGCGAGCTGAAGAATCCGAACTACAGCAACATACACTCAGACTGGAGGAATAGAAAATTGGCATCCAAGAGCAGCATGAGAACTTGGAGAATAGGTCAAGACGCAGCAATATTTGGATCCGAGAGGTCTTAATCACGGTGGCAAAGGCGGACCTCCCTTAATACAGCTCTGATCTCTTCAATGCCATCTTGGAATGCAGCACTAATGACCCGATCCTAATGGACAAAGTCCACAGGGTGACACCACTCCGCTCTGCTGAGAAGTGTCTTTCTGAGTTCCTCGCCCACATTCATCACTTTATGGAGAAAGAAGAGATTATGTCCAAAGATCACCAGGGAGGACACATCTCCTTCAATGGCACTCAACTTCTCATTTTCCAGGACCTCTCCGCCACAACTTTATCAAAACGAAGTGCCTTCCCCTGACTTTAAGATGATTTTGTATGAAGGCATCTTTCGCGTGTGAGTGACCGCCCCAGTGGTGGCCCCACGGGATGCATCGTTACCTACAGTTAGTTGGTTACTAATGTTTGGTTCCTTGGATGTTCTTTTTTTATCTTTGAAAGAGGGGAGGGAAGGGGCACCCACAGTGGAAGAGGTGTGGCGCCGCGGCCAGGGCGACTGACGCTGGAATCTGGGGCTCAGGGTTCGATCCCCGGCTCCGGCGGCAGGTTAGCCCAGCACCATGTGACTCTGGGCAATAGCTCGCTTAATCTACCCGACGGCCCCCAGCGCCTAGAGACCCTTACGGGTGATTGTGCGCTTTACAAATGTGGACTTTACTTTACTTTACACCACACACCACCACCTGAATACATGCACAATCACAACTTCAAGAGGAACCAGGCAGATTCTTGCCTCCTCTCCTTTATTCCTCCCATGCTATGGCTGTCACACCCATATCCTTGGAAGTTGTCATTTAAAACATTTGGGGCCTTAATGACCCCTCCGAAGACTTGAGCATCCTGGGGGAATTCTAGGCCCAGATCAGCTTTCTCCATGAGACTTACCTCTCAAGCACAGAGGTCCACAGATGGCACTCCCATAAATTCCCTGTGCAATACCATGCTTCCTCACGCACCAAATCAGTGGGTACTGCAGTTCTCCTAGGTCACTCATCCCCCTTCACAGCACGCAACCACAAATCCAGGTGGGCGAAAAGATGGATAGCAGTCAGTGGCCTCTGGGACAGCATCCCAGTATGTTTAGTTTACATCTACATCCCCCATACTGGCCAAGAACGCTTCCTGAGCAGCTCACTCCAGAAGATTGTGGCTTTTGCTGAAGGCCCACTTCTTATTGGATTTGATCTTAATATTGCCCTTAACGTCAACCAGGATAATCGCATCAGAGTCATGTTGGGACCCCGGAGTTATCTACTGAAGGGCGTGCTTTGCCCACAGACCTTGGCATCCCAGACTTGTGGCGCACTCCGCATCCCCATTATGGTGGATTACTCCCATTACTCAGCACCGCACCATACCTATGCTTACATCGACTTGCTCATCATAGTGAAGCGTTTAGAATACACAAGAATAGAGGTATGCCAACACCCACAGACCCTCTCAGATCATGGCCTGGTCTCACCGATCCATTGAGAGATGGCCGGAAACCATGACAAGCAACACGGCCTCTCAATGACTCCCTCCTCCATGACCCAGTGATGGTGAACATAATTCAGAAAACACTCACTGATTACCTGGCACATAATGACACTGGGAACATCAACAAATGCACTGTTTAGGATGCTCTTAAGGTGGTCGTTCAGGGACACTTAATTCAAAAGGCAGCTAGACTCAAGTGTATACGTGACACAATTAGATCCCTGAACTGGCAAACCTGTGTTCCGGCTTTTTACCAATCCCACTATGCAGCAGACCTGACCCCTAGGCCTGGGCGGTAAATTTCGCCATGCTCGCGGGATTTGCGGAATTTTGGAAATTCTGCATTCCGCAGAGAACGCAGAATTGCAGAAATTTCCATGATCCACGGTGTAGTGGAATTCTTTCCTTGTTCGCGCTTTCAAAATGCGTGTTCACGCATGCTGTAGTGACTTACCGGGATCCCTGCGTTCGCTGATGAGTTTTCCTATCCATTCGCGTGTGCCACCAGATTTTGGTAGCCGCTCACGTGATCCCACGAGAGTGTGCGATCGTGAACACGTCATTTGGACGTGCCATCGGAAACATGCATCGAGAGTGGGCGGGATAAGTGAAACAAGTGAGGTACTGGGTTTTTCAGAACCGGTACCGAACCGGTAACCCAGTGGTGTCAGGGTACACACCCAAAGACCTCGAGTACTTTCCTGATTCAGACCACAGAAACTCAGAGTCTTCTAGGTGAAGTCAAGGATCGATTTTATTGGCTGCAACCAAGGTAACAGGCGTCCTAGAAGTACAACAGCACGGGATGTATATTCTCAGGAGACTGCTCAATCTTACAAAGCCAGGCTTCTCTTTTTATACAAAATATTAAGCTTCAGGCAAACATTCTTGGATTTACAGTATACTATTCACATATTTTCGTTACAAAGGAAAAGCAGAGTCATGATGACAAGCCCATTTTTCAGTTCGTCCAGCCCACAACAAATTACCCGGCAAGGCCCAGCCTTTCCATCAGATACCGGTGGACCCCCAATAAAAACGGGCACCTCCCCATCATATAGCAAGTGAGAGAGAAAAGAGCAGGGACAGGTGTGAGCAAGATTCGGCAGGGTGTGTGTGCGATGAAAAGGGTTTATGGCCTCTTGTGCCTTGATGCTATCTTGTTCGGCCACTGGGAGAGGAACTGACCAAACAGGTTCGGCCTGGGGCAATGGTTCCAACTTGCCCAGGTCACAGGAAAGTCAATTAAGGTGTATGTGTCCTTTGGAATCGAATTTAGCTGTATCATAAGCCTATGTGAAGTGCAACTCACAAAATGGCTGCCGTACACAAAATGGAAGCCAAGTGTTCAAGACGCAAATGGCGATTTCGAGGTGAAATCGTCCCTCAAATATGGCGAAAATGCTTGTACATAGTGTACTAGCCATTCTCTGTATTTTGATATAAAAATCGTCATGCTATGATGAAGTTTAATTCTCGAGTCCAGAATTTTCAGAACTACAAACCCTCCTTTTGCCCTTATATAGGCAATTTAACCTAATCTCATGCTAATCTGAGTCCAGGTCTATATTCCTAAAGTCATTGAGGTGTTGCTGTAACATTATTCTATTACTTAGTTCGTCTCTTGATACAGGTTTCCTTACACATGATGTAACACAGAGGCCACATATTGCAGGAGCACACTGTACGCACAGACAGAACAGGAAAAGAATGGCTAAGACCATCCCAATGACCATCCGAATTTTCCATCCCCAGCCGGATATCAGTTCCCAGAACCATCCCATCAAAGACCAATCTCCTTTATGCACATGAATAGATTCGGAAATCTTATGCAGTTTAGAGATGGCCTGGTACACTGTTGGAGCGTTATCTGGAATGAAAACACAGCAACTCGATTGGATCAATCTACATACCCCACCTCGGTCTGCAAGTATGACATCTAATGCGACCCTGTTCTGAAGGGTCATAAGACGATCCGACTGGAGCTCAGCAGTCAAGTTACTAAGGGCACCAGCAGTTTCAATTACGGTGGACTCAACCACCCTTGTCAATTGCCTTATGTTCCTGCTGTTAGCCATCGGTCCCCAGAACGGCAGAAAACCCTTTACGAAGTCCCCAAATTCTTGTCCTGCAGTGTCTTCTTTACTCAAAACACCTCTAACTATCCTTGTATTGTGGTAATCTGCCGCTGCTGTGTAGGTGGGAGGCAACAGGAATGAAACAAAACATGTGCCCGAAAAGTCAGGGGGCAACCATGTATAGGCTCTATCATGGCAGATGAAATAGGTACCCTTAGCTGCTAAAAACGAAGGGGAAGTCTGGGCTGCAAAAACATACGTTTTAGTGCAGATACTCTTCCCTAACTGAGCTCTGGGATTCTTGCCATTACCTTGCAGACACAGGTGACCGTGATGGGGTACAATCCAAATCGGGGAAGATCTCTTAGCTTGCTGTTTCTCACTCAGAGTAGCTCCATATCCGGTTACGTTCCATCCTATGTATACTAGTGTCTCATCTCTCGGGATAGTCTCATAAGAAATGTCTTCCTTTATCATATCTACTATACCCTTAACTAGAGCACTATTTTTAGGATTGTCTGTTACAGAACGTAGGGGGTAGATTTCATGTGCATATATGAACATTGTTCTGTATGCCCACACAGAACCATTGTGACTGAATGGCAGGACCAGATAAGGGATACCTTTATCCGTTGTGTGAGGCATAAGACCACACATCCAACAGTTAGTCGTGTTCATTACAAGTTGGTGTTGGTGCAAAAGCTGAACAAAGGAGTTATTAATAAACTCTAATTTCCTAGCTGATTCGTGTTCAGGAAGGGTTTGAAAAGAATGTGAGGAAACAGTGGAAGGAGGAGGTATAGGCGATGTAGTGGGTGCAAATGTTACTTGAAAAGAGAATAAAACATAACTTATCAAAAATATCATCACACTGAATAACATGAAAATGCACAATATCAAAAAGCTTTTCTTTGTCATTATTTTACATATCTTGGTTTTAAAGTTCATGGTTTTGGCAGGTCTCTCCATCTCGAAAAACTCCATCCTCTCTAAAGTGCTGCCCGCGATGGGAGGTTGTTTCTGCTAAGGAATGCTTCTGTCAGTCTAGGGCAACTCCCTTGGACCAACCAGAACTGTCGACCTAACGTCGTCAGCTGCACCCCAAAGACTTTGTGCAACGCGGCCCTAGCAGCGGAACCCGGATGGCAGTTAGAAAAACAAACAATAAGCAAGTTTCTCAGATGGGAGAGCTGCACTTTTCAAAAATAGTAGGGAAAAAAGGATTTATTTGTCCATGGGTCTCGGCCTCAAATTATAGCGCTGTCTCCCAGGTACTGTTTGGTCTTTGAAAAGGAGTTCAGGTTCTGTAGTGTCCAATCGAATTGACGGTGATACTTCTGGTTGCAAAATTTTATCACTCTCTTGTTCAGTAAGTGTTCCTTTTACACGTTCATCACTGAAAGGCAGAAAGCGTGGCACAGTTTCAGTCTCTGAGTCGGCGACACCCTTCTGGACCCACTGGTCATACGGCAGAGGGGTCTGCTTGCAATGGATCCCGTGGATCCAGTTTTTCTTCCCCTCCACTCGAACAGCTGATCTTGTGGAAAGAAGGACGAGGTGCGGTCCGGTCCACCTGGGCTGATCGTTCTTGGTTCGCTGGAAGTTCTTCACAAGAACCCAGGATCCAGGGTTGATGGGGTGACCTGGAGTTTCAGAGACCGGAGGCAGGGTGTCATGGACCTGTTGATGCAAAACACGCAATTTAGCCGTCAATTCGTACAAATAATCAAGCAAAACAGGGTGCTCTATTTCACTGAACTTAGTGGGCCTTGGCACTCCCCATATGTTGGCCGGGCGGCCAAAAACGATCTCATATGGACTAAGTCCCACTCGCGAATGCACAGTCATTCTGGTGGATAGGAGTGCTAGGGGTAGAGCGTCAGGCCATTTAAGACCAGAGCTCGCTTGGATTTTGGCCAGTTTAAGTTTTAAAGTGCCTTTGTAGCATTCTACTAATCCAGCTGATTGGGGGTGATTTGCAGCGTGGAACTTTTGCTGAATGATTAGCCCTTCACATACTCTCTTCATCACACGACCCACAAATTCACTCCCATTGTCACTCCAGACCATTCTAGGCATTCCGAATCTGGGGAAGAACTCTTTCACAAGGGCTTTAGCTGTGGATAAAGCAGTGTTGTCTTTTAGGGGATAGGCTTCCACCCATCTTGAAAAGGCAGAAACAACAACGAGTACGTATTTTAAGTTATTGCACCTCTCCATGTGGATGAAATCTAGTTGCAAAACCTCAAACGGATACGTAGGAGGTGCAATATGACCAGCTGGAGTTGGGGTTCCCCTACCAGGATTGTGTTTCAGACACACCATGCAATTCTTGACGACATTCTCTGCACACTTGGGAATTCCTGAATTTTGCCATACTGGAGCCAACAACTTGCAAATCCCTTTCACGCTGATATGTGCCATTCCATGAGCCATTGTAACCACTGCAAGCACATATGCATCGGGTAACAACCATCTCTGATGCTCTTACAATTCAATCCAGCAACCATTTGCATCCATTCTACCCGTACTTTCTCTCCACATGCTCAACTCTTTCTCTGTAGCTTCAGCTTGAATAGACTTCACACTCTCTATCGTGTCTTCACACATTCCAACATCACCAACCCATCTTGCAGGGCCTGCAACATACATTCGGCTCATCACATTCCTTGCAGTTTCTTTCGCGATTTCGTCAGCAAATGCATTTCCGCGACCAACATCATCAGTCACCTTCTTGTGAGCACTACATTTCACAATCGCCACTTGCAGAGGTAAGGTCAGTGATTCAAGAAGCTCATTCACCAACTGACCATGCTGAATCTTAGCTTCATGCGAAGTCAGGAACCCACGTTCTTTCCACAGTCGTCCAAAACTATGAGCCACACCAAATGCATACTGACTGTCGGTATAGACAGTCACTTTCATTCCTTTTGACAACACACATGCTCTCGTAAGTGCAATCAATTCTGCTGCTTGAGCTGAATTATGTGGAATACGTGCAGCTTCAACAATTGTATGCAAAGTCGTGACAGCATATGCTGCAGTCGTGTCACCATTCAGGAGCTTGAAGCATGAACCATCCACCCATAATGTACCATCACATTCAGCAAGAGGAGTGTCCTGGAGGTCTATTCTCCCTTTCGTTTCTTCTTCTGTTCTAAGAAAACAATCATGCTGTTCTGAAGCATCTAATTCCTCTACAATTGGCAACAACGTAGCTGGGTTTAGAGTGTTGCATCTTTTTATATGTACATGACTCGCTAACAATGTCAATTCGTAACCTGACAATCGAGCACTAGTTAAGTGCTGTGTCTTGGTTCTGTTTAACAACGTGTCTACTGCATGTGGGACCATCACGACTAGCATGTTATTCATCACTAGACCAGCAGACTGTCGAATAGAAACAGCTGCTGCTGCTGTAGCTCTCAAACAACTTGGTAATTCTTTAGCTACCGGATCCAAAGTCGACGAAAAATATGCACATGGACGCTGCTTGTCTCCAAACAACTGAGTCAACACTGACAATGCACAACCTTCTTTCTCATGGACGTACAATATAAAGGGCTTACTGTAGTTGGGTGTACCTAACACAGGAGCCGAACATAATGCTGTGCGCAATTCAAAAAACCTTTTCTGACACTCTTCAGACCAAGGAACGAGATTGGGTGTATCTTTACACGTTAATGCCACCAAAGGTTTGGCTAATAACGAAAAATGTGGTATCCATTGCCTGCAATATGATGTAATACCCAAGAAAGCACGCACTTCTCTCTGTGTTCTTGGCACACTCAATTTTGCTATTGCCTGAATTCTTTCTGGGGTCAGTTTCCTTCCCTCCTTCGATAAGAGATGACCTAAGTAGGTCACTTCTTGTCGACAATATTGCAATTTGGAAAGTGACACCTTGTGATGCAAATCACACAGATGACGCAACAAAGACAACGTGGCTTTTTTACATATTTCCTCAGTATCTGCAGCGACAAGCAAATCATCAACGTACTGTACAAGGGTAGCACCATCAGGTAAAACAATTGTATCAAGCTGTGTCTTTAGAGCTTGACTATATATTGATGGACTTTCACAGTAGCCCTGTGGAGCGCGTTTAAAGCGGAAGCTTCGTCCTCCTAAACTGAAGCCAAAAATATCCCTACTCTCCTCAGCAATCAGGATGCTGAAGAAAGCATTCTTCAAGTCAATCACCGAAAACCAGGTTGCAGAAGCTGGAATCATAGTTAATAGGACAGTTATGTCGGGGACAACTGGAAATTGTGGCACAACTATTTTATTCACCTCTCTAAGATCAATCACGAATCTGTAAACAGGTGGCTGGGAAGGGTCAGTTCGCTTCAAAACAGGCAGAACAGGGCTATTGCAAACGTTGCCTCTAGTTTCTTCAATCACATCTTTTTCAATCAAATCATAAATGATCGCTAGCAACGCTTTTTCACCTTCACTAGAGATTTTGTATTGGGGAATTCGTGGCATTTTAACATTGGCTTTCAATGTTACAACATATGGTGGTATTTCCAAAAGGCCCACATCATTAGGACCAGTAGCCCAAAGAATATCAGGCAGAAACGACAATTCTGTTGGAAGTTTATCCCTTGACAAATACATTGAGGAAACCACTTTCTTACCCAGTGTGAGTTGTACTCCTGAAGGAGAACAGTACAAAGTCGCATACAATCTTTTTAACAGGTCTAATCCTAGCAAGTTTTCACCACAACCTGTTGTCAGAGTAAGGGGTGCTTCGAATTCACAAGGACAAACAGAAAGAGACAAAGGGTCAGAAATCGGATTTCTAACTGGGGCGCCAGAAAAACCTACTGATACATTGATTTCGCCAGACTAAGGTGCGCCAGGGAGTTTTGAGTGCATAATAGAACTCTTTGTAGCACCAGTATCCAACAGAAAAGGCTCTGACACACCTGATGTAATCACCTCAACGTAAGGTCCACTCTGATCTACTGGAACTGAAACAACTCCCTCTCTTTGTCTATGGCTGTCCTAGCAATCATTACCTTCCAAATACTCATCTTCTACATAGTAATCATCAGCGTAGTACTGAGCCGTCCTACCAGACGCGTTATTCTGCTGATCAAATCTATTCATAGAATTTTGAGGCGGAAGGGGACGAGCGTTCTGGGGGAAATTTCCACGTCCTCTACCTCTAGGAGCTTGTTGAACACCTTGACCTCTTACACCAGAAGCACCATTTGCGCGCTGTAATAAAATAGGACAACTATACTTGAAATGACCCTCTTCCTTACAGTATGAACACTGATTGGGGCCTACAGGGACACGTGGTTGAGTATACTCGACTCTTTGCGAGTTCCTCTGATACTGTTGAGGCTGCTGATAATTATTCTGATAGTTATTCTGACCACCATTGTTCTGGCCACCACCACCACGTGGCGGATATGCTTGCTGTAACAGAACCTTCGTTTTCAACTCTTTAGTTTTCTTTTCTGCTCTATCTTTCTCATCTTTGTCTCAATTTTCGTAATATTGTGCAGTAGCCAATATCTGTGCTGAAGAGGAAACTGCCCAAGAACTCTCTGAATCTTTCAACTTTTTACACAACTCTGGAAGCAGATTGTGCACAAATTTATCGACGAACAATCGCTGACCACCTTCTGTGCTCATATCTTGACCACTGTGGTCGACAAAAGTCTCTTCAAACCTGGTGAAGAAATCTGACACCGTTTCATCTTTCTTCTGCTTACATGCAGACAATTTATCCCAATTTACACGCATCGCAGGCATTATCGTTTTCATATAATCAATGATCCTACCAGGGAGTTCTGCTACTAAAGGCTCAGGTTTAGCACCACCAATTTGTAGGGCATCTGCAGCAGCAATATTAGCCCATGAGTCACCTAATTCCTGATCATGATCTGCATGACGAATCTTTCCCCATAAAGGCTGTGGAACAACGTTCCCAAACAACATATCTATATCCGCTAAATTCATGATATATGACCCAGCAGTCTGTGACAACTCTTTGTAATAGCCTGCGGGATTTTTACGGGGATCAGGCAATGTCTGTTTAAGGGCCAAAACTTCAGCTCGCTTCCATGGGACATGTACCCACACACGCTGAAAGTGTGGCAGAATAGGTGGGACAGCATTCGCGTTCCCTTCCCTCCATTGTGGGGGAACTTCTCTCATGGGATACTGTCTCACCTTCTTTTTAACCGAGGAATCAGACTCAAACAACGACTTAGAAACACCTTCAGTCCTAAGCGACAACAACGTCGCAACTGCTTTCTTAACATCTGAACCCACAATTGCGCCTTTTGAAAACTCAAAACGTACATGGCTCAACTCGGGCGGATTAGAGTCCAAATCATTTTCCTCTAAATCTTCACATAGAAAAACACACATTTTCTCAAAAACGTATCTCTGCTTTGATGCTTCCCACTGGGTGAAGACATCCATAACACATTCTAAATCATATTTTTCCGGGTCAGCAACCCATTTATGTGCCAAATAATTCAACGTTTCTTTCTCCCTAGAATCAGGCTGTTGACTACGCAACTGTTTGCGCTCTGTGTCAGGAGTTACACTCGTTGCACCAAAGAAAGGATACAGAAGACTAGAAACAGTACTAGTCACTCTCTGACGAACAGAAGGAGAAGTCGATGAAAAGACAAGCGGAAAAACAGGGTGAGGCGAGGCAGATGCAGAGGCAGTGTCAGGAGAAGTACCAGGAGTGGTAGTCGATATAGTAGTCAAAGTTGCAGGAAGTAAAGGAGGAGCAGATGTAAAAGTCGGTGGCCCTTGAGGAGGCTGCACCGGAGGAGCAGGAGCCAGCTGAAGAGTAGCTGGTGGGTGCTGTGGAGGAGCAGGAGGCAATGCAACCACAGGTTGCGCAACTAAAGGTTGCGGGGGTGCCGTAGCATTTTGCGCATTAGGGGTGGCGAACTTAACAAATGCGCCATTAACGGATCTTTTTCAAGCTCTTTTGCTGCATCTTGCTGAAGAGGCGGCGAAAACTGGATATCATTTATCTATTACCATTTTACGTTGCCTGTGCAACTGCTCACTCATCTGTTCTTCTTCATTATCTTTAAACTGCATAGCAGCTTGCATTATCGAAATTCCCCTTTCTCTCTTATTTTTCTTCGCTAATTTAATTTCCTTCTGTTTGGCTTCCTTACGCCATAGGCGGAAAGAGTCAAACATCGCCGGCCGGGCTTTCTTCTTGAAAAGTTTAACTTCGAGATTGTCTAAGATTTCCGTGTCAAAGCTACCATATTGGGGCCATTTTAAAACACCATCTTTTCTGGTGTATTTGATCCACACTTCATTATATGTGATGGGACCTACGCCATGTTTTACATATAATTCATAAGTTGGAGTTCCAACCAGAGGAACTGGACACGAGTCCTCCAATCGGGAATCCCTATTACAACCAAGACAAAACAAATTTCCAAGTCTGCTAAGACCAGGCATCTTCGCTCTCTAGTCTAGCTTCAAACTTCAAAGGATTATCGATTACGATATTTCTCGTGAATACACGAGTCCTTCAGTTTTGGCACTTGCAAGTTCCAAACAAAGTGATCCCAAGGGGATACCCAAAACTAAGACCAACTAAGGACTGGGAGACGCTCCACTTATACTTAACTGAGATATCGATGACGTCACCAGAAGACTCGTCCATCGTTTCGCTCTACCAAACTTCAAGGGTCCAAATCAGGGCGATAGCCAGGGCAGCAGTTCTTTGTAGCCGTCGGGAAGCGGGGAACCTCGCAGCAAAGACTTTCGGACCACGTCGACATGCAGGGGTCGATGAAGTGGCGGCCTTCCTCCAGAATTTTCCCACGAAGCTCCTCACGAACCTCTGGCTGGACCGGTACCGCTGGTATCTCCTCACGAACCTCTGGCTGGACCGGTACCGCTGGTATCGACCCGTGTTGGGCGCCAACTGAGGTACTGGGTTTTTCAGAACCGGTACCGAACCGGTAACCCAGTGGTGTCAGGGTACACACCCAAAGACCTCGAGTACTTTCCTGATTCAGACCACAGAAACTCAGAGTCTTCTAGGTGAAGTCAAGGATCGATTTTATTGGCTGCAACCAAGGTAACAGGCGTCCTAGAAGTACAACAGCACGGGATGTATATTCTCAGGAGACTGCTCAATCTTACAAAGTCAGGCTTCTCTTTTTATACAAAATATTAAGCTTCAGGCAAACATTCTTGGATTTACAGTATACTATTCACATATTTTCATTACAAAGGAAAAGCAGAGTCATGATGACAAGCCCATTTTTCAGTTCGTCCAGCCCACAACAAATTACCCGGCAAGGCCCAGCATTTCCATCAGATACCGGTGGACCCCCAATAAAAACGGGCACCTCCCCATCATAAAGCAAGTGAGAGAGAAAAGAGCAGGGACAGGTGTGAGCAAGATTCGGCAGGGTGTGTGTGCGATGAAAAAGGTTTATGGCCTGTTGTGCCTTGATTCTATCTTGTTCGGCCACTGGGAGAGGAACTGACCAAACAGGTTCGGCCTGGGGCAATGGTTCCAACTTGCCCAGGTCACAGGAAAGTCAATTAAGGTGTATGTGTCCTTTGGAATCGAATTTGGCTGTATCATAAGCCTATGTAAAGGGCAACTCACAAAATGGCTGCCGTACACAAAATGGAAGCCAAGGGTTCAAGACGAAAATGGCGATTTCGAGGTGAAATCGTCACTCGAATATGACGAAAATGCTTGTACATAGTGTACTAGCCATTCTCGGTATTTTGATATAAAAATCGTCATGCTATGATGAAGTTTAATTCTCGAGTCCAGACTTTTCAGAACTACACAAGATGGCCGCGCCAATTGGCAACCGCATGAGCAAGTACGCTAGATATTTCCCCCCCCCCCGAGCACGCAAACAGCCTCCCCAATCAGGAAAAACGCATCACGAACGGGCGGACCAAGCTATGCCATTTGCTCGTGGAATTTTGCGTAGCTCGCAGAGATTTTTTACAGTTTTACTGAACTTTGCGTAACGCGACTAAGCAAATTTCGCCTACCCCTACTGACCCCCCTGAAGCATCGTGAGACGTTCCTGAACTCCATCACCCTGCCATGGCTCTTGTTAACTGAGGCCTCAGATCTAGACTCCCCTATTTCAGCGGCCAAAATCATAACTGCTATTAACCAACTTTAGCTGTCGAAAGCACTACGGCCTGATGTGTTTACCCGACTCTTTTACAAGCACTTCACCCAGCATATTATTCCTGTCCTTACCATTTCTTTAATACTTTGACAGCAGATCACAGGGCGTCCACATGCATGATGGAAGCATCTAGTACATCGATACTCAAACCTGACAAAGACCCAATGCTCTGTCCTTCTTACCATCCGATCAGTTTGCTAAAACTTGACTTAAAACTCTTTGCAAAGGTCCTGGCCAATCATCTAGACAAACTGATGCCTGACTTAATTCACTCTAATCATTTAGGCTTCATGATTAACTGGACTAGGAACAATAAAATTAAATTGGCCCTACATCTCACAACATTACCAAAAAGAAGAGGAGGGCGGCAATCCTTCTGCCGCTGGATGCCGAAAAAGCCATTTGATAGAGTAGAATTAGGAATGTTCTTTGAGGTACTCAGGCACATTAGCCTGGGCTACAGGATGAAAGATTGGATCACTGCACTATATTGCAACCCCACTGAGAAAATCATAGTAAATGGCTACTCTTCGCTACCTGTCCAAATCTGTAGCGGCACTCACCGGGGATGCCCTGTTCCCTCTTTCTGTTTGACCTCGTTTTGGAGCTCCTTCCTCCAGCGCATTAGAAACAATCCTCAGATCCAAGGCAGCTCATTCTGCAGAGACTCCTTTAAGGTTTCAGCCTTTGCCGACAACATCTTTCTCTCCCTTGCAGAATTACAGAGCTCGCTCCTAGCTCTGATCCCTCTCCTTGAAGATATTCAGGCAGTCGTGGGAGGGCAGATCAATATGACAAAATCCTAGGGCTTGATCCTAGTAGGTGGGAACTCCCTTGCAAAAACCCTAACCACTACAAGATCCTTCCCCTAGACAACTCACTACATCAGATATTTAGGCATTCAATTGATGCCTACAACCTCTGCCTGCACTAAACTTAACTTCAAACTGCTCTTACATGAAACCAAAACGTCACTATCAGACTGGCACAAACACACACTCTCGTGGGTAGGACAAATAGCTGCTTTTGAAATGACCTTGTTTCCACGCTTACTTTAGCTTTTCCAAAGCCATATCCCTGCCTATCATTAAAGAGGACAGTGCCTATCTCCAGACATACATCTCTGTCATATATCTGGGAGGAGAAGTGCCCAAGACTGGCCTTTCAAACCTGTACTCAACATCCTAGAGATGGAAGGTTGGAGTGCTTCACCTGCTACATTAGTATCAGGCATCCCAGCTATGATGTATGATTAAGTTGCTCAAAAGAGAAACCGATAAACCCTGGTGCTTCGACCAGAATCCAGCAACTAGACCACTAGGTTAGGTTCTGTGGGTCCCCAAGATCATGAGAGGCAGACCCCTCTATGCCTCCCCAGTCACTAGAGCCACCCTGGAAGTTTGGGACTCAATTGCAACTAAACTGGGACTTATCTCATTCCCCTCTCCACTCATCCCCATCTTCGACAACAGCTCGCCCCACGACTCGGTAAACAGGCTTTTCAAACTTGGAAAGAGATGGGCTGCTTTCACTTTTGGGACTTTTATGAGGGAAATCATGTGAAAATATTTGAGGAACTCAAAGCTGACTCCAAGATTCCTAAATCCGAGCATTTCCACTATATACAGATCCACCAAAGGGTCTCCCACACTGGTGTTAGAGCTCAGGCGATGAGGACATTCACCCTCTTTGAAAGGTTTTCCAGCACTTACTTGGTCTCAACTATCGGAACCCTCCTTAACACGCGGTCTGCAACACCTAAAACATACTTCCAATGCAGACATCCTGATTACCCTAGACATTTATCAATGACAAGAAGTGTTTCACTGCACCACTAACTTTGCCCGCCATGCAATGGGCAGGGAGATTCTATATATACTTTTATATCGCTTGCACTTCACCCCCCACCACCTACATATTATTAATTCCACCTGCTCAGAGGGGTGCTGGCACTTATGTGGTGGCACTGAAACTCTTACACACATCTTATGGTCATGCCCCCATCTGGATACCTTGTGGGGCGTGGTCTTTTCAGAAATCTCCCAGATTCAAGGCTGTGAACTAGACACACTTCCTGAATTTGCTATTTTATGCAGATCTGTGGGGGACCTCTACTTGCTCCATACCAAACATACGATTCTTTCCCTCGGGGGAAACTTGTAACCCTCTCTTCTGAACTCTGGCTCAACAAGCTGTTGTAACTGCTCAGCCATAAAAAGATCGCATATGATTTGGTGGATAAATTTCAGCTTTGCAGCAAATTATGTGATCCAGTGCTTAGCTATTTGAACTCTGACTTCCGAGACTGGACTTGCCCACAGAATCTCTGTGCACTGGGTTATGTCGACCCAATGCTAATCCCTCGCTTTGTCACACTTCCACTGCTCTCACTGATGTGTAATTCATATTGACTTGTTATGTGAATACTGACTGTCGAGCTGGGAGGGACAAGGGGGTTTCGGACAATTTGTCATTTACCCTTCTGGGTACTGCGTTGTGTTTGATGTATGCATAAACATTAATATACACTATTGAACCATAAATTGCAAATGCAGACCTAAACGCTCCTTTGAAATATAAATAAGTCATCCTGATATAAGCCTTAAGTATCAATAAGGCAGGGTGCATTATATTTCAAAGTAACACATGTGACAATTTAGTTGCTCCTGTCCCCGGCCACACCTCTGAGGTGGGCACAGAAGCTCTGCACAAGGAAAGACATTTCTGCCATCTAGGTTTTAGGTAGAGAGAAGCACTGATAGATTATTTGCAGAAGGGCACACAGGAACAGTTTTTAAAGTAGATAGGGTTACCCCGTGGACTTTCCCCTGTTGGTTAGGGAGGGGCCAGTGGTCACTCCATCCATCGGTTAGTGCGAGGCTTAAATGTGATACCCCTGGCACCCTCTTCAGAAAACTACTGGACCGGGGGAGCAAGATGGCGGCCAAGATCTCGGCCGACTAGGCTGGTGCTGTGTTCTCCTGGTCCATTACCGTCCCCCTGGCTGGCCTTTTTGTCCTTATCCCGGGCTATGCATTCAATAATCTAACCGCTTAATGCACACTCATTGCTACCTGTATGGCTTTGGTCTCCAGGCTTGAATCCGTGAGAGTGGGACTTACTGCTAAACTGCTCTGGGTCTGGCATACTGCAGCTTGCTCCCGGCCACACTCGGCTGTGCTTACGCTTGGGCCGATTCAGTGGAGCAACTCTCTGGCGGTCCGTGGCAGCTTTGCTCTAACCGCTAGTATGCCCCCGAAGCCGGCAGTAAAAGGAGCCGCGGCTGCATCGAAGGCCCGCGGCTCCGTACAAAATGCTGCAGATACAGAGAATAAAGATCTCTCGGCTGGATCTGCTGGGGCGAGTGAAAAGGGGCCTGTATCAGGCATTTTGAAATCGACCCCTCCTTCAGCGTCTTCAGCCCCGATACCGAAGAAAGGGCAGACATGCCAACCCTCCCGATTCAGGCGTGAGACTACCGATTTGAAGGCTAGTCTCCCGCCTCCCGATTCAAGCATTCAGAAACCCGATACTGAAAATCTCACCTTTGGTTTTTTTAAATGTCCCACGTCGAAAGTACGTTTACTTCCTGCATTTCTTCCCCATTTCAAATCGGGCTTTTGGATTGGCTAACTCCGGCTCAGCAGCCAATCAGCACTTAGCAACGTCATCACTGACGTTGCACCAATGAAGAGGACAGCAATTCAGAAGGCAGGAAGTGCCGCGAAATCGGGAGCATAAAGCTCCTGAATTCCATTTACTTTTTGGGGTATGTGGCTTTCTTCACTTGCTGCCGTTTGCTGTCCTGTCGAGGTTCTCCTGGTCCGAGATCTACATTTTTCTTCCTCGCTGTGAAGAATTCCTCTGCTGATTCAGACTGGTGTTCTCCTGCTGCTGTCGGAAGATTTAAACCACCAACAGGTAAGTTTAAAGTGCTTTCATTTCTTTCTATTTGCAGCGTTCGTGCAAATATTCTTTCCATGCTGCGTAGAAACTATTTTTCCCTTGCTTGTTTATTATTTGTTTAAAGCCTGTGCTAAAGCATTCAGAAACGTTCTGCTAATATTTTAAAATGTAGATTTTTAATGTTACATTTATGTGGGCAATGTCCGCTCATTCCTATTGTCGGCGAAATGGAATTGCATATTACCCTGCCTTTACATGATTTAACAAAAAAAAATGTAAATAGGCTCCATTTCTGAAGAAGGAAAATAATATTTTGACATTGGGTTAAGACTTCAAGCAAATTATTTGTGTGATGCGTACTGATAGCATTTATGCTTACTGTGGCCAGCAGTAGTTGTGAACATTTAACCAGAATAGTCACTTTATTCTACTAGCTTGTCTTGGCGTACTTGCTTTGGGCATTAGTTTAAACTTACAAACCTTCCAAAACTGAAGTGCATCGTTTTTGGTCTGGTTTGACAGTGCAGTTATCTGCATTTACCAATATGTATTTATAGGCTTTGCCCCTGCCCAGTATTAACTTCCCTCGTGCTGGGCAGGAGGGTGTGTATCGTTCATCCTCTTGAGCCCAGTGAAGACTATATATAGTAAATTGCACACTGAATTTGTAGTTTTATACGCAGCATTTCTTTTACGGTAGGAGGCTTTACTTTAATAGTTAAGACTACAAATCAAGGCATGCAATTTATCTACGGTTAACTACTTTAGTACAAGTGTTCAGAAATGTGGCCAAATATTCTGAAAACATCAAATGCTTTCCTGCATTGAATCTATGCAGGAATGTCCTGGTCTGTGTGGTGGTGGACTGTAACCTATGTTGAAATTCCTTCATGCCTGCCCAGCTTATTTAAAGCTTTCAATTTCACCTTCTTTGAGATCTGCTTCCCATTTTCCTCACCGTGTGTTTTTTTTGTTTTGCACATGGCCAATTTACACTTTACTTGTTAAACTTCAGTCAATGCTTTCTGTCAATTGCTCCTTTGTATTTCAACACCCTTCTGCCTCACCTTCTAGCAGGCTCACACTGCTGGCTAGGGCCCCTTAGAACATGCCAGTTCTCTGGGAGACTTCTAAGAAATCATTATAAAAGATATTGGAGGGGAGTCAATTGGAAGAACTGCTGTCCCTGACTGTGTTTTGCAGCAATTTGATCATTGGAAGGGTTGAGGAGGGTTCAGATTATGATGCTGGTGGTGGTCTCAAGCAAGTTGGTTCTTATCCTCAACTCTGCGGTGGGCATTAAGAGCCTTCCTCTGACAGTTCCCTCCTGGAATGCTTTATATGCATTAGAATAACTCTAATCAAAGAATTGACCCAAATGGCTACATGTGGATCTTCATCAAACGGTCTCCCTACCCTGATCCAAGCTTGTCTGCAGGCACAAAAGACTAGTGTGAAACCCTTTTAGTGTCTTGGGGCAGGCTGTAATATGCAAGCGCAAGGAGCAGATTTATATAGCACAAACTCAACCCAAAGGTATTGGAGCGCTTTAAGTGAGCACCAGTTAGATTACACAAGGACACAAGCATTTTTGTAAGCACGGGGAGATTACGTGATGTGCCCAGAATCACCGGACGTTAAGCCGAGACTCGAACCACACTCCCAAATTGCATTGCTCATGCAAGTTATTTATGGCAACATGAACAGGATTTGAACTTTGCCTACCATTTCAGTGTATATAGATGCCAGTGTGAAATACAAACTTTTCCTGTTATATTCCATATAGGTACCTTATAAAGGCGCAGGTCACATTAAAAGTCAGCTGTAAGCGTTTTTACAGCTAACTTTTAAAGGGCCTTTTGTGAAGCTTCCTGTGTCCGTGGTGCCGACGACGTCCTCTCTGCCCGCAGCCTCTTCTCTTCCGTTCGCAGCCACTTTTCGCCCCGGAGCCTCTTCATTGCCTAAGGACGTTCTCTCCTCTGAGCTGGGACGCAGCAGCCTCTTCTTGGAAACGCAGCAGCCTCATCCCGGGACGCAGCTTGCACTTCTCAACTTGGCCCACACCCCTTTATTTTGATTGGATAACAATAGTGTTTGATCATGAGTTTGAAACGATCAGATCGCACACCTCCAAGGGGAGAAAAAAAAAGGAAGTACGAGTGTACATTCAAAGAGACATGGCAAAAAGACTTTCCATTCATTTTGAAATCTAGAAATGGGCATGGCAGTGCATTCTGTGAAATTTGTGCGTCCGATTTCAGCATTACTCATGGGGGCAGGAATGATGTACTAAAGCATGTTAATACACCAAAACATAAAAGTAGTGAACTGTCACAGACTCAGACTAAAAAAATGACCGATTGGGTTGGAGGCCGGGCAACCGAGGATATTGATGAAAAGGTGATAAAAGCTGAAGTTTTGTTTCTTGGCTTCCTAATCGAACATAACATACCCCTAGCAGTCTCTGATCATGCCAGTTCACTTTTCAAATTAATGTTTCCGGATTCAAAAATAGCTTCAAAATTCTCCTGTGGCAGGACAAAAGCCAGTCACATAGTTAATGGAGCTATTGCCCCATACTGTATTGATGAGGTAAAAAAGGCTCTAGAGAAGAAAACTTGGTTTGGCCTAGCAACTGACGGAAGTAATGATGCAAATGATAAATATCTTCCTGTTTTAGTGCGCCATGAAGATCCAAATACTGGGCACATAGTTACATCGTTGCTTGATATGCCTTCTATTGTTGCAGGAGATGCCCAGACCTTGTTTGACACATGCAACCACGTTATCAGAGAAAAAAATCTCAGTTGGGATAACTGTGCAACATATTCCTCTGATAACACTAATTCCATGAATGGTAAGCACAACAGTCTACTCAGTAAAATCAGGAGTGAACAAAAAGATGCGAAACAAAAAGTGTATGATGTTGGTTGTCCTTGTCATTTATGTCATTTGAGTGCACAAAAAGCATCCAAAGCACTGTCTGTCAAAGTTGATGATGTGCTCCTAGACATCTATTACCACTTTGACAAAAGTGTGAAGCGCAAAGGTGTACTCCGAGAGTTTATGCATTTTACTGAGACAGAAGTCAGGAAAGTGATTAAACATGTCAGTACTAGGTGGCTAAGCTTGGGAAAGTCTGCAGAGAGAACGCTAAAGCAATGGGACTCACTAAAGTCTTACTTTCTGTCAAACTTTGATGAGGATGCTGAAGGCAATAAGAAAAAGGGAAAATCTGGTGATCGAGAGCTACGACTTGTAAAGCACTTCAAAAACCCAATGACAAAACTGTATTTCATGTTTGTTCAGGCTGTGCTTCCAACTTTTGATTATTTCAATACACTACTTCAAAGTGAGGCTCCAATGATACATGTTCTTCACTCGTCAGCAATGTATCTGTTCCAAAATTTGATGGCCAACTTTATAAAGCCTCAAGTTATGGCTACAGCTTCAGATTTGCTACAAATTGACATTGAGAATCCAGACAATCATTTGCCATTAAATGAAATTTACATTGGCCTCATGACCAAACAGGAGGCCAGGAAAGAGGATCTTCTGGGTTCAGCAGAGTACAACAAATTTCTGAATGAAGCTAAGTATTTTTACATAAATGCTGTAAAATATATGATTAAGTCAATGCCTGCATTAAAAGATGACATCCTCACGTCTCTCACATTTTTGAACCCTGACACCAGACTACAAGCTACATCTGGACAAATTGAAATTCTAGTCTCTCGATTTCCAGATGTGATTCAAGCGGAAGAGTTAGAAAGTCTTCATCAACAATTCCGTCAATATCAGTGTATGGCAGACCGTGATATGCCGAAATGTGAAAGAATTGATGAGGTTTGGGAAAGCCTATCCAAATTAAAAAATTGTGTTACTAAGCTGCCTTTAGTTCCAAGCCTTGCAAAACTTGCAAAGTTTCTTTTACTGTTGCCGCATAGCAATGCCTATTGTGAAGGACTATTTAGTACAGTAAAAAAAATCTGTTCAGATTCAAGGCACAACCTAGGCAAGGACATCAAAGGGGGTCATGCTTCGACCTCTGTTTACGCTGAACTGACAGGAACGAGAAACACCTTAGTTGGAATACTAGTCTCAAAAATGAATGTCTTCAAGTCGCAAAAAACTGCATGCTGTCAGTGGCAGCCACCAAAACCTCTCTTGCAGGCAGCAAAAAAAGCCACATACACAGGCCTCTCTAGTAGGTCTTAGAACTCTATCAAAATAGTTCCTAAGGAAGTGTATTTTACGTAAGATATGATACACTGATGAATATCACTCTGCTCAGTGCTCCAAGAGTTTGAAACACATTCTTGCTTGAATATGTTTATTTCTGAAACCTTAATAAAATGTTATTGCAAACAATTGATTGCTTTCATGTCCTTATTTGCTCATGGTAGAGGTTTATTAAGTAAACGTCCCAGGTTCGTTCATTCATTGAGTATGTTGATTTCTCGGATTAAATTATATTGTGAATTAGGCTCTAAAATGCCTTCAAGCATTTGGCTTTATAGGTTCTTGTTCAATGTTGAATATGTATTTTAGTATTGGAGCTTGGTCCGCCGTTTTGGGATTGCCTGTTTAGCTGTTGATTGCTATGCACACATCTCTTAGCTCAGACGACTACCAGGCATTAGATGTGGTATTTTTGTATTTCTCCCTCAGGTTCCATAGAGTTGTGCTGCTTTGATAAATCGGACTGTGCTGGTAGTCTACCTTGGCTGTCAAAATTGCAGGTCACCATAAGCAGATTTGGGGCCGGATGTACGACTGTGGCATTTAGCAACTTACAAATTGCGCTCAATTGTTAGTCACAATTTGCAAGTCGCTAAATGCCATGTACAACAGTGTCTGAGATATCTACAGAACCTCATGCACTTTACTCTTCACAGTCAAAAAGGTGAGCATTCGTCTAGACAAATTTGCTTGGAAATGCACCATTTGCCCACTCATTTAAAAAAAAAATCTCAGGGGGGGGAAACCCCCCGAACCCCCCTTGGGTAGTTCGGGCTAGCGCAATCGCTGGGGTGTGCTACATCACAAATTGTACAGCGCACCACGTGCAAATCTCACCAACCGCCACTGACATTTACTGTTATGCCTGACTTGTTTCACGTTTCACGCCACACTTTATTGAGGTCGTTGCACACGCGCATTTTTCTCCCTCTTACCGAAGTTGAAATGTTGGCATGTATGAGACACTCCCGGATCTATTCAGTCGGCGCGCCCCCAAAGAGAAAGCTCCTGTATCTTCGAGCAACGTCAAAACAGCTGATAAGCCGCAGGACTCTCTGAAAGGACTGAAAGCAGTGAAAGCTAAGGCCGTTAAGGAGGGGGAGGCTATTACTGTTACCTTGTTGCCACAATCACCACAATCGTTTCATACCTCACAAGCAACTCCGGATCTAATGGCTATTAGCGAGGCTGACTCTTACAGATCTGACACCGGCAAACTTGGTGCTCCGCCGATTTATCATTCGTCATCGCAAGTTACAGCTGACATTTTATTACACAATGAAGATCTGGCTGATGCTGACAGGCATTTCGAGGCTCCACTCATACAAATATCAAGAGATGTGACCCCAACGGCTTTGGTTTGCCTCCCCCAGTGTTTTCTGGGAAATGCAGTTCAGCCAAGTATCCAACCAACTACTGTCCTGGTGCAGAGCCCTAATCTACCGCTCCCTAATTCCATGGATTTCCCTGCTGAACATGTCCTTGATACAAGGGAGTCCGAGAGCACTGAGGCCACCGACAAATTGTATTCTATGTCGGATCACTCATCGGTGCATGAGGATGTAGAACTTGAATGGTCCGACTATGACAGCGAATCTGGGGACTGGCGCCTTAGTGAGGCTTCTAAGGATGTGAATGCAGCTGGTGCACCTAGCACAGTCCGTAAAGTCCTCAGTTCTAAGGCAATAACAAGCGCAGGTTCATATGATACATTATTAGATCATCCTACAACAAATAATGAAACTGTAGTTGGCAACCCCTCAGGCTGTCCAATGGAAACTTTTGAGGAGGTGACCCTCTCAACAATTTATGAGACCATCATCACGAATAGAGAGGCAACAAGACAAGAGAATATCCGTACACAGGGGGCCTGCCGCAGAATGCAAAACTCCCTTCGCCGGGTGGTGAAAACATGTACTGATATTGCTTCTAGGGTTGGCGAAGCTGAGGAGCGGATTTCAGCCCTTGAGGACGCAGCTGTAGCTCAGAAGGAACTTACAACGGAGATCAAGGAGCAACGCGAGGACATTCTGTGGAAACTTACGGATTTAGAAAACCGAGCAAGAAGAAATAATTTAAGAATTTTAGGCATTGAGGAATATAAAGAAGGCTGGGACGTTAGGCAGTTCATAGTCGAGCTTTTTGCCGAGGCCTTTCCAGAAATCACACAAGGGGACTGGAATCTTGAGATACAGCGGGCACATCGGTTCCCATTTCGGAAGAGGCAGACTTCAGCTTCAACTGGCACTAATAACACCTATCCACAAGCGATTCTGATCTGCTTCAATAATTTTCTTGCCCGCGAGAAAATATTCGACTTGGCCAGACCAGATAAGAAGCGGATGGGGAAGGGCTGCCAGTTCTTTGCTCGGCCTGACTTTTGCCCGGCAACAGTCAAGCAGCGATGGCACCTTCGTCAGCTGATATCTTTGTTTCAGTCAAAAGGTGCCCAGGTTTTTTTGCTTTTCCCGTCCAAGTTAAAAGTAATTTTCAAAGGCCAAATGAAGTACTTTACATCAGAGATACTTGCCAAGGAGTTTCTGGGCTCTATTTAGTTCGAACTGCCTTATTTGAGTGATTGAATTGGGATAGGACTTGTATTCGAATCTATAGAGATATAAGCTGACCTGAATGATGGGTATATTCTTCTTTTCTCTAATTTTTTCTTTTTGGCTGGTCGGGTCATCTGTAATTTTCTAATAGGGGGCTTCTGGATCCAGGGCAACGGGGGTGCTCACCAACCTAACCGTCATAAGGACCATGGTCCTGCTGCTCTACATGGGGGTTGAGGGGTGGGGGGGTGGGTATCGGTCTTGGGGTGGGTTGGGGGATGGGGGTGTTCTGGTGGGGGGGGGGCGGCTCAGGAGACTGTCTTCGTTGTCAGAACCATGCCTGAGTTTAGGAAACATGTCTTATGCTGTACTGATTGAAATACTTTGTGAATTCAGGTTCAGAAAATTGAATACTTGTTCTATTAGTAAATTGGGTCTTGGAGACTGCTGGTTTATGCTACTTTTGAATGGGGGGGATAGTAGATTGCGCTGTGCTACGTGGAACATTTGTGGGTTAAATGATGCCAAAAAACATAGGATCTTTTGCAAGATTCTCCAAATTATGCAGGTTGACCTAATATGTCTTCAGGAGACTCATATCCCATGGAGTAATTGTGGGTTTTTAAGATCCCCTGGGTATGAGTTAGCCGCCTGCTCCCGCCAAACATCTACGATCAGGGGTGTTGCTATTTTGCTAAAGACAGGGGTCGGGTGTGTTAAAAAAATAAAAGAGGACAACCTAGGGAGATGGGTTATTGTTGAATTATTGGTAAATAGTCGTCCTCTTTCGATTTGTTCAATATATGCTTCTAATTTGGATGACCCTCAAGTGCTTAGGAATTTAAATCTGGAATTAGTGGGGTGGCCTCATCCAATGCTATTTTGTGGTGGATTTAATATTAATTTACCCACCCAAATTAACTTGTTAACTTATCATGAGTATGTGGGACGCAAGCCTCAAGTATTCAAGGCTCTCTAGATTCTTGTTCTGGAACATGGTCTGACAGATGTGTGGCATTATCATCATCAAGATAAGGATGGACACACATTTTATTCTATTCGGCATAATAAAATAGTTCACCTTGATTATGTCTTTCTGTCCGACCAAAGTGCCGCGACTGCTAAAATTGAGGTTGTTCCTAGGACCATATCCGACCACAATCCTATAATTATTGATCTTTTATGGGTTCGCCCTTCTAAACAGGTCAGGTCATGGACCTTCTAGAGGAAGCTACTCTTAGATCGGCAATACCAGGAGCACATGGCTGCGTGGATTTCAGAATTTATGGACATTAATAGGGGGACCGCCCCTGACTGGGTGGTCTGGGATGCATTCAAAGCTGCATTGCGCGGAGTAAACCAAAAGCTTTGTATCCCACCGGTGGAAACGTGCACAGCAGCAGATCAAAGACAGGCTGGACGCACTACGACAAGCCGAACTTGAATTGAGTACTAATATCCGATTAGGGTCAAGAGCTGTGCAGCAGTCAGAAGGCGGTCGCCATATCAAAGTCTAATCTGCTTGAACCACTCTATCAAGATCTTGCAGCTAAATATATCCAATTTTGAACTTTAATGCATGAATTCGGAAAAAATTCAGGAAAGGTCCTTGCGAAGAGATTACAACAGAGGGCTATGGCTAACCGGATTGTCCGAGTGATGGATCAACAGGGCTGTGTGCAGGAGACCCCTAATGGTGTAATGGATGTTTTTGTGAGTTTTTATTCCAGTCTTTATACAGAAGACCCTAGTATTGTTCAAAATCAAGCTGGCTTGGATGAATTTTTTCAATCTATAGACACCCTGAGGGTAACAACAGAACAAAATGAAGCCCTTTCAGCACCTATTAGTCGGGAGAAGGTTGAAAATGCTATTAAATTCTTGTCCAATGGTAAGGCCGCTGGCCCCGATCTTATTCATCTAGAGCTCTATAGGATCTTTCTGCCAATACTCAGACAAGATATGCTTGCTGTTTTTAGGGCTGCTCAAGCCGGGGTTATTCCAGACTCCTGGCGACGGGTCACTATCGTTCTAATCAAGAAGAAAGGCAAGGATGAGTTGAATCCCTCCTCATATCAACCAATTGCACTCATTAACACTGACAGCAAAATCTATTTGAGAATTCTAGCTTTCAGATTAGTTCAAGCCATAGTTCCCTTGGTCTCAATTCGTCAACACGGGTTTGTTCCCGGTAGGGACACAACCGATCATATCGGGCTTGTCATTGCTCTGCTTGATTGGGCTCAGGCCACGGGTTCTTCCCTCGGGATGATCCTGTTGGACGCTGAGAAGGCGTTCAACAGGGTCTCCTGAGGGTTCCTGTGGGCCGTAATGCGTTGGAAGGGATTTGCTCCTGAGTTTATTCAGGCCCTCCAAACGCTTTATCTTTCTCCAACTGCTGCAATTCGCATTTCAGGGAAAGAATCATGGTATTTTACCATCAGCAGGGGGACCAGACAGGGTTGTCCCTGTTCCCCCCTGCTATTTGCCCTGTTTATCGACCCCTTCTTGAACATGATTGAAATATGTCAGGGTATTTCTCCAGTCAGTGTTCAGGGGGTGGCTTACAAGGCATTGGCTTACGCGATGAGATTGTTGTATTAACATATAATCTCGGTCCTTCTTTCACAGCCCTGGAGATCCTGGCGGGTCAATTTGGTGCCATATCCGTGTATAAGTTGAACATCGCAAAGACCCAAGTTATCCAGTCAGCAGCCATGCCCTCCTCGCAGGTTCCCGTAGCTAAAGAAGCCACATATTTGGGGGTGCAAATTTCTCCTGAGGGGGATCAGATCCCAGATCTAAATTATTCTCCTATAATCGACTCACTTCACACTAAGTTTGAGAGGTTGGACCACTTGCATCTCTCTCTTTATGGACGGTGCAACATTCTGAAAATGCCCTCCCAAAATTTCTATACCTTTTCAGGTCCATCCCTCTCCTAATCCCCCAAGTAACTTTAGTAAGAGCTGAAAGAATATGTCAACGGTTTCTCTGGGGCTATTGCAGGGCAAGAAGAGCTGCAAAGTGGACCTATCTCCCTCGGGAGCGCGGCGGTTGGTCGGATCCCAAACTGTCATATTACTACTGGGCAGCCTTGATACAGCATTTTGGCTTACCTCTGTTGGGTGATACCGTTGATATTCCTCTGTGCATGTGCCCATCTATTTATGAAATAGCGCTTGGTGATGCTGCCAAGGGAGTACTAACGCGTGTTTTAGAACCAAGTTATTTAAAAAAAAAAAAATTAAGATCTGCTGGGCCCTCTTTTCTGTCTGGCAGAAAATCCGCTCTCGCCTTGCTATCTCAAAGCTTAACTATTATACTCCATTTAATGCTTTGGGCCTGTTGCCTCCAATATTTCAGGATGGTATGATGATCAAATGGCGCTCTATTGGTCTGAATGGAATCGGTGGTCTAGCTCAGGTTGGTCAGAAGGCTTCTTTTTCTTTCTTGAAGGACAAGTTTCATCTGCACTCTAATCATTTTTTTAAATACCTGCAGGTTAGGAGCTTTCTGGATAAAAATCTTTCTAGAAAGCCTAATGTGTATGATAAGATCACTCTTGTTGAATTAATTAGGAACAAATCTAGAATAAGCGTCCTTTATCAATGTCTCTTGTAGGAGCTTCCGGATGATCTAGGCGCTCAGAATACCAAGTGGGCTGATAAATTCGGCGTTTCAACAATAGATCT
Source organism: Lissotriton helveticus (assembly GCF_964261635.1). NCBI lineage: Eukaryota > Metazoa > Chordata > Amphibia > Caudata > Salamandridae > Lissotriton > Lissotriton helveticus. Next base: position 781,834,996 of record NC_136059.1, read on the forward strand.
GAAATTTCCGCTTGAATTAGCTAGATCTGTTCTAGTTTCCGGTACCCTGCGCACCCAAAGCTATATGGCTATGTTCAATCTGTATCATACTCCTGCCAAGATAGCTAGCTGGGGAGTCGCTAGAGGGGCTAGAGGGGTCTCTTGTTCTAGATGTAAATTGTTCTCTGCTGATGCGATTCATATGTTTTATGCATGTCCCGATTTGTGTTCTTTTCTAAATGAAATCGAAGTTTTTATTAATCAGTTACTTCAAATTCCGGTTAAGATTTCAGCGGAGTTAATATTAACTGGGTATGAATATTCAACTGCTTCTGAAAGAACAAGACATATTCAATCTTTTTTGTTTATCGCAATGGCTATAATCAGATTATGTATAACATCGCAATGGCTAAGTTCAGAGGCTCCTACTTTCTGCCATTGGAAAGCTATGGTGCTTGCATGGTATAAACTAGAGTCATCAGTGCAGTTGCTGAGGGGGAGGAGACAGCGCTTATTAGTATCTAAGAATTGGGCACCTTTTGAGAACTGGCTCTCTCACTAGAATTTATCTTTTGTACTTAATTTCTTTTCTCTCCTTGCTACCCATTTATTTGCTTACTTAACCTGATTTGTACATTCTCCGTTTTTGTTGACTTATGTTTAAAAATTAATCTAATTTGTTTTCCTAAACCCAACATTCTGTTGTATCGTCTCCTGATGCCCTGTTTCTGTTTTTTCTGGAAATGATAAATAAAGTAAAAAAAAAAAAAAAAGAAAACTACTAGACCTTTGGGTGACAGAAGAAGGACTGCACCTGCCGTTGAGACCTGTGAGAAGAATTGTAAGGACTGGGTTTGCTCCCACTTGTACCCAGAACTAAGAGATGGACTCCAAGAGTCAGTTGTCTGACCTACTGTTAAGCTAAAAGAACGCAATATGCCTAGGTTATGGGTTACAACTGGACACGTCTGGTGGCTTCTGTTGAAGTGAGTCCTGACCCCCAGGTGCTACTACTGAGGTCCTGGAACCCTTGGCTGGCGTCAGAGTGTACTTCTCCTTCCTAATCCTAAAAAATGGGACTTTATTATTTTTTATTAACTATCCGCCTGGAGAACCATCATGGGACTGGGACCAACCTGTTAGCTGATCTGCCAAGGATGCATCATTGGTGGACCTGACTTTGCTGCAGCTCCATGTATGTTCTTGACTCGCTGTTAAAATCTGTCAATGTTGAGTCTGCTTCAACTCCATTCCATACCATGCTCAATGCCACTGTGGACGAGGACTCAATTGATGCCGAAGACCTCCATGGGGAGGAAACCTGAACTTCTCTCTCCTCTATCGATAACCGAATCAGGACTCTGCCCTACTATAACCCTTCACCATTAAGCTCTGCTTTGTCTTCCGTCTGCTGCCTTTGCTGCCTACAAACCCATTGATGACCTATCGACGTCCTGAACCATTTCTAAGAAAACAAGGCAAACCTTTGACTGCCAATCGACTGCGGTCAGCCTTAACTTTTGACTTTGGTGCTTTAGCACAACCAGTTGCCCCTGGTTGGCTATTTGTGGTTCTCGTGGAAGAGTGCATGCTTATTTTTCATGAGGTGCGAATGCCCACTACAGATTTTGATGTATATGATTTTTAGGTTTAGGGTAGGAGGTAGTGGGAGAGGTGGGGGGTGGTTTCGGGCTTTAGAGGTGGGTAGTGTTAAAGGGACGTTAGGAGTAATTTAAAAAACATGAAGTTTTGGGGACACACACAAACATGATCACCTAAGAGTGGCCCAGAAATGTCGCTGTAGCACATGCGAATAGAAGTCTTGCATCTGATTTCAATATGCGCGGGTCACTCTGGAATCTCGAGTCCCAGGTTGTCTACCGACAGGGGCTAACCATTTACCACTAGGTTTTCCATATGCTGTACAATGAAAGAGAACATGATCTATCAATTTGTGCGGACAGGGGCAGCAAGGGCAGCCCTTAGGCTGAGCTTTGTTAATCAGCCAGGAATCTGTGAAAGCGTTGATTGGCATACTGACATGCCTGAATTGGATGTATAGCTTCCTGTCGGTGATAAAGATCAATTCACAATGGTCAGGCGATTTCAGTAGTTGTTTCCTAAGTTAAATTTGCCCGGCGTAAAACGCCTCTAATACCATACGAAGTTATTCAATAAAGAGGCAGGCGCTGGAGACTGGAAGACAGGAAACAAGTTTTATTCCGACGGAGTAGAACACGTCAGATCGGACAACAAGGTATCGTCTCGAGGTGCTCTCTCAACCTCTCTGAGACCTGGTCTTTTATACACTGGTTTAAGACATGTGAACGTCCTTTATTACAACAGGGACATTGTAGAGCATGAGAATGACATCAGAACGATATCCCCGACACCCCCCAGTTCCAGCCCATTCCAACACATGACAACAGTAGAGACCCTTTCCCCTCATATGATTGGGAGGGGCTATCACGCAGCTGAGTGTTCTGCCGATCTCTTTGGAATGTGTGCGCCTGATCGAATCTCCGGGGGTGGGGATGTCATGATCAATAGTGGCCTCTTTCAGGAGAGGCGAGTGCATACGGTAATGGGCAATAAACTGTATCCTCAGGCTAAGGGATGACCAGCAGTCAGTGCTGATGTTCAGGCTCAGAGGAAGGGGTCATCAAAGGAGGGGTATTCATGGACGGAAAGGAGGTGTTGGTCAGGCGCGGGGTGCGATTCCCTGGGACAGAGTCATGGGAGGGGAGGGTTCATGACTTGTGCATGAGAGTGCGGGGGCAGCCAGGGTGCGCGGGTAAGGCTTGCATGGTCAGGGAAGTGTGCTGACGGGCGATCGTGAACAGGGAGACCATGGTACCTAAAATGGCTGTCGTGTATGCTCGTACGTGGGTCTGCAAGATGGCGTAGATGATGTTCAATACACAAACTAAAATTCCACAGTCCTCCCTTTAACATGTCTCACCAGCTTGTCAGTTCGGATCGATCCCCATGAGACCACGTACCTCTACCTCGTAGAGGGGACTCATGTGCTCAGGTTTACAGTTCAAAGTCTTCGGGCACATACAGTTGGAAATGAGTGCACATAAAGATGGTAAACATTGAATACCTAAACAACACCCACATAGTATCATGATTGGTATTAGTAAAAACGTGAACAGTCTCCATCCCCAGTTCTTTAAAGTGTCCCAGAACCAGCCTCCAAGCGACCATCCTTCCTGTTCCTGGTGAACCTCCGAGGACAGTCTGTGGAGGTGTTCGATTGCTTTGTAGACTGAAGGTGAGTTATCTGGTACGTAGGTGCAACAGCTGGAGCCGATGATACGGCATGCACCTCCACGGTCGGCCAGAACCACATCTAGAACAAGACGGTTTTGAAGAGCCACCAGGCGGACTGCCTGAAGTTCAGCCGTGTTGTTGGCGAGGATGCCAGCGGTGATATTAATGGTTGTTTCTAATGCCTGAGTTAGGTGTCGGATTGCGCGGCTATTGGCCATTGGTCCCCACAGAGGAACAAGTCCCTTTGCTGCATCCAGGAACTGTGCTCCGGTGGAGTCGGCTTGTTCAACATCTCCAGCGCGCTTTTGCCGGTGGTGGTTGGCTGGAGCCACATACGTGGGAGGAAGAATGAAGGCGATGTAGCACGTACCCTTCCAGCCTTTTGGGAGCCACGTGTAAGCTTTGGTGCCACAAACAAAGTACATATTCGGGGAAGCAACAAAGGAGGGGGGGTCAGCTGAGACCAATGTTTTGGTGATGCGGCAAGAACTGTGACCCACCAGCTGCGTCCCTTGTCCTTCGAGGCATACGAGTCCTGTGACATTGATGACAGACAGGGCTGCAGTCAGGGTGGCAGCCGTTTGTTTCCGCAGGTGGGAGAAGGTGGATCTGGCTGGATTGTGGAGCACCTGCATTTCAACCCTTTCTTTGGCAGGGATGTTCGTAAGGAAGGTTGAACATGAAATTGCGGGACAAAAGGGCTTTCCTGTGTTGTTCAGCCAGAACCCATAGTAGAAGTGCGACACTGTCTGACCAGAAGCGGCGTTGTCCTTGTGGCTTTCTTGCATGAGGATCAACCAGGCGAGGCAAGAGCCGTGAACTGAGAAAGGTGAAGGAATAAAGGGGATGGAGTGTCCGGTAGCATGTGGGAGCAACCCACAGATCCAGCAGTTTGTGGCATTTGCAGCAAGGTTGTGCTGGTGCAACAGTTGTACAAAGGAATTGTTCCAGAATTCCCTACGCCTTTCTCGAAGCTGAGGTGAAAGGGTGATCAGGTGGTGCTCTTTCATGGTGGTTGGCTGGACAGTGGTTGGCAACATTTGACGAGCGGGTGTGCTTTCCTCCAGGATCCAGAAGGAAGTCATGAGGAGGAGGCAAAAGAGGAAGACAATGAAGAAGGCGATTGTCTTTGATTTGTGCAAATTGTCAGTCTTTGGGTTCCTGTAGTGGGTATTTCCTGTTGCTTCCGACGTCTTCTTATCTGGCGCTTCCATCATCTTCTTATCTGGCGCTTCCATCATCTTCATTTTCAAGGTGCTCGGTAGTGGGCAGAACCACAGACTTAGTTTAGCTTCTCTCCAGGTAACCCTTGGTTGCTTTGGGTCACCGTTCTGAGATTTTTAACTTAGTCAGTGGCCTACTTAGCCGAAGCTCCCTCCTTTCGACGCAGGAAATACCCTTCTCGAGATGGCACAGTGGGATCAGAGTGTTTTGCAAGTTCAAGTGCCTCGGTATCAGGATAGCAGTTCAGTGATGGTCGGTCTTTGTTCAGGAGCTCTTCCTGGGTGCTGATGTTGTCTGTCGTGGCCAGGGTCGAGGAAATCTTCTTGCAGTGGTGCGCATGCAGCCAGTTCTTTTTCCCCTCCACTCGAAGAGCCGTCCGAGTGGTGATCAGTACTTGCCAGGGGCCCGTCCACCGGGGTTCCAGACTCTTCGCTCGTTGAAAGTTCCGGATCAAGATATAGTCTCCCGGTTGGATATTGTGACCGGGACCCCTGGAAGTATCGGGGATGGCCTGCTGCACCTGTTGATGAATGACAGACAATGTCTTGGTTAACTTGTACAAATAATCTGACAGCAGGACGTCGGGGACGTCATGAATGGAGGTTGGTTTGGGGGCAGTCCAGAGGTTCATAGGCCGTCCAAACACAACTTCGTAGGGGGTCAAGTGATGCTTAGTGGGGGTGGAGCGCATCGATAGCAATGCCAGTGGAAGGGCATCTGGCCACTTGAGTCCTGTGGTGGCCACTATTTTTGACAGTTTCAGTTTCAGTGTAGCGTTGTGTCGTTCAACCAGGCCAGCGGATTGGGGGTGGAAGACCGCATGGAACCTTTGTTTGACCCCCAACCCCTTCAGGATAAGTTGGATAATTTCAGCTATGAAGTGGGGGCCATTGTCGCTCCATAAAATTCGACAAAGGCCGTAGCAAGGGAAAAACTCCTTCAGTAGTACTTTGGCAGTAGTCATGGCAGTGTTATCACGGGTCGGATAGGCTTCCACCCATTTGCTGAAGGCACATACAATGACTAATACGTACTTCAAGCCTTGGCACCTCTCTAATTGGATGTAATCCATCTGGAGGACCTCAAAGGGATGGTCGGGGATCCCAAACCCTCCCCGGGGTACCACAGTTCCTTTCCCGGGGTTGTGTTGTAAGCAGATAAGGCACTGTTGGACTAGGCATTTGGCTGAGTCGGGGATCTTGCCGTTGTGCCAGACTTTGGAAATGAGTTTGATCATGGGGGCAGAACCTATGTGTGCAGGGGAATGTGCCATTGTCAGTATGGGGATCAAGTATGCATCAGGCAGCAACCATTTGCTTGTGTCCTTTGTCCGCCAGCAGCCTTCATCGTCCCTTAGACCCACCCGTGCCCACTCAGTCAGTTCGTGTGGTGTGCTGGTCGATTGGATATCCCTGATCGTTTCCCTAGCGTTGGTCCATTTTTCTGCTTGTGACCTGGTCACATACATGCGTGTCGTGGCCCTATTCTCAGCTGTGGTTCGGGCAGTGATGTCGGCTAGTGCGTTTCCCTGTCCAACTAAATCTGTCACCTTCTTGTGTGCCTGACATTTGATCACTGCTAATCGTGTGGGGAGAAGGACTGCTTCAATCAGGGCGGAGACTAAATCTCCGTGAAGGATGGGTGTACCATGGGACGTCAGGAATCCCCTTTCCCTCCACAGGATCCCAAAATGATGAACTACCCCGAAGGCGTACTGGCTGTCCGTGTAAATGTTCGCCGTGGTTCCTGCTGCTATGATACATGCTCGTGTGAGGGCAATTAGTTCTGCTGCCTGTGCGGATCGTTGTGTGATGCAAGCAGTTTCAACTACTGTTCGAGCTGTCGTTACCGCATAGGCAGCAGAAGTGGTGCCGTCTGGGAGTTTGATACAAGTGCCATCTACCCATAGTTCTCCATCAGGATCTGTGAAAGCAACGTCTCGGAGGTCAATTCTACTCCTAGTCTGCTCGTCTGTAAGAGTCACGCAGTCGTGTATAGGGGGCACATCGGGGTCGTTTTCGGGCAAGGGTAACAGTGTAGCAGGATTTAATGTCGTGCATCTCTTCAGAGTGATGTGGGGCGCAAGCAAAGTCAATTCGTATCCTGTCAGTCGTGCACTAGTCAGATGTTGAGTCCTTGTCTGGTTCAAAAGTGTGTCAACTGCATGGGGTACTAATACTGTGAGAGAGTTCGAAAGTACAATTCCCTCACTCTGTCGGATAGAGACAGCAGCAGCGGCTACTGCTCGAAGGCAGGCTGGTAGAGCTCTGGCGACTGGATCAAGAGTGGCAGAGAAGTAGGCACAAGGGCGCTGTTTGGTGCCGATGGGCTGGGTTAGAACGGACAATGCGCATCCCTCCCTTTCGTGAGTGTAGAGGGAGAAGGGCTTGGAGTAATCTGGTGTTCCTAGAACGGGTGCCGAGCAAAGGGCATCTCGCAACTCCTTAAAGGATGCTTGGCATTTGGGGGTCCACGGGAGTGGGAACGGAACATCTTTGGCCAACAGGGAAAGTAGGGGTTTTATAATGAGACCGAAATTTGGTAGCCATTGTCGGCAGAAAGAAGTAAGGCCTACTAATGAACGGACTTGCTTCTGTGTTTTTGGAATAGGGGTGTCTAGGATGGTTTGGATTCGGTCGGGTGTAAGTTTTCTCCCTTCTTTGGACAGGAGATGACCTAGGTATGTTACTTGGGACTGACAGAACTGCAGTTTCTTTTTGGAGACTTTGTGGCCATTCTCCGCGAGAAAGTGCAAGAGTTGGATAGTGGCTGTGATTGCAAGTGGAGTGGTGTCGGCCGCCAAAAGGATATCATCGACATATTGGATCAGCACCACTCCATCTGGTAGCTGGACGGCGTCCAGCTGCCTTTTTAGGGCCTGGCTGTAAATGCTGGGACTTTCAGTGTAGCCCTGGGGGGCTCTACAAAATCGGTATGAACGGTTTTTTAAAGTGAAGCTGAAGAGATAACGGCTGTCTGGATGGATGGGGATAGAGAAAAATGCATTTTTAAGATCTATAACGGTGAAGGTGGTGGCAGTGGACGGGATGAGGGTCAGAATGGTGGCGATGTCTGAGACTACGGGGTACTGTGGCACCACCACTTTGTTGACTTCTCGCAGGTCGATGATGAAGCGGTACGCTTTCTCATCCCCCTCACCTTGCTTCTTAACAATGGGTAGGATAGGACTATTGCAGACATTACTAACCACTTCCTCCACCACTCCTGCATTTACCAAGGACTGAATAATCGCTACCAATGCCTTCTCGCCTTCGGGTGATATCCGGTACTGTGGGAGTTTCGCGAGTATTGCATCTGGTCGAACAGTTATGTGTACAGGATCGATCATCATTCGTCCTACATCCGAGTCGTTTCTGGCCCATAGGTGCAGGGGTAGCGAATCGAGCAAGGATAGGTCAGCATCTGTTAAAGTGTACATATGTTGTGCGGGGTAGGGTCCGGACATGTTCGGGTTGTCGTACAGGATAACTCGGACTCCTTCCGGGGAACACCTAATAGTAGCTCGGAAATGTTTCAGTAAATCAATACCCATAATAGCGTCAGGGGAGTTGGAGGAGAGCAGAAACGTCGTGTCAGTAGGATTGTTTCCTAGGTCAAAGGAGATAGGTACAGACAGGGGATTAGTGGAGGGCGTCCCGTCGAAACCTATCGAGGTAATGTGTGAGCCAGACAAGGGTGCCCTTGGAATCAGTCGTTTTGATAACACACTACGTGTCGCTCCAGTGTCTACCAAAAATGGAGACTTTGTACCCAGGACCTTAGCAGTGACATAAGGACCTTGCTGGTCAACACAGAGCTCGACAAGATCCCTCCCTTGCCCCTGGCAGTCCTATGCAGAGTCGTGATCATTGTAGCCATCGGACTGTTGGCACTGATTCTGTCGGGGGCGGTCAAATGTGTTTGGTCTACCAGATCGGTCATTGGTGGTGTCGTGGGTCTGTCCTCGTCCCTGCCCTCCAGTTTTGGGGCCATTTGCCATGTCCCTTGTCTCTTTATTTTTAATCAGTTCCCGAAGGGCTAGGCATTGAGACTTCCAATGTCCAAATTCTTTACAAAATGCGCATTGGTTCTCATCAAGGTCGGTTCGTGGAGCGCCTGGGGTGGGGTTGCGGTCTCTAGGGGTCGAATTCCTAGGGGCATTTGACTGGTAGTTTCCCCTATACCGTTCCCTCCCTGTGGTCACTCCCTGTAGTTGTGCAATCATTACTCGTTCCTTTAGGTCCTTTTTCTTTTTCTCAGTTGCCCTTTCGTTCTCGTTCTTTTGGTGTTCGTAATACTGAGCCATCTGAAGGATAGCTGCAGGTTTAGAGGCTCCCCAACTACTTTCGCTAGTCTGTAACTTTTGGGAGACCTCTTGCGATAGCCCCTTTACCTAGTTCTGCACGAATAGGTGTTGTCCGGTTGCAGTGGTCATGTCTTGGCCACTGTAGTCGGAGAACACTGTTTCAAATCGTGAGAAGTATTCTGATACGTCCTCCTGAGGTTTCTGGCGGCAGGCCGTGACTACCGACCAGTCTACCTTCTTTTCTGGGATCAACGTTTTTAGTTTCTGCACTATTTTGTCGGGGAGTTCCAATATGTCTTTTACAGGTTTCTTTCCGGGCTCTCGCTGCCTATCTAGTTCATCGAGTTTTGTCCAGGTGTGTCCGAACAGATCTGTGTGGTCGGCTCTCCGGATTTGCTTCCACACATCAGCCGGCAGACACAACCCAGAAAAACAAATCCATGTCTGCTAGAGTAATTGTGGTTGAGCCCAAGGCTGTGACTAATTCGGTATAGAATGCTGTAGGGTTCTTTCTTAAATCGGGCAGGGTTTGTCTAAAAGTTAAAATATCTTGCCGATCCCATGGTTGGTAAACCCAGTTGTACACAACCCTCCCTTTTGCATCTGCGTGGTTGATATCATCGTTTGTTCCCTGACCTCTTGGGGGAACCCAATAGGGGGCGGCTTCTCTGATAGGCATCATGGTGTTGGCTGTTTCTAATGAGGGCTCAATCGTCTCAGGGACTGTGATCTTGACCTCTGGTTTCTGTTCCGCGAGGTGGCGTAAGACCTCAAGCGTTTGCATGAAGAGGTCCGTCACATCACTTTCAGCCCCATCTCCGACATCAACCCTTCTATATAGAGCCGTCACTTTAGCAGGACCCTTAGTCTGGTACCTATCCTCATACGCGTTCAGGGTGTGGTAGCTGAACCGTAAAATAAAATGCCGTCTGTGACTACCGGCATGCGAGTTGTGCATATTCATCGTATATTCTTCGCTCTCCTTTCGTTCTACCAGGGTTTTTGCTATTTGGTCGATTCCATCCCGCTCATCTTTGCTCAACCTGTTTGGTCTGGCTGTTAGATGCCTGCTGATCTCATGCTCATCTGCTGTTGTTACCAACGCGGTTGGTGCGAAGGCCGTAAGAGCCGGGGCACTAGCGCTAGGGTTACTCATACCTGCATTTTGAACTGGTGAGTGTTGTGCTAGAGGTTGGCTGGGAGCATAAGGAGGAGGCATGTAGATAATTGGAGGACCGAGCAGTAACTCGTCATTTGCTCGCTGTTTGGAGGGAATCTCCGGGTAGAGCGCAGCGGTGGTCCTGACAGGGCATTGACCTGTCAGTCCTGATTCTTGCGTTTGTTTAACTTTCTCTCTTCCTCTTATTTCTTCATCTAGTTCTTTTGCGGCTAGATGGGCTGCTTTTAGTAATTCTTTCACTGTTTTTACTTCCTCTCTTTTCCTGCGATGGTCTGCTTCTTTGCGCCACATGCCAATACTAACGAGCATAGTGGGCGTTACCTTATTTATTTTTACAGCTGTTTCTAGTGTTTTTATTTTATTTTCATCAAAAGAACCTATCAGTGGCCACTGGTTTTTAGGATCCCTTTTTGTATATTTATGCCATAACTTACTATAAGCTATAGCGACTAGTCCTTGCTTAGTAAACATGTCCTTATTAGGGGTGCCCTCCAGTGGAGCTGGATGGTTCATCTCTAATAAGCGGTCCGGGTTGACCCAACTATGAGCCAATGGGGAGAAGATAGGCATGACGGATTACAATGGGGGGCAAAAGCCTGCACTACCTATCTTTTCACTATTTGCAAAGACTGGACAGAATATTCTATTCTACGCTGTTTGCAAACAGAGAATACCTCCAGAAAGAACCAATTCCAAACAGTCAATGTTTGGGCAAACAATCAATCAATGAGGAACGAAATAGGTACGACGTGTTAAAGGTTTGCGTTACCTACCCTTCACTCTCTGCAAAGGGAGAGAGAATATTCCTATTCTTCCCCGTTTGCAGGCAGAGAAGATTCCTAAGAGAACCAACTTCGAACAATTCAATGCTCGATTCAATCAATCAATCAATGGGGAGAAAAAAATAGGCACGACGTGTTAAAGTTTTGCGTTGCCTACCCTTCACTCTCTGCAAAGACTAAACAGAGTATGGCGATTCTGTGTTTGTTTGCAAATAGAGAATCTCCCAGAAGCAATCAATAGGTAATACTAGTATTTTCAAACAATCAATCAATCAATTTCGCAATTTGTCGTGTGTCACGACCTTACCCGGACCGCATGGACAGTTTCTCATCTTCCGCTTCCAGCGCCCGATCGTCCTCTATTCTCTGTTGCTATCGCGGCACTCCTGGTGGTTCCCAGTCAGGACCGTAGATCACTCGGGAGAGGTCTGCTCGGAATCGTTGAAGTTCAGATGATCGGCTGTCAGACGAGGGTCTATCGGACAGGAGCTCTTCCGATCGTTGCAGTCGTTCACTCTGTCGTCGGGACCTCTACCACTGGATCCACGTGTCGCTGATGGGCCCCGCGTTTGGGACGCCAATTGATAAAGATCAATTCACAATGGTCAGGCGATTTCAGTAGTTGTTTCCTAAGTTAAATTTGCCCGGCGTAAAACGCCTCTAATACCATACGAAGTTATTCAATAAAGAGGCAGGCGCTGGAGACTGGAAGACAGGAAACAAGTTTTATTCCGACGGAGTAGAACACGTCAGATCGGACAACAAGGTATCGTCTCGAGGTGCTCTCTCAACCTCTCTGAGACCTGGTCTTTTATACACTGGTTTAAGACATGTGAACGTCCTTTATTACAACAGGGACATTGTAGAGCATGAGAATGACATCAGAACGATATCCCCGACACCCCCCCAGTTCCAGCCCATTTCAACACATGACAACAGTAGAGACCCTTTCCCCTCATATGATTGGGAGGGGCTATCACGCAGCTGAGTGTTCTGCCGATCTCTTTGGAATGTGTGCGCCTGATCGAATCTCCGGGGGTGGGGATGTCATGATCAATAGTGGCCTCTTTCAGGAGAGGCGAGTGCATACGGTAATGGGCAATAAACTGTATCCTCAGGCTAAGGGATGACCAGCAGTCAGTGCTGACGTTCAGGCTCAGAGGAAGGGGTCATCAAAGGAGGGGTATTCATGGACGGAAAGGAGGTGTTGGTCAGGCGCGGGGTGCGATTCCCTGGGACAGAGTCATGGGAGGGGAGGGTTCATGACTTGTGCATGCGAGTGCGGGGGCAGCCAGGGTGCGCGGGGAAGGCTTGCATGGTCAGGGAAGTGTGCTGACGGGCGATCGTGAACAGGGAGACCATGGTACCTAAAATGGCTGTCGTGTATGCTCGTACGTGGGTCTGCAAGATGGCGTAGATGATGTTCAATACACGAACTAAAATTCCACATCGGCTGGCACCTTAATAATATCAAGATAGCTTTCTAGGGAGCCGCAGGCTTTCAGATCTCTAAATGTTTCTGTTAGTCTGCTCTGGTTGCTATTGGAGTATATATTTTGCTCAACCCATACCCAGTATAAAAGTTGGATCGGACTTCTGTTGTGGGTTGGTGGGCAGCCAATAGTATGTCCTGATAGGCCAATGCTGGACAAAAACATGTTGAATCCAGCAAATTCTGTTCATAGTATACAGGGCCCAAACCTCATTAAAAGCTGTGGTATAGGGTGCCAATTCGAGAGTGGTGACCATTCTCTGCCAAAATAGCAAGGGGCAAATCTTCTCTAAGTCACTAATAGGCTTAATGCCCATGTCATGCTTTAATGGACAGAGAGGAGTACCTTGCGGGAGAGATGCCAGATTTCTAAGGAACTTGTTCTCCGTAGCAGAGAGGTCACTTGCGCTTACCATGCCCCACAGCTCTGCCCCATATAAGGCGCTGCTCACAGCCTTGCAGCTTTATAGTTTCAGCGCAGGTGCTATTGGCTTGGTATAGGAGAGACTCCTTTCTCAGAGCCCCAGTTACCTGGGAGAATTTGAGGTAGGCCTTATTGAGTTGGCATTTCTAGTCCATACCCTCTGATAGTTTAATTCCCAGGTAATCGAAGGAGCTTACTCTCTCTAGGGGAGTATTGTCCAAGAGCAAGTTTCCTTTGAAGTACTTATGGGTGTTCAGCAGCATTAGCTTAGTTTTAGAGGTGTTTATTTCCAAGCCCCTCCCATCGCAGAAGTGCTTGAATTGGTTTAATAATTTTTGTAAGCCCATGGTATGTTTTGAAACAAGGAGAGTGTCATGTGCAAATCGGAGGGTGCCGCTTTTTTGATTTGCTAAAGAGGGAGTGTCTGCTGGAATGGTAAATAAGAGCTCAGCCACTTGGTTGATGTAAAGTGAGAAGAGGGTTGGAGCAAGGACACAGCCTTGTCGAACCCCCGTTGTATTTTAATGGGATCGGAGATCTGTCCCCAGCTACCGAATCTTACCCGGGCAAAGTTTGCTTCATGTAGTCTACTTAAAAGTGATAGAATTCCCGAATGGAAAGCCCAAATCCCTCAGCACCCGCTGTAGTGTGTCCCTGGGGACGAGATCAAATGCTGTTTTTAAGTCTATAAGGCTATATGGACTCCCCTTGCCCAGCAAAACCACCTTCCAGTACAGCATGACGAGGCGAAGGACTTGATCGAGGATGTGATTCTCGTCCATCCAATTCTAGATCTTAGATAAAAGCGAGCGGCAGAAGACATTTTGGACACAATCGATCAAGCTAATTGGCCGATACTTGGAGGGGTTGGTCCTATCGTCCTTCTTGAAAATGGAGATCACTTCAGCCCCTTTCCATGATTCTGGAATCCTCCCACTGCCAGCAACGTCATTAGAAAGTTTCATTATATAAGTTGCCCAATTCTCCCTATCTGGGCGAAAAAGTTCTCCTGGGATGCCATCCGGACCCGGAGCTTTAGCAGGTACAATTGCCTCCAGATATATGTATGTTTGTGTATATATATATATATATATATATATATATATATATATATATCCACAGCTTCCAAGTCCCATTGATTAAAAGGACACAGAGACAACACACCAAGAGAACTTTGCACAAACCCTTTATTGTGCACTCGTGGAACAAGGACGACGCGTTTCGGTGTTAGCCTTTTTCAAGCCCCGGCGCCAAAACCACGCGCGCTAGAATAATCGATGTACAGAGGCAACCGCGACAGCCACACCTAATCATTGTGGCGCGAAGAGACTTACGATTGAGTGATGAGTGAATGGGAGACAGCGAGGAAAGCTGAAGCCCTGTCCCTATTTAGCGAAGAGCAAGAGACTGCACCTGTGATTGTGACGACTGGTGCGATTCTAAACAGCAACGACTCCACCCTCAAACAAAAACTAGCACTCTTGGAAAGACTAAGTAAACGCGAAATCAACAAATGGTGGGAAGTGGCTTCCCTTACTAACTATGTGGAAGTCGGTAGAGTTCCTAGAGGTTTGAGAATAAGCATAATACCAACTTATGACAATCCCAACAAAGACTTACTAACCGAGTGGGCACAATACATGGCCAAAACATGCAAAGGCATGCTTGAAATGTTGGTGAAACATGCACAAATTGATCTAGAAACAACCAGAAAGGAATTATCGAGTCTTAGAGCTGACCTGGAAAAATATAAAACGGAGAAAGGATTTGAAGAATTTATTAAAACACTCCCTAAAAAACTACAAGATTACGAAGAAACAATCAAGCAGAAGAAGCAAAGGAAATTCCTTAGGGACAAACGGGATTACGCAGAAGGGCGTATATTAACCTACGCAAAGAAATACGATAAAGCACAAAAGAATATAAGGGCCAATTGGGCCAATAAGAAAGTGACAATGATATCCACTGGGTCAAGCTCAGATATAAGTACTGACGCAGAAGACCGCACCTCAGGGATCCCTTTAGGAATACGCCCTCTGACCTTCCATCACGAGTTCGAAATCCTCAAGCAGAAGAACGATCAAAGTCAGCAGAACAGGGTACAAACCAGAGAACAGGCATCCAGAGGGAAGAACGTAAAAAGAGGAAGAGGCAAAGGACGCGGAACAGCACACGAAGAAGACGATTAAAAAGACTACACAGATACGACAAAATGTGCAAATTCACGCAGGACAACAGTGGAGAAAACAAAACGTTGTAAATCTCTCAAATAGAGTACTAAACCCATTGGAAATATCAGTGCTACAATTGGGATTGTCCTCCTGCCCCAGTGTCAATTTGGACTATGTAGATACAAGGGTAGACCTTTTTCTATACATCAGGAAATTAAAACTGCTGAAGATATATGCTATGAAATCTAGTTCCAAATCCATAATATCTAACACAATGGGGTCTCCGGATATAAACTTACAGGTACAGGACATCGAACTCCTAAGAGACATGTATCAATTAGAAATTGATGACGAAGATGAGAGAAGTGATCATGTAGTCCTAAGGGCATGTGGCGTAACAAATAGACAAGTACAACACAGTGGCCTGAAATTAAAGACGAAAATCAATCCAAATGTCCCATACGATAACATAGAGGCCTATAGTCAAGCAGTGGTGGCAGAACTGAAGAAAACACGTAGTAATTTCAAAAACTCTAAATGGGATAACTTGACCAAAGATCAAAGAAATTCTCTGAAAATGTTGGAGGAAGATGCCTCAATTGTGATCAAGCCCTCCGATAAGGGGGGCAATGTTGTGGTGATGAACTATAAGGACTACAAAATGGAGGCTACAGGACAATTAAATGATGCCTCATGCTATGAAGTGATCAACTGGGAGCAATATAAGAAAACTATCAAAGATTATCACATTTTACTTGGAGGCTGGTACCATACAGGACTACTAGATACGGATGAATACAAATTTTTGAAAAATGACAATCCCCGTATTCCCTGTATATATTTCCTCCCGAAGATACATAAGGACCCCACTACACCACCAGGGCGTCCGATTGTGTCCTCAAATGGGGGGCTATTGGAGAATACCTCCAAATTTTTGGATTTATATCTGAATGAATATGTGCTTAACTTGAATTCTTATTGCAGGGACAGTACTGACTTTCTGAAAAGATTACATGATCTAAAATGGGAGAATGGTTATAAAGTGCGTATATAAAGTGAAATAAACAAGGGACTCTGTAAACTACCATGACCAAGAACGTGAAGTTCGAAATGCGTAGGAGGAGAAGAGCTTTTGTCCAAATAAAGAGCTGAAATTTACTGAGGCGTGTGCCGTGTATTCATCTTTTGTTGAAACATATATATATATATATATATATATATATATATATATATCTGCACTCGTCGCTCCTTTCAGACCATGGGACCCGTGGAGAGTGGCGTGCACGCCGGCAGAGCATACTGGCAATTAATATTTTTAATACGTCACCATCAGCGCGCATCCAGAGTGAAACAATCCAGTCCATTGTAAGTTTATCAGAAGTTGTTTAATGCGCAATGTGTTTCGGCTGCCCCGCGGGCTTGATTGCGTGCAAAGTACAAGCCAATGGTTTACTCTTAAGTACAAAAATAAAGAAACAGAAAACAGTTTCCGACCGGAAGTAAACAGGCTGTGAAATACAGGTACTGTGGCGGCCATCTTAGAATGTATGTACAACTAATCTAGAATGGTAATTCAATTCGTAGGGCATGCATGGTAACCAAGAAAATCATCAACACAATTGCATCTTTGTAATAATGAACAAAACCCTACATAAAAGGTAATCAGAAGTAGTGATACGAAAGATGGAGTATGTGACGCAATGCTGGTTGCTGATGTGACCATAAATTGGAAAGTCATACATTGTGAAGTATGCACACAAGAGACATGAGTACAGGAACCAGGGCGGGGGTGTAAGCAAGTGCGCTGTTTCCAGTCCAAAACTGT
This sequence comes from Lissotriton helveticus, assembly GCF_964261635.1. Classification (NCBI taxonomy): domain Eukaryota; kingdom Metazoa; phylum Chordata; class Amphibia; order Caudata; family Salamandridae; genus Lissotriton; species Lissotriton helveticus. Next base: position 781,851,655 of record NC_136059.1, read on the forward strand.
GTCTAAAGTATGCACAATATATATAACACAAAAAAGTGCCGGGGCAATATTAGTGTAGTCGCAAAATGCAAGCTCAAAGCAGATTTACCATAGTACATCCCAAAAGGGTCCTGTGATTGCCTAAATAATATGTGGTTCTCATGTACCAGAGTCTACAGAGAGCTGTGATTGGCATGGTGCCTGAGCCCACGTATAGCTGGAAAGCGTCACCGGTTCCGTCGAAGTATAGCCAAGTCAACTTGATAATGTTCTAATGGTAACACATGAAAGTCGAGGACACATGTGCTAGAGGATCCCAAAGCATGTCAAAACAGTACTTAGAGAAAAATGAAAAGTTCTTAGCTTGTAGTCGTGCTCCCAGTGACGATGAAGAAAAGGGTAGGTATATATAAAAACCAAAGAGTTGCCTTCAAATGATGAAGCCTACTTACAGCGTGTTAAATCCTTTTGAGGTTCTTTGATTTTCGACTTCGTTCCGTATTCCTGTCGCCATTTTGTATTGCCTTCACTCAGGCAGCACGGCGACCGGAGTGTTTTTACCATTTCCAGTTGCTACGTGTCTCTTCTGTTAAATAGTAACCTCCTGCCCTTGCTTACGAAACCGATGTTACGGTCTGGCCGAGTCCACTAATCCATGTCTGGACTAATTGATCCCTGTCTCGACTGACTGTTTGGCTTTCTCTATTCTTTCCCTATTCTATCTTATCCGACTGACCTTCGCTATTCTTCTCTTGTATTCTCTTGTTACACAACTATCCTTTGAGGCACACAAATATGTCCTGCCACCTGCAAATTAGATTACAGGCACTAGTACTGATTAACTTGTGGGGAGGGTTGACACACGGGGTCTAAAAGAAGGACGTATTTGGGACATTCGATAGCTTGTTTTCCAACTTTTTCTATTGGCTAGTCTTGTATGTATTGGGAGTATACGTTGTAAATATTTGTTCTATAAAAGATTGTGCGCCACGGAATTGAAGTGGCAGTCTCCTGAGAACCTACTCTGTACTTCTGGGACAACTGTGCTTAGCTGCAGCTAATGAACCTGATTTTCTGCGCCTAACAGAGTGTCTCGTGTCTCTGTCCGACAAGGCAGGTGAACTCGGAGATTTAAGGCGTGTCCTGCGCCACCAGGCCCATAAGGCCCGGTTCTTCAACTGGCGCGCAACGTGGGGCGTGATCAGCGGTAGCGGTTCAGCCCGAGGGTCGTGAGGAGCCTTGCAAGAAAATTCCGGAGGATTCGCGAACCACGTCAACCGACCCCTGTATGTCGAAGTGGACTGAAGGTCTTTTGCAGCACGGCTACTCCTTTCCGACGGCTGCTGATGACTGCTGCCCTGACTGCCGCCCTGCCTTGGCCCCTTTGGTGGCAATTGGTATTGCGAGACGTTAGACGGACCTCTGTTGGCGTGAGAAAACATTTAGTTAAGTATTCGTGGGTAGCACCCACTTCTTTGTTTTTGTTTTTCTTTGGGTTTGTTATTCGACTATTGCAATAGCCGAAGCCAAGCGGTAAGAACGTTTGTGCTGTGTGATTAGCTCTAAACCCCTTGAAGTTTATAAATAGACCAGTGATTTAAAAATGCCTGGTCTTAGCAAGTTTAGGAAGTTTTGTTGTCTCAATTGTACTAGGGATTCCCGGCTGGAGGATTCTTGTCCCATTCCTCCGGTTGGAACTCCCACTTATGAGCTTTATTCAAAACATGGTGTTGGCCCCATTGTCTTTAACGACATATGGATCTGATACACGAAGAAAGATGGTGTTCTGCAGTGGCCACAGAATGGTAGCTTTGAGTCTGACATATTAGATAATCTAGAAGCAATTTTGTTCAAAAGAAAAACCCGGCCGGCAATGTTTGATTCTTTCCGCCTTTGGCGTAAGGAAGCCAAACAGAGAGAAATTAAGCAGGCGAAAAGAGATAAGAAAGAGAAAGGTATGACAATCATACAGGCTGCCCAACAGTTTAAAGATAATGAGATTGATCAGGTGATTGAAGTCTCTGACAGACAGCATTGTATGGCAATTGATAAGTGTTACCCTTTGTTGCCTACTTCCCCACAGAGTAGGGATCTTGATGAAGATCCCTTAATGTCCCATTTGTTGAGATTGCCTCCGCCCTATGTACAAGGTGCTAATGCACCCCCATTGTTACCACCTGTCCAGCCGCCTTTCGTTCCACCATTTATCCCGGCTCTTCCACAATTGCCTCTTCCAGTATTGCCACCCCCGCCTCCTTTGCCACCGACTCCCGTTCCTCGGACTCCTGTACCTCAGTCTCCTTTACACTCAGTTCCTCTTGTAACTGTCACCCCTCCTAACTCTTTGTCTCCCGTTCTACTGACCGATTCTCCCACAACTCGTAAACGATTGGTCGATACTGTTTCTGGCCTTTTCTCCCCCCTCTTTGGGTCTTTTAACCTGACTCCTGCTCTTTCTCGAAGGCAGTCCCGTAGTCAACTCCCAGGTCCCGATGAGCGAACTGTATGGAACAATTTAGCTCACAAATGGATGATGAGTGGACCACAGTATAGTGTGCCAGATATCATGAGCACTTTTCACCAGTGGAATGCGCCCAGGCAGAGATATGTTTTCAATGTCATGTGTGACGCTCTTGTCAAAGGATGGGAGGATATGGATTTGGGTTTAGCTCCCGAGGGTCTGTTAGATGTACAGGCTACCTTTGATAAAGTTCTTATAGTGGGTTCTGAGGTCGAAAACGCCGGAAGGACACCTGTCACTTTCAGGTCTTTATTTTCTTCTGAGACTTTTCTTGAACCTGATCCTGCAGTTAGGCAAAAAGTGAAACACTACCCCATGCGAGAAGTTCCTCCAATATGGAGAGATGCGGTTCCACAGGCGGGCAATATTCTGGGTGTTCCTGCTCATTTCCAGCGTATATGGGTACATGTCCCTTGGAAACGATCTGAAGTTTTGGCGCTTAAACAGTCTTTACCGGACCCTCGTAAAAATCCAGCTGGGTATTATAAAGAGCTGTCCCAGACTGTCGATGCGTGCATCATGAATTTGGCCGATATTGATATGTTGATGGGAAATGTAGTCCCACAAGCATTATGGGCTCGGATTCGTAGGGAAGACCACAACCAAGCTTTAGGTGGTGATTGGGCTGCTATAGTTGCCGCGGATGCAGCACAAATAGGTCGTGCTAAACCCGATGCTTTGATTACAGAATTACCCGGTAGGATAATCACTTTAATGAAAACAATGATGCCTGCCTTACGTGTTAATTGGGATAAGTTGGCTGCATGTAAACAGAAGAAAGATGAGAGTGTTTCAGATTTCTTTACCCGTTTTGAGGAGACGTTCATCGACCACAGTGGTCAAGATATGAGTACTAAGGGTGGACAGCGATTATTCGTGGATAAATTTGTATTTAACTTACTTCCAGAATTGTCGCATAAATTGAAAGATTCTGAAAGTTCGTGGGCTGTTTCTTCATCTGCTCAGATATTAGCCACTGCTCAGTATTAGGAGAATAGGGATAAGGAGGAAAAGGATAAACTCGAGAAAAAGACCAAAGAATTCAAAACGAAGGTTCTTTTACAACAGGCTTATCCCCCTCGTTCTGCTCAGCGCCAATTTCAACAGCCTCCCCAGTTTCAGAGGTTATTACAGAAACCTGAACCTTTTGTTCCGCGACCTTTGCTCGGTCCTAATCAATGTGCCTATTGTAAAGAGGAAGGTCATTTTAAGAATAGCTGTCCGGTTTTATTGCAGCGTAATAGTGGATTTCCAGGGCCGCGAGGCCGTGGTGGTTTCCAGTCAGCACCCAGGGGTAGGGGGCGAGGTGCGTTGTCTCAGGGACAGCGTTCCTTTCCCTCTCTCCGAATTCTATGAATTATTTTGATCAGCAGAATATTCAGTCTGCACAATACTACAATGACGATTATTGTATTGAAAGTGAGAATCAGGATTTTCACTCTAGTTAGGACAGCCATGGACAAAGCAAGGGAGTCGTATCAGTTCCAGTGGATCAGAATGGGCCTTATGTTGAAGTTGTTGCATTAGGTGTTTCAGAGCCATTTCTTTTGGATACTGGTGCAATGAGAAGTTCTATTATTCACTCCAAATTCCCTGTTGCACCTTTGTCTGGCTTAACAAATGTTTCTGTAGGATTCTCTGGCGCCCCAGTTCGTAACCCGGTTTCTTGCCCTTTGCCTATCTCAATTGGTCTTTATAATTTGGAGGCCCCGCTCATTTTAACAACTGGTTGCGGTGAAAATTTGTTGGGTTTGGACTTATTAAAACGTCTTCATGCAACATTGTACTGTTCTCCCTCTGCTGTACATCTTACTTTAGTTGAGAAATTGGTTTCTCCTATGTATTTGTCCAAGGACCACTTCCCACCTGAATTGCATTCCCTTCCTGTTACGCTTTGGGCTACAGGTCCAAATGATGTTGGTTTGCTTCAAATTCCACCTTACGTGGTTACTGTCAAGCCTAATGTTAAATTACCACGCATTCCTCAGTATAAAATTTCTAGTGATGGAGAAAGAGCTCTGATTGCTATTATCCATGATTTGGTCCAGAAGGGTGTGGTTGAGGAAACTAGAGGAAATGTTTGCAATAGACCTGTTCTACCTGTTCTTAAACGTACTGATTCTTCTCAGCCTCCTGTCTATCAATTTGTGATCGATCTTCAGGAGGTTAACAAGATTGTTGTGCCCCAGTTTCCTGTCGTCCCAGATATTACTGCCTTGCTCACAATGATACCTGCTTCGGCTGCCTGGTTTTCAGTTATCGATCTCAAGAACGCTTTCTTCAGTATTCCTATTGCTGAGGAGAGTAGAGATCTTTTTGGCTTCTCTCTCAGGGGCCGAAGTTTCCGATTTAAACGTGCACCCCAAGGTTATTGTGAGAGTCCCTCCATTTATAGTCAGGCTTTGAAATCTCAGCTTGATGCTTTCACTTTGCCCCCAGGTGCTACCCTTATTCAATATGTGGATGATTTGTTGATCGCTGCTGATTCAGAGGATGTCTGTAAGGATGTGACTGTTGCAAACAATCGCACGAATGTCTGTACCATCCACACAAAGGGAGATGCGTGCCTTTTTGGGCATTACCTCTTATTGTAGGCAGTGGATTCCAAATTTTTCTTTGCTGGCTAAACCTTTGCTGGCACTTACTTTGAAAGACACACCCCAACCTCTTCCTTGGACTGACGAATGTCAGAAGAGCTTCTCTGACTTACGTACTGCCTTGTGTTCTGCCCCTGTGTTAGGTACTCCGGATTACAGTAAACCTTTCACACTCTATGTTCATGAAAGAGAGGGTTGTGCGTTGTCAGTTCTAACACAACAATTTGGAGACAAACAGCGGCCATGTGCCTATTTTTCGGCTACATTGGATCCAGTAGCCAAGGCATTGCCTAGTTGTCTTAGAGCTACAGCAGCAGCAGCGATCTCCATTCGTCAATCTGCTGGATTGGTACTGGATAACACCCAGGTTGTTATTGTACCACATGCAGTGGATACTCTTTTGAACAGAACGAAAACACAGCATCTTAGGAGTGCCCGCTTGTCTGGGTATGAGCTGACGCTCTTGGCTAGTCATATACACATCAAGCGATGTAATACTTTGAATCCAGCAACATTGTTACCTATTCCAGAAGAGAAAGACACCCAAGAACAACATGATTGTTTTCTCCGTATGGAGGAGGAAACGAAAGGCAGAATAGATTTGAGAGATACACCACTCGTGGACCCGGATGGGATCCTATGGGTGGATGGTCTTGTTTTAAGCTCCCTAATGGTGAAAAGACTGCAGCCTATGCTGTTACCACTTTGCATACAGTTGTAGAGACGACAGCACGCATTAGGCAGAATTCAGACCAAGCAGCTGAATTAATAGCCTTGACCAGAGCTTGTGTATTGGCTGAAGGGAAGAGAGTGAATGTGTTCACCGACAGCCAATATGCATTTGGGGTTGCCCATAGTTTTGGACGCCTTTGGAGAGAAAGATGATTCTTTACTTCACATGGTACTAAAATACAGCATGGTCAGTTAGTGAATGATCTTTTGGAATCACTTGTTTTGCCGACCCAGATAGCAATTGTGAAGTGTAGTGCACATAAAAGGATCACTGATGATGTGGGTCGTGTGAATGCTTTTGCAGACGAGGTAGCAAAAGAAACAGCGAGAGATGCTACAAGTCGCATGTATGTTGCAGGCCCTGCAAGATGGATCAGGGAAAGAGGGATGTGTGAGGACACAATAGAAAGTGTGAGAATGATACAAGAAGAGGCAACAGAAAAGGAATTGAGTAAGTGGAGAGAAAGTACGGGAATGCTGGACGCGACAAGGTGTTGGACGGAATTGTCAGAACACCAGCGTTGGCTGTTACCAGACGCCTATGTATTGCCTGTAGTTACCATGGCGCATGGTCCAGCCCACATCAGTGCGAAAGGGATTTGCAAACTTCTGGCTCCAGTATGGCAGAATGAGGGAATCCCTAAATGTGCGGAAAATGTGGTGAAACATTGTATCGTTTGTTTGATGCATAATCCAGGAAAGGGAACCCCAACTCCGGCAGGACATTTTGCTCCCCCTACGTATCCTTTTGAGGTATTGCAAATTGATTACATTCATATGGAACGTTGCAACAACTTAAAGTATGTTCTGGTGGTGGTGTGTGCCTTTTCCAGATGGATAGAGTCCTACCCCCTAAAGGATAATACTGCTTTGTCTACTGCCAAAGTTCTCTTGAAGGAATTCTTCCCGAGGTTCGGTTTGCCGCGAATTGATTGGAGTGACAATGGAAGTGAATTTGTAGGCCAAATTATGCAAAAGGTGTGTGTAGGCCTTGGAATTAGGCAGAAATTCCATGCGGCAAACCACCCTCAGTCGGCAGGCTTGGTAGGGTGTTATAATGGCACTCTAAAGCTCAAATTGGCAAAGATTCAGGCCAGCACAGGTCTTGCTTGGCCCGATGCTTTACCTTTGGCACTCTTATCTACGAGAACAACTGTACACTCTCGTTTGGGACTCAGCCCATACGAAGTTGTTTTTGGGCGCCCAGCTAACGTTTGGGGAGTCCCACGACCTAAAAAGTACTCCGATATTCCGTATCCTATGTTGATTGACTACTTACATGACCTTACTTTTAAATTGCGTGTTCTTCATCAGCAGGTTCGAAACGCTTTGCCAGAGGCCCCCGCAGACCCAGGGCACTCCATCCAACCTGGAGACTGGGTCTGTCTGAAGAATTTCCAGCGAAAGAAGAATCTGGAACCTCGGTGGGGACCGCCTCGACAGGTCCTTCTGGTAACACGTACAGCAGTGAAAGTCGTAAGAAAGAAGAACTGGATCCATGGCGTGCACTGCAAAAGGGTACCTTTGCCTTTGCCTTTTGACCAGTAGGTCCGCAAGGATATAAGTGATAGTGAGGGTGAGAGGGTCTCTCGGTTGGTACCTTTCAGTAGTGCACGTCTGGATCGGATGATATCTGAAAAAGAAGACGACGACGTGTTGCAAGAAGCTGTACCATCACATCTGCGACTGAACACAACAAACCCAGAAACTTTGTTTCGAGAGCAAACGGTACCTGACAAGACTCGGTACAACCTAAGACCTCGACTGATTAAGAACAATTGAACTTTTTCTTTTCTGTTACACTTTTAAGAGACATTCTTTTTACCATACATCAAGTTGCAGGGTCACGGTAGGAGTCTTAGGCTGTGACCTGAGTAGTGACAGTAGGTCTGCAGGACTTGCAGTGTCATAGGACGGCTAATAACCACAACTAAGTGATCTAGGAAGATTACCGTGAGCAACGCCTTAGAGAATGGATATTGAATTTGAAAAGAATGATAAAAAGCAAAAAATGAATAGCCAATATAGAAAATTGCTGTTTAGTCCATGTGGCATAACCTTGTGCATTTTGATATGTTCATGTATTTTTTGGGCTTGTGTGGGTTGGGTCGTTCACACTATACAGCAAGCACCCGTTCCTACTTCTGTTTCTTTGCCTTTGTCCACTACTGTTTTTCCACACCAGTTTTATACACTCCCAGAACATGAAAAGATTAGGAGAACAGAATACTTTAACAATTCATTTATCCAGCGTCAACTGGCAGTCAATACTACTGACTGTTGGGTTTGTGGACTCATGCCTCATAACACAGAGAAAGGGATGCCATATTTAGTCCTTCCGTTTTCTTATGAAGGCTCCGCTTGGGCTTATTTGGCCATGTTTTCCAATGCATACCAGAATCAACTTCGGCATCCTCTTGGTGGTACATATGGTGGAAAAGCAGATTTTAGTCATAGTTCTGTAATAAAGGGAATAGTGACTATGGCTAGAGTTGCCGAAAGTGGTAAGATTCCCGTTGATGAGAAACTAACGTATGATGGATGGAACGTGACTCGTTACGTTACTAGCCTCACAGATAAGGCTAGACAAGGAAGATCACCACCAATTTGGACTATACCTCATCGAGGAAATTTGTGTTTACAGATAAATGGTCAGAATACCAAAAACCAACAGGGAAAGAGTGTTTCTTCTCGAACATACATTTATTCATCCCAGATTTCCTCACTACTAGTACCATCTCAGGGTACATACTTTGTCTGCCACGATTGGCTCCCCACCAATTTTTCAGGAACATGTTATGTGGCTTTTCTTCTCTCTCCGACATACACTGCTCCTTCGTGTTATCATAGCAATAGATATGGCAGAGGGGTTATCGATATTAAAGACACACCAGGACAAGAGGGAGGGGACTTTCTCAAAGGGTTCCTTCCTTTCTGGAGCCCGATGGCCAATAGCAGAAACATTAGACAGTTAGTTTGTGTTGTTGAGGCTACCATAAACATGACTTCTGGAGCCTTGAGTAATCTAACAGCCGAACTTCAGGCGGATCGCCTTATGACTTTACAGAACCGGATGGTTCTAGATATTGTTCTTGCAGATCGCGGAGGAGTCTGTAAATTGATCGGGTCTAGTTGCTGCATTTATATTCCTGATAATGCCCCTACAGTATACCAAGCCATCTCTAAATTGCACGTAATTTCCGAGTCGATTCATCAGGATGCAGGAGATTGGTCTATGATGGGATGGTTTTGGGGACTACTGTTCACATGGGGATGGAACTTATTAACCTTCCTTGGAATGGTTTTGACCATCCTTTTTTCTTGTTGCCTTTGTGTACAGTGTGGTCCTGCCATCTGCGGTCTTTGTACCACCATGTGTGTCCCAAGACCTGTGTCACAGAGAACAGAGCACATTAAAATGATGTTGCAGCAACAGCTCGACGACCTCATGGCCATTGACATCGACTCAGACTAACTTGAGTCTTTTGTGTTTTGCCTGAGTAATGGCAAAAGGAGGGTCTGAGGTTCTTTGATTTTCAACTTCGTTCCGTATTCAGCCGCCATTTTGTGCCTTGTCGCCATTTTGTATTGCCTTCACTCAGGCAGCACGGCGACCGGAGTGTTTTTACCGTTTCCAGCTGCTACGTGTCTCTTCTGTTAAAAAGTAACCTCCTGCCCTTGCTTACGAAACCGATGTCAGGGTCTGGCCGAGTCCACTAATCCATGTCAGGATTGATTGACCCCTGTCTCGACTGACTGTTTGGCTTTCTCTATTCTTTCCTTATTCTATCTTATCCGACTGGCCTTCGCTATTCTTCTCTTGTATTCTCTTGTTACACAACTATCCTTTGAGGCACACAAATATGTCCTGCCACCTGCAAATTAGATTACAGGCACTAGTACTGATTAACTTGTGGGAGGGTTGACACACGGGGTCTGAAAAAAGGACGTATTTGGGACATTCGATAGCTTGTTTTCCAACTTTTTCTATTGGCTAGCCTTGTATGTATTGGGAGTATACGTTGTAAATATGTGTGCTATAAAAGATTGTGCGCCACAGATTTCAAGTGGCAGTCTCCTGAGAACCTACTCTGTACTTCTGGGACAACTGTGCTTAGCTGCAGCTAATAAACCTGATTTTCTACGCCTAACAGAGTGTCTCGTGTCTCTGTCCGACAAGGCAGGTGAACTCGGAGATTTAAGGCGTGCCCTGCGCCGCCAGGCCCATAAGGCCCAGTTCTTCACTTTTATTCCAAGAATGCCAACAGCGTGGTTCAGCACACAAATAATGCCAGACGTGTTTCGGGCGAGGCACGCCCTTGATCACTGGCGCAGGGACTCAGCTGCAAGAGCCGACCACCTGATCAAATTTAAATACCCCGCCCCTATCGGCATGTGCTCAAGAGTATTCTTGTACATGTAGTCAGCTCAGTGTCATACCACAGTGGGCACCGTCAAGTCCCTAGAAATGTTAATGTTCCCTCAGTGGGTATGTGCAGCCAGCCAGTCTTGAAGCAATAAAACATCCTCAGAGTTGGATACACTGTTCCTGTAGTGCCTCTTGATACATCGCACTACGGACCCGCATGATGTGCAGTGGGGCTTCGTCACGGCAGGGCCTGTCGCAATACACAAAAACCAAAGAGTTGCCTCCAAATGATGAAGCCTACTCACAGCGTGTTAAATCCTTTTATTCCAAGAATGCCAACAGGCTGGCTCAGCACACAAATAATGGCAGAGGCTTTTCGGGGGAGTCACGCCCTTGATCACTGGCGCAGGGACTCAGCAGCAAGAGCCGACCACCTGAGCAAATTTAAATACCCCGCCCCTATGGGCGTGTGCTCAAGAGTATTCTGGTACATGTAGTTAGCTCCGCAATACACAAAAACCAAAGAGTTGCCTCTAAATGACGAAGACTACTCACAGCGTGTTAAATCATTTTATTCCAAGAATGCCAACAGCCTGGCTCAGCACACTAATAATGCCAGACGCCTTAGGGGCGAAGCACGCCCTTGATCACTGGTGCAGGGACTCAGCAGCAAGAGCCGACCACCTGAGCAAATTTAAATACCCCGCCCCTATGGGCGTGTGCTCAAGAGTATTCTGGTACATGTAGTCAGCTCAGCATCATACCACAGTGGGCGCCGTCAAGTCCCCAGAAATGTTAATGTTCCCCCAGTGGGTATGTGCAGCGCAGCCAGTCTTGAAGCAATAAAACATCCTCAGAGTTGGACACGCTGTTCCTGTAGTGCCTCTTGATACATCGCATTACAGACCCGCATGACGTGCAGTGGGGCTTCGTCGCGGCAGGAAAAGCATTTTTTGATCTGCTAATAACTTTGGCGTCGTTTGACGAATCTTCGTGAAATTCTCCCAAAAAAGTCTATCCAGGTCAGCTCCTATTCTGAATGTTTGGGGGTGATTCTTCAAGCGGGGGCTGAGAAAAAAGGGGGTCCCAAAACACGTTTTCCCCATTTTAATTTCCATAGGAAATTTTGAGACGGGCTACGGCCCGAACTGCTGAACGGAATTACCCCATATTTTGCAAAAAGGTAGAGCTTGGTTCAGAAAGCGACCCTTTTTTAAAATGGTGTAAATCCGTCCAGTAGTTTTTGGGAATTTCCAAAAATAAGAGTCAAATATTGATAGTGGTGTAAAAAGGGACGTGGCGTCGGACCACCTCTCTGCAACGCAGCTTTGTGGCACTTACTGGAGCTACATGGTGGACTAGTTGGCCCCCAGGGACTCTCAGGATTCAAAGGGAATTAATTCTCCAAATTAAAATCCACCAGTGGTGAAGGTAGGCGGCGGGCCTGATGTGACATTTGTGTACTTATGCAATCACTCCACCAAAACCCAAGCACTTATAAATTCATATGCACTGTATTTGCAGCACTCTAATCATCTAGTCACTACCCATGCACTCATGCATTGACCCATGCACTAACTCATGCACTGCTACAATACCCTGACCAGTACCCATGCAGTCCAGCCACTTCCCTGTCACTACTCATGCACTCTTCGAATCATCCAGCGGGCACCATGTACTTATCCAATCACTCCGCCAAAACTCAGGCACTTATAAATTCACCATGCACTCTCCTTGCAGTACTCAAATCTTCCAGTCAGTATCCATGTACTCATGGATTGACTCAGGCACTAACACATGCACTGCTACAATCCCCTGTGCACTACCCATGCAGACTTCTAACCACCTACACAGTACTGATTCATTCCTACAATTACCCAGGTTGTACCCATGCACTCCAGATATCCCTCTGTCACTACCCATGCACTCCCCAATCACCCATCCAGCATAACGTACTTATCCAATCACTCCACCAAAACCCAGCAGTTATAAAATCACCATGCACCGTCATTGCAGCACTCTAATCATCCAGTCACTACCCATGTACTCATGCAATCACCCAGGCACTACATCATGGCAAATACAGAGGAGGTCACACTCGTTACATGGGTACCCCAATTCATAGTGTTCCCTAGTGTATGTAGGTGTTTTCAATGTATTCTAAGTGCCTTTTGGCATAGCACTGGCTCTGGTCCTGGTTAGTCAGAGTCAGTTACCACCAGTACCCATGACTAAACTGATGGGGGCACAGGAAGACTTTCTGCTCCTCTGTTGGTTTTTTCTGCACATCTCTTGCTTCTTCCTGCACTTTTCTTTGTCTTTCTGGACTTCTGTTCACTCTTTCTGCATTTGTCTTGCTTCTTGTGCCCTTTTCTTCCTCTTTCTTCACATGTCCTAAAGTTGTAGGCATAGTTAGAAATTAGCATTTAAAAAAACATTGAAATTCACTGAAAAAACCATAGGTTTCAGGCATGTTATAGTAAGAAATTAGCATTTAAAAAACCATTGAAATTCACTGAAGAAACCATAGGTTTCAAGCACATTATAGTTAGAAATTAACATTTAAAAAACTTGATGTTATTGTTAGTTGGACATCACACTCGTACGAAACCATAGAATTTCCCCTGTTATAGTTAGTTCAGCTAACTATAACTCGCGCCCCTGCATTTCACTGCTGATGACGTCACATATTACATCATTCATGACATGGTCAGTAACATCACTGATGACATCACTGATTACTTCTCAAATTACATCACTGATGACATCACTGATTACATCATCCACGTCAAAATCTGATGCACCTCCTCACACTCTAATATAATCTTTGATGCACCCACTGTAAAATACAGTCTACCATTTTTGAAACCATCGACACACCAATACTAGTTACTACATATGCACTTACTGATTCCTAGGTCTACACACACATCCACTCATTCACCCACACAATCACTCATACATACAGTCACTCATCAAAACAACACTATCATACGTACTCATACACCTCTACAGACACTCACACACCACCACTCATCCATGGAGTTACTCACACACCTAGTCAGTCATGCAAAGAATCCATCACACTCCCATTTCCTCACCTATACAGTTACACACACACCACCTCACCTATTCAAACATATACTAACACATACTTACTCTCTTATACAATCACTGATACAAGTACACACTCATCCATACAGCCACTCTCACAGTCACTGACTCTCACGTATAGTTATTTATAAACTCCAAGTCTCACATACACTGCCTTTTACATATGTAATTACTTGGACATGTACCACTGAGAGATCCAATCTCTTACCAACACACCCAAACATACACTCACCCGCCCATACAGCTGTTTCCTCATGCCCTCTTGAACCCATACACCCAGTAAATAAACCACTCACACATCTATGCATAGAGTCACACACCTACCACCCACACACACTCAGTGTCCCATACAAATATTCAGGCAACCAATCAATAACCCATATAGACACTCATATAGCTACTGACCAACGCATACAGCGGCTTACGCAACAACAGACATACTGATACACACATTCAGACACTTTAGTCACTAACCCATGCATTCAGTTAGACACATTTAATCACACACTTATACAGTCAGTCACGCACATACTAGATCCTCCATCCAGACACTTATACACCCACTCATTCTTCACTACACCTTGGCATATATATAAACATATTTAAACTTTAATGAAACACACAGTCAATGGATGATGTCATCAGTGATGTCATCAGTCATTTCATTTGACATGTTATCAGTGATGTCACTGACCATGTCATGAATGCTGTAATATGTGACATCATCAGCAGTGCATTGCGGGGGCGCGAGTTATAGTTAGCTGAACTAACTATAACGGGCGAATGTCTATGGTTCTTGAATGAGTGAAATGTCCAACTAACTATAACATCCCTTAATCCTATGTTTTTTTTTGTGAATTTCTAAGGTTTTTTAAATGCTAATTTCTAACTATAACGTGCCTGAAACCTATGTTTTTTCAGCGAATTTAAATATATATTGTCCCCAAAATATAAGTTATTTAAAAAGTAGAAATTATCTATACTTACCTTATAAGATGATATATACTTGCCTTATATCAAACAATGCGTCTCACGATACTGAGGTGAGATTGTCATTATTCATGTGTCATGGTACATTGAACTATGCTTCCTTCTATAAGCAGATACATTAAAATAAGAAGAAGAAATGTGCATATTACACCACAAGATACTTGTGCATATTAGACCATGTAATTATTGCTGCTTCTATATACATATAGGAGTATATAGAGGGCTTTATTTCAGTAACTAAAACTTTACTCAGTGTAATGTGTATATGAATGTAAAAGTTATTTTTTATTAAGCAAAATTCTACTGCTTTCAACATTTACCCTATCCCTCTTCTTGAACTCCGAAACATCCTTTTTCAACCTCCCCCCTCCTTTTAAGCAAAATCATCCTACTAACAGGCGCACATGTTCACTACTCCCAAACACATCTAATCCAAAGGCAGAAACACAAAAAAGCACACATTACTAATCTACTAACTATTTAACTCTAGTCTTGAGTTCCAGAGTAGCGTGCTACTCACTGCACAGCGCTTCAACGCCTCATCAGTGATAGCAAGCGCTATGTAGATACAAGTTACAATTACAATTACTATCTGTATGCAATAGATGAGGCATGTTCTAGAATTTAAAGATGTCCCTTGAATAATAGACATGCTCCCGACACAACCATGAACCTAAAAGTGAGATGTGAGTTTCAATCCTTCTGCGATCTATTTCTTAGCCGCCATGATGCCTCTAAAGACTAACAGCCTGATTCATGTACGGGCCGTTTTGCGTGGCCCTAATAGCGAATCATAGCGACTCGCTATTGAGGACACGCAAAACGGCATTCATGTAGGAATTGCTAAATCAATAGCGATTCCTACATGTTCTCTATTTGCGAGTAGCAATTTGCTACTCGCAAAAAAAGGAATGACTCCCCATTCATTCCTATGGGCCAAAAGGCCCATAGGAATGAATGGGGAGTATCCCTCATTTGCGAGTAGCAATTTGCTACTCGCAAATCAGATAGCGATTTGAAGGGTGCCAGGGGTGTCCAAAGGACACCCTGTAGCACCCCTAAAATGCACATTTGAACAGGTGTTGCGCACACACATGTCCAAAGGACATGTGTGTGTGCAACATGCAACTTAGAAAAATGCTTTTAAAAGCATTTTTCTGAGTTTTTGCTATTTACCGAGAGGTCTGACCTCTCGGTAAATAGCGGCCCAAAAGTGTAAAATCGCAATTTTTTTTTGTGTCATGAATAGCATTTGAGGAATCTCTATTAGAGATTCCTTAAATGCCATTCCTCGCAAATATGCGAATTCTTAAATAGCGATTTTTGCATTTGGGATTGTGAATACCAAATGCAAAAATCGCACTCGCAAAGGGCCAGATTCTCAGAATCTGGCCCTTTTGCGAGCGCTATTAGCTACATGAATCAGGCTGTAAGAGCCAAGTTTTTGTGCTTCGGAAGCGCTGCCAGACCTTTGTCTCCTATGAATGTTTGAAAGTGATAAAGGTTTGGTAACAAATTTTCTTTTTATAAAAATCTATGGCTGCCATAGCTTACCACAGTTTGAATTATGCTCATTTGTATTGTAAGTTTGTTAGATTTAAGATTCTTTCTTAAAGTCATGTTTAATAATGATGTAAATTGCAAGTGTGTGCAGTCTGTATCTGAATCTAAAGCCAGCGCTGAATCTTGGTGCTGAAAGCAAGTGCAACGGGCTCAGATAAAAGCATGAACATGATGCATTAATCGGTTTTGAGCCTTGAAAGCAAGCAGCAACACCTTTGTTATTGCTGTCATCACATTTCCTTTATCTGTGAGGCTTTTGGTAAGGGGTGGTTGTTATGACTACTTGGTGTAACCTTTAATAAAGAGAATAAAGGCACTGACCTGGACATGTGTGCTGTTCTTTCTTTGCAGATCAAACTGAAAGAGATATTTGAAACGCCCACAGAGATCAGCTTGGTCCTGGAATTGGTCACAGGAGGAGAGCTTTTTGACAGGTGAGTTAGGAATAAACAACCTCTTGAAAATGTCACGTTATCCAAGGAGGCTCAGGATGCAGTGCACAGACAGAGTGCAACATGCCTTGTCAGCTGAAGGCACTAGACCTGGAGGTTTGGTTGTCATCTTACTTCCTGCATAAGTGAAAGTCACAGAACAATGGATGCAGGCAGGCATAATAAAATCATAGGGCAAAAGGAGATACGAGGCCACTGTGAATAGGCCATAAAAGTGTCAGGAAGAGCATGATGGGCCTTCCTTTCACCACATTGGGCCAGATTCAACAAGATGCTTCTGTTAGCAACCGTGACTTATTCCTGGGGATGGTCATTACTTTTGCTGTTGGACTAAATTATTTTTCAATGCTTCTTTTCTACAGAAATGCATTCAATGTAAGGATTTATATTTATTATATATGAAAATCAATTAAAAAACAGAAAGAGTAAAAGAAGTTTTATTCTGTGGTGGTATTATGAAATCCATACATTATTGATCACTTCATCTATCTTGTGTTGCTTATCGCAGGAGACATTGAGTGAAAGGTGTTGAACTGATGACTCCAACAGCAAAAGTTATTGAAGAGCCAATTCCATTCAGTAAATAGTTTGCAAGTGCTAATTATATCTTATGCATGTTTGAGCAACATGCAGTCCACAACGCTGAAATGCCAAAGGTACACCTGATTAAAAGCAAAAAAAAATAATTTACCTTTGAGTCAATAACTAATGAGGCTGGTGTGAGTAACTGTGAAGTGAGGAGAGTTCGACTAGGTGTAACTAGTAGAAGCAGAAGTGCTGGTGTAGTGGTCAGGGAAATACAATGTACATGTTTTCAGTGTGCAAGCAGTATATTTTAGAGGCATTTAAAAAACTTTTAAAAAGCTTGTAGAACAGTTTTAAGAGTACTGTTTTTTTATACATGAATTGACCTGGGGTAGGCTGGATAACGACCAGTAATCAATTTGAAATTCGCAGATTAGAAGTAAGAAGGGAAACATGCACAGAGAAATATTTTAGCTACTGACTCGAGAAATCTAAATTGAATAGGTAAATGAAACATTTACTTTTAGTTCAGCCTGAAAATTCGAGTTTACTTTTTGGTGGGTCAGGGAGTCCAGCTTTTTGGAGAAAAGAATAAAACTGAAATAAAAGTACAAATTTTAATTTCCCACCCAGCCGCACACCTATGTAATAAATTCCCACCCATGTGCACACCTATGCAATACATAAGGAGGGAAAACATAACTAGAGCTAAAAAACGAAGCTATAAACCTGTTATCTTTGTGCCAAAATTGTGCATGTTCGAACAGATGCTAATGTCAATGTTTCTTAATTAGTGAAATGTTATCACTTATTCAAATGCGCAGGCAAAGCATGAAATGAATCAAGTACACATTCTTTAGCAAACCTATGTAAATCAGGACCTTGGTGTTTTAATGTCTCGCATGTGTTAATTGGACCCTTTAAATATCTTACAAGGGCACAGCACTGGCCTTTCTGTTGATACTTGGACACTACCTGTATGTAGAGATGCCGGAAGGTTACTGCAAACAAAAGTGGCCTATGAGAGTAGGCAAGGGTGGGTTTACATTAGTCTTGCTAGTGGAGCAAGGTACCTAATCTATGCATTTATTTATTTGTTTGTTTGTTTAACTGTGTTATAAAGTGTTCCTGCACGAGGGGGGTATTTAGCACAATTTATGGGAAACTGCAAAAAGAGCAAAGAACATGGAAAACAGCAGTACTAGTATGCCAAAACAGAGCAGTAACTTTATGTAGAAGACTTTGGTTCATTGGGCTGCGTGGTTGTTGAGGTATATACATGAAAGTGATGAGTATTTAGATGGTTCCTAAATGGGAGCACTGTGGGTATAGTTCACCGTTCCACTGGTAGTGAATTCTAGAAAGATATTAAGGCACCTGAAACATTTGGTTTAGCACTTGGGAGGTCAATAACTTACATGCTTTACTCTGTGTAGAGATTTTTCAGCCGAGACCTCTTCAGCCACCGAGATGTTGAGAGGATTCACCAAATAGTGGCAGCTGATTTAGTTGGGTGACTTTGTAATTGATAGCGCAGACTGATGCCAACATTAAATAATATGAATCAACCTTTTAATTGCAATCACTTACAGGATCAAGTCCCATTCCCTCAGTGGTTTCTTCTGACCTTAGTTGATGGATCTTTGCCACCGTATTTTGATTCAAAGAACTATTTCAGTATTTCAAGCTAAATTTCAAATGGAATTCCAAGTTCAGTCAATGATGAGAGTTTTGATAAGTTTTGAAAGCGTTATTCTCATTACGAGATCAATAAGAGTCTTTTTATTCTTTTTATTCAAATTAGTCAATAATCTTCTGTACGTTTACAGAAATGGCATAAAAAGGTTTGGTAAGAACAAATCAAATAATGCATCAAGCGCGTTCCATAATGGAATACAATCCTATTCTAAGAAAAGGACCAGAATTTCAAAGTTAGTAGAACTCAAGAAGATTTCTAGTTCAAAGGAAAAGAGTAAGATCAAAGGAGCATAAAGCTCAAAGCCAAATTAGTAGTTCATGAATCTCAGCAGGGTCTCAGTAACACAAGCAAATGGTCATACAGTTGCAGTAGCAATCTGTAAAAATAAAGCATCAAAATAAAGTAATGATGAACAGAAGTAGCAGTAGCCACAACCGTCAGTCAAGGACAAGAAGGTAGGTAATGAGTGGAGAAAAAGGCATGAATCTTACCAGGTACACACACTAATATAAAAGACATGAATACATGTTGCAGACAATGTTGAAGGCTTCTTCTTCTCTGGACCAATCGAATGGCAGTAGTCGTCCGTGAGCAGGTTCAACTCTTTCTGTCACATGAAAATCAAAATACATGCGACTTGCAAACCTTTATCGCAAGTCAGCTGCAGACATTCTTATTAATTTAAGTTCCTGAAACATAAGCCTCAGTTCTCATAGGCAGCGAACGCAGGTTGGCCTTCTAAATATTAGATGTTTCACTGCGTACACAATAAACACTTCTAAAGAAGAGAAACTTCAACTTGCAAAATCAGCGCTACGTAATGTATTTCATTTGACATGAACAAAAAAAACTGTTTTAAATATGCAACTGTTCTACTCAAGCATTATGTGAAATATGGTGAGAATCGGAAGTTAATCATTACAACTAATATGTTGGTTTGTAAAATAATACATTAATTAAAGCCAAAACATTTCTAAGCATGCCACATTAAGGTCAAGCTTCTAAACTTTTCAGCAAAATTAGGTTTGCTTCTAGTTAAAGGAAACTTGCTTCTTAGCATTTCTATAGCATTATACAAATAAGTATGACTGCCTATTGCAATATGCACATTTTAAATGCGTGTCATTTTAGCTTTGAATGTTTCATTCATCATTGCACATTTAACTGCTAAACTAAATAATTTGCATTTCACTTTACTGAATTTTATTGTAAGCGAGGCAATCTACAGTGAATTGAATGCTTGCTTATTTGGGAAGCCAGCATATTTCATTGAGGGTGAGGGAGATGTGGTCAAATTTGCTAGCAAATGAAAGACTTTCAAAATGGAGTCTGGTCTTCATAGGTGCAATTGATGACTGATATACCCCAGCCCATTTGGCTTTGACAAAGTCAGGTCGGAGATAAATAGCACATGTGCAGAAGTGTTCAGTTGTGCAGGAGAGAAAACGTTTTGATCTGGTATGGGACTGCAGAAGATAATCATTGTAGATTTGCTGATTGTGTTTATGGGAGGTATGAGTGACAGCAATAGAGAGACTGTTAGAGAGAGAGGGGGGAGGGTATATCCTGATTCATCTCACCTGGGTTAGCTGAACAATTGGACAGAATGTTTTTTGGGATGTGAAATGTATTACTGTATGACTCGTTGACTGGAACTGAATGAATGAATAAAGAATTTGTAAAGCGCTAGACTTAGGTTTGAAGTCTTTATGATGCTTAACTGAGGCTATACATTCCAGACAACCTCAGCAGAATTGAAACTTGAATGCTTTCCGAAAGAATTTATGACATTCTAGCAGACATTGTTGAAACATTAGGTCTCACGTTAGTTTCCTATGTGGATGATACCCAGATTGTCCTCTTCCCCAACCCCAATTCAGACAACAACTCCCAGTAATTGAAATCCTGAAGTGGCAGAGTGGGTGGGCTCAAACTGCCTGAAATTGAATCGGTGCAAGATTGTTGCTGGGCAACCAGCCAAATGTGTGGGGCCCTCAATGGTGGCTTAACAATCTGAGACTGCTCCCTGTCCCCAAATATGTGTTAAAAACTTACAATTTTGCTGAATAGAAACTTAACCTTCGATCAGCAGATGTCTGCCATGTCTGTTTGGTCTTCTCAGATGGTTGCAGAAAATCTTTAGGGCTCTTCTGTTACGCACCCAAAAGACCATTGTTAAGGCCTTAATAACATCTCGCCTACACTGCAGTTATGTGCTGTAATTGGACACCTCAAAGTCCTTTCTGAACAGGCACCAAAGAATTCAGTATGTGGCTGGAAGGCATCAGCTGCATCACCAAAAATAGCTCAGTCTCTTCCTAGCTGCAAGATCTGCATTGACTATCATTAGAGAAGAGCACACATTTCAAAGCCCTTTCCTATACATATAGGACAATGACTAAGGTCAGTCCCTGCTATCTAAGGAACCCTATCCAGTCATATTATCCATTTAGAACCCTACTCTCATCCAATCTGAGACTGGCATCAATACTCTGAATCAATCATGCTAGACAGGGTGGCCGCTCTTCTAGGTTCCTCCTAGCCCCTAAACTATGGTATAGCTTTCTTATTCTTTATTTGGGTCTATGCCCTTTTGAAGACATCATTCACAAACAACTTAACACCTGGCTTTTTAAAAGTTTTCTTGTGTTTTTGCCACTCATGAGTATTCAAGTTGTCTTTTCAGTGCTGGGGAGCACTGCTGGAGAAGCCATGGACTTAATAATTTGCTTTAACATAACATATTTGTTATCAAGATGAAGATATATAGTATTCCAAATAGAGGGTATGGCAACAGAGAGGGCCACGATTTTTTGAACTATGACATAATTATTAAATGTGGGACTCTGAACATAGAGGGCAACTGGTGTTGTGTCTTAGGAGTAGTTCCTGGAAGCAGTCCCATAGAAAGCTCTATGAACAAAATATAGGGCCTTATGTAGGTAATAGCTATTTAATGATTCTAAAATACCGAATTTTACCGATTCGGTATTTCAGAATTGGTAAATGGTATGTAGCTAAAAATTCGGTAAATATTACAGATTCAGTAATATTCGTTATTACCGAATGGGTATTTACCGATTCGGTAATTCCCATTCATTCCTATGGGCCTGGAGGCCCATAGGAATGAATGGGAAGCCATTCACTATTACCGATTCGGTAAATATCGAATCGGTCATAGGGGGAATACATTCAAGGGTGGCAGGGTGTCACATTGACACCCTGTTGCACCCCTGAATCGTGCATGTGTGCACATGTGGTACACATACATTCCCTAAGGGCATGTATGTCTGCCACCTGGCACTGTTAAAAAAGCACAAAATTGCATTTTCAAAGGTTTTTGATATTTACCACCAACTTGTAGTTGGTGGTAAATAACGAATCCTTAAAGCACATAACCACTCTTAAATGTGCTTCCTACATACCCGATTCGGTAAATACAGAATCGGTAAATACCGATTCTGTATTTACCGAATCATCCCCTACATTGGAAATGGCTCAATACCGGTCGGTAAGCCTGAAATTTACTGAATTTCGGGTTTACCGACCGGTTATGAGCCACCTACATCAGGGCCATAGTTTCTTAACGTGAAGATGACTGGGGATTAGTAACCGGCATAAGCTACGAAGGGCCTAGGAGACCTTGGTAATTTCCTAAAACAGAAGACCAACCAGACTGATATTTTTTTCACTCCTCACAGCCTGCCAATAGCAGCAGCTGGAGACCCAGGTAACATTCATAGGCATAGGCATAGTCTAATCAAGAGATGATAGATGTATCTACCACCATTGCCATAATGTGCAAAGGGCTAACAGAGAGGATTTTTTTCAAACTCATCTCATGGTGGCAGGAAGGATTACTGAGTTAATCTCAGGCTTGAAATTAATTCCTTATTCAACAAAATACCTAGACTTTCTTCTTAACTAGAAATGACACTTCCCCCAGACAGGAGGGAAACCGCTTTGATGACCAGTGCAATCATTCCATACAGGAAGACGCTCATTATGAAGGCACTGAGTTTAAGAAAGTTAGAGTTCATTCCATGATAGATAGCAGATAAATGTCTAATACTCCAATAATAGATGTCTCCAACAAACCTATTGACTCTTAATATTATCTGAGTGTTGTTAGTATTGGAAAACACATTGTGGAAAGGCATCCCCGCCAAGCACGTTTTCTTTTAGTTTGCCTTTTTTCCATGAGAAAAACATGTTTACCCAAGCAGAACCCCTTTTCATGCACCCTCGTGACATTTAGAGTGATACATTCACCTTCCCACCATCTAAATACTGTCATTTACTAGGGAGCATCTCCAAGACATGTGTGTGCCCACTAGCTCATGGGATTGTAGGTGTTCATAAACCCACAAGGCAAACCATGACTTGATATGCACACTCCACACCCCATGCAAGTGGTTTACTACTATGGAATTGTATGTGGTCTTGGCGTACTATTATGTAGTATTAAATGCATTAATACGTGCTAGGATTTTTCTTTTGGATACCTAACAGGCACAAAAGGAGCCATTATCTGCCATAAACCAGATTTATGTTATAAATGGCTTTGTGAAGTGGGCCCAATGTCTTTGTGTGAAAAACTGTACATTATTTAACACAGACTATAGATAAGGACTGGGAACATCAGTAGCTTACATAGACCATTGATTATTTCAATTATTATATACTTCTGCATTAATTTTTTTCCAGTTGTGGACCAGGCAGTGTATTTAGGAGTTAATGTTTCCCCCAATTTAGATCAGGTAGTATAATTAAACCTTGCTCCGGTATTATATAAAACTAAACAGCACCTTAGAAGAATGCATAATCTACGCCTTTCAAAAATAGGCCGCTGTATTATATTTATAATTATATTCTTGCCCAAAGTGTTTCATCTTTTCAGGTCTATACTCTTGGAGTTCGAAAAACACTGGTTTAAAAAGAAAATGGAAGAGTTATCTTCTAGTTTCATTTGGTCCAAGGATAAAGCCAGTAGGGCCGTAAAGTTCATGATGCTGCCCAAAGGCAGAGGCAGCTGGGCTATTCTAAATCTGAGGGCTGACAATTTACAGTACATTAATTCTCTACTCATGGGGCAAACGTATGATTCCTTTGTGGTGGAGATGGCAACCAGCATTTATGAATTGTTGGTAGGTGATGATGCTAATGCTCTTTTTCTGAAAATGACAGAACCCAGTTACTACATAAAATTATAATTTAAGACCTTATTAGCGGGCTTTAAAATATGGGCAGTAGCCAGGAAGAACATCCATCTTGGTAAATCCAACTCTTATACCTCCTTGTGGCGGTCCCAGTCATTACCAGCGATTTTCCATGATACATATTGTATAAGATTGGAAGCAAAAGGGATAATGAAATGTGGTGACCTTTTTGAGAAAAACCAAATACTGTCATTTGGGGAGCTGCAACTTGAGATTGTTCTCAATAAGCGAGACTTTTTCAAATATCTAAAGTCTAGAGATTCTATATCTAGGAAGAGCAGCAGAGCAATTGGATATATAAAAAGACGCATTACTTTAAATACTCCACAAAAATGCAGGATGTAGGATAAGTCAGAGCTATGAGTATCTGGGGGCCTTCATGTCTGACTATATAGAGAAGGAGGAGGCAACTGGTTGAGAAGGGTTGGGGCCACCGAGTGCTGCTTCTATGAGTCATTAGAACTTTCCCATACACTATTACTTTCTATGAGGCTGCAGGCATAGTATTTCAAAAGAATCTTTAATTTATTCTACACTTCGGTTAGGATAGTGAGCTGGGGGAGGGAAATTGCTAATCCTGCCCACATTGTGAGAGTGTGGAAGCAGACATTGTTCATATGTTTTTTAGCTATCCTGCCCAAGACTCCCTGAAACTTGAGATCTCTCGATTTCTGTGGGCTATCTTACACACGCTAGTGATATTATCTCCTCAATTAATGCTCTTGGGAGTACATGATAATGCAGGTGGGAGAGATGGGCAATTATTGGTGTTTATCCCAATGGTGGTTTCTGGAGTCTGTATGGCTGTAGCTTGGCTCAACCCTGACCCGCCTACATTTCATCAGTGGTTGGCCAGATTGCTCTCATTATTCCATCTAGAGAGTAGCCTATGTCTTCGGAAGTGTAAAAAGGCCAAAAAGAGAGGAAAGAAAATCTAGGCACTTCTGAATCAATGGTCATGGGTGGGGAGGGCTTAGCCAGCAATGAATAGTCTTTATAACTGGTGCATTATATATCATCTGTGTGATAACCATCTGTATATCTGTTTTTTTATATTACTGATAAACGCATGTTATCATCACTGATGAATTCTGACATAATCAGCTATACATCTTCTGTGCAATAGCCATCCTCATTTCACTTTATTACTGATATAAGTATAACATAATTGATCAATTTTGAATTGTCGAATAAGCATGTGTTTGCGATGTATTAATTGGCTGGGATGGAACTCACCTTTTAATTGACATCTTTTCCGGTCTATGTATATGCATATTTATTTTGTTATTATCTTCAATCAGTGCATGTTGAAAGGAATTTACTGATGATTACTCTGGTGTAAAATAAAAATTTAAAATATTTTGTTTTAAAATATTCAAATGGTGTTTTGTTTAAGACATGTCCAAGTTGAAATTCCAAGTTTGTCCACCGTTTCCATCATGCTTCTCTGATTTTGAATACTTTAATGCGACTACATTAATTGTCTTTAAATATGTAGGATCATACAAAATTATTTTTTGTTTGAGTTTCATATATGTTCAAAGAAACTAAGGGCATCATATAGGGTTTGCTTAGCCAGGAGGAAGACAATAAACCAGCGATCCTCCCATCCCGCCAAATACATCATTCTCCTAATTTATTTAAAGTGAGGGAAACCACTGGGTTACCATCGGTGGAGCCTCCGTTGGCTCTACAGATAGTAACTAATGACCTAGAGGTCCATCTGCTACAGAACCTCTTCAGTTGACAACTGATATGCCATTAAATTCAGATCCAGCATCATTACTACTTCCATGTACCCCTCACTTTTATCCATACCCCATTGCCTCACAACCAAATGAACCTTCTTCAATTTAGTCTCAATATCATGAACACTCTTAAGGTGACCTCTTATGAAGATAGAACTCTTCCTTCTTCCATCATCATATTACTCCAAGAAGAGGCCCACATTCCTTCTCCACACTATAAACACTTCTGAACGTTAGGGAGCATTTGAAAGCACCGTTAAGATAGGTCAGATCCCTCCCCTGCTAAAGAAACCATTCCTGAACGCAGTGGCTCACCTTTTCCACCCTATTACCCACCTTTCCATTCATAGGGAAAAGCATTGATAACGCAGTTGCCACTCAACTACAGGAACACATTAGCAAGAATAATATTGAGCTTCAAACTACACTGCAGCACTGAGACAACCACACGCCAAGCAGTTGACAGTGCCCTCCTACTCAACAATAACGAGAACAACCCCTGCTTCTTGGTACCGCTTTATCTCTGCAGAAATTGGCTCAGCTGACCATCCAGCTCAGATCAACACCCTGAAAACATACATAAGATTTTTGGGAACCATCATGAAAGGGTACACATCCTACCTTACCAATCAGTGCCAGATCATGGAAAGAGGTTCCACAAGATCATTGGCACTTCCCGTTCATGTAGAGTACGAGGCATTCCATGCTCTTTCCCATCATCTTTAACTTCTACGTGGAAACCCTCAAATCCATTCATGCAGGCAGCAGTATTAAGAGCCATCATTGTGCAGATAATATCCAATTGTATCTAAAATATCCTTGCTCGATATCATACAGAGACTCAAATTCTACCTAAAACACATCCAATCTTGGAGTTCGTCCAACTTCCTGAAGCTAAACCCCACAAAGACTGATTTCCACCTTCTTGACAACAGCACTAAGCAACTTCAGGTTCATGCCTGACTCTCCAGTTAAAGCCTACCAGGCCTCTCCTCCAGCTGACAGTCCATCTGAAATTTCTGGGATACAACATTCACCTCTCATTCAACTAACACATCACAACAAAGACCAGGGAAGCTTGGTTCCAATTTTTTGGTTGTAAAGCTTTTATTCGACACTTTGTCATAAAGCCGACACACACATATAATACATACAATTTAGTCATCAAAAAAAGGAAAAAAGAATGTTTTGATTAAAATTAGTAATACATTATCAACCATACTAATGTGCATATTCAATAGGTACAAGTATACATAAAGTGCAGGTCCAGTGCCATTCTTTTCAAAAATTCATAACGTGATTCCATACATTTATAGACAATCTTCAATCCGGATATCTTAAAAGACCATAAGTTAAAAACGATTAAAACATTATAAATAATTAAAAATGCCAGATAAAACAATCTTATAATAACATTCCAAGTTTCTTTCTAATTATGCATACACCATGGAGATACCTACTTAAACCAAATATTAATAGTTTCATAGTAGAAGTTCTAAGTATACGCTCTGCCTCTTTGAATGACCTTGTGCCCATATCTCTACAAAGAGGTATAATCCATTTCTTACGTAGTGATACATATAACGGGCAAAAAAAGAGAATATGAGCCTCGTCTTCTTTACATTTTAAGTCACACAATTTGCAATTTCGGTCTTTACGTAGCCCACCCCACCGATACGTATTAGCATTAATTTGCAAGACCCCGTATCTAAATTGCAAATAAACAGATTTGGCCAGAGGTGGCTCAATTTCATCCATAAAATATTCAGACAAGGGTTGGTCCTTAAATTGCAAGAACTTTTGGGTTAAAATACCAGTGGCTTGACCGTATACATTAACATTCACATAATACCAATAAGCAGATTTCACTTGTTCCTTACAGATATTTGGCGAAGTGATTGACAATGCTGGTGATTCCCAGAAATGTGATAAGCCAATTTTTATCAGCCAATAGGAAACATGTCTCAACCACTTGAATGAGTTAAAGGTATCCAACTCCCTTACTTCCACTAAACCTGCTCTATAATCAGCCAGTTCCGGTGTAGACCATAATCTCACCCAATAAAGCAATGGTCTTAGCCAGCACAAATAACCTGTGCGTTTTAAATTAATGTCCAGATAGACTGGAACTAGTGGTGTTCTTACTGGGATTCTTAATAGACGTCTGACGAATATATTTTCCTCTATGTCAAATGATTTTTTTGTGTAGGGTCCCCAGATCTCGGCACCATATAAGGTGGCAGATTGTGCTTTGGCTTTGAATACTTCAATAGCCGGGGTTATGGCTTTTGATGTACTCCCACCATGTATTTTTAAAATAGGGAGGGAATTCTGCTTCAATATTAACCTACTTTTTGACAGTTGGTTTATCCAAGACAGTCTGCTATCCAGCCTAATGCCCAGATAATCAAATGAATCCACATAGTCAAGTTTGGTACTGTTTAAGACTAAATTCTTCTTGAATGTTTTAGAGGGATTAATAGCCATGTATTTAGTCTTAGATGAGTTAATTTCTAACCCTTTTAACTCACAGTAACTGTTGAATTTATTTATTAGGTTTTGCAAACCTTTTGGCGTTTGGGATATTAGGATGGTGTCATCCGCAAATAGCAATGCTGTGACTGCCTCATTGCACAGTTTGGGAGAATCATGGTTGCATTGGGCTAAGTAGTGGGGAATATCGTTTACAAATAGGGAAAAAAGGGTTGGGGCCAATACGCACCCTTGCCTTACCCCCCTTTTGACTGGGATGGCTCGAGTAAGTTCACCATTCCTTCCCCACCTAACTTTAGCAAAATTACCCGTATGGAGTCTTATAAGATTAACCAATAATTCATCCGGGACACCCATTTTCTTTAAACAATCCCATAATAAATTACGGGGAACAAGATCAAACGCTGAGCGTAGATCTACAAATGCAACATAGATACTACACTTTTTTATCTTAATGTATTTCCAGCATATACACATAAACCTAAACACCTGATCTACCGTGCTTGTCTTTATTCTGAATCCAGCTTGGAATTTAGAAAGAATTTCGGTTTCCTCAATCCAGTTTAAAAGCCGATTTAAAATATGTCTGGCAAATATTTTTTGTAAAATATCAATTAAACTAATTGGTCTGTAGTTACCCGGATTGTAACGATCCCCTTTTTTGTAGATTGTCACAATTTCTGCACCCTTCCACGATTCAGGGATCGGGGTTCCCATTAAAATAGAATTACATAAAAAATTTATATAGGGGCACCATACTTCAACGTTATGAGAGAATAAATCACCAGGTAATTTGTCAGGGCCTGGGGCCTTGCCTGCCTTTATTGCCTGTATTGCACACAAAGTTTCTTTGGTACTAAACTTCACTATGTCTATATCCTGTAATAAGGAAACGGAGTTATTGTACTCAGAGGGTGACCCTACCTCATCATACAAACCAACAAAGTGATCAAACCACACATTTTCATCCAGATAAAAATCCCTATTGGAGCTGCCTGTTTTGTTGTTCTTAGCTATCAGGTTCCAGAAGGTACATTGATCGTGACTCCTAGCAGCACTCAGGAGATCCTCCCAGATTGAATCATCCCATTCTCTTTTTGCATTTTGCAGAAGATTTTTATATTCCTGTCTGCATTCTCTTACCCTCAACTGGTCTTTGGATTTCACGGCAATGATTAACTTAGTTTTAGCTAGATGACACTGTTTATTAAACCATGGTGTCTCTAGTTCCAATCGCCTCTTTGTGGTATCTTTTTTACCTTTACAACTTTTACTCAGAAGGGGAGTTAGAGATTCAACTAGATGATAATGCATTTTCAAAACCTCAGGGGATCCCAACCTTAAGTTTTCATATAAAGGGATGATATCTATAAAAGCATTGTAAATTCCCAGAAGCGTCTCCTCTTTTTCTAAAATATGAGCCCATTTAATGGCTTTCCTATTATTGGAAACAGCAACCTCAGACACCTCCTTCTCACTTTCCAATATACTGTTATGTGTCAAAAAGGGATCCGACACTAACTCTAGTATTAATGGGAAATGATCACTCTCTGGTCTGTTCACGACCTTAAAGGCCAGCAATAGGTACCATAAGTTGGTTGAGATCAACATGAAATCAATCAAAGATTTGGATAGCCCTTTACTAAATGTGGTATTAGCCGGCTTATCCGGATCAAGTCGCCCATTGCATGCCCTCAAACCATGGGTCACAGTCAATTCATATATCTGCATAGCGGCAACTGAACATTTTACAGATTTAATATTATCCAAGATTGGAATATCAAATGATTTATCTTCATTTTCCAATAGATTTTCGAGTCCTACTATGGGCTCGAACTGGCAGTTAAGGTCCCCACCTATAAATATTTTGGAATCAGGCTCTAGGTTACACAGATAAGAGCTAAGTTGTTCAATAATCAAAGATTCCTTATTTTGTGGGGAAGGTCTATTGTAGACATTTATCATATACACATGACCCATATCTTTCGTAGTTACCTTAACACCAAGTAAATCATTGGAAGCAAGGTTCAGGGGTGTTACAATAGCATCTAAAGATATACTTGTCCAAATTATTAGTCCCCCTGAGGGTCTACCTCTCACCGATGCAATTGCCCCACAATAAAAAGCTTTATAACCAAGTCGATGTACAATATTGATAGCCCAGGTTTCCTGTAGAAAAATAATGTCATGTTCCTCCATGAAGGAGCCCCAGTTACTGTCACAGAGATTCCTAGACAGGCCGGCAATGTTCCATGACATTATTTTTAGAGCTCGGACGGGATTACTGGGCATTTGGTGAGTTGGGACACTATTACTTATGGTCAATATTTCCTCCTCGTTGCATAACTCCGTAAAGTTTTCCCCACAGACCTGATCGTTGGATGCTTTATTATCCCATGATAATGAATCGCGGCCCGAAGCTTTACTGTCGTCATTTGGGACCAGTCCTTGATGGTTAACCAGATGTTTTCCAGGCATATTCTCTGCCAGCAAGGGCCCTGTTATCTCTATTTCCGGATACGATACAATAGAACATGAATTTAATGTATCACCTGATTCGTGCTGATATGCACTCAAAATTGAGGAGGACAATCCATTAGGGTGATAGACCTTATCTTCTTGTCAATGACCCAGCCATGACCAATTACTATCCGATTCCAAACTCCTTGCAACTGGAGTTTGGGGATCGAAAAATGAGTATCTATTGGTGATTGGTACCGAATATTGTGGGGCTCTGCTTCCTTGATTCTGTTGCATTGGGTAAAAGTAGCTTAAATCACAGGTTCCAATTACTTGATTGCCTCTACGTGGATGTTGACTATATACAAGTTCTGCTACTGAAGGATCTTTAAAGTTGACCAGGATACAGTCCCCTTCTATATCTTTGGACCTAGTACCCAGCCAACTGACTCTACGAACTTGAATAACTTGGCAATTTACAGAATGAGGGAGAGGTCTATTTTCCTTTAGCCAATATAAAGTCTTGTTTTTTAGTTCATCATACGACTCCCTTTTGTTCGGTTTCAGTGGGGGAACCCCGGTAAGAACTACCACATATGGTTGGCATCCTGGTGGCAAATGGGCATTTGGGACTTTCTTTGGCATCTGTGATCCTATAGTGGGAACAGAAGTTTGGACATTGATATTTTTACCATTAACTGAAGGTCCCAATCCATTAAGTTGTTTTGTGGGTTCCAAGATCTGGGGGTTAGTAATGTTTGATATATGATGAATTTTACGAGGTGCAGGCTTTGGGGGAGCAACCAATTGTTTTCCGCTGCCCAGTGGTAAAACCTTCGGGAGCTCCCGGCTTAAATCTCCCAGTACAGCATTAGTTCTGCATTGATCTGCTGCAGCCCTACCAGTCCTCGATGGGCATGGTGGTTGCGTAGGTTTGGGTGATACTGTACTCTTCTCCTCCCTTACAGTATCTTGGCCAGACTTCGAGTGAAGTTTAATCAACGTTTTTGTAGAAAAAAAGTTGTCTAACGATGTTTGCTCGAATCTGTCCAGACGGTCTGATAACCCTTTTAACCTATCAGTTATTGGCAGCAATAAGGATATCATAAGCAATTGGATCCGCTCCATCAACAGATCTGTTGCTGGCAGTTCTTCATGATTAGTTCCCGGGACATCAGCAACATCAGTGTCAACCAAAACATTAGATTGCTCGCTGCTCTGAGGTTCAGTACGTTCCACCTCATTAATCGTAGGATCATTGACAACTGCTTTAATATTTGTTCCCCCATTCATATAGTTTCTACGAATTCTTTTTAGAGTCTTTAGTCTGTATGCCTTGCGCGGGGTGAGTTGTCTTTTTCGTTTTATTGCAGCCCTACAGACCTTCTGAGTAGGTGATTGCAAATTTAGGACTGTCGGTGTATCATGTACGATTACTATAGGAAGAGCAGGGACATCTGACGCTATAGGATTCAAAGCATTTCCATGTGCAATATTAGTTGGCATTGTGTTTACTGATACAGGATCAGATATAATTTGAAAAGGGTCATTGTCCGGTCTCGGGTAAACAGTACATAATAACTGGTCGCTTGGGGCAAAAAAAGTAGATGGATCAGGTTGGGCATCATTCAGAGGAGATTTGGCGTGCGCAAGAGACCCTATGGAGGATCGCTTGTGCGCCAAATATTCACGTGAAAGTCTGCGTTCTGCTAGAATGATCTCCTTCTCCACAACAGAAACTGCACGTGTAATAAAGTTATCCATGGTCCCTATTGTAGAATTCCCCCCTCTCCGTGCGTTTCTACCTGAGCGCGTTGACATTGGGGAGTATTTAGACATATACGAATGTTTAGCAAGTATTAAAATAAAATCTAGGTACTATATACCTTTGCGCGACGGACCTCTGGGTCGCCTCAGGCGTTAGGGGGGTGGCCCGTCCCGGCCCCTGCTGGCCCCGGACGGCCACAGACGGCCCGCCCTTTGCCCGGGCTTCGCCTGGCGTCCCGCCTGCGTCCCGCAGAGCGTGCTCTCTCCCGATGTTGTAGGAAGGGCGGCGAGGGGCGGGGCACGCAGGGGGGCGCTGACCGGATGTAACGTGGTCAAGCAGGGACTCCTGGGATAGTGAGTCCCTGCCGCGCTACCCCTGCAGCCTCCGTCGATGGTGTGTCCAGCCAGCAAGCGAGGGCAACAGCGTTGGTGGGTTAGTTGGTCCCACGTAACGAAGCGGCTCCCGCGCAGCGGGAGCGGCGAGCCGTGAACGGACAGCAGCAGACAGCAAACAGCCAAGCAGGTAAATGAACGGGCTCCCAAATCGTCCCGAATGCTCCTCACAGGGTCACGGTGGTAATTGCCCAAAGCTCTCCTTTTGTTCCTTTTGCCGGCGGGGGCGGGGCACGCAGGGGGGCGCTGACCGGATGTAACGTGGTCAAGCAGGGACTCCTGGGATAGTGAGTCCCTGCCGCGCTACCCCTGCAGCCTCCGTCGATGGTGTGTCCAGCCAGCAAGCGAGGGCAACAGCGTTGGTGGGTTAGTTGGTCCCACGTAACGAAGCGGCTCCCGCGCAGCGGGAGCGGCGAGCCGTGAACGGACAGCAGCAGACAGCAAACAGCCAAGCAGGTAAATGAACGGGCTCCCAAATCGTCCCGAATGCTCCTCACAGGGTCACGGTGGTAATTGCCCAAAGCTCTCCTTTTGTTCCTTTTGCCGGCGGGGGCGGGGCACGCAGGGGGGCGCTGACCGGATGTAACGTGGTCAAGCAGGGACTCCTGGGATAGTGAGTCCCTGCCGCGCTACCCCTGCAGCCTCCGTCGATGGTGTGTCCAGCCAGCAAGCGAGGGCAACAGCGTTGGTGGGTTAGTTGGTCCCACGTAACGAAGCGGCTCCCGCGCAGCGGGAGCGGCGAGCCGTGAACGGACAGCAGCAGACAGCAAACAGCCAAGCAGGTAAATGAACGGGCTCCCAAATCGTCCCGAATGCTCCTCACAGGGTCACGGTGGTAATTGCCCAAAGCTCTCCTTTTGTTCCTTTTGCCGGCGGGGGCGGGGCACGCAGGGGGGCGCTGACCGGATGTAACGTGGTCAAGCAGGGACTCCTGGGATAGTGAGTCCCTGCCGCGCTACCCCTGCAGCCTCCGTCGATGGTGTGTCCAGCCAGCAAGCGAGGGCAACAGCGTTGGTGGGTTAGTTGGTCCCACGTAACGAAGCGGCTCCCGCGCAGCGGGAGCGGCGAGCCGTGAACGGACAGCAGCAGACAGCAAACAGCCAAGCAGGTAAATGAACGGGCTCCCAAATCGTCCCGAATGCTCCTCACAGGGTCACCAATTTGAACTCTCCCCTAAGAAAGTATAGTTATTTCAACTGCAAGATTACTTCAGCGCAATTGTACAAGCTATTGTCCTGTTCAACATTCGCTCCGATACCATCCCAGCTATCCTGAAATGCATCCTACATGCTGTGGCATGGCTCATCAAGGGCTCAAAGAAATCTGACCATATCACTGAAGGACCAACAATGGCCCCCACATCCGTCTGGAATGCACTCTACTCTTAGGTGGTCGACATGTTTCTCGCCTGGTAGTCACAAATGATCTATGGCAATTCCTCAGGCCCGTGTGTGAAGAACTATCTAAAAATGACTGGTAATGTGTGCAACTACATACCATAAAGTGGTTCTACGGGAGTATTATCTGCAGGTAAGAAGCCAACCTTTGAAGGAGACATAGGGAAAAAAACATTATATATTATTTGTTCATAAATCATCATACATCATGCAACAATTCATCAAATGTGTTCTCGACCTCATCATCAGTCATTTGCGGTGTGATCAATATGATTTGATACTTCTAATTTATCAACAGGTGGAGCGTAAAATAGTGCGATTGTAGCACAACTGTGACTTAAAATATACTAAAACCAGCAAAAATGATGAATAGGCTGTAGTGGTGAGACTTGTCTAAACCTCTCCACATGTTGATAAATTGGAAGCATCAAGCCATATTGATCACACCGCATATGACTGATAATGAGGTCATGGACATATTTAATGAATTGTTGCATTATGTATGATGATTAATGAACAAATAATATGTAATGTTTTTTTCCCTATGTCTCCTTCAAAGTTTGGCTTCTTACCTGCTGATAATACTCCCGTAGAACCACTGTATAGTATGTAGTTGCACACATTACCAGTAATTTGTAGATAGTTCTTCACACACTGTCCTGAGGAATCGCCACAGATCATTTGTGACTACAGTGTGAGAAACATGTTGACCACTTAGGAGTAGAGTGCATTTCCGACACATTGTAGCCAGATTGTCGCCTCTCCTATATTCTTTTTAATCAGGCTAGGGTCCTCCCTGAATAGTCATTTAGAGGAATCCCACCCCTGTTTTAATCTGCACACTTCACTTTGACATCTACACATACTAGGCCCCTTACACCCACGGCACCTATACGGCACGGAACAAAAGATCTCCGCCAAAGACCCCCTCTATGGGAGCCCGTCTGGTATTGCAGCGCCGACCCGACAAGGAGCAGGCCCATATGATGAAGCATAATACCTAGCTTGCTGGGTGTGTAAGGGCACTAGT
Source organism: Lissotriton helveticus (assembly GCF_964261635.1). Taxonomy (NCBI): domain Eukaryota; kingdom Metazoa; phylum Chordata; class Amphibia; order Caudata; family Salamandridae; genus Lissotriton; species Lissotriton helveticus. The sequence goes on from NC_136059.1 coordinate 781,886,703, forward strand.
TCCGAAAGGAGGGATTCCCCTCCACATAGGATTTCCGTCCAATCTTTCACCAAACATCACGTTCATTTGTGTTCTATGACCCACTGAGAAACTCCGTACTCTAATTTTCACAGTGTATTAGGGCATGTACGTTTGGACCTCCCCAAAACCACATTCTCCCCCCTCTTTTGATTAAATATTAAATGGACCCATTTACTTTTTGTTCAGAGACAACCGCTTTGGGGGTTGTTTTTCTCTGAACAAAAAATGAAATCTTGTCAAGTGGGCTTTTTAAAGACCGAGCCCACTTTACAACTTCATAAACATAAGTTTATTGCTGAATGTACCCATATTCAAATGCCAGGAATACCTGGCAGGCATAAGTCCATTTACTGCTGCAAACTTCTCATCCACAAGCCCAACCGTAGATAGCACTCAAGGGGTAGGATGTGAGCCGGCCAAGGCATGGTTTGCCTTGGCAGCTTTGAAATGCCCAGAGACATATTTGTTTGGGCACATTCCCAAACTTCTCTCGGACCCCTTTCCACGCTGAGAATGGTCAGAGATTTATTCCTACCAAGGGCTGACGTAACTCCCATTCCAGAATGGGAAGGGCAATTGATCCCCCAGACTTGCTTGGGGGTTTTACGGGAAGGCCCTTCTGTATGGAAAATATTTTTTCAATATATTATACCATATAATTAGATATAAATTATAAAAATTTCTTTTAGCATAATATATTGTGTTCTTTTTTATTATGTTTGTGCATTATTCCACCGACTACTGTTTATTCAAATGTTTATTTATTAACTCAATCCCGATAAAACGGAACTTGTGGTGACGGGTGGTTGCTCCAGTCCCTGGAACTCTCTCTTCTGGCCCCCCTCTTTTGGTTCTCCTCCTACTCCTGTTTCCTCTGTTAAGACTCTTGGTATTAAGCTAAACAATCAACTCACTATGCACTCCCAGATTGGCTCTGTGGTTTCTTCTTGCTTTCTTACTCTCCGCACTATCCGCTCTATTTCTCGTTTCTTTTCTTTCCCGGCACTCAAGCTAATTATGTCCGCACTGGTCCTGTCCCGCCTGGACTACGGGAACATTCTGTACAATGGTATCCCTCAGTACAGCCTCCGTAAATTGCAATTAGTGCAAAACCAGGCTGCCCGCCTTGCCTTTGGTCTGCCTAAATTCCACCACTCCTCCCCCCTCCTGAAAACTCTTCACTGGCTCCCGGTGCGGGAACGCGCCTTGTTTAAACTAGGCTGCATGGTGTTCCAGGCCAGGACTGGCCTGGCCCCCTTATTCATATCTTCAGCCATCAAGGCTTACGTCCCTGGCAGAGACCTCCGCTCTTCGGCACAACTCCTCTTGGCTGTGCCCCGTTACCGGAAGAAAAAACAGGGTGGCTCAAAATTTTCCTTTCTTGCCCCCATGTTCTGGAACTCTCTCCCTTTTTATCTTAGGTCCCTCACTGACTACTTCGTCTTCCGTAAAGCTCTGAAGACCTTTTTATTTCCTCAGGCTCTTCTCTAGTAAATTGCCTATTTTCCAGTTGCCGTTTTAGTTACTGTCCTCGCTCAGTTGGTCGTCTTCTACTTAGCGCCAAGAAACCGCCTAGGTGTATGTTGCGCTTAATAAATATTTTAAACTTAAACTTAAACTTAATTAAAATGAAAAATAATTTTGTGCTGGTCTGATATATTTCTTTTTTTCATGATTTTATGTTGAATGTTTTTAGGATTTATATATGCTTTTATAATTATGAACTACATACAGTATAGTTATTTTATTTGTGTGTGTTGTTTTTGAACTCCCCAATGTATGCATTTTCAAGAATGCTTGTTAGACTAGAGTTAGAATATTCAATCAGTCACCTGACCCCCAAGGTATGCAGTTTTACCAGTGTTTGTTAGGGTAGAATTAGAATACTAAATCCGATCCTCTACGACCCCCCATGTGTGCCTTTTCCCAATGTTAGGCAAGAGTTAAAATAGTAAATCTGAAGTATGCCCGTTCTGCAATTTCAGTAAAACTGGAGCTAAACAGTAAATCTGTCCCTCCAAGGATATGCATATTCACCACTGTTTAATACTCTGCAGTTACAATAGTAAACCTAACCCCTCAGTGTAAGCATTTTTCCCAATGTTTGTTAGATTGTAACTAGATTAGTAAAGTTGATCCTCCAAGTGCATGCACTTTCTCTATTGATTGTTGAACTGGAGTTAGAATATTAAATCTGACCGCCAAAATGTATGCATCTTCCCTAATGTTTGCAGACTTGGGATAGGATAGTAAATCTGACCCTCTGCCCACAATGTATGCATTTCCGCAATATTTATTGTATTGGAGTTAGAATAGTAGTACCCTTTAATCCCAAAGTGTATTAATTTCCCCAATGCTTGCAAGATTGTTGTAGTTAATTTTTCTAATACATTTGGATTGGAGTTAGGTTGCTACATATTAGTTAATCCTGAATTTTATACAGATATATTGAGTATACTTAATTTAACGTTCTATATTTTAAAGGAATGTTATTTTTCAAATGTTCATTTTCAAAATAGTTGCTATATCTTTTTAAAAATATTAATTTGAGGTATATATGTTCAAATACTATTTGTCCTAGTTGAATAATTTCAAAATACGTTAACATTGTGTTTTATTCTTCAATATAAATTATAATTATATTTTTTTATTTAAGGAATATGTTTATGACAATAATACATTTATTTTCTGATTTATAATTTAATATGATTATTTATATTTAATGAATTGTAAATGTTTTTCTAAAAATATGTATATTCTGTTACAGAAAATGTGTTGGTAAATTAATGTTTATATGTTTTATAAGGTGTGTACCTTTATATAAACTCATTTTATTAACAATAGCTGAACTTTTATTGTAAATTATAATTATCCCAATTATAATTACATTTATATGCTTGTCATTAAAATCCCAATGTTTTTGTAGGCTATTTTTGTGGTTAACATTTTGACACACAGCCACTACTAGAGTGGTTCCGTTTAATTTTGAGCACCGAGAGCAAAAACTGATAGACTTGGCACAGAGTATGAGTAAGCATGTGCTTATGAAAGTTCTGAGCATGAAATCTGGACTTTTTTTATAAAACGCTCAGTGTATGGCATAGACAACATTGCACTTCACCTGAGCAACTACCGGTAACCTGGTGTAGTTTTCTCAAGATAGCTTTTACTGAGGGGTAGCAAAGTTTGCTTCATTAATTACATTTCCTAAAGTTTTAAGACAGACCCTTTTGGAAGAGCTAGAATTGCGATATAGGCATGATCCATTCTCGAGGGGACCAAAGTTTCATCGATAAAGAGACCAAAGACATCAATAAAGCAACACATTGGTGAGAACTCAGATTCTTTAAAGATCGGTTAAAGTATTCTTAGATGGAACAAGCAAGACTGAACCACATTGTTGATCTGAAACAGGAGAAAGAGACTTATTATGAAGCTGTAAACTAAATTACATTTGTGTTTATTTTGCTTGAAAAGCACACGCTGCATAATTTAATGGCTGCATGGTTCTTCAGAAAGAGAGGAACCTAAGCAAGCATGGTTCCAGAGTATGAGGTTCACAGTTCATTTTAATACATCAATTTTGTACTTTTTTGAGGCATAGAAGTTATGTTATGTTAAATGGTTTTTTATCAGCTACAACCACAATAGGCTGTCCATGGTGAGAATGTCTTGGAAGATGTTCCTGGTATCGTAGTCAGATCTGCAAGGTCCGAATTAATGTTCTCTTTGAGTCTGTGTGAGTAAGTCCTGATGTCTTGTCGCAGAGAGTGGGTTATCCTGTGTTAGTATATCTGCGGGTCTCAGACTTGGGATTGGTTAGGTTGAGTAGTTACTTAGATATGCGCATGGGTTGTGAAGGCTGATTGCAGGGACTGGGTTATCTTGTGCCTTAGGTCTCACGAGGTAGACTTGATTGCACCTTTGGTTGAGGGACTTTAAGGTTGTCATAAAGTCCCTGAGGTAATGGAGGCAGTATATGTGGTTGAAAGGCTGTTCCATAGCTGAGGACTGAAGTCATAGAAGGCCCTGTCCCTGCTTAATTTGCATCTGGGGATGATCAGGATACTGATTTGAGTTGAAAAAGGTGTTCAGGCCAGTTTGTAGCATGTGAATGTTCCTGTAGATATATCAATGCTGAGCCTTTTTGGGTATTTGTAGTTGAGTTTTAGAATTTTGGAGTTGACTCTAGTGTGAACACGGAGTCAATGAAGACCTATGAGTTGCGGTGTGACTGATGAGGTGTACTCCCTTGTTTTTGGATTTTTAAATTTGCTTGGCCTGATGAGGGGGAATGAGGAGTGAAGCACATTGCCATAATATAAGTCTGATTTTACTAGCGTGCCTATCACCTTAGGGTGATTTATACAAGGATAAAAGGCAGTGTTTTCTTGAGGGGCATCCAATGGTCGAAGGTGGATTTAACTACAGCCTCCATTTGAGAGTTGAGGGTAGGTTCAGCATCCTACATTACTCATAGGCCCCTGATGTTAGTTTTGATATGGCTGGTGTCGCTGAAGAAGGTGAGAGGCTGAGTGAGTTGAGCCATGGCCATTGGGGATAGACAATTACCCATAGAGTGGAGCCAGAGATTGGATGAAAACAGATGTGCATTTGAATAAAATAAAAGCAAATCTGTTATAAGGGGATTCCGCTTGGGGCAGAGTTATGTAATCCATTGGCTGAGTTTAAGCAGACAAATATAGAAAACTCCTTCAGGTGTAGTCTCTGAACCTTGGGAGTCAGTATAAATTTGGTGTTGTGCACATAGTCATAGAAAGTCAGCCCTGGTTGTGTGTTGCTACTGTTCAGAGTGGTCAGCTTTGAGGACTCAAAATCCTAAAAATATCCTTTTCTATAATGACATCTACTGACCACATGAACTCAGAATCAGCAAGAAATCTTGAAGCAGATGCAATAAGCAACATCTTTGATTGAGTGTGAGTTAAGGGTGAAACTTATTCTGCAGTGGAAACGTACTGAGGTCATGATGCGTACGAAGAAGCTGCAGACGTGGTACCTGTGGTCCATCAAGAGACTGAAAGAGGGACATTGAAGGTGTAGGTTCATCTAAAAAATTCTTGTCTTTGCTGAGTTCAATCTTGGCTCGCAGGGTAGTGTCAAAGAGTGTGTGGACAACTGATGGGATCTGGTTTGTATTGTCAAAATTGATGAATTCTACTTGGAAAAGCAGTATGTTTGCTTTCTTTTCATTTCTGTTGACCTTGGTTGTTCGCTTAGCGAGAAACATGAAAAGGGGGGCCTAAAGTGGACAGGGCATTGCATTGAACTGAACAAGTTGGGTTATACGGTGCTTGCTATCAAGAGTGTTGAGGGGATGTGTACAGAGATTCTTTCATTGTTTTTTGAAAGAGCCTCTAGGGAGATATAGGCTCATTTGTGGTCTGCTCAGAAATGAACATGTCTCTGTACCAGCTACCGATCAAACACAGGATCACTTTTAAAGCCAAGACTATTTACCCACAAGGCACTCTATGCAAATACTCCTGATTTCTGGGCAGCTGAGTTTAAATGGCATCAGTGAAATGAATGAAATGAAATTTGCACTTGTAAAGCGCACTTATACCCCAACTGGGGTTTCCTGGCGCTGTACGCATACCGCTGTGGAACCCTTCCTGGCTTTTCCCTGTGAAATGTCCACTCCTGGGCACCCCCAAGGTGAAGCCAGGCATCCCAGCACTGTTGGGGCCATTGTGGAGATTAAGCAAGCTATTGACCAGAGTTGCAGAGTGGGACCCATGGTTAGAATAGGCACCGAGGCGAGAATTATCAGGTCCGAGGAAATCGAGCCCATGACCCGTCGAGGCGGGAATTGGACCCTGGTCCCGGGCCAGAACTCTGCATCAGGGTCTGCCGCTCTAACCATTGAGCCACACTTCTCCTCATTAGTCCAGCAGTAATTCTCTCTCTGCACATCAGTTTTTATTCCAGGTCACAAAAATTAAAACTGCTTTCTTAGGGCCAGCAACAAAAGAATGAAATTTACTGCCATTGGCTTTTACCTGCAATCCAAGCTAGGCATGGGCTTTTTCAATGAAGGACATTTTAGAGTAGACTTGAAGCATTGTGGTTAAGTTAAAGATAAGAAGGGATGATTTAATAAAGAGGTTAGACAGAGGAAAAAGAGCTAAGGGTTTAATAGTTGATGAGCAGGAGAAGGGCAATGCCTTATGAGTGCATGTATGCAGCCAAAATCTGTGATATTTAATGTAATCTGTTCTCTGAAAAATACAATATGAATATGTCCTGGCCATCTAAAATAGGCCACGGATCTGAGCAATGGCAAACACCAGCACAAATTAAGCCTTGCTTGAGCATGAGCATGCACTTGATGCACACTCACCAAGTTTTTCTACTCCATTTGTTTGTTACTTTAAGTCAGTGCCAACCCAGCCTATATTGTTATAATCTTTTCCATATTTTCGTGAAATTAGTAGTCCATCGAAAGTCTTTCTATTAACTACTTACTATTTAAGAATGGAACTATTGGTGTATTCCCCCCTTTTTACACCACTTAAACCGGGCTCATTCAGACGTTAGCATAGCAGTGACAGAAAAGCATTGCAAGTATTCGTATATACCCCAAATGTTGTGATTGGGTAGATGCTCACCTCATTTGCATTTCACTACCTTTCTTTGACCACTTCTCTGACGCTGCCCTGGAAAGAGCAACTTCTTTTCATATAGCTATCACAAATGTTATGCACACTATGTATACGTTCTCTACTTATAGATACAGCCATACAGCTAACTCATGCACATCTTGGACAGTGCTCATTTTTAGGTCTTGCCTGAGCCAGCGCGCATGCGCTGCTCTGCGAGGCTTTTAGTAATGGCTTTTAAACTCTAAATACACGCTCGTGCGTGTGCTTTTTTTTATCAACCGCAATTGGCCTTTGCATGCATCTTTCTGAGAAAGACAGCACGCAATTGGTCCAAGGCGGGTGCATGTCCCGCCTTCTCTGTCCCTGGCCTAGGGTGCTCGGGAGCGAGCAGCAGCGCCATCTGTTTCCAATTATTGCGCCCGCGTCTCGCATTAATTGGAAACAGAAGTTGGTCAGTGCAGGTCGTGCTGGCTATGTTGTCTTTTTTGCTGACAGGTTTACACAGTATAATTCCTACATTGTAACGTAAAAAGCACAAATGTCATGAATAAGCTTATTGTCACTGATACAAATTTGTGCATTTTGTATTTAGTTAGTGGTTACATTATTGTCATCGCCACTTTATATATCCTGGCTCGTGTCTGGGTTTGGCTGGCAGCCCATCGCTTCATGCGTGATCCACCATCACTTCCTTCTGCTCTGTGCATAAGAGGGGCTTGATGATGAGCAGTGCTTGCTGTTCCTGGTGGACGTTATTTATTGATATGGGGCACTCTGTGCAGGAAATAGGTCCCGCGCCTCCTCCCACCCCACGCGGGCCGCTCCTGTTTCAAGAGCCGTATTATTGCAGATGTTCGCTCTTCCTCAGAGTAGGTCAGAGTTCGGCTTGTATGAGTGTTAGGGAAATTATTTGTGGCCGTCCCATGGAAGTTTACCATTGGCAGACAGTCTGGACGACGAAGCCACTGACTGTCTTGTGTTACCTAGCAGCAGGGATGGACAGAAATGGCCCAGCGCCACTATTTTCTTCAGAAGGGATACCTCCTGATGCTTACCTTAGGCATAAGTTCGAGATTTCTGCAGTTTTTGATGCTTTTAACTTGTTTTGGAAACCATGATTTGTATCGCCAAGTGGTGTGTTGTGCGACAGAGCAGCTACGCAGAGTGTATTTTAGGATGACCAGATTTTGGAAAACAAAAACCGGGACATTCCACAAACATAAAAAAAAGGAATGCATTTTTTTATAAACCGAAGGGCGCATACAGATGCAGTTAACAGTGCTTACTAACATGGAACAGTCGGTGAGGCACCGAAAGGAAATTCAGCGTACACACATTGTATCATCGGCTGCTGGCTGTGCTGGAACACAAGAAAACGTGTCTCTTTCTCAAGGAAAACCTCTCTGAAAGCAGGGACGTATGTTAACTATATAGAAATTTCACAGGACATATTTTGAAAACTGGAAGACCTGATCACCCTAAGCTTAGATTTCAACATGTCCCATGTTCTCCGTTACTCGCTGCAAGAGGATCCCCACAAATCGCTTCTGCCGCTACTGGAGTCGCCTCCTTCCTTCATTGGGGGAATAAATCTTTCTTGCATCTCAGCTGGGCCGGCACCATTTTCTCGTGTTTTTTTGCTTCAGGTTGTACAGCCTGTTAAGCCGATTTTAGAGATGATCATGCAAAGTGCCACTTACTTTTCATCTGAGCTTCAGAGTGCCCATGTGCTGTCGGTAGTGTGACAGGCTGCCTGATGATGCGTGTTAAGATTTTTTTCTCACCATTAGTTTCCAAAAGTATTTGAGTTTCCCTTCAACCAGAACTCAAGCTTTGCAATATAGTTAAGATGCTCAGTTTATAATAAATGGCCAAGCTCAAATTCTCACCTATGAAGGGATGGGGATTATCACAAGCAGGAAATACAGTGTTGTAATTAAAATTATGTCAAACAGGGTTGAACTAGTTTAAATATTTTTTTAATACTGTCTTTTTTTATCCACAGATTCTGTGTGAGCATGGGCCAAAAATCCGTTCCGCTCACGAAATTTGCGGATTTTCGGCAATTTTGTGACCCGCGAATCTCGCGAAATTGCCGAAAAATTCACAAATTCGCTCGCGGGCAGATTTTTTTTTTGATGGCAAGCTCACTCAAGGGACCAAAGTTACAGTCACACACGGTCACTGGAGGCAAATCTTCTGGCCCTGTACGCAGCTGCAGTGTAGGAAAAGAACTATACATTTAGCCAACGAGGTAGCACTTACTGATTAGCCAGTAGAAAGTACTCCAGTTGAGTTGAGGTATGGCACAACCGGTGGTATCAACGTGGATAAATATGCAGGCAGGATTCATTCTGGCATGATGCTTCTGTCACAAAAATTAAACCTCAACAGGAAGCACTTACATATATAAGCAGGTGCCCGAGTTGAAGCTCTAATTCAGTCGCGCATTATAATCAGCCCAAACATCTAGTGAGCACGGTCCAGGTGTGCTTCCTCCCCATATCTACCGCCTACAATTAGATGTAATCCTTGATGGAGGTCTTTGCATCCACGAGTTTCTCGAGCGCAATCCCCGTTTACTTACTGTGACCAGGGTGCTGCTTTCTTCTCATCTGCTGCTCTGATCGGTCTCTGACCCTTTATAAACAAGCGGCATGTGAACTCGCATAGAAGCCCCGCCCGTTTGGCCCGACCACACACACTAGGGTATGCAACGTCTTCCCGCCCTTTCCTCACTATGATGGACAGCTCACTCGAGGGACGCAAAGTTACTGACACACATGTTAAATTATTTGTGCAAATGGCAAAAAAATCCGCGAGTTCTTGGGAAAATCTGCGAACTCGCAGATTTTTTTGCCATTTCGCGTGAATTTGCGGACCGCCAATCCGCAAAATTCGCCCATACTTAATTTTGTGGCAGGATAAGGGCAACTCTACTCAATGCAACATGAATACACCCCACATACCACTCAGTACCACATACTTACAAGCCACATATACACTCCACATAATACCACTCAGTGCCACATAATTACACGCCACATAATTACACTCTACTCAATGCAACATAAATACACTCAACATAATACCACTCTGTACCACATAATTACATGTCAAATAATTACACTATACTCAATGTAACATAAATACACTCCGCATAATACCACTTAGTGCTACATAATTACACACCACATAATTACACTCTACTCAGTACAACATAAATACACTCAACATAATAACAGTCAGTACCACATAACTGCAAGTCGCCTAATTACACTCTATTCAATGCAATATAAATACACTCCACATAATAACACTATGCCACATAATTACACAGCACATAATTACACTCTACTCAATGCAACATAAATACACCCCACATACCACTCAGTGCCACATAATTACAAGCCACATATACACTCCACATAATACCACTCAGTGCCACATAATTACACACTACATAATTACACTCTACTCAATGCAACATAAATACACTCAACATAATACCACTCAGTACCACATAATTACACGTCAAATAATTACACTCTATTCAATGCAACATAAATACACTCCACATACCACTGTGCCACATAATTACATGCCACATAATTACACTCTACTCAATGCAACATAAATACATTCCACAAAGTACCACTCGGTGCAACATAGTTACACGCCACATAATTACACTCTACTCAATGTAACATAAATACACTCCACATACCACTCAGTACCACATAATTACATGCCACATAATTACACTCTACTCAATCCAACATAAATACATTCCACATAATACCACTCAGCGCCACATAATTACACGCCACAGAATTGCACTCTACTCAATGCAACATGAATACACTTCACATAAATGCACTCTATGCCACATACCACCAAACAACATAAATGCACTCCACACCATGACACAATTTCACCAACCATAATTTCACTCAACACCACAGTTCCAAGTCACACAATTCAACTCCACACATTTCCAAAACACACCACATAATTACACACCAAACAACATACTTCAACTCCACAACTCCACAATGCACAACATACCTCCAATCCACACCATTTAGTGGCACCACCTGAGCACCAAACATCACTCACCACCACCATTTTGCATCAGCGCACAACCCAAGCTTCACCTAAGCATCACCTAAACATCACCTAAGCATCACTTCAGTCTGGCCTGGGAATGTGGCATCTGTTGATTCTCCCCTAGTGTCCGTCCGCTGTGCATGTTCTAATTAAATTATTGTTTTCCAACCTCCACTCCCCCATTATTTATGTCCCGCTCCCCCATAACAAAAGAAATTATAACAAACAAGTATGATAACAGGCAGGAAGAAGTTGCCATCAGCGCAAGTACAAAAAAACTAGAAGACATTTTTTCTGTTAAAATCTTTTTTTAATCAGGTTGTTCAGTTGTATATAATGTTGTCTTGGTTTGTATAAAGGTAAGAAAGATACTTAACACTTTTTATTATAACTTTTCAACATGATGCACAGCAGCCACAATGCTCTACAACATAGACAAAAGCTCTGGCTAAACACATTAGGTCCCAAAGGCGAGACCTATTGGCTATGCCAATGCTTGTTTATGTATTGCCTTCAAGTAAGATATGTGTAACATTACTTTTTACATGCTTAAGTTACTGTCACGCATCAAACAAACATTGGAAATGCTATAGGTCTCACCTTTTATTAAGTTAAAGCCATTTGCTTTGCTATACAATACCATTAGCAAAGCAAATGGCTTTAACTTAATTAAAGGAGAGATCTATTGCATTTTCAATGCTTGTTAAATTTAGCACCATGAGCAAAATGCAGAGAGGGTCCTTCCTGCAAAAAAACAGTATTCTAGGCTTCGAGCAAGTTACAAACGTAGACAACAAAAACACACACACAAGGAGGACACTATAAAATATGGTGGAAGATGCTCCACAAATGGGAGGCAGCGGGCGGCTGATCCTGTTATTTGATCTCTTTAGGGGGAGTGGAGAGGGAGCTGAGTGATATCCCTGGAGAAGAGGGGAGTACTTGAGTAGTTAGCCGGGTTTGTGTTTGGAGTGGATGACAGGACCCCTTGCTTGACGAAAGCATGTGCGCTCTTTCTGATTTCCATGTAGACGGCCAGACTCGAGTTGCTACTTCTATGGAGCCCTAGATGGGAGAAACGGAGACATATAGCAAAAAAAGCCCAGCACTTCGAAGAGAGAATGTGGCATAACAAGTTGCTGACTTTGTCCTTGGGGAACAGAGTTCGAGTCTCTGCATCGCCTCTTCTCGTGCCTAGAAATCGCAAGATTTTTGTTTTGCACGGTGTATTTTACCCCAAATGACCGGAATAATAATGTAAGGATGAAGTGGCCACTGCACTAATAATGAGAAACGTGCATGAAGACCTTTGAATTGCTGTTCAAAATAGCAAGTAAACTTGGACGGCATGAATGATTATAATGCTACTCCTGTTGTGTGAGCAAGGGAGGAAGTAGGGATGAAAAAGAACCTGAATGTGCGAGTCCAAAGGGCAGTGAGAGCTTGTTGGTGAAAGAAAGAGGCACCATGTGAAACTATAAGTAGGCAGCTTTGGAAATATAAAACCCCCTCCCCTCCCATGTTCATAGCATAGCATCGGCCGCAGACTTTTTAGCCAACCTTTGGGTCCCGGCACTTAGTGCTTTACAAATTAAGCACTGCTTGTATCTATAAGGAAGCAGTCAAGAAGTTAAAAATTAAAGGTTTATTATAGTAAATATTAAAAAATCCTTTACTCGGCGTTGCTGTTTAGAGAGTGAGGGAGGAGTCTAACCGCCATAATAAAGTGTAGTGGGGATCATGCACTCTGAATATGTTTTACCTTTGTTAAATTTCATACGCTTTCTTTTGTCCGGATTGGATCTTTAAATAGTCCTCTTTCTTACACATTCGATGCTTTCTGTGCAGAGACCGCAGAGACAAAAAAGCAAAAAAAAGCCCAATGTATTGGAGAGAGAATGTGGCATAACAAATAGAGCCGCGGACTTTGTCCCTGGAGAACTGAGTTTGACTCTTTGCATCGCCTTTCCTCGTGACTACAAAACTCAAGATTTTATTTTTTGCACTTCATATTTTAAATGGTCTCTTATACACTGCACAAAAACCTACATTAGTACATCAAGATATCCTGATTGTGTAGCAGAGATTTAGAGTCTGTGCGTTTAATAGGACGCCATTAAAAAGGTTAATGTAAAAACTGGAACAGCGTGGGACCATTTAGAATCTTCTCAAACAGCATGTATCTATTAAAGACTGGTAAATCAGACTTACTCTGCTCAAGCCCCACTGGGCACAACATTACTTATGCCACAGGGAACAAACAGGATGCAGAGGACACATTATCCACCCAAATCACTAGAGACATCGATCCGTCAACTCGGTTAAAAAAGGAAAAGAGAAAGACAACTTTAAGCCTGAAAGTGGTGTTCTGACTAAAACCGGGGGTGGGGAGTGGGGGGCTGGCTTTATGATGAGGTCACTAGATTTCTCTATGCTATACACGTGTTGCAGGTGGGTGCATATGACAAACTTCCTGAAAGACGATGGCTTGTAGTCTACAACTAACTGCTAAGAAAGGAAGCTGAAAGCGTCACTCTGGGCACATCTCTCAATTGTATTTGCTATATCCAGCGGTGGACTCAATTCATTTACAAACTAAAGGAGTTAGGAAACAAGCATTTCCAAGTCAGACACTGGAGTTCCAGGGAGGGGATCCAGCCAGTGGGGCGGAAGGCATGGGTGGGGGCTGCTCATGACTTATCATCCAGGCAGTCGACCTGCTGGCTCTCTGGTTATCTTCCACTCTGGGAAAAAAAACCTGCAACTATAGTAGTGCTAGCATTAACTAATTCAATTCTGGTGCATTCTCCTCCCGCAGGCCAAGATGGTGTCTCTTTAAAATGTCAGAACCATAGCGAAAACAACATACGGAAAAAATGCCGCAGATATGAGAAAGCCTTGCTAAACAAAGATAGCATATTATAGAAAGAAAACCAAAGACCGTATCATGCACAGGCTTAACAAAAATACGCATCACGCACAAGCTTAACGAAAATGCGTGGCGTACAAGTTTGACTAAAACACCATGCAAAAAAAGAGTGTGAGGAATTTTTGTTACTATGACAACGAAAGCATTGCAAGGTGGCGTCGGACTGTCCACAGTCCCACGGACACGTGCATGCTGTTTGCTTTGGACAAATGGCAAGCAGCCATCTTTGTCCATGCAAACGCGTGCATGAAAGCCCTTGGCAGAATTGATTCCAAAAGGTTCTCGCAATGGCGAGAGCAACGCGTGCGCTGCTTTCGCCAGGCGAGACCTAAAAACTCTCTGGTTAAGCCTTGCTGTATTGTTGTGGAAAACAGACATGTAAGCATCCTTCTGAGGCAACTACTAACTGCTAGAATCACATCCTTTTTTGTCTTACCGGTTTATGAATCCATAATAGAGCACTGCATTAATTGTGTTCAATAGACTTATAAAATATGGGATTCTGCAAACCAGGTATAATTTAAAACCCCGTCTCTAATATCTTTACAATATGTGTAATCTCTATATAATCTATGTTTTTTTATGTTGTTATAATCAGCACGTTATTCTGGCGTCAGAACGCGTTGATTCTAAGAAAATGACCAGCCGCGGGCCGTGGAGGGAGTTACGGTGGGGCAGGGAGGCGGGGAGGGGGAGGGGCAGGGTGGAGAGGGCTAAAAAACGGCACCTGGATAATTACAGGTAAGTAAACAATTTGATTAATAAAACGAATTTCGTAGCGCGCACTGCATCGCATTTTGCCATGCAGTGCGAGCTACGAAATTCGTTTTATTATTTAAATTGTTTACTTACCAGTAATTATCCAGGTGCCGTTTTTTAGCCCTCTCCACCCTGCCCCTCCCCCTCCCCGCCTCCCTGCCCCACCGTAACTCCCTCCACGGCCCGCGGCTGAAAATAACTGTCACTTAACAGAGACAGTGCTTGGGGCCACTTTCCAACGTCCCTTATTGTTTCTGGGAAGGAAAGCATGCTGTCTCGGCCAGCATGCAGGAATGCGTGGAGATTGCCCGTCAAGGGAACGAAAATCATTTCTTTCACGCGTGAAGACTAAAGGCATTTTTTTGTTTGTTTCTCTACCTTTCACACGTTAAAGTAATGTATTTTTTTAACTGCCCAGCTCTGCCAGTTTCTGGAGGCTGTCTAAGAGCAACTGAGAAAGGACCTTACGCCATGTATCACACAATCAGCAAAGCCTGCCTTTGTAGCCTACAACACATTGCATTCTGGGACATGTCGTTTTCTTTCAGAATTGCAAATCCCATCTTGCAAAGTGCTATGGGCTAAAAAGACAGAACCGGAAGAAGGTGCTTCATGCCACTTGTCCACCATTGAATTTGTACTTAGGAGGCGGGGCAAACCCAAATATATTACATTCAAAAATCTACCCCCTTTCTGTACATTAAAAGGATATTGGGTATTTTATCCCATATATATTAGGAGACTTGCGACACACCCATTCGCCTACTATAAAGCAATGACTTAGTCACTCAACTGTGATAACTTATTACAGTAGAGTTCTGTCATCACAATGAGTGCTTCCAGCAGCCCATTGGAAAGGTAGGCCAGTTAACAGAGAATAATTAAGGCAGTTGTTTAAAGAATGAAAACGAAACATGGATTGTTTTGCTCTGTTTTCTAGCTTTACAGTAAAAAATAGAAAGGAGATATTTATTGCAACATTTTTTGCACCCCTTAGGTAGTCATAGAAAAGTTAGAATCTTTCTTCATATGTCCACAAATACCAAGCTACTGCCCTTTTTAAAACAAAAAAAACTGACTTGTATTAAAACTGATTTCAATTGCTTTTTTCAACATCTAACCGTTTTTTAATGTGTTTAATTTTGCACTGGACATGCTACTTGAATGTGTCTTGTTTGCAAACGTGCTTTCTCTTTTATATGAGAAAGTTACTCTGAAGGATTTAAGTGATTTGTGGGGGAAAGGATTGAGTGACCAGCATTATGAGGAATGAACTACCCACTGCTATACATAATAAGGATGTAGCAAGTAAAAGGGACTCTAGATGGTCATGAAACTTCTCAGTGATTTTCAATATCCTTGTAATGTATGGCAGCGGTTACTTTCTTCTATATATGGTATTAACATGCAGCAATACACCTGCATTGTTATGTCTCTGTGAAATATCTCACACCAAACACAAGAAGGCTTTTCAAATGTAGATCAATAATGCTGCTACATTTAATTTTTAGGTTTTGCCTTAGACATCTTCCTATTACTTCCCATTACTTCCCATTGGTTGACTTCCACGTCACTCTTGATTCCTTACTTCTGATTGGTCAGCAACTCCTGCTCCTTCCTGCTTCCTCCCAGGGCTTCAGGGCTGTCTCTGCCATGGAACATGGACCTAGTTAAGCTTTCTCTCTGCGGCTAATATCCTTCCATTGTGTGCAGGCACCTGTAGGTACTTCTTTTCTACTGTTTGATATGCACTTTATGAGTGCACGTGTCTGCAGTTCGCCTCCCTCCAGCTTCCCTCCCTTCTGTTAGCTGTCCCCCCACCCTCTTCCAACTATCCGTAGTGTTCTTCCTTCCACCTTCCGCCGCACATCTTTTGTGTTGCTTGTCCTCCCGCCCTCCTCCCACGTTCCATTGTTGGTGCTCCCTGCCTCCTTCCCGGCACCTCTCTTGTCTGGCATGCCTTCCTTGTGCTTTTTTGATGTATTGCACGGCAGCGTGGGTTGCTGTGCAGCATGGCTTAAAGAAAAAAAAGAGCAAAATGACGCTTTCAATGCTGTCCCTCATCATAGCGCTTTTTTCCTTTAGTTTAAGCCCAACATGGCTGAAAGTAAATTAAAGAAAAGGGCAATGACGCCATCAAACCTGGCCATGTCATATCGCTTGTTTTCTTTAGTTTAAGCCGTGTTGAACAGCTGCCCATGCTAAAAAGCATTGATAAAACCAATGAATCTTGCGTAGGTGAAACTTAAGGGCTTTGCCAATGCTTGTTTACTTGTTTCTGTGCATGATGGGAGAAATCTCAGCTTTGTGACCTCGAGTGCCTCTGCCCTAATGCTTAAAGCTCTTCAATCCAGATTGTCTGGCACTATTGCTGCTAATCATTGTTTAGAAGCAGTAAATGATTTATCCAACTAGGCAATCTCCTTTACAGCTTGCCACCCACCCTTGGCATTCATTTACAACACGTTCGTTAATACCTCTTTCTCGAGGATTGCGTTTCTACACGTACTTTCATGTCAGTTATATTATGAAGCATAATCCCTTTGAAGTTCCACCTGCTCTTGAACCTTCACCTCTTTATTCTGAGAATGCTTGAGAAGCATTAGCTTCCTGTACCCCAAAGAATACTTCACTCGCCGGCTCTCAGTGAATTCTCGCATCTTGCCTCACAATGTGCTAGTACTGTCCTGTTGTTAAGAGACTGAGGGAGAACAATACCCTCTGTGAATTGTACTTTTTTTTTTACAATGTAAAGCCGAGACTGGGCAATGTATTAATAATGGGCATTCATGTCTCTCAAAATGGTGGGAAATCTGGGAACATCTTGTTTACAATTCGAGAAATCCTTTGAGAGCCATGTTGACCTATATATAAAGCTACGTGATGCGCATTTTAAACGCAAGAGAATAATGGGGAAATGGGCTAGGGCATCTCACACACAACTATCAGGTAGAACAGTGTGTCTGAAACCATCAATTGCATACATGATGAATAAACGCTGTGCAAAAGACCTGTCACTAGAGTGAAGCGCGGCACGAGATGCAAAGCAGAAGGTGACGAAGCATGACGTAGGGAAATGGCATAAAAGGGCATAACTGGAAAAAACGCAGGGATTATTACATAGTAAACATGGATATTTATATTTGTATTTGTATTTATATAAGCGCTAATCACCGGCCGGTCTCTAAGCGCTTTTGAAGGCGAGGCTTGAAACGATGAGGACAGATCAGGAAGTCCAACCATGATGGGAGGTTAGACGGTGGTCAGTGCTTCCCTGAACAGCAGTGTTTTTAATTGTTTCCTGAATACGAGGAGGGCGGGTTCTTTGCGAAGGTGGTCTGGCAACTGATTCCAGAGTTTGGGGAGTATGACAGAGAAAGTTCTCCCTCCTTTCGATGCCAGGGTGCATTGGCGGGTAGCCAGGTTGCATGCCTCTGCAGACCGAAGTGAGCGCCCTGGTACGTAGATCTTAAGGCGTTCCTTTATGTATGCTGGGGCATTAACATAGATCGCTTTATGGGCAATGCAAAGGCCTTTGAACTTCGCTCTTTGCCTGATAGGGAGCCAGTGAAGTTTGTTAAGCAGTGGGGAGGGATGGGCTCGTCTGGGCAGCCTAAGGAACAGCCTTGCTGCATCATTGTGCACCACATGAAGTTTGTTAATGAGTTTTTGAGGAAGGCCAAGGTATAGCGCGTTTCCGTAGTCCAGCCTGGAAAGAATTGTGGCTTGGACGATCATTTGTAGGGAGGTAGAGGAGAGTAAGGGGGCCAGTTTTCGTAATTGTCTTAGGAGCCCTGTGCAGGTGCTTACCACCGTGGTTATTTGATTGGTCATGGACAGCTCTTGGTCCAGTTTAATGCCCAGGCTTTTTACAGTGGCGGCGGGGAGGGGAGTGGTGCCCAACTCCTTGGGCCTGAAGCAGTCATTCCATGGGTTGCATTTTGTGGGAATCACAAGGACTTCAGTTTTCTCCGGGTTGATGTTCAGGGAGTTTTTATGTCATCCAGTTTATGGTGAATCTGAGAATGTTTTGCGCCGTTTCCTGGGCACGGGCGGTGTTGTCAATCCGAAGAATGAGCTGGGTGTCATCAGCATAGTTGAAGACACGGCAGTCCATGTGGGCCAGGGCTGTTACCAGGGGTTGAAGGTAGATGTTGAACAGGAGTGGGGATAGGGAGGATCCCTGGGGGACTCCGCAGGTAAGGGCTCCTATGTTAGATACCTGTTATTGTTAATCAGATTAAAAAACAACACAGTGCAAACAGAACAAATCCAAGTCAAATGTGTGATCATAATCAATAGCCACACATGCTTTAAACTATGACAAACAGAAAATAAAACAGAGAGTATCTTCATATTAGTGGCCACCTCACCTCTCAGGCAGACCCTGGGATGCAAAAGTCATAAATGTACTGCAGCTCTGGTATTGTCTCTTTCAGAGGTGCAGGTACTCAGTACCCGATAATATTGACTCATTTCAAACACTGGATGTATGAAAAGCTCCCACAAATGCTGGAATGAAATTCTCCCTTAGGATCCAACAATTCTGCAGCTTGGTTGGACTCCCTGCTCCTGGAACCTCTAGTCTTTAACAAAATCCTTCCCGGCGGCTAATCTTTCTTTGAATGTGTGTTAAAGGTGTAGTACTCACTCCCTCCTGCCATCCAAAGTATTATCTCCCTGCCTGCTTTCAAAAAAGATCTAAAATTTTCTCTTCGTAGTCGCTACTTCACGCCTCCCTCCCTCCAAGTACGTGACTCACTTGCTAAGCTTTGATGGCTGGCTGGTGTATGTCACTTCGATTATTGTGCATTTCCCATGCACTTGATGCTCTCTTTATTGTTCGTCTTTTTGCAAAGTGAGCAACTCGCTCTCTTTCCTTGCGGATAACATTTTCTCAGACTATGAACTTACTCTGATGTACGCTGTCCTTGCAAATATTCTCATGTGGACTCTAAATATTATGCTATTTAACAAGTTTACAACCGCCCTGATTTGAAAATAAGGGCCACTTTTTCCGCTGATTCGCTAATGGGAGCCACTTTTGATTTGGTGCTTGGGAATATTTTCTGACCCTGTCATGCTCTGCCATTGGCTCCACCACCAACCCCGGCTTAATGTAACCACCTCTATAGTCATCAACTGACTGTACCCAGCTTGTGGACACAACCAGTTAGCATCTTTACTATCTTATCTAAATTGGATGTTCTATCTGACAACCCTTATACGTTTTTTCTGTTTTTGTTTTATTTTTTGCCCCCAAACTAAGATCACGAAAGAACTGCCACTCCCGAATGGGACTACTTGGGTTATCATGACACACACAAACTGCAATTCATCCAATTGTATTTACATACTGATCGGCCCTTGTGGTCTCCTGTACATAGGAATGACGACGAGACAGGATAAGGTGCGCATGATGGAACACAAAAGCAATTTCAAATGCCACAGAACCAAGGACTGCACACTACCATGAACAATGCCATGCACACGACTCATTTGAATGGGGTGTACTTGAAGGGCACCCGGGCATGTCTAAGAAGGCATTGTTCTGCCTAGAACGAATATGGGTCCTGCGACTGTCCACCGACAAGCCTGGTCTCAATGAAGATATACCCTGGAGCCTTTTGACATAATCAGAATAAATAATTGAGTCGTCACTCTATGCAATCACCGCTGAACTCTCCCACCACAACCAGAGCAGGAGCACACCACACGAGTGTAGAGACCGCTTATAGGAGTGCTCAATTACTAGGACCTATCTGGTAGTGTCACAATAATGATACACCGAATTAACACCCTAGAAAATCATGGGTGACCTCTCTACGGGCTAAGAACATCATCCCCACCACCATCTTTCACCCACCCACTGCCAGGACTATTCTTTCTACAACTACACAAGTATAGACAGACCATCTCTAGTCTACCGGGAGGATGTATGACGTTACAACGCAGGCTATTACAACGCCTGCCTCTACAACGCAGTTTTTACATCGCAAACCTTTATAGGTGCTGGATAGTGATAAGTTTAATTTTCTATTCCAACTCCAGTCCCCGTGGACACTAGGGAAGGTGTTGGATAGAAAATTAAACGTATTCCCTATCCTAGAGCGCACCCCAGCGCATTGCGTTGTAATGGTTTGCGTTGTAATGACCGCGTTGTAATGGTAGTGCGTTGTAAAAGTTTCGTTGTAACGGTTGTTCACCCTACCGGGACCTAGTCAGTGCTAACTTTCCACAGACACCGTCTGCCCTTATCCCACAAATCATTGCCACGGTACTTTAAATGGGTAACTGACAACCACATGAGCCGGTGTTCTAAAGGCGCATCCATGGGTCCCCCCTATGCGAACACCCTCAGTCCCATTACACAGCACATGGTGATTCCTGATTTGATACTGACTCAGGGACAGTATATAGCCACACCTGCATAAACCTTACCATTTCCGTAGGGACAGCCGTTAGATTGGACTGGGAAACCAATAGCCCCTGTAATGATCTACTACTTCGGTTCTCCGTCTTTTGCACGGGACAAAACCCAACATGGCGCCTGCGTACTGGGTTAGCGTTCTACCCTGCAAGTCTTACAGCTTCCGGTAGTTCCAGAAGTACCACACCCTTTTGCCGGCTCCAGTCAGGTATAACAGCTTAAGCCTCCATATGTGCTGAGCGACCCGGTCTGGTAGAGCACGGGGGTAGGGATAAGGAAGGTCCACCACGCCTTAACTGTAAGCACTTACAAGCGCCCACAGCCCCTTTGCTACTCCCCAGGCATAGAGGGTGACGGGGTAGTTTGTAATCCTCGAGACCGCCACAAATTTCGGCAACTGGACCCATTGAGCTAACAGCGCTGGTAACAGGTTGACCCGCTGTGTCTGTGACATTTACAGTTGCATGCCTGGTTCCTTCATGTGCACTCTTGCTGCCACTCAATGGAGAGTGAGCGTTCTCTGTGTACGGTCCTGTTGTACAGTACAATGTGGGGGATCTTGTTGAAACTAAGGCAAGCCTCGCCCAGGATGTGCGGGCAGCTCTCCTATTACTAATCTCGATTGGTTTAGGGGACGCCGCCGGCCTAACTGAGGCAGCTGGCTCCTTGCGTTCAACATTCTGCCCGCTGCGCATTGACTGATGGAGGTTTTACTTGTACCCTCTTGCCCCCGCCTACCCAGGCCTGGGGTAGGCCTCGGGCACCACTAGAGGGTACCTTGGTAATGGCGGTGCCAATTAAGTACCAACTTGAGACTTGAGACCGCCACAAATTTCGGCAACTGGACCCATTGAGCTAACAGCGCTGGTAACAGGTTGACCCGCTGTGTCTGTGACATTTACAGTTGCATGCCTGGTTCCTTCATGTGCACTCTTGCTGCCACTCAATGGAGAGTGAGCGTTCTCTGTGTACGGTCCTGTTGTACAGTACAATGTGGGGGATCTTGTTGAAACTAAGGCAAGCCTCGCCCAGGATGTGCGGGCAGCTCTCCTATTACTAATCTCGATTGGTTTAGGGGACGCCGCCGGCCTAACTGAGGCAGCTGGCTCCTTGCGGTCAACATTCCGCCCGCTGCGCATTGACTGATGGAGGTTTTACTTGTACCCTCTTGCCCCCGCCTACCCAGGCCTGGGGTAGGCCTCGGGCACCACTAGAGGGTGCCTTGGTAATGGCGATGCCAATTAAGTACCAACTTGAGACTCTGGTTTCACAGTCTTGTCTTTACCTTTGTCTTTATCTACCAGGACACTATACTATAGTGTCTGCCTCTACCAGCACACAATGTCGTTTTCCCCATGACTCGAACAGTATGAGTTTACCAAAGATGCTTACTGGTGCTACTCTACTCTACGATTACATGTGTTGCATTTTTCTGCTAACTTTTAAGGTGTTTTTAATGTGTTTTAAACAATACACAGATCACAGATCATGCATGCCACAGCTCACCTGTGTTCTGCACGTGTGCTTTACACCACGTGTGTTTAAGGGTGCATGTCACATATAGATACCAGTCAGATATGATATCTAATTATTGTCATATTTTGTTTTCTTTTGCAGGTTGGGATATAGATCAGCCAGTACCACTTTTTAGGGTGCTGTACGGGTGGTCATATATGTACTTCACTGAGGCCCTGACCATCACCAAAAAGTGTAGGTAGATCAATTTCTGGTCCTAAGGAATTGCCATCAATAGATAAAAGGCAAGAAACATGTTGACTTATTACACCAGCACATATTCCCGCATACCTTAGAGTGGGAGTGTGCGTCCTTTTAGTTTTAACAAGGGTAGTGACCACAATTCATTAAAATTATTCTGAGTGGATCACTAACCCCTGTTTTAAATTCACAGTCATACACAGTATCACCACCTACACTCTTATCGTACACTAGGGCCTTCACACGCACTGCATCCAACGGCTTAAGGAATAAAAGATCTCGGCAAAGTAGGCCCTGTCACGGGCGCCTGATCGGGTATTGCAGCGCCGACCCGAGTAGAAGCCGACCCAATGATCAAGCAAGACAACTGCTTGTTGCTGTTTGAGGGTCTCTTTTCCGAAAAGGAGGAATCCCTTCTCCTGCCCTTGTTAATATCCACACACTAGGGTTCACTTGTGAGATCACTTACCTCCGCCTACATCACTAATTAGGAACTGCATACCCTTGTTGTTTATACTAACCCTTATATGTTGACTGCACCATATTGTTGTCCTTTACTGTCACACATTTAGGTTTTGTCTCTGTTTTATTCTTTTAAAGTGCTTTGAGGCTCCTGGACTTTGTACGTGTTATGCAAATATTCCAAAATCAAAACATAACAGAATAAAAATAATAAAATAAAATTCTGCTCAGCAGAGGGCAATCAAAGTGCCCTGGGTATCTGGTATGTTTAGTGAAGTACTTTCCATGTAATGGGGCAGATAGGACACATCTGGAGGCCCTGCGATGCCCTATAGAAGACGTAATGTCCTACAACCTGGTATTCTGTCACCCAGGATGGCATTCTGTTTTTTATCAGACTGTGCCTTACCCCAATAAGCCTTGCTTTAGGTTATTGCTATTCCACCTTAACCACAAAAGGTAGAACCAGTGCCTGCCCAGTGTGCCCCATAATATTATAGATGGAAGGCTGTTCCAGGCTTTTTGAAACTTACATTGGAGGAATCTGCCTCTCTATGAATAAGTATTTGCACCCAGCTTCTGAAATTTGAAGGTGTAGTTAGCTGTGAACTTGGGAGAAGGTTTTGCCACGTGTCATTTCCTTCATCTCAGTATTAGTTTGGCTGCCTTTCTGTGGCTAGTTTTTTGTTTTTTTAATAAAGAGGTCTACATGCATTACACTGAAACAGCCCAGCTTGATGAGCTCAAGGACCCTTATTAAGTTTGCGATGTGACCAGCTATGCGGTTTCATAGGTTTTTTCTTACGTGGAAACTCTGAAGGACGTGGTCTTCATTGTCCCATTTGTAATTTGTGGCTCTTTGGCATTGCACATTTTGTGTTAGTAAAGCTAGTCTAGTTCCAGAGTGGATCGGTGTGCAGTGGGTGTTGCGGTGGGCGTTCCACCGCAACACCCATTCACTTCGACGCTGCCACCTATTATCAAGAGAGGCGGTAATAGGTGGCAGCGCCGAATTTAAGAACAGGAAAGACCTGTTCTTAAGGTGGCGAAACGAGAAGAAATGCTTAATTTCTCCTCATTTTTGCAAATGGCAAGGTTTGTTTATGTACAGGAAGGTGTCCCTTCCTGTACATAAACAAACCTCTTTTTAAAAATGCCAATTTGTAAATTACATGTGTGCTGCATGAAGCAGCACACATGTAAGTTACAAAATGGCATTTATGCTTTGTTTATGTGCAGGAAGGAACACCTTCCTGTACATAAACAAACCTTCCCTGCCTGCGCTGCCGTTAAGTTGTAAAACTTATCGCCTTCGCAGGGGGAAACGCTAGGCTGCACCATATCCTTAGTAATATGGTGCAGCCTAGCGTTTCGGAAGTGGCAAAGAGAGGCGCTAAGCCAAGGCGGCTAACACCTCTCTTCGCCACTTTGTTAGTAATATGCCCTGAGTTATTATGTGGTGTTGAAAGCCCATTCTTTTTAGTGGTCCCACTCAGCACATTTCCTTAGCCCCCATAGGCAAGCACATAGCCTTGGCCTCTCCAAAGGAAACTTTTCTCTGCCAAGTGAATGGTGTGGCATGGAGCCATATATTTAAGTCATAAATGTGGGCAGTACTGATATACAATGCGCGAGCTGTAAAGTTTAACAACCATGCTACTCAGGATTTTTAATGCACCTATTTGCCAATGCCTTTCTGGAAAGTTAAATACTCCAACAGCGTATAACCTATTTTACGTTATATTTGTACAGAAAAAGAGCACATGCATTGCAACACTGAATGGCAGTGCCAAAGTGCAGAGTTATGATACCAGTCAAAAATCAGTTCATAAAAAGGCAAAAAATCTAGGGAGGCGACATAAAAAATATGAATTGCTACTAGGGCCGGACTGGCCGTAGCGGGCACCCGGTGTTTCCCCGGTGGGCTGGAGGGGTGGGGCCGGTTTTGTGGCAGTAGGGGTGCTTTTTTCACTGGGGGCCTGTTTTGCAGCAGTCCTGCGATATCGGTCCCCTGTAACAAAAGCAAGAGCAGTGCTTCTTACTAGCACCCCCCTCCATCTCCCACTCCCAGGGCTGGTTGAGCAGCAATCTGCGAGGGCTGGTTGCTGTTCCCAGTCCGGCCCTGATTACTACAGTGGGCATTTTAGGGAAATATATACAGTAAGTACATGCCCCAAAGAGCTGGAATCTTCATTTTTAACCCATCCAGGCATACACAACGTTTGCATCCGTCCCTGGAATGTCTCAGGCATGTTCAACTACTTCTGAAGCCTCAGATATTCTTTCTCAGCAGTGAGATGGGGTGGGTATTATCAGTATTTATTTGAAGTTATGGGCTAAACACATTACTCCTGCTACATGTGAATGGGTTTGCCTAGCAAAAAGATAACAGTTGCATATTCTTCGCCTGACACTGCTCACATTCATCAGCACTAAATAACACTAGAGTGTGAGAAGGAGCTGGTAAATAGAAGAAATAATTTGATTGTAATTGTGTGGATTTATAAGTGAAAATGGTGAGTGTTGTGATATCTTTGACAACAAGGGTTGTATGTTCTTAATTCGACCACTTTTACTTCCACGTATCTTTATCTTGTCTCATACTTCCCTAATCCCTAATACTGGACCAACCGTGAGTTCTCATTTTTACTTCCTTGCATCGTTATTTTGTCTACTTTACATTGTTCTAACTTTGCTTACTCCAACTATCCATTACTGTGAAATAGCTATTTCTTTATCTTGCTTTCCATTTGCTCCTTTTCTAAACTTCACCATAATGTTAACAATTTCCCAAATTTCAACTAGTTAAATCTAACCTTAATTTTAACTAAATGTATTTCTTAATTATTTAAAATAATGTTATCTTATTCAAACACTTACCATATGAAAAGTTTAAAAGCATTGAAATGACATTTTATTGAAATAGTTTTTTAATTAGTACTAAGTCTAACAATGCCCACATCTCTAATTATATCTAATTAAACTAACTTAGGCGATTGCCTAATATGCCCTTACATTTAACTTTGTTTAATTTTTTAATTACAGTAAATGTACTTATATTAAATGAATTCTTACCCTAAATTAAATTAGATGAATTCTAGACCTTACCTGATGCTCAATCTAATGCTAATGCTAATTCTAATCCTAGATTTATAGTTTATTAAATACATGTATTTGTCATTCATTTGTGTTTAATTATTCTGACTCACACTATCCCTGTCCTAACTGTAAATGTTGATTCATCAAACGAATTAGATGTTATTAAAGTAATATGTTAGGTTGTTCTTACACTACTAATCCTAAACTATGAACATTTTGTGAAAAAAGGGTATAAGAGGTCACCTCAGTAAGTAAAGGAGGAAAGGAACCAGATCATGGAGGACATGCTGCCCATCCGAACACAACACAGAAGGCCTATAGCAGTGCCAAATGTGTGCAGTAGGCTCTACATTAACATTGCTATTAACATACTGCCTCCCACAAGGCAAATAGGAATGTGTTGAACAATGACTGTGGTTACATTCTATTTATTGTATTTGATCATTGCTGAGTTCTTTTTTATTGTGATTATAATCCTGATACATATGATATGTATATGTTAGTATTTTACAAAAAATAATGTTTATCATAGGAGCTTTGACTATGACTACAGCCCGAACTGCTGGACGGAATTACACAAGCCAGCGCATTGAGAGCCTCATGGGTGAGAAGCACGCTATATAAACCCCTGATTGATTGATTGATTGACACTGAGTTTGGCAGAAAGGTAAATTTGGTGTAAATCCATTGTGTAGTTTTTGAGAAATTAAAGGGAAGCCAAATTTGGATATCTATGATTGCAAAGTCTTCATGAATAATAATGAGGTTGTGCAGAAATCTGCAGAACACTGATTGGCTGCTAACACTTCAACTAGGAAGTGTTGCCAGCCATCTTGGGACTCAGCTTCAGTCGAGTCCCCCCAAAACAATTGGGGGAAAAAAGGGGACAGGGTAGGAATACCCTGATCCCATTGCTCTAGTTTTTGAGCCCCATAGGGACCTAGCCAGGACAAAAAAGCACTTTAAAAAAATTGCAGAAAAATCGCATACAATTTGTGAAAGAATTGAAATAAAATCAAGAGTGGTCTCCTGCTCTTGTTTTTTTATTGAGCCCCTGGGTGGGTCAGGTCCTGTGGGCAAGCCTCCCTTATTACATTAAAAGAGGGGGGTGCACATGGGCCTTATTCATGGACATTTTATGCCCGGACCCCCATCTCCTGGGGGCTTATGTTAAAGTTAGTGCGAAGGGGCCGTGCGGACCCCCCCAAGCCCCGATGCCCACCACCTCCCTGGGGCTATAAATGAAATTAATAGGGGGGCATGTGGACCCCCCCATGGCGCAGGGACCACCATTTCCCTGAGGCTTATGTAAAATGTAAAGAGGGGACCGTGTGGACCTCCCCTGTGCCCCTTGGACCACCACTGCACCAGGGCTATAAATAAAATGAAAAGGGGGAGGCTCGGGCCCACCCCAGCCCCAATGACCACCACCTCTCTGGGGTTACATTTAACATTAAAGAGGAGGTCCACGCGGACCCCTGGGGACCACCACCTCCCCAGGGCCAAATATTAGAAAGGAGAGGTGCCATGCAGCTCCCCTCCTAGAGCCATATATGGCCCTGGGGATGGTCACCCCGCCAGGATCGGCTCCTGCTATGTCCCAGGGTGTCCATCCCTGGGACATAGCTGTTTGCTTTTGCTCGGCAGGAACTGACAGCTCCCACCAAGCAAGGAGCCAGTTAGCCGGTTGGGACCGCAGGCTCTCTCGCAGCCCCATAGCATGCTCTGTGCCCTGGGTAGGCGCCAGGGCACCTAGGAAAACATGGCCGGACCCTGGCAAAAATCGGCCCGGGGCTACATGGCCATCTCCCCCATTCAAATATGGCTGGCCCCCAGGGGATGCGGTCCACAGGGCTGAAATCGGCCCGGGGACCCCACTCCCCATTGAATTTTCATATGCCCCAGGGGATGGGGTACCGGGGCTGACATCTGACCCGGTTGCACAGCCCCCCCGTCCTATTAAAATGAGGCTGGCCCTCCTCCCACATTTTAGAGGGAAAACAAAGGGCAAGAAAAAAAAGCACAAAAGGCAAAACAGAGGGCAGAAAGATGAGCAGAAAAGGCAAAACAAAGGGCAGAAAAACGTCAGGAAAGGGTAAGGAAAAGCAGAGGGATGAAAAACGAGCGAAAAAGGCAAAACAGGGGTTAGAAAAATTAACAGGAAACGCAAAACAGAGCAGAAGAGGGCAAAACAGAGGGCAAAAAAACAAGAATAGGCAAAACAGAGCAGAAGAGGGCAAAATAGAAAGCACTCAGACACTCACACACCCACTCAGAGACTCACGCACCAACTCACATACCCAATGAGACACTCATACACCCACTCAGAGACTGATGTACCCATTCACAGACCCACTCAGCCACTCGCACACCCACACACAGACTGACTCAGACACTCACACACCCACTCACAGATCCACTCTGAGTCTTGCACCCACTTAGACACTCACACACCCACTCACAGACCCACTCAGACACTTATGCATCCACTCACAAACCCACTTAGAGACACACACCAACTCGCAGACCCACTCAGACACTCACGCATCCATTCACAGACCCACTCATACACTCATGCACCCACTCACAAACCCACTTAGAGCCTCACGCATCTACTCACACACCCTTTAAGAGACTCACATACCCACAGACAGACCCACTCACTCACGCACCCTCACAGACCCACTCATATATTCATATACTCACTCACAGAACCACTCAGAGACTCATGTACTCACTCACAGACCCACACAAACACTCACACACCCACTCACAGACCCACTTAGACACTTGCACGCCCACTCAGATACTCATGCGCCCACTTAACCTATACTAAACACAATTATTTGTAAAATACCAAGGTCCTCATTATGAATTTCTCGGAATAGGGTGAGGCATTTACCATATGTGCTCCTATTCTGAGCTTTAATCAGAAGATGGGACAGAACATGCAGAATTTGTTTTTATCGCACCAACTTCTGCATGACTTGCCTTTTTTCTGGGCCTCTTCCCTCGATAACTTTTGTCTGATTTGGGCTGTCGGAATTTAAAAGGAGAAAACCTTAACCTTTTCGATGCGTCGGACGGCCCCCGGCTGTCCGAAGTCACATTGGGCATGTGCGTTAGACGGCCGAGGGAAGTCCGATCTGCGCATGCGTCACATTCAGCTGCACCCCGGCGGAATGTCTGCCTCGACGAAAAGGATAAAGGTGTGATAATTATTACCCAACCCGTAATTTCGATCCTAGATTTCCGTGTATAATTGGATAAGTATCTGGGCTACGGTTCCTTATTGATATCCTTCAAGGGTTCCGCTGGCTTGTCTAACAGATTCCTAACCACACATTCCTATGACTACAGCCAGGGCTTTAAGTGGGCCGGGTCTCACAGGCGCTGACCACCTGCAGTTTTTTAAATGAGGCCTCGAAGTGGGTCTCTTTCGAGCTCTGTTTTGTGCCCTGGCACAGGCTATCGGTTTAATCCCGGACTGCAGTGACAGCAGGCACATCAAGGGGGGACCCAGGGAGAGCCAGGCGCGAGCTGGTCTTTCCCTGGGTGCGTTCGCGCGAGCAATCTGGGAAGAGCAGGTGAGGTTGATTAGGGGAGTTTATAAGGGGCGGTTAGGCAGGCGGTTGGGAAGTGCGTAGCGGGAGGCAAGGGAAGGGAGGTTCTTTTTGCCCCGCCCACCCTCCCCCTTTTTCTATTAGTTAGGTTTTTCCTCTGCGGTGCTCTAGGCGCTGCTCTGGTCTTCGGGCCTTGCCACTGTTAGGACAGGTGTCTTGGTTCTTTCAGGAGGCGGTTTTTGCTAGTGGGGTGGGCAGCCTGGAGCGGGTTGGCCATCCTGAAGGGTAGCTCATTGGGGAATCCAGGGGGTATTCGGCAAGAGTTAGTTTCGGGTTCAGTTAGGTAGGGATGTTTAGGCATACTGTGCAGATTGGAATTTTATGAAATAAATAAATAATTAATGTGTTAAAGAAATGTATTATGCACCTGTCTTAAAATAAAGTGGCCTTTCTTGCTCCTAGAAGAAGTGTGGACAGTGATTTCTTGCGCGAATTGCGCTGCTCACACTGCTCACTTCTCACTAGTGGAGAAGTTACGGCATGCGGTCATGCCAGCTGAGCATTGTAGGGGAAGGGGAATCCTTTAAAGAGAGTCATTTTCTCTCTGGATTTCCCTTCTCTTTTTTAAACTCAAGAGCAGCAACATTGTCGTGGTGTCACCAGGGCGTCAAGTGGAAGCTTTTTCAATATTATATACAAGCCATAGTTGCTGCTTATTTATCTTATGCAACTAACAACCATTGGCAAGCCAATAGTCCTGAATTGTTGTAGGTATGTTACTTGTTGTATCATATATCTGGATGCAATGATAGAAACAGCAAAATACAAGTCGAGCGGCACACTATGCTAAGAACAGATTTTTAGTTTACATGTTTTAAGCAACGCCCTTAATTACATTGGCCACGCCCCTTTGAGAGACCGCCCAGTTTTTTCATCCCACTTAAAGACCTGACTATAGCCCTATCGAGGGGGATAGGGAGCACCAGTCTGCTTTCCTTTACTGTGCAGAAGCCAAGGAAGGCTATGCACACGCCTCTGAGGTTTTAGGAAATATACCAGGTACGACCCCAAAATAGAGGAGGGTTAAAACAGTATAACTCAATAAACGCAGACAAATTACATGTGCGGTTGAAGTAATGTCAGGGAAGGAAATGTCAGACGAATTAAAGGGTGCATAACAGAGTACAGACACCACATCAAACATGACACATCGAAACAGCATATTTTCAGAATTGTTTTGACTACGGAAGGGCATTTACCATAGAATAGATTTCCACTATCTTTGTCAGGAAAATGAGTGCTTCTTACAGTATTTCCAAATCTCTTAACCAGGCTGCCCGTTAGTTGCTTGTTAATCAACCTTAGTTCTATTGTAAATATATTGATTAACCCGAGATACACTTGCTCTACATGGTACAATGTGGGCTGTGAACTCTGCTTAAAGCAGTAAAAGCGCATCCTAGCGCACTGCACGGTGCCTTATTATTCTCGCCTTCTTGCCACCAGATTTGAAAGTTTTCATTGCAATTTGCAATGTCAGGCTTCAGCGCCTATTCCCGGGTGAGGCCACTTTGTTGCTGAGATGAAAGCTCCCCGTAGATCCGAGCCTGGTGTACACACAACCCAGTCTCCAAGGGGTTCACCCGAGGACAGCGCCTCACTGCCGCCAGCCCTCTCAGAGAGCAGCGCCTGCAGTTTGTAATCATGCAATGCATGCGCTCTGTCAGTCGGAGAGGAGCGAGGGCCAGCTGCTTTCTAATCAAATACCTGCCAGGAATGCTGTGCGGCCGGAAGTATCGCCGTAAATCCGCACCCGGGGAAATCAACACGCAGCATCCGATATGAGGGCAAGGGCAGCGGGGAAGATGCACTGAAAGGAACCGCAATGACGGGCAGGCCAGCCGTGGTGTCGTGCCTGCTTATAGGTTACTTGTAGGCAGTCCAGGGAGCTTATTTACAAGCCGCTTTCTCCGCCGGTACGGCACTTTTCCCCATTTTAGTGAGGCACCGGCGGCGCAAGGGGCTAGTTAATAGGTCCCCTGGGACTGCTACTTATTAACATACATCTGCGTTTTTAATGTGGACTCTATTTCACCACCCACCTTGGAATTGGCCCTCGTGGTCTCCTCTCACAATGTACTGACTTGTCCTCTAGCACCCTCGCCACATTAGTTTTTGCCCAATTTATTTATGGTTTTGCTTGCATTAGTAATGACCAAGCACTTTCACTTCAGTTGAGCTAATAGAACTTTGGGATGACAGGAGGTGTTTAAGCCTAGGACGTTATTCAGGCAAAAAACTGATTTGACGCAAAATGCACCAAGCCAAACATTGTACCAGTTTGCAAAATGTGCACCAATCAACAGCGTAGAAAAGATGCAGT
This sequence comes from Lissotriton helveticus, assembly GCF_964261635.1. Classification (NCBI taxonomy): domain Eukaryota; kingdom Metazoa; phylum Chordata; class Amphibia; order Caudata; family Salamandridae; genus Lissotriton; species Lissotriton helveticus. The sequence continues at coordinate 781,918,801 of NC_136059.1, forward strand.
GGGCCCTGGTGCAAGCTGAGAGAATGGCGCCTGTGATTGCTGTAGGGGTGGTAAAATACAACAATTATCAGGGTTCAATGGGCCGCTTTGGGACCATTGAGGAAGGGAGTTGTACCCAAATGAAACTGTACACTGCAGTAACACGCTGGAGACTGCAGGTTCTCTCTTGGCTCCTTTTTGGATAAATAAGTAACAATTCAAGAAGTAGATAGACAAGAAAGTAAAATACAGCTTCACCAGGGACGCACACCCTGTTCAGCCCAGACCCTCACAAACTCTCCCACTCAGCACTTCATTTGAGCCGGGGGTTTCTTGTGCTCGCACCAGCACTTAATTGTCAACACAAGCGCTTGACAGTCTGCTACAATGTGGTGTTGTCTAGGTAATTTAGAGATGACCATAACAACAGTTAATTAATAATTCAATCTAGATTAGAAATGACTATTGCATGCCACCTAAGCCATTCGTATAGCTTTGGGGGCCTGCAATGTGTTGTTACTATCATTGGCAGCATGGTAGGGGCAATGTATGATGCATGCTTCAGTGGCCTCCTGACAAGAGCCCTGACACATATTCTTTTGCAAATTAAGCACTCCTGCCAATATCCTGTCCAGTCACACCATGGCAAGGCGATAATCTAAGCATCCACAGACACCACAAGAGGCATGCAGATTTCCTACCAATATACCCAGACAAGTATTTATGGCATGGGCAAAGTAGACTCTGGCCCAGGGCTCCACCTTTGAAGGGATGCCTCATTAGCCTTTTGTGAGTCCTAGACGGTGTAGGGTCTTTAAGTAAGCAATTTGTTTACCTACTTTGTTTCTAAAGGCTGTCCCAGGCTGCCCAGTCACTCCGGTTTCTACCTGAGCGATAGTGAGGGTTAAACAAAAATTTAGATTAGACTCTGGCTAGATTCAGCAAGCATTTAACATTTTAAAACTGCATAGGCCCAGCTCAACTGCACCAGCCTTTGCCTTTTTGTAGCATTTACCACTTACTGTGCAGTAAAGATTGGCTTTGTATGCTCCCACTGCAAATGTTTGGTTCCTTTGGCGCTACTGCTGTGCCAGCGCAATTGCAGCATATTTCTACCGGACTATGGACACTCTTCCCACCCTACAGAGGCAGTGCAGTAAACAAAAGCACCCATCAACACAGTATGCATGCTACACCACATATTATCAGCTTTTCTGGCGCAGTCCAGCTACAGACTGCTTGTGCCAAGGTAGGCCCCTTTGTAGGTTACAAAGGTAGGCCACATGTCCAAGAGCAGCATTATGTGCTCCCATTTTTATTGCATCAAAAAGAGAGGGACTGGGAGCTATATTCCTCGAGGTCCTGCACACTAGCCCCGAGAAGGTACTGTGTATCAGAGGGGTGTGCAGTTCCTAACTGGACGTGTGGGGAACGGGAGGTATTTCTTTGTGAAGCCCTCACACACCCCGTAGGATGTCATGCTTCATCATTGGGACTTGCTTCACTTCGGGCCAGCGCTGCAATGCCAGACGAGCTGCCGTAAACGGGGCTCTTTGTCGGAGATCTTTTGAAGAAGCCGTTGGGTGCGTGCGGGTGTGAGGGCTAGGTAGTGCACAGGTAAGTGAAATAAAATAGGTCAGGAGCAATCCAACTCTGGTCTGGTTTTATTGTATAGGTAGCTCGAGCCTGATTAAAAACAGTGTGGGTGCCCTAAACTGATTTAATGTTCCTGAAGGGCTGTCAAGGTGAAGTGGGTCAACATGTTTCGTGCCCCATTAGCCCCTAATGGGTCAAGTGGCACTTCATCAGGACCGAAAGAAACTAAAGTGTGAATGGTGCACTACTGTCTGGTTCTACAATTGTTTTGAACTAGTTGCCAGACACGGTAGGGTGTACCCTAGTAGGCTTGCACTGGGGTATTGTAGACCTCTAGTACAGGAGCCTAGGGCTGACGGGGGAGGCAGAGCACGTCGTTGCTCTAGAGATCGAGAGGCAGGCGACTGGAAGCGGCAAGGCATTCTGCTTCCTTAGTCCTTGCACTGAGGTAATCCAGGCACCGCACAATCACGGGTACATCTCTGCCATAATCCTGTGAGTTCAATCATGAGGGGAGAGAGGTAAGAAGTGGCCTCACTCAAACGCCATCTTGCGAAGGGAGAGATATAAGGAAGTATGTAATACATTTGCTGAAAGGCTTCCTCCCTGAACTATCCTCCTGGGACTGGGACATGGAGGTTCAACGTGTTCATCGGTTTTCCCTGACACAGTCAAGACAATTGTCCAGTGAACTGCCTCAACCCCGTGCAAGAATGGTCTATTTTGTTAACTTTCATTTACACCAAGCAGTTTATGATTTAGCATGACCTAACACCAAAAGAAGTTTTGAGGGTATTTTGTTTTTCTCCAAACCTGACTTTGCTCATGATACTGTAGAGAGGAGATGGCATCTCAGACAACTTATTGCCCCCTTTCAAGGAGCAGGTGTGGTGGTCTTCCTACAAAATCCAATCAGGCTGAAAGTAGTGTTCCAGGGCCAGAATCATAGTTTTACTTCAGAAATTCAGGCCCAGAAGTTTTGGGATTATATTTTAGCTGGGGAGGTTCAGCAGTAAACATTAAGACCTAATGAGGATGAATATACCCTAGAAGTTTGTTGTTTGTGATGGGCTTATTGGTTGAGTGTATTGGGTAGGTGGTGAAGAGAGGGAGGGAGGGAGGTGGAGGGGCTACAGATGTCCTCATTTAGGCTCATGGCTGAGCCTAATTGCCTAGGTTTTGGTGGTCGAAGGGGGTGGTAAGAGGTCAGGTGAGGGGTTTACAGGCTGGTGATAAAAAGAAATGGCCCAATTTTGCTTTTTACTATCAAGCTGGAAATGAATTGGAGATCTCCTATTCGGGTCAGTGTAGAATATCTGTGTTTTATGATGTGCGTTAAAATAGCAATCACCTCTGGGCAAACTCCGAGTGGCTACCTTTAATATTGGTGGACTTAACGATGCCCAAGAAAGGCAGAAAGTTTCTGTTGGGTTACAAATGCTTGTAGCAAATATTATAAGTCTGCAAGAAACACACATTGATGGGACACAACCGCACTTATTGAAATCATTGGGGTATAAGCTAATCAATGCAACAACACAAGGTTCAAAGTGCCAGGTGTATCTATTTTGACCTGAGGAAGCAGGGTTCAATTTATAAGGACATGATCCAATCAGTTTGGCCGTTGGGTTATCACAGAGTGTCAGCTGAGCTCAGGAGGGAAATTGACACCATGCACACTGTATGGGAGTAATAGTGATGACCACTGTGTGTTTGACGTAATCTCCAAGGAACTTTCTTTATGGCCTCTCACTATTATTTTTTGTGGATATTGTAATATTAACCTGCCATGTTATTGGTCCTTGGAGGAGGGTTGGGGTTCCTCTGGTAGGAGACCAAATGTGTTCCAGGCATTGAAGGGTCTGTGTCAAACTCATGGTTTGGTTGACTGCTGGCATTCTCTGAAACCTCTGGACCCTGGGTTTACTTTCATTTCCAATCCCCATATGTTGCATACTAGACTAGAGTACATATTTGTATCTAATGCACTAATGCCTGGTTGTTGTATAGGGAAACTACCACGGATTTTATCAGATCATAATCCACTCGCCCTAGAATTAGAAGTAGCTGTTTTTAATGTCAAACCGAGATTATGGACCTTTGAATAAACGTTATTATCGAATATTGCGCACACATGAGGCAATGAATCACCTTATTTTTGGGTGATAATTTAGGGAATACTTCAATTGAGATGGTTTGGGGTGCCATGAAGGTGGGTATTGGGGGGAAACTCTGAGATTTTCACTAAATTATAATTAATGTACCAGACAAATATTTAAGAATTTACAGGACAATTTGGCTGTGGCCAAAGAGGGTCTGGTAACGGCTGTTCAGGGGAGAAGGGGATGTGGAGGTAGAGCAACAGCGGGTGGCTTTTGCCAAGTTCCCTATTGCGGAAGTCTTGGTGAATGAAGCTATGGTTAAGCTAACAACCCAGAGGGAAGCCGCCTATGAATTTAATGAGCAGATTGGCCATCATCTAGCAATCCGGACTAGGCAACAAATAATGTCCAACCATAAACCGGGAGATCATAGATCCTGTTCTAGATAGGTCAAATTATTCACCCAGAGTCGATTAGGGAAGTGTTTCAGCTGTACTATCAAATTCTGTATACAGAAGAACGCGGGCTAGAATAGAGCTATATTAGTGATTATCTTGATTCAGCCCCATATTTGAAGTTTGCTACTGAGGATCAATTCGAATACTCCCTCGCAATGGGTTGAGTTCTTATTGTGGATAAATAATTTAGCGAGGGGGTAAGCCGCTAGAACGGATTATATCCGAACGGAATTTTAACCACGTATTTTCCTCTCAATTAAAGGTAGATTATGAGCACATTTTTTTATACATATTTTTAACGGTGGGAGACCCCCTTCTCATGGTCTTCAGACAAAATAGTGGTTTAAAAAAAATGAATCCCCTCTCGATCTGGGCTCATATCACCCGATATCTTTGATAAATGGTGACTCCAGATTTATTCAAAAGTCCTGGCCATGCAGCTTGCACCCATAATTCATAAGATCATTTTGTTGCAGCAACATGGATTTATCTCAGGTAGATCTACGACTGATCATATCGGAGAGTTATATCATTGCTTGATATTACTAATTCAACAGGGGACTCTATTGAATGCTGAGAAAGCCTTTGATAGGGTCTCCTGACAGTATCTCTGGATTGCAATGTCAAGATTTGGACTTGGCAATGGTTTTATTCAGGCCGTCAAAATGCTATATGTTGAACCAACAGCCAGGGTTACGATGTATGATGTACTATCTGAAATATTTTCAATCCCACAAGGAACTAGGCAAGGCTGCACCTGCTCTCCTCTGCTTTTTGCGATCTTTATTGATCCTTTCATCCATAGATTGGAACGCAATGATCAAATTCCAGCAATATGGTCACAAAATTGGGCAACTAAGTCTCCTGCTTATGTGGATGATATTGCCCTTGTTACACTGGATCCAATCTCTGCCATTAAGGCAATTGAAGAAGGAGCCGGATGCTTCGGATACATCTCCGGCTAAGCCCTGAATAAAGATACGACCCAAATCATTATTAATTAACAAATCAAGATGGCAGATAGCCGGGTTGTGGAGAAGGCAATATACCTGTCTGTTTGACTATTCGCTTGTTTAGACAATGTGGTCAAGGATCATTTGGAACCCCTGTTGGGTAGAACCAAACAAGATCTTATCAGGTTAAACAATTTACATCCATACATAGACGGTAGATGTAATGTAATTAAAATGCGTTTTTTCCCCCTAAATTGTTATATTTCTTTCGGGCTATTTCTCTAGAGTTTTCTACACAATGGTTTAAAACAATGGAAAACGTATTTTCTCGTACTCTAGACCCAGATGAGCCTTCAAGTTTCTCTCCTTACCTAGGGAGTGAGGGGATGGGCTTAACCAAATTCGAAACGATATTACTGGGCTTCTACTCTGATTTATAGTCGAGAGCTGCTATGTGAGAACGATTACTGTACAGAAATGGTAGTGGTGCCTTTGGCATTTGAGCTTATGATGGGGAAAGAGGCTTGGGATGTCTTTGGCGACAATCGAATGACATATATTATAAAAAAAAGTTTATTTAAGACTCTTTATAGTGTATTTAAGGTATGGAGTGAGACACATAGAGTTTTAGAAATTGACAGATTATCTTTTTATACACCCCTATCTAATATTTTTAATCTGCCAGAGCTTTTTAGAGATTCTCATATGAAAAAATGGATTAGTGACGAGATTGATCAGGTGGTCCCACCCCCCCCTTCCGGGTTTCGTTATTTTCATGAAATGAAAAATGAATTTAATCTTGATCGGAAGGACTTTTTAAAATTTCTTCAAGTGAGAGATTTTCTCTTACAGAAAAGGGGAGGATGGGCCAGGTTTATGAGAATGGAAGCCATTTGAAGAATTTCGAAAGGAAGAGCAATCTCAATCGGTAGAATTTATGGCTACTTTAATTCTGTCATGCCTGATGATATGGATAAATACTCCCAAAAATGGAAATGAAGGCGGGGATATCTGATAACGCATTTATCCATGCGTGTGACTTGGCACAATCCAATTTCAATTTCATCTCATCTACAGGCAAGGTTTTATAAGACTTGCTTGTTCTTATATTACTCTCCCGATTAGCTAGCTAAATGGGTGGTGGACAAGGGGACATTCTGCCCACAATGTGCCTTATATAATGCAGATATAGCCTATGTCTTTGTGACCTGTGATGAGCTAAAACATCTAAAAAAAGAGGTAGATTTCTATCAAAGGTTTTTAAACCCGAGGTAATTCTGTCCACAGGTGTAATCCTACTAGGAATATCCGAGACAAATATATGGGAAATGGACATGAATTGGATTTTATTGCAATGACAATTTTAAGGTTTGTATCGCTTCAGCCTGGCTGGACCCCAGTCCACCTGTATTCCAACAATGGCTTGCCAGGCTTTTAGCGATCTATAACTTAGAAAAAGCCATATTTAGGCGGAAAGGGAGTCACATACGCTGAAAAGGTTTGAGAATCGGGGCCCCCATAACCAAGTGGATACGAGATCAAAGCAGACCATGACATGATTTAGATTTAAAGGTTTATGATCTTGCTGGTCTTGCTGGCTGTTAGGTTTTAATGACGCAGATTTCACTTGTCACTTTAGGATATAGAGAGATTTACATAATATTTGTTATAGAATTGCAAGTCAACCATCTGAGATGTGTATTTATATCATCAAGAAACTTTGGTATTGTGTTTGACCTGTCTATGATTGATAAAATGTCACCAGCCCGGGGGGAAGGGTGAATGGGGCGCTGGGGAAGGTGGGGTTACTTATGGATTAAAGATTATTCAAGAATAACACAAAAACTCAAAGCCAGGCTAACTTAAATCAATCTCAAGAACATGCTGTAAAAGTATAAAATTATCAAAAGAAGAGCGAAGTATGTTACAATATTGGTCCTCAAAAGTGAAGAGCATAAAAGGATCTCAGTAGACACATTACAAAAAATACAGAAAAGGATTTGTTAACTAGATGATCGGCTTTGATCCTTCTCCACAAAAATGGAAAAGATTTGCAACATCTACTTAACCCTGCACTAAACTAAAAGTAGGGAAAACCCTATTGAATCAAGGTAGCCAGAAAGGTGTCAGCATCAGAACCTCTGTAGAAGTTCTAGATGTAAATAATCCTGAATAGCATGAAACCACACAATCACCGGTGTCATGAGAGGTCTATGTCTCTCCAAGCCTAAAGGGAATCTGAATAAACCCCCAGTGAGTTCACTAATTAAAATGCCCAAAGGACATTTCAAAAACATGACGTCATACACACCATAATATCATATTATGTTTTCCAGTTACCAGAAAAGAACTTGGCACCGTGAACACTACTCCCATATTCCAGTCTCCGCTTCCAAAGCATCCTTGGTTCCTCCCTTCATTTGATAGTACCAACTGGACCACTTCCTTTGTTCTTCATTAAAATAATTTGACCTTGTGCATTGTTATGTTTCTCTTTGCCAATTCTAATGAACCCTTAACCCCTTCGACGCTCATGACGAGCTCAGCTCGTCACGGAGTTTCCATTGATTTCAATGGAAATTGGTAGTAAATCTTTCCAGGGCCTAGAATGGGTTTGCCTGAGAGGATTCAACATATGGTTGGCTAGATGACTTGTGAACAACATTGCTGGTGGAATTGCACTGAACAAGTGAACGTATTTTGCCACTCCAACATCATGAGGCAGATTGGGTGAGGTACTCAATTACTTGAGGAAATTAGCTGCAATACTACAGAAAGTTACTAAAGGGTACCAAGGAAGTATTCCAATAGTCCATGGCGGTTCTGGGTGAATTTAGAATGGAACATTGCTGTTTCACACAGTTGACACAGTAAATTTCCGTGCAGGGTGTTGCTACTCCCGTATATCTGTTCCACCTCTCCCCTGAGTTCAGCAGCCATATCTATTCTCCTTCTGTGCTTCATGTGGTGTGCTAGTAGTGGCTGCTCATGTCACCTCCATGACAGTGGCAGTCACTGGATAAAGTCAGCAGATAAATTACCAGTGGTTTACTGTCATTCATCATAGTTTAATAAGTGTGCCTGAAAATCTGCAGTGCTTTACAGAGGTATTTCGATAGAAACAAAATTACATAATAGATCAACAGTGCTTGTTTTAGGACATACCATTTTCCAAAGAACCTGACAGAAACCCTAATACCAAATGGTCTGGTCATGGCATCTGAAAGACCTTCTTATTTTTGCTCTTCCTTACTACCTTATACTGCCAACCAAGCTCCTATCTTGTTCCTTTCAAGTAGATTACAAGTTATATATCTTAGAATATATAGAAAGATAAGAAGGTAAAAAAGGATAATTACACAGATCTAATAAACCTCTTTCTTGCTGTTCATCTTCTGGTCTGCTTTAGACGCATCGCCTCTGTACTCAGATGTCACCACGCTCCCAAGAACAGAGGCCCATCACTGTTCCCTTGGTGCTTCCTGTGATGTGGTGACAACCTGCTGCTGGCCTGTGACATTCCTCTGTCAGTGCCATCTGATATGCGGAATTGGCTGGATCTGTGTGTCCAGTAGGGCATTATCTTGTGCATGGTTGCCTGTAGTGTACTGACCACATACGTGTCATGGTTTGCTAATGTAGCCTGATTGCCTCACTGGCATTTGAGGGAGGATTTCCTCAAAGAAAATTCTAGAACAGCAAGATTAACATAGGAATGTACAGCACAAATTCTCAAAGACATGGGCTAAAAACCTAATTACAAAATATCTTGGTAAAATAATCGAATTTCTATTTTGCACTTACTTCTAGCTTCCCATCAAGTCTCTTTTGAGTAGATTAGCTGTCATATAATACATCTTGTGCATATTGTCCCTGAATAGCAGATGTTCATTGTAAACCAACTCAACTCTACTCATTTTGTCATAATTAGAAGGATGAAAGGTTGAAAGAACCTGCTAGGATCCAAACCTGTGACAGTAAGGTCAACACAGATTACTTGAGTGGACGCATTAGACCACTGGACCACCATTTTCACAAGAGGGTGGAAATGGAATATTACACAGCTTGCACAATCTTAAACTTTTGACAGAAGAGAAAACACCAAGCTGAACAGCTGTTTTGGCCTCAGACTTACCAGCTAAATTAAATATACAGGTTGAGCTCTCGACAGAATTTATATATAGCGTGGTACACAGGCAATAAATAGCTATCAACATATATCATGACATACCTCTACATGAGGCATGAATTAACTGTCAAGGCAGCAAGATCTTGACCTTTGTTAAGGAGCTCCTAATTCTATGAAATCAGCAATACAAGTGTCCTAAAATCAGTCTCAATCATTATAAAGTTCTTGATTTTGTGTAGGGGTGGGCATAATTTGTGTAATTCAGTTGAATAATCACGTGGAATTAACCGAGAATTCAGCGACATTACGCTTAATTATGCAAAAAGAGTAATTTTGCATTTAGCACAATTTCTTAGCGCAAAAATGCCTCCTCCTTTCCAAAATAGGCATGAGAATGCATTTTGCTACAAGAAATAGTGCTAAATTAAATAAAACACAAATTGAGAGTGTGAGCAGCCGCTCAAACGCACTAAATGTGCTCTCACACATGCAGGGGGGTACCATAGGTACCCCCCATGTGCACCCCCCACCCCCCCTTCACCCAGGGGGCCCGCAACGGGCCCCCGCAGTGAAGTTACACATGCTTTTCCACGGCGGAAAACCCGCCGCGGAAAAGCATTTTTAACAGCCCATCCTAATATGGCTGACGGTGTCTGAGAGACACCGTTACCATATTAGAGCTTTTCCGACGCGGTTGTAAGCCAACCGCGGCGGAAAAGCTGCGGACGGAAACCAGGACCCACCAGCCATCCTAATGTTGCGGTGGGTCTTTGGTGGGTCCTCTGCGATTTTTCCGCATCCTCCGGGCCGGCAGTGGCTTCCGCCGGCCCGGAGGATGCGGAAAACCCGCAATCGTAATAGGCCCCTAAGTTTGATTACTCCAGCGTAATTTAAATTATGCTCAGGCCTAACTATATGTTCAAATTTTGAAAGATGCTAAGCAGCCAACAGTCAAACAGAATAGGTGTGGTTTTAGAGATCAAAAATCAAACCACCCAAGGAGAGGCGGGCATACTCTTCTCAACTGGCTTGTGCAACTGTCCGTGTAGAATTGGACTGGCACATGGTGCAGTCCCCTCAGGCTCAGCCTGTATACAAACAAAGCTGCATTTGAAAATTGCAAAAAGTCCCTAATTATTACTTGGCTGGGTGTAAACCACAGCATACTTCCATAGTATTACCATCTACTATTTGTATTATTATTGTTATTTTGTCGATGATTCATATTATTGTTATTAATTTTATTGTATTGCAATCAGCAGTTTTGACAGTATTGCCATGTCTGTTATTTTCGTTAGAAGTAGAAATATTCAGGATATTGTTCTTAAGTGAAGAAATGACTGCACTATAATCTGGGCACTGGAATGTTGTGGAAGGATTGATAACATTATTTGTGAGGAAAAGGCAAAATTGTGGAATATGTGGAATTATGGAGCACAATCTGTAGCTGTATTATTTCATTATTTTGACATTTTAACAACCATTACTAAGTAACATCTCTGCAAAGTTGCACCTCATTAGTACCATTGAAACACCTGAATACAGCAACTGAAAGGTGGCCTGTTAATCTTTGCGATGGCGCAGCCACAGCCCAGAACTACACTTGGCATTTTTTGTTTAATAAGTTTTAAGCCAAAAGCAAGGTTTTGAACATGTTAAATTCATGCATCAGATATTGGATTATGTGGCAAATGCAGCAGATCTATTATGTGGAAAGCTACAAAATCAGATAGTTGAAGTAGCTCAAATTATAATAAATTTTTGAAGATTGATTGCTTCAGTAAATTTAGTTTGTATTTTTATTTTATTGGTAAACATACTTTTTCCGAATCCCTAACTGAACAGTAGCCTCATTATTCAGCATTACTGGCGATAACCCACAGACAGACTAGCTCAATGAGCTTCAAGGAGTCAGGGCACAGGCACGTGCCCTGACTCCTTGAACCATAGATGCCAATAGACGATTCAGGCTCGAGACTCCGGATTTTTGGAGCAAAGAATGGCTTTATTTTGGCTGTCTCCTGACTGAAAGTGTCTCTGCTTCAATGGAAGTCAATGGGGAAATTTCATTTCCCTTTCCTGTTCTAAAATGTTGACATATATGTTACACCTATACTGCTTCTCACAAACGTGTTTACTCTATCTCCAGTGCGGGTACTCAACGTCCCCTCATTACCACAGCTCATGAAAGATGTTCGTTGTGACGGCGTGTGTTGACTGCGTCACTCAAGGGCTGGAACGTTCCATTCCGCCTCCGCTGCTTGTCGACACACTACCAGCAGTGTCTGCATGTCTGTCCTTCGACCCCTGCCCCTTCCTCACAGACTTGCCAGAACCGCGCCTCATAACTCAGTGTGAGTAACATCCTTGGGTCTCTTTGCAGGATCGTGGAGAAAGGATATTACAGTGAGCGCGACGCTGCTGACGCTGTTAAACAGATCCTGGAGGCGGTAGCTGTAAGTATTAACAACATCACAAGCTCGCCACCTAATAATCTTTCACTTTCACTTGAGTAATAATATATCTGTCTGCCAGTGTGAAGGCCGCATGTTCGGCAGCGCAGGCTCTGCAGGAGTGCCAGGTTGTGCTATTGTGATTGCTAGCTATTATTGATCGCACACCTCAGGGTACGGGTGTTAGGTCTTATATTGATAGTCACGTCTCTTTACTGTATTTTGGGACTGCAGGCTTCCCTGTACTGGACTGTGCTTAAAGGACTGTGCTTAAAGTTCAATCTTATATATTCTGCACATCTATTGCTTATTTCACACAGGCTAAGTGTGTCAATAACAAAATAGGTGGAGACCATGGACATCATTTAACAGTCACAAGGGTCGCAGCTGCGACATCTGGCTCGCCCCTAGCGACCCCTGGCACTACCTTTGCGACCCCTAGCCTCAGAGGAGGCAAAGTCAGTGTAAAAAAACCAGGGGCGGGACCTCATTCCTTGTTTTCTGCTCGTTTTTCATTCTACTAATAGAGCATAATGTTTTATTATTCACTATTCGTGTGATAGAAATAGAGCACACTTAGGGCATCATTAGGATGGCGAGCGGACTTTGTCCGTCCGCCCTCCTTTCGTATTCGTATAATGGGACCGCCCGCCATTGGTACGGGGGTCCCGTTGGTGACATTCGGATGCGCCCGCCACATTGGCGGGCACATCCTGCATTCTTGACATTGCAGTGGGCGGTGCTCTCAGCACCGCCCGCCGCAATGCCAAGAAGGCATGTCGTGCAGTTCCATGGACAACGTGGGAGCACCGCGCGGTGCCTGCCATGTTGTGCATGGACCTGCAGGGGGGTACCAGAGGTACCCCCATGTGCACCCCTCACCCCCTAGAATCTCTGGGGGTCCGCTAAGGGTCCCCAATGGCAAAAAACGCCTGCCTCAACGCTGTCATGGAAAGGCATGTCCCCGCTAATATGCTAATATGGAAGGCGGTGTCTCCCAGACACCGCCACCATGTTAATAGCTTTTCTGCCCGGTCGACTCTTTGACCGGGTGGATAACCGGCAGACGGTCTGTCCGTCCGCCGGGGTCTCCGTCGTCATGGTAATGTGGCGGGGGGTAATTGCCATACGGGCGGTGGTGATCCGCCCGCTATCCTAATGACCCCCTTAGTTTGAACGGGACCTTTGGTGGCAGCTGTGGTAAGTCAAAATGGTTTTAAATGCATTTTGTGTGCATACTTGCCGGTGAGAGTGTGAACATGTGAGAGAGAGCATGTGTATGTGTGAGCAGTTTTTTGTGTAAGCATGTGTGTGAGTGCAAGTAAGTGAGAGTCAGTGACAGGTAGTGAGTGATATTGTGTGAGAATCTGGCCCAAATTTACTATTCTGATACAAGGCAGTGCTGCGCCAAAGTTGTTGGACTGCCTTACATTAAAGGGAGAGCATAAAAATTCACCAAATCTACTAAAATATGGTGCTTTTTTTCTCCCCCTGTTGCTGACACATTAGTGGCAGCCATACGCCAATGCACACACCCTTGCGCCATAGTGCAAGGGTGTGTGCGTATTCTGAAGCATAGGATTTGTAATGGAAGGGGCCCCTTCCAATACAAAAACTATGGATTAAGGTTTTTCCCACATTGTATGTGCGTTGTACAATGCAGCACATATGCAAAGTTGGAAAAACAAGGAGAAATTAATGTATTTGTCCTTGTTATGCCTGGCTTGAGGACTCATGACAGTTTGGTGCAAATTCCTGTCCACCAATGTTTACAAATCTTTTAGGAGGTTGCATAGGAACACCTATGCACCACCGCTGAAACGCCCCCTTGGCGCAAAGTAATGCAAAACATAGCGTAACTTTACATCACTTTGAGATACGGTTCTCCGAAGCTCAGTCCCAAGGGTTCCAAGTTGATTTAATCAGTGTATCCGTCATCTTTGACGGTTGAGGAACTTCTTACAGTACAATGGTTGACACGTTTCGGCCCCCTCCTTTAGGGTGTCCTCAAGACATAACACAAAGAAGTGGACACACATACTCTAGGCCAACTGCTTCTACTCTATGTGCCCGTCTGAGGAATGGGTCATGAGCAAAACCTTTGAGTCAAGTGCTTCCGACAACCAGGGTAATTTGGTCCCCCTCATCCAAAAGGGGACATCAACAATGGCTTTAGATGAGTTAGCTTGTAGGACCCAGTACAGGTTTTCCGTATTATTGAGTCCGGCAACACTCGGTGGGGGTGGATAAATTCAAATTTGTTAGTGCATATCGGATCAGATTCTCCTGCTGCTTACTCCAGCAAAGTTCCTTGTGAAAAGCGTTAGTAAACCTTAACCTGAGTGTCAGTAAGTATAAGTGAGTATAAGTGACAATAGGAGTAAACACAAGTGAGTGAGGATGAATGAGAATGGTGTAAGAGAAAGTGTGTGTGAGTGAATGTGAGTGAGCAAAAATGTGCTGTCATGCTTACAAGTTTGTTGTTGGCTCGTACTGAAGGTATTTAGTGTCTTATAGAGATTACTAAGGCAAAATACTGATGCTGGCATACTTGCAGCACTTCTTAGCATGACAGACATCTGTGACAAAATACTGGCTTTGGCACACTGGGGTTAATTATTGGCACAAAAGGGCCAGCAGTAATTAAGGTCACCGGCGGAAAAATGCTGGCATACTTGAGGAAATTCTTGGTATGTGGACAACAGTGGCAAAATGCTGGTACTTGCACATTGGAGGTAATTATTAGCAATAAAGAAGTACAAACTGGCATGGGAGGATGGCAACCATGACTGAATTCAAACCCTGACATACAGAGGTAATTTCTGTCATACGCGTTACCCATGGTATATGGACGGCATAAATATAAAAATTCAGGCACTGGCATATTTTATGTAATTTTGTTATATGGGGCACCCACGGAATCCGGGAAACCCGGAACAACTGGCTGGCACTGGCACAATGGAGGTCATTTTGAGGTCTTGGCCTGATCCAGCGCATGCGCTGGTCTGGCCGAGACATTAAGCAGGCTGCTTGGGAAAGTGCTACTTTCCCTGCGACCAGCTTATCATCGCACGCACAAGCACACGTGCGACGTGCACAGCACCTTTTTCGCGGGGGCACAACTCGAGTTTTTTAAAAATTATTATTTCTTTTCGGCCTGGCTGCACGGCCAATGCTTGTTCGATAATGCATGTTCATTTTTCTACATTGTGGAGTCCTATCTCTTTCCAAGTACATTGTAATTAGTGCTCCTGGTTGAAGGAATTTCATTTTTAACATTTACTTATAAATATGCATAAATATAGGTTTTCGGAACTCATTTGTATTTTTGGTCAGTGAAAAAGTTAAGATACAACTCCCTAATTTGGATATTCAAGTGATGCATCTAGGTTCATACATTGAGGGCAGTTCAATTTAATTGCACTGAGTAGCCATTTACAATAAAACAAAATCACTTGAAACATTGGCTTGTACTCCTTGCGTCCATATCCGCAGCTGCTCGAGCTTCTCTGCAAGATGATACTCTGGGCTGTCTGTGCAGTCAGTGGCCTCGCAGGACAGACTACGGAGAGACACCGGCCTCATTCATAATTTTTTTTATTGGGGAGAGGAGTTGGCCTAACGGTTAGGGTGCTCGACCTCAGACCTAGGGCACTGGGCTCTAGTCTCGGTAATGACGCTAAAAAAAAGATCCTGTGATTCGGTCTGGCGAGTAATTAGCCTTTTCCTCCAGCACCTACTTATGTCCTGTCCCATAACCTGATTTGCAGTGGGCCAGATGCCACGCGAGGACAGTTGTGCTGGCATCTCGGCTTCACGCAGCCATGTCTTGATCTGGAAGCCATCTCCAGCACACTCAAAAGGGCAGATTGATGGCTCCCGCCACAAGCGGGACCTTTGCTATGCCGGTATGTTCACCCCATCCATGTTGTCTCATTTACTGAGATTGCAGTATTGTAAGGGAATACCCTGCAGCACGTTGTATTAATTTGTGGGCTTGTCGTTAAAGCCTGATCTCGGTAGCTCCTCTCTCGCCCTACAGCCCTTCATTCACTGACCCTTCCAGTTCCAGCCTGTCCACCCACTCTGCAATGAGCATATTCGGGGAGAGGCTGATCTGACATTTCCTTCTGAAGCCATGGTTCGCCTCAGTGATCCCGAACAATCTGGCGTCATCGGCTGGCAGAGGCTGGAGGTGTTTGTGCACATGATGCCTTTTACCTTTTTCATTTTGAATAGTGTTAACTTTTTGTCCTGGGTGAATTTTTCCACTGTCCCGAAGGATGTTCAGCAGTAAAGTGACTTGAGATTGGCCAAGCCATGATTTTTTTTGATTGTCATCACCGCCATGGCTCTGCCACTGCTAAACTGTTTGTCCTGAACCAAAGGCTGCAAAATGTTAAGTAACTTCATAGTACAGGTGTGTGTTAGAGCAACTTCATATGTTAAACTGTTTACACATTACTGTTAGCGACGGATCTGTTTCTTTAAGGTATTGTCTAATGCCCATGCCATTTGTGTTTTTTTCTGCACATGATGCTAGTACTCTGGACTCGTGCACATAAGATGGACATGGAGTAATTCCCAGAAGGGCCATTGTAAGAGATGCAGCTGCTGTTTCAGAACAGACCATGACGGTCCTAGCATTTTTGTTAGGAAATTTATCCAGACGCGGTCAAAGAGAGGGATGCCATCTTCTTATTGGACTTGCATCTTTTGTGTGGCCCACATCTGCCTATTGTGTCTTTTAAAAACACTGCTTCGTTGACGTAAGTGTTATAAAAAAGGAGGGGGTTTCTATAAGAGCATATTTTCTTAACTTCACTAAGATAAAAAAAAAAGCGAATGTTGACCTGACTCTGTTTATGGAATTGTTCACAATGGTGAACCACACCTAAATATAATTGAGGTCACTTCTGCTCAGGCCCCCTGCCCAATCTGCATATAATAATGTGCCGGCCAGGCGAGAGACCTGGAATGACCCCTCCACCCTTTTGGTAAAAGGGAGGTAACAGAGGCCCATCTGCCTCCAAAAAGGCAGCTTAGGACCCACTGGGCCGGTGGCAGCATTACACAGCCCATATCGGTCACCACGCTGGCCCCAAAAGCGGCCCACAGCTGGAACTCTGATACCGGCCCAGTGCTCGCCTTACCAATCCAACCCTGCATCAAGGCAGATGTCCAACATGGACACTCCATTTTCCTAATTGCATGAACGATCATTTAGACAAATTACTATATAGTGGCAGAAGATGTTGGAAAACAAGTTGTGAGGGAGCCTATATATTCTACAACTGTTTCCTGTGTGTTAGTACTGGTGGTGTTCTTTGTGACTGTTGTTGAGGCTGGCTGTTTTCATAAATGCTAGCCAAAACTACTTGGACTCAAATTTCTTTTTCACTAATGTTAGGAGCTGTGCCCCCAAATAATTCAATAATTCAAATGAAGACTATCTCACCATTCTCAGCAGATTCAGTGCTACTTGGAGTCCGTAATACTCTTCTCTGCCAATGGCACCCATGACTCCCAAACCATCTTAATGCGGCTGTTTGATTAATTCGCGATTACCTTGTTTTTTTTGTTTTTTAGGCCTCATTTGTGCAATAAACGGGGTTTGAGTAGACATCAGGGGTCTCGCTTCTTTCAGTGCCATCTTGAGTCTGTTTCGGTTTCCAGGGGGCCCTTCACTCTGATAGACCCCTGTCATCCTATCCCATTGGTTCCAACAAAAACAAGCATTGGCATAGACAATAGGTCTCGCCTTTGGGAGCTTATAAGTATTTGATCATGCAACACAATATCCTTGGTTCCACATCAACTGTTGCATGGCCAAACACTTATAATGTCCCAAAGGCGAGACCTATTGGCTATGCCACTGCTTGTTTACAATGGTGGGCTGTCATATCACTTTAAAAAAAAATGTGTAATCTCCTGGGGAACATCATTCTTTATTGGCTTAGCACAGCATGAAAGAATTTGAAAATGTAATGAGTGCCCTTTCATCATCTATTTCAGCTTAGCAAATCTATGCAAAAAAATGTGCTTTAACATGCACTATTTTGCAGCATTTGTTTCTGAGGGAAGGAACTCTTTAGAATCTGGAATACTTGCTTTGCCCAGAGCCTTCAAAGACGAAGTCAGCACTATAACATAGGTTGTACCTAAAACAGATATTTGAATGAGTTATGCTGATACAGTAATCATGCATTTATTATGGAACTTCACCGATGTCAACAGTTGTATCGGTAGGGTCATGTGGCATGCCTTCCTGGAAAAAATCAAGATCAACGGTCATATCATGTCACTTTGTGTGATGTCATTATGGTCAACGTGTATTTGATGTCACACCCGCTACTCCTGACATTGTGGTGAAACCCCACCCATGGTAGACACAGAAAGCGTTTTTAAATCAAACTCAAAATGAAGTCATAGAATGATACATCATAAGGTACCCAACAATGATAGCAAGAAGGTTGCATTTCTTCCCATATGCCGATGTTTATCCACCCAGCATTCATCTGCTATTCCTCAAATAAGTTACTTGTCTCTATGTAAGTCCATACAAGAATTTAAAAAAAGAATGCAATATGTTTTAGGTGTGTAAACTTCCTCCTTCTGAAGACTCTGCAATACGTTTTTTTGGGGATAATAGTAAATCTGATAGAGAAATCTGTTAGCCTTGTGTGCAATGTCTACTCTATAAGTGTGAGCTTGTTATCATTATTCTTGAGTCTCTTCTCTTCATGAATTCAGCAAGAAGCTGAAGACCTGGCTTTTCCATTCACCAACCTACCCTAGGCAGGGCTAAGCACAGACACCTGCGCAGTGCCAAGATACCCTTGAGGGTGATTGTGCTTTACAAAGACACATAACATAACATTGTCATTTTTATTGGCCATACAAAGGCATGCACCGTCCTGAAAGTGAATATGTTTCAGCGTCTTCGCCCTCAAGTCTGAGTACCCAGTGTATGCTCATGTCACTTATCAACATGTGCACAAGTGAGTGTGGGAGCTAGGCAGAGATGAAGGCTGTAACATCCACTCACTGTAGTCTTCTTGCCCTATGTTATGCTGTTTGTCTTCCCCCAAAAACTAATCTGGGCAGGATAGTACTGCCTTCATCATCCGAAGTCTTCATCACCACTGTACTGTCACAGCCATCCCTGTCTCCTGTAAGTTTGAGCAGCTTTGTCGTCCCTCCTACTTTCTGGCCTCTGCCCTTCAACAAACTTGGGAGGCCATGAGGGGAAAAGTCTGCGAATGGGCTGAGTGTTTGTAGGAAGGTAGGATCCATCTGCATGACTACCCCCACTTTTTGCCTGGTGTTAAGCTGTTATTGGACTAGTCTGACAGTGATCCTTTTAATCAGGACCCCAGTCTATCTGCTTTCTCCCTAAAATTGCTGTGTTCAGTACTTAGATACATCCCAGATTGGATACTGGGGTACCCTTGTCAGCCCCTAGTATATGGTACCCATGTACCCAGGGCATAGGTACACCAGAGGTCTCCCATGGGCAGCAGCATGTATTATCCACCCATGAGAGGCCATTCAAAATGGAACTACAGGCCTGCCATTGCTGCCCGTGTAAGTTGGTGCATGCACCACTTACTAAAGATATAGGTTTACTATATCTAAGGGTCACTGCACTTAAAACGTATAAGTCACCCCCATAGCAGGCCTTTACAATCCTGAGGGCAGGGTGCTTGGTTCTAAGTGAGAGGGTGCCCCTGCATGAGCTGGACAACACTGCAGCCTACGGAGTCCATTCTCCCGGGTTGTCAGTGAAGCAACCATATACTATATAGAGGGGCATCGCGTAATCGCGCGATGACCATCTCGAAAATGGCTGCAACTAATCCTGTCATATTTGGTATCAAACATGTTGGAATCATATCCCCCCCCCCACTGTAAACGGTGTGGAGGTATGATTCCAAGCACAGGTTGAGCCCTCTGTTAGGCTCTCAGTGTTCCCTGTGCCAGCCTTCTAGTCCCAGACAGCACAAAATTATTTCTGCCGACCAGAGACATTTTTCTGCCCACCTGCTGCTGAGCCAAGCTCGAGCAGGGGAAGGCCAAACGATAGGCATCCTGTGCATAGTCCAGTTCAAACCATTCTTCTGAGCCATTGGCTCTTGCTCTGGCACGAAACTGGACAAAGGACATGGGAGTAACCTACCCCCCCTCTCCTGGGAGAGTCCCCTGAATCTTCCCAACTCTTTCTTAGGGTACTTAAGGACTTACCTAGGTGTAGGTCCCTAGATTCGTCATGGGATAAAATTCAGAACTGAAACCACTGCACTTCTACCGTCTGGGTACTCTGGACTTCACTGGACTTCGTTTATGCCTGACTTGATCTTTTTTCCAGTCTGCTGCATCGTCTGTGCCATAGTAACAACCAAACAAAACCACCCCAATGCCGAACGCCCTCAGGGACACCAGTCTTGGTCCCAAATGGGCAAGCAAATTACACCAGCTCTAATGCGGGAGAGCAGCATGTTAGCCTGGCGGCTTCTGAATCCTCCAACTCTGAAATGCACTCTGTCCCTATGCCACCTCTTTCTAAGAGAGAGCGCAAACGCCAGCGCAAACAAAGAAATAAACTTAAAACCAAACAAACATCTGCCCCTCAGAAATGATTTCCTGTGTTCTTAACGACATCTAAAAAGGCAGGTGTTAGCACTCCATCACCACCCTCAACTTGTATAGATGTCATTCATAGTGACTCAAAAGGGGGCTCACCCCTAAGTCCCTGTCAACAGCCCTCTACAAGCGGTTGGGACCCAAGTATGCCATCTGGTCTAGCAGGGGCACCTGCCCAAACAGCGGGACCAGATCCGCAGCCTGATACAGAAAAACTAAGGCCTCCACTCAATGATCCCTCCACTCTGAGGCTCATAGGCACGGAATCACATCCCCAATCAGGTCTTCAACCCCTCCTGGCAGAGCAGGAAAAACTTAACATTGATATTATTCCTTTAAAAACAATCTTCACCCATAAACCAACACCTCCGCTAAGCAGGCAGGCCATGAGGCTAGGACCTCAACACCAGTCCTTACCCCAACGAGGAGTAGATCTAGGGACCCCACCCGACAAAGCCCCCCGCCCAAGATGGCCAGTCAAACAGTCATGCACACTTGGAGTTTGCAAACCACTCCGCCCCCTGTCCCTCCAGCCCCGCCACAGCCTAACCCAGCCCGAACCTAAGAAAAATAAAATGATAATAACAGCGTTATTATCATTTTATTTTTCCTGCTTTGAGACCAGTGGGGCTACGCTCCTCCGCCTTAGTGGATTTAAGGCTGAAAGATAACATTCAGTCTACTATCACAAAATTCTTCATGAAGAGGCCATTCACTCCATCTGTTATATCCCATCAAAAGCTCAGACCAAGGCTCCTGTATACACATCTTCTAGACAACAGTGTGGAAGAGCAACCCCCCTCGTTCCAGGAAATAAATTGCGCTACAATCTTTCTTCATTCTTCAGAACTAGATGCAATTGAGAAATTGTAACTCAGAAAATAGTTGACAATGTCAAGCACAATTTTCAAGTGGTTGTCACTGTTTCTTGAAAGATTTAGTCATTGCATAAAAATTGCCAATACAATTTCCAATACCGCAGATCTTTACCAAAGTGGTTCGCTAGGCTCAATACATTTCCCATTCTATTCATCATTTACATCGCTTAAATGTACCTCTAACCACTATCCTAACAATAGATTTACATTAGCTGTCATTTCTATGCAGTGTTACATAAAAATCTGTTTTACAGAAGGCATAGTGGTGCCAGCCCAACTCCTCAACAAGTGTTACAGCAAACGGAACGGAATGCTGACAATGCAAACATTCTCCCCAGTCAAAAGAGCTGGGTTAAATCCATTGTTATTTTGCCCACTACGCCACCCCAATATGGACCCAGCCATATGTAAATCCCTGTGCCCCCTGGGCTCCGTCCAGACCGAACTGCTTCGCCAGGTCCTCCCTGGAACTGAAACAAGCATCCTGGGACCGGTTTCAGGGTATGTCACCCTTCTTCAGCCAGGCTAGCTTAAATCCAGTGGCACAGTGAGCAAGGGACCCACTTCTAGGCATACCCATCCCACTTAGGACGAAAAGTGTTACAGCAAAGAAATGATGGACGGATTGCTGAAAATGCAAACATTCACCCCCAGTCAAAAGATCTGGGTTAAATTCATCGTTCTTTTCCCACTACGCCACCCCAGTATGGACCCAGCTATATGCAAATCAGTCTTGACTCTGTGCCCCATGGGAACAGTCCAGACCGAACTGCCAGGCCAGGTCCTCCCTGGACTGGAAACTGGACTGGAAACAAGCATCCTGGGACCGGTTTCAGGGTATGTCACCCTCCTTCAGCCAGGCTAGCTTGAATCCAGTGAGCAAGGGACCCACGTCTGGGCATACCCATCTCACTTGGGGCGAAAAGTGTTACAGCAAACAAATAATGGACGGAATGCTGACAATGCAACATTCTCCCCCCAGTCAAAAGATCTGGGTTAAAACCATCATTCTTTTGCCCACTACGCCACCCCAGTATGGACCCAGCCATATGCAAATCAGTCTTGACCCTGTGCCCCATGGGAACAGTTCAGACCGAACTGCCAGGCCAGGTCCTCCCTGGATTTGCAGTTGAGTGAGGAGGAAACATGGCGGCCAGCGTGTAGCGGATCGCGGGTGAGCTCCCAGAGTGTTCGTTTTCGTGATCCTGTAATGCGAATGGGTAGGATCGAAATATTTCTGCCCGGAAAACTCTGAAGCTATGCAGTACCTATTTACGCTGTGAAAGCCGTTCAGCTTACCGGTCTTCAGCTGTCTTCAGCCGCCTCTTCCAAAAAGTTCAGAGCGGTGGGTGGTGTGTGGTGTGCTGTGCGAGGTCTCTGGCACTGTGGGTCGTTTTCGCCTCGGCGCTCCGGCACTGTTCGCCGCTGCTCACTGGTTTTGCAGCAACGGAAGCATTTGGAATACTTCCTTGCTCTGGTGGGAGGCTGCCATCCTTGATTGCAGCAGCACGGCGGGAGCTTCAGTTTCGAACTTCGGTTTCGGGCTTCAGCTTCGGCGTTGCTAATCGGCCTGCAGTGGCTGCAGCTCCCCCGGCCTTGAGTTTGGTGCAAGCAGAGGCGAGTGGGTTCCGGCGTGGTAGAGGTTGTCTGGTGTGGCGAGGTGGAGGCGGAGCATGGAGGCGGTGGCAGAGAGAAGTGGCCAGCTCGGTGTGGAGAGCAAGGCCACTGGTAACAACGGCAATACGGCGCCAGAGTAGGCGTGGTGCAGGGCAGCCATGGAACTGCGTAGAGGCGCAGCGGCTAGGATCCCCTTTCGAGGGGTAGGAGGTAGAGGAGGTGGCTGGGAAGACGGGCTGCAGGAGATCATCTACAGAGAGAGAACCAGTCTGATAAAATCGTACTATCTATTGACTGTAGGCAGAACTGTGTTGATCTGCTGCCGGGTGAGGTAGAAGAGAAGGCAGTTCCTGATCAGGTTGACTCCATTAGCTTTGATAACATCAGAGGCAGGGGGAAGGCAGTACATGAAGGTGCACCCATAGTGGGTGGGTCTAGGTTTACGCTCTGCAGTTCCGCAAAGGTAGTGGAAAAAGGGGCTAGTCAGCAGGCACACGGACCATCAAACCAGAGGGAGACTTCTGTGAAGCGAGACAGGAGGTTGAAAGGAGAGAAGTGGGAAGGAGGAAAGAAGGTTATTAAGGTGGATGGAGTGTTGGTAGATAGGATAGAGGAGTGTGTGAGTTCTGAAACAGCACATACCTCATTTAAGAATTTGTTACCCCCTGAACCTAAGACAAAAAATAAAAAGTCTTCATTAAGGAAAGGGTCGCAGGTCCCTAAAATAAAAATGACCCCATCTTTGAAAACGTACTTTAAAGTTTTACCAAAAATTCTAATTCTGGGTGAAAACACGATGGCGGGTGTGAATCCTGGCCAGGAGAAGGAATCCATGAAATGGCTAGTAACCCCTGAAAGCCACCCAGATGATCCCGGTATGCTGGGTCAAGGAGATGGGGTAGAAAAATCTCAGATAACTTCTGACTCCGATACTGACAGAGGTAGCCAGCCTTCCAGTAAAAATCGAGATAGCCTAGTTCCTATTTCTGCGGACCCCGCACAGATCTCTTACCACCCACAGAAGGATGATGCTACTGTTGGAGCACTCTTAGCAGTAAAAACAGGTTCGAAATATCAGAGTCGATTCAGTCTGAGATAAAGAAGGCCTGTGAAGTTATGGAAAAGAAGATAGACGTCCTCAGCAGTAGAACTACAACATTGGTAAAGAAGGTCAAAGAACTTAAGGAAACAGAACAGGCAAACTGCACCAAAATAGATAAACTAAGGACTGCAGAGAAAGAGAACTTGGACTTGGTAGAAAGGCTGGAAAATTTCCAGAGGCGAAATAACTTAAAAATCCTGAAAGTACCTGAAGGCAGAGAAGGTGATGATATCAAGACATATGTAGTTAAACTGATTAAGAATAAGCTTCAGATGGAGGAGTCAGGAGAGGAGATAGCGAAAGACATACATTGAGCCCATAGGGATCCCTTCAGATTCAATACAAACAGGTCCAAACCCAGGAAAAACTTAATTAACTTTTTAACACTCTCTTTAAAAGAGAAAATACTGTCGAAAGAACTGGGGATGAAATCTATCGAGGTGGATGGTGCCAGATACGTGATTAGTTCAGATGTTTCTGCCACCACCTCTAACAGGCTGTGGGAGATGGGACAAAGGATTGACAGGCTAAAGAGTCTAGGAGCCTCGGTACAGCTGAGTTTTCCTGCTTTTTTAAAGGTTATGTTAAATAATAGGATGCACATTTTCCACTATGTAGAGAAGTTGGACGAATTCATTAAAAACCTACAACCGGGTGCTTAGATAATTTCTCCTGAACTGTATTATATCAACATTACATTACACTATTTTAGAAGTAATACACCATTGTGATAGGGCGTAAAGTTTGCATCTTAAGGGTATGCATTTCATAAATTTAATAATAAGATAATCAGCAAAATTAAGATGTATTTTGATATAATTCCTACCTATTATACCTATTTTCAATACCACGTGCACTCCGGGGGGGAAACACCCATATGGCCTTGGGTCATGAGGAAATAGGGGGGGTTCCCATGGGGGGTATAGGGAAGCACAGGGTAGGGAGCAGAGGGAAAAAAGACAAAAAAAGATCCTCTATTGTCTCTATAAAGTTTTTTGTATTGATAAGGAGTCTGGAACTTTGGTGCTGTTTCTCGGACCTTCTTGAAGATAGGTGAGAAGGGTGGGAAAGTAATGAAAATCAAAATGTTGTCCTGGAATGTCAACGGTCTTAGGGTACGAGGGCAGCGGTACAGAAATCTACAATATCTGAAAGACTGTCCAGCCCAGATCATCATTTTACAGGAAACCCACCTGTCGGAGGAGGAGGCCTTGGATCTTTTTGGGGCCCAAAACTGGATCTCTCAGGCAGTGTGTACACCCCATACAGGTGTAACAAAGGGAGTGGCGATCTTAGTAAGAAGAGGGGCACAGGTGGTTCTTCGGGGACAGATTTCTGGTAAAGCTGGAAGGTGGTTAATTGTCAAAGCTAAGATCCTGGGGCAGGCCTTTTCTTTAGTGGGATATTACGGCCTGAACAGGGATGACGTTTCTCTTTTAGGAGATTTGCTAGCTACATTAATAGAAGTTCCCGATCCAATCAACATGGCAGGGGACTTCAATGCTGTTATAGACTACTCTTTAGTCTACTTTTTAGATAGAACTTCAAGCAGCAGAGCTTCTGTTAACCAAAAAATGTCCACACTTAACATGCAAATTATGTCTCAGCTGGGGCTTTGTGACATCTGGAGGCAGAAGGTAGGGAAAATAAAAGTCTTTACCTTTTATAATCAAAAATATAGGCACCAATCTAGGATTGATTGCTTCCATATAGATAGTGATCTGGCAGATTGTGTCCAGAAGGTTGAGCATGTGGGAGTCCATCTGTCAGACCACTCAGCGGTGGTCCTACATTTGAAGTCACGAGAGAGAATCACTAATTCCAGATGGACTCTAGACCGTACAATTTTGCAAGAAGAAGCAGTTATGGCAGCTCTATCTAGGGAGTCAGAAGAGTTTTTCCATCTTAATCAGGGGTCAGCAGCACATGGAATAACTTGGGATGCTTATAAAGCTTTTTTGAGGGTTAGATTAGGGACATTGGCAGCTGACAAAAGACGCAGTTACTACAAAGAAGTTTCAACTGTTGAGGAACAGGTTCTAGCCCTCGAGAAAGACCTGACTGATCCCATGATAGATGAAGAAGCCCAGGAAAGTCTGTTTAAAAAAGTACAAGAAGTAAAAGCTAAGCTGGCAGTAGTCATACAAGAAAGGGTAAGAAGGAAATGGGATGCTAGCAGATTGGCTCACTTCGCATATAGTGAAGGCTGCAGCAAGCTGCTGGCCTGGAAGGCCAAAAAGGAGCAGGTGAGAAGCAGGATAGTATATAACAACATGTAAGGGCAGTTCCCAATGATATAAAGGATCAAAAGGTTCAAATAGTACAAAAATGCCCACAGAGCTGTTGTTTGTATTCACATTATTTTATTGTCATTTATATAAAAAAATTCATAGAGACAAGTTCATATTTCAATGAGTAGGACAACAATTATATCTCATGTAGTGTCAACCTGGAAACATAGAGAACAATAAAACAAATACATACACCAGTCATTCATTCTACCAGTCTCAAACTCACTAACACACCGATGCAACCATAAAAATTCAAACACCTCATACAACTCTCAACAGCCAGATAGAAAGAAGCGCCGACGCGCGTTTCGGAATAGTGCCACAGTGTGGAATTCCTTCATCAGGGCGCCAGTAATTCATGTAACTACGGGCCACAAAGTCTTCCAGATATCCGGGTGGATAATTTTTAGAACATATTCATAAGTTCTGGGCAACACAACAGCTTGTCTGTGGGCAAAACAAAAATTGATAAATAATTACAGAATAGACGTTCAAACAGTACAAAAAAAGGGGGGGGTTTGGTCAGTACATGAAGTGAAGCATTTCAGAACGCAGCCTAAATCCACACAGGCTGAATACATGCAGTCCACAGAGGTTAGATTACCAAGCTTCATACATAGCGATATATGCACATTAACATAGAAGCAGGATAGACCAGGTTAAACAGGAAGAAACTGAGGATCTTATTAGTGACATCAGGGAGATCGAGCATGCTTTTTACAGCTATTAATACGGGATATACCAAGAAGATCTAAAATCCACTCAAGGTGAGGTTGAAGCTTGGTTGGGACAGGGCTCAAGCAGTACCCTTTCAGCAGAGAAGAGTAGGCAGCTGAATCAGGAGATTGGGGAAGGGGAAGTAGATACTGCATTAAAACAAGGTAAGAAAGGTAAAGCCCCTGATCCCGACGGTCTACCGCTTGAGGTATACAAAGTACTGGCCAGTGTATTAAAACCTATCCTTGTAGAATTCTTTAACAAGTTCTTTATGAAGGGGGCTAATTTGCCAGCCTCATAGGACGAGGCTAACATCTCCCTAATTTTGAAGCCAGGAAAAATCCCAGAAAACTGTGATTCGTATCAACCAATATTTTGCTGAATTGTGACTATAAGATCTTCGCAAAGATATTGGCCGATAGGTTGAATGGTCCAATGGCGGAGTTGATCCATATGGATCAAAAAGGTTTTATTCGGGGTAAGTCTTTGAAGGAGTGGACCTTCTCGTTGATAGGTTCGATTGACCTGGCTTCTGCTTATGAGCTTCCACTCGTGGTAATAACTTTAGATGCCACTAAAGCCTTCGACCGGGTAAATTGGGTTTATCTGTGGACCATGGCAGAATCTGTAAATCTTGGCCAAAACATTTGTAGAACATTGGAGGCTATTTATAGGACCCCAAGAGCTAGAGTGCTAGTTAATGGCTCCTTGACATATCCGGTTCTCATCAGCAGGGGAACGAGACAGGGGTGTCCCTTATCGCCTCTCCTATTTAATTTATATATTGAGCCCCTAGCCAGGAAAATAAGGGAGGATTTGGAGATTGTACCTTTTCAGTATGAGGGCTGGTGCTAGAAATTGGGCCTCTATGCTGACGATATTCTCATTTTGTCGAATAACCTACAAAACACCCTAAGCCGTATTACAGCATTGACAACAGACTTTGGGAACATTTTGGTCTCTGAAATAAATGAGAATAAGACAGAGGTCGGGACCTGGAATTTGGAAGTAGGGGAAGCACCCAATAGGGAGGCAATGAAGGTATCTGGGAGTCATGATTCCACAAGACATCTCCAAATTAGGAAGCGCTTAAAAAGCTGCACGGTCAAATCAGTAGCTTTATTTGGTCAAGCAAGGGACCCAGAATAGCCTGGAAGAAATTGAGAAGGAGGGTGGAGAAAGGGGGCATAGCACTACCAGATCTGCTTTTTTATTCATGGGGCTTTCTATTAAAAAATGGGAAAATGTTGCTGAACACACCTACAATTTCAGAGATTTGGAGACTACTGGGAGTAATGCAAGGCAGGAGCCAGGGGGTAGCGTCGGCTTTAAGTTTAAATATGCAGACCCTAAATATTTTAAGAATGTCCGGCTAAAGATTTTGAGAGGCCTGGCTGAGACCTGGTATAGGGTCAGAAAAATCTAAAAATTCCATATTTCAGTCAAATGGCTCCTATTTGGGACTCACCTGGTTCACCGGCCTGGACAAAAGATGCGCTAGCTCGACCTTTGCGAGAAGCTTGCCTAACGAGGTGGAACCATATCACCCAGGATGGTCTTTTAATAAGTTGGGAATCGTGTAACCACCTCTCGGAACAACAAATGTCCAGATTCAAATACAAGCAAATATATATCGTTGGTTTCAAGATCCAGGTACAGTGATAGGAAGTGCAAACAAATTGGAGGTTAGACTTCTGAATGAGTCTGTACTTAAAAAGGAGCTTACAACAATATACTGGCTGATGGTGGAATTAGAAGATGGGGCCTTCACATTACCAACGGAACTGTGGGGAGACTGCTTGCTGGAGTCTTCGCTGGAAAATAAGTGGCAAGTATCAATGGCTATGTTATTTAAAATAGTAAAACCAGCACACCTAAGAAGAAACCAACTTTTTTCCATCCATAGAGCTTACTAGATGCCCCAGAGGTTGTCAAAGGTCGGGAGCAGAGGAGATTTGATCTGTCCCAGGTGAGGTAGCCCAAGAGAGGATGATGTTATGTTATGTTATGTTATGTTACTGGGGGTTTTGTAAAGCGCTCAGCTGCTCAAAGAGCGTCCCGGCGCTGTAGATCCTCACACAAACACCAGCAACTAACAAAAACAGCCATGCGGCACCAAACATCACAAACGGCTTACAGAGCAAAGAGCTAGGTTTTAAGTCCCTTTCTAAAAGCAGCCAAATTGGAGCACGTTCGCAGCGTCAAGGGCAGAGTGTTCCAGAGACGGGGGGCAAGGTAGCTGAAAGAGCGGCCTCCACACCGCACACGTCTCACTGACGGCACAATGGCATTGGCCAGGGCAGCCGACCTCAAGGGTCTAGATGGTAGATAGAAGTTGACCCTTTTCTGCAAATAACCAGCGCCAAAATTGTGAAGCGCCTTAAAGGCTATAGTTAAGGCCTTAAACGCAATGCGCTTCCGAATCGGCAGCCAGTGCAGAGTCACAAGGAGGTTGCTCGCCCTGGCTCTTCTGGTAAGACCAAAGATTGCCCTGGCTGCCGAATTTTGGACTACCTGCAGACGAGTCAACAGATATTCAGGAAGGCCAAGGTAAAGGATGTTAGCATAGTCCAAGCGTGACCCTATCAGGGCCTGCACCGTAATCTTCTTGTGCTCCAAAGATAGATACGGCAGAAACTTTCTTAACATCCTTAATATGGCAAAACACTTCCCCGTCAGGCCAGCTACCTGGGCCGTAAAGGAAAGAGTGTTATCAACCAACATGCCCAGGTTCTTAGCTGTAACAGAATCGCTGGCAGGGGGGAACATGTTCGCAGGCCACCAGTGCCTCCATCTTGAGTCTGCAGGACAACCAAAAAACAATATCTCGGATTTGTCCGAGTTGCATTTGAGGCCGCTTTTTCCGAACCAGTCAAACACAAACTCCAGACATTTCCGGATGGCCACTCCGTCGAAATCACAGCCCCTGTCACAGGTGAACAGGAGCTGCGTATCGTCCGCATAGGACACGATCTGAGCCCCTAGCTCCTCCGCTCGAGCCGCCAAAGGTGACATAAAGATATTAAAAAGGGAGGGGCTGAGTATGGAGCCCTGCGGGACCCCAACCTCCAGCTGCGGCATAGGGGCGGCAAATGGGGGGGCCCAGATCGTTTGTCTGCGGTCGGCCAGAAAAGATTGAAACCATTCGTACATATGTTTGTGGAGTGCCCGGAGATCCAGCCGTTCTGGAATGATGTGATTAGGGTTCTGTCTACCGTGCTGGATATGGACTTTAAGGTAAGCGTCTTGTTGGTTATTTTTGGAGGGATAGACTCCCCTGCAACTATAATGAATAAAAAAAGCAAGGCTGCTTTTTTACTCCATTCTGTTGGCACGCAGAGAAATTTGTAAACAGTTGATAGCCGCATTCCCTCCGAAGCTCACTGATTGGCTAATCTCTATTAAATATGTTGCCAGGCTGGATATGATGGCCTTTAAAAAGCATGATTTCTGGTCTCCCTTAATAGAGTGGTGTGAGCAATGAATGAGTAACGAAGTCCGATGACTATGCCTTCGTGCCTCGTCTGGCCATTTGGTCCCCCCCTTTTGATTCCTGTTCTACGTTTTGGCGCATGGGGGGAAACAGGGGAGAGACAATGAGGGAACATAAGATGGAAGACGGTGCTTCAAACAAACAAGGGCGCAAAGGGTAGAAGCCAGAATCCTCCTTTTTCCTATCTCTGTCTCCCTGTTCCCAGCACAAAAGGACAAGACACTAGTCACAGTGCAAATGGAATGGAGTCGTTTTCAGAGGCAAATGAGGACATAGAAAATACAAAATAAAATGTTTAAAAAGAGACTGATTTGCATATGGCCAGGCCTAAACTGGGGTGGCATGGTGAGCAAAAGAATGATGGATTGGTTCTGCATTCTGTCCATCAATTGTGTATCTTTTGCTTTCTCGCCCTATGTGCACCAGATATGCCCAGACGTGGGTCCTGGGCTCACTGTACCACTGGAATCAAGCTATCCTGGCAAAGGAGGGGTGAAACCCTGAAACCGGTCCTAGGATGCTTGTTTCTGGTCCACGGAGGGCCTGGCTTGGCAGTTCGGGCTGGACTGTTCCCATGAGGCATAAGGTCAAGACTGATTTGCATATGGCCAGGTCTAAACTGGGGTGGCATGGTGAGCAAAAGAATGATGGATTTAACCCAGATCTCTTGACTGGGGGTGAATGTCTTGATTGGTTCTCCATAAATTGTGTATCTTTTGCTGAACTTCTGAACAAGGCTCAGTTATAGATGTCCTTGCCTCATTTGACATGTAACCCAATAAAAATCTAATTCAATCTCATCAACCCACCTAACAGCAGTATTTCATTGCAAAACTAGCTAGAAAATCCTTTTCTCGCTATGAACCTGATCTTGCCAAAACCCAATCCTTGTTGACTTCACGAAAACCCTGTGCTTCTGTCTGGACAAGCTCCTGAACCATCAGTAACATTGAGAAATATACATATTTCCAACATAGGCTGCTTAGAAGTGTAAACAACCCATCCCAGAACAAAACGTACAAGCTCATTATTCAGGCCCTAGTTCTATATATACCCTATTATGTCAACTCCCAAATTTTACAGATTCTCAAAGTACACCTGGCTCTCCTCAAGCCAGCATTAAAGGTGACAGCCAGACTGGTCTTAGCAGCAAGACATTTGATCATATACTTCCCATTCTGATCTGCCGGAACTGGCCTCCCGTCGAAGAAGGAAATAATGCAAACCGGTATTTATCACTCAAAAGGCATTGCATGAAGGCACTCTGACATAACACACCAGGACATTACAAATCTCAGTAAGACAGCGTCATTTAAGGAGCTCGGGCTCTGTCATTTCTGCCATTTCAACTTTGAAAAAAAGTCTAAAATGCTCAAGCAGTTTTTGTCACAAAATAATTTAGTACTCGCATATTTGAGTTATATCATCCTATCAGCTTTTCAAAAAAAAAATAAAGAACCTGTTACTCAAACATCACTTCCCCTTCATACTGTATAAACCTAACATCCCCTCGTTTCTGCAGCATTGTCAATGAAGATGTTTTTCTTCTGGCTGTTTACTGTTGATACATTTTTTTCTTACTTTAAAAAGCTTTATTTAAACAAAAATCAATTACAAAAAGTAAGTCATACAAAATGTCTTAAAATAAGTAACAACAGATGTGATGGGCAAAACTGAACAGAGTAGAAAGCTGTTTACAGTTTTACATTAACAAAGGGAGGGGAGGGGTAAAGGGTTTAATATAATTAAACAACTCGAGGATCGAGTAATATTGCATATTAATAATAAATGAAGTAGAGATAAAAATTTCAAAAAACTGTATTTTAATAAAAAAATAATCTAGAATAAAAGGTAGAGAAATAACAATTTACAGAAGTTTAACATTTTCAGAACGTTTGGAAGATACAACTTCGTTATTTGCAAATTTGTTTAAATAGTTAGTTAATGGTAACAAATACAAGTCTCTATTGGCAAGTGGATTGTAAGAGGAGGCAAAAGCAATGTCCAATCCATTATAATGACAACGATTATTCCACCATGACTTAACTGAGAGTTTTGTTTGAGCATTTCCAGTTTGATGTAATTTGCTGAAAGGCTAAAGCCAACATGAGATCAAATAGGCCTTTTTCATATGGGGACAAATCCAAAGATTCTAATAATTACCTGCAAAAAGTATATCATTAGCCATGGACATATGTAAATTAAAGATTTGGGATATGAGAGACCATATATCCAGCCAAAAGGAGGCTACATTAGGACAGGAAAATAAAATCAGCTAAAGGGGATTTACAGGACCAGCAAGAATTACTGTTAGTGTGTGAAAATGTAGCTGTTGATAGGGGGGTGAAATATAATCTATGATATAGAAAAAATATAGATTGAGTAGTAGAAGCAGACCTATAGATTTTTAATGATCTTGCCCATATTTTCTTCCAGAAATCAATGCTCCACACGCAACCCAATTCCGTTTACCAAGCAAGTTCCAATTTTGTTTTAGAACGGACAGGATCTGGAATGGAAAGGCGCTTGTAGATCAAGTAAGCCTTTGGAAATAGCAATATTTTTTTAATGGTTCAGCTGAAGGTGGGGGGGATCAGGTGGGAAGGAGTATGATACATCTAGAATTATCTCCATAAGAGTTGAGAACTTCTGCCATAAATAACGTGGACAATTGAAAGTAGCTTGAAAATGAGGGAAAGAACAAGGGATCCTACATATCTCGGACCCAAACAATACACCAAAGTCTCCAAGTTTTCCAATAGAGGGGTCTATTATTAATAGTAATATGATGATTATACCAAAGATGAGATTGCAGGAAACATTCTCTAGTATAAATCCTTGGTTGAAAATGAGGTCTGTGTGGCAAAAAAGTGGAAGACACATAATGTTTGCCTTTGCAGTAAAAGTAAGAATTTCCTTAATAGAGAAAGGAGCAACTAGAGATCGCTCTATTTTAGCCCATGACGGTGTGTAAGGTGTGATGTCTATAAGAAGCCATTTGGATGCTTGCATCAGGCAAAAAGCCGTATGATGGAGTCAAAAGTCAGGACATTTTACTCCTCCATTAGCTTTTGGTTTTTTGAGAAGTTTCAAGGAAATTCTAGGTTTCTTATCGTGCCATAAGAATTTAGAAAGAAGGGGAGTCAAATCTTTTGAAATATATGGAAGGAATACAGATGGGTATCATAGAAAGAATGTATAATAAGATAGGAGTAATCATCATCATAGAATCAAGACGGCCTCACCATGAGAGGGAAAGAGGGTTCCAGGAGGAAAGAAGTTTGGAAATACGGTCAAGGACCACTTTCATTTTGAGTTATCTGAATTTAAAATGCAATTAATAAATCAGATGCCTAAGTATTTAATTTTAGAGTTGTTCCATCGGAAACCAGTCAAATCAAAATGGTGCTTTCTGTCTTATCGGAATTAATTTTTTACCCAGAAAAATCCCAAAATTCTTGCAATAAAGAGGGAATAGAGGTTTCGGGATTGGAAATAAAGAGCAAAATATCTGCATAGGCTGACAATTTCAAATGGAATTCTCCATAAGTAAATCCAGAGATAGAAGAATTTTGATGACTACAAGACAAAAAGGGTTCAATAGATAAAACGAATAAAAGAGGGAACAGGGGACATCCCCGACAAATCATCCATTGTAATGGAAAAAATTGAGACATAAGACCATTAATTAAAACAGAGGCAGTAGGGGACGAATAAAGTAAAGAAAGAAGGGAAATACATTTGGGGCCAAAACCATGCCAGTTTAGGGTTTTAAATAAAACCTTCTCCGCATCAATAGATACTGCCGGTAGAGAATAGAAAAGAGTGGAAGCTTTATTCAGGACATTGAAAAACATTCAAGAGTTATCAGAAGTTAATCTGCTTTTAACAAAGCCACATTGTTCTGGATCAATTAGAGCAAGCAAAAGAGGTTTGAGACGTAGGGCAAGGATTTTTAGCAAAGATTTTGTAATCAACGTTTATAAGGGAGATAGGACGATAACTCTTACAAAGTTTTGGATCAAGACCTTCCTTGTGAATTAGGCAAATTGTAGCTTCTAAAAAAGTACCATTTGCCCTACGAGTGTTACAAAAATGTTGGAAGACATGTAGAAGTTTAGGAAGTAATAAGTTTGAGAAGTGTAGATAAAATTCTACCGTAAATCTATCTGGACCTGGAGTTTTCTCTTTTTTAAGTGAATTTAGAGCTTTAGATATTTCTATACTTGAAAGATCTGACTCGAAAGCATCGAAATCAAGATTTCCATGGATAGAAGGAGTAACTTGGGCAAGATAAGTATAAATCAAAGTAGATGCAAGAGATTCCGCTGTATATAAGGATTTATAGAATTTCACATATTCATCTAAAATATCCTGCTCTTTAAAAAGGTGTTTTTCACCTGGAGTTTGGATAGAATCTATCAACACACATTCTTTTCGAGCTTTGAGGTAATTAGCCAAAAGCTTGCCTACTTTGTTTCGTCTGCCATACTAATGGCCATTACTATGTAGAGGAATAGATGAAGCATTATCAGTGGTTAATTTGTTGAAATCTAGTTTTGCACGAACAAGCTCTTGTAAGTTAGAATCAGAGGTGGAAGAATAAAAATTATGTTCTAGACGTTTAATATGAACTGATAAGCTATTATGTTGAGCACGGTTTTCTTCTCTTTCTTGGAGACAAAATGTATCATGAAACAGTGAGCAGCATCTTTAAATGCGTCCCATATCAATGAAGTGGAATAATTTGGATCACCATTTAAGAGAAAAGAATCTTCAGCAAAAGAGGTGAAGGAAGAGAAAAAGTTTGGATCTTGTAAGAGAAAATTATTGAACCTCCATCTAGAAGACCTTGGGTATGACCAGAGCAAATCAACATCTGTAATCACTAGGGCATGATCAGAAATTACAATAGGTTCAATTGAAGAAGAGATGAGATTTTGAGATATATGTTTGGAGAGGACGATGTAATCTAACCATGTAAAAGAGCCATGAGGAGGGGAGAAAAAAGAAAATTCTGTTACATCTGGGTTACATAAATGTCCGGCATCAACAAGATGTGTCTGAGAGATTGTGTTATGAAATTTCTTATGAGCTTTATGATGGATAAAACAAACTTGGGATTTGCGGTCTATAAATGGATCTATAATCTGGTTGCAATCACCTCCTAAAATAAAAAAATAATCTTTATATTGGGTAATTTGTTTGTAATATTAGGCAAGAGGAGTAGTCTGTTGAGTTGGACCATGAACATTAAATACAGTCAAAGAAATATTATTGATAAGTAACTTAACTAATAACCATCTACCTTCTGAGTCTATGTCTTGAGAAACAACAGAACAATATTACCTTTTGTGACTTAGGATAATTACACCATTTTATTATTGAAGGTAGGAGAAACAAGTCAACCCAACTCCGCTTGAGCTTTAAAGCCTCTAATTCTGTCAAATGCGTCTCGTAGTAAAACTAAATCTGGATTATAGGAGACCAAATGAGCAAGTATTCTCTGCCATTTTATGGGATTAATAAAACTTTTCACATTCTAGGATACAACTCTGAATGTGGATAAATATATAAAGCAACACAATCAACAGTAATAAACAGAGAGAAGTAGAATACTGTTAAAGGGAAAGAGAACAGAACAAAGAAGGGTAGTATAGAAGTTAAAAAGGAAAAAGGAAAGGGTAATAGGTAAGACGTTAAGAGAAGACAGTACATGCCAACCATTGAAAAAAAATATATAACTGCAAATGAAAGTAAAAAAGGACTGAAAACTGTAATACGTACCTTCAGGGGAGAACAGTAAGAAAAATTCAAGGAGTGGCAACAGACATGTGAAGACGACACATCCAATCCGGGAGAATGTTCCAGAATGGGGAACGATATAAGAGGAGCAGGAAATTGATAAACAAGAAATTACAATGGGAAAATCTGTAAGAATATGAAGATAAAGTTAACATGTTATGAGGCAAATATTAAAACAACCTGCAAAAGAAAAAGTTAACATGTTATGAGGTAATTATTAAAACCAACCTGCAAAAGACAAATAGCAAATTAATCTGCATAGACCAAACATGATAACAATAAGAAAGAAAACCAGTGGGAGGATTCCACCCCTTAGCAACAAAAAAGGAGTTACTCCACTGAGTGTGAGGAGTGTTATGATATGCCCATACTTAATTTCTCTGAAATCCTGTACAGACATACCACAAGTCACCACTGTTTGTATTGCCTTGTTGAGCAATCTATTAATCCTCTGAACAGCTCCATTAGAATTGGGACTGTATAGTGCCTCAGTATAATGTTTTATACCTTTGTCTGTAAGGAAAGATACGAATATTTCAGAAACCAATTGTTTGCCACTATCAGTCATCAATTCTAGGGAATAACCTTCCAAAACAAAGGCTTTTCCTAAAAATTCAGTAGCTACTTGAGTGTTTCTTTCATGTGAAATCTCATAATAGACCCATTTGGTAAAACAATCAATCAGCACTATCATATACTTAGACCATTCTGATAATTTAGATTGGGTCCAGAAAAATCTAATGCCAATTTACTCAATGGGCTGTCTGGAAAAGGAGTAGTCACCAATGGAGTTTTCTTCATCTTCCAGTGTTTGTTGAAAAGCAAACATTCTTCACACCTGTCAACAAAATACTTCAGATGCTTGTTTTCATAGGACAACAAAAATGAAGCATCAAATTCTTATTTTGTGGATGTAGTTCCCAAATGTCCGGAATGTGCTAACTTAATAATTTTAGTTTTTAGATTTTCCGGTGGAACACATTTGCCATCTCTTGAGTGCTGAGATGTCATTTGACAAAACAATGTAAATCCCCTTGTAACTGCTTGAGTGGTGACCACCCCTTGCTAACATAATCAAACAATTTCAACAATTTACCATTCTCTGTATATGCTTTGTTCCATTCCTCCTCATTAATAGTTCCATGACACACATCAACTACATCGATCCTAGCTACTACACTTTCAGAACCCAAATTCACAGACTCATTCATTTCTTCCATCAGAGGTAATCTAGACAAATGGTCTGCTCTGACATGTGCTCCCCCTGATATGTATCTTATCTCAAAATTGTGTTCTTGTAACTTTGAAAGAATACATATCAGTCTGGAAGAGGCTGCAGACCATCCCTTGTCACCTAGTAGATACATGAAGGGTTTATGATCTCTACATAAAACACATTTTGTTTCCCAAACATGTCTTATACTTTTCAATAGCCCAGGCACACGCTAATGCTTCTCTCTCCATCATACTGTATCTTTTTTCCACCTCAGGGAGTACCCGTGAGGCAATACTGTGGTATGTTCCTCTGTGCCTACCCTTTGGCAAAGAACTGCAGGTAGTCCTACAGCACTAGCTTCAGCAGATAATGATACACATAGATCCGCTGAAGAAGGTTTTAAAAGCAGGTGCACATGCAAGTATTTTCTTGATATCCTCAAACACTTTTTTTTTATCTTCTTCCCAAACAAATTTTTTCTTTAAAGTTTTTTAAGAGCTCCATGAGAGTTGCATACCCACTCACATATCTAGTGTAATAATCGCTAGGATGATAAATGATTTAAAAGCCTCCTTGTTTTGTGGGCAGTGTGCATTTCTCAAGGCTTTAATTAAGTCTGTAGTATTTATTTATTGTTATAAGTTAATAAAAACTGTCACAATATATTACAATTAATACAAAATAAATGTGTTTGCTTTAAGATACATGGCTTTTTTAAATGATCCCTGCACATGTTATTATAATTAATATAAGTTAATAAGATATGTTTAAAATTAAATAATTTTTTTAATTATCTGTTTTGTAAGGTCCGCTAGTTGATATTTCAAGAATACAAGATGATATAGTGTTCTTCTTCGCAGCATGTTGTTATAACATTTCCTTTGATTCTAACCAATCATAATCATCTTGATTGTTATAAAGTGGCATGTGCTTTAATTAAGTCATCCTTACTTAAGTTTCACACCTTCAGACGTTATACAGTGACCTAAATATTCAACAGAATTGGTTAGAAACTTGCACTTATCGCATGATACCGTCATACCATGGTCACTGAGAGTGACCAGCACTTTATTTCAAATACAATTGTGCTGATCAATGGTTTTAGAAAATATTTAAAGGTCACCCTGAAAGGCTTGTACACAAGGAACATCCTTAAACAAGCAATACATCAACTTCTGAAAGACACTAGTAGCTGGCGCTGGGCAGAATGGTAAACATAGATACTTAAATGCTCCGGATGAAGTAATAAATGTACTCAGTAACTGATCTGTTTTGAGGTTGATATTACTAAAGTACTTTGTAACACCTAAAGTTATCAAAACCTTGTGTATTTTAGGTAGTGGATGACATTCCACAACGATGATTATATTTAACCAATGGAAATTAACACATAGATGAATATTGCCATCTTGTCCGCACACAATTGATCCAAATGTTTCCCCAACTACTCCACATTACATAAAGGTACATCATGTACTTTGTGTGCCACAGGTATAGCTTTCTGCTTTAGAATGATCTCATGCACCAATCATTTTACAACACCTCTTTTATCTGCAAAAACATGTGGACATTTGATCTGTATAACTTCACTCACATTGTAATTCTCTCATTACAATAACATAATAGGAACACTCGTACCAGGTCTTAAAACTATACCTAATCTGCCTTGATCAATCCTCCCCGAAACATCCTTGCCCTTTACTGAAACATACATTTTGGTGTGAATCATTCTGTCCCAAAAATAAAAATTTTCCTTGGAAAATCCCAGTGTCTCAATTTCTGTGTCCCCAGAATAATACAAATGGAGTCAGTGTCAGCATCTGTCTCTCAAGTTTACCAGAAGCAATAACCTTACAATGAAGCTACTGAATTTCCAAACAGCCAAGAATGCATTCCTTGAACAAGTCACATCTGATAATCTTAGAGCTGAAGTGCGCGCTGCTGCCAAAATCGGTGCTCCCACTCATGCTCTTGTGTGATAAGCGCTTTATACCAGGGCTTGTCATAGCACAATGAAACCTTGTGCCAAAACACTAGTGTGCACTTGACCAAAGACAAACAATACTTTCAAATTGGCCTCTATAGCATGGCGTCCGTCTCTCCCTCACACAAACATTGTCCTGTTGCAAGCTAGAACTGCTCCTCCTAAGACGGCTGCCAAAACTATGACGTGGCCTGATGTGTCCCAGGCACTGGAAGCCTAACATGTGATGTGGATTGCAGGGGGCTAATACATAACGGACAGAGTCTGAGGAATCCCAGCTCCTCAGCAAAGTGGGCTTGACACTCCTCCCAAGGACTCCACAGGAACTCCTCACTAGTATTCCTCTGGGCAGTAAGGACAATTGAATTATATACCTCACCACAACCGTGACCCCAAACACTGCTCACACCAGTAAGGCAATGAGCCGCTTCTACCACTCCCCACGATTGTCGCCAATTCGTCGTAGACAGATACGCCATTACCAGACAGAGGTGAGTTCATAAAGTGTAATTTATTCAAAAGTAGGTTAAGCGGGCCCGTCAGCTTGCATCCATGCAGTAGAGCTCCAACCGTCAACTGCCCATATTGACAGAATATTAGCATTTGCAAGCATGTGTGCAATTAGATGTGGGAACGCTTAAAATACAACATTCTTATGACAGTTTAATATTATTACTGCATTCATGCATTCAAGGTTACAACAGCACACTCACAGATTCACATGTACAGCTATCAAGCCCTACACCCATGGTTAGAAAGAAGGGCTTCATACTTCCATTTACATGTAGAGAGCCTGTAGACAGGTGTGTGGACAAAAATAAATTTTGTAATCATCAGCTTTGACAAATTAGAATCAAAGAAGCCTTGGGTTGAGCATGGTCGTGGCTGACATAATTGAACACGCAGGCTGTGTATGTTCATGAAAGCAGATTTGGAATTATGCAGATGCTAGCAATTGACAAATGGACAGCTTAGAAAGACTGAGCATTGTAGTTGTAAACAAGGGAACCTGTGAGAGCTTTACATATTAATAGTGCCCTTAGGATGAATCGTTAACTGCTGCACATTATGTGGATCCTTTTTAATTCCTATCAAATCTTAAATTATACCCTTACAATGCCAAGCCACTCTTCTTAAAGTCAATGACAGTCCATTCCACTTCCCAATGATGCCCATCTGTAGTTTGTTGAGTACTTTTTTTCATACACTTATTTATTTAGGCTTTTTGTAGCAAATGGGCACTGACAAGGAAGAGATGTGTTTAAAAAGAACAATAACTTTGAAACATGGTCTTACAATGAACCAAAAGCAAACAAATGAGAGGAGAGAAGGAAAAGAGTGGGAAGACAGCAATGTTTGGAGACAGAGAAGCATAAGGAGAAGGAGGGAGACGGAGGAATGTGGAAAGACAATTAAGGGAGACAGAGGAAGTCAAAAGGTGAAGAGAGCAGCAAGAGAAAGGGGGTAACAGCTGGAGAAAAGAGGAGGAACAAGGAGCAGGGGGGTGGAGGGGAGGGGAGGGGAAAGCTTCTGGTTGATAACGACAACAGTGACTGCACAGCTTATGTTGTCTGTCAATTGAAATAAAAGATTAAAGGTTTCCTTTGCTGATATTCACCCATGTACAGTTTTATGTTTTATTTGTCCTGCTTCATTTATTCCTCAATCCTCCATAGTGTCCACATGGAAAGCAAAGTTAGAGGTGACTAGAGATACCATGTATCTGCTGCTTCCCTGTCTCCTTTACATTCATGTCTATGCCCCTCCTGCAAAAAAGATTATGCCTGATCTTCTGACCCATTTTCTCTCCTCTCTCTGTCTACCTCACCACGACCCCTCAGTCCTACCACAGTCATCCAACTCTCAAAGTTCTCCATCGCCTACATAAAATAAATCTATATCTGGCATTCTGTGCCCCGCCTCTAGCTTTCCCTTTGACTTCCTCTCTCAAAGACTGGCTGTCCTGCTCTCTAGAAGCCTGATTCACAAAGATTTCTCTGGGAATAGGTTTAGAAAACTCTTGACTTGCTCCTAACTTACCATCAAGTTATTAGAATTAGGTCATTCATACGCATGGAAGAAAGGTTTGTGATTCAGGCCCTTGTGGAACCGGAGCACTTGGAAGAGATTCTGTCATAGTGAAAGAGTGGCTTCCAGGTTTTTCCCCATTCCCTCATTTCCCTCCAGGAAATGGGCACACACTCTAAGATGCAGGACCAGTCCAGAGGCAATTTATATTGGGTCCGTAGAGACCAATACGAAATGGGGGCATATGAGAAAATGTGGACTACATCACCAGACCATCTTGGCTGTTCCATCAGCTCTATTAAGTATCAATGGAAGGTGGAAGCCATGACACCAACAGCAGCCTTTCTTATACCTCTCTCTCTCTTTCTCTCTCTTTCTCTCTCTTGCTCTCTCTCTCTCTCTCTCTCTCTCTCTCTTGGTCTCTCTGCGGATATCCAACCAAGGCACTTGACAGACATCAAACC
Organism: Lissotriton helveticus; assembly: GCF_964261635.1. Taxonomy (NCBI): domain Eukaryota; kingdom Metazoa; phylum Chordata; class Amphibia; order Caudata; family Salamandridae; genus Lissotriton; species Lissotriton helveticus. The sequence goes on from NC_136059.1 coordinate 781,960,709, forward strand.
AGGGGCTTATCATTTGTGTTTTTGCTGGTGTTAACAAAAGCTACTGCAATCATTTGGTTTGCATATTTGCTTCATAGTGAAGGCAGATAAAGCACATGGAGTGGTAGAAAATATAAATGTTGGTTTCCATTGAGGAATCCAAGGAACATCATCAACAGTGAGGGCAAAGCTGGAGTTGTCTGTAGTTCCATTTTATGCCAGTGGTATTTTCTCTCAAAAACAAAACACCTACTCCATGGATCCTCCCAAATCTGTGACATGACCTACTGGCAGGATTCAACTTCTATGTGTACAAAAAAGCAACACATGATTATTGGTGGCCTTCCTCTGCAATTGTCTTGACTTAAGTTCGGGTGTGTCCTTGTGTGTGAGTTCAGAAGCACAGACTGCATTCAGGACTGTATTTGGCCTGTTTTGAAAGCCTATCCTACATCATTCAGGCAAACACGAGGCATGTCATATTTTAGAAGAATATATTTGAAGTCTACAGATCTGCAAACAAACTGTGAAATCCAATTTGAGGCAATCCAAGGAAGTTGCAGGCTGTCTGCGCTTGATCAAGGACCTTCTAATCCAGTTATTATCTCTGTCAAAGCTGGACAGGCTAATGTGTAGTGGCAGTGTTGGGAATGCAGCAGAAAAACAGCTGCTGTAGCTGTTTACAGCACTGAGAATGTTGACTGAAAAAGATCATGTTGAAATATTTTGCACAAACTCAGGGCAGAACAGACGGGAGCAGGGAGCCCTGGCTATTTGTCCTGGTGTTCAAAGTAGCATAAAATAACTTAACAGGCATGTGAGGCAGGCATTACAATATTCACTCTGCAGCAGATGAGGCCCCTTATTGTGCATTTTCTTCAAGTGTTTTAGATTGTGAGATTTGCTTACAGTGACCTACTCAAATTCTAGTTTTGCCTGATTTCATTATGTTTTCTTAACTCTGATCTCTTGTTTGTAGAACTAATCATTCACTTTTTCTACAAGCTCATTTGCTTTGTGACTTGCTTGCTGTACATGAAGTACCCATGGTGCAGTTCAAATTCAGCTTATTGGATACAGAACAATCTGATATTTATTACTGTATGAAATCTGCATAACTCTTTTCACACATTTGGGTTTTTAGACACTAGTCAAATGGTTTCCTCTTGTATGTTGTGTACCAAACGGAGGATGCACACATTTCAGACCAGGTGGTCATACCTTGAGTCAGAGTAACCCTTTATGTATGGTATTTTGGCAGAATATTGGAACTAGAAATATTGCGGGGAAAAATATTGTGTCAAGAACATAGAAGAGAAAAATATCAAGAAGGTAAGTTCCTATAGATAAGCAAAGTTTTACTGTACATAACTCCACATCCGTCCGCGCCTAGACAGCGCCTGGACCGCGCCCAGCGCCAGGACCCCTGGCCCTCAACGATGCCAACGCACCCGACGAACCTACGGCGACGCCACCCTCCACGTACTCAATGCCATCCGGAACCCCACCTGCTACCGAGCCACCCCAAAACGCACCCACGGACCCTTCACCTGCCAAGCCTGCAAATTCACCTGCCTCCGAAACTGCACCACACCCGCCAAGCAACTCCAGCAACAACCACCTCAAGTGCATCCTGCTCAACACCCGCTCCATCCACAGACACACCGTCGAACTCTGGAACCTCCTCGACACAACATCACAAAGCCGTCGCCTTCCTCACAGAAACATGGATGAACGCCTCCTCAGCCCCCGGCATCACGACCAACTCCGACGACACCCTCACCGCCGCCGAGCACCTTCACTTCCAGATTCACACCGACCCCAAGACCACCCTCAGAGGCACCCTCATCTACAGACCCCCGGGACCACGCACACAATTCAGCGAAGCCATCCCAGACTTCGTCAGTCTGCACGCCCTCACCTCCACAGACTACATCCTCCTAGGGGACCTCAACTTCCACCTGGAGAACAACAAGGACTGCAACACCGCCGCCCTGCTGGACAACCTCACCAACCTCGGACTCAAGCAACTGGTGGACACCCCCACCCACGACGCCGGCCTCACGCTCGACCCCATCTTCTCCTCCAGCAAGCACATCTCCTTGGGCCACTCAACCAGACTACTCTGGACAGACCACAGCTGCGTCTACTTCAACTTCAGGAGAACCACGACCCACCACCACCCACAACAGGCTCCCCGCAGAAGCTGGAGCAAGATCACCGCCGACCAACTCACCACCGTCCTCAGCCAGAACCCTCCCACCAACACAACGGACCCCAACGAAGCAGCCCGCAACCTCACACAGTGGCTCACCAACTGCGCCGACGAACTCGCACCTCTGAAAAATCCTCCCAGTAGACCCGGCAGCAGGAAAGCCTCGTGGTTTACCAACGACCTAAAAAACTCCAAGAAAACCTGCCGCACCATCGAGAAAGCCTGGCGCCACGACCAGACAGCGGAACACATGACCGCCCTCAAGAACGCCACCCGCAAACACCACCAGCTGATCCGCACCACCAAAAGGACACCATAACAGCAAGGAACTCTTCAGCATCGTTAAAGAGCTCTCCAACCCCAGCGCCTGCAACAACGACATCACACCCTCGCAAGACTTCTGCAACTCACTCGCCTCGTTCTTCCACCGCAAAATCGCCAACATACACAACAGCTTCGGCGCGCTGACCACGCACCCAACCACTGAACCAGCGCACGCCACCCCCACCCTCTGCACCTGGACCCCTGTCAGCACCGAAGACACCACCCGCCTGATGAACACCATCCACTCCGGCTCCCCTACCGACCCCTGCCCACACCACATCTTCAACAAAGCCGACTCCATCATCGCAACCCAACTCCGGAACATCATCAACAGCTCCTTCGCATCCGCCACCTTCCCGGAGAGCTGATAACATGCCGAGTTGAGCGCCCTCCTGAAGAAACCCACTGCGGACCCCACAGACCTGAAGAACTTCCGCCCCATCTCGCTCCTCCCCTTTACAGCCAAAGTCATCGACAAGACCGTCAACAGACAACTCTCTGCCTTCCTCGAGATCAACGGTTCCCTCGACCCCTCTCAGTCCAGTTTCCGAGCAAACCACAGCACCGAGACCGGCCTCATCGCAGCCACCGACGACATCAGGTCCCTGCTCGACAACGGGGAAACTGCTGCCCTCATCCTCCTGGACCTCTCAGCAGCCTTCGACACCGTATGCCACCGCACCCTGATACAGCGCCTCAGCAACACCGGAATCCAAGGAGCGGCCCTGGAGTGGATCATCTCGTTCCTCGACGGAAAATCCCAGAGAGTCCGCCTCCCCCGTTCCGATCCGCGGCCACCGAAGTCATCTGCGGCGTTCCGCAAGGATCCTCACTCAGCCCCACCCTCTTCAACGTCTACATGAGCCCTCTCGCAGCCATCGCACGCCAACACAACCTCAACATCATCTCCTACGCCGACGACACCCAGCTGATTCTCTCCCTCACCAAAGACCCCGCCATCACCAAAGCCAACCTCCAGGAAGGAATGAAAGACGTCGCAGAATGGATGAAGATCAACCATCTGAAACTGAACTCAGGCAAGACGGAAGTCCTCATCCTCGGACCATCCCCCTCTGCCTGGGACGACTCCTGGGGGCCCCCTGTGCTGGGCACCGCACCCAAGCCAACGGACCACGCACGCAACCTGGGCTTCATCCTGGACTCCTCCCTCACGATGACCAAGCAAGTCAACGCCGTCTCGTCATCCTACTTCAACACCCTACGCATGCTCCGCAAGATCTTCCGATGGATCCCCACCGAAACCAGGAAGGCGGTCACTCAGGCCCTCGTCACCAGCCGTCTGGACTATGGGAACACCCTTTACGCTGGAACCACAGCCACACTCCAGAAAAGACTCCAGCGCATCCAGAACACCTCAGCACGACTCGTCCTGGACATCCCTCGCCACAGCCACATCTCTGCCCACCTGAAAGATCTGCACTGTCTCCCCGTCAACAAGAGGATCACGTTCAGACTCCTCACCCACGCACAGAAGGCTCTCCACGACACGGGTCCGAAGTACCTCAACAGCCGCCTCACATTCTACACACCCACCCGTCAGCTCCGATCCACCAGCCTCGCTCTCGCCTCCGTCCCACGAATCCGCAGATCCACTGTCGGAGGAAGATCCTTCTCCTACCTGGCAGCCAAGACTTGGAACTCCCTCCCCACTCATCTACGGCTGACCCGGGACCATCTCTCCTTCAGGAAACAACTCAAGACATGGCTGTTCGAGCAGTAGCGACCCCCCCCCTCAGCGCCTTGAAACCCTACGGGTGAGTAGCGCGCTATACAAATTCTGATGATTGATTGATTGATATATGTACCTTAACAATATTCATATCTTCAAAGTAAGTAGATATGAAGTTAAGAAGATGTGAAGTTAGGAATAGTAAGTCTATATTTGCCTATTTCCTCCTACCTTCTCAATATTTTGGTCCTTGTTATTTTTGATATGCTATTACATCCACACAATATTTCTGTTTCCGATATTATGTCGGTGATCCTTGATGCTTGATGCGATACACCTATAACACTGTAGCTAAGGAGATGAGACCACACATTTACTGTTTAACATATTCAATCAGAAAGGTGGTGACAAGAAATCCAGCACTGTCACCCATGGGCTTAACTAGTAGCAAACACATGTACACCTCCTTTAATGAAGTTAGAAATACCAGGTAAGTTAACAGAACTCGCTTAATTGGATTATCTCAATTTTTGAAATCTTGTTCCTCGTCTCTTACACAAGAAATCTGATCAGATGTGCCCAATAAATCTATTGTAGATGCCATCATTAATGCTCCGGCACCAGACAATAGAGAATAGCTCCTCTCATTCATGGAGTTGTGTGAGAATTATAGTAAGCTTATTATGAAATTTCGACACCAAAATGGAACCCTTGATGGTATTGACTAGGAAAAATGTGGAATTTGTTTGGTCTATAAAACAGCAACAAGCATTTCAGTTTGTTAAGAAAGATATTGTGGAGGCATGTTGAATCCTTTCTGCTGAAACAAAGAAGGTATCAATACTGTGGCGCCAGCTTGTGTGGAGTTGGTTGTGTGCTATCAGAGAGGTATGGTAAAGAAGAGTGAAATGTAACTTTTGTGTCCAGGACCTTAACTGATCCTGAGAGGAGGTATGCATTGATTGAAAAAGAGTTGCTGGCATGCATCGGCTATTGAACACTTCAGAAGTTACCTGTGGGGAAGTTGATTCATGTTAAGGACGAATCACAAACCGCTGGTGAAAATATTATCACCTGGTGGGGGATGGAAACTCACTGCGCGCATTACCAGGTTAACTTCAAGACTACATAAATATTGTTTTGAGGGTAAATTTGTTCCTTAAAAGTGCAACGTGATGGCTGATTGCTTATTGAGACTACCTTGCCGGTTGGAAGATATGAATGTAAGTATGAATGAAGTGGACATGATTGCTACTATAAAAAGTGTTGTTGCTAGAACTTACAATGTCATTATGGAGGGGAAGTGGGCAGAGATTGAAACAAGGGATTCGTTATGGCAAAAGGTGAGGAATTGTGTGATGGTATGTTGGCCTAGAAAGGAGTAGATTTCTCCAGAGTTATGACAATTTTAGAAGGTTTCAGGAGAATTGGACTATTGGTGAATTATTATTAAAAGAAGGTAAGTGTGTTCCTCTGGTTGACGTGCAAAAAGTGATTTTGTGCCTGCCTAATGAGGAGCATCTTGGCATGCCAGCTATGAAGAGGCTTATCAGAACGTATTTTCGGTATGGATAGGATGGTAGACAGGGTAGTAAGAGAGTGTGATCAATGTGTTAATGATGAGAAAACGTTAAAGGTTCACCCTGCACCTTTGAAACCTGTTGCATGGCTGAAATTCCCTTGGGAAAAAATAACCTTTGACATTTCTGGTCTGTTTTCTTATGTTAAGAAGGTAGGTTTGCTTTGGTGATAATAGAGTATCCCTCCAAGTGCTGGAAGAAATAATTGTTGTGTAAATCAGCACTCAAGTAGTAATAAGGGCCAGATGTAGCAAAGAGTTTTGCCCATTCGTTGCCTATGGGGAAATTAGTTGATACATATGGCTCTAAGTTCTTTAAATAGACTTTTGCTAGAGAAGAATGTCTGCATGATTTTTAATTGCAGATAATGGAGCTCAAGTCAACTGTGTGAAGGGGGCGTGTCCAAGATGGCGATGTGAGCAGATGAGTTTTCAGCTTGCTGCGTCACAACCACCAACTATCCTGAGTGCGACTGCAAAAGACCACCCAATGTCCCTCGGACCTGCTGCGGTGCTCACTGTGGGCGCTCCGCAACATTATTAAAGTCAATTTGCAGCAACTCGGACCACGGGTGAAGCCGTGTACCAAAGCGGAGACTTGAGCACATGCTCGCGGCCCTTTCCCCACCAGACTCTCGCTGAAGGCGCGCCCGTCCGCGGAAGTCTGGTTCACCCCTGGCGGACTTACCCTCAACATTGCGCAGTACCCGCTAACCCCGCAGCTGTGGTGGGGACTCACTGGGACGGAGTACAGCTACATCGAGCCTCCCCTGGGCGGCAGTAAACACTGCGGGAGCACCACTGCTTCACACTGGAGACGGGCCCAGCCATAGACGCAGGTAGGCAGCCCCTGCTCTATTCTCCATGAGACTGCCCGAACCTTGCAGGTCGCTCCAACAAGATCGGCCATGGGACTAATATTCCTCCTTGGGCTCCCTCCCATTCCACATCCATGAACCTACCAAGTGGTGATAGGGAGGCCCGGATCTACTTACTGAGGTTGCATGAACCTGCATGAAAGCTGCTCAGCTGAGCGCTCTGCATATCCTGCATCGCAGAGGGAGCGCAATTGTAGCACACTGGAGCCGGGCTTGGCCAAGGACACAGGTAGGCCGCCCGTTCTCTACATCTCGTGGGTATACCCTGAAACTAGTGGAGCACTCTGGCAGCAACATTTGGGAGCCTGACAACCACCGGTGGGCTCTCTCCTTCCCCACATGCATGTACTCAACAATCAGCGCTACAGTAGCCCGGCTCCTCTTCACTGATATTGTGCACCCTGTAGGCGCAGCGAGGTTCACAAGGCTTGTCCATACCTGGGCGCTCTGTAGTCCTGATTCGATTGGCAGTGCCACCGCATCATTCTGGCTCACTAGGATTCACGGTGCCGACCGTGCACCTACACACTGCTCCGGTACTGGTGCCTCCTGGCCCATCGGAACGCAGGTCCTGATAACTTTTTTCTCTTGACTAACCGCACAACACAATTACCACCATCACTCAACGCACCAGTCAGGGTGCTGCGTCTGCGGGGGGGAGGGGGTGAAGATTGACGACTACCATCCCATGCCCGTGGGCGCATCCAGTAGTGGGGCATGAACATTGGCTCCAACACGCCTCTACCCCCCCTCTCCTTGGAATTTAAGGAACACTATCACCGTAGAAGCAGCAGCCACTGGCCTCTGACCCACAGGGCCCATAGTCTGGAGCCGCGGGGCCGACCAGTCATCAAAGTCCCAACCAGTGGCGCAGGCTGATCTCTCGCATCGCCTCGATGAACTCATTGCAGCGGTGATGGACATCAAATCCACCCTGGTCCCAAAAATTGACATGCTATGTGCAGAGTTCAGCTTCCTGCGTGATAAAAAGCTGAAAGACAGGATGTCAGATGTGGAATCCACGATCGCAACAGTGAAGCCCTCCGTGTCATCCACAGTAGCCCAAATCAAGACACTGCAAGAGGAGGTGAACTACCTCAGAGATCGTGTCGATGACCAGGAAGGTAGATCACTCGGGAACAACGTGTGCCTGGTGGGCCTGCCGGAATGCGTAGAAGGAAAGAGCATGGAGCTATACCTGGAATACTGTTTTTCGGACACTATACTGCAGGGCAAGCACGCCAAGTTCTTCTCCGTGGAGCGAGCACATAGAGTCCCTGGAGGCCCTCATCAACCAGGCCCTCTCCCAGGCCGTTATTCACATGCCTCTTCAACTACCACGATAGGGACCACATGCTACAGGTCACAAGGGCCCGTGGATAATCGAGAATGTGGAAGTGCACATATATCCATATTATCTGCTGGCAGTGCAGCATCGCAGGGCATCTTTTATGGACGTTAAACGCTGCCTCCGCGAGCATGAGATAAAATATGCACTACAATACCGGGCCACGCTGCGCATACAACACAACGGTGCCACGGTTTTCTCTCAATCTCTGGAAGACTAGAATAAATCAATGATAGAGAAAGGGTATTCTGCACGGGAATACTCCTGGTCCCCTTAATCAATATCGCTAAACAAAAGGAGGAGTACACCCTGGAGGCACCTCAATCCCTCCGTCGAAGAGATAGAGGTGCACAAAAAGGACAAATTTGTCCTTTGTTAGATTACCCCTCACTCACCAACCTAGTTGGTGACATGCTTCATCATCGGGGTCCCACCCGGATAGCCGAATGTCATCCGGGTGTGCTGCGACACCTGACTGACAGTGGAGCGGGTTGTTTTTCTTTATTATGTGTAAGTGAATAGAACAGTGGTTTAAAAGTTGACCAGTTTAACACTCTCTATTAAAGATTCTTTATTCTGGAGTAACTAAGCAACATTAAAAATTAGTGGGATACCATGCCAGGTTAGGTTGGCCTGCGGTATCAAAAGTGAAGTGAAGAATAAAAATGGTCTACATGTTTCAGCCTCATGAATGACTCACAGGTTTTCGTCAGGACCAATGATGGTAACCAGAGCGGTCTACACACGCTAAGGTGTACCCTACCCTTGGCTACTGTGAAACCCCACTTAGTACTTACAGCGGTGGTGTGTGTTTGCCTTCCTGGATACTAGAAAGGAAAAGTCTGTGAAGACAAAAAATATTGGCAAAGCATAATCCGTTAAATACAAAGCGTTTTCACGTGCTCCTCTCATTCCACATCCAGTGCTCAGAAGACATTGGATGTATCCAGTGACTCTCAACCGGTTGTGCCTGATGTGTTACTGGAAGGCTATGGCACCATAAAACTGAAACTCAACAGGGTTAACAGTTGCCTGTAATTTTGTATTTCAACCCACTCAAACAAAGGTGTGTGTGTGTGTGAGTGTGTGTGCATTCTCACAGAACTCGCCTTGGTGCACATATCCAGAACAGGTGGTGCTGCCATGGCAGGTTATGCTTGTCAATGGTCAAGCATACATTTGTTATTTCATATCTTGTTTCGTGGGTGTCTATGCTCGCACTCCGCCAAGTGAGGGCGTGATTAAAAACAAGCATAAATAAAGTAAGACACATGCGGGACAAACACAGGTGTCGAGAAACAAAAGGGCAAGGCGGGGGCGCGAGGCTTACTTGTGGGGCTAAAACAGCGTGCCTCTTGGGCGCCGGGGTCTGGAGGTTCGTTCCTTACACGATCTAAGTGTAAGAATGAAAGAAGTTAGAACGGAGGGCAGGGGGTGGAGAGACGGAGCCCCCCCCGAAACAGCAGCCCTAGACATTGGACTCACAGCAACAGTTGATGCTGGGCATCGGCCCCAATGTGACGCCACAGACTTCTGATGAACTGGGTTAGCTACGTACGGCATTATGACTCACAGGAACTGTGTAAATCAGGCTAATGTAACAATATACACTAGAAGTAGTCAGACTTCAAAATTCTGGGTAAGTTGCTGGCCAACAGATGGCTGAAGGTTGTCCCCCAATGGTCCATACGGCCAAAAACGGGTTTGTCCCTGGCAGGAGCACGGGGCTGAACCTTCGTCAACTGTTTGAACTCCTAGAGTGGGCCCAAATGGCTCCAGAGCAACAATGGATATCAGCCCTAGACATAGAAAAGGCCTTCAATACCCTGTGGTGTGATTACCTACAGGCAGTGCTGGCTCGATTTGACATAGGCCCCATGTTCCTACGCTGGGTGAAACTTTTTTACACCATCCACATGAATGGGTGAAAACAGGCCGAGTTATTGAGCGTGATACCAGGCAGGGATGCCCACTCTCACCCATGCTGTGTGCCTTGGCCATGGAGCTCCTGGCCTGCCTGTGCGCTCCGAGCCATGTTATCGACTGGGGCATCTGACTGCACACGCAGTGGCACATAGTGTCCCTCTATGCGGATGATGCACTGATCTACCTTTTGGAACCAGGGTGAGGGGCTCTGAGGTCTTGTGGAACTCTTAGAAACCCATGCACGGTTATCGGGTCTGAAAGTTAATTAGGATAAATCCGTCTTATTCCAGATGTCACCTATTCAGGTCGAGCAAAGGCAGCAGCAGCCACATTATCCACTTACTAGAGCGTACAACTCATTTAAATACTTGGGAGTCTAGGTCTATCACTCCCCGTCTGATTTGATACACGGCAACCTGGGGAAGGCGATCACCAGCGCTAGGGCAAGTCTCCCGTTCTGGACTGCCCTCCCATTATCCCCCATGGGCCAGATTGCCATATCCAAGATGCTCCTCCTCCCTAGGCACCTGTACTATTTCGCCATTCTCCCCTACAGACCGCCTCAGAAATAGTTTCATGACCTGCGCTCTCTCTTAGTGTCTTTGATATGGGGCAACTCCAGGGCGAGGGTAGCACTCTTAAAGCTTCTTCTTCCTATATCAGAGGGAGGACTGGGGGCGCCCAATTATGAGCTATACTATGCAGCTGCCCAGGTCCAGTGGCCCAATCGCTGACTTGCAAAGAAGAACCTAGCCAAAATAGACACCTGGGCAATGATGTTAGCACGACCAGACCTGCTTGAATGGCTATCAGGTACTAGAACTCAGCTTCAGAGGACGGAGGGTTGCATTACGTGATATTCAAACACCGCCCTATGCCGTATGCCCCAGATCTCCCCATCAAAACGGTACCAGGATCATACACCCATCTAAAGTGTCCGGAACTGGTTGATTGGCAAGCAGTTGGACTGACAACATGGAGAGATGTAATCGTAGACTCTGCCTGGTGTGGTTTGGATACTCTAAGGGATGCATTTGGGGTGGCTCCTGGAACATCCCTTCTCTATGCATCACTGACACAACACTGACACAACAGGCATCACATATCTGGGGGGGGATATAAGCACAGTACCACCGACTTTTGAAGCCTTGTCAACACTAATGATGCTCGGGTCAGGTAGGAAAGCCATCACGGCCATCTATAATTCACTCAGAACGGACACAGCCCCTTCATTGGCCCCACTGCACGAATACTGGACAGCAGCGCTCTCCACCGAAATCACAGATAAGCAATGTTCAGGCAATTACATTATTTACATCACACATACTTATCCCCGCACAGGCTGGCACAAGTGTATCCGACCTCCACAGATATTTGTCCCAGGTGCCACGACACGAGTTCTGATTTCTTGCATATGGTCTGGACGTGCTCGCATATCATAACATACTGGGGGAAGGTCTCTGATGTACTGGCCGCGGCAAAGGGAACCATAATTCCAATTTGGGGGGCGCACTACCTGCTAGGCATTACCAAAAGGAACGTGCAACGTAAGAACCTCAACAAATGAATTGACTTGACACTGGTCCATGCGAAACGCTCTCTGGCCATGGCATGGAAGTCCCTGACAGGCCCATCCACCAGACACTGGCTGCTTGCCCTACAGCGCGCCCTATTGGCCGAACACAACATATTGACAGCACAACCCCCAAGTCCAATGGCTCGGATGCAACCTTTGGACTGGCAACACTATGTAACTATTATAGAAACAAGTCTCCGGGACACAAACTACCATGGGTGATCTGGTGCTAACACTGTCGCTGCTCCTTTATTTGAGACACCTCAAGCACACACGCTAGGGCATGCACGTAGTTAGAGAGAGGGGCCGCACACACGCGGGTTTAACATTTAGATATAACTGTCCCACACCTCTGGCCTGGCTTGATCACACCCACACATGCTGTATACCCTCTCCCCGGCTCTGTTCCCATAGCAGTATCTATTACAGCAGGACCCTGATAGCTTGCATTCCACATAGGTGGCACATTAAACGGGTATATATTTATAGAACAGGCACACTAGCAGGGTGGTATCAAGTTTAATAGTTTTTTCTTTTTCTCTTTTACATTATGTTTTAACATTCTCTCGTACAGCAACATCTGCTGTTAATCTCTGAAGTGACTCAAAGCTGTCATTGTTTGGTAAATCTGCATAGCGTGGCGAATGTCCCCTTTCCCCCACCTAGTGCCACAAAAATGCAAATGGAGATGCACTATATTTTGTACTTTAATGTGACGAATGAACAGCTGTATGTTGTGTTGGGTGTAAAAGGAATAAAGATTATTTTAAAAAAAAGTCTCCAGTTTGAAATTACTCCTATAACTACCGCAGTGTATGAATTTCGTGGTAAGGTATTGATAGTCAGAATCAAACGTGTTTTGAAGGATTATGTGGTCGAGACCCGTAAGAGTGGTTGTCAATTGAGAAATGTGTTAAGGGAAAAACTATGGATGTATTGCATTACACCTCATACTATTATGGAGGTTAGTCCTTTCAAGTTACTTAAAGGAAGAGTTCCCATTTCGAAGTTGTGTCCATGGTGGTTTAGAAAAAGATGTGGTAATAGCAAACTGGAGTATGATTTGGATAGTCTGAGCCGGAAAGTGGAAGAGAAGCAGAGGAAGAGTGATGTGATGTCATATAGAATATTAAAGAACGTGTGTTTGTTGTTGGAGATTGGGTAAAGATTCTCAAAGTTGGTATAGTCAGTAAAGGTGATCCCAAGTATGGCAAGGCGATGATGGTCATTAAGGTGTTTACCAATAGGGTTGTTACACAAGATGGTAAAGTGTGGAATGTTAGAAGGGAAAAATATGACAAATATAGATTGTACGCAGAATTGTGATGAGAGAGACAGGTTTTTTCTAAAGGTTGACAGTATTCTACCAAAGTGGGTAGTGGTGAATGTTTCTTTGACTAGGGCACTATAGTAGAAACTGGAGGTGAAGTGATACAACAGAGTGTTGGTGGCAGGGAAGTTTTGGGTCAGCAAAATGAGGGTGAAGAGGCAAGTCAGCTGACTTTTAGCTGCAGTGATCATGTGTGTGATTCATTGGCTTGCAGAGTGAAGAACAGGGGTAGGAATAGACCAAACAAATAAAGAGATTTTATTCATAACTATTAGGATTTTGCTTGTCAATATTATTTTCTTTCCTTCTGTATTTTAAGGGGTAGGTGTGCTGAACTTGAATTTACATTCAATTATTGTGGTTCGTGTATTATTCTTGTTTAACTGAGGAACTGTCGCCACGGTTCCCTACTAGACTGTAGAATTTTTAGAATAATTGCTCTTTTGACTGCCTGCATGAAAGCAGATGCTGTGCTGCACTAATGAAGAGCTTTCAGCCTTATCTTGGATATTATTCTTTGCAACACACTCCTTCTCTGAAACGGAATTGATTACTCCTACGAAAGTTGAAGCAAACCACTGTTAGATGGGGCAAAGCCATACAAAGACCCATCTAAATATGTGTCATACAGACCCATTTTGTTACTGAACTTAGATGTAAAAATAATCTCCAGAATCCTAGAGAGAAGGCTAAATCCCATATCACCAGGTCTGAGAGATTCAAATCATTCTGGACTTGGAACACAATAGGTTTTCTTCCTAGCGCCTTACTTTTTTGCACTATTTATTGAAACATTCACAGAAAGAGTCTGTTGTAACACAAATATATGGGTAATATGCATTGGTAATGAAACACTAATATTGTGACTGTGCACAGATGATGTTCTGTCACTAGTTAACTTGACCAACTTGCTCCTGACACTTGTTTAGGATATTAAAGAATTTGGCATAGAGTCAGGATATAAAGCCAACTTATTAAAATCAGAAATACTGAACATCTCAATGGCAGTGGCGGTCGCATTGCAATTTGGCCTGTGGGACTCCCAACACTATGTGGGGCGGTCCCCATCTCTGTCACGTCTACCCGCCATCATAATCAGGCCCGCTACGGTGGCGGTCGCATTGCAATTTGGCCTGTGGGACTCCCAACACTATGTGGGGCGGTCCCCATCTCTGTTACGTCTGCCCGCCATCATAATCAGGCCCATATTCTATTTTTTACTTTCAATACTTTATTTAGGCCATGGGCTATAAAGGTTGTACAATAAACCAGAGATTGAAACACATTACATTGTCCCCAGTGATTCGCAGTTCATCAGCCTTGATAGTCATTTGCACATACAATACATACAGTGCATCCTTAGTTAGCTAATTACTGTAAAAGAGAAACAGACAGAATCATAGAAAAAACCTTCATGGTCCTAAGGGTGGAAACTGTGCATATTCTTGATTCCATGCAGTTATAGGGGTACGTAAAACCCATATAAGCTAGTTCAGTGTTATTTCATGACTGTAGCTATAAAATTTTACAATAAAAATTCATACATCAGCAAACATGATAAAAACGGTGAAAATCATAGCGAGCATGTGCGACAGATCAAAAGTATTTCAACAAGTGCAAATTCAGAAATAACATTCTTAATGCGTGCCAAAGGGCAGTAGAACATTCAGCCTCAGAACAGAGTATAAGACAATTTGCTGATCTTATTCTCCAAGGACAAAGGAGGTATCTTGTGGTGGCAAAAACGAATTGCTCCAATATATCACACCTTTTGTACCGCTTTGTTCTCCATAAGGTGGCAGGGTATGCTCAGACGTGAGTCCCTTGCTCACTTTGCCACTGGATTCAAGCAAGCCTGTCTGAAGACGGCTGTAATGCCAGAAACTGGTCCTAGAAAGCTTGTTTCCGGTCCAGGGAAGGCATGGCTTGGCAGTTCGGGCTGGACTGTTCCCATGAGGCACAGGGTCAGACTAATTTGCATATGGCCATGTCTGAACTGGGGTGGCAGAGTGGGCTAAAGAACGGTGATGGATTAAACCCAGATCCTTTGACTGGGTGTGAGTGTTTGATTGGTTCAGATGATCTGTCCATCACCACCCCCTTTTGTACCGCTTTGTTCACCATAAGTTGGCAGGGTATGCTCAGACGTGAGTCCCTTGCTCACTTTGCCACGGATTCAAGTAAGCCTGGCAGAAGACGGCTGTAATGCCAGAAACCGGTCCTAGGAAGCTTGTTTCCGGTCCAGGGAAGGCATGGCTTGGCAGTTCGGGCTGGACTGTTCCCATGAGGCACAGGGTCAGACTGATTTGCATATGGCCATGTCTGAACTGGGGTGGCAGAGTGGGCTAAAGAATGGTGATGGATTAAACCCAGATCTGTTGACTGGGTGTGAGTGTTTGATTGGATCAGATGCTCCGTCCATCACCACCCCCTTTTGTACAGCTTTGTTCGCCATAAGTTGGCAGGGTATGCTCAGACGTGAGTCCCTTGCTCACTTTGCCACTGGATTCAAGCAAGCCTGGCTGAAGACTTCTGTAATGCCAGAAACCAGTCCTAGGAAGCTTGTTTCAGGTCCAGGGAAGGCATGGCTTGGCAGTTCGGGCTTGACTGTTCCCATGAGGCACAGGGTCAGACTGATTTGCATATGGCCATGTCTGAACTGGTGTGGCAGAGTGGGCTAAAGAACGGTGATGGAATAAACCCAGATCTTTAGACTGGGTGTGAGTCTTTGATTGGTTCAGATGCTCCATCCATCACCACCCCCTTTTGTACCGCCAGATTCTCATCCAATACTGCAGCATCTTTAGGGATATGACGGCATTGACCTTTTGCAGTTCTGTGTCAAAATGAATGGGAACCAAGGAGGAACTGGTTTGCAGGTTAAAAATAGATCTAATAAATGCATTTTCTGCACGCACAAGTGCAGAAGTGTCAGCACTTACCCATAGCTCCTCGTCATAGGTAGCACCATTAGGGCTGTGACCCTGTAGACTTCCACTATTGGAGACATCTCGCCGCTAGAGGTATCCATACATTTCCACACAATGGCTATCGCTCTATGCTGAAGTGTGGATTTGCTTTTCTCAATCTTCTGGCCCAAGAGCTTTTCTTGGCCAATCGACAGATAATCAAAGCTTTTAACCTGTTCTATGGATGCTCTTTCAACAAACACCTTGCCCCTAAAAGAGCGATGGGACTTGATCACCATATATTTAGATTTGGAGGTATTCTTCCCAAGCCTTCTGGCCACCCAAAAAGAGGCAAATTCATCCAAGAGGGTCTACAGCCCCATAGGGGTTCTACAAAGCAATAGCATATAATCTGCGAACGTGAGCACAGTAGTGTCCGCAGATTTCGGGGCATCATGATTACAATTAGCAAGGCAAATCACTGCACCGTTAATGTATAAACTGACCATTGTTGGGAGTAGTACACAGCGTTGTCTCATGCTGCACCTAATTGGCATCCTGGTTGTAAGATCTTCATTAGTATGCAATCTCACCTGGGCATAGGTTTCAGAATGAAAACTGGCCAGAGTTCTTAATTGGTCCACCGGGACCTTATACTCTCTTAAGCCCTTTAGTGCCCTGGGCACATATGCTAGAAAAATGTCAATAATTCGCTCCTCTGTCCCTGAATGCTTGTGGCCCGAGACAGCTGTTAAAGGAGGCACACCATTAGCCTCATCTTCTTTGTTTATTAAGATGAATAAAGAGTCCTCAAATGTTACGACTGTGTTAGAGTCCCCAGCTACTAGTTTGGGGTGGAAGGGCGCAATTGCCCCAGCATTAGGGACAATTGGTCTACAGGGTCAGTTTTGGAATTGTCTGGAAAGGAGCGAATACAGCCAATAATAATGGCTATCTGCTTGCTCATGGGGAGGGGGCTGCCACATGTAATTATAATGACTAAGATGTCTTTGCAATCAGTGGGGATGATCTTGGCACTGTTTTTTTTTTTTTAAACCTTTATTGTACAGAAGGCGCGCACAGATACGAGCCTACAACCCACCGGGCCGGCCACCACAATAAAGAGACATACGAGGCAATACAGGAGAGACAACAGGATTTCTAAATAGCTCATATGAAAGGCAAAGGCAACAAGTCTTTGAGGCGCCATCACGGACAGGATAAAAGTAGGTTAATTTTATAATAGAAAAAAAGGGTATCACAGGATAATGACAATCTGTAAAGTCCAGAGGGCCGTGGTGGGCCGTGAGCAAGCCGAAGTCTCGAATACAGGAAAGACCAACAGAACAGTACATTTTGGCAAAGGCAGAACGTGAGTCCCACATCAAGAACAATCACAATCGCTGCTCAACACCCACCCACCACTACCAGGGCACATAATAATAAAACAGCGAAAAATACGCTTACAAAACTAAAAGCCCTCCGTTACAACAACCCAAGGGAGGAAAAGAAAATGGGGTGGGGAAAGGGAAAAAAAGGGGAGGAAGAGGACATCAAAAAAAGGGGGGAGGGGGAAAGTGAGGGCGCAGCGTCAGTGCACGCCCCCCACGGCTAACAAAGCACCCAATACTAATTCAGCACATGGAACTAGTGGCAACAGGAGAAATGAATGCGTAGTAAACCGTGACAGCAGACATACCAAAAGGGCCATGCCAGAACAAACACCCCGGGGGGCTACGTGCCGACACCGCGCCACGAAATTAGGGGATACATAAGAGCCATAGAACCAAAAAGAGAAACAGGGAAAGATACAATAAACAGACCCCCCCACCACCCCGCACAGCCCACCCTGCACCCCTGCAGAAGGCTATGGCCTACCCCCCAGCAGCGTGCCTGTCGCCCTAATTAGAACCCGAAATATAGAGAAATATAAGAAAGAAAGAATCACTTAGAATAAAAAAAGGGGGGGGAAGGGAAAACAGGGAAAAACAGCGGGAGAGGAGCCACATAATCAAAACCCCTTCAGCTCCCACCCCCCCCGCCCGAAAATACTCAGAGCCCACGGGAAGATAGTAAACACACGGATAAGCTCCAGGAACGTAAAGACGTATCAAACATAATCATACAATTATGAACGGATCACCCAACCATACCACAAAATAACAGTCCACAGAGGCAAGATCAGCTCAACCCTGTCCTCGTTTTTCGCAAACTGTAATCGTCCAACGCACCAGGAACCAAATCACATGGAACAGGAGGTGAATAACAGGGAGTCGAATCAAAAATACACTCAAGTTGTAGCGATCGCGACCCGGATGATCCGTAAAGTACAATAACCACTACAGGCAAAGCAGGCAAAGTTCCGATGAAAATACGGAGAAAGCCGGTCCAGCGGCACCGTCACAGGATCTTCGTACGGCCATGTGAGGCAAAAGAGGAAAAGGAGACCCATCGAGGTCGGTCCAGACGGGATCCAGCCGGGGAACCTCCGGAGCAGAAGGAGGCACAGGATGAAGAAGGGCAGCAGACCCCCGTACATCCACACCAACAGCAGCCTCCAGGTCCACGACCCCAAGGAAAGTTCCAGCAGCACACAACAGAGATGAAGCCGCACAAACCGAGGGGGGTCCGGCAGGCCCAACAAAGGGACCCCCCTCCAGGATAGCGGTCGGTGCGGTCATGGATGCCCCCCAGGAGCGCAGGGCGGCGAGGATGTCGCGAAGCGTAGGCTCACCTTTACAGTATTCAGCAAACGTGCCGCGCGGCGGATCCGCATCGCCGGTCCCCGCAAGGCCGTGAGTCACGGGGCCGGCCGCCATCTTAGAGGCCCGGCGGGGCCGCTGCGATCACCGACCCCCGCCCGGATATCAGCGGGGCAAAACAGGACACCGGCGACCACCAGCGGAGGTGCCACCAGGGCAGGAAGGGGAGCCACCAGAAGAAGGCGATGCGCCGGCACCCCACACGCCGCCGGCACCGTTCTCCGAGTCCGGGCGGAGGAACTCAAAATGGCCAGGCCGGAGAACAAAGGGGAGACGAGCCAGATGTACGGTTAACCCCGTCCATGGAAGTCAGCTCCCCAACACCAGGCCGCAGGACCGCCGGACCAGGCCCGGGAGGCCGCAATCGGTCTATTAGCACATCGGCCCCTCCGACCGACTCCACACCACCACCAAGGGCCGGCCACTGCGCCCCGTCCAGCCCGGGCGCCGCCAAGGAGCGCCAGGCCCGGCCGCTCCGGAGGCCCCGGAGCAGACAGGGGCGTAACTCAGGATCCGTGACACCCAGGAATCACCGGAGCAAACGGTAAGTGCCTGTGAGTTATCGTCGTTCCACTGCACATCGTGGAATACTTCCCGGGGCAGGATAAAGTACAGGATATTTGTTGCAGACAGGAGAGTGATCGGAGCCGAGCTAAAACGCGGCCATCTCGGACGCGAGCTTGGCTCCTCCCCGATCTTGGCACTGTTAAACCTACCCATTCTTAGCCAGATTACAGTCTCTACCTGCCCTTGAGGGTGTAGCGTTCCCTGAGAAAGATAGGTAGCCTGCTCTAAATATCAGTTCCGTCGACCAAGTTTCTTGCAGGAAAATGATATGATGACACTCAGTGAATGAATCCCATTTAGGGTTGCCTAGCTTGGCTCGTATCCAAGTAATGTGTCACAACAGTAAATTAATAGTTGCATCTGAATGAATGTGCGCTGGTGTGTGAGAATGGTTTCATGGATCTAGGACCCCTTCCCAGGCTTTCTGGAAGTACAGCGGGAAGTCTACAAGGGAAGCTGATTTATGCTTCCTGGCATTTAGACCCCAGATCTAAGTGAGCTTGAGGTAGTCAGTCCGCTGCTAATAGTTTGCTGGAGGGCTTTGGAATATAGGCGATTTTACCCTGTTGGGATTATGTTATGGGCCACTGGCCAGAGTTGGTAACTTGTAAACCTGGAGGAAAATGTTGCCTTGGCTTATATCTGAGGGTATACTCGGTCTGAACCTATGCTCTAGAGCAATAAGTCCCTCAACTATTTATTTATTTATTTATTCAACTTATTAATCGCACTATCACCTGGCAGGTATCCTGGTGCTGAGCAGCCAAAAAATAGGGGGGGAGGGGAGGGGGAAGGGTCCCACCGGGCAGGTCATCTAGATCTTCGGAAACAGCCACGTTTTCACCTGTCTCCTAAACGGGAGACGTTCTCTGATTTGTTTAATTTCGCAGGGAAGTTTGTTCCACAATCTAGCAGCCGCTACTTCAAAGGACCTGCCTCCTGATCTGGCTCTCCTAAAGTTGGGCACCTTCACCAATCTAGCTGAGGACGAGCGAAGAAACCTCTCTGGAGTATACCAATCAAACTTTTTCCGCAGAGTCATTGGTCCACTCCCATGAAGGGCTTTAAAAACCAGGCAGAGTGATTTAAAATACACTCTCTGTCTCACAAGAAGCCAGTGGAGCTTGGCAAGGGCAGCAGATGCAGAAGACCTTCTTGATAAGCCAAGCACCAGCTTGGCGGCCGCTGATTGGATCCTTTCTAGCCTGTCCAGGAGAAAATTAGGAGAGTCTAAAAGGAGGGCATTACAGTAGTCAAGCCTACTTAGAATTGTACACCTTGCTACTGTAGCACGCGCCTATTAAGGTAAAAGAGGAAAGATCTTACGGAGGGACCTAATAATAGCAAAACAGGTGGCTGTAGTTTTCATAACCTGAGCTTCCAAAGAGAGCTTGCAGTCGAACATAATGCCCAAGTTGCGAGCATTTTTTATCGGCTGCACAGCGTTAGAGAAACCAGAGGGCCAAAAATTGTCCGGAAGAAGGAGAGGACGGGAGATATTATTCGCAGCACACACCACCACCTCAGTTTTGCCAGCATTGAATTGTAAGGAATTGGTCCTAAGCCATCGGGCCGTATCCTGCAGGCAATCATGAAAGGCCTCTATTGAAATTGAGTCCTCTCCTTCAAAGGAGAGGATCATCGGGGTGTCATCCGCGTAGTTCACTGTGTCAATATTATAGGATTTTATAACCGCAATCATAGGTTTTAAATAAATGTTAAAAAGGATAGGACTGATTGCCGATCACATTAGAGAAGGCTGATTGAAAAGGGGGAAGAGAAACTGCCTGCTGTCTATCATGCAGGAAAGAGCGGAACCAGAGTAAAGCACATCCTCTCACTCCTGCCTCACTGAGTCTTCCCAGCAAAATCTCATGGTCTACCGTATCGAAGATGGCAGACAGGTCAAGCAGAATCAATACAGCTGCCTGACCCCGTCTGTCCGCCCTCGAAGTTTGTCCATGACAGTCACTAGAGCGGTCTCTGTTCCATGTGCCGGCCGGAAGCCGAACTGAGCTTTTTCCAGCCAGTTGTGCTGTTCCAGATGCTCCGAGAGAGTAATGGGCGTAATCAGCAAGCCACACCTGTATGCAGTCAAAGAGTGTGTGTTTGTCTTTAATGCGGGAATCATCTAAGAGGTCCTCCCTGATTATTGATATGCACCCTGTGTGTTGTCCGAAACCAATGAATAACTTTATTGGTAAGAGATTTGTGCATTTCTATTGTTCCTTCTGAAGGTTTAGGGACATTTATCATGCAAATGTCCGAAGACTTGGTAGTAGACCTGTCTTGTCTAGGCAGTGAACCTTTATATTTTTTGGAAAGGCTAGCAAACTCACATAGAATAAGTTGGATGCATATTCATAAGAGAAGGAATTTCAGCTAAGGAGTTGGGCAATGATTGCTGTTGCTTACTCAGGTTATTGAGGGAACTTAAATTGTAGCACATTAGAATGTATAGGATGGGAAGCCCTGTGAGAATTGCCATGCATTCTGCAGGAGCATGCTGGAGAACACGGGCTGCCTGCTAAGTAGTTAAGAGAGGGCCTGGAGCAGGTATTAATAGGCTCAAGGCCTGGTAACGAAGTTGGAGTGAAACCGTTGAAAACATCACCTTCCTGGCTAGGAGTAGATTTATCTTTGTCTATATTTGCCAAAGCTTTGAATCTGTTTTCACATTCCACCTAAACACTATTGCATTTACCTGCATCTACACCATTTCAAATGGCAGGTTCCTAGGGAACAGGGATTCAGAGAGGAGGTGGCATGTGCATTGTGGTTGGTGAAATTGTAGGGTATAGGATTTAAAAAACAAATTTAGTTTGTTACCCATGCTGCTTTTCTCCATCTTTTCCGTTTTACCTGCGTGACTAGAAGGCCCTCAACATCCTCTATCAAAACATCTGTTTTATTTAGCGCGCAGTTGTCTGCTGAATGCCTAAGCTGTTTTCTTTTATTTCCAGCTTTCTTTGGCGCTTTCCGTTTCCCCATGCTATAATGTCTCTACGCCTCAAAAGAGGGCACTAAAAAGGGGTGGACTTCTTGTGTGTTTTGTGCTACAACTAATCAAGCCATACTGGTGTGTCAGCAAGCCAAATCAATCACTTCATAAAAGAATTTCAAACAAAAGTGATTAACAGGGTTCTAATTCTAATCGCACCGGGTGGCTATACTAAGTGCTTCAGTCCCCGGTGTAATCCAAGAAAATGTAAAAAATAAGAACTACAAATGGTTGTGTCGCTAAAGAGAGCTGCCACCACCTGACTACACCTAGATGTATGTAACTAGGATATTTCCTAGAAGTGGGTCAATGCTGTGGTTCTAGGCCACCTGTATATAGTATCACGTGTGAGGCTGAAAAAACTACAATGGACCATATTCATTCACCCAGTATCACTGATACGCTGAATCAGTCAATTTGTTAATTTCATCAGATATTTCTTTTTATAGATCCCTTTGAGACATCTGTTAAATAACTAATCTTGACGTTCCTTCTACTGGGTCGATGGACCAATTAGTTGAATAGTTGATGGCAATGATAATTACTAACTTACCAACCATTTAGACAAAATTAATTACAGACTCTCTGTAAGGTTAGTAACAAAATTCTATCTCAATTTTAAAGGTTGAAGCTCATTTGCATTGGATCACAATTATAAACATCGAATCTCAAGTCGGGAGAAATTATACTTTTTTTATACAGACTCACTATGCAATGACATTATGCAATGAGGTGGACAAATATTTCAGTGAATAATTATGCCAGATAAGAATATACCTAATGGAGGGATAGATGAGGAAACAATACGATAATCTAGAAATATGCATATTACTATATTGTTGACGTAGTGGATAGGTGGAGAGACAAAAGTTTCAGAGACAACTACATTCATGCTGAGAACGATATAGGCTAAATACAAACCTATCGGTCTGTATGAAACCCCCACCCCCCCTGGACCCAGGAGATGTTGGTTGCTCCCCAATAAGGATTCAGGAGCCACAAGATATAAGGACAAGAACAGGAAAGAACAGGAACAGCTAGACCTCTGTGCAAACCGACGGACAGCAGCCACGGCCAGTAGTGGGTGTACCGGCCGGGTGGTGATGTGGGGAGGGTGAGGGGCAGGGTGGGGGTAGTAATGTATGGATTACGGACCTTAACAGGTAAGTAAACATAAAAATAAATAAAACAAATTTTGTTGCGCGCACTGCATCGCATTTGGTGATGCAGTGCAAGCAACGAAATTCATTTTATTTATTTTTATGTTTACTTATCTGTTAAAGTCCGTAATCCATACATTACTACCCCCATCCTGCCCCACCCCCTCCCCATGTCACCGCCCGGCCGGTACTCCCACTACCGGCTGCGGCTGACGGACAGCGACGCATCTCCCCTCTTCTCTCCTATCAGCCTAATCTTCTCTAACCACACCCCTAAAGGCACCCTGATTATAGTCTAAGTTGACATGTCCATCCCTCAAATGTTGCATTCTACCCTCTAACTCGCACAGGGATTGGTGGGCAGGGACTTTACCTTTATTCAACAACTTTATTGTGTACAACAGTTCCCATGGTCTGAATCTCCGCTTATTTGCACACTCCCCACATAAGTTACAAAATTGACACTCTTTATTTGGAAATTAAAGTTATTCGCAGAGAACATCTCCTGTCCTACGCTCGGGTACAGTAATTGGCAGGCGACTGACACACTGGCCTTCACTCCTTCGTGTCATATGCGGTGCTCAGCACATCCTTTTCTCCTCATGGCAGAGAGAACTCGCTCCTAGTAGCTTCCCCCTCCCACCATAGCCAAGTTAAAATAAATGGCGTCTTCATCCAGTACACTAAAGCAAATGAAAATGAACATTCATTAATTATATGATAATGAAACCTTCACTGTTTACCACCCACCATTCACTACTTCCCATTAATATTATCTAGTGTAAGCTTAGTGCGATAAGCAGCATTAAGCATTACTTTATAGCATGATACAATAAGCAAAATACTGGAGCACATGTGGCCTATTCATGCAATTTCTTCTAAACCACAAAATGATTACACCATTATTCATTTACGTGTTAGTGCAGACATGCGCAACACAGTTTCTCCATGTTTATGTTGGGTTTACATTTGTTTTACTATATCTACTTATTGTTAGTCTGTATTATGGGGGTACTCGATTCGAGCAGGTTTCATTTTTGCGAAACCCTGCTCCATCATATTATAGCAGTACAGACACTGAAGGGATGCTTTATAAGAATAGCCCAGTTTTCCTAAAGGGCCAAACCTTGCGCAGGACACCTCAGCCAGGCCTTAAGTAGATATTGGTTGAAGAGGGAATAGCCCACACAACCAGCGCTGTCTGTAGGGCGGTGCAGGAATGAACTTTTATTGAACAAGTCACACAGCAACAATGTTCTTATAAATCAGTAAATACTGTAGTGTGGCATTACTTAGCCGGTACTAGTTTAACCACCAGCTGGCTTGTTTCAAGATGAAATGTCCGTTTTAAACAGTTCATACTAGATAAAGGTTAAGGTGCATAAGTGCTTTATATTTTGACCAGAGGCAGTAACAGGTGCTAGTGTGACAAAGTGCCACCTTCTTGATCCTGGTGTGTTTCACGAAGCACTGCCCCACTGTTTACCGCATTCTTCGTTGGGAGACGTTTTTATATCACATAGGAGTAAACAGATGACCTATTCATTTTCGTGAACAAATCACTTTAAAATATCTGGGGATAAATATCGCCGCAGACCTAACCATGGGCCAGATTTATATATTGATGGTCAGGCCATCCTTCATCAGGGTGACAGAGTATTTTAGTCTGTCACCGTAGTGAAGGTACTGAGTGCCTAATTTATAAATGCTCAACATACTGGGGGTCATTTAATGCTTTGACTGGAACCTCTATCAAGGCAGTTCCTATCAATGCATTATAACTTTCCCGTACAACTCCGTCAAATATGACAGAGCCGTACGGAAAAGGTACATTTTTTATTTTCTAAAAGAAAACTCCAAAGACGGATTTTGTTTTTGAAAGTAAAAAAAGCAATGCCCCTTCACCATGAGAGTTTTCCCCCATGATGAGGGGGACATTTTGCAGTTTTTACTGGCCCTTACCACAACGGTTTTCCTGGTGGTGATAGGCAGGGAAAACTGACCTATAAGTCTGCCAATCTAAATTAGGTGGACAGATATACAGGTCAATTTCCGATGGCCTTTACTCCGTTAGACTGTTGGAGGGGTCTAAACATGGCAGAGACAGAGTAGTCTCTGTTGAGTTTAAACCAAAGGCCCATCCTTTTTTAAGTCTGGTGAGCAAACCATTATGTTGGCGGGAAGGGTACTCCATTGCTGTTGCAACTGAGAACCCTTTCTGCCAACATATAAATCAGGTCCAAATACTGTTGAAGTCCATTGTCCATTGCTACTACGAGAAATACAAAATGGCTTAAACACATAACACAGGGTAGGACTGCCATGACTTGGCAGAATATCCACAGTGAAAATTACAATACTGCTAAAACAATCCTGTATCTATTTTGAGCAATTCCCTTACCAATGCTGTTATTGCTTATGCAGACATTTCATTGGGCTTTAGCTAACGTTATAAGGACAGGGAAACAATCCAGAAAAACCCAACCACCACTCGACTTACATTGCACCCAATCATGGTGAGTTGGAGACCCCAGTGCTGATAAAATTCTTTCAAGCATCGCAGTTAAGGCACATTCTAGAATGGAACCAGAAGATGTGTGAAAAACCTTAATTGAACAACTAATACCAGGAAAAGACACTGAAGCTGGGACAGTTGTATGGCAGAAGCACACATGGCTGAACCACCCGTGCCTCTACAACGCAGTCCCAACAATGAATGGGTCTTAACCACGCATTCCTTTAACACGCATTCCTTTCCCATGCATGCCTTACCACGAATGCCTTTACAACAATTTTATTGTAAAGGCATGTGTGCTAAAGAAAATTGCATGGTAAATTACCACTACCTGACCCCAAGCCCTACCCCAAGCCCTAAAATCTTGTCCCCGTACCTTGCTCCCCTGACCTGAGCCCTAAAACCGAACCCATCCTGCCATCAAAACGACCCCTTCCCCTCCCCTGCCCTAAGGCCCAAAACCTTGCCCCTACTATTAAAGACCCTGACCCCACCCCCCTGTCCTGAGCCCTAAAACGTACTCCCACACTGCCTTTTAAACTATCCCTACCCCCTTCCCCACCCTGAGGCCTAAAACCCTGCCTCACTTAATAAAAACTACCCGGCCTGAGCCCAAAAACCGACTCCCACCCCTAAACCCCCCAAACCCGGGCCAGCCCTTAAAACTACCCTGACCCCCCACTGCCCTGAGCCTTAAAATCCTGCCCCTTCCAAAAACTACCTCGATTCCCCCTGCGCTGAGCCCTAAAAACAAACCCCCGCCCCTAAAAATGACCTCTCAAATCTGACCCCACTTACCTTTCTGCTTCCGGAGCTTCCTGTTCCGACAATTCCTATTCCTCTCTCCGGCTATCCAGACACTAGACCGCTATCTACCTTTACCACACATATGCGTGGTTCAGGCATGCGTTGTTAAACTTGCGGAGAAATGGCAGGTGTGGCTCAGCTCGCGTTGTAAAGGCCATTTCCCAGCTGGTACCTGTACTCTTCCAAAGTCACCCGAACAATACTGGCAGTATGGGATAAATTAGTGAAAACAAAACTGTTGACCACTTTTCCCTGCCCGCTAACATCAACAAGTAAAAATCTAGATTGCACCCCCACCTTGTTTTACTCATAATTTGAGGAGAGGGAGCAATTCAACACTAGGTTCTACAGCCAACAGTTCAAACACAGAGCACGAGACATGTAACACCTTTGGAACGTGGCTACTGTACCAAGACTGATGATAAAAAGTTAGTGTCTGAATTATTTAAAATGCTGCTTACTCACATAACACCTAAAACATCACCAGGACAGAATAGATGGGAGAAGAAATTAGAGTAAATCTTCACAGAGAAGGATTGGGAAGAAATACACAATAGAACTCACAAAAATTACAAATATGCTACAGCTTGAGAGACAATGAAAAAAAACATGCTGCACTTGTATTATACCCCAGCCCAACTACACTTGTGGGATGCGGTGGGTGATGACTGTTGCTAGAGGAGAAGAGGCGAGAAAGGCACATTGATATACCCTCTATGACCGTAGCCGAAACCACACATCTATTGAGACAAAGGACTCAGTGTTCAGCCTGCAAGTCCCTCATTCCCTGCTTATACTATTCTGGCCCTACCCAGTAATCATTTCTCCTACATTAAATTAAAGAACCACACACGGTTCTGGCCCTCACTGCAGCCAGATAAGTGATCACTGCCGCATGGGGCAAAGATAGAGCCCTGGAACTGAATGATTTGCATTATCACCTCCAGGATCTGTTAACCTTGAAACAAGTATATTAATTAATTAACAGAACGATAAGGACTTTGTTGAAGTTCTGGCACCCTTCATAATGTTCCTCTCACTAGAAGTCAAAGATCTGTTGTGTCCTAATACCTGCATTCTATACAACCTATTCCAAATCAAACTTTATAAATGCCAGTTCAGTCATACACAAGGCATGAAGCTAGGTAGACGCAGGAATACTCTAACTAAAAGCAATGACATCGGGAGAAAGTTTGTATGCATTCTTCCAAAAGACTACAACACGGTGAGTGACAACTGGGAGAAAAAGAGTGGGAGGGGGAGGAAGAAACTTGTTAATTATTTGTGCACTTCCCGGTTGGGCTGAATAATCTTTATTTTCCCCTCATTTGTTTATTATTATAGTACCTATATTAGTTGTTCACTGTAGATTTGTATGTACATTTATTTTGTCATTTGAGCCATGTTGGATGCCGTGTTCATCTTCTCATCTACAAACTCATAAAATATATTTGAAGAAATCAGTTGTGTACTTTTTTCCTTACCTTTGTTTACTGGAATGTAAAGCAGATTATAACACAGTGACCACTCCCCGGCCAGTGCATGGGATTGAATTATTTTTGTTTATACAAATCAGTAAATGGGATCTAAACTATAACAAATGGTGTCCAGGTAATATGTTTTCTTCAGTTAACTACCCGCCTCAAATTTAAACTTTAATTTGTACAGGTTAGTTTTGATAGAGATTTTTCTGCCTATACCCTAGGACTACAGTGATCAGCTATTACCCCTTTCAGATTCCCTGCGGTGATGTATCTTCAGTAGCATCCTTGTCTTCCAGACTTTCTTGGGATTTGTTAAGCCCCAAAGAAAAACAGCTTTTTTCTTCATCCTTTTATTGAAGTAACCCTCAAGGTTATCTTTATAGTTGCAATTACTTCTACAAAGAGAGTTGTGTAATTAGTTCGACCACAATCCTTTCTTAAGGATTTTTGAATGTAGCATTGTGTTGAGATTAGGTCCTGTTTTAGTCCCGAAGTCAGTTCCAAGATTCATCGATAGCAGGAAGTCATTTTACCTGTTTTTTGACCGAATCCTTTTCAGATGAATAATTGATGTTACTTCTTTTAGATGTAGTCAGAGTTATTAAGATCTATTGCACTGTTTACTGGAATACAAAAAGTGTGATAGTCGTCTTCTACCAACAGATGTTGTACATCATCAAACTCAACTGCGAGACAATGAATAAAAACTGAAATCTGTTTAACTTGCTAGCTAGAAGTGTGAACACCTTTAAGGTGCGTCAAGGGTCTCTCCCCCAGAGGGTTGGTGGTGCATGGGCAGAAAGGGCTGGTGTACCGATTGTAGACCATTGTCGAGCAGCAACATGGGCTGCTCCATTTACTAACTTATCTCATTATAGAATAGATGTATCTAAAAGAAATCATTTGTTCTTTTGCTTAACTGTTCTTGCAGGAAATGTTGGGGCATATTACCAAGGGCCTTATCGCCGCTTTAGCGGGAATTTTTCCCGCTAAAGCGGCGATAATTTTATCGCCCTATTACCTAGCTGTCGCTAACACCAGTTAGTGACAGCTAGTAGGAGATAGCGATCATCTTGGGGCCCACTTTGCATGTCAGTGATATTTATCGCTAATGACATGCAAAGTGGGCGTGCCAAGATGTTAGCGACTGGAAACAGTCGCTAACATCGCTATCTCCTATTACCTACTTTTGGAAATAATCGCGCTAAGCGCGATTATCTCCAAAAGCTAACGCCTGCCCAGAGCAGTTTTTAGCCATGTTATCCAATGGTAGGTGGATAACATGGCTAAGAGCATTTGCTCGGTAATGCATGAATATCGCTGACTTTACAGCGATATTCATGCATTTCGGCCGATTTTTACCGCTTTTGAGATAAACCTTGATAATATCAAGGTATCTCAGCGATAAAAATCGTCGGAGCGCGGCGATATAATTTTTGCCGCTAACCATGCATAGCGATAATTATCGCTATTGCTTGGTAATATGCCCCGTTGTTCCTTAAAATAAAGTGTTTTATTTTTCTTTGTGTGTTTATAATAAAGTATGGTTAGCAGCACTATCTTCCTGGTATAATGAACTGTCTTTCAGATTAAGTTGAAGGTGGTCCACTTGGGTAGATCCTCATGTGCTAAGGAATGAGATAAAGAAGGGGATGAGAAGATAATGTTTAATTACGTACCCATAATCTTAATTACTCTGATTCTCCCTTCCTCATCCCAATACTTACAGCTCCCTCACCCCTCATAGGCCTTCATCCTCAATCTTTAGGAGTGTTTATGTAGAAACAGGAAGTGTAAAGGATAAGAAGGCCATTTATGAAGGTGGTCTTATCTGAGAGTACAACAGGAACATAAAAATAAGCTTTGGAAGATATTCTGAAGGGAGGAGCTGAAGCATAGAATGTATCCCCTAAGCACTGCGATGAGCAAGGGAGACACAGACAAATGGAGATTGCTGGTATGTAA
Source organism: Lissotriton helveticus (assembly GCF_964261635.1). Lineage (NCBI taxonomy): Eukaryota > Metazoa > Chordata > Amphibia > Caudata > Salamandridae > Lissotriton > Lissotriton helveticus. The sequence continues at coordinate 781,990,724 of NC_136059.1, forward strand.
TCGAAACAATGTATTTGTGCAGGTAATCTCATCTTGTATTTAAACTCCTTCATAAATGTAAAGCACCGAACCCTCTTATTGCACATTAATATCTGTTCAATTATATTTCAACAAAGATGAAGCAACCCGGTCACTCAGTCTATATGTTCAGGTTGTACTTGATTTCACACTATTATTCTTTGTATTTAAATGAGGATGATTGAAAATTGGTTAGATTTTCACACAAGAACATAGCAATTTGATTGTTTATAATAAAATGATAATTAGGAGGCCAGCAAGCCTTAAGAAAGTAGCTCCTGTCAATCTTACAATGTGGAAGTGACAACTTTGAATATTGCATCTTAATTTCGCCATCTGTTGTTTCTTGTCATAAAGGTGTGATAGGTACCCATGAATCTCTGGTTCATCAACGGGAACATATAGTTCTGTTTCAGCTCTGCTGATGCAAAGCTGCACAGACAACATTTTCACAGGTTTCTGGACATGTTCAGTAGGTGTTTTATTGTTGATGTGTCTGTGTATGCTGTATGCATAGACAATTATGTTGTTTCAAAGATAGAGATGCAGCAGCGGAAATGAGGACAAAGGAAGTGTTGGACCTAAAATATCAACCGTTCTGTGAGGAAATCAGATTGAATGTCAAAGTATTAAAAGGGTAGTATGAAATATTATGAGATGAAATCCCTTCACATTTCTGCTGTTATGAAAACAGCACTAAGAGTCTAAGTACCAGCAACATATACGGTTTTGAAGATGTAATGCATGTTGTGCTAGTTATAAATGTGCACACGCAGTGCAAGAAAACCAACGACTGAAATCAACTTACCATTTCTTCCATGCTGTATGCACTTGTGGGTGGAAGCCAAATGTGAATAACAGTTGAACAAATCAAAGTTTTTGTGTAGAGAATTTGCAATTGCTTGTGGCTGGCGAAACAGCTAGATCTGTCTCTATGCTAGATCTAAAAAGATATGGTAACTTGTAATTTACACTAAATATCCAGCCGGGCATTCAAGATGAGTAATATGTTCGAATTCACCTTTTTCAAGAAAACATAAGGAAAGTGCCTTGACTCCTTGCTGATAATCATCATAAACTCCTGTTCTACTCTTCTTCATTCCACTGAATAGTGAGGTGGACTCGATGGGCCTGATTTACAAAAGGCCTCCACACTCGTGGCAGAGGCCCTACAGTTGTGGGGGAGTCGCTGCATTTCAGTCAATCAGAGATTTATAGAGCGCACTACTCGCCCGTGAGGGTCTCAAGGCGCTGCACTTGGGGTGGAATCTCCTCAATGAGAATTCTCTTTGCGGAGATTCCGCCAGAGTGCGGAGATTCGCCCAGGACTGCAGGGCCTCCGCCACTATTGCATAGGCCATTTATGAATCAGGCTCGATATCTAGGACCGAAAAACACTTTATACATAAGTTAGTTTATGTGATGATTTCATAAAATGTCCAAGCTTTTGTTGGATCAAAGCCCTTTCTTACGTGGGTTAGCATCAAAGGACTAAGACAGAGTGGAATAGAACTAGGAGTAATTAAGTCACCTCTCTCCTCAGTCTTAATGGCACCTTAACAAAACACATTCCACCTTGAAATTATGTGAAAACATACCACAAAAAAATATGTAATACTATCATTTTAAAACTAATATGATCACCAAATTCTATTCTGACCACCCTGCAAAGCATCAAAGCAACATGGCCGGATCTTCCCACTTGAATGAACTACTAGAGGAAGTATCAAAATTAGTCCGAGACACACTCTGTGCTCTGTGCTTGAGGTATGCCCTTCCCTCCACTGAAGAGCTGGTGGTGAACCTAATGGACCTGCCCTATATGAGCATCGAACACCCAGAGGAATAAGAAATAAAGGAAGCCCTTTACATGGCATAAAGGTCTTCATTACGCGTACTGAGTAAAATGAGACAGAAATCTCACACCTGTCGATTAACACTACCAGGGGCAAGGTAATCATTAGGTGCTGGAATCCCACTCGAATACGGTTTTGATAATTTTTATTATCCAATAAGAAGTTGCCATGGGAATAGCTGGTTGTGCACTGATTTACAGAGGTATGTTTTTTCCACAATCCAGTTTCTTTCCTCCGTTTTGAAATTTTTCCATGTTTGTTTCCTGGTGAAATATGAAAGAGGAAATAACCAGCTGTTATGTTATGTTAATATTATTTGCTATAGCTCTCGATTCACCAGGGGGCATCTCGGCATTGCTACGGATCCTAACAGCAAGTACGTACCAGATGAATTCAGAATAAATAGGCTTTTAGTAGTTTCCTAAATTTACAGTATGAGGGGGTGGATCGCAGGGCTAGGGGAACTTTGTTTCAGTACCTTGGGGCAAGACAGGAGAAGGCCTTTTCCCTAGTGCGTATTTGATGGGACACACAGTAAGGCTTTGTCGCTGGATCTAAGATTGCAACTAGGGGTGTAAGCAGTTATCTTTTTTGGGAGATAGAGCGGGTGTTTGCCTTTTAAGGCATTGTACGTGAGGCAACAGATCTTAAAATGGGTACGCTTCTTCACTGATAACCAATGGAGTTCCTTCAGCAAAGACGCTGAGGGAGTTCCAGAAGGTCAGTTCTGAAGAAGCCTGGCCACAGTGTTCTGGACCCCCTGGAGTTTGAAGAGCAGTGATTCACTAGCTTCTGCCAAAAGAGCATTTCCATAGTCCAGTCTACTTATCACCATTGCCTGGACCAGTGTTCTATGGACCATCGTGGGGAGAAAGGGGAAGATTCTGTGCAGAAGGCGCAGATGGCACAGATTGTAGTAGCAAGCGCTCGTAATTGCCGCAATCTGATCTTTAACGCTTGATCTAGTTTTATCCCCAGAGTCTTTACAGTGTGGGCACGGGAATAGCACCCAATTGGTGGGGCCACCAGTCGTCCGACCAGATGGAGAGGGCTTTTCCAAGCAGCATGATCTCTGTCTTTTCTGGGTTTAGCTGGAGGCAGTTCTAAGTCATCCAGTTGGAGATTGCTAGCATTCCTGATGCAAAATGTTTTTTTGCTGTTATCAGGTCTTAGCCTAGAGCTGGGTGTCATCAGCGTATGATATAATCTCAAAGCCAAAGTGCTCTGCAATCTTCACTAATGGGGCCATATAGATATTGAACAAGGTGGGGCTCAAGGATGAGCCCTGCGGGACACCCTTGTCTTAGCTCATTTTACATGATGAGTACGGGCCCAGAATGACAGTTTTCTGTCTGTCTATCAGGAAATGCAGAAGCCACTTAAGTGCCACACCCTGCACACCGATTGCTTGCAGCCTTTGATGAGAGATGGTGTCAAAGGCTGTAGAGATCTGTGTTGTTTTAGTGGAAACCGGGGTTACTACAGAACTTGTAATAAGTACACAAGGGTGTGAATACCCTCCTGTGTTAAATGAACATTGACAAAACCTTAGAATGAAAGGCTGGATTTAGGCAGATACATAATTCCTCAGGCTGCATCATATGAAGTAGCTGTGGTTATCAGAGCCTCCAAACATCAGTGAATTTCATGGGAGGTTTAGAATTTCACATCTCTTGCCATTTTTCCTCAACCACGTTTGGACTCACATGCACCTTCCTTCTCTGAACACGAGAAAGGAAGTGGTTACACCCTCGCTTCTTCAAACCTATGGACAAGAAACAAGTATGAATTTTCTTTACAACCACATCAATCATTCATGTGTCAAAGCAATCATATCTGATACTCCCCGAATGCATTCTGTTAATTTAATCATCAGGTATGGCAGCTGCTGTGAAAATCATCTTCTCTCTGCATTCAAGTTTTTTTTCTGGGGTAGAATGAAACATTAATTCTCCTTCTCCCATGGGGAAGCACAAAACATCCTCTGTGTATCAGAAAAATAGGGTTTCACCCGCAAACAAACCGCAGGAGAAGTTTCTTCATCCTCAAAAAAAAGATAACTTGGCCGAAATTCTCAAGATTTAAACTGGGTGATCTCAATCCTCTGAACTGGGTGATCTCAATCCTCTGTCAATACAATAAGATTCCCTATTTCAATGTTTAATCTTTAGGGGCCTTATCGTCAATTGGAATGTGGATTGATCTTTTGGGAAATCTTATTGGTTAGACTTCAAGGTAAACCCCACCTTTCATCTGGATAAATGAAGTCAAATTATGTTCAATTTGCCTTTCTCCATTAAATTTAATTCTGGGATCAACACATTCTCCAATATGGGGCATTGTTTACAACCGCATTATGATGCTCAGATAACATCTTCCCACAGCCTTCTCTGGAATCGCTGTCAGACTGCTAGATTTAGTGCACTTTCTGATCTCAAGATATCAGTTAATCTCTGAAAGTATATTTAATGCTGGTAACTGTTTTACTCTGAACTGCACTGGAGCAAAGTACCTTGTGCGTTTTTGCTCTAACATACATAGAAAACCGGAGTTGGCCAAAATCACTGTGTCCAGTTCTTTCTTAGAAAGTTAGAGACTATATTTAGAATCTGAGGAATCAGCAAATTTAAATTTAAGTTTCACTTTTTCCTTCCAATTCTTCCTAATGGAGTCCATCTTCCTATCCTTTTGGGAATTTGAACTCTCGGAAGATTCATTTGAGGGATTTTTCGCTTGCCTATAGGCAGAAATGGGGTTTTGCTCAGTGGTTTAAGTACATACTCGATAATACAGTCCTCTGGGTTCGAACCTTCTGACTCTGATTCTACACAAAAGATAAATAGTCCATTTTGCCCCCCTCTCCACATTGTAGAGAAATTAACATTTACCTCAATTCAGGTTGGAAAAGATTGTTGATTATTTTTACTATCCCCTTGATTTCTACTTCGAGGACCCCTATTCTCTTCCTAGGTGAATAACCATCAGTAATTTCCATCCTGAAATCCTTATTTTGAGCATGAATTTGGGAAGTGGCATTTCCTCTCTCTAATGGATTTCCAATGATTTCATCATTGCCTTGATCAATCCAGTGACTTCCAGATTTTTGTTGCCCAGTAAGAGGAATTATTTATTCTAAGTGGTCTGCAATTTTGGGATACAAAGGTGCAATTACCAGGGTGGCTTGCATTTCCATTTTTCTCTGATTGGGATTGTCTTGCTAGTTCCTCTCTCTATTGTGATTTGTGTTCACAAGGTGTTTGGGGTTCTTCTGAAGACTGTATTGCTACTTTTTCACTGGACAAAGTAATCCAGAAGTGATGCCTGTGGTTTCATTTCTTTTTAGGTACGAGTGGTATTTTGTTGGGTACCTCACTCAAATAAATAACCTGTTGAACATACAGTTCACCCTTGCTTTCATAGTTTCCTGGTAACTTCCAAATCACTTCATTACCTAGGCAGCTTATGCTTGCTCTTGGACATTTAAAATACCAGTGAAATATTTACTACTTCCTTATTTCTTTGTTAGGTCTTGGAATATTTGGCGTTTCTGCAACTATATTCAGTAGTAATGGACATGCCTCATCACAGTTGTCTAGGGGTAAAATAATGCAACCACAAAACACGCTCACTTGACCTTCAGTTCCTTCTTGGCATAAATTGTGGTGCACAACCTGTGAACTCTTCTTGTCTCGTAAATTATAACAGCGAGCAACCCATTAAGCACAACAGATAGAACTAAATCAACACGTGGATCCCTTTCAAAGTATATTCTAATGTATTAAACACCAACAACTAAATATCACAAATGCAACAACATAAATCTCTATCTAAGAAAAATCAGAAAACTGAAAGGTTTGTTTTTATTATTCCTGACTATGCACTAATCTTTATATATATATATATATATATATATATATATATATATATATATATATATATATATATATATATATATATATATATATATATATATATATATATATATATATATATATATATATATATGTGTGTATAGATGTATATGGTAGTTCAAAAGCACAAACTCAGGCAAAAGGTATAGGATCACTGTACAGGGTCAAAGACAAGCATAAAGTAAGCAAGTGATAGGAGAGGAAGCTGTTGTTCTTGGCAAATAACTAAAATTCCTCTTAGGTTGGGGTGAGTTTCAGGTAGGTGGTGAACTTCCAGGTCTGGATGATGTGCAGACAGTGTTTGAGGCATTGCATGTCTAAAGTAGACAACACTTTCAAGTAGAGTTGTGTATCATCTGCAGATTGGAGAATGTTGATGCTGTTATCTGTGCTTAGCGCACCAAGCAGCTCCATGATAAAGTTGAAGATGACAGAAGACAAAATGGAACCCTGGGAGACTCCACACGTGAGGGATTTTTTGGCACCGGAAGGTGCCCATGTGAATAAACGGGTGTGTGTTGGATAGGTAAGAGGAGAACCAGTGAAAGACTTGCCAGAGAAACTCATTCAAGACTGAGCCAGCAAGTGAAAAATAAAACAATATCTTAGTATCATTTTATTTTTCTTTTGCCGTCTCCGAGCCAGCTTTTTTTTTTTTGCAGAGTTTTATATAGCGCGAACTAGACCCGAACCGAATCAGGTATCAGAGCGCTTTACATAGCACCAGTTACGGTACATGAGGACACACTTTCATTTTTTCAGGCACGGGGAGATTAAGTGATTTGCCCAGAATCACAGGAGGTTTTTGGCGTCGTTACCGAGACTCGAACCCAGATCCCCAGGGCCGAGTTCGAGCGCCTTAGCCGTTAGGCCAACCCCTCTCTCTCTCTTGTGCAGCTAGGCGCGGGCTGGGGCATGGGAGGGGGAGGAGGAGTACAATGTGCACTTTTAAGTGTGCATTTATGTGTGGCCGGCCATCACAGGCTTGCCAAACATACATGCCCACTTAGGTTTCTCTAGCTCGGCTGTTTTGAACCGCAGGGCTGGAGAAACCCCACAGACTGTATGTCCTGAGCGGAGCGTCTTTTCAGCCCACTAAGGCCAAACCCTCCGCTGCTCTCATACGAGTGCAGCACAGGGATGGGATGGGAGTCATGATGCTTTCTCAGGGACTCCTGGGACAGGAACTACAGCAGAGGAGTAGGATTGGTGCACCAGGGAAGTGTTTCATTTTATTATTAAACCCCCCGCTGCACGCTCCTCCTGCGCACCCACCGCACCGGTATTTTTTAGTGTCAGCTGCCACTGGGTGCATACGAGGGTGGGATTATCGACTCAAATGCAGCTGAGAGGTCAAGCAATACCAAGAGGCAGGGGTCGTCTTCATCCATGGTCAAGAGGGAATGGTCTACAATATGTAATGTAGCATTCTCAATGTTGCAGCATCATATGAAGCGTGGCTGGTAGTCATGCAGGACATATGAAAACATTCAGAAAGGCTATGCCAGCAATATAAAACATTCACAATACTTTCAAAAACTTACAATCCTCTTTTCTCATGAGAGCATGAAAAGATGTCACTCAGATTTAATTTGCCTGGCTGAGTCTGGCCACACATGCAGGACACTTGAATTTCTTAAACCCTCCACCCTTCCTGTCCCTCCCCCTCACCGAAAGAATTTCAACTAATAGTTGCATATCTCACACTGACCCCCTCTTTTGAAACTTCAACTTGTAATGTGCACATCATGCCTTATAAAACATAGAAATCCTTTATTTGAACGTTTGAACTACTGGCCCATAAATGTCTCGCTTTACCACGTCATTACACATCATAACGACGTTAATAGTCGTACATAAAGCCACCTGTTAACGCACTTCAGATTAAAATCCATACACATTTTCAAGTACAATACAAGGGCAATGCGTCTTTTTGACGTGATCTTTTATTTTTGATGAAAATTGATGAGTAAATTGCTAAGTTTGCATTGATTATTATTTCAAAATACAGCAGAACAAGCAGGGGCCTTTAATCTATCTTTTGGGCCCGGATTCCAAAACAAAGTAGTTCCATTGAAGGGCCTGGCCTGTACTTCGAGGAATGAATAATATGTTTCTCTGCGTTAAAAGTATAAATTCATATAATTCAATTAGGTCCCTATTTTGCAACCTTCTAAAAGTATGTGCACATTTGAATGATAAAGCATTACTCAGAATGGCAATGTTATGGTTTGTGCATATCTCTGAACAGCATTAATCTATTACTAAAAAATATTATATTCTTCAAGCAGATTGCTGGTTACATATATATTTCTCTATAACCTAGGATTCATGAACCGAGAAAGTTATTTGCACTTACCTGGACCTACGCTGAACATTCCTTAACCCACTTGAATTCAAAATTGAATTGGAATGGTTTCTCACCTGTTGTTCTCTTCACAATCACAGTCCCACAAATGTTCCACTGCGAGGCCAATCCGGTGTGATCAGTCCAGATTCTACCATGTGGTGTCTTGCTGCTGGGCTCAGTGGTGTATATGAGGAAAGTTACGATTATTACCCTCAGTCTATTTTCAGTAAGACAATTCTTTTGTAACTTCAGCTTTTAAATAATGTATCACAACCTCTTCATGTAATTTGGAGCTAATGCATCAACTACCTCGATGCATTTTGTGCATTCGTGGCGTTTATTCATGGGTATAGGTGTATTCCGAAAACCTATAACAACAAGCATTTACAATGCAACGGTCTAGCCTTTGCAAAAGTTAGAGCTATTGGCATTGTAAATGACAACATTTTTATTTTTTTGTTGATTTTGAAAACAGATAAGTAAATGGCATTGTCATTTGCAATGCCAATAGCTTAATCTCTCGCAAATGCCACACACAAACACACAGACCCACACAGAGCCCCCCACACACACACCTACAGAGCCACACACAGAGCCAATAAGACCTCTCTTGGAAGAGTAGCCCTGGTATACAGACCACCAGGTGAAAAGTCCAAATTTACCAACTATCTTCTAGAAACGATAGCTCATCATGTACTAGCAACTGATAACTTTATTCTACTAGGAGATTTTAATCACCATGCGGAAAAATCTCTTGACCCCGATTCCAATCACCTGATCACCACCATGGAAACTCTGGGCTTAACCCAAAGGGTACTAGGACCAACTCACCATGCTGGGCATACTCTAGACCTTATTTTCACCAATATGCCCAATCTAACTAACGAACCCCCATTGCCCATGATATGGACTGATCATTTTCTTTTAAAATTTAGTTTCCCCAAGCCAAATGGACCAATTCTTAGAACCCCCCCAAAAAAACTTCTCTAGTACGACCTTGGCACAAAATGACTCCTGAGGCGTTCTTGACCCATTTTAATCCACCTAAAGAAGAAGGTAACAACGTCGAACGTATGTTAAACCAGTTAGAAGCATCCATCAGGAGCACGCTTGACACCATTATTCCAGAAACAAGCGTTAAAGAAAAAACAATGGCGTCCCCGTGGTTCACTGATGCTTTAAGAAAAGAAAAAATTGTCAGCCGATCAGTAGAACGTCTGTGGAGAAAAACCAAAACGCTAGAAAATCGCAAAAAATACAAACTGGCACACTTTAACTATTTAAAAAACATAAAAACAGCAAAAACACTGTATCTCACCCAAAGAATAAATAAAGCAGTCCACTCCAGCAAAGAGCTCTATAAAATACTGAAGGAATTTACAACTCCTCAGGTGGAACAATCAGTATTTAACCCCACAGTGGAGTGGGTAAATTCGCTGTCATCTTATTTTGACAACAAAATAAAATTGATCTATGCCACATTTACAGATACCAGCCAAGACCCATCTCAACATAATGATGATCCCTCACCAAAGTTTATCACTACGATTGGCACGGACACTGATACACGTTACCTTAATGAATTTGAGCCCATCACCACTTCAGAAGTGCTAGAGGGTCTAAGGAAAATCAAATCTGGATCCCGACCTGTTAGCCCCCCGGAAATGCACGGAGATACTTCCGTTACTGGCTAGCTCCCTTACTAATATATTTAATACTTCTTTCGAGCAAGCATCTATACCTAACAGCTGGAAGCAAGATCAGGTTAAACCGATCCTAAAAAAGCCCAACAGTGACCCTACCATTCCGTCCAATTGCCGACCTATTTCTTTACTGCCCTATTTCGGTAAGCTACTGGAATACTTGGTAAATAAACGCATCACCACATACATTGAAACACATGCGCTTTTGGACCCCTCACAGTCTGGGTTCGTGCCGCCCATGGAACAGAGACAGCTGTGATTGAGATCGTGGACAATATCAGACTTAGGGGCCGATTAGGATGGCGGTTAATCCGCATCCCCCGGGCCGGCGGAAGCCACCGCCGGCCTGGAGGATGCGGATTAACCGCCGCAGCCACATACAACACCCACCGCCAGATTAGGATGGCGGTGGGATTGCGGTTGGACCAACGGCGACGGCAGGTCTGTCCGCTGCTGATCCGCGGGGTGGGGAGGGCTATTTGGTGACGGTGTCTGCAAGACACCGTCAGCCAAATTAGGATGTTCACGGAGACATGCTTTTCCGCGGTGGCTTTTCCGCCATGGAAAACCATGTGGACTTTGGCTTTTGGGGGCCCGTTGCGGGCCCCCAGGGTGTCGGGGTGGGGGGTGCACATGGGGGGTACCTATGGTACCCCCCAGCATTTACATGCACAAAGCGGCAGGCACCGCGCGGTGCCTGCCGCTTTGTGCATGTAAATGTAATACATGCATTTTTAACATTGCGGCGGGTGCTGCTTGAAGCAGCACCCGCTGCAATGTTAAAAATACAGGATATGACCGCCAGGGTGGCAGTCACATCCTAATTTGCACAGAGGGACCGCCGCTGCCCCTGCGGATGGTCCCTCCACCTCTGGGGTGGCGGACGGACACAGGTCCGTCCGCCATCCTAATCTGCCCCTTAGTCTGGACAAAGGCGATTCCGCAATTCTCATCCTATTAGATCTATCGGCTGCCTTTGATACCATAACCCAAAGCATTCTGAAACATCGGCTGTGGCAGATAGGTATCAGAGGCAAGGCCCTTTCTTGGTTTGAGAATTATCTTACGGATCGCCGCACCCATGTTAAGGTTGATACTCTTGTATCTAACAGTCTGCCCCTCTCTGTAGGTGTCCCGCAGGGATCAATTCTCAGCCCTATGTTATTTAATCTTTACCTGACTCCGCTGGCCAACATAATAAAATCTCATGGTTTCACAACAGTATTGTACACTGACGAAACGCAGGTGCTTATCACCTGTAATTCTGATTTTCTTGAAACCAGCGTTAGATTTAAAAGGTGTATGACTGACATCAGTAATTGGATGTGTGAAAACAAACTCCAACTGAACTATAGCAAGACGGAAATTATTCTGTTTGGCAAGGCCAATGAAGTCTGGTCGCAGGACTGGTGGCCCCCAGAACTCGGTGCCTGCCCCACTCCAAAGGAGGTGGTCCGTGATCTGGGAATCATGATTGACTGTTCTCTCTCTATGAATTCCCACATCAACCAAATATCCGGCGTGTGTTACGGGATACTGCAAACATTGCGCAAAATCTTTAAATGGCTACCTCTTGAAACCAGAAAGCCCCTGGTCCAAGGCTTAATTATAAGTCGTTTGGACTATGGAAACGCTCTGTTTGCATCCATCAATGAATGCTTACTTTCTAAACTACAAACGATACAGAACGTCGCCGCTAGACTGGTGCTAGGACTACCCCCTAGGTCTGCCTCTATCCCCAGCCTCAAAAAAGTGCACTGGCTGCCTAGCCAGCAGAGAAATCAGTTTAAGATATTAAGTCTTACGCATAAACTCCTTCACAGTACTGGGCCCACCTATCTTGCAAAAAAATGGATCCGGTATCGCCCTCCGAGATCATTAAGATCTAGTGAAAAATCCCTTTTACTCCAGCCGCGAGTCCGGACATCACGAAACGGATGTCGCTCCTTTTCCTACATAGCCCCTTCACTGTGGAATAAACTGCCCCCCCATCTGCTGTCCATTTCCAACCACATGGTGTTTCGGAAAAACTTAAAAACCTGGCTCTTCCCGAAATAGTCGACGCTACTTCAGCCCAAAGATTTGTCTAGGTCTGCTGTTTTTCACTGTAAAGCGCCCTGAGACATTCTGTTGAATTGTGCGCTATATAAAAGCATTTGACTTATGACTTATGACTCATGACACACATGACCCCCATCTGCTGTCCATTTCCAACCACATGGTGTTTCGGAAAAACTTAAAAACCTGGCTCTTCCCGAAATAGTCGACGCTACTTCAGCCCAAAGATTTGTCTAGGTCTGCTGTTTTTCACTGTAAAGCGCCCTGAGACATTCTGTTGAATTGTGCGCTATATAAAAGCATTTGACTTATGACTTATGACTCATGACACACACACAGCCACACACACACACACAGAGTCACACACACAGAGCCACACACACACACAGCCACACACACATACACACACAGAGCCGCACACACACAGAGCCACACACACACAGAAACAGATGCGGAATCCTTCTGTAGAACTTGTTGACACCAGGTTCCAAAATTACCACTGCGCATGTGCGCAGCCTATGCTAGCCGAGCCCTATAAACTAATGGGAGGACTGGAAGGGGTCTTGAGAGGCATTAGCTGAACGGTCACATGTGTATTTTTCTCGTAAAGCTCTTCGTCAGTGTAATGTTTTAGGCATTTATACCCCCGCCTTTTTTAGCCTCTCGGGTAACCAAGCGTCATAGTGAGCAAACGATGCATGGTATGTAAATCAACATAATGAAGGGGTTTTGATAGCAACCAACATTCTGGCCCCGGGGACACCAGAGCAGGGGGTGCCTCTTTTCTTTTCTCAATGGATCAGGGAACGGATGCAAATATGGGGGGGGAGGTATTTCGGGCAGCTGTATGGACGGCTTTACGAAGCTCCGACCATATAAACGAAACTGGCAGCCAGTTCTCACCAGAGGAGGTGCATTCCCTCTTTGATGGTAAAGGCCACTTGCAGCCTCCTGGGGTGAGAGGCAGGGAGCACCTGTCTCTCCCGAAGAGTTGGGGCAGGTAGAAGCGTGTCACCCCTGGGGGACTGGGACAATTAGAACAGTTTTTCACCTCAACGTGTTGCACACACAGGTAAGGGGATTGGACCTGCTTCTTTTTTTGGAGCGAGGCTGGACAGACCAGAACGCCCCCTGCCCATTAGCCACTCCCCTCCACACGTCAACAGCTAATAAAACCCATTTGTTTACTAATTGGGAAAATGAAAAGATGCTCTGAGCTGGTGAAAATGGATGCATCGAGTCAAATAAACAGGAGAACTGACTAAACCATCTCGTAATCACCGGCTGGGAAAGGGAAAACACTTAAAAAAGATGAGTAAGCGATCGGTCTGCGTTGCACGATGTCTCAGCAAGGGGGGCATTTTCACTACATGAACCCAGTCTGCTGGCGGCAGCAAGAGACCTGCCCAACTCCCTCACACAGAACTCTGGCGGCTGCGCACCACGCACGTCCACTGCACGGGGCAACTGACAACACTGGGAGGGCACGACCCAAGATATAAATACACAATCCACCTAGCATTCAGTGATCAACCCTCTGAGGAATGTGAACACAAACACACACTACATATTGGCACACAGCAAGTGGAAAGTGCACAATCGACTACACGGGATAAACTCAGAAACATAAAGTAATTGAAGCAAACACACACAGTAGCTATACATAAGCAGCACAGACATACAGAACGCGAAGAAAAAAAAACACACTGGGCAATCACGCCACACGTCACAGATGCACAATTAAAAATGAAATAAATACATGATCCTAATGCAGAAACATTACACAACGCCAGCGAACACGATAGATCGCAGGTCACCAATCCATAGTCACCCACAGCCCATGACACAAATACACAATCACATACAGAAAGAGAACGACATTTAGTGAGAAGTAGCAGGGGCACCGATGCACAATCACACGCAGTGCAACACATGCACAGGGCATAAAACAAACGGAGTGACACACAGCGCGAATTTACAGAGACACAGGAGATTAAAGAAACGCACAACCACACACACAGCAGAGGCGGAGTGCATTTTCCGTTCCACCAGTGGGTGCATGGCTCCACAGAAAGGGCAGCGCGCACCTTTCACAACAAACACACACATCCTTTTGTTCCTCGCTGTGAGCAGCATGTCTTCAGACAGAGACAGTGAGTCTAGCGGACAGGATGGAGGGCTTGGAATCCCTGCCCTCCCTCATCTCCCCCCCGCCCCCACCTGCCAGAGCCGGCCACGAAGATGATGGGGTGCACTCTCCCACCACACCTCGTTTAAACCCCTCTGCCTCCGTAATGAGGCAAAGCGAGGCGGCCTGCGCCCCGTTTTTACGCAGAGACACGCAGCCCAGGCATGGCGCATAAACCACAGCACATTTATTTGGGAAATGGAGATGTTTCCAAGAGACACTTGCAGGAAAGTTCATAATTGTATTAAGGACAGGGGCGTCTGGGTTAGTTGCCCGTCATATTGTAAGTCTCTGCAGAGTGCTGGGAAACAGATGGCGTTTACCGGCAACAGAAGAGATAAACCGGGGACGGCACTTACCGAGATATAAGCCTCCATGCGTGGTGCTTCAACCTGCTGGGATACCAGCAGCATCTTGGACCGGGGGTCAACCCACTTTTACATCCACTTTGGCGTTGTTGCAAAACCCAGAAAAAAGATAAACAAAGCGCACGGAGGTGTGTGCGCTTTTCTTTTCCTCAATTTTTCAGGTTCCAGACAAGTTAATCCTGACCTCGCGGTTCGCTAATGATTCACTGTCTGTCTCAATCTGCTCACTACATTTCCATCAGCTCTCTGCTTCCCCAGCTGGAAGGTGGAGCCTCTCTGCTTTAATTTAGTGATAGGACATTTACAGCCGCCTTGTCACCCGGATAGGAGGGACAGTCAGGAGCTAATCCGACCTAAAAGGGGAAACATGCTTCTGGTTACAAGAAAATTACACTGAGCTGATTCGAGCAATTACTGTCTGCTGACTTGAAAATGTATTCAGACCAAGTTCTAGTGTAGAAGCTGGGAGGCTTCGCAGGAAGCCCAAAAGATGCCAGTTGTGTGCAGATCCAGAAAGAACAACTTGTAACCTCTCAGTTAACCAAAAAATAAGCGCTTGCCATTTGTCTCTAAGCCCAGTCCTTTTCAGACTGGGGGGCGTGTTTTTCACTGTTGTTTACAGCCTAGAAAGAATGTCAAAAACACGCCCCCCCAATCCAAAAAGGACGGGGCTTAGATCGAAAGAATGTCGTCACTGGGACCTCTTCTCCAATGGTTGGCCGCCGTTTAGGAGGCCAGCCAGTGGAGAAGAGGGGCGGGGAGTAACCTCGCTACTCAGAATCATTAAATCTCGCCAGCGAGACTGCGCATGTGCGCAGCCTACACTAGCCGAGACCTAAAACGAAGCACGCTAGCAAGTCAATGAGTGGCAGACTTTGAATATATCACATACGATCAGTCCATAGTGTTTCAAATAGGTGCTGAGTGCCTCTTCATGCATGCATACAATAAAAACTAGTGATGAAATATATGAGAATTACAGTCAGTGCTGGAATTGGAAAAACCTTACTCTGGGAACCCATGAATTGGGGTCAAGATGGTTAACAAAAGGGGCTAAAGTTGCAAGGGGCGGAGTCATGAAAAGCAGTGTAACAGTCAACTTATACATTTTTTTTTTAACTGTAATAAAGAAATTGGCACTAAGGAGATTTGTGATAGTAAAATTGCTTTGCCTTAATTGGTTGCAGAGGCTGCGTTTTTCAATATCTTAATCGTTAAAGGCACCTGCTGCATAACTCTGGTGGTTAGAGCACTTGTTGGAAGGTTTCTGTTTTCGTTAGTCACAGTTTTGACTCAAAGTAGCTTAGAGGGTTACTGTGTTACCTACAAAGCACATAGTTTAACATGCAGATGACAGATTAATGTTTTATGTAGATAGTCAAGTGGTCACTGCTTTTGACACAGAAATCCTTTTATTACTTGCAGCTCATAAATTGCAATCCTTCTAATATAGCACGTTGAGCTATGAATGGGCATCAATGGCCTGCATAGAAACTGGGTTTAGACATCATTGTTTTTTTTTTCTCAATCTGTTGTTATAAGGCTGCTAAAAAGGTTTATTGGGGTAGCAATAAAGGACAACTTCAAGCACTGTAATTACTGCGTTACATTGTAAATTCTGGGTTTATGTTACTACCAGCCATAAAATGTTAACACATAATATCTACCAGTATAGACGATGTGTGACTCCTAAACCTTTAAACCCTTTGTCTTATTTAACATCATGTACATTGATTTACACTACACACTTGTATGATTTCTTGTCAATGTATAATGTGTCTGTGTGTGTGGGTGTGTGTGTGTGTGTGTGTGTGTGACACCACACAGTGGGATGAGTAGCGCTATAAAACTATGGAATAAAAAACAATTAGCAAGTGCTAGATAAATTGTTATTCATTTAAATACTTGCAGTTATACACCATCCCTTCTTTACCGACTCTTCAGCATAAAAGACTGAGGTCCTAATTCCTGTGGAGGAATGGTTAAAGCATTATTCCCAAAGTTTCTCCTCTGCTATGTGTGAAGTGCATCTTCGGATCTAGATGTAAGTTCCTAATTGGTCAGTGAAACCATTTGGTATTTAATATTTTAATTGATATTTTTAAAGAGAATGTCTCTTTTTGGACCCCACTCATTAAAAATGTCTTGAGAGCAGCTGTGGTTGGCTCCATTCCAGCTACCTAGAAGAAACCAATTATAGCACCCTTTTTTAAAAAAGGTGATAGGAACCAACCCAGCTGCTATTATCCAATCTCACTTTTGGTTTTTACAACCAAGATCTTGGCCCAAGTTTTATTATTCCGTCTAGAACAGTGTCTGGCATAACACATCATATCGGAGGTTCTGTTTGGAATAGGTATGGATGAGCAATATTTTAACCTTTATCTGCTAGTTGACAAATATGTCAATCAAGGGTAGTAGTTTTACATCTAGCCTTTATGGACCGTTCCTGTGCCTTTGACCTGGTGAACCATTCCAAAAATTAAAATGGGAGCCTCTTTTAAATTCTAGATTAAACAAGTGTGAGAAATGACCAGAGCAAATACTTACCGGTGGGGCTTTAAGGGGCAGGTATTTGGGGTTGCTGTACTCCAGCACACCTGCAAAGGATTGATAATGGTTTTATTTGTAGGCTTTTAGCAATTCTGCGTAGCATAGCTGGCTACATTGGTCAAGCAGAGCTAGGCCTAACAGTTTTGGAAGACACAGTTGGCCTAGCTCCTTTGCTGATATGGATCAACATATGGTGCAAACTTCAAGCTGTCCTGTTCCTCTTGTACTTGACTGACTGCCTAGGACTCAATAACAGTGATCAAATTCCTTGGCTAATTTATGTGAGGCAAATATTTTTAAAAATAGGAATGACAGAGATATTTTTGAATCTTTCTAGTATAGATGCAAATGCTAAACAGCATCTCAAATCACTTTACTGTAGCAGGTGTCTTGATCAGCAAAATAAGAAGGCACAATCCATGCAGTCAATGGTAAATTACAGTTTTTCTAATATTTTCGGATTGGAACCTTACCTGGACCTAATATCAAATTCTGCCTCACTCGTTTACATCTGGGTATTTTGCACGTTGAGGTAGCTTTTTCTGTACAGAGAATTTGGTCAAATGTACTCCCTAATGCCGATGCAAAATGTTTTCAAACAAATGCACTATGCACTTTTTATTGTTTGGCACTTCATATTCTCTACCCAGGAAATTTTTTTTAGTCCCTATCCGACGAGCAACAAATATCAGGAAAAAGCATTTTTATTTGCAATTTTTAAATAATACACAAATATGTTATGCCTAGATTAATTTTTTAAGAGCGTCTGTTAGGATTAGACAACGTTATGGATAGTCATAAAACGTTCTGTCTTATGAATGCATTTATTTTATGTCAATTATAACTTTCTTTTAGATAAACTTTGTTATTGAGAACTTTTTCAATATGATGGTGTTAGTGAATTATTTTGTTCTGAACTGGGATGCGCTGAATTGCTATATTTTTGGAATTGTATATATTTTGCTCTTTTATGGCATGCTGCTGAATAAAGATTGTTTATACCTGTTGGACTTGACCCTTTTTTTGGCTAAAGTTCCTTAACCTTCTTGCCTTCCTCCTAGAACTTTTTCTGACATGATGTTGCCGATGCTCTGGGCGCTTTGCCACTGCTGATCAGTGTCAAAGTGCAACTGCTCCCTACATAAAGTGTTAGGGAAACATCTGTTACAACGCGGATGTTTCCCCGCAGTGCTGTTACGACGCGTCCATAACAACGCAAGTCGTTACCACGACTTGCGCTGGAGGGCGCTAGAAGATTAAAAATTGTAAATTTACCATTCCAACACCTTCTCTAGTGTCCACGGGGACTGGTGTTAGAATAGTAAATTATACTATTCGACATCCGCGCCCCCAACGCAAGTCGTGGTAACGACTTGCGTTGTAAGGGACACGTTGTAACAGCACGCGTTGTGACGGTACGCGTTGTACCGTCATACATCCAAAGTGTTATGGTAATTGGTTGTCCATAGCTGGTATGTTTGTCTTACAAGTGAAGTCCCTAGTAAAGTGCACTGTGTGTGTCAGGGCTGGTAATGCAAATGCTACTAGTGGACCTGCAGCATTAATTTTGCCACCCACACAAGTAGCCCTAAAAAGAAATCTCAGGCCTGCCACTGCAGTGCCTGCGCGCAGTTTGTTAACAGCCTTGTTGTCCCGACAAGTGCATCCACTTGCCAGGCTTTACCCTTCTCTTTTTACGCACGCCAGAAACTCCTATAGTAAGCCCAAGATACCCTCCTGGGCAGGGTGCAGTGTATGTGAAAGGTATGACATGTACTGAGTGTGTACCATGTCCTGACAGTGAAATACTGCCAAATTCGTTTTTCACTGTTGCAATGTCATCTTGCCTATGGGATAGAATGGGGAATGCTGTGTCCCATGTTTCCAGCATATGTTCCCATTGGCATAAGATGGAGAGATGGAGGTTAGTGTGCCTGAACTCTGAATTTAATAACACATATTTTTGTCCAGATGGTTTTTAAATTGTCTGTTTAGAAGCCAGGCTTTTACAAGTGGCTGGTTTCTTGTCTTAAACCATCCTGTGTGTCTCTTCCTGGTTGTGTATTGACTGTCTGGGTTTGGATGTGACAGGGTCTGGGTAGTTTCCTGACACCAGGGAGGAGTAGGTGAGACAGCAACAGGCTGGCCTGCATTTGATGTGGGGGGAGGAGTAGCTCCCTGGATGTGACGAGAGCTGTGTTGCTGCCACCAAAGGATGGCTCCACCTCCTGCGGAGCGTCTGGGGCCCAGACCCTGACTATCAAAGGAAGAGGGTGTGCACTGGCAGGAAGACACCCAGGTCTGGTTTGGACCAGGCTCAGAGCTCCTTGAACACAAAGACTTCAAAGGCATTTAGGGGTATAAATGTGAGAGCTGAAACCCCTGAACAAAAGACTGAACTCAAGCCTGAAAAAGGATCGAAACTCCTTCATGATCAAGAGGAACCTCTGCCAAGGAAGAACAGCTGAAGAGACTGAAGAGAAGGACTGCCCTTGCTGTGTGTTCTGGGTCTGGCCTGCAGTTTGCTGAATTGACTAAGGAGAGGACAAGGGACTTTGATGTGTGCTGTGTCCTGAAGTAACTGGTCTTTAAGGGCCCGAGAGGAGCTGGCTCCCTGTTGTGTAAACTCAGGAACATAAATGTTTCCAAGTGTGTCTCAGCTACGCTGTGTGCGTGTGCTTTTTGCAGCCTGAGACCGTTGTGAGAATTGCCCCATGACCGTGTGCCCTGGAGCAGTCTTGCACTCTGCTTTAATCGAGAGCGTGACCAGAAGTGCTGTGATCATTATCGCCATCGGCCCGAACCATCGTCCCAAGGGGGGAGCCGTGAGAAATCACTGCTGCCGGCCAGAGCCTGCCTTTGCCAAGGAGAGACCTGTGAATTTTCACCATCGTGGGTCCGAGGTCCTTTGCCCAGGATCAAAGGAGTCGCACCGGGAGCCGATCAGTTGTGAGGCTGTCGCCTGGTAGCCCGGCTCTCACTACGAGGAGCAGCCGCCGCCAACCCGAAGCCACACAGCATGATGCCCAAGCCGCGAGGAGTGGAGAGAGAGACTGCTCCCCCTCAGGTAACCCTCAGCGAGCGTACGTGTGTCGCCGCCTCCGCTCAAGTCAGGGTCGCGGTCCATACTCGCCGAGGAGTGGCAGTACCGGGGTCGGATTGGGGAGCTGCACTTTCTTTCCTTCATAACAGGATTGGTGGCCTATTTTGGCAATCGCTGACCGCGAGTCAGACAGGAGTGGCATAGAGACCGTCACGAGCACCTCGATCGGTGCCGCATTATTTTTACGATCCGCGTTAGTACTTGCACTACGAACTGCATTATTACTTGCTTTTACGCTCCGCATTAGTACTTGCACTACAAACTGCCTTATTAATTGTTTTTACGATCCGCATTAGTACATGCACTAGGAACTGCATTATTACTCGTTTTTACGATCAGCATTAGTACATACAGTACGGACTGCATTATTACTTGTTTTACGATCTGCATTAGTACTTGCATCGTATTTCTACATTACGAACTGCACTACGAACTACATAGCATTACATTAGGACTGCATTAGATCATCGTGAACGGCTCATTAATACCGCAAGAACCTACAAGTGATTTTTGGCCTAACAACCGGCCCAGTGAAATATTACGAACACCCATATGCTGGATATTTTTTATCGCTTGGTCTCATCGTATTTCTTCTTGATAAAGATACCGCTATTTTCCTAAATCAGTGTGGTGTCTATTTGTGGTGTTATCACTGTGTTACTGGGAGTGTGGTTGTAAATACTTAATATATTGCCTTGGAGATAAGCCTGGCTGCTCATGCGATGCTACCGGAGGGTGAAAAGGGGTTTTCTAAGAGGTTGTCCCTTCTTTCCCTGAATAGGAGCAAGGGTCTCTATTTGGACTAAGGTACCTACCATAGCCACCTAGAGACCCCCAGTTCTAACAATACCTATATACTTAAATACCTCTACATACTAATGCCTGCATATCTGTTATATATAGGGGTTGCACAAAGTTAAAAACCTGCTGCCAAATCAGTTTCTCTTAATGACTTGTGAGGCTATAACAAAATGTGCGCCTTTGTCTCACCATTACAGAGCCTAATTCACAAAGGGATTTACAACTAGTAAAGTTACAAGTGCCGAGTCTCTGCACTTGTTGCGGAATCCTCACACTATGTGCAGAATCTCTACACAGCAGTGCTGAGATTCTGCCCCGAGTGCGGAGATTTCACCACAAATGCAGAAACTCCACACTCGTAACTTTACGAGTCGTAAGTCTGTTTGTGAATCGGGCCCTGCATTGGCTGCTAGGTGTTCGGCTGCAGATAGCTCCCGGCCAGGATTATACTCGAAATAAAGGAGGGCTGATGGCTCTTTAAATTCACCCTTTGTTTTGGTCCAAGCTGGAGGAGAAAATAAAAAAAAACAATCACCGCCTGATTGTTGCAGCTCAGAACAGAAAGCAGACAATGTGCAGGCTCTGCTGACTTGTGTTCCAGCCAGGGGCGTAGCTAGAGCTTGTGGCGCCCGGGGCTACCCTTCAGAGTGCCGCCCCTGGGGGGGGGGGGAATTGGGGGGCGGCTACTGGGGAAGGAAAAAGGACGGTGAGCACTTGAAAGATGTCAGAGTCTCCGAGGAGAGACACGTAGTATTGCTGCTAACAGTTAGCTCGATCATGAAAGTTACATTTAGTAATTTATAAAGTTTTATATAGCGTGAAATCAGAGCGCTTTACAATTTGAGGCAAAGGTAACAAATCGGAACATTAGTCTAACATGGGGAATCTAATGGGCATTGAGATGTTTACTCCTCTCAAAATCGGAATGGTTGCGAGACGTGGTTCAATTGTTAGAACTCAGCTGTGCTCAGGCGCGCAACGCCCATTGGACTCAAAGGGCTTCAGCCTCCCCCCGTTGTGTGTGGCAGCCCGGGATGACATAGCTTCCCGGGCACACACACAGCAGCACCCGAGTACTACACAGGTCTTTAAAAGACCTTTTACTTGTTAATGAGGCTTTGATGTTTTTCACCCCTTCTTAGAGCCCCTGGAGTTCCACACTGCCTTTTGCTTGAAGAATCAGCCCCCCCCCCTCTGGCTGTGCCCACAAAGCAAGATATCATTTTGTAGCACAAATTCAAACCATTTCAAGCAGTTTGGATGGGTGTACAACTATTTTGTAGTGTTGCGGCTGCTGCCTCAAAAAAAATAAAAAATGAGGAGATACCCCAACCTGCCTTCCCAGACTGTAGTACTCTGGAGGGGGCTGGGGAGGTGTTCTCTATATCTGACGTCCCCTTTAATAGCGCCGAGGAAGTGAGGTGTCCATGAAGAGAGCTGTTTAGTGCAGTGACCCAAAGTTTTTCTCAGATGCTCTCTGCTGGCACTGAGGAATTTCGGATGTCAAATACTTTAGCTGGCTAGTCTTGATTCCACCTCATGCCTTTTTCATCTATCACCAGGTACTCCCTCCCCCTTTATATCACTCTCGCAGGTTCTTTTTCATCAATGCTCTCTCCCATTGTAATTGTTTTACCATCCTGCTCCTCCTAATTCTTTCACCCTTTTGTGTTTTCCTCTCTCTTGCTCTGGGCTAAAGTGTAATAAGGAGAAATATGTGCCAGTCCCCAAAAATGATTGTGGGTGGGCCCCAATTCTACCCACTGGTTCAGATTAAGCACAACTTGCCCCTGCCTGCCACCACCCTCAACTTCAGTTCTCTTTATGTCACCTTTGCAGATTCCTTTTGTTCCTGCTTTCTCCCGTTGTCAGTCACTCTTTTCGTGATTGTTTCCTCTTCCTCTTTTCTCCCTTTCTCCCTCTTGCTCGGGGTGAAAATTTGACGATGAAAAAAATGTTTGTCTTCAACAATGAGTGCTGAGGCCCACCACCTTCAATCACTACCACAAACTAAGCAGTAAATAAAATCAACTGTCTTGGCGTTGTCTGAAGCCTAAAGAATTGTCAAGAAATCACCATCAAGCCATTTGCCACAGGATATGAGGCCGTTGTTTTAAAAGGCTTTCAGCAAAAATAATGGCCCAACACCGTCCATTTTGTGACAGACAAACTTGCAATAATGTTATAAGTTGAATATCCAGTGCTGAGGTCTTGAATTGAATATTCTAGTTCTGAATAAGTTCTCCGAGTAAGCCTCTAAAAGCGGGCGTTAAGTGCGCGGCCACATCCATATCAAATATTCAATATATATATATCTATATTTTTTGCAGTTTTATATAGCGTGAACTCGACCCGAAGGAATCAAAGCGCTTTACGAGCATCAATTGCACAACGGACGGACGCACTCATTTTTCAGGCAATGGGAGATTAAGTGATTTGCCCAGAATCACAGGATGTTTGAGGGCCTCTGCCGAGACTCGAACCCTGTTCCCCAGAATCAAAGTCAGCCTTCAAAGTTGTCCTTCAGACTCATGAAGGATGGCCAGGTTCAGTCAAATTCGGGACTTTTGATCGCTTTAAGGGCTTTCTGACATTTTACACTTCTCGGTTCTGTCCTTAATAGAGTTTCAGTGAAATCTGATTGGCAACCCTGGTCCCTAGCAAACACGTCCGTGTGACGACGTCAGACGCCTGCGGGCAGGGAGGTCATAGAAGAAGGACAGGTATCAACACTTTCAGTCCTCCATCTGCTTTTGCAACAAACCAGACCACACAGTATTTACTGGGATTAGGAAATACGCCTCTGATTATCCATGCAAACAATCGTCCCAATTTGTCTTGTGCCAAAGAATTAAGGTATCTGTAGCTAGGGTTTCATATTTAGGAGGGACAGGCAGGACACACTTTGTATTGTAGATGCTCACCTCAATTATAGTAGTTGCTGTTGTGCGTGACGACCTGACCTCTGATAGGAGCCTTGATGGCAGCAGGCAGCAGAGGCTTCCAGTCGCGCAGAGTAGAGAGAGTGCCGCCCGGTGCCCGCAGCCACCCACCGGCACCGCCACAGCCCAGTACTGTACTGTACTGTACTCCTCTACAGTACTACTGTAGCACTAGGAAGCAACAGGGCAGCTGCCTGCAGCAGGGCCCCAGGGCAGGCAACGGTCGTTGCAGGGCTGGGTCGTTGGGTTGGGCGG
Source organism: Lissotriton helveticus (assembly GCF_964261635.1). Lineage (NCBI taxonomy): Eukaryota > Metazoa > Chordata > Amphibia > Caudata > Salamandridae > Lissotriton > Lissotriton helveticus. Next base: position 782,014,830 of record NC_136059.1, read on the forward strand.
CAAGAATGGATGGTGCTGGTCTCTGTCTCCACACCCGGACCACGAGGCTCCACACGACGGGAGGGGCCGGCGTGCGCGCCGCGCGTAACGCGTCACCAGTGCGGCCGCCGCGGCGGCGAGAGCGAGGGCTGGCCCAAAAGTGTTACAGGGCCGTCAATGTCATTGGTTGCGCGCACCGCGCACACTACCTAATTGACGGCCCTGTGAGCGAGTCTGGGACTGGGAGGGAGGTGGTACGTGGTGGTGGGGCCGGCCGCCCTGTCTCAATTGGAAGTGCAGTGCCTGTGCCTCTGTGTAACTGTCATGATTGACATGTATGCGGTGCGTGTAATCAGCGTAAACTTAAGGCAGGCAAGCAGAGCTGAGCACCGCGGCGCCGCGGCCGCTCTAGTCACAGGCACACACAGCAGGTCACTGAAGCAGGCCTCCGCGGCCGCAACGGGCCGGGCCTCGGCTCTCCACTCAGTCAGTGAGAGTGCCGGCTCGCCCGCGCGGCCGCGGCCCGCCGCCTCTGCTCTGCCGCCTCAGATAAGGTGCCGCCTGGGGCGGACCGCATCCCCCGCCCCCCCCTAGCTACGCAGCTATTGCCAAATTACAACTGGACCAATTCAGCATATTTCCCTGGAGCCAGGGGGATCCCCAATCCGGCTGAACAATATTTGCTGGAGCAAGGATCCAGTTGCTTCTCCCTTCATTCAAGTGCTGATTACAGTATCAACCAGAAGTGCTATTAGGTGGACACACAATTCTTCTGAAGAACTTTGGTTCTGTTATTGTCCATATTGCTGCCCTCTGCTGCCAAAAAAGGCTCAATGGTGAAAGCATTTAAGGACTGCAGAGATTTGACATGACACAGTGTGTTCTCCTCACACTGAATACTACTCATGATAGACCAATACAATAGAACTTCCTTGAGGATTATCTTCAGTAGTTCTATGGACGGTCTCCGAGCCAAGGGGAAATGAGTTGAATACAGCTGGCATAGTTCATTTCTATGAAGACTTTTTATATTGTGTCCCCCTCAAACTCATCCTCTTACAACTTCCACACCTCATAGGCTATTTTCAGGTCTTCCATGTTCTGTTTTGAATCTGCTTTCTATCGCTGTTCTACCCATTGTTAGAAAATGCTCCTTTTTGCATGGTCCCCTTTTTTCTTTGTGGTGCTGCAGCTTTTTGACTACTGTGCACTGTAGTTCTGCTGCCCTGTATATTTGCTCTGACTCCGAAAAGATGGCCAAATTGGCTACCCCCTATTCGTATGTTTAACTTACCAGTAAGGCCATAGCATGGTGTAAGAAAATACTTCGAATGGAATGGAAAAGTAAATGTCACCTGTGAAATGCTACAGCTATTTTGCAATTCTCTAGGCTGGAGAGCACGTTCTCTGACCTATATGAGTAACCTGGCTACTGAAGCTCTTAAAACTGCAGGCCTGTCAGAATAAACATTATGGCATGGGGGATATCATACTTTTAAATGTTTACTAAGTCATCCCTATCAAGGTCTTGTAAGCCACCGGGCAGAGTGCATGGAATTTAGAAGAAGCAAGGCCCAAATTTTCAAATATTTGATTCAAGGCAGCGCAGCAACCAAAGTTGTTCCTTCTTTGCATCAAAGAGAGAGATAAAAAATGTGCCATGTTGCATTTTTCTTTTCTCTCAGCCATTATGCACTTTCATCATCTATGCACCAATGTATATTCCCTTGCTCAATAAGGCAAGGGTGTGTAGATTCCCTAATGTGTAGATTTTGTACTAGAAGGAGATCCTTATAATGTTTACATTTTGTTGGGCACTGTACAATGTAGCACACATGCAAAGTCGGAAAAATAAGGAGAAAATAAAACATTTCTTCCCGTTATACCTACTTTGAGGAGGTGTAAGGTTTTGGCACAAATTCCTGTCTGCGAATGTTAGTAGATGGGTCAAAACTTGTGGGTGTTTGCATGGATACGCCCGGGTACCACCCATGGAAGCCCCCTTAGATGTAAAGTATCACAAAATAGTTCAAAGTAGAGCCACTTTGCTTTACTTTGAGATACTTTCCCATGCATACCCTGGTTTGCGTTGGATAGTTCATCCCACCAAAACACTTTGCATCAAGTTTGTGTCACAAAAGTGACGCAAAACCAGCATGGACCATTAGTAAATCTGGGCCTTAATGTTTGCATGTTCTTACAGTGAGTGGGCCCCAAAAGTTATTTTCACCTTATGGGATGTATCAGGTTTAATGAAAAAAGCTAAAGTACAGTTAATATTCTAATTGTGTTTCTTTGGTCTGAAAGAAGGTGGTTTAATCGCGGCTTTTGATATTTATTAAAAATCGAATCTAATGGCGAGGTTGGATTTGGGATCAACTTATAATACTGTAGTGTAGTGCTAAGGGAAGCCTGATGCAAAGGGTTCTTTGATTCTGAAACACATTCTAGCCTCCTGACTTTAGACTCTGTGTAGGAGGCAGCTGGTGCCTGAACCATTTGGAAGTTGGTGGGTGGGAAGAGGCTGCTTATTACGGTAACCACACCTCTAGGTGAGCCACAAGCTCCTGCCAGGGGCAGAAGAGTGTTGCCATGTAGCATTTTACTAAGAATAGTGCACAGTGGAATAGTTTGCAGTGTGGCAAATAGGATGTATTGCAAGTTGCACATCACTTTCAGTGTCAGTAAAGAGGAGGATTGGACCTTCTGTCTATAACTCGTGTGGAGACCTGAAGGGCTGGACCTGCTCCCATGTGTATGCAAGACTAAGAAGTGGACTGCAGGGGTCAGTTGGTTGACCTGAATGGATACAGGGACAAGAAAAGCTCCTAGATTGACCAGTCACAACTGAAATTGGACTGGAATTTGTTGGTGGTTTCTACTGGACTGTGTCCTGGTTCCTGAGTTCCTGAGTGTGGGTCTGAGGTTCTGTGACCCTTAGAAGTGGCGAAGAGGAGCTGACACTGTCTGAAATGTTGACACTTGGAAACTTTTTGGGATTCCAAGACCTCCAGTGCTTCACCAAGACCGCATGGCAAAGGTTGCTGATTTTGAGAAGACCCTGTCAGATGCCGCCTTCACCCTTCTGCCGCTGAAGGATTTAGACGTAAATAAAAAAGACTGAGAGCCTTATTTGGAGTTTGGCAAATGGGATACTGCATCATAAGCATGGCTGAAAACCCATCCACCATATTAGAAGTACAATAGGGTAATACACACTTGTAATACGACAGACAGGATATCTGCCATGTTTATGGCAGAGTATCCTGTCCACTAAACTCTACATGAGGTCCTGTGTCAGAAGGCAAAAGCTTTGACTGGGATGACCCACTGTGTGTATCAGACTTCCTCTCCGTCGCAGTCAGCCTAAAATTGCATCTAGATTCTGGTCAACCGTGAATAGTGATTTCTGAGTGGCACTTTACTTTTTCTTTGTACTTTTTGCCTTAAAACCTTAAAAATTCATATATTCGGTGTCTTTTATTGGATTTTAGTTATTTGGTGAGACCCCTTTCTTACTTCCAGGCTTTAGAAACTGTGATAAAATTCCATGAGGGTAACTCTGAGGTCCTACCACCATCAAACCATTTGTTGTATTAGAGCTTCCTCATCTTTTGCAGGAGGGCTAAGAGTTCAGCACCTTCATCAGTCACCTTTGAAAATAGATCTGAATTTGCATCAATAATGATAGTCAACTATAGGCTTCTTAACCCCTTTATTGCTGAGGCCTACACCCACCCCCTATGCTAAGCCCTTTTTTGATGTTTGGGCCAGTTTTGTGAATGCAAATAGACGTTTGCTGATTGAGCCACATTTATTTATGTGGATAAGTGGTGGTGTTGTCTAGAGTGAAATCTGAGGGCTTTATTCCTTTATTTCCCTGAGAAGTGCCAGGTCAATTTTGCCTTGGATTTTCAGCTGATGAGAAGATAGTTGCTCTTTGTAGTTTCACCATCAGGAATTGAAAGGCATCCAATGTAGCAGTCTTTTAAGGCAGGACTGAGAGTGCCTTCTATTTAATCATACACCCAGCTTCATCCCATATGTGCACAAAGAGGTATATATTTTCATATTGACAGATATAGCCTTGACCCCCAGAGCCTCCTTAAAAGGGGGGATATAGCCTCATTAGGTGCTAGTTCTTCCTCCTATGTCCTGTGTTACTACACTCATGCAGGAATACTTGCATACTCATATGGCTGCTTTATTACCTCAAAAATAGTATCTAATTTCCAGAAGAACCTCATAAGCATAGTTATAACCTTAGTGTGCACAAAAAGAGACTCATAGATCCACTGCAACCTCACAGTACAGTAATAGCTGCATGCACCAGGATAGCCTCAAATGTACAGATGCCACAAATCTCATGTTATGCTGTATAGCCAATTATGCCTAGTTTATTTGCACACAATCAGCTACAGCCTTACTATACAGAGGCATAGTTAAATATCCCTAGCGTTGCTTCATTCAGGCAGGTAAAGTTTCAGGGACGTATTCACAAAGTGCATTTTGTAGTCTGTTTAGATATACTACAGTAGCACTACTCGCGTATTACAAAATTCTATTCAGTAATATTTGTGCAAAGCTCTTTTCCTCTCCTATCTTTCCCTGCACACTGAACCTACGTTTTCGTAGAAAATGTGCTGAGGACGCAGAGTGGCAGCAAAATGCGGAATACTTTCTACAAAATGGGAGGGGTTACTGAAGGAGGGGCCTAGGGAGAATGTTTAAGCATGGACATGTATCCACCCATAAAAGATTAACCCATTGCTAGTCACAAACTGTTCTTCTATAGTTAAAAAAGATAAAAAGGGCCCAAAACATTCGTACTGCAGCTCAGACCTGAAGTAAGTCCAGCAAAACACATGACCAACAACTGCTACTGCAACACCCTCCAATAGAAAATAAATGAGGCAGGGACTTACAGTAGAACAACATAGGTAACAAGGCTGACATAAATTAAGTAATGTAGACTTTTTAAACTGTATGTAAATGTAAATAAATTATATCTAAGTAAAAAATAAACATTATTTTTATTTAATATATTGAAATAACCCATTTTAATTCAAAAATAATTGTTTTATTTTTGTAGAAAATAAGTGGATTATTTTAAATTCTCTATATAAATTTTAATAACACTACATAATAAATAATTATTAACTTTTTACTGTTGGTATTTTTTTAAATAAGTCTTTACAAATAATTTAATTTAAAGTAGTGACACATGAAATTTAATATGGAGTTAATAGTGTTGGCGATTTCTTTTTATTTTGGTCTACATTTAAAACATGCAAAATGAATTTACATTAATATGTAACATAAAAATAAGTGTACTATTTTTTTTAAGGTTTAATAAATGTTTTCCAATAGGCCTATACTTTACTAAAGGGAGATCTCCTCTCTGGTGGGGGAGACCTCTGTCTAGTAATCAATTATGCTCGGATGGAGACACGTAAGTCTACACTTTAACTTTAAACTCTGAAATGATGAATAGCCAACGGTAGTACAGTTACTACAAATCGTAGGAGTAAATTTGCACATATATATTTACTCTTATATAATTCTGCCTTTGTGAATGCCTTCCTCCTCCCACCCCCCGTATGCCCACTGTGCATACATGGTAACACCTAATTAGCACAGGGACAGTCTCAAGGACAGAAAAGCCATGTATGTTAAGGATTACACTCATATGTCCTGCAAAGAAGACCTTAGAGCTAACTGAATTTTATATATTTAGTACATTAGTGAAGGTCATATCTGAGGCTTTTGCACAGGCAGGAAATGAGAAAAACTACTTTTTAAATTACGTGCAGCAGTGCTGCACAATGAAAACTGAAAACACAAGTAGACTGATTCAGGCTAAGTTAAGCCTTTCACAATGTTAAAACACAATTCAAACATCTCAGTTGTGTCTCATTAATGTTGATTAAAGCACAGAAATTTTAATTTTAGAATTCTCACAACCACATGTTAGCAGGCATAATGCGATCTTCACTTGCCTCACTTGCACATCTCACTGACTAGCCTTTAAAGATTTTTTAAAATATGCCCCATCTCATCTATATAAAGAGACTTGCATTGGCAGCCCAAAGATTTCAGAATAGAATTCAAGACTGGTTTCCATTTATCTAAAAATTCTGCCCTACTTGACCGTCTTGCTCACTGTCTCGGGAAAACATTGAGAATCCAGAGCCAAAAATTTACTTTACCTAGAACTTCAGAAGTTCAAATTATCCTTAACACAAAACCATTCTTTTACAGGGGTAGCAGCATCATTATGGAACTCTTCTCACTGATTTTAAAACTGAACCAGTTCTCCTCTCCTTTAGAATACTATTAAGGTATGCCTGTTCCGAATATCCCTAAACTAATCATGACACACACGTCCAACAATAAATGCTGTATTTGGCTATTGTTGTTTAGCCCATAACATCACACACTTTGCTTTCTGGGCATTTGAGAATATGGGCTTTATTTTGATGCCGGTCCTGATGCCGGACGGTCGGACTGCCATCCGCAGTTGCCAGGAGACCACCCAACTAGCATGCCGCGGTCCAACTGACACATTATGATATGACCACTCTGCTGGCAATCGGAAAGTGCTCCGTACCATGGCAGTTTGGGCTGGAGCCAAAGAAAAATGCTGCAGCACAAGCTGCCGTGGTATGTAGCACTTCCTGCAATTCCATGCACCATGTACCATTCACTATATTGTGCATGGCACTCGGTGCATGGAGGTGAGTGGGGCACTACATGTGCCCCCAGTGCCACTTTACAGTGCCCACGATGAAAGAAGGGCCCTATGTGGGGCCCTCAAATTCCAATTCTGCCAGCATTTTCATGGCGGTCTTCCCAACATGAAAAGGCTGTCAAAAGGGATATCATAATCCCGACGGCAGTGCCTGCTTCGCCACCACCACCATTCGGGAATACGATTCTGACTGCCTCCCCATTGGTATCACTGATCCTGGTGGAGACTGCGGTCTTCCCCCTGACTGCTGTGGGTCCGAACGCCGGGATTGGAATCAGGCAGTTGGACCAAAGGGTTGTCGGTGGTCAGACCGTCACCATCGGCCATCAAAATGGGCCCTATGTTCTTCGTCTCATTTCGCTGTACTTCAAGATTATGTTCTATGTAAAGCCCACTAATACTGTTTGAATTAGAAGTGCTACATAAAGCTGTCAAAGAATAAACATACCCACTGCAGCCTCTACTTCCTTGGATATATCATCATATGTCACTATTAGAAGTGCCACTAACATGCTCCAGAAGTATCAATTGACCAGTGCTTCCATATATGCAGGGCTAGATATAAGCAGAGTACAGTATCATATGAGCAGAAGTAGTTTCATGAGTTTTGTGAAGCTCCATAGGCACAGGTGTGGCCTAAATAGGGTTCGGTTTAGCTTCATATTCCTGAGTGCCACCTAGGATGTCTCGTATGTTTAGGGAATTTTCATATGCGCATGTATGGTCTCATATGCTTGCAGAACCTCATGTGCTCAGGTGTGCCTTCATATTTCCACTGCTTCTTCATAGATGCAGAAATAGCTGGATTCACTCACTACTTTCACCTTTTGCCTATATATATATCATGTGATCAAGGTCCGAGTAGGACCGAAACGCGTCATGGCGGCGGTGCCGGGCAAGAAAAGGTAATAAAAATATTCAGCACGCAATTGAGTTCGCCTCGTCTCTTTGGAGAAGAATTCCTGTGGTGTGAGACGAGTACAAGGAGAGAGCAATGAGGCCCCCATGCATTGCCTCCCTTCTCATACTGTTGAAGTTGAGAGTCTTCTCTCTACTTCCCACAGGTAGTAGTATGTCGTGAAGGGGATGTGGATATTTTATGGTGAGAGGAATCGTTAATAATTTGCCCTCGAGAATGGCCAGTACCAGGTACCAGTGGAGGCAGAGAAATATGAAGGGGAGGAGTCCTGCTTCACCATGCGATCTTTGCAGATTCATGCTCCAAGTCATATGCTTTGATATGGCAAAGAAGAAGGAAAAACAATCATGCCTTCTTCCCACAGTCCACCAGCAGAAAGTAAGAGGCTTCTCAGTGCAAGAGGAGGAAAAAGGTGTGACACTCTGCACTCCTTGTTCTGCCCCTGTGGCTCATTATATTACTACAGCATGCTTCTGGGTAACAATACCATGAAAAGTTTTAACAATTGTGAGATGCAAACAAAATAATGTTAAAAAAGCAGCAGCAGTTAAAACTAAACATATTAAAATGACACAAAGTTCCTACATTTAAGAGGCTCGAAGTACGCAGATAGGTGTATCTCACGTGCTAAATATTAAGCAATTAGCAGCTCAGATCAAGAGGAATTTGGTCACGTCATAATTTGAACAAAATGTATCATTACCATGTAATGGCTAACAAAGATATAAAGAAAAAAATGTGAACAGGATCTCTTACTTATAACATACTTATAACACAATTAGCTAGCAAACAAGGCAGCTCTCCACAGGAAATTGGCTGATGAGGGATGAAACCCCGAAACCGGTCCTTGCATGCTTGTTTCTAGTTCGGGGAGGACCTGGCCTGGCAGTTAGGGTTGGACTGTTCCCATTGGGCACAAGGTTAAGACTGATTTGCATATGGCTGGGTTCAAATTGGAATGGCATGCTGAGCAAAAAAACAATGGATTTAGGCCCAGATCTCTGTGCTGGTTTGAATGTATGACATTGTTCTGCATTCTATCTATCAATTGTTGATTTTGCATCTTGCACCCCGAGTGGGATGGAAATGCCCAGACGTGGATCCCGTGCTCTCCATGCCACTGGAGTCCAGCTATCCTGGCTGATGAGGGGTGAAACCACCAAACTGGTCCTAGGAAGCTCGTTTCCAGTCCAGTGAGGACCTGGCTTGGCAGTTCAGGCTGGGCTGTTCCCATTGGGCACAGGGTCAAGACTGATTTGCATATGGCTAGGTTCAAACTGGAAAGGCATGGTGAGCAAAAAAACGATGGATTTAGGGCCGGGATTTGTGTACTGGGGTGAATGTATGACATTGTTCTGCATTCTGTCCATCAATTGTTGTTTTTGCATTACTGTTTAAACACAAACCAGAGTTTCATGTTTAAAGGTACATTGCTTTCACTCAATTTCCTGAGCTTAAGATGGATGACCTCAGTATAGCTCAACTACAAGTCAACCACCATGTAAACTATAATAATACAGAATCTCATTGTTTTTAAAGTGATCCTGCTCCCTACGTATGACTTAGGGCACTGCTTTTACCTCAGGCTTCTTCTCGTTTAAAGCCTTTCATGAATGATAGTTCCAAAACAGTCAGTGAGGTCAACCAAGTATAGGGATTGCTGAAAAACAAACTATCTCCACAAGTCTGTAAAGTAGCTAAAATAAAAAAGGTTATACTCATGGATTATGCATTAAATGTTTGAATTAAAAGTTAATATCACAATATAAAGAAATTACTTTCTGCTGAATATTAAGGGACATTAAAATGTTGGTTGGCAAAACAATTGGTCTAGTTGTGAGACCATGGACCGTGCAACTCTTAAAATACTTGCAGATAAATATCTTGATAGCTTCAGAAATGTGTTTCCACTAATTTGATAGTTGATGTAGACATGCAATGAGATGGCTAGGTTGACTATTAAGGTAAGTGTAAAATATAATTATAGCCTATGGTTCCTTGAAATGAAACTGCAATGGCAGCAAAAATCTAAGTAGGTTGGAGTTGAGTTATGACAAGGTGATTTATAATATTCAATGTCTGTGTTCCAGTTGATTCAGATAACACATTTGTTGAAATAATGAATGCAATTGAAGTAACCCACTTTAAATACACAGGAGAATATATTCTGTTTGTATATTTCAAGTCTAAAATGGAGACAGATTTAAATTTCTTGTGTTCAACATCAGTCTAGGAGGTCCATGCCAGTGCTAGATGTTTACAATTACCACAATGTAAATGAGGTCCACTTAAATTAATTATTTATAAATATATCTTATGCATGGATTAGACCCAGCTGCTAACCCTGGCCATCCCTAATTGATCTATGCCTATAGCAAAATAATGTAGTCACTGATTCAGTTATAGTCAATGGCCCCTTGCTAAATGTATTGTGCCTATCAGTTTATGTAATAATAATAATAATAATGCAGTATTTATAAAGCGCGGGAATACCTTAACCCCAAGGGGCATCAAGGCGCTACCAGATGGAAACAACATAAGAAAAAAAACACTAGCAGAAACATAAGAGCGTGGAAAGACTGGGTAAATCGGGGCTAATAGGAAAGGGAGAACAGCCACGTTTTTATAAGTTTACGAAAGATTGACAAGTGAGGAGCAATGAGAACCGTTACGATGCTAGCGAGGGTGGTATCTATGAACCGTAAATAACGAGATTAATAGGTGTACGCATTTTCGCTACGCTACTTAGAAGGGTTCGTCTTATTTACAGGTTCTTCAGTTTGAACCCTCGGGTTCCATTTTAGATACGGCATCCATTTTGTTTCTTGCCCTCACGTAGTCAGCGAACAGGGAAATCTCCGCCTCATGACCCTGTGATTCCCGAGACTGGGGGATGACACGGCAGAGACAGATGTCTCCGCAGCTGGGTAATCTTCCCACGTTGGCCTATTGTTTCAGCCTTGCATGCGCTCGGCTCGAATCCTTTGATCCTGGGATTACGCTTCCGATACAACCTCCACACTCCTTCTCCTTCTGTTGTCTGACTTCCTTGCACCTGTTCCTGTCTCTTACTCTCGTCCTTTTACAACTAGAGTGGAATGTGCATAGCAGCAGGATAATGTGCTTTTACAGTTGGGAACCGACAAATGTTACTGTGATTATGTTCCGGGTTTCCGACACCATGAATGAAGCCTTTTAAGTTTATTGTGGGAACTGAGTTGTAACCTTTTGTTCGTTACGTTATTGAATGCTGAAAATGTGTATAAAAGGAGCGACGCACATTTGCAATTTGAAGCAGACTCTTGGAACCTACACTCTGTTGTACTTCCCATGACTTTTGCATCCCTGCAGTAATAAACGCTGATCTTTGACGCCGAAGGAAGTGTCCCGTGTCTCTGTCACTTGTGCGCCGAACAGGTATCCTACGAAGGTTTCAGGTGTTGTTCCCTGGCACCGCTGGTTCTTAAAAGTCCAGTCCTTCAGTTGGCGCCCAACGTGGGGCGACATCAGCGGTACCGGTCCAAACCCTGACGATTGCGAGGAACTTCGTGTGAAATCTCCGAGGAAAAGGTGCACCCCGCTTCATCGATCCTGTTGTCGAAATAAGTGGTCCAAAGATTTTTCCCGCGAAGATTCCCGCCTCCTGACGGCTGCAACGGACCGATGCTCTGACTGTCGACCTGTTTTGGTGCCTGGCGTAGTCCTTTGTATGGCGAGACGATAGACGGGCCTTCCTGGTGACGCCATCGAGCTCTCAGTTAAGTATTTGTGGGTCGCTCCCAGTCCTTAGTTGTTGGTGCTTAGTTGTTTGCATGGTTCCATTGCATTCGTGGTGCTTAGTTGTTGGTCCTTAGTTGTTATTTGACAGTTGCAATTGCCAAAAACTGAGGGTTTTGTCTTTCACGAAGATTTAGTACTTTGGTAACCCTTGAAGTTTGATACTTGGTTAGTGTGCATGATGCCTAGCCGTAGTGGTTTCATTGGTTTCTTCAAATGTTGCAACAAGGATTCCCGGTTGGAGGACTCGTGTGCGATACCTCCAGTTGGAACTCCGATATATGAGCTCTATAGTCGACATGGTGTGGGCCCTATTATATATAATGACTGTTGGGTCCGTTATACGAGAAAGGATGGTGTCCTTAGTTGGCCACCACACGGAAGTTTTAGAATGGAGATTTTAGATAATCTAGAAACTAAATTATTTAAGAAGAAAGCTAGGCCAGCTATGTTTGATTCCCTTCGGTTGTGGCGTAAAGAGGCCAAACAGAAAGAAATCAAACAGCTTAAAAAGAATCGTAAAGAAGGTATCGTTCCGATAATGCAAGTTGTACAACAATGTCAGCGAGATAAAGAAGAAAAAGAAATAGAAGTTTCTACTAGACTACATCACATGAGGATAGACAAATGTTATCCGGTATTATCAACTAGTCTTGATAAGACAGAAGAGGACTCGAAGGAGGATCCTCTGTTAGCGTATTTGATGAAATCGCCACCTCCTTATGCACAGGGTGCTACAGCTCCTGTAGTTCCTCCTGTAGTTCCTCCTGTAGTTCCAGCGGCTGCTGGTCAGCCTGTTGTTGGTCCTGCGTTTGTCCTACCACCTGGTCCTATTCCTACTGCTCCTTTGCCTGTACCCCCTCAGTCAATTGTTCCTGTTACCTCAGCCGTCCCGGCTACCTCTGCTGCCCCTACGTTCACTTCTAATGTTGTTGCTCCTGTTCTTTTTTCTCCCTCTGTTCGTAATCGTATCCCTAATACTGTCGCTACTCTTTACTCCCCACTTTCTGGATCGTTATTTCGACCCGATGTCTCTGAAACTCCTCAGAGGCGCAGTCAAATCCCTGGTGGAAGGGAGAGTGCCACGTTGGTAACTATGGCGCGTAGATGGATAAGACACCCTGCTAACTACCCGCCGCGCGTGGTCTTTGATACGTTTTCTCAGTTTAATGAGCCCACTCAGAGATTTGTGTTTGAAGAAATGTGTAACTTTTTGAGAGAAGAATGGTATAATGATGATTTAGATAATGTACCGCCCGATATGACTGAACTTCAGAGCCAATTTTCGAACGGCATGATCGTAGGTGGAGATGTACGACGTGCATTAGAGCGATTATTAGCCTTACGGTGCACAGTGTTTTCTCGAGTGTCGTTTGATGACGATTCCGATACTCAGAAAACGAACTCTGGTCAGTATCCTATGAGAGAGGTTCCGCCAGTGTACATGCCAGGTGACCCGCAAGCTAATCCTGTGATTCCGCCATACTTTCAGAGAGTTTGGATACACCTCCCATGGAAGCGATCAGAAGTTTTGCAGGTGAAACAATCTTTACCTGATCCACGCAAGAATCCAGCAGGTTATTATAAAGAGTTGTCTCAACTGGTAGACGCTACTGTTATGAATCCTGCGGACATCGACATGCTGTTTGGCAATGTCGTACCACAACCGATTTGGGCGAAAATTCGCCAAGAGAATCATTTAGTTGAGTTAGGTGGTGACTGGGCTACACTAGTAGCGGCAGATGGACGACAAGTTGGTGGGGCTAAGCCTGAGCAGTTGATTACGGATCTGCCTCAGAAAATTATTACGCTTATGAAAACGCTCATGCCAGCGATGAAGGTAAATTGGGACAAATTATCGGCTTGTAAGCAAAAGAAAGACGAGAGTGTCTCCGATTTCTTTACTAGATTTGAGGAGGCATTTGTCGATCATAGTGGTCAGGACATGAGCACCGAAGGTGGTCAACGGTTATTTGTTGATAAGTTTGTGTTAAATTTGTTGCCTGAGCTGTGCAACAAATTGAAGAATTCAGAAAGTGCATGGGCTGTTTCAACCACTGCACAGATATTAGCTACGGCTCAATATTATGAGAATAGGGAAAAGGAAGAAAGTGATCGTTCAGATAAGAAAACGAAGGAGCTCAAAACAAAGGTTTTGTTACAGCAGGCATATCCTCCACGTTCGAATCAAAATGATTCACAACAGCAGTATCGACCACGAGACCAGTCCACTAGAATGCAGTCACGATCTGACTTCTCCGACTTTAGATCTACGCTTGGGTATAATCAGTGTGCATATTGTAGAAGAGAGGGCCATATAAAATATGATTGTCCAGCTTTGCGTGACCGGCTTAACGGTGTGTCGGCACGAGGGGGTCGTGGTGGTCCTCAACAAGCGCCCCGAGGTAGAGGCCGCGGTGCCCCTCAAAATCAAAATCATGAGCGCCCTCATACCCCATCAGACGCGAATAATTATTTTGACCAACGAAATGCGAGGTCCGATAAATCAGCACAGTATCATGTGGACGATTATTACGTCGAACACGAGATTGATGCAGGTAACCACTACTAGGACAGCCACCGACAGAGAGAGGGAGTAGTATCAGTTCCGGTTGATCAGAGTGGGCCTTACGTCGCAGTTGCTACATCTGGCGTAGTTGAGCCTTTTCTGTTAGACACTGGTGCAACGAAAAGTTCCATCATGCATTCGAAACTCCCTGGCGCACCTTTGTCCGGCTTAACAAATGTTTCCATTGGATTCTCTGGCGCCCCTGTTAGCAATCCTGTCTCTAGCCCTTTGTCCCTTACGATTGGTCCTCATGAGCTAGAGGCCCCATTGATTTTATTTACTGGTTGTGGTGAGAATCTTTTGGGCTTGGATTTGTTAAAACGGTTATATGCGACTTTGTACTGCTCTCCTGCGGGAGTGGAGCTTACATTAGGTCAGAGAGCGATCTCTCCTATGTACTTATCAATTGATAAGTTCCCACCGGAATTGAGTTCCCTTCCTGCGTCGTTATGGGCTACGGGTCCCAATGATGTAGGCTTATTGAACATCCCACCTTATGTGGTTCAGTTGAAATCGAACGTGCATTTCTCACGTATACCACAGTATCGTATCTCTTTTGATGGATGGTGAGCGAGCACTATTAGCGATCATTTATGACCTGATCGAAAAAGATGTCATTGAAGAAACTCGAGGCAATGTGTGTAATAGTCCTGTGTTACCGATTTTGAAACGCACCGATCCAACTAAACCTCCTGTATACCGCTTTGTAATTGATTTACGAGAAGTAAATAAAATCGTGATTCCCCAGTTTCCTGTGGTGCCTGACATCACGGCTTTGTTGACCCTGATTCCGGCTTCGGCCTCCTGGTTCACGGTAATCGACCTAAAGAATGCTTTCTTTAGTATTCCGATCGCTGAGGAAAGCAGAGACCTATTCGGATTTTCACTGGGTGGTCGCAGTTTTAGATTTAAACGCGCACCACAGGGCTACTGTGAGAGTCCATCGATCTATAGCCAAGCACTTAAAAGTCAGCTTGATGCATTTGTGTTGCCGACAGGCGCAGCCTTAGTTCAATACGTTGACGACCTATTAGTGGCAGCTGATACAGAGGCTATTTGCAAAACCGTTACAGTATCATTGTTGCAGCACATATGTGACTTACATCACAAGGTGTCACCTTCTAAGCTACAATATTGTTGTCAAGAAGTAACCTACTTAGGTCACTTACTGTCAAAGGATGGGAGAAGGTTGACCCCAGAGAGAATTGCAGCGATTGATCGAATGACTGTGCCAAAGACTCAGAGAGATGTACGTGCCTTTCTAGGTAATACGTCATACTGCAGACAATGGATTCCAAATTTTTCATTGTCGGCGAAACCATTGATAGCCCTTACGTGCAAGGATGTTTCATCTCCTTTGCCATGGACTGAAGAGTGTCAGAAAAGTTTTTCTGAATTGCGTGATGCGTTGTGTTCGGCTCCTGTGTTGGGTACTCCTGATTACAATAAGCCGTTCACACTTTATGTTCACGAGAGGGACGGTTGTGCGTTGAGTGTGCTGACACAACAATTTGGCGACAAACAGCGTCCATGCGCATATTTTTCTTCGACCTTAGACCCCGTAGCTAGAGCCTTGCCGAGTTGTTTGAGAGCAACAGCGGCAGCTGCGGCATCCATTCGACAGTCCGCAGGTCTGGTCATGGATAATATGCTCAGGGTGATGGTCCCGCATGCAGTCGACACTCTCTTGAACCGAACGAAAACTCAACATTTGACGAGCGCAAGGTTGTCTGGATATGAGTTGACGTTATTGGCAAGTCACATACGGATAAAACGGTGTAATGTGTTGAATCCAGCAACGTTGTTGCCGATCGACATGGAATTAAGTGATGTAACACCACATGATTGCTATTTGAGAACTGAAGAAGAGACGAAGGGTCGTATTGACCTGAAAAACACTCCATTGGTAGATCCCGATGGTACCTTGTATGTGGATGGTTCATGTTTTAAGTTACCAAATGGTGATGTGACGACTGCGTATGCTGTAGTAACATTGAGTACGGTTGTGGAATCTGCAAGATTGAGTCAGAATTCGGCCCAAGCGGCTGAGTTGATCGCCTTGACGAGAGCGTGTGTGTTATCCAGAGGGAAGCGGGTGAATGTGTTTACAGACAGCCAGTATGCTTTTGGTGTGGCGCATAGTTTTGGTCGATTGTGGAGAGAAAGAGGATTTTTGACGTCGCATGGTACGAAGATTCAACACGGACAGCTTGTGAATGACCTTTTGGACGCACTTACATTGCCTAAAGAGGTGGCAATAATCAAATGTAGTGCGCATCGGAAGGTGACGGATGATGTTGGCCGCGGTAATGCGTTTGCGGATGAGATTGCGAAGGAGACGGCTATAGATCTGACAAATCGAATGTACGTTGCGAGTTCAGTAAGATGGCCAGCGGAGACTAGTATGTGTGAGGACACAGTTTAGAGTGTGAAGAAGATACAGAATGAAGCTACTGAGATGGAAAAGACTCAGTGGAAAGAGAGTACGGGAAAGTTAGACGAGAATGGATGTTGGGTTGATTTGTCGGAAAAGCAGAGATGGATGTTACCAGATGCATACGTGCTTGCTGTTGTTACTATGGCTCATGGTACATCACACATTAGTACGAAAGGCATATGTAAGTTGCTGTCGCCCGTGTGGAAGAATGATAGAATTACTAAATGTGCGGAGAGAGTGGTTAAAAATTGCATGGTATGTTTGATGTATAATCCTGGCAAGGGCACCCCCACTCCACGTGGTCATTTTGCTCCTCCCACATGTCCCTTTGAAATTATTCAGTTAGACTTTATCCACATGGAGAGATGCAATAATTTGAAGTTCGTTTTGGTTGTAGTTTGTGCGTTCTCCAGATGGATTGAGGCTTACCCCCTAAAGGATAATACTGCCCTGTCCACAGCAAAGGTCCTACTCAAAGAGTATTTCCCCAGGTATGGAATGCCACGGATTGTATGGTCAGATAACGGAAGTGAGTTTGTGGGAAGTGTAATGAAGAGTGTATGTCGTGGTCTTGGCATAAATCAGAAATTTCATAGTGCTAATCGTCCTCAGTCTGCGGGTTTAGTGGAAAGATATAATGGCACTCTGAAACTGAAACTTGCCAAAATCCAGGCAACGACTGGTCTATCATGGCCCGACGCTTTGCCTTTAGCTCTCTTATCGACCAGAGCGACTGTGCACTCTCGAGTAGGGCTCAGCCCATATGAGATTGTGTTCGGCCGTCCTGCGAACATTTGGGGAGTTCCGAGGCCTAAAGAATTTGACAGACTTGAATATCCAATGTAAATTGACTATCTCTATGATCTGACTGCTAAATTGAGTTTGATTCATCAACAGGTCTTTGAGGCTCTACCGACACAAACAGAGGGTCCTGGTCATCGGCTCCAACCCGGTGATTGGGTTCTTACCCGCAACTTTGGACGAAAACGAAATCTTGAGCCAAGGTTCGTGGGACCTTACCAGGTGTTGCTGGCAACGAGGACTGCGGTTCGGCTGGAAGGGAGAAAACACTGGGTGCATGCCACCCACACCAAGAAAATTCCGCTCCCATTGCCAGCAGATAGTTGGATCAGAAAAGGATTCGGCTTGTCTGAAACTTACGTCCCTCTAAGTTACGTGCCGTTTAGTGACGCACAGCTTGTAGGAGATAACACAGTAAGACCCGACACCCCTGTTGAACCATCCGAAGTTAACCCTCTTTCAGCAACATTGGAGAATTCAAGTTCTGAACAATTGCGTGGACAATCGAACACTCCTTTGCCGCCTGATCCACTGTTTGAAGAGCAGACTCGCCCCGGAAGAAGTCGATACTTTCTTCGACCGCGCTAACAGACTAATAAACTATTTTTTTAATTTTTTCGAATTTACATCACCTCTATTGTTGCCATAAAATTGTGGACATTACATATATACATATATATATATATATTGTGTACCTTTTTCCTTACAGCTAGGAGGCGTATATTGATTAAAAACCTTTTCATCTGGGTTAACCGTAAGGCCGTGTGGGTACTTCCTCCTGTTTAGCGGCTCTGGTCTGGTTATCCTCCTTCCTGAGGGACCGCACCCAGGCTGTTCGCCTGGGTGACTTTACTGCGGATTTCCGGAAAGTTCAGTGCGGGGTCCCCCAGGGCTCTTCTCTTTCCCCCCTCCTGTTCAACCTTTACATTGCTCCACTTATCTTTTCTTTACAGCAGATGGAGGTCGCAGTATATAACTATGCTGACGACCTCCAACTAATTTTTGATCTGTCCTCCTCTCTGTCTTCTATCTCTAATTTTCAATCTATTATGACCCACATCCGTGACTGGATGAACCACAACCACCTAAAACTCAACCCAGATAAGACCGAGCTAGTGTTGACGGGTGGTTCATCCAGCCCCTGGTCTTCTCTGTTTTGGCCCCTTTCCCTTGGTTCCCCTCCTGTCCCCTCTTCCTCTGTTAAAACTTTAGGTATCAAGCTCAATTCTCAACTTACTCTTCACTCCCAGGTTAGCTCTGTCGTTTCCTCTTCCTTTCTTTCACTGCGTACTATACGCAAGGTGTCCCGCTTTTTTTCTTTTCACGCCCTTAAACTGATCACCTTGGCGATGGTCATCTCCCGCCTGGACTATGGCAACGCCCTATATGCCAGTATACCTGCATACAGTCTTAGGCGGCTGCAACAGATCCAGAACCAGGCGGCCCGCCTGGTGTTCAAACTACCAAAATTTCACCATGTCACTCCCCTCCTTAAATCTTTACATTGGCTCCCTGTTCATGAACGTGTCCAGTTCAAACTGGCCTCTATCACCTTCCAAGCTAGACTGGGCACGGCACCGGTTTTCATCTCTTCTGAGATCACTTCCTATGTACCCACCAGAGACCTCCGTTCTTCTACCCAGGCCCTTCTCACGGTCCCGCGCTTCCGTAGGAAGAAATGGGGCGGTTCGAAATTTGCGACCCTTGCTCCACTCCTCTGGAATTCCCTGCCCCTTGAGCTCAGGACCATGACTCATTACTCCCAATTTAGGAAACAACTTAAGACTCTTTTGTTTTCTAAAGCCTTTAATTAATTAATCTGCCTCCCCCACAGCCTGAACTGCTCTATTTCACATTGGCCAGTTCACCCTGTTTCTGTAAGTTGTAGCGCCATGAAGCCGCTGGCGAACGTGCGCTTTAAAAATAATTTTAAATTAAATTAAATTAAATTAAAATTAAATTATCTGACACTAGGTCGATTACTTTTGTCGATTTCTGGGAACTCCTGGGGATTGATAATCGCTACTCAGAACGAAGTGCGTCAAGAACGTCACGGACGGTTTTAGAAGATGAAGTCTTCTAAGCTGTTGGAAATTGAGAAAATGGTGGCGCAAAGATCAAAATTGCACAAGACATTTCGAAAAAAATGTTTTTTGTTACAGGTTTTTATGTTGTTCCTAACTGTTTCTATGCTGCTGGTGGGTGGAGTATATTTTGGTTTTCAATCATTGCTGCCTTCTACTTTACCTACTCCTCCTTCTCATGATTTGAGTTCTGTTTCCACTATGTCTCCACATTCCTTTCATCTTCTGCCCCAACATGAACAGGTCAGACGTGCGGAATTTATGAACAATTCTTTTGTTCAACTTCTACATCAGCATCAGTTGGTGATGAACACTACCAATTGTTGGGTATGTGGGTTAATGCCACATACCATGGATAAGGGTATTCCGTATTTTGTCCTTCCTTATAGCCCCCAGGGGTCAGCTCGAGCATTCCAGACCATGTTCCGTAGTGCACTAGATTCCTACCCCCATCGAGAGCCTCGCTCTGCAGACCTTGGTCCTGGCCCGTACCACAAGTCTTTGGCGATAGCAATTGCAGATTTAAATAGAGATATTTTTGACGCAACACTTATCCCAGAGGAAGAGGTGCGAGCTTATAAGGATCTGAGTGAGGTCGAGTATAGTACATCAGTGAAAAATAGGCAGTTTAAAAGCTCATCTCCAATCTGGATCGTACCTCACCTCGGTCATTTCTGTCTGCAAGGTCTTGGTCGCAATCCGAGAGCTCAGCTTGGGAAGAGTGCTTGTGTTGATACTAACGTTTTACCAATGCTCTCTTCCCCTGTCTTTCTGACTGCCAAGGGTACCTATTTTGTATGTTATGATCGCGCATATACGTGGTTACCTCATGACTTCTCGGGTACCTGCTATATCGCGAATCTTTTGCCTCCAACTTTCACTGTTGCCTCAGATTATCACAAAACTAGAGTTGTGAGAGGTGTCATTAGTAAAGAAGATACTGCCGGTCAAGAAGCAGGAGATTTCTTTAAGGGTTTCCTACCGTTTTGGGGTCCTATGGTCAATAGCAGGAATCTGAGACAGTTAACTCGTGTAGTGGAAGCAACTGCTAACATAACTGCAAGCGCCCTTGGTAATCTGACAGCAGAGCTTCAAGCGGATAGGCTTATGACGCTGCAGAACCGTATGGTTCTAGACATAGTACTAGCAGACAGAGGTGGTGTGTGCAAGGTCATCCATTCGAGCTGCTGCATTTTCATACCTGATAACGCTCCAACGGTTTATCAAGCCATCTCGAAGTTGCATAAAATCTCAGAGTCCATACACGTGGACGAGGGAGATTGGACGCTTCTAGGATGGTTTTGGGGTCTGATGTCAACTTGGGGTTGGAAAATTCTGATGATTATAGGGGTTGTTGTGACGTTTCTGTTCACGTGTTGTCTTTGTGTGCAGTGTGGTCCTGCCTTATGTGGCCTTTGTGCTACAACGTGTATAAGAAGGCCATCTGTTACCGGCGAGACATTGATGAATAAGATGATGTTCCAGCAACACTTGAATGATCTGATGAATATCGAAATTGATTATGATTCCGACTGGTGTTTGCCTACATGAGGGCAAAAGGAGCGTCTGAGGAGCAATGAGAACCGTTACGATGCTAGCGAGGGTGGTATCTATGAACCGTAAATAACGAGATTAATAGGTGTACGCATTTTCGCTACGCTACTTAGAAGGGTTCGTCTTATTTACAGGTTCTTCAGTTTGAACCCTCGGGTTCCATTTTAGATACGGCATCCATTTTGTTTCTTGCCCTCACGTAGTCAGCGAACAGGCAAATGTCCGCCTCATGACCCTGTGATTCCCGAGACTGGGGGATGACACGGCAGAGACAGATGTCTCCGCAGCTGGGTAATCTTCCCACGTTGGCCTATTGTTTCAGCCTTGCATGCGCTCGGCTCAAATCCTTTGATCCTGGGATTACGCTTCCGATACAACCTCCACACTCCTTCTCCTTCTGTTGTCTGACTTCCTTGCACCTGTTCCTGTCTCTTACTCTCGTCCTTTTACAACTAGAGTGGAATGTGCATAGCAGCAGGATAATGTGCTTTTACAGTTGGGAACCGACAAATGTTACTGTGATTATGTTCCGGGTTTCCGACACCATGAATGAAGCCTTTAAATTTATTGTGGGAACTGAGTTGTAACCTTTTGTTCGTTACGTTATTGAATGCTGAAAATGTGTATAAAAGGAGCGACGCACATTTGCAATTTGAAGCAGACTCTTGGAACCTACACTCTGTTGTACTTCCCATGACTTTTGCATCCCTGCAGTAATAAACGCTGATCTTTGACGCCGAAGGAAGTGTCCCGTGTCTCTGTCACTTGTGCGCCGAACAGGTATCCTACGAAGGTTTCAGGTGTTGTTCCCTGGCACCGCTGGTTCTTAAAAGTCCAGTCCTTCACAAGGAGGCTTAACACAAGACAATTGTAAGCAATTAGCCCAATGAATTAAGAAGTTAATTGTCTTTATCAATTGTTCAAAATTCTCAAGGGCCTGATGGTGTTCCTTTGACATCATTGTAACACCATGTTTCCAGTGCAAAGGAAATATCTGCAGCAAGCTATGATGCTGCCTTTTTGCTAGTATTTAATGCCATGCCAGTAGCTTTTTACTAGAAAGGCAGTTTCAGCTTGATTGATGGCAAGATTGACTCTCTCACCATTTATATGGACAAGATGAAGTAGCACAAAGACGGGCATGTGGAGAAGGAAGATAAGGCATGTTAAAGCTGGAGAACGGTTCCAACACATTATATAGGAAAATGCTTACAATCAAAATCATCCGGGCTGAAAATTAGGGTCTCGAGTCAAGGTCATGGTGGAATAATATGTTTATCTTAGACCAGGTAGAACTGGCTCCATCTGGGAAAATTTGGAACATTTCTAGAACGACTACTAACGGAACTATCGTATGTGAATTACTTTTCCAGGATGATTCTAGCGGAGAGGCTCTTAGGTCTCTGGCTGCCAGACCATCCCTGGGTGCTCCGCAGCACCTGCTCATTGTTCAAATGTTGAAATACAGAGAGTGGGACAATAACCTACAGATTGCTAAGGAAAAGTATGAACTATATAGCAAAAGAGATAAAATAACCATCTATCGTGACTTTACTCAGGTGGTACAAGATGCTAGAAAGACATTTTGAGAAGTGAAGGAAATGCAGAAGAAGACATAACTCCTATATGCCATGTTGTACCCAACTAGACTGTGTGAGGGCGGATTGGAAGGTCCACATATTCACCAACTCTGCCGTAGTGCATACGTTTGGCAAAGCTCTGAGTGCTGGAGGCCAGAGAGAGATGCCCAGTCATGAACAGAAGAGCTCAGTCTCAATTAACAGAGAAGCTATGACTGAAAATATGGACATGTATAGTTGATGAGCGTGTAATTCACCATTATACACCTTGTTTAATTCAAAACATTTTCTTTCACTGCACAAGATATAAGAAGGATTGTTGGGCATTTGATGTGTGTAGGTGAGGTGTAAGGACACTCTCGAAACATCATGGGCAGTGCTCAGGACAATATTGTACCACATTACTGCTACCTTGCTACACTGACTTTAATGTATTCTTCCTCCAACAGACCATCTTCTCAGTACAGAGAGGCTCCAATGGCTCAAAATACTTCATTCTCCAGTCCAAAATATGACACCCCCTACCCTTGACAAAGTCTACAGCCTCTTGTGGAGAAATCGAACTTTATTGTACACCTCCTACCTGATAGAAGGCAAACCCTTGTATCCAAATTTTACTCTGCAGCCCCAACTGCTCGATAGCTGTTGCAGACCCACTACTTATCGCCTAATGGACAGATACCATACCTGCAATGAGCTCTACTAAAGCACTCTCCATAGGGGGCCTCAACATCAATGGACTCTTGAGCTACATCAGGCGCAAGAAGATGCTAAGTGATTCTCCAAGAGACCCAATGTTCCCAACAAGAATTAGAAAAACGGAAACAAGAGTGGTCGGAACAGTAAAATATGCCTAGAATCATCCAGCCTCTGAAACGCCCCCCCCAACTCTGAAGCCTGCCAGAAAAGCTGGATGGCCTTTTAATTCACAAGCACATTTAAAAAAAAAAATTTAAACATTGGCACATCCAAATGCAAGATATGTATTTGCCAAGCTCACAGTGCACAACTATACATTTATAGTTGGTGTAGTCTATGCCGCTAATGCAAATAAATTAGACTTCTTCTTGCAGCTTCACTGTCTGCTTACTGACTTCAAGTCATCAAGCTTGTTACTGGGAGGGAACTGGGTTTTGACACCTGATCCTGTTCTGAACATATGTGGATGCTCAAAAACGCCACTGTAAGAGACTTGCTAACAGATCACCTTCTATTGATTACACTTCTTTTTGTGTGTTCTTGGAACGGAAACAAAAATAGAGTACATGCTGACTAGTAACAGCAAAAAGTCTTTGCTGCACCTATGAAATGGGATTGCTCTCTGATCACTCCCCTATATCCTCATCACTAGACTTGAACATTGTCTTCTTCAAATAGAAAATCTGTAGAATAAATACATCCAACTATAAACTCCCAAAGGAAAAAAGAAACTTATAGAACACTTCCCAGACTGTCTCCACCTGAATGAACATTCGGTGGGCTCTCTGCAACTATTATGGGTGGTTGAAAAATCATACAAGTGTGACCTGATGTAAGAGGTGCTAGGCCAGGCTAAAAGCAGATAGAGAAAAGCATGCCACCTTGAAAAAAGAGATAGACACATTATACTAATCCTTCCCACAACCCCCGTCCCACAGTTGCACTATTAAGCGCATTGGCTCATAAGAAGTATGATTTAAAACACTTTATACTCTCTCAGTGGAAAAACCTGAGCCGGCACTATGAACATGCAGAAAAGCCAGTAGGCTGTTGAGAAAGCAACTCAGGCAGTGAGAATCCCAATCCCCATCCCAAAAATCTGTGCCGCAGGAGGCGCTTTTCTAACTAGCCCCCTGAAATAACTTAGATATTTTCAGCCTTCTTGCTTTCTTCTATACAAGTACCTCTTCTGAAACAACATATTTTTTACAGAACCTGCTGATTTTCTGGCTTTCCACAGAATAAGAAACATTTTGGAAGGAGAGATTATAGAACATGAAATAGCAGAATCCCTTTAGCTAGTCGTTGCCGGGAAAGCCCTAGGATAAGATTGATATCCTTTTGAATTATTTAAGGTTTTTGGCCCCCTTATGTTCCGTCTACTGGGGAAGGTCGGCATTAGAAATGCTCGGCTCCCAGACTACCCGGCCAGAATTCAACAAGGCCCTACTCACTCTTATCTATCCCAAAGCCTGGGAAGGACCTGCTCCTCTGCTCTAATTACTGTCCAAATGCGCTACTAAAGTGCGATATAAGAATAATGGTGAAAATCCTAGCACAATGACTCTACAAAATTATCCCTCAATTGAGTGACAAAAAGCAGGTTGGCTTTGTCACCAAAAGATCCTCTTCCAATCACCTTACAACCTTTCTCCATCTGCTCTGGCTGTCGAGATCTGATCCGGTGCAGAGGTTGGTCCTCTCCCTCGATGCCGAAAAGAGTGGAGTGGGCTATCTTATTCACTTGATGGAGAGTATGGGCATTGGTCCAACCTTATTCTTCCTAGTTGCGAGTTTAGGATGAGGGATGGTTTATGGGCACCTCTGGACAATGCCAGTTGCTAAGGCAAGTGAATACCCACAAACTCAAAGTTGATAGATATCCACCACATAACCGTTGCAAGTGGTTTCTGAACCAGGAAACACTTGCAAATGTAATCCTGCACAGGGGCGATGTAGGTGTTTTCAGAATTTGATGGAGCTGTAGGAGACGGAGCGTCTTTACAGTTTTCTCCCTGTGTGTCATAGTTTTGCAAAGGTAGTTCTGAAAAGTCAGAATTCAGCTCCAAAGGATTCCAAGGATCAACCCTAAGTAAAGAAATCTCTGATTTATCCCCATTCTTTGCTATCAGATGCTCTGTGTCTTTGGAATGAAGTCAGTAGCAGGATTGTACCCTGCACAGTTGTCAAGACAGCAGTGTACAAGATGGAAGGGCTTCCAAATGGGCTGCCCAGCTTTTTGTATTGATTGTCAAATTATACGAGACCGCACATATACATAACAAATGATTGTACACCATGGGGAGCTGAATCAATAGTCCATTATTTATTCCTAATGTGGTGAAGCTTGTTAATATGAAAATAAACAGAAAATAAAGGAGTCAGCCGTCGACTCTACGCTTACAAGCGTGGGGTCATTGCACTCATTCTGCTTATTTCTGTTCTGTTTTTTAAATGGTCGCGAGGTCAC
This sequence comes from Lissotriton helveticus, assembly GCF_964261635.1. Taxonomy (NCBI): domain Eukaryota; kingdom Metazoa; phylum Chordata; class Amphibia; order Caudata; family Salamandridae; genus Lissotriton; species Lissotriton helveticus. The sequence continues at coordinate 782,040,450 of NC_136059.1, forward strand.
CATGAGCAGTGGAATCAATATTTCAATTTTATGACATAAGTGGGAATTTTGGTGGCATTCATTCAATCTTTATTTTAGTCTCTGATATGAATGTATTGATTTCAGGGTCATTTTTGATGCTGTCAGAGGGAAAATACAAAAAGCTTGACTTTTTTAATGTAAACACGCAGAGTTTGAGTGTATAAACAAATGCAGCAGGTTTTAAAACGAAAGCTTCAGATTCCTTAATTGCTCAGGTCACAAAGATGGCCGTTAGAGCACAGCAGCCTCCGTAAATGGTGAAACGCACCATTTTCATACTGCGCACACGTTGCAAAAATGTAACTTTGCAGTGTGTTTGAAGCTGTGCTTAATTGCATGGAAGTGATCTACAAAAAATTATTTTAAGTTTTCTCCTCACGCTTCACGTGTTGTTGGTTTCCAGCGCAAATTAACAACTTATCTATTTTAAGATACAAGTGTTTCTGTAATCAAAGAACACTGTCATGAACTGATTTTTCCAACGAGTAAACAGTGCTTCAAAAAATATGTGCACGTCTAACTGATATTATTTTCTATATCAGGTAGATTTGTTCTTAGCTTTGATATTTTCTGTGATATAAATCACAGTTTCATCCATCCAATCTATACCAGCTTTGCTATGTGGCAAATGTTTGCAATTGTTCAGCTCCAGCAATTGTAATATACTCTATTGGAGCTGGAATTATCGCAGCTGCTGGTACAAGACTTGCCCTCCAACGGATAATTTTTAAAGAAGTTAAAGTGTACTCATTCCAATTACAAGGCGTTGTAAGAGCCCTGTTTTGTAGTTTTTCATCATTATGTCCCTCAGTCAGATGTGGTTAATATGCATTCTTGCTGACCTCCTGCGATGTGGTAGCTGTTTTCGACAGGTTTTTTCTCTGGAACCAAACTCTGATTCCCTGCTACCCATCACGGTGGGCACAAAAACTACCATTAATAGCTGATAAGAATTTATCATCACAGCCATATGGGCATGCAATCTGCCCAAGGTTATCTAGAGTTACAACGTGGCCAGAGAACCTGGACTGGCTCCGGCCTGCTAAATGCATGCATCCCAAAAGGTCAGCGCTTGTCGGCACGTTTTAGCTCTAGAATTACCACAGTTATCCAAGTAACAGGAGCGATCAAAGAATCATTAACTGATTATCATAAGCCATTGGCTGGCAGTTACTGTAATGGCTGTCTGTGTTTACACATTCATGGCTTAATCTTTGAGACAAGCATATGCTATGGTAGAATGGACGAGAGACCCACACCTGATGGATGGGAGGAGGAGCAGCGTGCCCATCCCAGACCGCCCTTCAACCCCGCAGCGTGAGAGAGGCACAGGGTTGATGGCCTAGGGGAGAACAACCACACAACATGAGGGTTCCTAGCGCCTTGTCCTTACCAATTTGAGGAAGGCTACCTGCCTTTTTTGTAATCTGTGCTCATCGAGTGATGGGGGGAGCATTTCAGAAAATATGATTGACCTCCTAGAGCTGGATTTGCTTATGTACTCATGGTTTCTTTTAATGCTTTATGTATTTATATGTGTCTTTGGTACATTTTTTTAACTCACGTGCTTTTATGGCCTTTATCGGATGAATTAAGACTCTTTGACTGACTGACTGGTCTGTAAGAGTCAAATGAGCCCTCGTGGGACTTTCAGGAAAGCCCGGCCATAGGGGTGTTCCATTGATTGGTATGCATGACCAGATAGGCGGGTTCAGAGTAACCAGATGACCAAGCTTGTAGGACGATCATCTGGTTGCACCGTGTCTTATGAATAGGTTTCATCCTACCCTTGGAGGAGTCATGAGCACCCTAGGCTGGGTTCTCAGAGGCCAGGCTGGTCCTCAGGTGTAGGGCTGTGGGAAGCTTTATGGCGCTCTGACCCAGGGCACGGTCAGAGCATTTTCTCCTAGCCAAGCAAGGGAGCCCTGCCCAGGCCTGCAGGGCCCCGTACTGGTCTCTAAGTAACACAACAGCCGGGAATGGGAGCCCACTCCTGGGGTCTTCCACATCAGTGCCCCTGGTGCTCCTACCTGGAGCCCTGTCAGATCTTCTTAATGTGATCAGGCAGCAGAAGCCTTTCCTGGACTATGGGTTCCTACCTTGGGAAGGCCATCCTAGGACAGTGGGTCGTGAGCGCTGTCTAGCCGGTAATAATCTTAGTAAACCTCACCCTGACTGGGCAGGCAGTGGGACATGAACAGACCCAGCTTTACGGTTGTGTAGTCCCGCACATTTGTTATAGTCAGAAATTTCCCAAGAGTCCACCTTGCCCAGATTACATATAAGCATATAAATAGGAATAATTAAAGGCATTCAGTTAATTTTAGTTGTTGTTTACTCTTATGCTTTAAACTCATTAAATATACACAAGGATAGGTATAGGAGGATCACTGACTAAATATCGAGGGACAAAATATAGACTACCCAAAATATAGATTCCAAAATATCGACAGACAAAATATCGAATTCCTATCTGTATGTATGTATGTATGTATGTATCGCCTATTTGTACCGCGCGTGCTGTCACCCAAAGGGTATCCAGGCGCTTGACACTTAGAACACCGTGATGTTATGCTGTTGTGGCAATTACACTGTCCTAGGGAAAAGATACGTTTTTAAACCTTGTTTGAAGGAGGAAAGATCCTCGACGATTCTCAGAGAAAAGGGCAAAGAATTCCACAGTTTAGCCGCAGTAAATCTGAAGGCGTGCCCGCCCATCCGAGTCCTCACAATCTTGGGAACTGCCACCAGGCATGCTAAACGATATCTACAAACAGGTAAGTACCAAAATATCGACCGCAAAATATCGTTTATATATATATACATTATAAAAATATCGAATTTCTTAAAATTAATGTAAAATGAAAAAAATATTAAAAATAAATAGCTAAAATATACTTAAAAATACTTAAGTTACCTTAAAATTATTAAATAACTAATTTAACTTATATAAAAAAATACAATCATATCTGTTAAAATATATATATATTAACATAATATCAATAAAAAATACACAATAGTATTACCGTTGGATAGCGGAGGTGTAAAAATTACTATTCCCACTCCTGGAAGTGCAACAGTAGGGAAAGCGTTGGATAGCGTAGGGGTAAAAATTACTATTCCCACTCCAAAGAGTGCAACAGTAGGGAAAGCGTTGGATAGCATAGGGGTAAAAATTACTATTCCCACTCCAAAGAGTGCAACAGTAGGGAAAGCGTTGGATAGCGTAGGGGTAAAAATTACTATTCCCACTCGAGAGAGTGCAACAGTAGGGAAAGCGTTGGATAGCGCAGGGGTAAAAATTACTATTCCCACTCCAGAGAGTGCAACAGTAGAGAAAACGTTGGATAGCGTAGGGGTAAAAATTACTATTCCCACTCCAAAAAGTGCAATAGTAGGGAAAGCGTTGGATAGCATAGAGGTAAAAATTACTATTTCCACAACAGAGAGTGCGACAGTAGAGAAAGCGTTGGATAGCGTAGGGGAAAAAATTACTATTCACACTCCAGAGAGTGCAACAGTAAGGAAAGCGTTGGATAGCGTAGGGGTAAAAATTACTATTCCCACTCCAGAGAGTGCAACAGTAGGGAAAGTGTTGGATAGCGTAGGGGTAAAAATTACTATTCCCACTCCAGAGAGTGCAACAGTAGGGAAAGCGTTGGATAGCGTAGGGGTAAAATTTACTATTCCCACTCCAGAGAGTGCAACAGTAGGGAAAGCGTTGGATAGCGTAGGGGTAAAAATTACTATTCCTACTCCAGAGAGTGCAACAGTAGGGAAGGCGTTGGATAGCATAGGGGTAAATTTTACTATTGCCACTCTAGTGAAAATAAATTAATATAATTCACATAATTATCAATTAATCAATTAATAAAAATTAATTATCAATTAAGAATTAATTATTAATCAATTAAAAATTCATTAACAATTTGTTCAAAATAAATACCAATAAATTAATTAACATATTTAATTATTTATAATTAAATTCCTTCCCACCCTATTCCCCTATAAACCTACAACCCGCTACAGAAAATAAATTAATATTATTCACATAATTATCGATTAATCAATTAATAAAAAATAATCATTTAAGAATTAATTAATTACCAATTAAAAAATAATTAACAATTTAATCAAAATAAATACCAATTAATTAATTAACATATTTAATTAATTATAATTAAATTACTTCCCACCCTATTCCCCTATAAACCCACAACCCGCTACAGAAAATAAATTAACTTAATTCACATAATTATCAATTAATCAATTAATAAAAAATAATTATCAATTAAGAATTAATTAATTACCAATAAAAAATTAATTAACAGTTTATTCTAAATAAATACCAATTAATTAATTAACATATTTAATTAATTATAATTAAATTACTTCCCACCCTATTCCCCTATAAACCCACAACCCGCTACAGAATTAAATTACGCAATAATTAAATAACATAAAATTAATTACTTAAAATAAATTACAGAAATATATACACTTTTCACACATATACTAACATAAAAAACACTTTAAAAAATTCGATATTATTAAAAATGCGATATTTTTAATAAACTATATTATGTACTTCGATATTTTGACTGTCTATATTTTTAAAATCGATATTACATTACTTACCTTCAAAACGATATTTTTGATGTCTATATTCTGTCCATTCTATATTTTGGACTCGATATTTTGGTTTGTCTATATTTTGGAATCGATATTTTGACCATTTACCGTATAGGAGCACATCTCATGCGCATTGAACAGCTGATTTTGGGTCCTTTCAGTAGTAATTGAATCTTATACGGGACACTTTTCTCATTGGTAACAAGAACACAACGGAAGTGAAGATTCCAGGTTTGCCTGGTTTGATAATCAGGTAACAAAAGGAGCTAGAGAGTTTTCCTCTCTCTTTTCACTAGTTTTCAGTAGACCATGGAGGTTAAAACACTTTGTATGCATAACATCTTATTTTTATTTATAGATCTCCCTAAGGATGAATGAACATTTGTTAAAAGTAAGCCACAGAGATAGATGAGATATTGGGAGGGGCCATCTCATTACAAAAGGAGTTTGTGAATGTATTTGACATACTTTATGAATGTCCTCGGTCAACAAGAGTTATATAAATCAACACATGCTTCAGTAGAGAAATACCACATGGATGCATGCATTTTATCTAGGGCCAATTTTCAAGGTGTTTTATCAGGTGATGGAATTTCTTTATAGGCACATCTTTGGAACAATTTTATTTCTTTTTTTTTGTGGCACACACACAAGGTTGAGTACGAGAATTTGAGTTATTATTTATGATTATAAATTGTGGGTTTTCCTTAGAAGGATCTGATCTTTATTTCCTGCAGGTCTATTGGTGACTAGTTGTGGCATAATGTCAAGTGGCTGTCTTGATGAAGGTGTTTCTCACTGAAAGCGCAAAGGATTATACTGTGTAGCCACACTATGAATACATATGGTCCACAACCATTGAAGGATGTATGGAAATAAATGTGTTATTTACTTGAGATTGTCATAGGCTTTGAATACACTGTGCAATATTGTATTATGAAATGTAAATGACTTAAATGTGAATTGTAAAGAATTTTTCTTATTGTGAATGAAATGGAAAAAAAGGAAAAGAGTATGCAATAAAATGTATGTATAAAATATGAGTATTTTTTAGCTCTAATAAATAATTGACTTAATTTCTAGAGTTTATTAGGGGAAGACAGGGTTGTTTTTTCTTAATATGTTGCTGTGAGGAGGAATACACAAAGTCCAGCTGTCACCCTCCCCAGAGGTGTATCGAAGACAGACTGCAGGCACACAGGGCTAAGAGCAGGAAACGGCCAAATGTCTGAATGTGGTATTTTCAAAATTGTAATAATAAATATAAATTTGCCATTAAAGTGGATTTATCACTACAAGTCCATAGGTGCCGAACATGACAGATCTACTCACTTTCAATTAGGAATTACAGCTTGCTAAATATAATAAGGAATCCCCAATGTTTCTTATGAGAGGAGTAGGCCTCACAGTAGTGAAAAACTAATTTGGAAGCTTTTAACTACTAGTACATGTATAACTTAAAAGTGCATGTCTTACCTTTTACTTACACAGCACCCTGCCACATAGGCTACCTAGGACCGACCATGGAAGTTACTTCCATGTATTAAAAGGGGCGTTTAAGAATTGGCAAGGAGTTTTAAATGCCAAGTCGACATTACAGTATGACATGTTTTAGAGGGCTACTTAAGTGAGTGGCTCAATGCTTGCTGCCGGTAGTACTTAATTTAAGTCCCTGGGTATATGGTGTACTGCTCAACAAATGATTTACAAGTAAATTAAATATGCCAAACAGGTGTTAGCCAACTATACCATGTTTTAAGGAGAGAGAACAAGCACTTTAGCACTGTTTAGTTGTGGCAAAGTGCAGAGTCCTAAAACCAACAAAACCTAAATCAGCAAAAAGTGGGAGGAGAAAAGCTAAACGATTGGAGGTGACCATGCAGAGAGGGCCTTTTCAGTAGTATTTAGGGGTGCATATAAAATGAGAGGTTTAGATTAATATTTATTGTGTTTGTAAACAAGGTGGACTTAGAATTAGTCTCAGTGTCATAGAGATGAGTATAGTCCTGAGATTTAACCTCTGTCCAGTTATTTGGTACAGCTTAGCTGTTTATCACTAATTACAATTAGTGATAGTTCCTGTCGTATTCGTAAATATCAGTGGAAAATTAGATCATTCTTTCCTTAGTCATAGGAGGGGTTTATCCTGATAACAGTACTGATAGAGTTTCATCTCCTGCAGGCACTTCCTGAGAAAGACTGCTTCAATGTTTTTGTTTCTTAAAAGAAGGGGCTTTCAGAAGGAGAGCTTCCCCACAGTAAGAAGAAGTACACACTAAGGGGCATATTATCAAGGGATTTATCTCCGCTTTTTTGGCTTTAAAAGCCAAGAAAGCGGAGATAAAATTATCTCCCTATCAGCAACAGGGTGCTAACACGCAAATTCGCATGTTAGCACCCTTTTTCTCTACGCTTCCCCTTGCATCTCTAATGAGATGCAAAGGGGGCGTTCCAGAGAAAAATAATAGGAGAATTGTTGTTAAGCAACATTTCTCCTATTATCAAGGAGTTCGCTAACCCTGATAGTGATTAAAAAAAAGCAGCGCTAACCGCGGTTAGCACTGCTTTTTTTACACCTGCTATTTTCCTGACTTAGCCATGAAATCCTATGAAAGGTGGACATCATGGCTAAGTTTGTGAGCCCCTATTATCAAGCTAACGCCAAACTTCGAGAGATTATCGTTGGTTTTCCAGCGATAATCTCTCATTTGGCAGTTAGCACGAGGATTTTTATCACTTCTGAGATAAACCTTGCTAATAGCAAGTTATCTCTGCGATAATTTCCGGCGATGCTTAGCGTTAAAAAATTTGTTGCTAAGCATCGTTAGCGATAAATATCACTAATCGTTGGTAATATGCCCCTTAGACACTTTCACAGTTACTTCAAGGATCATGGCACCTCTAGGAAAATGTTACTTGTGATAGCTGCACAACCCATAGTAAAGTTTCTTGAACTTCAGACCAGTTTGGCATAGCCATCTCTAGTCTCTACAGACCATATCTCCGTCCACTTGGCTTTAGTCCTGACTACTAAATCTAACAAGGCATGACAAGCTTTCCTTCAGTTGACCACCTGCTTTGAGGCTCTACTTGTCAGAGCCACCATTACCGAGCATGTTCAATCAATACTATAGAGCACTCGATATAACACTCACATATGTCATAGCAAATGTTCTTACATTTCGGGCCCAGAACCAGCATATCGGTTACCTCTAATAGGATGGTGGCTTCACTTACTAACTATAATTCAGCTAACTCGCTTACGGAAAATAGGCGCAGGTATGGCGATTTCTTAAATAATGATTCCTTTTGATGCATACATTTGTAAAACAATAATTTCCCAACCTTTTAATGCCTTTCAGCTGAAATTGAGACAGCAGACACAATTCCTAATACAATTAACCTTATTTAGCACCCCCCAGCAGACAATCAGACATTTGTCAAACAAATTGCAATATTAGTGAGAAACCGACATCCTCACCTAATCACATTTCTTGAGGAGTCATCTTATATTGGGGTGAACAGAAGGACCCTTGCAACACAAAATTATCTGTATTTGTACTCGGCAATAACTTTAGACTGCACTCTTCTGCCACTTTCGAGCGAGCCCATCCTTGACCTCATAACTGCAGGTAAAAAAGGAGTTAGGACATATCCTCCTACTCCCAAGGACTGGTCAGACACTGCCTGGTTCCATTCTCCCTCACTTCCTTTAGACTCTGTGAGTGACCAACAGAAAATACCCATATAATGGGTTAGAGGTAACAGAGCAATCAAGTTAGATTTCTTGGCAGGCGGAGTATCCTCAACTCTTCAAGATATAGAAACAAAGCAAGGAGCTCTCTAATTGTTAGAACAATATACAGACATTTTGAGCCTGATCATGGATGACTTTGCCTTCTGTAACTTAAACTTACGGTAAACTTAAACTTAAAAACAACAAAAATACAAGTGACATGCTTGTTAATTTTCAAAATACCTTAAACCGCATACAACAGATCTCAGAATGGTGTAACGGATATGGCACTAAAGCTAATTATTTCACAACGTTGAAAAACTCAGCAGTCACTGAATGAAGCAAAAAAATATTATATTTTGAGGTCAAACATTTTTTTGTCAGGTCAAAGCGTTTTGATATGCCAATAATCGACCTAAAACTGTTTGACTTAACCCTCCCCCACCTCCTCAGACTATAATTGGAGCTCCTTGGTTTCCTGCTAAAAATGTGCTAAACAAACGTGCACTCTGCAATGTACAGCCATAGCAAGAACTACAACTTTACTAGCCTTGTGTCCTGAAGACAACACCCATACAGGCCATTTAGAGAAACTGTCAATGAATAGTAAACTAGGTCACTATTACCCATTCAATGAGATTGGGAAGAATGATGCGTGTTACATTAAGAACTCCACAACAAACCTGAAATGTACTAGTCTCGTGGCTTGATAACAAAATGAATGAAACCCAGAGCCCACATGTTTTACACAATATGCAAACATAATATATTTTCAGTTCGAGAACTGCTTCCATCATTGCAGAGGATCGCAATACCATAACTTCTTTATTTTGCCTGTGCTCAAGACATCGTCATCACCACCCTCAAAGGATACAAAATAGCACACCGGGACCAAACCAACAAACACGGAGGTGGAATAGCCTTCATCTACAAGGACACCCTCCATTGCACAAACCAAACTGATCATAGAACATCTCAACTTTCAACTCTACACAATCAAAAAAAGCACCATCAGAGGCATCCTCACCTACAGACAACCAGGACCACGTCCCAGCTTCTGCAATGCCATCCCGGACCTCATTGCCTGATCACCATCAATTTTGAGCACTACATCTTCCTAGGGAATCTCAACTTCCTTCCACCTTGACAACCCTAGCAATGCTAACACAACTGAAGGGCATGTATAATATCGGCCTCAAACAACTGGTTACCACCCCCAACCATACCCTAGGACATAAACGAAATCCCATCTTCTCCTTCAGCAACAGAGTCAAGTTTAGCTATGCCACACAGCTCATTTGGACCGGCCACTATAGCATCCTCTACAACATCTCAATACTCACCAACGCCGGCATTGTGCCTCCAAGACCCACACAAAGAGACTGTCTAAAGACACTGGAAGACCAGTGGAACAACGCACTATACTCTCACTTGCCAGACTCAACATCCAACCCACAACAAGCAGCAAAACACTTCTCCCGGTGGATCACAGATTGCGCTGACTCAATCGCCACCACAAAGACAGCCAACACCAAAGGATCAACAAAAAGAGCCAGCTGGTTCACCAATGAGCTAAAATCCACCAAGGAAATCAGCTGACAACTAGAAAGGAAGTTTCGCACCAGCAAAACAAAAGAAGACCGGATCACCTTCAAGACAGCACTCAAGCAGTACCACCGTCTCCTGAAAGAAACGGAAAAGAATGCACTAGCAGACCATATCGAAGCCAGAGCAAACTGCAGCAAGGAACTCCATGCCATCATGAAGGAATTCTCGAATAACAGTGCCACTGAGAACAACATCACACCCTCCCAAAAACTATGAAACATCCTTGCGGACTTCTTCTGCGTTAAAATCGGTTCTTCATTCAGGAAAGGTCTCCGTCTGACCAATCCACGAGCTCGTAAGGACAGCTCTATCATCAACATAGCCCAAAACTGTGACTCTCGAGTGCAGAAGACAGTTATTTTACCCATTGTGGGTTGGAATTATCACCACATAAGAAAGGAATATACCTAAGATTGTAGAGCCTTGAGAAAGTTGCGGGACGATTTCCCAGTGTACGCGACGAAACACGTGTCGGCTGAAGAGAAACTATAAGAATAAAGAAAGAAAAATAAGAAACTCAAAATACTGTGTTAATACTCATGCATACAATGTGCAGAGAAATGTTTAGATACACTACGTGTGCTGAGGATTTCCTTTGTGTATTCAGTGGCCTCGGCCACAATTTTGGGGGAGGTTGGTCGTTCTCCTCAACTTACAGCACCGTCCAGAATTTAGGATCTATTGAAACTAATATATGTGCTATTTTCCTGAGTGGCACCGTTTCACCTCAATACCACTCTCCGTTCAAAGGCCCATTCAACTGCAGAAGGAGCGTCACGCAGGCCCTCATCACCAGCGAACTTGACTACGGTAACACACACTATGAAGGAATCACGGCATGCCTTCTGTACAGACTTCAGACAATACACAAACAGTGGCAAGACTCATACTCGGCCTCCCCAGAAGGACCCACATCACACCCCACCTCAGGAAACAACACTGGCACTCGATACAGAAGATATATCAGTTCAAGATGCTGACACACTGTTAAAAATGGGGCTTCTAGTTGGCAATGGTTTGCACCTTTGTCCAAGTAGGGACCCTTCTTCCTAGTCAGGGTAAGGGGGGTGCACTTCTAAAATAACCCCTGCTAACCCCCTTGGTATCTTGACATGAGCAGACAGGCTTATCTCAGATTCAGTATGTAAAGCATTTGTGCACACATACAGTAATACAGTGAAAACACAACAAATGGACACCACATCAGTTTAGAAAAATAAGGCATCTTTATCTAAACTAAACAAGACCAAAACAACAAAAATCCACAGTACAGTGATCAAAATATTACTTTTAAAAGGCAGAATCAATTTTGTCTATAGCTACCTAAAGATGCAACACTTTCAACACAAAGTAACTTGGATGCGTCACAATCATAAATGAAAACAGCTGCAGGGAAGGCGATGAGTTGGTTCCTAATGCCCACGGAAGGTGATGCATCGGTTCCTTAATTCAGTAGAGGTGATGCATCAGTTCCTTACTGCCAAGCAGGGGAGGTGATGCGTTGGTTCCTTTCTAAAGGTTAGGTGATGTTTTGGTTTCTTACTCTGCGAGGAGGTGATGTGTCGGTTTCTTTCTGCGGCCCTGGCGTTCTTGTAGACTTGGCATCCCGGTGCGATGCGTGGGGCTCGGGGATGCGTCGTTTCTTGATGCAGCGGCGGCAATGGCCCTGCGTTGGTTTCTCCAGCTGCGGTCCCATGATGCTTCAGTTCTTGCAGCCACACAGCGGGGCCTGCGTCCGGATCGGTGCAGTGATCTCAGTTTGGAGATCGATGCACAGGATTCGCCGTGTGGCGATTTCTTAAGCCATGGGCAGGTGCTGCTTCAGTTTCTACAGTGGCGATGCATCAGAAACGGGTGCGGTAGCATCATGCTACTCTTAGTGGTGTCTCTTTTTCAGCTCCCAACAGCTGGAACAACCTCCAGAGGCCCATTACAGCAACAGGAACAGGCACTTCTTGGCAGGTCAGAACACCCAGCAAAGAAGGTCAGAGGAGCTGGTGGTGAAGTTTCTGTTTATCTGAGACTTCAGAACAGGAGGCAAGCTCTACTTCAAGCCCTTGGAGATCTTCTTCAAGCAGGATACACAGCACACAGCAAAGCCTTTATACAGTCCTTGGCAGAAACAGCCACTGCAGGCCAATCCCAGACAGCACACAGCAAAAGGGCAGTACGTTTCCGACAGCTCCTTGGCAGAGGTCCCTCTTGAGTCCAGAAGTATTCTAAAGTTCTGTGGTCTGGGCCCCAATACTTATACAGCATTTCTCTTTGTTCTCTTGTGACAGAGAGGCTCTGTGCTCAGTTGGAGACAGCATTGTATAAGTTGCAAGGAAATCTCCTCCCCATACTCTAAATGCAGCCCAGGTCTATTCAATCCAGCCATTACTGACCCAGGAAAGGCAGGACACACCTCAAACCCCCCCCCGTGGCTGTCTGCAGTGAATGCCCATACCCAGCCCCTCTCACTCTAAAGCCAGACAGTCAATCCACAAATGAGCAGAGGCACACAGGATGGCTAAGCAAGAAAATAGCAACTACAAAAAAATCTAGTGGTCTATAAAAGGGAGCAAGAAATAAGTTATCAAATCACACAAGATTACAAACACCCAGCGAGTATCCAAAACCGGAAGGGAAAAATATATGAGAAAAAGACCTTCGCGAAATGATCGGATTTCCATCAACTACCAAGAGAGGTCAGTGTCTTCATTTGGATATCCTTCCTTCCTACCACAACCCCTCTAGATAATAGAGGGAGGTTATGTGGTTCGGATTTCGACCAGGCCACGGAAATCACGATAGGAGGAAGTAGAAGCAAAAGAAAGGGAGACCATTAGGTCACCTAATTACAGATTTCAAGAATGGATATCAATTGCTTGGATGATGGAATTATCAGTGCAGTGCATGTGAGTGAAGTTAAAAAAGATTTGGTAGAGAAAAACTACCTTTAATCCAAATATCTCTACCAATCCTATTTTAAAATCGTGCAGAAGCAGCTTTCAACAAATAGGCCACTTCACAATATGGTCAACAAGTTTCAGCCCTATGGGCTACTTGCCCAGGCTTTCTTCAGGACCTAAACAATAGATTGCTACTGCATTCCCAAATTGGTCAAACATGCTTCCAGTTGTCATCAAATACAACCTTTTACATGATAGTACCTCAATTCAAGCAGGGTTCTTCACACCTGTCTTGTATGAGGTATAAACCTCACCCAGTAACAACTCAGGTATGGGAGACCCCGCCCTCTCCGTTGGTGCCTCGGGCTCTCCTGAGTCAGTGGGAGGTGACCTCGATTTGGAAATCGGTGAACTGGATTCGCCATGTGGCGATTTCTTAAGCCTTGGGCAGGTGCTGCTTCAGTTTCTACAGTGGCGATGCGTCAGAAACGGGTGCGGTAGACAGGTGTGAAGAACACTCTGCTAGTATTGAGGTCCTATCATGTAAAAGGTTGTATTTGATCAAACTATGTATACAAAAAACCTCTAATCTGACCTTTCAAATTTATCAAATAGGTATAACTCACTATCTAATTTTCAAGGATACAGCACAAATATAGAATTTCAACAATATATAAGTTTCATTTGAATTCACTTTTATTGATCAAAATGATTTATTCTTATTTCATTTTTCATAAATCTGATTTTTTGGAATTTTAAAATTTTTTGTTAAAGGTGAAAAACATTGATTTACAATTCATTATTTAAACAATCACATAAGAAGTGAAGAAAACATTGAATCTTAACACAATCTCTTCATACAATAACTCAAATACCCCCATAAGACAATTATAAAAAGCTAGGCAGTGTCAGCATAATACTTTCATTCAAACTATCTCACCATTCATTCTTCTCATACATACACACTCTCATACTGTGCAGAGTGTACTAACAGAGAACGCCAAACAACTGAGATACAAGGACCTAATATGGCGATGTTCAATATTTTCACAGGGCATCAGTCCCATATATCATTTTGTCATTAGTCCTTATTCTTGAGGTTGTCTTGTTGAAAATTAGTACGGTTTGGTGAACATTATCTGCGCCATCTTGCCTCTTCCCCTGATGCCACACTTTTGTCGTGCGCACCCGCCATTTTAAGATGCCCTGATCAGAACGAACCCTTTCGCATGCCGCTGGCCCCTGACATAGCCCTTCGCCCTCACTAAGCCTGCACGCTGACCAACCCCCTGCTTGCACCTGCCTTGAATCATAAACCCCTCTTCGGCACTGCTCTGCCCCAGGCCCTCATCCTGTTCCCAGCGCGACACCTCCCTTCTTCCCTTTCATGATCCCCGGCCCTTAGATGCAAACCCCCTTTTCCCCGTGTGCCCGTTTGTCTTCCCCGTTCCCAGGCCGACACCCAGCTCTGCCGATACTATCCCTTGCCCCTCCCCGTGCAATAGAAAGCTTCCCTCATCAAAGGACCCCCGAGTTGATCAAAGCCCCCACCCCATGAGATCCGATCGAACCCCGCATTCCATGAATTGGCGGAATATCCAGCTGCGCGATAGTCATCACCTGCTGTGACCAGGGTGGGGACTTCTACTGTAGATATGTGTGGGAACGGGCCCGAAGGGGGATTCCGGGAATGTCTTTCCGTACATCAAAGCTTTATCATATGTATGTAAACTGTAATAAAAACCACAAACACTGTATATAAGGGGCCAGGCCTCAAACGTAAGTTAGAGCACCTCAGAACGATACCTGCTGTCCGTTTTGCTGTGTTCTCCTCCGGAGAGAATAAAAACCTTGTTTCCTGCTTTCCAGTCTCCAGCGCCTGCCTCTTCATTGATTAAATAACTAGAGGGTCACAGAGGCAATACCGCCGGGCAAATATCGATTGTCCCCGACCCGACACAGGTTTTAACAATTGGCGTCCCAAGCGTGGGGCCCATCAGCGACTCGTGGATCCAGTGGGAGAGGTCCCGACGACAGAGTGAACGACTGCAACGATCGGGAGAGCTCTTGCCCAATAGACCCTCGTCTGGCAGCCGATCATCCGAACTTCACTAGCTCCGAACAGACCTCTCTCGAGTGATCTACGGTCCTGACTGGGAACCATTAGGAGTGCCGTGAGAAATACGAGAAAAAGAGGACGAACGGGCGCTGGATTCGGAAGACAAGAAACTGTCCATACGGTCCGGGTAAGGTCGTGTAAACACGACAAGTGCGAAATAATTGCTTGATTGTTTAAATACTAGTATTGCTCGTTATTTGACTTATTTGGAGATTCACTGTCTGCACACGGAGAAACAGTAGGCTCTTTCCCTTTTGCAAACAGTGAAGGATAGGTAACGCAGCCGTCGTACCTATTTTTCTCCCCCACTGATTCTATTATTTATTAACGGTTTTCAGGAGATTCCCTCTCCCACACTGATTAACTGGGTTCCTTGACCCCGAACTGCGGTTCACAGATTGTCTTCTGGAGATTCTCTGTCTGCAAACAGGGAATAACAGATTCCTCTTTACGGATAGTGAAAGGGTAGAGGACGCAGACTTTTGCGCCCCTGCTTACTCTCCCCATTGATTCTATTCTAGTTCTTTATCATTGATTGTTCTTTATTATTGATTATTCTTTGATATTCGTTCATGAGGTATTCACTGCCTGCAAACAACGTAGAATAGAAATATTCTGTCTAGTCTTTGCACACAGTGATAAGATAGGCAGTGCTGACTTTTTGTCCCTCGTTTCGAGCCGTCATGTCTGTCTTCTCCCCATTGATTGATACTTGGTTCAACCCGGACCGTCTGTTAGAGGTGGATCATCTAGCCCCGCTGGAGGGTACCCCTAATAAGGACATGTTCATAAACTATGGATTAGTTACCATAGCCTATAATAAATTGTGGCACAGGTATACCAAAGAAAGTCAAGACAAACAGTGGCCACTGATAGGATCCTTCGACCTTGATAAAATAGAAACGTTAGAAATAGCCCTTCGTAATAATAAGACGACGCCTATTATGCTCGACAGTCTCGGTATGTGGCGAAGAGAGGCAATGCAACGACAGAAAAAAGACGAGGACAGAGCAGGTAGAGGAACATATCAACAGGACAACCCCTGGACACCACGACCCGAAGGTTATCCCCCGACACTACGCACAGGACGGCCAGACTTAGGGCCAGACCAATGTGCTTTTTGTAGATATGTCGGACACTGGAAAGCCCAATGCCCGACTCTACTGAGCGTGAGTAGGGGCAGAGGGCCGACAGGAGTAACAGGCCAACAGAAAGGGAAAGGGCGCGAGACAAAGAAGAATCAGACTCACATGGACAGACCAGATAGAACCACCACGTTCGATTATGCCCGATGGCACAGATTTCGCCAGAACAATTTCAGCGGCATGTTCGAGTTTTCCTAGGTCGGACAATATAAAAACGGGAACCCAGCCTAGTTCTAAGTTAACAGACGGAAAAAGATAATTTTGGCCAAATAATCACTGTTTTATGTTTGTCTTCGGATCTTGCGTGTCATACTTTTCTACTACCCCCCGTCTGAGTTTGTGTGTACGTAATATATGAATCTGCGTCATCCCCCTGCACGTGCTTCCATGTTACATAAACTATGTTAATAGAAATTTTAGCATGAAACAACCTGGAAAGAAAGAAATGGGAAACGAAATCAGTAAGCCACTGATAAACACGAACTTTTATTTTAACATAACAGGCAAGAGAAAACACAATAACGCTAGAAAAACAAGAACGGTAAACTGTAGAACATGAAAGTCAATAGAACATTCGCCCCCCCCCACATTCTGGAACCTTCCAAAGTAGGGCAGGGTTACGGCTAAGCCCAACCAGCGGCAACCCATATAAGGCGGGCCCTGCTGCCAACTCTTGGTCAGGAAATCTTAACGTATGGGGGAGCCGGAGGAGAGGCAGGAGCCAGCAGCCTGGGCAGTTGTAGGTAGTCCCGCCACATGTCCAGAGAAGAACGAGGCACCTCTTTCTTTTCCCTTCCGTAACAACCGCAGCAGCTCTGGGCGGCGGGATGCCCTGTCCATACCTCTGCAGGAATGCGTCCAGGTCGGGCTGGGAGGGAGAGGCGACGCGGACGAGCCTCTCCCACCTCCACCGATAGGAGGTCTCCCAGCCCCCGGCCCAACGCCGAACACCCCCAGTCAGGCGATGGTGCCCCAATACTTGCGCAGCACCGAACGTGCAATGGTGCCCATATTTTCGGAACACTGAACCTGCAATGACTGCACCAATACTTGCGGAGCACCGAGTGTGCGCCACAGATGGCCATACTCCCACGGCACGGAGCACACGACTTGAGAAGCACCGGATGGGGAGAGACCTTCGTGCGGGCCGATGAAAAAGAGCAGCATGGGGTGCCCCGGAAGAAGGAGACGGCGCGAACGAGTCTCCCTCGCCCCCAGGTGGGGGCATCACAGCTGCACCCCAGCCGAACGTCCCGCTCTCACAAAACAGAGCCCTCTTCCTTTCACTCCGAAGGGTCTCTTCCACTCTTGCAAACTCGACGAGAGTGGGCCCTGTAGGGCCTCAAAATGGCGTCTGGGTCCGCTGGAAGGCGGGCCCCGGCCGCTAGAGTAACTTTGACCAGCAATATAACTCGGACACTTGCCCACTGGGGCACGAGCCCCCATCTCCAACAGCATCTCCGCAGCCTTGAAGATTCTACAAAGGTCCTCGGCGGAGCCTTCGGCCTCTGCAGGCTTCCGGTAAGGGACGGCTGCCTTGATCGCCAACGAAATAAACGTGACATTGCCACTCCCTCTGTTAGCATGAATTCTAGAACTGCCGAAAAGGACTCTGGTCCAACTGCCAGTAATGGGAAACATTTCCCCCTGATGCTACTTCCGGACTGAGCCGGCCCCGCCCAAAATGGCTCCGGTATCAAGAGGGACTTGCGAACACCTCGTGGTGTTCCTTCGCACTAATACAAACTTGATGTTCTGAGACTTATATGATCCTTCGTACACTTGGCTAGAAAAGACAAGGAGAGTTCACTCGACGAACATTGTGAAGGGGTCCCGTTAAAAATGTCGATTACAAATGTGCGGTATATTATATTTTCGTTGCTGATGTATAACCCCATTTATGACGCACACATACGGTATGCATATAGGAAATCTGATTGCGACTATTATGATTATGCTTCTAAATTATGAAATAAATGCCCCCGAACCCCCAGCCAATTAATAGACGTTTTAGTTTCTTACAAATGAATGAATAAAACTTTCCAATGTATTTATTGCTGCAAGACGGCACCCCCACTGTACGCACTTTAGCCATTGCCACGTCCGGCCAAATACGACCACACCCTCATAATCCACGTGCTGAAATGATTTTGCCAAATAAAGGTTTTCGAAACTATGGACGGGTATTGCATGCTTTATTTTAAAATTGTGGGATGGGTGGGAAAGTTCTTTTCTGTGCACCCTACTCTGCTCTCTCTTTAAGGTTGAAAGAAGATGGTTGCCCAGCCCTGGAGGTCGGATCGGATCGACAACACGACACTCTGCCTTCAAAATACGCGACTGAGTCATGAACTCTCGCATGGAGGAAGACCTCGACTTCCAAGGATGGGTAAAACGAACGGTGTAAAGGGGGAATGTAAAAGAAGGGTGAAATGAAATGATGTAAATATTATTAAGTACAACGCTCGAAGGTACTAGGGAACAGAGTTGACCAAAGAACTAATGAACCGCAGAATGTCACAACGTTGAAGGAGATTTAAGGACCCCGATAGCTAGATGCACCTACCAACTGGATACCTCACACTAGGTATCTTTGGTTTTCTTCTTAACGTTTTCCTACACCCGACCTATAAGGGCACACTGCCCCTCTCCCCTCCCGACCCCAGAAACCATACCCCCGGGACTCTGCCCCGAGGAGGAAAGACGAGTAAGAGGTAAGTAAAGGACTTATGAATCCATGTATTTGAATATGCGCGAATGCTGTCTCCCCCACCCCCTTTTTCCTCCCTCTGCAGGTTACATCAGAGATTACAGCCGAGGTATGGCGAAGACCTGAAGCCTTGCCATGTCTAAATGTACGAAGCAGACTAGCGCTGCAAGGTGGTGCCTAAGCACGCCTACTAACTACTCACGTATCGAACAAACCCGTAAAATTAGTATGACCTGATAAAAAGTGATCACCCTTAAACCAGACCACACGAATGAACCCATGTCACGTATGATGCGAAACTATGAGAGAATGTGTGTGTGTGTGACTGAGGCGTTGACCCAACTGGTCGAAGGACCGAGAATGCGAGAAAGTGCGACAAAATGGTACCTCCTTTCTTCTTTCCTTTTTCTCAAGGCACGTCCCCTCTACCCTGTCTAATGCTCAAACTGCATGATTACAAGATTCTAACGCAGACCCGTGAATGTCCTTTACTGTGTAATGCACTAAATAGCCTTTCTTGAATACACTGCCACCCTCTCTGTTGCACGTGTACTATTTAGCCTGCCGTTGCGCTCTCTCTCTCTCTCTCTCTCCCTCCCCCTCTCTCTCTCTCTCTCTCTCTCTCTCTCTCTCTCTCTCTCTCTCTCTCTCTCTCTCTCTCTCTCTCTCTCTCTCTCTCTCCCTCTATTTTTGCACTCCCACTCTTCCGAGTGATTAGCCCCGAAATTGGCAGACTGCCACCCCTAGCACACCACCTAATTGGCTTCAAATACCGTCAGTATTTGCACAAAAACTTGTCTTTAATACAATCACCCTGAGACCGCGTCATTACCTCTCCTTTTCCGCTAGAAGTCAATGAACCGAGGTTGGGCCGTAAGGGAAAGGACAGGTAAGACGACAAAGGTTCCCTAATCTGACCCGTAATAAGGGAATTACATGTCAACGGCTCCTATGGTATAAAAAAAAAAAAAAGGACCTCAGAATACGCGACCCTCCCCGCCCCGAATTGTCGCAATACCCAAACAGGAAAAATGATCACCCCTGTTACATCCCCTGTATCAGCCGCTCCAAACTGGAGTTATGAAACTACCCCTCACTCCCGGTTGTGAGAGATGGGTCGATTTACGCCCTTACCATAACTTTTCTATGTCCCTAGTTGTTTCCCATAAAACCCCTGTCTTTTCTGATTAAGTAATCAGGCCGTAGGAAGCTACGTAGGAACCAGAATGATGTTTTACAAGGTTAAAAGACTAGACCAAAGTGAAGAAATCGTTGAAATGAACCCTGCCGAAAGTGAAAAATGTTTAGTTGAAAAACAGGACGCATTGATAAAAAGAAATGTTTAGCCTATGTTCGTCCCTCAACAAAATACCTGTTTAGTACCATTTCGATAGCACACAGTACCCTTGGTAAATATAAAGCCCTAGAGAACGGCATATCTTTGTCAAACCCGTCTTACGAAGGTGGGTCTCCATCAGATGAACTGTCGAAACTGTAATAAATAATTATGAAGGAAAGTCATAGTACATCCAACAGGCCCGTCATCGGTCATTTATATGTTAGTTGGGAACCCTAAAATAACGGACGTTTTCATTTCTGTCTGAAGCTGGGAGAGAAATAGACTTTTGTGATTACCTTCCTCTGCAAATTCTCTAAAGACTGTCTTTTCAAACTCGTTTAAGGGTACGGCTGTCAGGAGAGAGAAGGACCGGATGTGGGAGCACGAGGCCTGACTGCAGACTATGGAACACCTGCGACATGGGCCAAGGCGAGACCGTGACAGAACAGAGCTACAGGACGAGGCACTACCTCCAGCAAAGTGAGAAGGAAGGGCTAACCTGATGACCCCGCTATATGTCCGAATGTGTGCCGAAAGGTCCCCGCTCTCTAGACTCGGTCCCGAGCCCGCCCATCTGAAGTCTCTCGTTCCCCTAGTTTGTTCCTAATTTGGCCTTGCTCCATCCCCCTTTTCCTCCGACCTACCCTATGGACTGTTTTGTACGCTCTTCTTCCATCTGAACTTTCTGACAATCACCTCAAAGGACACAGGGCGAAAAGGACCTTTCCGACCAGGAATACGAGGGAAAGGTCGTGCCCTGCAACGCGAGATCTAGAATAGAGCTGGACCCGTAGCTCCATCGCCGGTGCTCCACAGCGCCAACGAAAAGACAACAAAGAATACTGAGAACTCGTTAACTACGAACACTTTGACGTCCTCAATCACCATTTCTGCTGCGCCTCATTCCTCTCCCAGCCGCCATTGTATTGATCATGCTCCAATCCGAATCTGATATATGTAACAACCTGACAGTCCACGTTATGAAATGTACTTGCTGCTCTCGCTACAGAATCGTTTTTGTATTGCATTCCTATGACTTTCCTGCTGAACAAGTTTATCAAAGTTTATCAAATAGGTCCACCTCCTAAAAACTAGAAATCTCAAAATGTATTGTTTACAACTCTTTTCATCTAGGGTTCCTACCGTTTTCTTTCTCATGCCCACCACCATAGAACCGAGTAGAAAATGAACCAGCAAGATGTCTTGAATATGTTAAAGGGAGGACTGTTGAAAATTAGTACGGTTTGGTGAACATTATCTGCGCCATCTTGCCTCTTCCCCTGATGCCACACTTTTGTCGTGCGCACCCGCCATTTTAAGATGCCCTGATCAGAACGAACCCTTTCGCATGCCGCTGGCCCCTGACATAGCCCTTCGCCCTCACTAAGCCTGCACGCTGACCAACCCCCTGCTTGCACCTGCCTTGAATCATAAACCCCTCTTCGGCGCTGCTCTGCCCCAGGCCCTCATCCTGTTCCCAGCGCGACACCTCCCTTCTTCCCTTTCATGATCCCCGGCCCTTAGATGCAAACCCCCTTTTCCCCGTGTGCCCGTTTGTCTTCCCCGTTCCCAGGCCGACACCCAGCTCTGCCGATACTATCCCTTGCCCCTCCCCGTGCAATAGAAAGCTTCCCTCATCAAAGGACCCCCGAGTTGATCAAAGCCCCCACCCCATGAGATCCGATCGAACCCCGCATTCCATGAATTGGCGGAATATCCAGCTGCGCGATAGTCATCACCTGCTGTGACCAGGGTGGGGACTTCTACTGTAGATATGTGTGGGAACGGGCCCGAAGGGGGATTCCGGGAATGTCTTTCCGTACATCAAAGCTTTATCATATGTATGTAAACTGTAATAAAAACCACAAACACTGTATATAAGGGGCCAGGCCTCAAACGTAAGTTAGAGCACCTCAGAACGATACCTGCTGTCCGTTTTGCTGTGTTCTCCTCCGGAGAGAATAAAAACCTTGTTTCCTGCTTTCCAGTCTCCAGCGCCTGCCTCTTCATTGATTAAATAACTAGAGGGTCACAGAGGCAATACCGCCGGGCAAATATCGATTGTCCCCGACCCGACACAGGTTTTAACAGTCTTTGGATAAAGTTCTCAGATGTTTGCAGAACATGAAGAGATTGTTCACAATTTATCGAGGGAGCACCTGCACTTTGGCACTGATCAGCAATGGCAAAGTGCCTAAAACATCTAGACCAGCAAAAACTAAATTCAGCACACAGTAAAAATACAGGAGGCAGAGGCAAAAAGACAGGGGAAACCCACACCGAGGATGCCAGGTCTAACACACACACTTACAAAGCCCTACACATCGAAGGACCAGATTACCTTAACCACTTCTATGCTAATGACAAGGTGAACTTGTCATGAGGCACACTGGAGCTGTGCTCATGACAAGGTCAACTCGTCATGTAATATGGGGTTTTGTAAATTTCAGCACCCAGCGGGAATTGCCTTAGCAGGCAAAAGCCTGACCTCCCACCAACCGACCAGACACCTTTGATCGGCCACACTCTTCCTCACAGTAACCCCCCGCATACCCATAACCAACAATGGAGAACATCCTTTTCGCACCTGGTGGCCAGGACCTGAAACAACCTTCCCCTGTATCTATCACTCCAATGCAGGAAAGAACTCAAGACCTGGATATTTGATTGAAGACTACCATGCAGTACCCAACTTCTTCAGCACGTCGAGACCCTCAGGGGTGATTTGCTGCACTTTATAAATGTTTGACTGATTTTTTTAAATAGACTTTAATTTTATGGTAAGTCCACTGCTAGACATATCAGGGTGGCCTGGTGATCTTTCCTCCCTTTTCTCACCCATCATCTTCCCCCTTTCCTGGGCTTAGTCTAGATTGAACGGAAAGGCATTAAATGAAAGTTCTAAAAGTTAGATGTATTCCAAATTACATCAGGATTTTGTGGAATATGTTCCGATTACTATAATTATGAATATTCATCTTTTATACATGGTCAATAAACAACTTAAAATAAATCAGTTATACAAATATGACTGTTCCTTTCTCTTAAGAGACATTAACAATTCAAAAACACTTTTACATCAACATTTAAATTTAAGAAATCTTTTTCTCAAATAAATTGAACTTGTGTTTGTTCTGCATCCCCTACTGTAAGTAGAAAAGCGAAATGTATAAGACCAATTGGCAGCTTTTTTTTTTACATGGACCATTCCATCTTCTCCTGGACCTTTTGGAACCCTATAAGTAGTGAAGCTGAATTACTCCCATAAAGGAAAATCAATGATTTTCATGCTTATTCCTACATTACTTAAGTTACTGCTAAGACAATTCTCATAAGCATGTTTTTTAAAAAACTATAACTACCTGAGTGCCTTCTTAAGCACCCAGGTCCTAACCGTTAAATTTTCAACTGCGAAAAATCCGTCACATTTTGGACTTTACCAAGCCTCAAAATGTCTTTGTTGAGCTAATGCCCACATAATATGATGAGTCAGTACATTTAGGGGGATATTTATGAGCCCCTTTGCGTCGTTCTTGCACCAATCAATGTGGTGCGCAAGCGACGCAAGTGTAAAATGAGATTTATGAAGTTACGGCAGGGTACCCTTTATTTTTTATTTTCTGCAGTTTTATATAGCGCAAACCCGATCCGAAGGTATCAAAGCACTTTATGTGAGCACCAGTTGCATTAAAGATGGACACATTCATTTTTCAGACACCTTGGAGATTAAATGATTTGTCCAGGATCACAGGATTTTTGAGCCTCCCACCATGACTCGAACCTGGTTCCCAATCTTCAAGGTTTGGCCGCTCTGGTCGTTACGCCACGCCTATTGCTTGGCCCTGCGCGGATTCATAAATCTTGAGTAATCTAACGCAGCACAAATCGCTACGCTGCATTACTCTACTACAGGGAGGCATTGCCATGCGTGTTACGTGGGTGTTCCCACTCAACATCCATGGATTTTGATGCATTCCCAGATTTACAAGCAGAGGTGAACCTGGGAATGCGCCTAGAAGAGGCATAACGAGAAAAAATAGCTTTATTTCTCCTCTTTATTTCCTCTTCCTAAAGAGAAAACCATCTCTCAGGATTGTTTTTGAACAGGAAGCGTCTAGTGTTTCCAGAACCCAAAACACACACAAATGGACGATATTTGTCTCTGACAAAAGTGGGAGCTTTGTGCCAAATTGACGAAAAAAGAATCAGTTTCAGCGGTTAGGAAAAGTTTTTCAAGGAGATGTTTAGAGAAGCATCCTTGCTTGTCATGGAAGAGAGCCAGCCAGTGGTTCCTTTGATAAGCTGAGCTTGTGAAAATCAGAAGTAATGAAGGCAAGAAACGTGTGAATGCCATAACAATTCATAGAGGTCTGACCAGCCATCTTATCAGGTCCATCTAAGCTTCCTTAGTATCCTCAGGCCCAAGGCCCCTTCAAAGAAGTATGTAGAAAGCCAACAAACTATAACCCCATGTTTTAGTGAAATAAAAACTGAAGTAATAGGGGGCAATGGTATTTGTAGTAGTTTATTTTTAGGCAGTGCCCAAGCTGAAGAGGGTAATTCCGGTTACAGTTTTGGTGTGACTGGTACAGCCATGATCTCATAACCCCACCCTACTGCTTTGTTTCAGGCCCACCTGTGGTGGTCAGGCTTGAATCATCTTCTATAGCAGGCCAGATTAGTAAAATCTAACCAGGATCGACAAATCCATACAGCGCCTAAAATATGCTACATCTGAGGCATTTATCATATTTGGGCACATGCATCATTGTCAATTGCATTCACAAACGGTGTGAATCGCAATTTTCTGCCGTTTGCGAATGCAATTGACAAAATTGGGATGCATCATGTTTTTCGCAAATTTAGAAATCCCAATCATGTTGCGATTTCTAAAATTGCGATTGCATTTAAGAAATCGCATTTTGCGATTTCTTAAATGCAATGCATGAATATTTAAAATTTGCGAATTCGCAAATAGGGAGAGGTAAATTACCATGAAGTCGACCTTCATGGTAATTTGCGAAAACTTTCAAAAATGCACTTTTGTGCATTTTTGAAAGTTTCATTTTACACACACACATGCCCTACTGTTGTACTCACTGGAGTGGTAATATTAATCGTTAACCCTCTGCTATCCAACACTTTCCCTACTGTTGCACTCGCTGGAGTGGGAAGAGTAATTTTTATTAATACAATTTTTTTAATTGATTGATAAATATGTTAATTATGGAAATATATGTAATTAAAAATGTTGAAGTGTTTTGTTATTGGTGTGGTGTTATAGGGTAGGAAAAAACATGCCCTTGGGGCACGTGTGTGTGAAAAATGTACTTAAAGTTATATATCAGGGGTGCAGGGCGGGGGTCCTTTGGACCCCCCCCTGCACCCTTGAAATTGCATTCTCAATTTGCAATTCACAAATTGCTAATCGCAAATTGAGAATGACTTCCCATTCATTCCTATGGGCCTGTAGGCCCATAGGAATCAATGGGAAGGGATTCCTTAATTGCGATTCGCAAATTGTGAATCGCAATTAAGGAATTTTAAGAAATCGCAAAAAAAATTGTGATTTTTTGATGCATAGCCTTTTGCGATTTCTTAATTGCGATTCCTTAATTTTCGCAATTAAGAAATCGCAAACGGCAACAATGATGCATGTGGCCGATTGTTCGTTAACAAAAGTCGCAATATGAGGAAAAGAAATATATGACTTCCAGGTGTATACTAGGTTGGATAAATATATTAGCCATTCTGAGGTTTGATTTGTGATTTAGATCATGTATTTGGTTTCTCATTTTTGTTCAGATACACTAGTATTTTTCTAACTTGGTACCCTCGAGGCATTGCTTCTAATGCTACCCTCTGCACATGTTCTTGGAAACCTGGCAGGGCTTTCAAGGTGACTCACTGAGCTAGTTTCTTGAATTACAGCCTTCGAGGTGCCTTCGAGTGACTTGTGGTAGGCTAACGACTAAATTATATGCTTTAGTCCAGGGATGCGGAGGTGCTTCGCAGCATCTACGCTTAGCAAGGTGATGTTGCTATGGAAATACATTGTTCTCTTATTAACACAAATGCTCTGCTTAACATTTTCTGTTGGGAACACAAATTAATGAAGCTGCAACCGAACGTCAAACATTCCCAGCACATCTAGAGTGATGTATTGAAATATAGAACGAACCGCAGTATTTACGAGGTGGTGTGGTTGTGTTTAAAGTTGCTCTTCGGTGTTATAACACGTCCCCTTAGTAGTTCAGTTAACGTAAGACAGGGTATTTTAAGCTATGCAAGTATTAGAAATTACCCTCTGATATGTTAGTAATCGTCTGACAAGTTCAGATATCCTGCAAAATGTTGTGAAAATTAAATGTGATTAATTTGTTGAATTATTGAATACTTTAATCTTTTCCTATCTGTAGTACCTGCATGAAAATGGGATTGTCCACCGTGATCTCAAACCAGAAAACCTACTCTATGCAACTCCGGCACCAGATGCACCACTGAAGATAGGTGAGCAGGGTTTGACGTAGGTGACTATGGCCCAAAAAAACAGGGATAGAGGGAAAAGGCTGGGTTGTCCGTACTGCAATTTTAATTTTGAGTGCAAATAGTCAGAATTAGGGGTTGAGTAGAGAAGTGCATTGCGTGCTAATGAAATATGCACGGAAAGTGGTGGGACTGCAGGTTGCAAGAGATGACAGCTCAACAGCTTTGAGCATTGTGAGTTGTGAGTTTGGGCAATGACAGTTGGCATATGTAACACCACTGCGCCTTGTACCACAATTGATCTTCCATTCCTATCTTTCTGATGCTGTCTTAGTGTGAAGGAAGGTTCTCTGTCTTGTTATGTGAGGATGCCATGTAAATGTTTGATTGCCAAAGAGCAGCTTCAGCTTGTTAATCAAGATTACACAAGCTACTGAGTTGATTAAGTACTTCCAAATGTTTGCTCTTTTATTGAAAGAATGCTTCCTCTTACATTGATTAAAGACTATGAGCATCCATCAGCGTGAAGGGTGATTGACTATTACAGTCAAAGGTTTCCCATGGAACCTTTCCTCAATGTGAGCCTGACACCTTCCTCACGCCTCTGTTTACCCAACCTCCTTTGACAATCTCCTAAAACCGTGGACCCCTACTGTATCGTTACTGGAATCTAGAGACCCCCCACTGAATTATTATTAGAAGCTTAAGACTCTCCAGCCTAAGCAATTTGATGATTTGAACTTTAAAACACTACACAATAATACAAAAATAAATATACACCAAACAAATGTTCTGAGGATGAAATATTTTGTAGAGTTCAGAATCAAATATAGAAAAAAATCTGATTTTCAATTTTGCTTCTTTATTTGTATACACTCTGTTAATTATAATGCATTAATTTTAATATTATTATTTAGTTGATAACACAGTCAAGGACTCCCTGAGTATAGTCATCCCGGAACCTTAGGGGTCAACAGATCGCATGTTATGAACCACTGCCCTATGCATCAGCAGCCATTTCAAGTTCCCGTTCTCAAAGTGTATTTAAAGCTCCTAGAAGATACGCTTATCAACTATACTTCATGATAGCTTTATCTCTCCTCATTTCCACTGAATCCTGTTCTCTTTCCCATTTTTTACCACATCTCACAGCCACTCATCCCTACCTATTCTATACCTGTTCTCAAATTGAAGGCAATGTGTCAAGAGGAAATGAGTAAGTGATTCTGAGTGAGGACTGTGGATGAAACCACCAGGTCCAATAGGACTCATTAATTGCTTGTTTATGACGCATCATATCAACTTAGTTCCTAAATTTCTTATTGTTTGTTAGCTTGTCACATTCTTATTCCAAACTGACCCTTGTTTATGTTCTGCATTCTCATCATTGGGATTTCCAAGAGAGTAGCCACCTCCTCCACTGAAGCCGCATGCCATGACACAGCAGTGCTGACTATCTCTGCTTGATGCCAATCTTAAGTTCTGTCTTGATTATGTACAAGAAGTCTGGCAGATCGTCGTCGCTGCACTTGTGTGTACACTCTTTCTATTGACATTTCCAGGTCATCTTCTGGGTCTTAGTCTGCCCATTGCTTGGAGAGAATGTGCTTTTGCTTCTGGAAATGGTCTGAGATCCTTTTTGTATGTGCTTCTTGACAGCATGAGACTAAATATCCCAGTCCCAGACTGCTACATGCATGTGATCCAGTCACAGAGTATCACAGTAAGCCGTCATGGACAGTGAACTTTGGTTTTCAAGTATATACCTCTATAACAGTTGGAGAGCACTGCACCTGGTTCTAAATACCATCCTGGTTTTAAGTGTGGTGTTCCTGATCTGTGGGTTATGCAGATGGGTAATGCCATCTGGCAGGTCTGGTGGGAAATTGAACATAATCAGATACATTGCTTAGTGGTGCTATGGATTGTCACACAGTTCTCCATGCTGGATTAGGTGGGCTATCTGTTCTTTGATCGTGGACACATTGTGGATGGTAAACAGATTGCCATTCAGGAAGAAAGAAGTGATCCTGATGGGACATGCTCATAGGATGTGTTGAGACACATGCATGCACACCTTTCAGAATCTTGAACCTCATTTCACCATTTTCTTCTATACATAGATTGCTGTGGTAACATGAGCATGGTGTGATGATAGATTTGCCTATTGATATGAACATGAAATCACAATTTTTATTAAAAGTGCACACAGTTACGACTGTGGAGACTCCCCATGAACAGCCGCAGACCACTTAAGAACAGACTAGTTCACGTGGTACTTATGCTTGTCTCAGTGAACGTGAGGCTACAGCCATTCGTCCATTTGAGTGATGCCTGCATCCTTCAATTGACTTCTGAATGCAACACATATGAGAATGTCATGACTGACATGAATAACACCCAGGAATCAAGTTAGCACATCTCACATGGAAATTCTAAATATTTCTGCAGTAAATGAAACACCCAAAACTCAGTCTTTTGTACCATCACACAGCAGGTGTAGTTTTTTTCAGCAGCTCTGTATAAGCTTTTACAGTGCATGACATGTAATATTACAGTGGCAATGGTAGACTGCCCTGCCTTGACTCATCGAAGTTATTAGGTATTTGCGACTACCAGACAAAAATACCTTACTACCGCTGCTGTACCTATTGAGCTAACAACGTTTGAGTAGTTAACATAAAAAGTCATTGGACCCTGCTGATACACAGTAACAATAGGCACCGAGGGCCAGCACAGGTTGACTGAAGGAACTCTATTATATGGGGTCCTCACCCAGTTATGAATAGCGTGACTCCATCTATGTTCACCTCGCAGAGTGAGCTATACCATCGCACAGTCTCATGTGAAGGGCAAAATTTGTACTAGGTTCGAAATAACCATCCCTTCCCGTTCTCACCTGTGCGGCCATCTGCCAGTCGGAAAGAAGTGGGCGGTCCCCAGTTCAGTGCCTTCAGTGCTCAGGGAGGCTTTTCGTTGGATCCCACCTTCAATTTAATAATGTAAGTGTCCCGGATAGTTATCCCTATGACTTCTCCACCCTGTTCGCATGCAGTGTGAATGGCTGTCAATTCCGTCGCAGACCACACTTTTTCATGTCACTTAACCATTGTGTCACCTGTGGAGCGGTCGGTTTTGTCTATGCCATTGCGTTCTGGCATTTGTAGAGCAGTAGGAGCAAATTGATGAATCTTCATCTATTTTTTGGGGGGTTCTGATCATACACCCAAGGAGGTGCAGCCCCTGGTCTGGGCTTTTGTCCTTTCCCAGCAGGTCAGACCATCTTGTCATCACCCCACTCCAAGCCTGCACCATCACTCGGCACTCCCACACTATGTGGTAGAGACGTGTCTCAGGCATATTATGTATAGGACAGTTCGAGTACATTTTCACAAACATCCGACTGATGCATCTTGGCAACCAGAAAATGTGGTGCAAATAAATGAATTCAGTATATTTAAATCTTGAGTTGCGAGATACTCGTTTCACACATATCTTGGCCGCCATTCATTGTTTGTCTGAAATCCCTACATGCAGGCATTGCACCCATTTGACCATAGTGTCGTCACTGGGGCACAGTAGTTGAGACTGCAGTGCATTGTTTAGGGTTGTGACGGCCTTACATCCAGTGCCAGGTGTCAGCAGGCTCTGTAGTGAAGTGTCAACTGCAGGCTCAGTCTGGCCCCACAAGGCGTGTGCTCTGTGTGCCATGGTATTGTATGCCATGAATTGGCCAGGTCCAAGAACAAAAGTATTTTCCATATCGGCGAAGGTCCGCTGTAACTTAATTGAGGTGCTCTATCATGCCCTAGAGCTCTCACTAGGGCCAGAGTTTCTGGACTCTTTGTGTTCCCAATCCATTGCATTGGTCACTGAAATTTTGCTGCAATGTAATTCATAGTTACATCTGGGGGTGAAAAGTCTGCACTGCTCGTGGAGTTTGTAGAATTATTCCCACTCTGTGCTCCGCGTAGTTCACGGAGCAGAGTTTTTCCTCACTCGTGCTTGCCAACGTTATGTTGGCGAGCGAGGAAAATCTTACTCCAGACCACCTCTGGCGAGACTTCTCAACACGGGCAGTCACGGATGGCCACTACCGCTCGTGTTGAGAAACCCTTCCGTTTGCATTGAGGAAGCTGCCGTTCGAGAAGAAAAGCTACTCGAGGTGCAGAAAGAAGCAGCACTCTCTTGCGCTGTGCATGGTGCCAGCGCGGGCCAAACACCATGTGCTAAAAATCAGCATGAAAGGCACGACCTAATGAACTACGCCGCTTGCGAGACTCCGTTTAGCACCGCAGAGTTTTTTGGTCACTTCTATGAACTCCGACCAGACCTATTCATAGATGGGGAACCCAGGCTACGCGCCGATAGTGTGAGTTGCGTCTTATGAAGCACTACTCTTTTTCAACTCCCAGCCCAGATGAGTTACGAAAACATGGCATGCAGTTACCCAAAAAAGGATTTGTTGAGCGCAACAGGAATGGTTGAGAACAAGTATAACAAGCACAGGAGTACTAATATTTTAGAAACAGCCACCCCTCCGGCTGGAGACAATGGAAGTTTACCCCACAAGGCCGGAGACTGCCGGATTGCTGCCAACACCCTCCCCAGGTTTCCTCTCATCAAGTTTTCGTGGTGGTGGTACTTGTTGGCCCCCTGGTAGCTGAAGATATCTGCATCCCATGCTAGCCTGGTGGGAGGAAGAGGAGCACACTCCTGAGTCAGACCTTTTTTAGGGGGAACAGGAAAGATTTGGTCCAATACACTTTGAGCCCTGAGATACAGTTGAACCTGTCCAACTCAGTCATACGCATAGATAAATACTGCTGAAGGTTGCGGGGATACACTGGGGCATAATCCACATATAGTGAAATAAGGTGTATGTCCCCTCTGGATAAAATGCTACATTCTGGTCCTCTGCTGTACAACAAGCAGGTCAGAGTTCCACTGCTAGGGTGAATATGATGGGTGAGAGGGACAACCCTGTCTCATGCCTTGGGCAAAATGTCAAAACCATCCAAGATCACCTGTCCAACTTGTACCCTGGCTAAAAGCCTTGTGTATAGGAGCTGCACCAAGATTAGAAACCCCAGGCCAAGACCAATTTTCCACAGGAATATCATGAGGTAAGGCCAGCCCAATGTCCTGAAGGCCTTTTCGATGTCCCTAGACACTGGCACAGCCATTTTTCTCTCCTGTCCCTCAGTGTCCAACCAGCCAAGTAGGCATCGAATATTCAGGAAGGTGTTTCGTTTCCGGGTGAAAGGGTTTTGATCAACATGTATCAGCGGCAGCATTAGTGGGAGAACCCTATTCCCTAGTACCCAACTCTTTAGTCTTGATTCAACAGGGACACCCGCCTATAGGAGCAGACATCTAAGTGGGCCCTACCCTTTTTTGTGCAGAATCATGATACTGGCCTCCCTCATGGATGGGGTGAAAATCAGAGTGCCTTCTTAACAACCCCATCAGGTCTTTTCTGGCAGTGAGGTTCACCACTCCTTGTTCTTCACTCCATTTGATGACCCCCTCCATATCTAGCAGTTCTTTAGTCACTTATGCCACACACTTTAGGAGGTCTTAATACAGTGCATCAGTATGACAATCTTTAAGGTCTCCCACTCAACCGTGCTGTACATGATCATCCCGTGGCACACAGTAGTGTATTAAGTAACATGTGTGCCTATTTGGTCTTGAAACCGACTGTTTAATAGATCTTTTGCCTGCGGCCTCTAGGTGGACCTTGCACCCTTCCTCTACCCCAGGATAAAACCAATCTGAGGGGACTGTGGTCTGACAGTGTGCACCTGATAGCCAAAAGCTGCATGGTTTCCAGCCTGTCCTGGTAGTGCTTCATGACCTGGAGGCCAGGAGATCCCAGAAACAGAGGTGTTGATTGGTCCATCCCGGAATCACCCACGCAATTGAGGTCACACCCCTCTCCACCCACGTAAACACTTTGAGTGCACAAACTTTGCAGTAACTATGGGGTCAGAAGGTTAAAAAACTGTCCCATGTTTGGTTTCATAGAGCGCTATGATTGAAAAAGGCTCGCCATCCAGGAGTCCCTCAGCCACCCCAAACCTGAGAGTGTCGCACTACAAAATGGGCAGTTTCCGCAATCCACACTAAAGTCCCCCTCAAGTATGCTGTCCCATACCATTGGCCCTCCATCGTTACCCATCTTCCTAAATTATGACCTGTGAAGTGGGTCTTCTACAAGCTAGCAACTTGTATGTGCATATGCTTTAACTAAGTGTATGTATCATGTGGTTTCCAGGGGATAGACATCCCCCTGACGTTCCAAGTGGCAAAATTAGAAAGCATAGCTATAATTCAGCCAGTATTCCACCTAAGAGTGTAGGGAGGTGCATAGCCAGCACTGCGCATCCATAGGCACCACCGAAGCAGGCTTTCTTACGTGCCACCCAAAAGCCCAATGAGTGATTATCCAGCTGAGCGAGCAGACGAAAAACCAACAACCCTAACTCCCACTACCAGGTTGAGAGTCAGAACGAGATCCCAAAACCATAACCATGAACACAGAAACCTGAGTTAACATGCTTTCTTTGGACATCCATATCTAAAATGGATCAGTGGAGTGCAGCAAAACCATGTGGTCCTGCTGGCACTAGCCAGTCAAGGACTAGAACAGTGACCACTGCATCTTGGCCACCATCGAGCCTTCCACCTCCCTCCCTGAATACTCAGTTACACAATGATCTGGCAGCTACAACCCACCTCACATCAATGTGGTTCAGATGATGTCATCCTTTGCCCTTGGAGTGAGGAGTGAAACACAAGGACTGGCCATGAGTGCTAGCACTGACTCAGATGTCCAGTGTCTGAAACCAGTTTTTGGTTTGACAGTGCAAATTTGCCCTTTCCTCAGCCGCCTCTTCTAACAAGGGATGCCCTCTAGGTTTCCTGGGATGTCACCTAGGAAGGCGCCTCCTCTCATCAGTCCTGCCATCTTATTCCATTGGTACAGGTGCGTCAAGCCCCATCATCTGGAGCCAAAGTCTGCTGTCCTCGGGCATGGAGAAAAAGAGAGACTTGCAATTCTCAGTGGTGCACAGTTTGGTGAGGTACAAGAGGCCGCAAGTCAAGGGCACAAAGGTGTTTTTTATTCCATGTGTAGTTTGAGTGCATTCACTGAACCCCAGTAGGGTAGTCGAGATAAACGTTCACAATTTGCCCGCCCATGGTATGTAGTCCCTTAAACCAGGCCACCTACAGGATTAGGTCAATGTCTCCATAAATGAATAGCAGGGCCACAATGGTCGTCAGTGGTGCCCCAGGGATGGTGGATGGCCCAACACCCAGTGGACTCTATCAAGATAAATCTTGCTCTGAAGCATTCCTGGGATAGCCAATTTTCAATAAACAGCTCAACATTAGGTTTCTCCTCTTGTTCCGGCAAACCAATGAGCATGTTGTTGCAGCACAAGCACCCCTCAGAGTCTTCGGCCCGTATCATGACATCCTCCTATTGGCCCTTCACCTGGGCCTGTAACTCCTGAACCTTTAAGCGGATGGAGGTGAGAGAGGACCTGTGATTGTCAACTCTGTGTTCAGCTCTCAGCAAGTTGACATCAATCTCCACCGAGTCGATCTTTGCCTCCAGGGTTAACGTTGTGTCCTTGATATGCTGGAGGATGGCATCGAATTTGCTAGTGTGGATGTCATGTGTGGACTGTACATGGGTTAATATGTCCACCACCATCGATGACTGGTCCTTCTTATCCAGCAATGATCAGTCTGGCCGCAGTTCTGATGTTTTTGGTTTAACCATCCTACCAATGTATCCCCCAAAGGGGTCTATCAAGCATTCAGTCTCAAACAACGGCTGTCTCTCTGCCCTCTACAAGCCCTCTTATGCTAGGGTAGGGTCTCACATATAAAGCCAGGCACTGGGCAAGGCATAGGGCCCCACCAGCAGGAGTTCATAAATAAAGTCAGTGTCCTGTGTGTCCACCACTCACGTGAATATCATCCCAGGGACCACCACGTCCCTCACTACCCCAGGAGAAGTATCTCCTGGCACACCAGGGGGGTCTCATGCTGTGTCACTCTCCAGGGGGCTCACAGACCATGCATGCCACTGGCGGGAGTTCCCTATGTTGGGCTCCAATGTTCAGCACCACAGGGTGAGAAGGGGCATTTCCGGGTGCCAGTGCTCCTCACCCAGGCCAGGGTCCGCAAGTGCACCCACATCCGGCCTCACTCCAGGCATACGTGCAACTGCTGATCCGCCCACTTCAGCAGATAGGCCACAGCCTTCAGGAAGCCCTTGCCTGGGCTGTCTCTCTCTCTCTATCTCTCTCCTTGCCAGGGACCGGAGGCGAGGAAGCCTTATCTTGGCTCGTGAGCTACCCACCTAAAGAGGTACATCCCCCTGGGACAATAGCAAGTGGTGGTGTCACCCCACTCCAGCCAGGCATACGCCTTTGGGGTGGCCCCTACGAGACTCCCATGGTACGCCACCTCTCTGCCCCGCACCAAAACCGGCCCTGGCAAACTGCTTGTCTGGGCTCCCTGGGGGTGGAGGGGGGTGCAGCTGAGCTGTTTGCTCGGGCCGGTTTTGCAGATTTTGTTACAGGGGGCCGATAGTGCAGGCTCGCTGTAACAAAAACTGCCTCCCCAGAGGCCCAAAACCAGCCCCCACCCTAGCGGCCGCACCGGGGAAACGCCCGGTGCCTACTACAGCCAGTCTGGCCCTGATGGTGAGGAACGCTCTCTGGAAACGAGTCTTCCAGTAACTTCAGGCCCGCCAGTGAGTCGTGGGGGCTTCTGCAGATTCTACAGTCATCCTAGGGTACATTGTAGTCATGTGCATGGAGTTGGTTAGGCCGCACTGGAGCGCCTTTCAGTTTTGTTGGGGAGAAGGAGCTAACACCAGCAAGTTCACAGACAGGAGCGCACTTTGATGAAAGTGTGACTACATTGGTTCCTGACCCCTTCCTACATGGGGCCAAGATGACCCAATAAGGGTAGACAAAGGTCAACCCTACATTGTTTGGCAGCACACACATATGCAGTGGCTGTGACTGGATACCTTGTTTCTGTCCTGAAGAATGCCACGGACTCACATGAGCCATCAGGTAGATGACTGTGTGTGTGGTAATCGGGTACTAAATCCCCTTATCCCCATGATAGATTTTTAATACCAAGTGGTATTCTAGGTAAATATAAAGGTCAGTTTGGAATACCTCATTGGCTTTTAATTTCTATATTTTACATTCTTAGATAGAAGTGCTTCCCTGGCTCCATGTATAGGCCCGCTCTTCATGGAACCGGATTGTTGAAGAGCGTTGGGAGTCCTATGGTGAAGCATGACACCTGGTGGTGCATGAGGACATCCTG
Organism: Lissotriton helveticus; assembly: GCF_964261635.1. Taxonomy (NCBI): domain Eukaryota; kingdom Metazoa; phylum Chordata; class Amphibia; order Caudata; family Salamandridae; genus Lissotriton; species Lissotriton helveticus. The sequence continues at coordinate 782,076,506 of NC_136059.1, forward strand.
TCACATCTTTGGGTATGCCCAAAAGTAGATTGGTATGAAATGGAGCATTGGTTGATATACAAAATAAATTGAATCTTGGGTGGCTTTCTTGTCTGAAAAATGGGCAACCTAACAAGTCGTCATCTTGGCCAACAGAGCAGGTGTATGATTAAAGTAGTGATATATGTTGACTTCAAGGCTAGTTGATTGTACCTGACCTTGATATATTGTTTTGAAAACTACTAAACCTCTTACTTACTACCTACGTTTGAGGTCAACTAGTACTTGATTTAATGTTAGGTGAGATGTGTCTCTCTCTTTCGATGGATATATCTGTCCAAGTTTTCTGTGTGCGTGGGTGATGATCAGAGGAAGTCATGGGGTAGGGACTTGCATGTCCTCAATAATGTCTACTTACATCTTCCATAATTCTGCTTGCACCTGCTGAATATGAACTAGAATGCAGTGAGCAAGTAGAGCCTTGGGTTACATTAATCAATTATTATTTAGCTTTACCTCTCTGTTTTTGAAGCAGCCCCTGCCTTTGATAACTTTTTCATATTCATCAAAGATGTACACTAAGGATGTCCACCAAAGATCTTACAACTGTTGACCCAGAGGGAAAACTAGATAAGCTTTAGCTCTTCAGCTGTGGGGCTGGTCAACAAGGTCTCTGAACTGTTTTCTGCAATAACACGAGGGCCTACGTCCGTAGTTTACCTTGTTATATGGTGCACTCATAATCACCCATGTGGGAAGTGGGTGAGGAAAGTCAGTGAGGTACATCCGCAGGCATATATTCTTGTTCTGGTGATTCATTTGACTCTACAGAACATGGAACATCACATTCATAGTGGACCTGATCTTCAAAAAGGCATGGCCATAGTCTTCGGTGTGTCATGAATTTTGATGTCACTTACCTTACAGTCTCTCTTCTGTGCATTTCCTTCTCAATATTCAAGACTAAATTGCAGTGGTGCACGTGGTTGAAGGCTCTTGCTGTGATAGTGACACCATTATACTTTTGCCAGGAAACTCTCTTCACATGTAAAAATACCTGCAATCTCATTTGTTGTGGCTTTGTTTTGTTTTGCTTTGGCCCAAAGCCCTTAATTATTACCAATTAGTGTGCCTGTGTTCTCAGACACCATGTGTACTGCAGAGCTAAATGCCACTTCTACGTGAACAAAACATGTCTTAAATAATCTTAGGTCAAGATCTTTTTAGAGATATTCCTGGCTCCCTCAGTACTTGCTGGGGCAGTCTGTGTGCATGGCATGTTTTTTCCCTTCCATTACATCATCTTGGCAGCTAGAGTTCAACATTCTCACCTGTTTTTCCCAGTGTTGTGTGTTTTCCTAATTTTGTTGATCTTAAGATGAAAGTGGACTGTTACCTCCCTGAGATCTTCCATCAATCTGGGATTGTGGCTTAGAGGTGGTAGAGTAGTAATGTGATGAGAGAGCAGCCTGCATTGATGGTCAAGTGGGTAACTGTGTATTCAAATGAGGTATCCTTAGTTTCTAGGGATGCCCCTTACTTTCTCTTACTATGCTCTACAGGATGATTTTGTACCATGGGAGAAGAGACCATCAGCTAAGTGGCATTTAGACTCAGATAGGATGTCATGAATCTCTAATGTGTGCTTCGGGCTGTGCACATGTTGATTAGGCCAACCTTTTGAAATAGGTTTACAACTTTATTTTCATAGGAAGCATTTGAGGTTTTCCAGGTCACAGTTTTCCCTTTACCCGAAGGGGGCAGTGGCATGTTGGGGCATGCCAGTAGTGGGAAGGGTTTTTTAGTTGGTTTAGGATCTCAGTGTTGTGGTGATGGTAGTATGGGGTAGTTGATATTTCAGTTATATGTGATGTTTTAGGCTTTTTGAGGCACTCACAGTATTCCTTGAGTGCCAGGAGGATCTTGTCATTGGCCTGGATCATAGTGGGTCAGTTGTTGTAAAGGTTGACAGAGAGATATCTGAGCATGCCACATTAAAAGAGAGTATCAAGTCTACAAATCTCTAGGTATGTGAGTTTCTCTTAAGGTTAGGTGCCTGGAATGCATGGAGCTATGCTGTAAGGTAGTGTGAGAAGAAGAAATGCTCCTTCTTAGTGATTTGCATATTAGCGCTAGTGTTAAGTATCTGAAATAAGGGTTTCAAGGTATTCATGTATAATGGCTTTTTTAATCTCTTGTCTAGTGACATATGTAAATCAACAAGACATTTAGAATGCTGATGAAATTGGGCAAATTGAGTAAATGAATTTTGCACTACCAATTTTGTATTGCTTTGCAGTCAAATACTGATTTAAATATAAAACCTGCTGTGGGATCTATAAGTCACACATAAAGAAGGGGAGAGGTTACATTCCTACCCCGACCTCCCCAGTCACAATCTATATCACACAAAAAGGAGGTAGGAATGCGTCTTCTGGTGGGCGAAGATGAATTGGCAGAAATATGTCGACACCTTTGCAGTAAGCAGGGGTGAAGGATCCTAATTATCTCCCATCACCACCATCCTTTACGTTTTTACCCTGGCCGGGTGGCCCAGGAATACAAGTAGAATTAGGGACACATCAAAGCTAGTTTTAAACTTCACAAGCTGCACTTCTCTTTGGTGATCCCACAACTTTATGTTTGTATTGTCTTCCCCTCCCTTTTGCTCCAACCCAGTCGTTGGTCTGCACAGGTGTGTCAGTAAGCAAGCCCAATGATGAAGCATTTCACAAATTTGTGAGTGAGGGCAGTTTTTACTGACTGAGCACGTGCCACCACCGGAAGTTGCATTACTACCTCCTTTTTGTGTGATGTAGGAGGGATCTATAAGACCTTGCTAGGCACAAATTCAGGGAATGTTCAGGAAGAATATACTTGATAGACTCTAAGCAGGTACTTAAGGTCCACAAAAAAATACTGATAATTGTAACCCATAGTTACTGTTCTACATTTGGTACCGGATCCTAGACAGGTGCAGGTGACGTAAAGTCCATAAGGCAAGACTCCATCTTGAGCAGGCCCAGGCTGCATTTTCTCTTGTTTTGCAGAATTATAAGCATGTCTGCCTTTGATGCAGATGCCGTCTGCCCTTATATTTCCAAGAACCTCTGAAAGTGTCAATTCATTCAGACAATGACATTGAAAGAACATCTGATGTGACATCAGTCTGGAACATGTGTGTTGTTTATTAACCAAAACAATGTAGTCTGCATTGACGTGTTTTTACATTACTTACTTATTAGAATGCACCTAAGACTCTCATCTTGATGCACATTTTATGCTAGACATTCCTGAAGTTATGTCAGAAATGTCCATCACTGATTAGATACAGTAAAAAAAGGACTGCCACTTGACCATTTGTCAAGAGAGGTATTTAGCCTAAGATTATCATGCAAGATACTGCTAGATAAGATCTTGCTGGACAGGGATGCTGCTGCATCGCCTTCTAGGCTGATACCGAGCTATGGGGTAGATTAGGATTGCGGACGGACTTGAGTCTGTCCGCGACCCCAGAGGAGGAGGAAACGTCCGCATGGGCTGCGGCGTTCCCTCTGTTCAGATTAGGATGTGACCGCCAGGGTGCCGGTCACATCCTCTATGTCTAGCATTGCGGCGGGTGCAGCTTCAAGCTTCACCCGCCGTAATGTTAAAAATCCATGCATCGCATTTGCGCGCACAAAGCGGCCTGCTGCTTTGTGCACGCAAATGCAGGGGGGTACCATAGGTAGCCCCCATGTGCACCCCCCACGCCCCCTTCACCAAGGGGGCCCGCAACGGGCCCCCGAAGTGAATGTCCGCATGCTTTTCCACGGCGGAAATGCCGCCGTGGAAAAGCATATGATTTACTCCATCCTAATATGGCTGGCGGTGTGTGATAGACACCGCCGGCGATGCTAGAGCTTTTCCGCCGCGGTCGGAAGGCGACCGCGGCGGAAAAGCTGCGGACAGATTTCAAGACCCACCGCCATCCTAATATGGCGGTGGGTCTTTTGGGCTCCGCAGCGGTTTTCCCGCATCCTCCGGGCCGGCGGTGGCTTCCGCCGGCCCGAAGGATGCGGGAAAACCGCGATCCTAATCTACCCCCAAGTCTGGCAGGAGAGAAGCTGATGCAACATGTGTTTTCCTTTTGCAGGGAGCACTGCCTTCTCGGCGTTTAATTGCTACAGCGTTTTGCTGTAAACAGATATGCAGTGCTTTCATTTTCGCTAAGAGACTCTAGATGCAAATTAGGCTACTCCATGCTCTCCTACGTTGCTCATAGCAGTAGATTTTACGGTGTTAGGTTGTTGGGTGCCATTTTAACTATCATCTTATATCTTTATATTCACACTGCTTGACAACTACATTCGTGCTGTTTTAATGATATTCTGTGTGGATATTTTAGTAGTGCTGAGCAACAGGGTGAGGCTGTTGAAATAAACACTTTTTAGTTAAAATGTCTTTTTTTCCTAGTACAGTTTGTGTGTGGGATATTGTAAAGAACGAAATGAGCTCTTTCAAATTACCACAGTGCCTCTGGTTATGTTATTTTTATATGGAATGCAATGACAGATGGTAAAATATTGTTTGTTTCCCTCAAACAGCTGATTTTGGACTTTCAAAGATAGTGGATGATCAGGTGACGATGAAAACAGTGTGTGGAACTCCTGGGTACTGTGGTAGGTTCTATAAATTCAAACTTAATATACATTAGATTTTAAATATTTTATATAAATGAAAATAAATGCCTAATTTTGGAAATAATGCATCGTATTACAAAAGAATGTATTACCACTTTCTGAAAATGTGTGCAAGCCTTAGAGCACTGGGGAATAAATCAAATACATTGAGTTAGTTCTTCCCAATGATGAGCTGTTCTGTCATGAATGAATATTACATGCCATTTATGTTGTATACACATACATTGACCTAATCCTTTTGCACTGTTGGACAAATGAAAGGAAAGCAAGCCTTATGGCATGCGGGTTTGGAATAAAATGAATAAGAAACTAAGGAGATGGGAGGTATAGGAACTTCATCTGTGGGAACTGTTTCAGAGGTTTTAGGCCAATCTGGGCCTACTGGGCCCAGGTTATGAAATTCAAGGCTGGTTACCACCAGTGTCCCCGAATTTAACCATACTATTGGACAGAAAAAGGATCCCCACGCACTCTCCTTTAACACTTTACTGTCAGTGAATAGTGGACTTGCAGTTCAAGGCTTACTCATGGAGGCGTTGTAGGATTAAAGGCGCCAAACTCAACAATAAACAAATAATTGTAAATAAATTGTTGCCTACGTAGCCAGTGCTTTGGCTTATCAAAAGAAAAGTAATTTGTTGTGCTATCTTACACACCACTAGAATTACTACACTTAATAGACGAAGGACATTTTCTGGGACTATTGGCAAAAGTTCATACGGGGATTATACAGAAATTTTCTGAAGGTAAAAAGTGTTGCCGCCCTATAAAGGGGGATCCAAAGGGGCGTACCCAGACCTTGATAGAGCCAAGAGTGCTCTGAGCAGGTTTCCACTTGAATCCAGCCCGAATGCCCTTGTATCTCTGGTCAGACCTCCTGAGTGATCTGATCTTCTCAGTGGAGGCGCAAGGCTACTTCTTAACTTGGGAACAGCACACAAACAGGAAAATTGTGAGCGACTGCACTGCTGTTGCTTGGAAGACAAGATGGTGATTGAGTTGATTGCGTTTTTTCTTCTTCTTGTGAAGAGGGCTCTGAAGTCTCCATCTGAGGTGTATATCGCCATTGAAGACTGACACTTTCCACCTCCCTGGAACATGTGAATGTGAGGACTGTTCGGTGCTGTGGCATGTGCTAATGAGCAGCAGGGACCTTTGGGTTTATATTAACCATTACCACAAATTATTTGGAAAGATGTCATCTATCACTGCTGCCCCAGCAACTATGTTCGTTCATACTAAATAATGTCGCATACACTTGTTCTACTCCTTTCCATTCACAAAGATCTGTTCCAGACATAATAATTGATAAGAAGGGAAAGATAAAAGTAAAATCACAAAATCCTGATGATTGGTTTGATCACTTCCTTATCCCCTTCTCTCTCCTTGAAAGTCTTGGCTTCACACCAACTTGAAGGAGGAGTGGATTACAGGCCTTAATAATAGTAGTCCTGCAGTCTGTTTAGGCTACGTACTATTGCAACATGGCCTGACACCATCCCACTAAACCAAAAAGCAAATAAAACTTGAGTCCCAATTTAACTAGACAGATAGAGCATCAAAAGCACAGGTATCCTTTGAACTTTGTAGTGTTACTCTTGATTCGTGATTCATAAAGAGCTCTGATTTAAATCCCTACTCAGGAGTGCCCATTCTTGTGTTTCAGTTTGAATATTCAATATCGTTTTCGACATACCATATGTGTGCACTGCAAGGTGAACATTGAGTATGGCAATATTTATACATTTTAGAGACCAGACCTCTGAAACCTACTGACTTCACTATAAAAGATTCAAGTGGTAACTAGTTTCTAATACCTGTCTTTTTATCTGTGAGTAAAGGACACAATACCTTATTGAGCATAGTGCCGTCTTTTGACTCATCTAAGTTAAATTCCAGTTTGCTTTGTAGAAAGGACTTTAAAGAACCCCCTGGGACAGGGCCACAATCATCCTACAATAACATACAATTCATTTATTTAAAAAGCCTACATGTTAAGCTTGGGTAAAGTTGCAATTCCAGTGGATTGGGGGTATATAGTCACAGAAACTTTGTACGGATAAAAAGTTCTAAGCAGCATCTTCGATTTCTGAAGTTTAGTGTCTACTGGAGTGCTAAGGTACACATTAGTTGTGGGCTGTGCTTTTTATGTACCCAGATCATACCCTGCAAGGATTTGCGTACATTCGCATGGGTCACTATTGCCCAGATCTTGTTTCTGTGGACAGCCATTCTGCTCTAATGCACAGTTGTGTTGATGCATAATACTCATGAAAAATTGGTTGAACCAGATCCCCTTTCGGCAGAGTCAATCACGTCCAAATTTTGTGATAAAAAAAATGGTTTGTCTTTCATTTGGAATACTTGGGTACTCTGTCCTATTGGGCATTTCTTAATGGTACAAAGTATATAATCAGTCAAAATCCTCTATTATTATACATTGTCTTGAAAGTGTCTTCTGTATATCTTTGATTTCAATAACAATTACAGGGTTATTGTAGTTGTGCATGTATAGTGAGTTAAGGATAGCATACCATCCCTCCTCACATCTTTTCCTTTAAGTGCTATTTGTGATCTTGAACAAGATTAGATGTATTAAACCCCTTTTTTTGCATAATAGGTACTCATCTTGTCACAAGTTATTTATTTTACTGGAGTTCCTGAGGTAATAGTATTGGCTACTGTGGGGCCTAGTCACAAACTGCATATTATAGTATGTTTAGTAGTACTCCAGTAGTACTACTAACGTACTACAAAATGATATTCACAAACCTACATGCAAAGGTCTTTGCCTCCTCCTCGCCTGTCTTTTATGTATGGAGATCTCTGCCCCAAATAAGATCTCCATACCTGTATGTATACATTTTAGTAGTAAATGTGGGAGAGATGGGTTGGAGGCTGGAACATACTTATGACTAAATAGGAGAGTTAAGGAAGGCGTAAGGAGGGGCTTAGTGAGGGTTACAGAGAGTTTTAAGTACGGTCATAACCCACCCACAAACCAGTAAGCCCATTGCTGTTCACAAACTGCACTTCTACAGTTAATACACCCTAACAATATCCAAAAGAGCCGTAAATGCACTCGAGCTCACACACTCACACCTGGAGTTATTGCTGCTCTACACATGACCAACTACTGGAACAACGTACATTAAAAAAAATGAAATTTAAGAGATTTCTGTTCATAACATTTTTCATATTTGCTACATATTATATATAATTTTTATACTTTAGATGAAATTTAATTTGTGAAGTTTAAGATAATTAAATATTTAATTCCATTTTTTTATTTTGTTCTACATTTAAAATAAGTATTTGTAAAATTAATTTACATTAACTTATAAATATTTTCACTGTTTTTTGTTTGTTTTTAAATCTTCATTAAACTTTTCAACTTTTCCCTGGTAAGATCTCTGCCCAGGGGTGGAGATCTCTTCATTCATATGAAAAGTTACAAGTAGTAACTTTACACATATGAATTAGGATACACCGACTGAATTCTGTGGTTGGAAACGTATAAGCCTACAGCATGTAATAAAAGTACATCCGTAAGTTTAGGAATATTCTAAAGTAGTACATTTACTACAAAGTGTATGAGTACGTGAACACATGTAGATTTACTTATGTGTAAGTTTACCTTTGTAAATAGTCCCCTCTGTCTTTAACTAGGTTATGCATTTGTTCATCTTCTGCTTGTCTAAAACCCAATGCCATGGCTTTAGATCCTATGACTCCTCGAAGCTACACAAAAGACATTTTTCCAAGATAGAGTGCTTTGGGATTATCGTGGCGAGTCTCCCCTATCCATAGAGCAATCAAGTATATGCTCCCACAGTCTATAATACCCTACTTTGCTTAACTATGCTCTACTGGACATTTTGGGCCTTATTACCATGAGGCTTGGAAAGCCTCCAAACGCAACAGTGTCGGACATTGAAATAAGGCCCTTTATCTCAGTACAGACCTCTGTCGACTAGATTATAAGACTGCCTGGACCAGAAGCAGTATATACGTTGGGCAAGCAATAAATGAGTCAAACGATGATATTTTTTACAGTCAAAATATCAAACTGAAAGTTAAAAAGATTGATGTGTTATACAAAGGGAGCATTTAGTTGTTATTTGAAATGCCATCACTTGCACTATCTGGCAAGCCAAGCAACAATCGGCTAGCCTATGAGTTGATACAAAATGTGACTGATATTACCTACAAGCCTATGGTTGAAAGGGCCTGACCAGCCTATCACTTTGTGTGTGCAGTCTATGCTGTCTTGAGACTTGCACTAAAGTGTGAATGACTCTTCAACAGGTTAATGGCTAGAGAAGGTTAACTCAGATTCCCTTTCTGTCTGTGATATCACTAAGCAAATTACTTATTTATTTTCAAGATTTTCAAGTAATTTCATATCATATCTTTGCATCTATTTAGGTTGTTGTGTAACTACCACAATGCATTTCACAGCTAATAGACTATTTGTTTGCTTCTTTGCCCCACGTTTTTAAATGCATTGTGCAGAAATCTAGTTTCATTGAAAGCGTCTGTGTTTCAGCTGATGCTCTGTCCTGAACTGTACGCAGAATATTTATATCCCTTACGTCTATATTCTTATTTATTGCTCCCAGCTCTGAGCTCCTCCTTTGTGCTCAGGTATATGTGATAATAGAAATGACAAGCTACAAACATATTCCTAAGAATGTAATTGGTAATTGTGCCTAACCAATCGTATCGGAGACATGACTAACTTGCTTAAAACTAATGGTCAACATGAGAACATGAAAAACATGTTTTTTCCTTCTAAAAGGAGATATATTCACTGTATTCTATGAGATTCAGCACTCAATGCAATTAATGGCTAAGGATGTGATGAGAGTCTCTCTGAGTGCCATGTTAGAAGTGATGTAACACAAAACATAATGGTTAGACACCTCTAGAGTATGTAAATACAAAACTTCATCTTCATGCTCTGTCACCTATTTCTACCTGCTCCATATTCAGATACCTATTTGTAATCCAAGCTGTTACCCAAACCAACAACTGTAACTTGTGGACAATTGTAGCATCATAGACATCCAGTGTGTTTGTTGGACTTCGCCCTCGTTAAAGGGTCACCCCCAAAGTTTTTGCCTCCACCCCTCCTGTTTTCTGAACACATTTTTGTTGGTGTGTAGGACTGTGTGCACTTTACCACAGTGCTAAAGTGCTTGTGTTCTTGCCTTAAAACATGGTAGAATTGGCCTTCACCTGATTGACAATTTTAATTCACTTATAAGTCCCTAGTAAAGTGGTACAACATGTACCCAGGGCCTTAAATTAAATGCTACTAGTGGGCCTGTAGCACTTCTTGTGCTACCCACTTAAGTAGCCCTTTAAAACATGTCTCAGGCACATGTCTGTAGGTTGTGTGCAGTTTTAGACTGCCAGTTTGACCTGGCAAAATAAACCCAGTACAACTCTGCGGCAGTATATTCGTTTGTGTGTACTGGCACTCTATAGCTGTCAGTAAGCATAACTTCATTGCTCTCACCTACGTTTTCATCACCGGGAGTCTGTGTGTACACTCGCCGCGCCTCTGGGTTCTATACAGGCATGTTATATTGTTGCACTTCCGTTTTTTGGCACAGACTACATTGGACATTGCATGACTCTTAGGAATCTAGGTTACTATACGTTTTCTCATTCATTGCACATGTTCTGGATCGCTATTGTCATTCTTTACTTTTCTCTCTATTTGACCGTATTAGCCTCTGGTGACGGCACCACTAAACATGTCATGGCTACCGTTTCTCTCTACGTTCATGGATCATGCTGGATGAAATGGCTTTGAATGATTTTCAATTTATGTTTCAACAACCATAAAACTAAACTGTGTTTATGTTCATATTTTCAGTGGCTCCTGAAGAAGGGACTTCAGGTCCCGAAATGCAATGGGCACAATGTCATCAAACGCAATGTTAACTTAAACTGTTGTAATGTTGTTTCTGTTGTACAACTGTATTTGAGTATCAGCCATTATGGTACAACTATTTCTACAGTGATTGAATGAGTTGATCACCAACCTTAATGTTTGATCTTTCAAATGAAATTCGATTGAAAGACTACCTGAATACTGTTGTTTCTGTTTACTTTATACATGCAAATTGTTAATTGGGCGTGCATAAATTTTGCAAAGTTAGTATAACATCGAACTGCTGTGTACGTGGTTTCCTTCAGGCTATTGTGCTTGATTCACCGCACACACAATAAACCTTTTGCCATGCCTAAACCTACCTTTTTAATACATATAAGCCACCCCTAAAGTAGGCCCTAAACAGTCCATAGATCAGAGTGCATTGTATTTAAAAAGTAGTCCATGTGCTTTTAAGTTTTTAAGTAAACCACTTGCACCCTGTTGTCAGGAGGACTGCCGAGATCATCCTCCTGTAGCAAATGGCGAAGTAGTTTACTACTGTGACGTGCGGCTGATTTTGGCAGCCTCTTTCCCCCACCCAAAAGCATCTCATTCTCAGGCGCTTTGATTGTGCACTCCCTATAACCGACAATACAAGTCCATCAGCCGTGCATGGAGACACAGTGCAGTGTGTGTCTTTAGCACATTCTATCTTCAGCATGTTTCAAATTGACATGCCTCGACTTTCTGCCAGGCGGAATCTCCATTACTTCCCTTCACCGGGCGCCTGGCTGGGCCCCATCTGAGTACAGTACCCTTTTTTTCGATCCTGAGACAGAATATCGAGGCCAAGAAATTCAAACTACATGAATATCAAGTTGGAAATATCGTGGAGTGGAAACATCAACAGCAAGAATATCGTTGTCAAGAATATCGATTTGCAGGTAAGTAATATCGAATTTACAAATATAGAAGTCATTAATATTGTTTGGAAAAATACATTGTTTAAAATATCGATTTTTTTAATTAGTGTTATGTATTTTAGTATATATTTTAAATGTATGTGATGTATTTTTTTTGTAGAATTGTGTATGTTTTTTGATAAATATATTTGTATTTATATTTTCTTACATATTTATATATGTTTTATTTATTTTGTTTTTTAAATATTTTGTTGTTAATATTTTGTTTGTTTTTAATTTTGAACTGACTGGAGTGGGAATATTAATATTAATTGTTACCCCTCCGCAATCCAACTCTTTCCCTACTGTGGCACTGACTGGAGTGGAAATAGTATATTTTATCCCTCCGCTATCCAACACTTTCCCTACTGTTGCACTCAATGGAGTGGGAATAGTAATTTTTACCCCTCAGCCATCCAACACTTTCCCTACTATTGCACTCATTGGAGTGGGAATAGTTATTTTTACTTCTCTGCTACCCAACACTTTCGCTACTGTTGCACTGACGGGAGTGGGAATAGTAGATTTTAACCCTTCGCGATCCAACACTTTCCCTTCTGTTGAACTCACTGGAGTGGGAATGGTAATTTGTACCCCTCCGCTGTCCCACACTTTCCCTACTGTTGCACAAACTGTAGTGGGAAATTTATGTTTAAAGATCTTTTTCAAATACAGATATGATTTTGTGCAACAGTATTTGGTTTCCTGATTGCATTCTGTATGAGTTTCTCTCTTTCGACATCCTTTTCTAGTATTATTTGCCATTGTGCATGGTTATTATCAAGTATTTTCGTATTGTCCACAAGATCCATTGTTTTTCCCAGATACACTTTCTAAAAGTGGCCTTTCTAAAATAGTAATGTTAATCCTATTTTATCAATAAAGAGGATTCATCATTACCATTCCAAAGATATGAAACATGATTTAACTACTCCTTTCTAATCAGGTATTACAGCTTAAAAGAGTTTTAAAGAATTCTCAATGCTAGCCTATGAAAGAAGTAGGCCTCACAATAGTGAAAAACGCATTTAGCTGTTTGTCATTACCAGGACATGTAAAACTTAAAGGTACATGTCCTACCTTTAAGTTACACAGTAGCCTGCCCATAAGGCTACCTAGGGCCTACCTTAGAATTGACCTATGTGTAATACTAGAGGGGTTTAAGGCTTGACAAGTGGTTTTAGATGCCAAGTCGAAGTGGCAGTAAACTGCACACACACATTCCTTGCAAAGGCAGCCCTGAGCCATGTTTGAAAGGCTACTGGTTTGGTTCCCACAATCATAGCTGCAGGCCCACTGGTAGCATTTAGATTGCAGGCCCTGGGTATACGGTATACAAAGGACTTATAAGTAAACTAATTATGCCAAGCAGGTATATACTAATATCACCATGCATTTTAGCACAGGTCAGTCGTGGTAAAATGCTCAGAGCCCTAAGGCCAATAAAAAGATACAGAACAAAGTGGAGGTAATCAGGCAAAAAGTTGGGGGAAGGCTACCTTAAGGATGCCAGGTCTAACAAGTGGTATTATTTTTGACTCTTAAGTCTGTCTTCATAATATTAATACAAAATTGATTTAAAAGAATATGAATGACCGTGCTAATCGTTTAACCCTTAAAATTGTTTTATTTTAACCTCTGCAGCACCTGAAATCTTACGGGGATGTGCTTATGGGCCTGAAGTGGACATGTGGTCTGTGGGGATAATCACCTACATTTTGTAAGTATGTCAGAAAATTCAAAGTTAATTATGTCTTCTTGTTACAGTCGATTTTGGCATTATGATTACATTCAAACTTATCTTGAAGTGAAATGCAATGCATATTTCTCATCTTACCTCCTTACACATTGTCTTCCAAATTGCTATATGCTGAGTTCCTCGTGGTTCTACAATCAGCCCCACACTTTTCAAACTATTTATGATCCTATTTATATATCTATACTTTCCTTAGGCTAAAATATCTACTATTATGCTTATGGATATGAACAAATAAGAGGCCAAAATGTTCTTTCACAACTGATTGTCAGCTGTTGTTGAATTTATTGAGAAACCTTGAATGTATGCGAGATCCCTGCTCAAACTTGATGAAGGATAAACCATCAGGACTCAAAACTGCTGCCCAGTTTCTTCAAGCAGTTTCCAAATGCTTGTGGGCAAGGTTAAGAATTTGGATTTCTCAATCAACAGCAAACTATCCTTTGTCCTCCAGTTCAAACAGGTAATGTCATTCCTGGATGTTCATCAGTAAGTCACATCTTAGGGGCCAATTCTGATGTCGGACGGACTGGAGTTCGTCGACATCGGTTGGGAACTGATACCGAAAGACCTCCTGTCGTCAGGTTCCAGCCTAGCAAGTAGGATGCGACTGAACCCTGTTCAGTCGCAATCCTATACTTTACAATGGCAGCATGCATTCAAACAGAAAGCGTGCTCTCATTGTAAAGAGCAGGGATGCAGTTCATCCCTGCACCCGGGGGCAGGCACCTCAAGGTTCCTGATACTGGGTGCAGGGATCAACAGGGGCCTTGTACCCATGAAGGCCCTACTAACCAAAGACAGATTCCCAAAGCCTTTCTGTATCGGAAAGGCCAGCACAGAAAGGCTTTTGGAATATGCCATCGTAATTACTCTGCCAGAAAGAGCCAGCCGAGGGATTACTGATGGCTTTTCGAATGGGGGACAAGCTCTCCGAGGCCGTCGGAGGCCATTCCGAAATCCGATTCGGATTCCCTTATGCCCGACCCCATCAAAATGGGTTGGGTGGAAAGGAATCTACCAGCCAAATACAATGCATCTGAAGGACTCCGACCAATGGACCTAATCGGACCCAAGTCTGAATTAAGACACATCTACTCACAAGAAAGTGCATCAAGCCTGGAAATCCAGGAGAAATACACAATCATGACAAGAGTAAGATACCACAACTCACAGGAAAATATTTGTGAATTGGGCACCATAGGTGCAGTGCAATTGTCCAATGTGCAGCCAACAGCTGTGAGAAACACTGTCACTGTCTGTGGTATGATTACGTATGTTTGAACAATTTGTTATGATAAAGGCTCTCACCATCCCATGGAACTACATTGTTGAAACATATCACCAATGGTGAGTATATTATTTTCTCTAACTTTTTCTCCCTGCAGATTAGAAATTCAAGAGCACTTTATTGTTATAATAAGTTCAGTGTTCCCACAGATGCATGCCAAAGGAGCACTCTTTTTTTCACCCCACATTTGAGATTCATGACTTAGGTATGCATATAAACATGAATGCAGAACAGAAAACATGTTTCACTGACATTTGTGTATCTTGGACAATTTAGGAGAAGAAATCTCACATTTTCAGTTTCTATTTAACTCTGGGTGTCTGTTTGTATTGACCTGTTTCAGTCTTCGGTTTGTGGGCCCTAAATTTGGCTTTGATAAGTGTCAGTCTTTGTTTATATATGCCTGATGTGAGGCATTATGTTTGCTGAGCTGCTGTTCCTGCGCAGGAATCTTTGGTTTTCCAGTTTGGTATGCATCTCTGGCTACCTTTCTAGAGGGTCAAGTAGTGGTTTTCCTTGGATTGCTTACATTTTTGGGGTCTGGCCTACTCATGAGATGAGAAAACGAAATCAGGTCTTCACTGCTCAGGGTCACATCACCTCTCTGTGTTGCCTTATAGTACTCATGGCTTTTTTGTTGTTTCTTTTTTCATTGTAAGACATGTGTTGTGATGAGTTTGTGTCACTTGTATTCTGATTGAAACATTTAATTGTCTCTTTAACACAAAGGAACAGGAAAGAATTTTCTAGTTCTACTTGGCAAACATTATTTGAGGTGTCTCTCTGCAGACTTACTTTATTTTTGCTGAACTTTATGAGAGGGGATTCTACACGTGTTTTGTTTTAGTCTGTGTAGTTGTGCATCACTGCTCTTCCCCGGCCCTGTGTCTCAGGTGACAAAATTGACAGAATTAAGATAGGTTGTACATGTCTGATGGTTTTCAAAGCATGGACTACATACAGTACATTTGCTCGTAGAAATTTCAAGCTAGTTTAAAACACATAGGGGTCTATTAGGATGGCGGTTGGAAAATCACTCCGACCACCATGGTAGTGGGAAAACACCGCCCGCTAGGACCACGGCAATGACCGCTGGTCCAATTTGAATGCTCCGCAGTCGAAATCCCACCGCTGCAGTCAGATCGCAGCATTTAACATTGCGTCGGTTGCTGCTGCCAGTAGCACCGCCGCGATGCCCCAAAAAGCATGTCCTGCATATCCCTGCACTGTGTGGCAGGTCCTGCACAGGGCCTGCCACCTAGTACAGGGACATGTAGGGGGGTAAAATGGGTACCCACCCAGTGCACCCAGACCCCTCCAAACACATTGGAGGCCCGCAATGGGTCCCCAGAGACATTCTCCGCATTCCTTTCTATGCCGGTTCCACCGCTGTGGAAAGTCTGGCCACCGCCGGCATCATAATCATGCTGGCGGAGCACCCGCCCCATTTTAGCGGTCCAGCTCTGACCACCAGGCAAGCATGCGGACTGCTACTGGCAGAAAAGTGGCGGTCAGAAAATCGCACCCCCATGGTCGTCACCGCCATGCTAATGGCGGTTTACTGGGTTGCAATCGTGGGTGGATGACCGCCGTCAGCCAGATTAGTATTAAGGCATGCTTACTGATGGGTCCAATTCACATAGCCTTTTTTAAGTGAGCAAGCATTTCTCAGTCCTGAAAATTTGTGAGTAAGTAACATCTATACCTGGAATAAGATACATCTAACCACATATAATCCTATAATTGTGATGCCTGGAAATGCACCAGTAATTTACACTCAAAACATGAATAAAAAGTAACTACTCACTAAAACATATTATGAATTAGGCCACTTGAGGAACCTGTATGGTGTTGGGTATTCTCTATTGCTGTACCATTGATGCAAATTCGATTACTTTTGTTTTAATTTGTGGAAGGCTATGAAATGAAATAGAGTGCTCTACTCTCCTGGGGTATCTAGGCGCTATAGCTCTGGGATACAGATCACTGCATAAGCAGACAACTAGAGATGAGAAAGCAACAGAGGTTTAACTGTTGAAAAGCCATGTTTTAAGAGCTTTCTGGAAAGAAAACAGTTCTGTTTTTTCCTTAAGATTAGAGGGCATCGAATTCCAAAGCTTAGCAATACAGGTTATGAAGCTCCTGCCCCCTCAGTTAGATCTTTTAAATGTGGGTGCTGCTAAATTTCAAGCTGACGATGATCTAAGTGATCTAGTGAGGGTGCACCATTGGAAGTGTTGTTTAAAGTTGGGCCTCACCCTGTGCATCGCCTTGAACGTTTTGCAGAGGGCCTTGAAGTCTTTACATTTTTTTATTGGGAAGTCAATGGAGAAACAGATTGGAACTGAGAAATTCCCAGGAGTAGTCGTGCAGCAGCATTCTGAACAACTTGCAGTGTTTGTATGCATCTTTTCTGGATGTTGGGTAACAAGGGGTAGCACCTCGGTTTTGCACGAGTTCAATTTGAGATAGTTACAGGACATTCAGTTCCCAATCTGGAGCATACAATCATGGATTCTGGAAACTGTGTCATTCATATTACTGGCCACTGACACCAATATCTGGGTGTCATCTGCGTAGGACACCACTGCAAAGCCAAAATATGTAATCAAATCAGTCATGGGGGTCACGTTAAATTTGAAGAGGGAAGGGCTCAATAAAGAGCCCTGCAGGACCGCACATGGCAGAGAAAAAGAGGGAGAGGTAAACAAATCCAGGGCGGTAAACTGCCGTCGGTCTGAGAAGAAGGATTTCAGAAGCTGAGGTGCCCTACCCCCAATACCTACTGAGCAAAGATGGTCTATAAGCAGGCCCTGATTAACTGTGTTGAATGCTGCTGAGAGATCCATCAAAATCAGAACAGCAGTCCCACCTGTTGGTTGTTACTTTTCCACATTTACGTTTAGGGAAATTTTCCCATTGGGCCCATTTAACACGGAAGCCTTCCAGAGCTTTCCTAAGCGAGGGACAGACTAATCAGGTTATCTGCTAGTAGCAAGCATGTTATGTATGTGTCGTGCACCAGCAACCCTGGAGTAGGGAAACTCTAGAACGGAGGCATCTTCCAGTAATACACTAAAGAACATTCTGCTGAGTTTTCACCCATGTCTTAAATCTCGCCAGTGCTCAAAGGGGATTGTTCACGTGTTGTGACCTTTACCTCACAGCAGATCAATTGGTTTGTTGATGCTATAGGTTTTTTTGTAGACATTTGTAGTTCAGACCAAACTACTATAGCTGCAGACAATCTAAAAATAAAGAAATGCATGCAGGAAGTAGGTAGATATCCGCAGTAATTTTGTTGATACTGCTTTGCCTACCTGGTGGACGTCTACTACCAGAGATTCAGCCCTAAAGCTCTGTCAGAGAAAGTGAAAAAGATTCAGAATGGAGACCTTGTCACAGCCAGTGAATGGCATGGCAGCTAAGACAGGCCTATGATGGGTGAAGCAAGGTTGCGAGGGCAGGGCAAATATATCATGTTTATAACGTTTAATTGTTTTCTTTTATGAGTCTGATGACTTGTGCTGTTTTTCAAACATGCTCTCCACACTATAAGTTACCAAATATCCTACTTGCTTGTGAAGTATTCTTCTACAATGTGAACAATGTGTAGAAAACAACAGGAATGTTCTACTGTATTTCCAGGAACCACAAGTTTAGCTCATTTCCACACGGTTTTACAATTCAGTGAAGGTTCGGTGTCACCAAATGTATTACCATTTTGAAACTGTTATTACTGATGTATCACATGAAATTATTTGACTAACATTCAATCTTAATTCACCCCATTTCAGCTAATTGTGCATAGTTTTCCACCATTAATACATATGAACATTCTAACTATACAATGTTGCATAAATGTGGCATATAGGCTTACATACAGTCCCCAAATATGTATTTTTCTAAAAACCATAATTTAATTGTATTGATATTTCACACACATTTTGCTTTACAAAGACCCCATAAATTTTTTAAAGTTTGAAAATATAGCCTATTTCGCATGTCACTAATCCAGAAAATATATATCATGCAATGTAAATATAGAGTGCATAAAGACATAAAAATAGGACGACAAAGGAAAACTTTCCCTGAGGAGTGAGACTCTCTTTTGTGAGGCAACATGTAATAAGCATTTTCCTAGATTAGGCTTTCACATTCTGGCAGGCAGTAATTGTGCTGCCAGTTTGCTCAGGCTCATGCAAGCTGAAGCACAATAGTTTGATCCATTCCCTCTCTTCGTACTTTGCAACAAAGCATGACATGATGAATTAAAAGTACTTACACGAGCCCACATTTAAAGTGACCAATTATTGCTTGACCATCCTTCATGCTGCAAACCCTGCAGCCTTGTGGCTTGGGCACATGTCTTGCTCACGCCTCAGTGGCAGGGCACTTCGGATGCACTATTCTTGTGCCCCCTAAAATATTTTGGGAGGCCCTTATCTTCAGTGGTCAAGATGCATCAAGTAGAGTAACTTTCACATCTGTGCAAAAGTCTAATACCAGAATATATTTAATCTTTAAATGGTATTCCAGAATGGTTGAGTTGGATTGTGCAGGGGAAATACTAATGCTTTTTCCAAATGTAAGACATTATATCTGACTGGGCCTCATGTAGAACATGGTGGAAGGGATGCAAAGTGGCTGGGATAGCGGAGGTGCACCCTCTATCAGTCTAGGTAAAATCCATCCACCATATTTAATTTTTTCTGCTGGTATTTTTGGGTTTATTCTCCAAATGTACTTCCGCTGACACACTTTGGTAAAACAGACAATGGCAGCAGTGCTTAATTTGTGCTGGTGGCTTCCTGTGCTCAGCACCAGCACTTATTTCACAGGGCCTGGTCTATTGAATTTTCCTCCCCATGGCAGTGGGGCCTGTAATTATTAAAAATGAATGTACCTGTTCCACTCCGGTTCATATGTCTGCCTGGTATGTCTCCAGAGTCTGAGCAACCCAGGTTCAGGCCTGATGACTGCATCACGTTAGTGATGTCAGTAGTGCATGCCTGCCTTTCACCAAGGAGCATCGTCATTTCCAAATTATATTGGATAATCATGGTTGAGGGGAGGCTGATGGCTGAGCTGGAGGGAAGGCAGGCTGGGAAAGTTCAGAACGAACTTTATGCGATGTTGTTGAGTGAAATAAAAGTGCGTAGCATACTTTTTTTTATCAGATCGCACTGAACTGAAACCAGCTGAAGCTGGTCATAATACTGCCTTTAAGAGCTCATGGCCTGGGCCCACCACCAACTACAGTCACTCTAAGACCTTGGTGGACATGTGCTGCTCTGCACTGCTGCTGTATAAACACTACCTGCACCCTAATTGCTTTACCGAGTGAGCCTGGCAGTGGCAGCATTACGGGGAGCAGCTGGGCAGCAGAATTGGCATGACAAATGGAACTGTAGACACCGCCACCCGCCTGCGTGGCCCCCGCAGACTAGAGCATGAAACCGACCAGTGCTACGGTGACCTGCTGTGAACAGCCACCATCACATCACCTCTCATCACTGAGCAGGTAAGTGGAAGAGGATGGGCCCCTGCTGATTCTGTGTATGCGCGTGTGTTTAGAAATTGCTGTTTCCGGTGTACTGCATGTGTGTTTGCCAATTCTGGGGGCGTGGCAGTTGTGCTTATCCTGTCACCTACTTTTTTGCAGCATGTTTGTTTTTATTATCTTCTAAAACAGCTTTGAATATACACTTTTCCGATGTTACTACCCATTTGAATCTTTGTTACATGTAAAGTGGTCTAACGCTTTTGGCCCATTATAAAGCTGGAAACAATTAAAAAGTAAGTGAGGGCTTTGAAGCCTGCCAGGTATGTGCTAGAGCATATACCAGAGCAACTGGCTCTAGTCCAGCGCGGGCGCTGAAATGAGCGTAACAGCATGCCCATTAGAGAAACATTTTGTTGTGCAACCGGTCAGGGTTCTCAAAGCAAGTAAAACTGGGGATGGCTCCACACAGGAGTACCCACAACATGGGCACAATTTCATTATCGGATCTCTGCACCGGGTTGTCATCAACCTTCCTGAAGCAATAATTGAGGAAATACAAAAGGGCAGGCTTGGCCGAGAAACTTTCTCTCCTTGAAGACCAAATTACAGTACCGCCATACCATTCAGCAAATGGCAGTTGTTAGGAAGAAGTAACTAGAAGCTCTTTGCTAACAAGGCTAAGGCCTTCATTGAATTTGTAAGGGAAACCCTTTACTTCAGTGTCTGTGTCTCCACCCTCCAGCTACAGGAATGCAGGCAATTCATGATCACTTTCCTGGGGGAAGCCATCGTCCCCCTGTCTTATGCCATGCTGAACCACAGTCAACCAACATGGAACCCAGTTTGCTTTTGTAGTAATACTGGAAGCCAAACCTTAAAACTGAGGCAGACTTGAAAGACTTTGGGGCTTATTATGATGTCGGTCAGAGTTGCCTCCGACTGACACGTCTTGGGACTGACTGACCGACCTCCGGTCGGCGGTTCCAACTGCCTGATTACAACGCGACCGATTACTGTTTGGTCGGATACTCACATTTCTCTATGGTTGAACCACTTTTCCGCGCCGAGACGAGACGGCGCTGGACACGGCTCGTATACGGAGCTCTTCATGCAAATACTGTTTGCATCAACTGCGGATCAGTTCAATAAAAGCGAATACCTGAGTCCTTTTTAACTATTGGATTCTTTTTGCTTCTAATTTGAAAGGTTAATTCCTTTTACGTCTACTGTCCCGATGCAGACTTTATTTGAATTTGGACCTGGTTTAACTGGCGAACTGACAACTCTATACTATCGCCCTGAAGAAGCCCATGTCTGGGCGAAATGCGTTGGCTGTCTTCATACAAAACTCGAGTGCATCTTTAATAAAAGACACCTTAAGATCATATAACAACAACGTGGAATTCCTTTTTTCTCTCTGTACATACTTATGGTTTACCTTGTATATATATTGCATAGCAAAGGGGTAAAAATTAAACAGCAGGGAAAGTGCTGGATAGCAGGGGGGTTAAAAATTACTATTTACTCTCCAGTGAGTGCAACAGTAGGGAAAGTGTTGGATAGCGGAGGGGTGACAATTACTATTACCACTCCAGTGAGTGCAACACTAGGGAAAGCGTTGGATAGCGGAGGGGTAAAAATTACTATTCCCACTCCAGTGAGTGCAACAGCAGGGAAAGTGTTGGATAGTGGTGGGGTAAACATTACTAATCCCACTCCAGTGAGTGCAACAGCAGGGAAAGTGTTGGATAGCAGAGGGGTAAAAATTACTATTCCCACTCCAGTGAGTGCAACAATAGGAAAAGTGTTGGATAGTGGAGGGGTAAAAACTACTATTCCCACTCCAGTGAGTGCAACAGTAGGGAAAGTGTTGGATAGCCAAGGGGTAAAAATGACTATTTCCACTCCAGTGAGTGCAACAGTAGGGAAAGTGCTGGGTACCACACCAATAAAAAAATAAAATCGATATTTTTTTTACATTTAATTTCCATTATTAACATAAATAATATTTACATTAAAATATAGTATTATTAAAAAAAATAATAAACATTCATTAACTACACATTGTTTAACACTATAATATCCACAACACACACCTAAAATCAATTACACAATTACAATTAATAATTACTAATTAATTAATACAACTTAATTAACACATAATTAATAACTCATCAATATAAAATACATTACTTCCCACCCTTCCCACCATTTACACCTATAAACACCACAACACACACCTTAAATTAATTAAACAATTACCATAATTAATAAATAATAAATTCAAATTGATTACCAACTAATCATCAAACAGTTATTAATAAATGAATGTACAAATTTAACTCAATAACATCACAATTATACAATTATTAATGATTATAAATTACTAAACACATTTCATATAATTAAATTACTTCCCACCCTATTCCCCTATAAACCCACAACCCGCTACACAACTAAAAACGCAAAACTCAATTAAAAAAAATGTATTAACTACTATAAATAATAAATAAAATCTATAAAATTAAATTACTTCCCACCCTGTTCCCCTATAAACCCACAACCCGCTGCGGAACTAAAAATGCAAAATTGTATTAAAAAATATATATTAACTACTATTTTAACACATAGACTAAAATTGCAAACAATTCTCATACAAAATACTAAAATACATGACATTAATTATAATTTGATATTTTTAACTATATTTTTGTAAACGATTTTTAACACTTTGATAGTTTTGCAATAGATACTACTTACCTAACAATCGATATTCTTGACCACGATATTTTTTCCATCGATGTTTCTATCCCTCAATATTTTTACCTCGATATTTCTGTACATCGATATTTATACTTCGATATTCTAGCTCTGTACCGCCTGTCATTAACCGGCCAAGGATTAGTCATAGTATGTCTTGAACACTACTTATTGGTTTCCCAGTATGTCACACCTTGCTGAACAGAAGCTATACCACAAGAAGAAACCAGACAGATATTGATCCCACAAAAGAATGAGCACATCACCCACGACTGAATCTCAGCTAGATGTTTATACAAATACAAAAATCTGTCATCATCTTCAAAGCCCTATGACTAAGCAAATCCAAAGTAACTCACATAATTGAATTATCCCTCATGGAAACAATTCTTAGATCCAAGTCATTTCTCAGACTGAAAACACCTTAGTTCACTAAAAAGTCCACTCCACATCACTCGGTCCTAGAAAGTGCACACAAAAACTTTAGTGACTTAACCACTTAAATTAAGTTGGCCAAATCGTTTCCAGTCTTCAAACAAAAACCAAAAAGCTCCTGCTGGCCAAACACCTAGCAGAATGGCGATCGTGCCTCCTATATGCTATGGCAATGCAACATGGACCAGCTGGAAGATGTAATGAGTAAATAATGCCTCTAACTACTGTCAACTACTTTACACTCTTCAGGTGACCGGGCACCTTAACAGATCTAACCATATGTTTTATCTTGCATGTTAACTTGTCACCTGCAAAAATTCTTAAATGCTCCACTCCCACGACTTTTATTCTACTTTTGTCAACCACCTCCACCTCAGAGGTTCCTGCCAAAATATAGCCATCACTAGAGACAGACTTTTAGGTTACCCAGCCCTGCCTCCCTCTCAAGATTAGAATATGAAAAGACCTCTCCATAATACAATGCCCTAAAAACCACAAAATGTTATTTTTATCAAGCTCTTAACAAGACAGAAAAAAACAGACCACAAATAGAATGCACTCCTCGTGTCTCATCCTTAAATAATTAATCAGGACCCTGTATAACTTAGTCAATTCGCACTCCATTAAATACCTCATTCTCCCTCTCTGGTCCTTTGTGAATACCTCAATACTATCTTCACTAACAAAGTCTTCAGCATTAAAAAAAACACTATTCTTGTTACCTCAACAGCTCCATCTCCACCACTGTGACCAAACTATTCACATTGTTGTCAATCGTAGCGTATTTCTTCAGTATTTCTTCCTTACCCCATGCCATTATGCAACTATTGCTCCAGCTGTGGCCTACAGTGGAGAAGAAATACTTCAGGAGCAGCTGTCGTCTTGTTTCATCTTTGAAACCCAGTACGTTCTTGAACAATGATAATCATGCTTCCTATCCAACCAAAATACAGAGCCCACAGTGATCACAGTATGGTTTGACAGTATGGCTCTAGCTTCTTAGACATAATCATTCTCCTGAGAAACCCTCTACCGTACACATGCTCTGGCAACTGTATTGTGGTCTACCTTGACGATGACCTTGATTAACACTCAAATAAATCTCTCCTCTGAGAGGTGCCCCCCGCATATATCCTAAGATTCACGCAGATGGAACTGTACTCTTAGGAAACATGGCGCTCGATCATGTAGACCCAAACTTTCTGGACTTCACAGCGCGACACACAGAGCGGCGTCTTACGCGACACACAGAGCGGCGTCTTAGCATTATAGGACTCTGTCGGGCTCATTATGTCCACCTTTGAAGTATGAATTTACGAGTCGTGCATTGGAAGAAGTATCTTGCAATCTACGCACATACCCCGTATCAGGCCCAAACCACTGCAATACCTTATGGCTTTGGAGAGAGTGTATGGCTGCAATGTAGACACAATACCTGCACTTCGAAATAGAGCTGTTTAATAAATGTACCAGCAAAGCAGGTCTTTAAATACTCAGATTAATTTACACGTTTAGAGGAGGCTTTGGATGCGTTCACGTAAGCGAAGCCAATGCTAACGGCCTGGAAATAGTGAGTAGCATATGGGGCTCTGTATACAACATGCAGAACCCGCGGTGTTGTCCAGCTACAACCGTTTCTTGAGCTACTGCCTGGTGAGTGTGCCTGTACAGTGTTACCACAGTGTCAAGGGCATAGCCCAGTATAGTGTTACCTAAGTCCCAGGAGGTAGGCTTACTACACTGTTACCACAGTGTTAGTGGACACGCCCAGTACTGGGTTACCACGGTGTCAGGGGCATAGCCCAGTATAGTGTTACCTAAGTTTCAGGAGCTAGGCTCACTACACTGTTACCAGTGTCAGTGGACGCGCCCAGTACAGTGTTACCACAGTGTCAGGGGCATAACCCAGTATAGTGTTACCTAAGTCTCAGGAGCTAGGCTTACTACACTTTTACCACAGTGTTAGTGGACGCGCCCAGTACAGTGTTACCACGGTGTCAGGGGCATAGCCCAGTATAGTGTTACCTAAGTCTCAGGAGCTAGGCTTACTACACTTTTACCACAGTGTTAGTGGACGCGCCCAGTACAGTGTTACCACGGTGTCAGGGGCATAGCCCAGTATAGTGTTACCTAAGTCTCAGGAGCTAGGCTTACTACACTTTTACCACAGTGTTAGTGGACGCGCCCAGTACAGTGTTACCACAGTGTCAGGGGCATAGCCCAGTATAGTGTTACCTAAGTCTCAGGAGCTAGGCTCACTACACTGTTACCACAGTATTAGTGGACGCGCCCAGTACAGTGTTACCACAGTGTCAGGGGCATAGCCCAGTATAGTGTTACCTAAGTCTCAGGAGCTAGGCTCACTACACTGTTACCACAGTGTTAGTGGACGCGCCCAGTACTGTGTTACCACGGTGTCAGGGGCATAGCCCAGTATAGTGTTACCTAAGTCTCAGGAGCTAAACTCACTACACTGTTACCACAGTGTTAGTGGACGCGCCCAGTACAGTGTTACCACGGTGTCAGGGGCATAGCCCAGTATAGTGTTACCTGAGTCTCAGGAGCTAGGCTTACTACACTGTTACCACATTGTTAGTGGACACACCCAGTACAGTGTTACCACAGTGTCAGGGGCATAGCCCAGTATAGTGTTACCTAAGTCTCAGGAGCTAGGCTTACTACACTTTTACCACAGTGTTAGTGGACGCGCCCAGTACAGTGTTACCACAGTGTCAGGGGCATAGCCCAGTATAGTGTTACCTAAGTCTCAGGAGCTAGGCTCACTACACTGTTACCACATTGTTAGTGGACACGCCCAGTACAGTGTTACCACAGTGTCAGGGGCATAGCCCAGTATAGTGTTACCTAAGTCTCAGGAGCTAGGCTCACTACACTGTTACCACAGTGTTAGTGGACGCGCCCAGTACAGTGTTACCACAGTGTCAGGGGCATGGCCCAGTATAGTGTTACCTAAGTCTCAGGAGCTAGGCTCACTACACTGTTACCACAGTGTTAGTGGACGCGCCCAGTACAGTGTTACCACAGTGTCAGGGGCATAGCCCAGTATAGTGTTACCTAAGTCTCAGGAGCTAGGCTCACTACACTGTTACCACAGTGTTAGTGGACACGCCCAGTACAGTGTTACCACAGTGTCAGGGGCATAGCCCAGTATAGTGTTACCTAAATCTCAGGAGCTAGGCTCACTACACTGTTACCACATTGTTAGTGGACACGCCCAGTACAGTGTTACCACAGTGTCAGGGGCATAGCCCAGTATAGTGTTACCTAAGTCTCAGGAGCTACGCTCACTACACTGTTACCACATTGTTAGTGGACACGCCCAGTACAGTGTTACCACAGTGTCAGGGGCATAGCCCAGTATAGTGTTACCTAAGTCTCAGGAGCTAGGCTCACTACACTGTTACCACATTGTTAGTGGACACGCCCAGTACAGTGTTACCACAGTGTTAGTGAACAGCCCTATTGTTGATGCCGTTTGAATGAATTTTATATTAGCAGCATTGGTGTATCGCTTATTACTGCCCTCATATCAAGGCACTGTAGGAAGTGTGTAACAGTTGTTAACCAACTTACTTGGTACCCATCTTTTAACCTTGGGCACAGTTATTTGAACCTCTGACGTGCCGGTTGTACATGCTATAAATGGCAATCATCGTGTAGTGTAATCCACACTTAAATGAAAGAACCAGCCCACTCCTGTCGCTGCCCTAGGTTCCGGAACAGGTCCCACAGATGTTTACATCCTGCGAGACTTGAAGTCTTGCTTCCGATTCAAAGGTCACAGATGAATTTCTGTAAATTTGGATAATGTTTGGGATTGGAATTCTGTTTCCACCCAATCTGTTTCTGAGGCATCGTAATTATCAGCACTTAAGGTGAGTGTGTGTATTAGATGTCTGTTGCAGGTAGGGTGTGTTCCATGCTAGAGAAGCTTCATGTTTTCTGCGTAGCCTAAAGCAAAATAACTTGTGATACTCATCTCTCCCTCACACTACCACTATCCCCTCTCATCTTGCAATCCCACGCCCCCCTCTCATCACTCCCTTTCTCCTATCTCTACTGCCTGCTCACAAATACTACGCACATTTTCTTTCCCATGCCTTTTCAAGGTTTCCGTTCCTCAAACCTTCGCTCTCCTCCTCTTCTTAGGTTATCTTCTGCGTACACAGGTGCACCCTCTTTATACATCTGTGGTCTGCTCTCCCTTCTTTCTCTCTTTCTCACACACTCTTTCTGCTCCTCTGTCTCGAGTGCTCACTCACCGCTTCTTGCACAAACTACCTATCCCTCCCTATCCCGCTCTAACAATTTACCTGTGATAACAGCAGCGCATTTCAGCGCACACCAGCGCACACCAGCGATCTACGCAGTAGCGTTTTTTAACTGCTCCCGTTTTTTATTTAATTTCAATATTCTTTGGCATTTTACCTTGTTTTTAGCCTGCGTCGCCCTCTCACTCGCACTGTAATTGTTTTTCACTGCGCTTTGGCGGGTCCCTGCATTCCCCGGTTCCTCCTGACTTTGGCCGCCATATTGGGGGAAGTTTTCTCGGACGCCTGGCGGCACCATTGGTACAAGCAGACCAGCTGTCATAAGGACGTGCTGGCCTGCATATAAGGGTGGCATTCTAGGCGGGCTCGCTCTCTAACAACTTACCTGTGATACCAGCAGCACATTTCAGCGCACACCAGCGATCTACGCAGTAGCGTTTTTTAACTGCTCCCGTTTTTTATTTAATTTCAATATTCTTTGGCATTTTACCTTGTTTTTAGCCTGCGTTGCCCTCTCACTCGCACTGTAATTGTTTTTCACCGCGCTTTGGCGGGTCCCTGCATTCCCCGGTTCCTCCTGACTTTGGCCGCCATATTGGGGGAAGTTTTCTCGGATGCCTGGTGGCGCCATTGGTGCAAGCAGACCAGCTGTCATAAGGACGTGCTGGCCTGCATATAAAGCGACCCTTCTACGCGCAGCGCTCGCGCCGTAGTGACGCCGGAGTCACGCCAGAGTCCAGCCCGTCTGCACCCGGAGGCGTTCGGAGCGGCGGGCGGGGCTGGCCTTTCACGGAGACATCTATTCCTGCTGCCATTATGGTATGTTACACCTCACAGGAGCTTCGGGCATTGCAAAAGGTCTCGTGCTCTTGCTATAAAGTTTTTCCTGGTCGATATAGGGGCAAGAGGCGGTGTCCTGGCTGTGGGTGGTTGCCAGGTAATGCCCCGGTTACTATATCGAGTAGGGAGGTGGATAGCGGGAAGCATCTTTGCCTGCTCTTAAATACCAGATCAGTGAGCAGACATGCTCAGGATATCTACGATCTCCTGGCCGCGGAAAAGCCGCTATGTCTGGTGCTGACAGAGACGTGGTTAGGCGAGTCGTCCAATCCCGACATCACCACAGCAATCCCCCCAGAGTATAATATCTTTAGGCAGGATAGATTGAAGGGAAGGGGTGGGGGTGTGGCACTTGTGGTGAATAAATTCGCTGCATGCTCTATTATTCCTATGGATGCTATCACAGGATCTGAATCTCTAGCTTTTTCTATAGCTTTAGCACCTCATCAATCCTTTAAAGGGCTGTTAGTTTATAGGCCCCCTGGACCGGTAGGCTCCTTCTTTGAGGAGCTCCAGTCGGCAGTTTCTGCTTTGGTGCTGAGGTCTGAGCACTGTGTATTGGCCGGGGACTTTAATGTCCATATGGATGAGGGATCGGACCCTGACACGATTAAAATGATGGATGTTACGGCTCCTTTAGGCCTCTCCCCTTATTTCTCTGGACCGACGCATGAAAAAGGCCATACCCTGGATCAGGTCTTCTCCACGACTCCTTTAGAGGTGCTGGCACTTTTGCCGGTGCTCTGGTCGGATCACAGGCTGGCCAAATTTGATGTGGTGGGTACTAAGAAACCGGCGAGCGCTGCTCGCTGGCAGCAGGGTCAAGCACCTAGGGCGTATCACCGGGTGACTCCCGAAATGCTGACTCAGGCATGTCTGGACCACCCGTGTTCTTTGACAGGGGACCTGGAAAGGGATTTAGAGTCTCTGCAGACGTGGCTGATGGACAGGCTGAACGATCTAGCCCCTGTGATGGCCCCCCGAAAAACAGCTAAACGGGTTTCTGCCCCTTGGTTTACTGAAGCACTGGCGGCATCTCGGCGACAGTGCAAGGTGGCTGAGAGGGCTTGGCGCTCACAGTATGATTCCGCGGCCAGGTTTGCTTACAGGACGGCTGTGAAAGCTTACCATCGTGATATTCTCCTTGAAAAAAAGGGTTATTTTGCACAGAGGATTGAGGCTGCCTCTAACTCGTGCAAAGAGATTTTTACTATCGTCAGGGAATTTACGGCCCGACGATCTAATTCGACCCAGGAGGTTCGCTCTGAGTCGTGGGTAAATGCCCTTGCCAACTTTTTTACCACCAAGATAAAACTGATCCAGGACTCTTTTCCTTTGAGGGTGGCTGAAGTACTTCCCAACATTGATGATGGGTCAGTTCTAACGGCCTCTTCAGATTCAGTCTTGGCAGACTTTCCGCCAGTCTCAGTTTCTTCGTCGTTGGCACTTATGACCAACCTCAATTCTGGGTCGCCTCTTGACCCTTGCCCGGCCAAATTTCTGGCGAAAATGTCGGAAGTCGTAAATCCGTTGGTGAACCCAATTCTGAATCTTTCCTTGAGTGAGGGGGTGGTCCTGCAGGCTTGGAAGCAGGCGATGGTCATTCCCCTTCTCAAGAAGCCTGGTTTAGATCCTGAGGCTTTAGCCAATTATAGGCCCATTTCTCTCCTCCCTGCGCTTGCTAAGGTTTTGGAGAAGCATGTTCATAGTGTGCTCTCCAATTTTCTGGAATCTCACAATCTGCTGCACTCCACCCAATCTGGCTTCCGTCCCAATCTAAGCACAGAGACGGCGCTTTTGGAGGTGTCAGAAGCTATCAAAGAGGCTCTGGATTCAGGAGGCAAAGCTATGCTTGTGATGCTTGATTTGTTGGCGACTTTTGACACCGTCCCCCACGAGGGTCTCCTCGTCAGACTTCATCAGATCGGTCTGAGGGGGACGGTGCTCAGCTGGTTTAGATCATTTTTGGCTGGCCACCGACAAACGGTCTGGGCCTCCCCTAGCTCTGCCGTGATGCCGCCTTTGGGAGTCGGAGTCCCGCAGGGCTCAGTGTTGAGCCTGACCCTTTTTAATATCTTTATGACCCCTCTGACGGCATTGGCGGAATCCTTCGGGGCCCAGATCGTATCTTATGCCGATGATACCCAGCTCCTCTTTACGTGCGGGAAAGGAGCAGACTTTGACGGAGAGAGTATCCGCGAGTGCCTTGGGGCTGTTTTTAATTGGTTTCAGCTTAACAGCCTCAAGTGCAACTTAGACAAATCGGAGGTACTCTTCTTCGGATGCCGATCTGACCCAGACTGGCAGGAATGGTGGCCTGTCAATATGTTTCCTCCAGCGAACTCTTCCCAGCTAGCCAAAAATCTGGGGATTAAGATCGATAATGGCCTGACGTTGAGATCTCAGATCCTGGGTCTAACGGGAACATGCTTTGGCCTCCTCAGGATGCTCCGTAAGTTTCTTCCTCTGCTCTCAGAAGATCATAGGAAGACTACGGTGCAGGCCTTGATTGGTTCGAGATTGGACTACTCCAATGTCCTGTATCTCGGCCTGCCGGAGTACCTCCTGCAACGGTTGCAGGTGGTCCAGAACTCGGCTGCACGGGCCATTTTTGGCCTTTGCAGGCGAGCTAGAACTTCCGGCCTCCTGCAGTCGCTTCATTGGCTGCCTATCCGGAAGCGGATTGTTTTTAAGGCCTTGACCTTGGCCCACAAGGTCCTCCACACGTCTGGAGCAAAATATCTCCAAAGGAGGCTAGCTTTCTACCATCCTGCACGATCTCTGAGATCTGAGTCATTGTTCTTTGCCGCGGTCCCTCGAGTAAAAAGGGCCCGCATTGGAGGCCGGTCCTTCAGGCTGTTGGCGCCACAGCTTTGGAATTCTCTGCCCTTGGCACTGCGTAGTACTTCTAATCTGCTGACTTTTAGGAAGGGTCTTAAAACTTGGCTTTTTGCTCTTTAGTGTGCTTTTTTTCTGTTGTCAGGGTCTCTTATTTTCCGTGTTGTGTTATCTGCTACAGGTTTACAATAAAAGCGCCTGGACACTCCATGGAGTAGCCATGCGCTATAAAAGACACATTTAACATAACATAACATAACATCTTCCTTTCTATCTGTAGTGTGCAGCTTTCACCCATATCTATTCACTATGCCACATAATTCCACTGAACAAATACACTCCACTCTCCACAGCTAACAATTCCAATTCAACCCACATAATACCACCCCACACCACATACAGCCACTACACTCCAAACCAAACCACATAGTTTAAAAACATTGTCATTTACAACGCCAATAGTTATAACTCTCCCAAATGCGAGACCTAGTGCATTGTAAATGCTTGTTTATTTTATTTTATATTTTTGGGGTGTGCTCTGGAGAACTTCTGATAGTGTGCTCTTTCTGAGTTTATATCAAGAAACAGTTTGCATTCTTTATTCTTTAGGACGAGTATTAAGCAATAAGTCAGAAGTTAGTAGACGCGATAATGAGGAACACTGCTGAGTTTAGTAAATCTTTTATGTCTATATAACTCGACAATTGGGCCGTGCGAGGCTTAATGGGTTTCTTATAATGTATTCACTGACTGCAGTTCTTTAACTGAGAGAAGGCTTGTATATTTTGAAAATGGTAGGATGCTGACCCCTACTGATTATAATATAGATTGTAAATTTTGGGATTTTAATTACAAGAGTTATTATTAGTCTGAAGCATAAATGAAAAATATGTATTTTATTGTTGGGGAAAAAGCTCAGCTGAGGAAGGCAACGTGCAAACCTCTTTGTTTTTAAATTGCTTTCTTATCGTGTGCACTGATCTGAAGCGTGCAATGTTTTATTTAAGAGCAATCAAAACCTTTCAGATTACAGTACGTATGGGCCGCTTTTGGTATATTATCATTTTCATCACTTAAAAAATACTTCTAGCATAAATTAGACAAGGTTCGTATCGTATCATTCCACTCACGTTTAACAGGTTATACTTTAACCTCTTCCCCTTATAACTGAAATATCCCCCTCTTATAACTAAAGTTTCAATAAGTGAAATATGTGGGCCTAACCCTCCCTGGAAAACTCTCTTCCATGTAAGCAATTATCTATTCATTCTTTTACCCCTCCATCCACTATTTCAACTTGATATTCTGCCATCCGTTCTTTCTCTCATCCAACATTCAGTTTTCCCGTTACATCCAAATATTCAATCTACCATCCGTCATACACTTGCCCAGTCTGCCATCCACCAATCCATCCACTCACTCATCCTTTCACCCACTCATTGATCAATCATTTTACTCTGCCATCCTTTCACCTGTGTATCCACGTATCCATCCATGCATTTTCCTCTGCCATCCTTTTACCCATTCATCCTTCCATCTATCCATCCATCCCTTTAATCTCCCATCCTTTCACCTGTCTATCAACTTACCCATTCACTCATCCTTTCACAAACTCATTTATAAATAAACTCATTCATCCACCCACTCATTTGCCCACACACCCATTCAACCACTCTTCTTTAGTTCTTCTTTTCTCCTGCTTTTGATGCTGCATTCCTTTATAGCTTTAATTATGAAGCTTTTTGTCTGTTGATTTGCAGACAGAAGTGGCCCACAAAGAACCCCAACCCCACTGTAACTGCTAAAGCGGGGGTTAACAACACCCCTGCGTTAACTACCTTCTCAAATGTACTGAGTGCATTGATTTTTCAACAACAGAAATCAAATGCAGTATTTAGGGATGTATACCCATATTATTGTAACATGCACATATAACTGGAGATGGTCTCTATTTAGAATAAACTATATAAATTCCTTAGCAGTAGAATTACATTTTGGAAGCTGCAGAAAACTGTAATCCCAATGTGAAACTAAATCAAATGTATTAAGTCAGGCTTTTAGAAATGAAATAGGATTGACCTCATCTTCGAGGAGGCGCCCTACACCGGTTTGTTCTCCAATTTAGCACTTCACCAGCGGAGGGCCTCGTCAATCACAACCTGCATTTTGTAGTATGTTTAGTAGTACTGCAATAGTTCTACTCATGTATTACAAAATTGCTGTTCACAAACCTATATGCGGTCTCATTTTACGCAGCTCTTATCTTTTATCTTTTATCTCTGACTGTGAAGATCTCCACGCAAATACACATATGTTGTTGTAGTGTATGTGGGCAGGGGGGAGACTGGAAATGGGAACTCTTATTACTCCACAGGTGGGGTTTAGAGAGAAGAAAGGGGGGTCTTAAATGGGGTCTGTGGAGAGTCATGAGCCCACGCTCAAAAGAGTAAGCAGATTCCTAGTCACAAACTGCACCTCTAATATAACTACAGCCAAAAAAATCCCAAAACAGTTGTAAATTTACTTCTGATCAGACCTGGAGAAAATCCAGCACCACATATTGCCAGACACTTCTACTGTAGCACCCTTCCAAAATGAAAATAATGGAGGCATGTACTTAAAACATCCCATAGGAAATGTTAAAAAGATTTATTTTTATTACCCAGTGGCGGTACCCTCTGGGTAATTTAGTTAGGATCGTCTTTCGATTTAAAATGCCTTTTTTGTGTTGCTAATAAAGTTGGTGCAGTTGGACGAATCTCCACAAAGCTTTCTGTTTAGTTCTACTTTTTGACTAGTTTGCACACGGAAAAATTCAGGTCGATCTGTCAAACAAGGACTGAGAAAAAGGGGGATCCAAAACGCATTTTGCTCATTCATTTATCCATGGGAAATTTAGAGAAAGCTATAGCCCAAACCACTGAATGGATTTAGACCAAATGTGGCAGAAAGCTAGATCTTGGTCCAGAAAGAGTGCTTTTTGTGATTTGGTGTAAATCCATTCAGGGTTTTATGGGCAAATAATTCTCAAATTATTTGTACATATTATGCCATAGAAGATCTGTAGAGCCGACAGATCTCATGCTGATATCTGATTGGCTGGCACAACATCAACCAGTAAGTGGCAACAGCGATCTTAGGACTTGGTGTCAGTCCCAAGTCCTAAAAAAAGGCAAACGGGAAAACAAGACATAAGAGGGCAGGGTATGATCACACTGATACCCTAGGCCTGGTGACGGGGACCCTGTCTGGGGCCAAATTTGCAAATTTGCAGTGAATTATGGAATCCATCGTATAAAACAAAAACGCGGGCTCCCGCATGGAAAATAATTGCCCCCCCGGGCTGGGTGGGCCCTGGTGGGATCAGATAGGTAGTTTAGGGGGAACAGTCGGAACCATAAGTGTTCTGACTCCGCAAGCCCTACTACGCATGCCTTAACCAAGCATATGCCTTAACCACAAATGCGCATGGTTGAGGTAATGCGCGGTAGGGCTTGCAGACAGGCGGAAGCAGGAAGAGATCATGGTGGAGTAAGTGGGGGCGGGGTGTGTCACGGTACTTTAGTGGGCTGCTGGTCAGGGGTTGTTTTGTGGGCTTGTGTGGGTCGGGTTATTTTAAGTGGGGCTGGGGAGGTAGGAGTTATTTTGTGAGCTGAGTCAGGGTTGTTTTGAGTGGGGCTGGAGGGTGGTTTCGTTCTGGGTAATTATATAGGCTGGGGTTGTTTTGTGGGCGGGAGGGTTTGTCGGTGTTGTTTTGTGGGCTGGAAGGTGGGTCGGTATTGTTTTGTGGGCTGGGAGTTGGGTCAGGAATGTTTTTTGGGCTGGGAGTGGGTCAGAAAGTATTGCAGGCTGGGGGGTGGGTCTGGGGATAGTGTAGCTACGTACGGCTGGAAGCAGGAAGCGATCTGCGGTGAGCTGAGTGGGGCTGGAGGGTGGTTCAGGGTACGTTTGTGGGTTGGGGGATTGGGGTTAGTTTTGTGGGCTGGGTGTTGGTCTGGGGTCGTTTTGTGGCCTTGGGGGTTGCTGGTTGTTTTCTGGGCTGGGGTGGGTCAGGGGTAGTTTTCTGGGCTGGGGTAATCAGGGCTAGTCTTCAGGGATTGGGGGTTGGAGGTAGGTTTTAGGGCTTGGGGTTGGAGGTAGTTTTCGTAGTTTTCAGGGCTGGGGGTATTGGGGCTAGATTTCAGGGCTGGGGGTCAGGGGTAGTTTTCAGGGCTTGGGGTTCTGGGGTAGTTTTCAGGGCCTGGGGTCAGAGGAGTTGTTAAGGCTGGGGGAGTGTTGAGGTATTTTTTTTAATTGGGGGTTAGGTATTAGGTCTCAGAGCAGGGGGAGGGAAATGGGTAGTCGTGGTAGTTTTTCATGCTGAGATCTGATTGGCTGGCACAACATCAACCTGGAAGTAGCGACATCCATCTTAGGACTTGGGTCTCAGTCCCAAGTCCTAACAAAAACGGCAAAACAAGACATAAGGGGACAGGTTATAATTACCCTGATACCCTAGTGGTGAGGACCCCTAGGGGTCCAAAAATGCAAATTTGCGGAGGATTACAGAATCCATTGTAAAAAATGAAAACAAGGGTTCCCGCATTGAAAATAATTGCACCCCCACCCCCAGGATCAGATATGTAATTTAGGGGAACCGTAGGAACACCGCGGTCTGAACCACAAGTGTTCTGACTCCGCAAGCCCGACTAAGCATACCTTAACCTTGCAAATGCCTTAACCATGTATGTGCGTGGTTAAGGCAATGCGTGGTAGGGCTTGCAGACAGAAAGAAGCAGGAAGAGATCACGGTGGGGTAAGTGGGGGTGGATCAGGGTACTTTAGTGGGCTGGGGGGTCGTGGTTGTTTCGGGGGCTGAGGGTGGGTTTAGGGTATTTTAAGTGGGGCTGGAGGGGTCATGGTTGTTTTGTGGGCTGGGGAGGGTCAGGGCTGTTTTGAGTGGGGCTAGGGATTGGGTTGGGGTTCTTTAATAGGCTGGGGTGTCAGGGTTGTTTTGTGGGCTAGGGGTGGGTCAGGGTTATTTCAAATGTGGCTGGGGGTGGGTCGGTATTTTTGTGGGCTGGAGGGGTCGGGGTTCTTTTGTGAGCC
Source organism: Lissotriton helveticus (assembly GCF_964261635.1). Taxonomy (NCBI): domain Eukaryota; kingdom Metazoa; phylum Chordata; class Amphibia; order Caudata; family Salamandridae; genus Lissotriton; species Lissotriton helveticus. The sequence goes on from NC_136059.1 coordinate 782,112,822, forward strand.
GAGAGGTGGGCCAGGAATGTTTTTTGGGCTGGGGTTGGTTGGGAATGTATTGTAGGCTGGGGATGGGTCGGGGGTAGTGTAGCTAAGGACAGATGGAAGCAGGAAGCAGGAAAAGATCTGTGGTGACGTCAGTGGGGCTGGGGATGGGTCGGGTACTTTTGTGGGCTAGTAGGGTCAGAGGTAGTTTTGTAGGCTGGAGGGGTTGGCCGGGGTAGTTTTGTGGCCTGGGTGGGTCAGGGTAGTTTTCTGGGCAGGGGTGCATCGGGGTAGTTTTAAGGGCTCGGGTTGGAGGCAGTTTTGGTAGTTTTCAGGGCTGGATGGATTGGGGCTAGTTTTCAGGGCTGGGGTGGGGCAAGTGTTCAGGGCTGAGGGGGTCAGGGGTAGTTTTCAGGGCTTGGGGTGTTGGGGTAGTTTTCAGGGCTGGGGTGGTTGGAGTAGATGTTAGAGCTGGGGTAGTGTTAAGGTTGTTTTTCAAATTGGGGGTTAGGGTATTAGGCCTCAGAGTAGGCGAGGTAAATGGGTAGTTGGGGTAGTTTTTAGGGCTATGGAGAGTGTGGACAGTTTTTAGTGCTGGTTCAGGGCTGGCCAGGGTCTGGTCAAAGGACAGGGTTAAGGGACCTGGCGCCAGATGTAGGTGGCCCAATACCGGTCGGTAACGGCCGAAATTACCGAATTTCGGCTGTTACCGACCGGTATTGGGCATTTGGGATGTAGGGGAAGATTCGGTAAATAACAAATCGGTATTTACCGATTCGGTATTTACCAAATCATCATTTACCGATTGGTTATTTACCGAATCTGTAAATGACATGTAGGAAGCACTTTCAAGAGTGCTTCTGTGCTTAAAGGATTCGTTATTTACCACCAACTATAAGTTGGTGGTAAATAACAAATACTTCTGTAAATGCAAATCTGTGCATTTACACCTGTGCCATGTGACAGACATACATGCCCTTAGGGCATGTATGTGTGCCACATGTGCACACAAGAACTATTCAGGGTTGCAACAGGGTGTCAAAGTGACACCCTGCCACCCTTGACTCTTTCCCTAGTTTACCGAATCTGTAATTACCGATTCGGTAATTGACATTCATTCCTATGGGCCTCCAGGCCCATTGAAATGAATGGCAATTACCGAATCGGTAAACACCGATTCCGTAAATACCGAATCTTAACGATTCGGTAATTTTTACCAAAATATTACATACATATCATTTACCTATTCTAAAATACCGAATCGGTAAAATTCGGTATTTTAGAATAGGTAAATCCTATTTACCTATATCTAGCCCCAGGTTTCAAGCATTAGGGCAGTGGTGGACACAGCATGGGGGTTGGGAGGGGGTAGGGGTATTTGCACCTCAGGGCAGGAGGGGAGCGGGGGGAGTTTGTACCCTAGGGTGGTGGGGAGCGGGGTGGCGACCATAGCCACACATACCACTTTACCATGCATGCCTTTACCACAAAAATGTGTGGTAAAGGCATGTGTGGTAAAGCAATGCGTGGTTAAGATGCAGTTTTTATTCAGACCACGTGGTTTGAGAATGCAGGATTGTGGAACTCATTGTTCCATCAGACAACCATAATTTACGGGTCGGGGCTCATGCCTCCCCTCCCTGAGCCTAAAATGACCTCTGGGGTTCCCACCCCCCTGGGCTGACATGTTTATAAAGGGGTGGGGGGCACGTGACCGCCTCCTCAAGCCTCTAAGAGGCCTCGGGATTGCCATCCCATGGGGCTAATAAATAAAGGCAGGGGAGGGGGCCACACGTCCCCTTTCCCCAAGCCTTAAATGCCCCAGCGAACCCATCCCCCGGGGTTATCTCTAATACTCGGTCCCAGGGAGCAGTGGGTATTGTTCGAGCGCAAGGTAAGTGTTTTCTTTTTTTTTATTATATTCTCCCTCGTTGTTGTATGTTGACACCCCCCTCCACCCCGCCCCAACGCTCTTACCTGCACCTGCCGTGGCTGAACCATATGTTTGCTCCTGCCTGGAAAGAACATTTTACATCTCCCTCCAGGCAGACGTGATAATGCCTTCCCTTCCTGCAGCAGAGCCGGCAGGTAAGGCGTGTCTGCTCCCAGTCGGCAGGAGATTTAAACATGCTTCTGCTGGGTGGGAGCACAGGTCAGATATTGCCCCAGTTTAGAGCGACATGCAAAAAACACTGTTCCCTCCAGTCGGGGGCAATGCCGGCTCCTGCAGCATGCGGAAAGACAGCTGAAGCTGCTGGCACCCTGGGGCTCACCCTGCATCCCCCTACTGGCTGCTTGTTGGGAGCCCTGGTGGGCACGGGGCACCCACCTAAAATTAAGGTGGATGGGGAGTGGGTCCCAGGCGCCATAATAGACTCAGGGAGGTTGGGCGCAAAGCCCTCCTCCCCATTTTGATTGCAATAAGCCCCAGAAGCTAATAAGGCTTGAAAAGGTGGACTGTATAGCCCTCCTCTCATTTGAATATGGATTTTGGCCCCAGGGAATGTGGTCCCAGGGGCCTAGCAAGGCTTGGGTAGGGCAACCACGGAACCCCACTCCCCTTTCTAATGACATTCATCCCCGGGGAATGTGGTCCCCGGGTCTTTACACGGCTTGTGGAGGGGTGACTGCATGGCTCCCTCCCCCTTTAGACCCCAGCCCTGGGGGATTGTGTCTATTGGGCTTAAAAAGGCTCAGGAAGGGGGATCACGTGCCCCGCTTCCCCTTTAAAATGTCATGTGGCCCCGGCAGTTGAGGTCACCAGGGCCTAATGAGGCTTGGGGAGGGGAGGAGGGGCCACTCTTTCCTCCCGTTTTAATGTCATGTGGCAACAGAGGATGGGGTTGGGTGCTTATGGGGGCTAGCCAGAGGGCCTGTCCTGCAGCCTTTGGCCAAGCCCTTTGGTTGTGTGTGGCAGGGGGGTAGTCTTTACATACAGTAACAAAATATTATATTATGTTAAAAAACTGATAAATTCACTGGAAAAAAGCAAAGATTAAAGAAATGTATGGTTAGGTCAGAATTTCAGTGACCATGTTATGTTTCAATTTTACGAAACCACTGAAATTCACTAGATCGTGGTGTAGAAGGAGACCTTTTTTGATTTGGTGTAAATCCATTCTGTCATTTTTAATAAATTAAGGTTAAAAAATATTTGCATATCTGGAAGGACCAGCCTTCCCTCCCAGAGCATGGTCCTGGAGAGAATGTATGATGATACTATGCGATCATGTTGATCGCGGTATCTCACAACGCGGGTTTTACAACACAAGTCGTTTCAGCGACTTACGATGGACTTTGGGACAGTACGATTTACTATTCCAACACCAGTCTACATACAGTAGGGAAGGTGTTGGATAGTACTATTCCTTAGCTTGCAGCGCCCTCCAGCGCAAGTCGTTGAAACGACTTGCATTGTAAAACCCGTGTTGTAAACATACAGCGGTGTAATGATGGTGTTGTAAAGGTTATCTTCCCCCTGGGGACCACCAACCCCTGAGGTGATGACATAAAAATAAAAGGGGAAGGGGGCATGTGGCCCCCTCCCCAAGCCAAATAAGGCCAGAGGACTTCATCCCAAGGGCCCGTCATAATACTGAAGGGGGAAGGTGGTGCGCAACCCCCTCCCGAGCCTTGAAAGTGCCCTGGGACCTCATCTCCTATGTCAGGCTCACTTCTTGTGTCCCGTGAAAACCACCACCAGGACACAGTTTCCCTGGCCAGGTTAAACTTGTCTGTTCCCATACGACGGGAGCTGCAAAAATGATCCTGCTGGGTAGGAGCAGACATATATTTCTCTGCCTGCGCTCTTGCTGACAGGGATACTGAGATTGCTTCCGGCCGGGGGGAGCTGAGAAAAATCCCTTGCTGAACTCAATATGACCCTGGCTCTTCCCTGTCGTCTCCAATGTTGTGTCTTTTGGGCACCGAAGCACCTACATTGGGCGCTTGAGAATGGGGGTCTCCTGGGCCATAAAGGCTCAGGGAGAGTGTCTGCCTACATCCTCGCGTAAAAAAAGTGCTGTAGGGGACTTGGTCCCCTGGCCTGTAAAGGCTCGGGAGAGGTGCAGCACCCACCTCTCCTCTTAAAAAAAAAAAGCCCTGGGGAATGGGGTCCCTGGGCCTGTAAAGGGACGGGGAGGGAACCCATGTGCCTCCCCACCCCTTAAAACATATTACATCCCTAGAGATGACGTACCCAGCAGCCCCCAGCAACATAAAACCAAAAACAAGTCTCCTGGGTCATTGAATCCATGAGAGCTTTCCATATTTCTTTTAAGCACTCCTAGCTGGAGCTCTGTGCTCTTCACCTGGAGTGGAGAGCCCCCTTGTTATTGGTGCTATGGCTGCACTTTGTAGCTTGAAAAATGTTTAAAAAGACTCAAAGACATGTTGATAGTTTTATTTTATTAAATTCTTATTAAATGTTTTAACAGAGCTCTCTTTTATTAAACATTGAACTGCTTGTGATTTAATTACATATACATTTCATTATAATTATTTTTGGTCATTTTCTGACAAAGACAATATATGTGCCTTGTATATGCTGATATTGTGAATCTTTCATAAAGCCAATAGGGCCACTTTTTATATTATGGTGTTCTGACCCTTTGACAACATAGGCATCTCTGCCTTACTTAAAATAACACCCCTTATTTTCAGCTATGTGCACCGGCACTTGTTTGAATGCCAGCCCCTGCATACAGCCCCCGCTACGCATGGCCTTTGCGCAGTGGGTGGATTGGGGACCAGTGGGGATTGGGTCCAGGATACTTTAGGGCTCGAGTTATAGTTATCTGATATAACTCATTGGTGAATTCAGTGGTTTTGTTAGTTTAAAATGGTATGTTTTCTTTGACATTTTCACCTAACTATATTGTCCCTTTAACAATTATTTTTTGCAGTGAATTTCCAAGGATTTTTTTAATGCATAGTAAGTTAGTATCACCATACCAAACTAAAACGTCATTTTAACATTTGGCTTTTTCAGTGAATATATATGGGTTTTTTATTATTTTGTATTTAGTTTCAATATTTGGAGATAGATTATAGAACATTACAGCCAGAATGTATACTGGTAGCCAAGTAGTGTAGGGAAGTATTTGTGAGAGTTAGCTGCATACAATCAAAATACAAATCATGCCATAACATTGTGATATAAACTGATGAACAATCAAAAATGAATAGATACAAAATGTAAAAGACATTCAGAGTGTATGCGTCAATTCTGCTTGAGGGGAATCATACCTTCAGGACGATTTTCAGAATTGATGATTTAGTATTGGATGTTGATCCAGCGCTCTGAATGAAAAACTGTCTCACCAACACTATCTATCACCACAATACTCACTATTAAACATGAATCTTACACACAGGCCCATAAACTAACGAGACAATTTTGAGCGACTGAATCATGTGACCTAATTAATCAGAACTATTCACAAACTATTTACATTTTTATATACAACTGCAGTTTATCTTCTCTCACCATGGTTTTATAAGCATATATCATAATAATTAGGCCACAAAGGCGAATGGATCAACTGATGGAAACTAGACCATGAATAAACAAGACCAGCTTGTCTTTTCAAATCTAATTTTATTAACTTTATTAATCAAAGAAAGAGCATTTACGATATTATATCTTTATTTCATAAGCAAATAAGAAAGCAGCATTTTAATAAAGAAATGATTTATTAGACTGACATTTTCAAGGCAAAATCAGAAAGCATGAATATTAATAAAATAACAGTTTCCATTCCCTAAATCTATTTCCCTGACTATTCTCACTTCACCTAGAAAGGAAAAATCAATTAAAGACTGCTGTCCTTACATGAGCCAGAAGTCCAACAGCATGTCACGTCAATCAGGATTCAGAAAGCGAGAAGCGCCCTCCTGCCCAGGAGGTCAGGTTTTATACCTTTCTGTCTAGCTAAACTATCTACATTCTGCATACTTTCTTAGAAATCTGAGGTTTTCATTGGCTGTCTTATGTCAGTCCACATTAAGTCATCTCCGTTTCTTGATCAAGTTTAGGCTTCTACATAAGCCCTATTGTCCTTTGCTTTCGCGTCATTTGGCTTCCTCAAAAGAGATACTTTTTTCTCGAGTTACAGTCCACAACTTCCTAGCCTTGGCAGTCACGTTTGGTTTCCTGTCCTTGAGCCTTTTTCTCCAAGAGCACGTTCAGCACAACTAATAAGCTGCTTTTCTGTTAAAGATGACAACGTGGTAAAAGTTTCCACTTCAGCACATGTGCAAGGCTCCACTCTGGACAAGTTTTCGCAACTGCATCTCTGTCAGCCATTTCTTTGCCTCAGTCTTAGGACTCACTTGGAAACTATTATTCAAACAAACACAAGACATCAATTAATTAAAGAATTGAGACCCATTCTGTTACCCACCCCCTTTGCTAATCAAAAACCTGTTAATTTATGTTAGCTCGCTAAGCATACAAAGCAGCGTTCATATCTACCTTCTTCTTTTTGGACCGTAAGGATTCTCCACGAGCTTTTGTCACAAAATAAAAGGACATAACATAAGCACACAAATAAGCACATGCCATTAGTTAAACAGCCGCATTTAATACTGACAAAGACAGTAGACAGGGTTAGTTTATTATTCTCTTCGCAATTGCAACATAAAGCACATAAGTTAATCCAACGTGTTTTCTGATAAATGCATTTTAAAACTAAGTTGATTAATAATTTCACCACATTCTTGTTAATTCAGTTACGTTTATTATGGAAATGTAACTTTGCAAGTTTGAACAAAATGTTGTTCATCACCTTGCTCCATCAACTCCCTCATCTGGTGATTTCAAAATCACCACATAACACCCCAAAAAATTTGAACATTTTCAACCCTTGAACATGTTTTGGACTTTCTCAGTATTAGTATTTCTAAACTTTTGATTCAGCTGTTTGTCTGCAACTCTCATATTGGGTTCTACGAAACTCTTCTAATTCTATTTCATTTTCTTTTTCTTTTCTGAGTTTGTAAATTCTTTTCTTTTCTCTTACATATTTCTTTCTCTTGTGTATCGTGCAACTAATTTTTAACAAAAGTATCACTATGACTATGACTATTAAAGGACAAAGTATTTTACCTATGATTGAACTACCAACCTCTTGAAACCAGTTTCTGATTGCTGCAAATCTTTTGCTCAAACGTTCTGAAAAATGTTCATTTTCTAAAGGTTCAACCTCAGCATGTAATTCTGTTATATTCTTGATATACATTTCTATATTCTGGCTCTTGTCTGGAATATATGTGCAGCAATGCTGAACATGTAAAATTCCACAGACTCCTCCTTCTTTTGCGAGCAGAATGTTTAATGCAAGACGGTTCTGCATTACCATTGTTCTCATGGCAATAAGCTCTGTATTCACTAATTGAAATCCACTAGCAGTATCAGTAGACAATCTATCAACAATTGTAGACATTTTTCTAATTTTGTTTGCATTCAGGGTTATTCCTACCATAGGTATTAATGCACCAAATATGTCACCCAATATTTCTGAAAAGCTTTCCCTTCTGAATCTACTCAGGTGATTACTAATTTCAAATGAACCCTTTGCATTTCTATCTACATGAAAAACATTTGGAAAAACTAAACCAACATAACAGGTCCCATACCAGCGATCTGGGCGATTGAAATAAGCTTTGTTTCCACAAACAAAATAAATTCCAGGAAAAATTGGATCTTTGCCTCCTTTAAATCCCCATCCCCCTAAGATTTGATAAGTATCTTCACATTGACTAGCACCTACAAAGTAATTATCAAACAACTTATTATCTCTTCTTATACAAAGTTTTCCACTAACAGGTTTATCTATGTGAATTGCTACATTTTCATTTCTACCATTGAGCTTTTCATCTTCAGTCTGCCAAAACTTAGATTTGGTTTGTTTCAACATCTCATTTCGCTTGTAAATCGCCCTTCTCTCTTCAACCATATTTAAGAATGTTTTTTCTTCCGACCTCAATTTACATGTTAAATTATTTCTAAAAGCATACTCATAAGTAAGTTCATTAGTTACTATGAAAAATTCCCTCATCTGTTTAGCATGTTTCAGTTTGTTCAGGCTATTTACAACCTTTAAGTTTGCAAACATGTCATCAAAATCAGAGTAATAATATTCCAAACGACCTGTTTGATAAAACTAGCTAGCTATTACACTACAAGTAATGCCATAAGTAAGAGGAAGCATATTGTAAGTGACACCTTCTGAAACAGAAGTAGGTAATTTCACACAAATGTAGCAATCCTTTACATCCATCACCTTAACATATTCAGATAAAAGTCTTGAAAAGGTGTTACTAGAAAAATCTGCTACAGATCTATCTTGGTGACTTTCTGGTTTATGCTCTATTATTTTATTAGTCTTATCTACTATATCTTGGTTATCTTGTTTAACCACAACTTTACTTGTCATGTTAGACTTATACATTTCCTTATCTATTCCAAAAGGAAAAATGACAGCTAAAATCAACCAAACCAAGATTATCAAAATTACACATATTGAAGACAATTTGCAACACCTTCTAAGAATCGAACATCTCGAATTATTATTAGAAAAGGGCATCTTTACTTTGAAACAAGAGCCTTTCAAAATAAATTTTTTGTTTAAATTACTAAATATACACCCCTCTTTTTTACTTTTTTTTAACAGAGAACCTTAATTTCTAACAGTTTTTCTTCGACCTTATGTCATACATCAATGTATTGTCCAGCTAACACAATTTCTTCGACCTTGTGTCACCTAACACAATTTCTTCAACCTTGTGTCAGAATAAAATCAATCATTATCACTTGCATCATCTAAATTTATTTCCCTACTATTTACTTCTACCACTGGTGGGATGATGATGATGTAGGTCCACTCAGGTGACTTGTACTTCTGATTTGGCTTTATTACTCTTTTTGCTCTGCTGTTAATCACCTACATTTTCTTTCCTGTTTGTTTTTTCTTATTCAAGACCTCTTCCTTTTGACTTGAGATCTCATTAACTTGCTCTTTTGCTAATTTGAATTTTAGGCCTTCATTTTCATTTGGCCAATTATCTCCTTTTCTTGATAATTTCTTTTTCCGTTCTGCTAAATTATACTCCACTCTCCAAGCTCTTTTTCTTGATCTTCTCACTTTTGATTCATCTCCACTTTCATCTGATTCACTTTCTGAGTTGTCAACTGATTCATTATTAATCAGTTTTGCTGTATCAGATTCTTCTCTAGATCTAGGTACATCTTTACTTGGCAGTTTCACTCTGTTAGGAAAATCATTCTTATAGCTGGTACTCGGAATTTCTTCTTCTTCAATTACTTCCAACTTCCCAGTTTCAGAATTTCTGTTCCTGCTTTCAGAGCTTCCAATCTGCTTTTCAATACTCTCCTGATCTTGATCTTGAATCACTTCTTGTTTAGCTTGTTTTTCTGATTCTTGATCTAGCAGATCTTCATCATTTTCAGAATCTTGTATCACAATTTCTTGATTTTCTTCATTCAATGCCTCATTCGCAATTGAATTTTCCAGATGTCGACTTTCTTGTCGATCTTCAGGATCTGGATTTCTTTCAGCCTCTTCCTCTGAGTCTGAATCAGCTGTTGTATCACCTTCGTCAGGATTCTCAGGTGCTGGCACACAAATGGTGTGGCTAGCATGAATCCATCTCTTCAAACCCCTACACTTTACTGCATTTGTTGTGATTAATATCACCTGTCTTGCCTTCTGCCACCTTGGTACTAGGCAGTTTCTTCTTCGGTGAACTTTTGTCCTCACCCAGTCACCTGGTAACAGATCATGAGCTTGTTCCTTCTCTTTTGTAATCACTTCAGTTCCCACCTGATGGAACACAGAAGTCACCACATCGGAAAGATTTTTGCAATAATCCATAATGATACTATCATTAATGCTGAACAGTTTATCAACTGGAACGAATGCTTGCCTCATGACCCTGCCCATTAAAATTTCATGAGGGCTCAGTCCTGTTTTTCTATCTGGAATGCTTCTCAATGACATCAAAACAAGTGGAAGTGCATCAGTCCATTTCATTCCTGTTGCTAAACACATTTTTGCTGTTCTGTTTTTTATTGTACCATTCACTTGTTCAACAACACCTGATGCTTCTGGTCTGTAAGCACAGTGTAGTTTCTGCTTTATGTCCAGAGCTTCACAAACCAATTGTAACAGTCTGTTTTCAAAATGTGTGCCACGATCTGTCTCGACCGTCACAGGAAATCCGTACCTTGGCATGATTTCTCTCAAGAGCAATTTTTCCACAGTAATTGAATCATTGCGGCGTGTTGGGAATGCTTCCACCCATTTTGAAAACAAACAGACTATCACCAAGACATATCCAAGTTTGTTATGAGGTGGCATGTCAATGAAGTCAAGCTGTAATCTGGTAAATGGACCACCCTCTCGTCCTATAGTTCCCATGCTCACAACAGTTTTTTATTTGGATTTATCTGTTGGCAGGTAAGACATCTCTGACAAAGGGATTCTGCAATTATCCTGAATTTTAGATTGTACCATGTCTGTCTAAATAATCTGATCATTGAATCTCTTCAAATATGTCCTGGACCATGATACATGCGTGCCATGTCAGAAATCATACTGTCTGGCATTACTGGTCTGTCATCTTTGTAAACCCAAACCTCATCTTCTTCTCTCTGTCTGCATCCTGCTTTTAACCATGTATCTTTTTCCTCATCATTTGCCTCACCTTGCAACTGTTTTACTCCCTGCCAAGTCTCAACTACAGATGTTAGCATAAGTGAGTTCAAAACATGTTCATTTGCCTTTTCCCGATTAATTGCCATATTTTCTTTAGCACAGAATTTAGCTATTGTGTCAGCATATGCATTTCCTTTTGTTACGTAATCCTCACCTTTTTTATGTGCAGTGCACTTTACAACTGCAATTTTCTCTGGAAGTTGAATTCCGTCGATCAGTCTTTTGATCAACTGTGCATTTCTGATTGGTGATCCCGCAGAAGTTAAATAACCTCTTTGAGACCAGAGCTGGCCATAGTCATGGACTACACCATATCCATACTGACTATCAGTCACTATGGTAACTTTTTGCTCTTTTCCCAATTCACATGCATGAATCAAAGTAATCAATTCTGCTACTTGAGCTGAACGAATTCCTTTGAGACAGGATGCTTCAATTACATCTGCAACAGTGCACACCGAGTATGCTGCACTCAGAACACCTTCTTTCGTTCTTAAACATGAACCATCAACAAACAAAACATAATCTGATTCAGCTAATGAGACATCTTTAATGTCCTGTTTGGGTTTAGTGCAATATTCCAACACATCCAGGCATTCATGATCAACTTCATCTCTGATTTCTGTCTCAGTACCATCAGGTAGTAATGTGGAAGGATTTAAATTCACACATCTCGCAATTGAAACGTTATCTGAGCCAAGGATAACCTTTTCATATTTTGTTAGCCTGCTATTTGTCAAATGTTGTGTTCTGCTTCTTGTAAGGAGAATATCAAATGAGTGTGGTATATATACTTTTACAGGAAATCCCATTATTATTCCTTCACTTTGTTCCAAACTCACACTTGTTGCAGCTACTGCTTTTAAGCAACCTGGTAATGCTTTTGCAACAGGGTCAAGAACAGCTGAGAAATATGCTATTGGCTTTCTCAGTTTTCTATGTCTCTGAATCAGAACTGATAATGCACATCCTTCTCTTTCACTGCAAAACAGCTCAAACTCTTTTTCATAGTCCGGCATTCCCAAAGCTGGAGCTTCACACAAACTTTTCTTCAACTGTTCAAAAGCTTGTAACTCAGTTTCTGATAGACTAATCGGGTCTTTTATATCTGCTTTTGTCAGTCTCTGCAGTGGCTTTGCAATTACTGAAAATCCACGAATCCATTGGCGACAATAACCTACCATTCCCAAAAACATTCTAACCTGTCTTTGTGTTTTTGGAGGTTGCATTGCATGAATCATTTTTATTCTTTCTGTTGTCACTTGTCTGACTTCCTTTGCAATTCTGTGACCAAGATATTTTACTTCTTGTTTGCAAAACTGCAATTTTGCAGGAGATACTTTATGTCCCTCATCTGCCAGATGATTTAAAATAGTAATAGTATCAGTCACACAATTATCTCTTGTTTTGCCAGCCACAAGGAGATCATCAATATACTGCACTAACGTAGATTTTCCAGGCAAATCTAGATTTTCCAAGGATTTCTTTAACAACTGATTAAAGATTGATGGACTCTCAGTATACCCTTGAGGGATACGACACCATGCTAATATGCGCTCTTTGAACCGGAACGCAAACATTTGCTGGCTCTCTGGATGCAATGGAACAGTAAAGAATGCATTACACAAATCAATAACTGTAAACCATTCTGCATCATGCGGAATCTGATATAGAATTACCGCTGGGTTTGGCACAATTGGGCAACATGGAACTACAATTTTATTAACCTTTCTCAGGTCTTGAACAATTCTGAAAGTTGCGTTTGGCTTTTTAATTCCCATAATCGGTGAATTGCATGGGCTACTCTCAATTTCTTTTAGAACAGCTTGCTTTATGAACTTGTCAATTACAGGAATTACTCCTTCAATCACTTCTGCTTTCATTTTGTACTGAGGAATGTTTGGATAATCTGCTCCTTGTTTTACTGATATTTTTACTGGATCTACATTTTTCATCAGACCCATTTCATCTCCAGTGAAATCCCAAATTTTAACATTGACTGTCTCTTTTAATTCTTCAGGTAGATTATTTTTTATCAAATACAGAAAATAATTTACTTTCTTCTGCTTCAACCATTAACATTGTTAACTTGTAAAGCCCATCTTCTTCTGGAGTTTGGAGCTCAATACCATCCGGTTAACAATATATTCTACAGTTCATCTTATAAAGGATGTCCCTTCCTAACAGATTTACAGGACTGCTGTCACAAACTACAAATCTATGCATATCCTTAAATTTACCAATTTCAACTTCAACTGGCTCAGTTAAATATGTTTTTATTTGTTGATTAGCTACACCTACTACTTGGATTTTTTCCCCAGAGAGAGGCAGGTTTTCTATTTCCACTGATCTAACAGTAGAACGGGTAGCACCTGTATCCACTAGAAAAGTGATTTCTACATCATTCACTTTACCATTTACAAATGGACCAGACTGATCTACCTCAAGAGTGGCCCCAAGCACACACTCTTACTCCTCTCTCAGGGACCATCAGAAGTAATCAACAGATTCACTCCCTCCATCTTCTTTCATCCAAAATTGTTGTGACGCATTCGACACATTCACTCTTGACGGTCTGTTTACCTGTTCACCTCCGCTGAATACTGTTTCTGCACTGTATCTCTGCACATTTACACAGTTTGGAAGTGGCGGTTGTGGTATCTGACTCTGCTGAAACGCTACCTGTCGCTGTAGCCGTTGCTGCTGATTTATCTCAATCTGCATCTGTGGATTTAATGATGCATTTCTAAAATTTCTGGGCGGATTCTTACATTCACGCTTCCAGTGTCCAATTTTGCCGCAATTAAAACATGGGAGTTTCTGTTTTAACTCTTCAATATTTCCCATCAATTTTGGCTTATTATAATTACCTTTAAATTTCCCTTGATTCTGATCAACATTTTTGTTTCCTAAAGTTGCTATTTGTTGTTCAGCCACTTTCACCTGTGCCCACATAGCTTTTTCTTTTAACTTATTTTGTTTAGCATCTATTTCATCACTACAGTATTTTGCCTTTCTCAAAATATCATCTACTGTGAGCGATTGCCAGCCAACTTTTCCAGATCTTATCATTTCACCAATTTCAGGTCTTAAGCCATAAACAAATCTGTAATGAAATGGCTCATATCCTTTTCACTCAATTTTTCATAACCACTGTATTGTTTAAATACCAGCAGTAATCTTTCATAGAATGAATGTACTGATTCTTTTGGTTCTTGGTTTGTTCTATCTATTTCAACCCAATCTACTTCTTTTGGGGGAATCTTGTTTTTCAACCACACAATTACTTTTTCGTACACATTCATAACATCTGATGAAGGAGCACCTGTTACTTTATCTCGAGAAGGTTCTTCTTTAGGCCAATCTATAGAAATTTTACATTCTGTCCATAGATCTGATGGGACAACTATGTCAAAGAATCCATCAAGATCAACCCACAGAACTTTTGAAACTTTCACAAATCTATCTACCTGTCGATACCATTCCACAGGTTTTTCTCTCAGCCAAGGAAAATCATTTGTAAACAGCAAAATGTCCTGTCTTGTCCATGGGACACGCACATACCCTCCTCCCGGTATTTCTCTCATTGGAAACTCATGTATTACTTCTCCTCTTTCTCTTCTGTCTTCCTCTCTTTTCTTTGTCCATTTTACTCTCCATTTACTTAATTCACCCAATCTTTTTAGAAACACAATTAAATCTTTCATATGAATAATTCTTCCTGGGGTATTCATGTTTTCAATGTCTTTTTCAGAGAAATCCACCCTATAATGTTTCTGCAAATTTTTCTGTCTACTCAAATCTACTTCTAGTTCAGCAGCCATTTCCTCCAATTGATCATACTTGGTTTTTGTTTTCCATGTTATGCTTTTACAAATAAATAACAATTCATCATCCTGATATAGCTTCAAACTGTCAGTTCCAATTGTACCAATAATTAATTCTTCCAAATCCGCTTTCAACTTTGCAACATCAAGTAATTTATTTTCTGGGGTTTGTGGGGTGTTCATTAAATCTATTTTATTTATGCTCTTTTCTGGAGTTCCAGAATCAGATTCTGCACCAGATGGAGTTTTACATGACAGACTTTGATTAAAAGTAAAATCGGGCATCATTGTTTTCTCTCGGTGAATTTATGATAAATCTGAATAAAAATTTTCAGCCACTTTTTGAATTTCTGCATTTAATGGAACAGTTAAAGCTGAATGTCTAACTTCCCTTTGATCAAATACTGGAAGAACAGGCCCAATCGTTACTGGTACTGTTACTGCTTCCATGCTTTTAGTTAACTGCTGTATTAGTTCATCATGTGATCGGAAATATTCTGAGGTATTTGGTAAATCCTCACACCTTTCTGTTCTCATTACATTTCTTGGGGTTTCATTTATTTGAACAGGTGTTTCAGCATAATTTCTATTTTCTCCAGATATACTTGAATTGCATCTGGTTTCTACTCTTTCAGGTGTTTTACTATTGTTCGGGTTTGATCTAGGAGATGTCTCATTAATAATTTCTCTTGGAGAAGCAATAACTTCTCTTGGAGGGGCACTTGGGGAAATTCCTGGTGGAACTCTTGGGGAAGACCATGAACAAACTGGTTGATAAGGTGGCGGTTTTCTAGTTAAAATAATTTCTTCTAATACCGCATCCTCTTGATCACTTTCTTCACCGTTATTATTTTTCTTTTGAGCACTCCTTTGACCACTTTCCTCACCAAGTAATCTCGCTGGGTACAAGCCATCACACATGTCTGCACGTCTCCATCGACGCATTCTATCCTCATGTGTTTCTCTATTAATATCTAATCTGGTACCTCTTATTACACCTCTATTTTCTCGTTCTAATTCAAACATTTCATCCTCCCATTCAGCTAAAGCCTCAAATTGAGTAGGTCTAGGCTTTGGTACAAGATTCATCATCTTTTCTCTTAAGTTTTTCAAAACCTTAATGTTAAATGATCCATCTTCCGGCCATGCTAATACACCATCATTTTTGGTATATTCCATCCAATTCTCAATCCACAGACAAGTATGATAGCCATATTCACCTAACATATAAGCTGCAGGTGTTTTGTACTTATGAAGTAACCTTCCACCTCCCGTTTCAATTTTCTTGTCAGGTTTAATTTTATTTTTCAATTTCTGAAACCATGAAAGCTTCTTTTTCTCTTTCATGTAATAATAATCCATGTTTTTAAATAATTCCGCTTTCTTAGGAATAGATCATAACTATTTCCTTGTTGTTTCGCAAAATGAACCAATCCGTGCGCGAAACTCACCAACAAACCAATCAGGTTAAGCCTCGTCACTATTTTGCTCAACCAATACAAATACTGCTTTACAGGAAGAGCCAATCAGCTGTAAGCCTGCCTAGTCACATGAGCCAATCAGTGCGCGAATACTGTGACGTATGTTAGCCAATCACAGCGCGACACTAGTGACTTATACTGCCGCTACAGCTTCTCTGTCCCTCACTCTGCTCTGACACCTCCTTTACAAAATATTTTCACAGCGCCATATTTTACAAATCTTTCAATTGAATTCAGTTAGTAACTCCACAAAAACAAACCATTTGTCTGTTTCGCTAAAATAAAGTGATAGCTTTCCCAATCATTCAGATATTCATTTGCGTGAAATAGACGACGCTATTCTCACAGAATATTTAAATTTGTCGATAAAGTAAGGCTACTCTACCCTTCTAGCAGGTAATAACAAACTCGTTTCTCTCTAAATGCACACATAGTGACAATTCAAAGTTAGACTAGATCATATATTACAAAATCATTTACAGCCATCCATGCAGAGAAAACCCTAACCATGCATACAGAAATCTTTAGTAGGACTTCAACCCACCAATAGAAATCCGCACTTGCCAATAAGATAGACAACGCTACCTTACCCTTCACTCAAGCTTGGATACATTCTACTACTCTTTTCACAGTGAGTTTTAAAACAGGCTCCAAGTCCCTATACTCGAAAGCTACAATTTCATAGACCATCCTCACTATGCATTCTACCTTACACACCTAAAATACCTAAACTTGTGCTGTACGTCCACAACACTAGTGATATATGACAATACCACTATTTAGAAACTGAACAAATGCACTGTGCAACTTCACCTGTTACACTACACTTTAGCCGGCAAACCAGGAATTTTCACACTGCTGGAAAAAACCTTTCGACTACATATAACAACTGAGCAAACTTAACAAACCTAACATATGTTAAACATTGATCCTATGTATTTACCATGTAACATGTCAGTTACCATAGCAACCGGAATCTGCTACCAAGGAATTGATCCAGCGCTCTGAATGAAAAACTGTCTCACCAACTCTATCTATCACCACAATACTCACCATTAAACATGAATCTTAAACACAGGCCCATAAACTAACGAGACAATTTTGAGCGACTGAATCATGTGACCTAATTAATCAGAACTATTCACAAACTATTTACATTTTTATATACAACTGCAGTTTATCTTTTTTCACCATGGTTTTATAAGCATATATCATAATAATTAGGCCACAAAGGCGAATGGATCAACTGATGGAAACTAGACCATGAATAAACAAGACCAGCTTGTCTTTTCAAATCTAATTTTATTAACTTTATTAATCAAAGAAAGAGCATTTACGATATTATATCTTTATTTCATAAACAAATAAGAAAGCAGCATTTTAATAAAGAAATGATTTATTAGACTGACATTTTCAAGGCAAAATCAGAAAGCATGAATATTAATAAAATAACAGTTTCCATTCCCTAAATCTATTTCCCTGACTATTCTCACTTCACCTAGAAAGGAAAAATCAATTAAAGACTGCTGTCCTTACATGAGCCAGAAGTCCAACAGCATGTCACGTCAATCAGGATTCAGAAAGCGAGAAGCGCCCTCCTGCCCATGAGGTCAGGTTTTATACCTTTCTGTCTAGCTAAACTATCTACATTCTGCATACTTTCTTAGAAATTCGAGGTTTTCATTGGCTGTCTTATGTCAGTCCGCATTAAGTCATCTCTGTTTCTTGATCAAGTTTAGGCTTCTACATAAGCCCTATTGTCCTTTGCTTTCATGTCATTTGGCTTCCTCAAAAGAGATACTTTTCTCTCCAGTTACAGTCCACAACTTCCTAGCCTTGGCAGTCATGTTTGGTTTCCTGTCCTTGAGCCTTTTTCTCCAAGAGCATGTTCAGCACAACTAATAAGCTGCTTTTCTGTTAAAGATGACAACGTGGTAAAAGTTTCCACTTCAGCGCATGTGCAAGGCTCCACTCTGGACAAGTTTTCGCAACTGCATCTCTGTCCGCCATTTCTTTGCCTCAGTCTTAGGCCTCACTTGGAAACTATTATTCAAACAAACACAAGAGATCAATTAATTAAAGAATTGAGACCCATTCTGTTACCCACCCCCTTTGTTAATCAAAAACCTGTTAATTTATGTTACCTAGCTAAGCACACAAAGCAGCGTTCATATCTACCTTCTTCTTTTTGGACCCCAAGGATTCTCCACGAGCTTTTGTCACAAAATAAAAAAACATAACATAAGCACACAAATAAGCACATGCCATTAGTTAAAAAGCCGCATTTAATACTGGCAAAGACAATAGACAGGGTTAGTTTATTATTCTCTTCGCAATTGCAACATAAAGCACATAAGTTAATCCCACATGTTTTCTGATAAATGCATTTTAAAACTAAGTTGATTAATAATTTCACCACATTCTTGTTAATTCAGTTACGTTTATTATGGAAATTTAACTTTGCAAGTTTGAACAAAATGTTGTTCATCACCTTGCTCAATCAATGTAAAATCATTATTAGGCATGCAGAATGTACAAAGTGTATCAGGTTGCAGGGGTAGAACATTGACCCTCAGAAGAGGATATAGTCCCAGGGTTTATATGGAGTGATGGCCCTGATCATGGGGAATGGGACGGAAGACAACACAATTAAATGGCTTGTCTGGGTCGACGAACCCCTATCCATCAGAGCCAAGGAGTTTTTACCATGGCATGCCACTGGAAAAAGTTTAACACTTTGAATTTACAAGGGTTTGTCATTGTTCTTTTTAGGTGTCATGTGTATATGACCATGTTGTAGCTTTTGGTATTTTGAAATTGCGTAGCCATCTCCGTCCGCCCATGTGTGTAACTCCCTATTCCATGGTTTCCACGTAGAAGGATCGACAGCCTTTTATTTCTGTGCCAGGACACGTACAGCAAGTATAAGAGCCAGGTCAATGAACCTGGGCTTGTAATTGTAGTTTTGGGGACAAAACATCAAATTTAGCAAAAATATCTTCGGGGCTCACGTTATGTTTATGTTGGTTACGCTTTTTTATTGATTGCGTAATGCACACTCAAAGGTTTTATTATGATGCATGTCAAGAACATCCACATCCATGTGCAGGAGATCCACTTTGTCTGCTTGACGTCTTGGGCAACTGTTCGTGACAGTGCAAAATATTCTGTTTAGTAGTTGGAAACGGGTAAGGTATGTACAATGGTTGATATTGTGTTGAATTATTTTAAACCAGGCATTTCTTACTAACGTTTAGAGGTAAGCTAAAGCTTTGCTCCATTCCTGCTCCGATATTTCACCATTTCGCCCGCACGAATTCGTCTTTATTTGATCTCCTGAAGGCAGATCATAAAAGACAAATACAATAAGAAAGAGTCATGCAATATAAGAGACATGTTAAAAAGACTAAAAATTATAAAATTATTTACAATATGTAAAGTGAAAGTGCATCCCTTTTGAATCCAAGGACATCAAAGCTACAAAAGACAACAAGATGGATAACAAGTAAGTTGCCAGGGACATACTTACACTTTACAATACTTTATAAAATGAAAAATAAATACTATTTCATCACAACAACATGCTCCTTCTCTTGGATATATCACACTTCAAGGAGCCAGCAACTGCGTGGCATACACAGTGGTCACTGAGTTGCAGCAGGTAAACATTTAGAAAAGGTATGTCTACGTAATAGGGTTGATAAAATTGTCCTTGTGAACGGCAAGTAAAATTGACAAAAGAAGACAAAGGGGTTGATTCCGATCCGGTAAAATCCCCGTCCGTACGAATCGTATCCGGAGCCGTTTCCGTACGACTCGTACGGACGCCGTACGACCGGACGATTCCGATCCCGATTGTCCGACCCGGGCGCGATTCGTACGGTACACGTCGATTCGTACGGAAAAGCGCACGATCACCTACACACCGTACGGCGCGTACCCCCCATGATCGCAGGGGTACGCGCCGTACCCCTGTGATCATGCGGGGTACGTGCCGTACACCCAGCGTACATGGGGTACATGCCGTACACCCACCGTACATGGGGTACGGTGCGTACCCCATGTACGCTGGGTGTACGGCACGTACCCCGCATGATCACAGGGGTACGGCGCGTACCCCTGCGATCATGGGGGGTACGTGCCGTACCCGGGGGGCGTTCCGTACCTGTTTCGGCGCGAACTCTGCGTCTACGACTGTTTTCGGCTCCCGTAGGAAAAGGGTCGTACGGTGCGTACCCGACACGGATCGTACTTGCTGGGTCGTAAAAACCAGCCGCGAACAGTAGTGATGTCGTGTACAGCGGTTCCGAGTGAGACTCGTACGGAGATTTTGAGTCGTACGGAGTCCTGTACGACTCGTACGGAGTTCGGCTCCTGGTACGGATCGTACTTCGTCGTACGTACGGGACGTTTACGGGTACGATTCGTACGGGGAAAAAACGCTCCGTACGACGATTCGGAGCGCATTTTACCGGATCGGAATCGACCCCAAAGTGTAAAATGGTGTGGCTTGAATGCTCATCACATGGACAAATACAAATGGAATCCGGAGAATACTAGGCAAGAGGAAAACAAATTAGCTAACAGAAGGAGCCTAACCTGAACCTTGCTGGCAGTGTTCTCTCTTACACATTAATCACGGATAATAAGTATGGGGCAGTAGTTGGCACCATTTGAATGATGTAATAATCTCGGACTGCTGGTTTACCCACTTCCGTTAGTTCCCTAGTAGCTTGTTTATGCTTTAAAAAACAGTCCCTGACCCAGTTGTTGTCTTTCTTCATAATTGTCTCAGGGTGGTCAAACAGGTGGGCACATCCCAGCACCGAGAAACTCTCTTTGATATACTTTACCCACAGGATAGTCGAATCATGCCAACAAGATAAACAATCTCTAATGACTGCCTGATTAAGTTCGGCTTCTTTCTTATACCAAAAGAGCCTAGGGTGCGAACATATCCCAAGCCTAACTCCAAACGCAATGAAAAATGTGTGAAGGAGGGAGGGACACCTAGTAACCAGCGACAGAAACTATTCTCTTCCATCTGCATTGCAAGGGCATCCCCATATCCCCAAATACCCATTCCATGTGTCAAAATTGGCCAGCATTTCCGTTTTAATATCTCTAATATAGGCGCAATGTTTTTTTTGCCGATGGACATGGAAAGCGAGGAAGTAGTACCAACAGCCTAGGTAAAGCATATTATCCTCTGTTTCGTACAGGTAGACCGAGTACAGCTCTCATCAAAGTCCAATCCCAGGTAAGGGAAGGAACTAACCCTGTCTAATGTTTTGCCAGCAAACATTGAGGGTGAATGTTTTCATATTTCTGGGTCCACAAACCATAGTAAAGGTTTTCTTAAGATTAGTCTCCAAACCCAGCTCTTTCATGAAACTGACATAACTAAAAATAAGCCTCCTGAGGCCATTGGCCGTCCTTGCCAGCATCAGTAACAAAAACTCCCACTTGACCTATATTTCTTTTTTCAAGGCTGGTTACCATTCTATGGGACTACCCACATGGAAGACATGTTACACAAACTATTGTTATTTTGACATGAAATGTATTTGTTAGAAGGTGGTTCTGACCATCTGAGCCGCCCACATTTTTTACTTTTTGAACACCTAATTGTTGAGCTTTTACTGTGGAAGAGCCTCATAAGTTGGGACTCACCCACAGTGAACTCATGATGAAAGAGACTGCATGTGGATTTTACTAATGTCCCCCTGGTTAGAGTAGGCCGCTACCCACGTGTAGGGGCTGGCAGGGGAGATTCCTGGCGTGCGCAGTCCAGGAGCAGTTACAGATTGAATGGTGTGGCAGGAATTATGCAGAGCTGGGTGGTGTCATGGACTAGGCTTTATACTATGGGAAGAAACATGTAAGGGAAAGTTAGTGTACTTTACTGTTTTCACTGAAGGACCACTCCATTTTTCTCCTAAGAGGATGGGGATCACATAGAATAGTTTCATTTTCCTAGGGCCTACAAGTTCCAGACACGCGTTAAAGTCCACTGTAACTTGTGTGAAAATAAGTATTCTGCTGAGTCCAAAACCATATATGTACTGCTTATGGTTCATCCAGAAATTTCATATTCCTCTGACTCAGCTCATAACCAGAGCCTGGCTGGGTCTCACCCTGCTAGACCGGATTAATGACCTCCCTTCCCAAGCTCTGACATCCGGTTGCCTAAGCTGCAAATCTTCTGAACTGAGGTAGAGTTCGGCCCCTAACCCCATCGGCAACGAGAGTGGCGTGAAATCGGCCAGAAAAACAGTGAAAATAGGCAAAGCCGAGCAGATGCGGCTGACGACTAGAAGAAAATGGTGGCAATCTAAAGAGAAGTGGAGGAGGCACTGAGATCCCTGCAGAAGCTCCCCAGCTTCCCCAGATCTTCGGTGGAGTGATGATATTGTGAGCGGGAAGAAGAGCGGACCTATGTCAGAGTCCCGGATCTCCGGCATTGCAGCCTTGGACTCGCAGCAGCGTGAAAGAGAGAGGTGAGCTGCACGGGGTAAAAATCGAGGCTCTGGCGCTGGAGGCCTTCTGGGCACGCTGGACCGGTGCTTCGAGCACGGACCCCTAAAATGTTGGATATTAGCCGGGCTGCTACTTATCTGTCCTGCATCTGGGAGAGAGCAAGGGGCAACATAGTCTATGGACTCCTGGGGTGGGCGACATTAAAGCAGGCTGAGGTGGTTGCAATATGAGCAGCGACCCTCCGGTGCTGCAGAAAGGCCTTAGCGAGCACGGGCGCCACAGCGCACCATCGGGTGCAACAAGACCAGAACCCCGAGGTAAGGCGCCTATGGGCTGATCTAGCGCTTGGGGACAAGATGAGCTCCGCCAGAGGAATAGGAATAAGTGAGGCCTCTCAGCCCACAGTGTGAGGAGGAATATAATTTGACAGACCTCACTCCTACGGGAGCTAAAGCTTCCAATTGACCAACTAAGAGCCAGTACAGCACCTGGAGAAGAAGACAGGAACCCGGGTACACACATATTTCAAGAAGCCAGCGACCGAACGAGGAGCTGGGAGTTGCGGGATGGCGGGGGCGTCGGGAATTTGATTCTGGGAGATCCGACAGGCCGCTAGTGGGACAAACCTCCCCCCTGGGCAGGCGGCGGGGACTACTGGGACTGGTCTCGGAGGGCCTACAAGCACCACCACAGCAGGGCCAGGAAATGGCGAGCGAAGGTGGCCCAAACCAACGGCCCAAAATAAACTGCCCAAATTCGCCTGAAATACAGCAGGGGAGGGTCATGACACAGCACAATTGGAAGCCCCAGACAAACAAAATAAACCCCAACTGCAACAAGATCTAACGCTCCATGACATAATTGAAGCAATCACGGGGGTACGCACATCCCAGCTCCAACAGCAAGTTAGCAAACTTCAAGAACAGCACATCACCATTGAAAAACAACTGGATGAGTACGAAGGCAGAGCACGTAGAAACAACATACTCATCCTTGGTGTGCCGGAGCGAGCGGACGGGCCAGCGGCGGACCTCTTTGTAGAGGATTTGATCCTAAAGCACCTACAGCCTAAGAGGCTTTCGTGCTACTTTTCCATTGAGAGGGCCCATCGTGTCCCGTGGGGGGGCGACCTAAACCAGGGGCTTCCACACGGTCAATTATCGACTGCGTCTTTAACTATAGAGACCGAGACATGATACTCCAAACGGCACGGGCCAACCCTCCGCTTAAATTGGAAAACAGTGTGGTCACGTTCTTCCCTGACTTTACCACCAAAGTTCAAGCCCAGAGTCACAGTTTTCTGGAAGTGAAAAGAGAGTTGCGAGACAGGGAGGTGAAGTACGCCATGCTCTTCCAGCGAAGCTTCGCAAAGAGTCAGCGGGTAAGACGTGGTTCTTCTCCTCGCCTGACGACGCATCGGACTGGCTGGAGGGATGGCGCCGAGTTGAAAATCCACACAAAGAATACAGTGGCGGCCACAGATCGAATAGATCCACCCAGGAGACTAAACTGGGCGAAGATCCATCTCAGACGGGGTTGGTAGTGACAACACACCTCTGAAAAGAAGGCTTCCCGAACTTGGACAGAGACGCACTGGTCGCAGATATGTGACTTGAGATGGCGAGACGGGCAGAGGGGACCCCCAGGAAAATCCTCTCCACTTAAGGGTTTGATTATACAGGGATTTGGTACCAATGCCGTCTGCCTGAGCATGGTTGTGAAACAAAGGGACGAGTTCTGATGTAATGGGGGCCCGTACACAAACCCTCAGACACAATAGAACACTATGCAATGTTAACTTAGGGCAGGGAGGGAGGGCTGACTGCCAGCACCTATTAGTATTTTGGGGGGTGGGGCGATAGGCACTCTTCCTGGTTGGGGTGTGGGTAGTTCGAAATCCACTGGCAGGGGGGCAGTGAGGGGGAGGTGCAGGAGTTGTGGGAGGGGGATGGGTTGTACAGGTTTATGCATGTTCACAAGTACCAAAGTGTAAAAAGTCACACCCAATTTCATCCATTGCTAATAGCTTTTCAGAGAGGAAAGTCACAGATATTGCGGGTGTTTGTGTGCCAAACTATCGGGGAAAATGCATGCATGGGATGCCAGAACAGCGAAACACAAGCAAAGAGCCCTGGGGTAACTTTGAGTGCGCCTGTCTTTTTACCCATTTCACATATGAAAGAGGCTAGGATAAAAACATCACTCTCCGTGCTAACCTGGAACGTGAATGGGATGGGGACACAATTAAACAAGGCATAGTGGAGCACTATCTCAAAAGACAGGCCCCTGACAGGCCCCTGACATAGTATTGCTGCAGGAGACGCACTTAGTGGGTAACAAATGCAAAGTCCTCACACAGTGGGAATACAAGCACCTGATTCATGCAGAACACTCCTCAGGCTCCCGTAGGACAGGTAATCTAGTTAACAAAAGTCTGGCACTCACACCAACGCGCACCTGTGCGGATCCATGGGGCAGATTTGCAGGATGAGAGACCTAATGGGAGGGGTAAGCACTCAATGTGGTCTCGGTGTACCTCCCGCCGGCACTAGTAAAGAAGCGCTGGTAGACCTAGGTAAAATAAGAGTGGATCTCCCCATGGGCACCCTGATCTTGGGGGGTGACTTTAACATGAAAGTGGATGACCTAAGGGATAGAAATCCACAACGACCATCGACACGACCCCATACACGTATGGAGGAGTTTACGAAAGCGATGGGCATAACTGATATATGGCGATCGCAACAGCAAGGCAGAACTCAATACACTTATTATTCAAAGCAAATGAAATCAAACAAGCTTTATTCGATTTAAAGTATCAAAATCATAAAAGCACAGATATAAAAGAAGCACATTTTACAGCTTAAACAATCGAAAAAAAGCTAGTTCAAGTTAATATCGAACAGATCACAGTTAAGTATTTAGATTCATTAGATTTGTAATATAAAATAATCCCTTTTGAACTACAGGGTTCCTAAAACCACTTTGAATGTTAAAAACAATCTATAGATTTATAATTGTTACAACCATCACATTGTGTTCCGAAATTTTATCACAAGTTTCAAAAAACTGGAAACTGCAAAAATAACATTTTCTTCTTCTAGTTGTTGCAGCTTAGTGAAGGCTAATAAACAAGTTCGAATCCCCCATCCTTTTAGGATGGGTAACAAGAATGCCCTTCGTGGTGCCTGGTAAAATTTACAAAAAAGAACACAATGTATATTGGATTGATACGAAGTATCATCACAGGGACATACAAGATTATCCATGGACCAATTATTGCAAAGGGGAAAGGTGACCAAGCGGAAAAAGGTGCCTAGCCTAAAGCGAGTCAGCAGCATACGGCCATAGGGGCTTGACACAGAAATAAGATACTTTTGTAGCCCCTCATGAGAGGTAATTTGCTGATATCTAAGAACAGTGTGTTTCCCTTTCTCAGAATTCCACCTCACACCGACTAAATGGTCAAGGACCATTTTTTTCAGCGAACCTCTCGAAACCGTCTCCAAACTAGTTGGGTTAACAAAAAATTCTGGATGTCCTATCTCATTAAACATAGATCTAACATAGTACAACCATTTAATATTGGCTAGTCCGTAAAGAGAAAGGCAATCCTTTATTAGATCTCTATTCAGAGAGGTCTCATCTGTGACCCAAACCTTGTCCCAAAGAAGTATGGGGCAAATCCTTATAGTATCTGAAATATGTGGGAGACCTGCTTCTGTATGTGTCATGTATGTAGAAGAAGTTTTGGAGACACCCAATAGGTGGCAAATAAGCTGGTTTTCACAGCTTTGTATCGCCTGAGCATTTTCTATCCCCCACAATCCTGCACCATAAATAGCTGTTGATACGCACTTGGCTTTATAAATATAAATTAGTTCTTTTACCGGTTTACCCCCAGTTTGGACGAAAAATGTCTTAATGCTCCTATGTTACGCGTAAACGCTAGTTGCCTATCGTTTACTGCTGTATGCCATCTACCCCTCCTATCAAAAAACACGCCTAAGTAGGAGAACCTGTCCGTGGTTGCAATTCTCTTGCCATCAAGATAGATTGGACAGGGCACCTTCTTTGTCCCTGTCCCACAGGACATTGTGTAGGTTTTTTATATATTGACTATTAAGCCTCTGTCGCTCATGAAACTATTACATTTATCCACAGTCCTCTGTAGTCCTAACCTAGTTCGCGACATAAGTGCCGCATCGTCTGCGTATAATAATATTGGAGTGGGGGTCCCGCCAATTACTGGTTAATCGTGCTGTGAGTCCCTGAGATAATGTCCTATTGAGTTGATGTATAGGATAAATAACAGGGGTGCTCAAATGCACCCCTGTCTGACCCCCCTCCTTATAGGGAATTTCTCTGTACACTCCCCCATCCGGCCAAACCTCACCCTTGCCCCTGGGCCCCTATATAATTCTTTGATAAATAAGATAATTTAGCTATCAACTCCCATTTCACTCAGTGTTCCCCATAGTAGCTCATGATTTACGCAGTCAAAAGCGGAGCTTAAATCGATAAAGGTGATGAAAAGATTTCCGCTCTTTGCCTGAGTGTATTTGGAGATAAGTAGTGTCAGATTTAAGCATTGCTCCACCGTCCCTTTACCTGATCTGAACCCGTATTGGAGATTTGAGATAATTTGGTTCTCCTCCGCCCAAGTTTGTATCCTATTTAAAATAATGCGGCCTGCCACCTTCATCAATGCGTCCAACAGGGAAATTGGGCGGTAGCAGGTGGGGTCGTGCCTATCACCTTTTTTAAAAATAGGTGCGACAACAGCGTCAGTCCAGGAAGATATAAAACCATGTAGATTAGCCTTATTTAAAACATTCGTTATCAAAGGTGCCCAGAGATCTAACTCGGTCTCATAAACATCGATCGGGACACCATCCGGCCCCGGGGCCTTTCCTGTTTTATTGCTTTGATGACCTCCTGGCAGCTGAAGATTATATCTAGTGGGAAAGAACAAAATTGATTACTATCAGGAGGACCGCCAGTCCTGTCACTAGGGGTATTCCCACTATCACAGGGAGTAGCCCTATCATAGAGATGTTTAAAGTGGGTCACCCAGGATTCTCCAGATATTGCAAATGTCTATCAGGTCCATCTCTTTATTCTGTAAATAAGACGCATTTTTCACCTTCCAAAAGGCAGTGTTATCTCTTTTGTGGGATGCTTCTTTTAAGGCCGCCCATGCCTCTTTCTTTAAAGACACTTTTCTCGCCCTAATTGTGTCTTTATATAACTTCCTTGCCTGGTGAATTAAAACAGAATTTCTCGGTGTTGCCTGTAAGACCCTTTTGAGGGTTAATAGTGCCTTGGTGAATTTACTATCAAACCACCTATGAACCTTTGATGTCTCCGCCCGATATTCTCTTGTCAATAAGTTTTTATGACAACTTGTATTTTTATGAAGGAGGCCGTTACCTTTTCTGGGACCTCGTCATGGTGAGACAAATAGACATGTCCTCAGAAGAAGCCTTAACTAACTTTTTCATGAAACCCAAAGGCTCCACCTTGTCCCATTTTATAGTGTAACCATTTTTTGAAGCCAATCTAATCTTTGGTGTATATAAAGTATTGACCCCTGCCCTACCTGTATGTCCTTTGATAATTATAGTGAAGGATATAGGATAATGGTCACTATGCAAAGACTGACCTGTTTCCCAGGTTACTACCATCCCTGGATGGGCAGCGAAGATTAATGTGAAGTCAATCGTGGAATTGCTCCCTCTTCCGTTAAATGTCAGGTAAAACGGTACGCTCGGGCTACATACCTCATTAACAAAAGACAAATCAAAATGAAAGAGGATGTTAAGAGAGCTTCCCAGGATCGTATGGTTAAAGTGAGTGGGGCAATCCTCCCTATGCTCAGCTAAGCCACACATGCCCGACCAACTTATTATTCAAATGCACACAAGAGCACAACCCTCATTGACTATTTTCTGACACACTCTGCAGCAATTGTCTACTTCCACAATACCCGCGCTCTACCGAGGGGCATCTCGGACCACTCCCCGGTGTGGTTAGAACTCACCTACTTTAGTCAACGTCCGCGGGCCAACATTGTCCTCCGTCCATGGTTGCTTAAAATCCCAGATATCAGAGCGGAGTTACTCACACAGACCGTTAATTACTTTCAAGAAAACGTTGGGTCATTAGACTCAGCGCAGACCATATAGGAAGCCTTCAGGCAGTATTGAAGGGACAGGCACTGGCGCTAAAAGTGGGATATAGCAAACAAAGAGAGCAATGGATCACACAATTGGAAAGTGAGCTCCAACAGTTGGAGGAAGAAAGCATCAGATCTCCCTCAGTTGCGGTGGTACATCTCCTAATGCTCAAACAGTCAGAATATAGGACTTCAGTGAGGGAACATATGAGGATCAAACTCCTACACACTCAACACAAGATATATGAAATGGGGGACAGGGCGGGTAAACTATTAGCATGGTTGGAGAAGAGGGAGCAAGGGGAGAGATGGGTACCCAAGCTGGCCCTCAAGGAAGGGAAACAGATCTCAAACCCACAAGACATATCAGGCGCATTAGCTGACCATTTAGAACAAATATATACCCCCTCAACTACCTACACGGCAGACGACTCCTGCCAACTGTTAGCAGATATTCAATTCAATTCAAA
Source organism: Lissotriton helveticus (assembly GCF_964261635.1). NCBI lineage: Eukaryota > Metazoa > Chordata > Amphibia > Caudata > Salamandridae > Lissotriton > Lissotriton helveticus. The sequence goes on from NC_136059.1 coordinate 782,141,973, forward strand.
AGTGCTTTATTTCGAGTATTACTCATAAAAGCAGACAAACATACATATATTAAAAAAACAATTAAATTTACACGTCATATTAGACTTAAGCACACAGTTGATATTTAAAAAACACAGTACATGAAAAAAATATCAAAAGCAGGTTTGATATAATAAAGTGCCAAATAGTAATCACAGATAAACAATTTGTAAAAATATAACATAGAATATCAGACCGATGATACGTTAAGATTAAATACATTACAATGGAATAAAAAATAGATACAAGTCTAGCAGTCACTGACCAAATAATCAATTTTTTCAGAGAATAGACTATAGCCTAGCAGTCTCTGAATTTATCATAGATTATTACAGAGAATAGACATGTAACTAACAGTTCCTATGAATGACACAAAAAAAAAAAAATTTTATCCTCTAATCGTTCTTTGTCTTATAATCCAAGCCCACCCCAGGTACTTTGCAGTAGCAATTATAATCCAGTTAGCAGATGTAGTTCTTAAAATCCGCAATGCTACCATGCTATTTTTTGTACCTAAGTTCCTGCACATTGGAGCCAACCACACTCGCCTAGGGGTGGAGTACCTTGAACAGGAGAACAGAAAATGACCAAGGGTCTCGTTACCTATCCCACAGACAGGGCAGATTGACACACCTCCTGCTTCCCACTTAGATGTTAGGTTAGATAGAGGAAGAGAGCCTACCCTCAGTTGGAAAAGCAGTTTCCTGTCCATGGGCTTTAATATGTAATCCCAGTACATTTCATAAATAGGATACAACTTGGTCTCTAAGTAGCTAGTGGTCATGGACCCACTGTTTGAACTAAGCATACTCTTATTAACAACATGTTCCCAGTAAATGCTTTTTATGGTGGACTTGGAAGGGAATGAGGTCCCAGCTGGGTCAACCCATAAAGCATTGAGTCCTATGTCGAACAAGGCAATCTTCAATGATTTAAACCATTTGATTTTGTTGTAGCAGTCACTTGTGACAACATCTTTAAACCCATTCGCATAGTGAGAGAGCTCTGGCGTGGTCCAAAGCCTACGCCAATATAAAATCGGGCGTAGTTTGGCCTTATCAGAGATTGCTCTCCTACCTAATTCATATCGTAGAGGCAATTGCGGACTGCTCTGAGGGACGCCTATCAGATTCCTATAGAATTTATTTTCAGAGGTTTGGAGCTCCTGAAGGTTTTCGTACCCCCATAATTCCGCACCATACAAGGCAGACCCTATTGCTTTTGCCTCGTAGATTATCAAAGGTGGTTTGATGGGCTTGGTGAGCGATTTCTTTTGCTCTTTGATGATTGTGCCAGCTAATTGCTTATGCCTTAGTGTAGCAATATTAAGGTGTGACCGCCACCTATTATCGTTGGAAATGTGGATCCCTAGGTAGGTAAAGGATTTTACAACCTCCAGGGTGCGACCACTCAACGAGATGTTAGGTTTAAAATTTCTGTGAGGATTGAAGGCCATGAGTTTTGTCTTGGACCCGTTTACCTCCAATCCGTGGACTACACAGAAATCATCAAATATTGCCAATGCTTTTTGCAACCCAGCTGGGGTTTTTGATAAAATTAAGGTATCATCGGCGAACATTAAAATTGGAACTTTTTCACCTGCAAGGAAGGGAGCATCCACTGCCTGAGACTGCATAGAAGAAACCACACCGTTAATAAAAAGGGTGAACAAAGTGGGTGCCATTGAACAACCCTGCCTAACCCCACGCTCAACTGGGAATTCAGCGGTGTCCTTACCATACCCACCCCAGCGAATTTTGGCATAATTGCCCTCATGCAACCGCATGATTAAGGACAACAATTCCCCGGGGACCCCAAGTGTCACAAGAACTTCCCACAGTTTTGACCTTGGAACCAGGTCGAAGGCAGCCCGCAGGTCAACAAATGCTGCATACAGGCTGCCTCCACCTAGCACCACGGTCCTCCACTGAATCAGCTGAAGACGGAAGACTTGGTCCACAGTGCTGGTTGCCCTACGAAAGCCAGCCTGAAAGGGGGATAAGATGTTATTATCCTCAACCCAATCAAGCAGCCTATTAACAATTACTCGCCCCACTATTTTTTGGACAGTGTCGATCAAACTAATTGGGCGGTAATTACTAGGCAGAGCACGATCCCCTTTCTTGTATATCGGGATGATAACAGCACCCCTCCATGTTACAGGAATATCTGCACCTCTGGCAATGTGATTAATTAACAGATGGATATATTTAGACCACCTTGCAGTATCGTTTAAAAAAACGTCTGCGGGTACATCGTCGATGCCAGGGGCACGACCATGATGCACAGTTTTAAGTGCCATCAATATTTCGTGCTGCGTGAAGGTGTCAGCTTCTGTCATGGAAAAGGGTTGACATGCGCTATCCGTAGACAGGTCACTCGAAGCATATTGTTCCCTAAAAAATTTAACCCAGGCATCCTGGGGGACATTATTTGTGGTGGCGTCTTCAATCCTGTCATGACCCCATTTGACTATATGCCAAAATAACCTGGAGTGACCTTGATCACTGGCACTCTGTAACAAATTCCAGTGGGCTTCGTCCCAATCTTTTTTTGCCTTAACTATGGAAGATTTATATTGTATCCTAGCTGTCCAGATAGCCTCCTTGTTTTTATTCTTAATCGCGGCCCATAAGCGGGCCCTGGCCCCCTTGCAGTCTTGATTATACCATTTGGCTGGCCTATGATTCCCAGGCTTTTTATTGTTGGTCGGTTTTAAGAAATGGCGTTTTATTTCTTTGAAAAGGTCATTGTGGACCTTGGTAACCGTGTTTTGGGTGGGGGGTAACCCAACCACACCCTCAAGGGCCACTGTGGCCTTATCAGTTGCCATATTTATTTTTTCCAAAACCAGCGGGTCAGTTTTAACACTGGTCCACCTCAGCCTGCGCATATCATTGGTGGGTATAGTCAATGGCGGAAGAGGTTCAGCACAAGTACTTAAAACGGCATCAGACAGCCACCAATTATGAAGGACACATAAAGGGTTATGATCGCTCTCTAACCTTTCCAACACAACCATGTCAATGACCTTTGGCCATAAGGACATACTACATATAACGTAGTCAATACGGCTCTTATTTCTTCCATTATTAAAGGTCATGGCTGGTACTCTGTCAGACTTTGTCCGACCGTTCAAGGCCCTTAACCCATGTTCAAGACACATAGCGTTTAGGCCAAGAATATCCTCAGTCCAGCGTGTTATTGGAACTGTAGTGAGAGCGGGAATGTCCCATAACGTGTCTTCTTCCATGCCCAGTTGTACTTCACCAATGTCTAGAGGTTCAAAAGTGCGATTTAGGTCGCCAGCTATTAATATATTATTCCCTGATGAGTGAGTTTCTAATAAATTGTACAAAGACAAAAGGACCTCAGATTTTCGTGCATTTCCCCCTCTGGCATATATATTATAGATGTCCATGGAGGTAGATGAGTTACCCTTTAATCGAATGAGCTGAATATCTTTTTGGTGAAGCTCAATGTTTCTCACATCAACCATGAGTGCCTGGCGCACCCATACAGTAAGTCCCCCCATCGGTCGCCCTTTTGGACCCTTAGTGGCCGGAAGGTAAAAATTCAAGTAACCAAGCGCAAATACGGGGTCTACAGCCCAAGTTTCTTGGAAAATGCAGACATCGTATTGGCTAACAAAACCAGACCATACACCGCAATCCATTTTGGAACAAAGCCCCGCAATGTTCCAGGACAGTAAATTCCCAGTGGCGTTTGCTATTGTAGAACAAGTGCAATGAGCCGACCCTGTTAACAGTAGATCAACATTACCAATTTCATTAGTATTTACAATAGCTGCACCAGCACTGGGTACAATAGTATCTGTTACATCTTGTAAAAGTATAGGACAACTCAAAACCACTGTGGGACTTGCAGCCGTGGGAACTTGCAACAAGGTGGTAGAAGTGGATGGTAGTCAATCACAAGCGTCTAGGTTGGAAAGTGCAGCAAATCTATTTTCCACTCCTAGACCCCACTCAGGACCCCACTCAGCAAGATCAGAATTCTTGCTGCCCCTCTTGGTTACAACGTTCCATTTTGTTCTTAGAGTGCTGCAATTAGGACCTCTACCTTTCCTGGGATAAAAAAAATCTAAAGTCAGAGGGACAATAGGGGTAAATCTTTTCTGAGGCGGGTGGAGATTGGGCAAAATATTTGGCAGGACCTCGGGGTCAGAGAAGTTAAGTACAACACAATCCCCCTTGAATTTTTTTGCCCTGTTCCCAATCCACTCGACCCTTCTTGCATTCACCAGTTCTTCCGCTAATTGCTCCTTGCCCCAGGGTGTTATGGCCATGTTATTGGTTAGCCATGATAACGATTTATTTAATAATGACGCAGTTGACTCAGCATCACCGGGGGCTAATTTAGGTACATTTGCAAGAACAAGAACTAGTGGTGAGGCTTCAACGACGAGCTCTGATGATCCTTTCATGGTATTTGGTTCCCCATGAGGTAAAGCAGATGGTACATCTCCGGGGGGCCCATCAGGTGGATTTGCCATTAAAGGCAACGGGGGATTTGGTGCAACAACAGGAGTCGGTCCATTGGAGTGGTTAGATTGAATTTCACTCATCAAAGGCTGGACACATGTTGTGATGACTTCTGGTAGTTTTCTCACCTCCCCCAGAGTTTTTCCCAATAGACCTTCCAGTTTGCATACCTCAGCAGTTAATTTATCGATTTTACTAATCAGGGGTTTAACCATCCCTTTGATTTTTGTATCCATCATACAACAAAGCTTTTGTAATAAATCGTCGGAAAGAGTCACATAAGTATCCCCAGTCAATTCCTCCTCCTCATCATCAGTAGATTTCCTTGGTGGCGACGCAACTTTGTTTTTAGATGACCTTAGGCCACCTCTCTTTTGAATGGCTTTCCTTTTCCCCCCAGAAACCCTAGGTGCGGGGATGGGGGGAGCGGTAGAAATAGTAGACTCGCTATTTACGGAAAGCACATTCGGTGCGTCAGTATCACTATTTTCTGCAATATTAGCTACAATGCCACTGGGCTGGATGCAATTTGAATCCTGGAGGGAGGCATGTGCCCCACCCAGGAGGCTATTATTTAGCAAGGTGAATGAGTCCTCATTCTCAATATCTACCAGTGGTGATTGTAAGGGTGATTCTAATCCCAGTGAGGTCCTTCTGTCGGTATTAATTTTTGTCACGACTTGTACAAGATAGTTCTCCATAGTATTAGAGACTGTGGGTTGCTTTTTTGCAGGCATTTGGCAGCAGAAATGCACTTGAGACAAAAATGTAAGGACACAAGTAATGGGGTTAAAAGTTACCTGGAGCTTGGTGAGCCTAATCTGCCTTATGCGATGACAACAAGCAAAAACTAGAAGCAAGGTCTCTGGCCCAACCCAACCGTGGCCAACCTCGGACGGCCTCAGACGGCCCGCCCTTTGTCCGGGCTTCGTCCGGGCGTCCCGCTCGCGTCCCGCGAAGCGGGTGTCTCCGGCGCTTTTGTGCGCCTCCTGGCGCCCTGGCGTCGGTGGAAAGCGCGCCGCCGCGTAGGCTGCCGGGAATTGAAGTCCCGGAGCGGCGGCGCGTGTAGATTGTATGCAGATGACTCTCGGCGGTGGCGGCTTCTCACCAGGTGACCCGCGACCCCAAGGAAATGCTCCTCGCTATGGCAGCGTTACAGCGTCAGCAGCAGGTAGGTTTTCAGCGTCTCCCCCGCTCCGCCGGTGTCTCCGGCGCTTTTGTGCGCCTCCTGGCGCCCTGGCGTCGGTGGAAAGCGCGCCGCCGCGTAGGCTGCCGGGAATTGAAGTCCCGGAGCGGCGGCGCGTGTAGATTGTATGCAGATGACTCTCGGCGGTGGCGGCTTCTCACCAGGTGACCCGCGACCCCAAGGAAATGCTCCTCGCTATGGCAGCGTTACAGCGTCAGCAGCAGGTAGGTTTTCAGCGTCTCCCCCGCTCCGCCGGTGTCTCCGGCGCTTTTGTGCGCCTCCTGGCGCCCTGGCGTTGGTGGAAAGCGCGCCGCCGTGTAGGCTGCCGGGAATTGAAGTCCCGGAGCGGCGGCGCGTGTAGATTGTATGCAGATGACTCTCGGCGGTGGCGGCTTCTCACCAGGTGACCCGCGACCCCAAGGAAATGCTCCTCGCTATGGCAGCGTTACAGCGTCAGCAGCAGGTAGGTTTTCAGCGTCTCCCAGAGACTGACAGAGACTCTCTAGACAAGGAGCTCACAGATGATGAAATTCGGAAGGCCATTAACAGTATTCAGTCAGGGAAGGTGATGGGACCAAATGGGATACCTATAGAATTTCTGGAAACGGTCACCTCCCAAACCGCACCTCACCTGTGGGCCATGTATGACGAAAGTTACGATAGGGGGACTCTGCCAGCAGACCGAGGACTGCGGCTCTTACCGTCCGATTTCCTTAATCAACGTCGAAGCGGAAATCCTCGCGAAATTGCTGGCCTCACGTTTGGTCCCCGTATTTCCATCATTAGTCCACCCGACCAATCTGGCTTAATGCTAGGAAGGAATACGGCACTAAATATCCGACATCTTCACAATGTCCTTGCGTGCCAAAAATATATAGAGGAAGCCGCAGTGGTACTATCCCTTGACGCCTCAATGGCGTTCAACTCTATCGAATGGCCATATCTGTTTGAAGTCCTGAAACGTCTTGGCTTTGGCCCTAAATTCCTGGGCTGGGTAAAGCTGTTGTACATGGATCTGTGGGGCCAAGTGCGGGTCACTAACCATACGTCACGAATATTTCAACTGAAGAGAGGCACTAGACAGGGTTGTCCCCTGTCCCCCCTAATTTCCTCCCTCATGCAGGAACCAAAAGCTTCCTGGGTGACAAGTGATGTAATCCTGAGAGGGTTGAAGTGGGCGGAGGGACATGATGACAGAATATCAATGTATGCCGACGATGTACTGTTATATCTCGCCTCCCCATATAAGTTCATACACAGAGTTTTAAATATATTTCCGAACTTTGGGAAATACTCTGGGTATGCGATCAACTGGAGCAAGTCGGTACTATTTGTCCTTCGAGGCCCGCTTCCCCGACTTCCCCCGGGCTCCAAAGTAGAAGTGGCCCTTGAGAGCTTTCGGTACCTCAGTGTCTTCATAACTCCGGACCTCCAACTTTTCTATGATCGAAACCTAGCAGGCTCCAAACACTGGAGATCCTTGCCCCTTTCTCTAATAGGCTGGAAAGCCTTATTTATTTATAACTTTTTTTATAGCGCAAACAAGATCCCTAGGGATAACAGAGCGCTTTACAATATGATTGTAGGAGGGACAAAAACAATATCTGTAACAATATCCATAAGAGTAAGGGAGAGAAAAAAAACAACAAAAAAAAGAAACATTGCAAAATACAACTAGGCGGGTAATACAATAAAACAAGCGAAGGCGGGTAACAAGGGTGAAACACAGTGCTCAAGGGGGAGATGTATCAAAAGTAAGAAAAAAAGTCAGCAGGTGCAATGTCAACAGGCCTGTGAGAAAACCCTATTTGGGTATGAATTTGTTCATTAGGAATCTTTTGGCTTCCACTTTGAAAGCTGTCAATGAGGAAATACTGTGAACTTCCGGTGGAGAGAGTTCCAAATCTTAGGGGCAGCTCCGGAGAAAGCTCGGTGGCAACTTCTCTTTTTCTTAAGGATACGCGGTTTCAGCAGGAGGAAAGAGGCACTTCTTGAAGCTCTTACGCCACAGGATAATATAAGTTTCTTTACAAGGTACGTAAGAGTATTTAGGTGAAGGGCTTTGTGTGTGAGAACAGCAATCTTTAATTGAATTCGTGCTTCGAAGGGCAGCCAATTAAGGGATTTTAGGACTGGGGATATATGATCTTTTCGCTTGGTATCCGTAACCAGTCTAGCCGCTGAGTTAAGTGCTGCCCTTAGTGGAGCCAGAGCGTATTTGGGAAGGCCACAGAGGGTAGCACTGCCATAGTTTAGCCTCGGCAAGACAAGCGCTTGAACCACTTGCTTAAAATCATTTGGAGGAAGGAAAGGTTTGATATTTCTTAGAGATCTCAATAAGTGGTTGGCTCCTTTGCATACATTGCTGATGTGACTTTCATGTTCAGGTGCTTGTCCATGGTGAAACCGAGAGACTTGGCTGTGTCTACGATAAGAGGCGTACAGTTGAAGCCAGTGAGGTGGCTCAACCAGAGATCTTGCTTGGGGATGAGATTTGGGGGGGAGATGAGCAAGAATTCAGTTTTAGGGGTGTTGAGGAGTAGATGATTCACCGTTAACCAGTTTTGAGTAAACATTAGGGTAGTGTTGAGTGAGATGATGTTTTCCGAGGATGAGATTTTCAGATATAATTACGTGCCATCCGCATACATGTGGAAGAGAATGTTCATGGAATTTAGAGAATGAGCAAGAGGTTCCAGGAAAAGATTGAAGAGGATAGGAGATAGAGCGGATCTTTGGGGGACCCCCAGGAGTACGGGAGAGGGCTTACTCTAAATCCTTCAAAATTGTCTAAATAAGGTCCCAGATGCCTATTTCATGAGTTTGGAGAGTGAGGTCAGGACACTATTGTGGAATGGCAGATCCCCTCGTATAGCGAAGCGCAAGCTGACTAAGGGATGGTATGATGGAGGAATTGCCCTCCCGGATGTAAAACTCTATTACTGGGCCTTGAAGTTAATGGTGGTAAACCACTGGGTATACCACTCCCCATTTGATCCGGCCTACATGCTGGACAAATACCAAATGGGCAGAGAGGGATACATGGGGGCGCTATACACGAAAGCCCGGAGAGGAAGGTACATCGGCCCGACAGCCCATACAGTAGCGATATGGCACCAGGCGACCAACCGCCTTGGATGGTCGAATGTGATGACCGAAGCCACACCATTATGGTTCACCCAACAACTTGGACTACTATGTAATCAGCCTGAGTGGGGCAATGTCGGAATTTCAACTATAGGGAACCTGCTGAAAAAGGGCACAATCCTCAAATTTGGGGAATTGAGGGAGAAATATGAACTGGCTCAAGGGGAGATCTTTATATACCTTCACATTCGACATGCCCTCACCACGGCTCTCACAGACATGAATGAAATACCAGATTTGTCCCCCTTGGAGGGTCAGCTGTTGGAAAGCCATATCACTAACGTACACAAAATTGTGCAACAACCTACCAGACCCGTTCCACATACTCTGAGAGAGATGGCAGACAGACATAGGGCCCATTAATAATGAGGACTGGCTAGCGGCACTAATGTCCCAGAGGGAGGTGGGCATCACTCTTCAGTTCCAATTAATCCAACTTAAAATCTTACACAGATCCTATCTCGCAGGGGTTATACTAGCAAAAATAGGTTCGAGATCTTACACACTATGCCTTTTTGGCTGTCATCAAGAAGCAACCTTTTTTCATATTATTTGGTACTGTCCAATTGTACGACCTATTTGGGATGGGGCTACGGAACATATCCAAGAGGCACTAGGGAAGGTACTAACCCTTACACCACAACTTGGTCTTCTTAATATATGGGAAGAGACTGACCTCGCGGAAGTGGAACAACAACTAACCACGTTGGGTTACACCTTAGTGAAGCAGGAGGTCGTGAAACAGTGGGGTGTGGCTGACAAACCTCACCGAATGTGGGCAAAGGAATCTGACAAGTGCATGATCACTGAGAAGGAGGTGTTTAAGTCAAGAGGGTGTCCCAAGAAATGGGACAAAAAAATGGGGAAGTGGAATGTGTATCGGGGTGACTTTTTCTGGAGGTACCGTGGCTGAATCTGATATACTCTCCTTAATGGTTTAATATACTATGTAGGCAGCCGAAATGTTGACCAATTAATATATGTGACTTTAAATGTTTTGAAATCAATAAAAATATATTTAAAAAAAGAGCTTGCACAGAAAGAGGAGCTCTCTGTGTGTGTGTGGTCTGCTGAGGAAGACTGTTGCTGGAGCCTGGTGCCATGGGCAGTTGGAAGGAAGAACCCCCTGACTGTCCTAGGACCCTGGATTGCGCAAAAAGGGGAGTCCAGGACCAGTGATCAGAAGCCTGGGCCTCTGAGACAGGAGAAGAGAGGCCCAGGAGGAGAGCCAGGTGAAATCCTGGCGCAGGGAGCCAGTAAAGACAGCTCTCTGCTGAGTTCACCCTCCTTGAGACCAGGAGGGCAAAAGAAAGTGCTCCCAGTGGCTGGGGCGCACCACTGGGAGTAAGAAGAGGCGAAGATTGTGAAAATTGGTCGCCTGGGGGCCGAGATATGCCCCCAGAAGGACCGATGACAACGCATGTGGGGCTCCGCCGCCGGTCCTAGATGTGCCCCCGGGGTGGGTCAGGTCCTGGGGGCTTCCGCCACAAGAAGAGAAAGTAGGTGAGCGCCGAAGCACACCCCATGAAGGTATCCCGAAGAGGGGACCAGGAGCCCACCCTGGCCCCCTGGAGACCCAGGAGTGAGAGGAGCGCCGTTGCGCTCCCCTCGAAGAGGGACCTGGGACCCGGGCGCCGAAGCCAGGGAGCGCCGTTGCGCTCCCGTGAAGACCTTCCTAGTGGGGGCCCAGGATCCCACCTCTGGGCCCAGGTGTGCCCCCGCGAAGGAGTGGTAGTGCGGCCACACTCCTCCGCAGCAGGAGGGAGCTGGGGGAGTGCATTGCACTCCCCGAGGTCCGGCCGGACTGGCAGGAGTCTCCTTTTCTGCCCGCAGGAGCAGGAAGACCAGAACAGATAAGGTGGGCTCCCCAAGTGGCTCTCCAGCGAGCCTGCAGTGCGGGGTTCCCGGGTGGGACCGGGACCCCGAAGAGCAAGGCAGCAGGAGCTGCAATTACCAGATGACAAGGGGGTCCGGGTAGGACTGGGCCCCCAGAGAGGATCCGACTCTGCGGGAGGCTGCCAGCAGTGCATCGCGATTCAGAAAAGGGGGTGGTGATGGACAGAGCATCTGAGTTAAACAGAACACTCATACCCAGTCAAAAGATCAGGGCTTGATCCATCACCGTTTTTTAGCTCACTGCACCATCCGAGTTCAGAACCTGGCTACATGCAAATTAGTCTGTCCCTGGCAGAGTGCATCATGGGAACAGGGTAGACCAAACTACCAAGCCAATTCTTTACTGGAAAGGAAACAAGCTTCCGGGGACCGGTTTCTGGCATTGCAGCCGTCTTCGGCCCGGCTTGCTTGAATCCTGATGGTGCAGTGAGCAAGGGACTCACATCTGAGCATACCCTGCCACTCCTATAGTGGCCAAAACGATTCAGAAAAGGGGGTGGTGATGGACAGAGCATCTGAGTTAAACAGAACACTCTTACCCAGTCAAAAGATCAGGGCTTGATCCATCACCGTTTTTTAGCTCACTGCACCATCCCAGTTCAGAACCTGGCTACATGCAAATTAGTCTGTCCCTGGCCCAGTGCATCATGGGAACAGGGCAGAGCAAACTACCAAGCCAATTCTTTACTGGAAAGGAAACAAGCTTCCGGGGACCGGTTTCTGGCATTGCAGCCGCCTTCAGCCCGGCTTGCTTGAATCCTGATGGTGCAGTGAGCAAGGGACTCACATCTGAGCATACCCTGCCACTCCTATAGTGGCCAAAACGATTCAGAAAAGGGGGTGGTGATGGACAGAGCATCTGAGTTAAACAGAACACTCATACCCAGTCAAAAGATCAGGGCTTGATCCATCACCGTTTTTTAGCTCACTGCACCATCCCAGTTCAGAACCTGTCTACATGCAAATTAGTCTGTCCCTGGCCCAGTGCATCATGGGAACAGGGCAGACCAAACTACCAAGCCAATTCTTTACTGGAAAGGAAACAAGCTTCCGGGGACCGGTTTCTTGCATTGCAGCCGTCTTCGGCCCGGCTTGCTTGAATCCTGATGGTGCAGTGAGCAAGGGACTCACATCTGAGCATACCCTGCCACTCCTATAGTGGCCAAAACGATTCAGAAAAGGGGGTGGTGATGGACAGAGCATCTGAGTTAAACAGAACACTCATACCCAGTCAAAAGATCAGGGCTTGATCCATCACCGTTTTTTAGCTCACTGCACCATCCCAGTTCAGAACCTGGCTACATGCAAATTAGTCTGTCCCTGGCCCAGTGCATCATGGGAACAGGGCAGAGCAAACTACCAAGCCAATTCTTTACTGGAAAGGAAACAAGCTTCCGGGGACCGGTTTCTGGCATTGCAGCCGTCTTCAGCCCGGCTTGCTTGAATCCTGATGGTGCAGTGAGCAAGGGACTCACATCTGAGCATACCCTGCCACTCCTATAGTGGCCAAAACGATTCAGAAAAGGGGGTGGTGATGGACAGAGCATCTGAGTTAAACAGAACACTCATACCCAGTCAAAAGATCAGGGCTTGATCCATCACCGTTTTTTAGCTCACTGCACCATCCCAGTTCAGAACCTGGCTACATGCAAATTAGTCTGTCCCTGGCCCAGTGCATCATGGGAACAGGGCAGACCAAACTACCAAGCCAATTCTTTACTGGAAAGGAAACAAGCTTCCGGGGACCGGTTTCTTGCATTGCAGCCGTCTTCGGCCCGGCTTGCTTGAATCCTGATGGTGCAGTGAGCAAGGGACTCACATCTGAGCATACCCTGCCACTCCTATAGTGGCCAAAACGATTCAGAAAAGGGGGTGGTGATGGACAGAGCATCTGAGTTAAACAGAACACTCATACCCAGTCAAAAGATCAGGGCTTGATCCATCACCGTTTTTTAGCTCACTGCACCATCCCAGTTCAGAACCTGGCTACATGCAAATTAGTCTGTCCCTGGCCCAGTGCATCATGGGAACAGGGCAGACCAAACTACCAAGCCAATTCTTTACTGGAAAGGAAACAAGCTTCCAGGGACCGGTTTCTGGCATTGCAGCCGTCTTCGGCCCGGCTTGCTTGAATCCTGATGGTGCAGTGAGCAAGGGACTCACATCTGAGCATACCCTGCCACTCCTATAGTGGCCAAAACGATTCAGAAAAGGGGGTGGTGATGGACACAGCATCTGAGCAGTGCATCGCGGCTCTCCCCGGAGCAGCAGGAGAGCTGCAGCTATAATATGCAAGAAGACAGGATGAAAGCGCCCCATAATGCCCTGCAATGCTCGTGAAGGGCTTCAGGGAAAAAGGGCCAGTTGTGGGCACGTGGTGGCCCCAGGAGGATGGGTTCACTGCCAAATGTGTGCCGAGGAGCTGCAGGAGCAACGCAGACTCCCCCAGTACAAAGAGAAGTCCCTCCCTTAGCTTCTGGGGGAGTTAAAAGAAATAACCCCTCAAGGGCTCAGCCAGCAGTCATCAGCATTCTGAAGCTGGAACTTTTGTTCTACAGCTGGGGGTGTGTTAGGGACTGCACCAAGGTATGAAGGGTTGAAGTGGGGAGGTCTGAAAAAGGGCATCCCCTGAAGGTGCAGGGGCGCAATTGCAAGAGAAGTGCATTTACCAATTTTATTTGTATTTGAGGGACTGAAAGTCACATGTGTAATGTGAAGTACATGTGTAAAGTGGAATCATAAGCACGGTGGGATAATGTTGCTGGGTGTGCCTGCTAGGGTCTCTGGCTGTATATGGGTAATCCTGTGATTATAACGGTGATGCCTTTTATGGGCTTTAAATGCAATGCATTATAACTGTTATCAGCTATGATGAGTACTGTCATTATAAGTGATGCCCAAACATGTATTCTTGCTACTGAGTTAGGTGAAGAACAACCCAGACTGTTAGCCACTCAGATGTAGATGTGTATACTGTATGGTCAGTATGAGGTGCTCAGTCAGGGTATTGTGTCACCAGGTCAGGTGTGCCCGTTTCAAATGCTTGTTGAGATAATAGGGTGGGACGCCACTAAGATTGTGCCAGTGGGCAAGGCCCTCACTCCAGGTTATGCTCAACCCACTGCATTGGGGGGCAAGATGATTTGCATACATAGTAGTGGTGGTACTAGACCCCACCCCTTCTGCGGGAGGGATGGAAATGTTATGCAGTGTCACAAAGTAATTCCAACGGCTTATGTATAATTGTAAATTGGTGCATAGTATTGAGTAGTGTGTGTGTTTAATAAATGCACTCTTCCTTTTATAAAGCAAAGTAGAGACTGGACAATCAATTATTGAGTGTTATTTCTGCGTACTGGTAAATGGCGATTACTAGCCCACATCATCTCCCTTGAGTAAGCCTTAGACTGCTCTACAAAGATACCCAAAGAGTCAAGCACTACAATGGGGTGTTTGCTTCCCAGTGAAAGACAAATGTAGTCATGTTATTTGTGTAGGCCTCACAGATACTGCCTCGGTTTCCAAACAGTATTTTATTCATGAATCATTATTTCATTGTTTGTATCAAAAGAGAGTTAAAAAGCATTCATTGTATCCATAACTTTTTTCATATTTCTTTTACATGAATATTCCACAATTTCATTTTTTTAAATCAACATGAGTCTTGTCATTCATGAGAATTTCAAAAACCCCTACAATGTAACCATACTTTCATACTAGCCTCTCACATCCAAATACATGCTCATTCCTACCACAAATCATATCCTACCCTCCCAAGATCGCATACACTATATGGTCACCCAAAAGACAGATGTGTTACAGTCTTCGTGACAGTATTGTGGGCCAGGTATTTGATAAACAGGTCAACGCACATTTCGGTGAGTATTGACAATTTTTTGACCACCTTCTTTAGGACCACCAATGCAACAGAATTAAGCTGAGCGGTTGGGGTATAACATCTAGATGAAAGACAGATGTTATTGAAAGCTAGGGAATGAATTGTACATGGCGATAATATCCGTCAGATCTCAATTGCTCTCGCCCGATAGGACAGAACACGAGTCTCCACACTATGCTAGTACTGATTCAGTCCATACATATCTGTACTAGTATACATCGGCAATGTCATTAAGAGTCTGCGGAAACCCACGGGCGGACTGTGTAGTACATCAATGGTACCTGTATAGTGCCCTTCTTCTACCACACTTGATTTTAAGTTGTGTGCTATAGTCAATTGGTCCGCAATTTAGAGTACAAGCTTCTCCGGTTTGGGGTAAATAAGAAACCAGCCTATTTTGGCAATGGCGTGTCGGCGGGTGTAGAGTTCCCTTCCCTCCATGAGCTTGCGTCCTCACGGAGGGAAGTTAATTCCACACCTGCCGACACGCCATTGCCAAAATAGGCCCATTATGCTGCTTGGCCAGGCCATTCACCTGCCTGGCCTGTCAGTGAAGACCAAAAAATGGAATGATACGTGGTGGTATATTCTTGTTTTTGTGCCTCCTTGAGCAGAGCCTGTGAAATTTCACCAGGTCGTGAAAGTAACACCAGAAAACATCCTGGAAAAACATTGCCAGAAACGTCAACATCACATGTCCACTAATTCCAGGGTCTCAGATACTCCAATGATGCCTACCAGTTACTGCTGCTTCTGTCTTCTAGGTTAACTATCATTTGAGGAATGTGCGATATTTCTGGCCCGCATCCAGTGCTATTATTGATACAGTTCAGTTCTGGCTCTTCTTCTGCCATTTGACAATCCGTCACATGTGACTTTGTCTGGAACTATGCAAGTTCAGCTTGTATAGTTTTGACCTTAGTTGTCGTTGCAGCCTTATTGTCCTTAACCTCACCTATACATGATTTAATCATGGCCAATTTTACCATCATGTGCTCAGTGTGACTTCCACCATACCCAGCTCAGACCTTGTCTTTACCGCCGTTTCCGGCTTGCCCCCAACTCCGCCTCAGAAAACACAATTGCTCATGGGCTTTCACTAGTGGTTTTGGAGGCATGTGCACAGATTTGTCCTCTCACTGAGTTCAATAACAAACCTATTGTCTGAGACTGAGCACTCCATCACCTTTCAGTGCTATCACGAGGGACCAGCTGTGGTATACTGCATTGGGTGTGAAGCATTTGCTGGTCCGTTGTCACTGGAGATTGGCACAGGACCAGAAACAAAGGTAGTGGGGATTGGCTCCTGCCATCAGAACCTTAAGGTCATCAAGGTTCCATGGCAGCCCCTCTGAGGTGACTGTACTATGTAGTGACAGTTGCTTGATAGTGGCTGAGATGTGATAATATGCTTAACATCACCTCTTACTCATGTGCGGCGTTTCTTCATAATAAGTCAATTTCACACCAGCCTAAGTTGGGAGAGAAAGACTGCAGTAAGTTAGCAGAGCACGGCTATTCCTGAAACCGTCGCTGACATGCAGGGCATCCGTGTCATCCTCGAATTCAGCAGTAATAACCACCTGTCGGATGCTCATTTCCCAGCCACACTACCCGGCCCACTGTGGTGGGTCCAGTCTCCATGTTTGCAGAATGGCAACCTCTGTGGCACGGACACGTCTCTGGTGAGTGACTTCTCCCGCATTCAGGATCAGAGTTGCATGCCGCCCCAGGTCATGGTATGGCACACTTTCCCTGCAATTTGGCCAGATCACTTCGAAGAGCGGCCTTCTTCAGGGATGCCATGTCTCTACCTTCCGCACAAAACATTTCCAAGTGCTCGTGAACTGTTATGAAGCGTTTTGTGCAGGTTGTTTAAACAAGGCCTGGGTTATTTATCATGAATAGTAGTGTATTGTCTTTAGTCTGCTGCCTTAAACTTGTAACATACTTATCCTGAAATCTTGATTCACCATGTTCAAAACTGGCAAGTACTTACCACCAGCCTGGTGATTACCTATATTTGCGCGCTAAGAGAAACCACAGAGATGAGCCGGCTACAACTCCACCAGGGTGAAAATATTGCGTGAGCGAGTGATTAAAATCAGTCCCTGGTGAGGAAATTGATTTTTAAGAATCTTCTTTATGTTTTTAGTTTCCACTTCTTGTCTTTCTTTGTGTCCTTTAAGAGCAAGCAGGAGACTGTGGAGAGACCAAACGTGAGACATTAGCTCAAACCTGTGCAGTCAATAGAAAGACTCAAAGGATGTCTGATGTGAATTCTTCTATAATCAGAATTTTTGTGACTAAGTGTCATGATGTATTGATTTGTCACTCCGAACAAATACATGCATCACAACAAAGAAATTATTAGCCATCAAAAACAATATACATTAAACAGCATACGTCCTATTTCTGCCCACGGTCTACATTGGATTTTGTGTATTTACATAAATGTACTAATAAAAAGAATAGCATGGTAGCAGTTTTATTGGTGTTGTGTTTCACTCTTTACGCTACAAGAATTCTAATCAAACACAATTGAAACCCTCTTAAAATTTTCTGTCTTGATTTTTTTGTAGGCTTTGTGGATTTGAACCCTTTTATGATGAACGGGGAGATCAATATATGTTCAAGAGAATTTTGAACTGTGATTATGATTTTGTGTCCCCTTGGTGGGATGATGTGTCTCTGAATGCCAAGGATCTGGTGAGTACAGCATACTGGTAATATTCCACATACAGTATAGTATTCTTTTGAGAGTCTGCTGTTCTCTACTGCTCTGGTATCAAGAACTGGAAAGCACAATTGTTACATTTTAATATTTTTCTCGGATATCCTCATAATATTCTGACATCTCAATATAATCCTGATTTACATACCTTGATTCCATGCTTCCACTACCTTCCATAGACTGTACCTTCCTTGACTGTACTTTGACTATCCCTTCCATGGTTCAAGAATACCCATAAAACATCCTATCACTTATTCCCTCATAATAGGGAAGCTGTATGTAGTTTTAACATCACCTGTTTTCGTTCGTCGATGTCTGTTCAAGATAGTTACTGTGTTAGATGAAATATGTTATTTCAGTTCTTCGAATATTGGATGAATGCTGGGACTCCCCACACCATACTTTTTCACTTCAGAAACTTGTGATAAGGTTGTTTGCCACTAACTCATATCTGTAATATTACCACTTCACTTCCGCAAGCATACGGACCCGAACCACCTATTCCATGATCACCAGTCAGGATTCAAGACTAACAGTGGCACAGAATCCACAATAGCCATCATCAGAGACGCTCTCCTCCTCTCCAATAATGAAGACTAACAAATAGGCTTAATATTTAATAACCTTTCCCATGCAGATGACATATTGGGCCACGGAATACTGCAGGATAGGTTGATGAACTTGGCAAGCATGTCTAGTACTGCCTGGGCTTGTATTCAAATTATTTCTTTTCAGCCCTAATCTGAAAAATAAAGTTGGCTCAGGGGAATCATCTTCATGAGTGGTGCCTACATCAGGTATCACCTCTCTGTTGATTTGTCCTCACAATCCATGTGCGCCCAGTGGATCAGCACCTCAAGCAATATGAGGTGAATTTGCAAATGTACTTCAGTGGTACCTGTAAGAAAATCCCTTTTTTCTGCATTGTCACTCTAATTTTTTTGCTGTCTGGTGTTGCTGGATTTTGAACTCTGCAAACTGGAGTACTGCTGTCCAATACCCAATGTATGCACTCTGACCTTTTAAACATTGTAACATTGCCTAATCCCTAATTGACATGATTAACTTTTCAGTAAGGTTATTTAATGCAAGAAAACCTACAGGCAAACCTGTCAAAGAACCCTTTTTGACAGGAAGAAACCCTACTTTGAAATATTAAGTATGTCACTACTAATTAGGCCATGTAGCACACACAACCGGATGCCTGGTGTTTAAAAGTGAAATAAGTAAGAAGTGATGATTGCCATGTTCTAGTAACTAGCCCCCAAAAGCTATTTTCAATGTATACGACTGTGGCTTGTTCCACAAGCTAAATTAAAGTTAAAATGCTAATTCTGTAACTTTGGTTTGGGATAAGATACAGATTTCAGTTGACTACTGTTTTTAATATTTCTTCTTTTCGTAATTTTTATTAAGAAAAATGTATAATGAATACAAAAACATAGAGTTATCATTTGGCATTTTAAGTTCACAAAAGTCTATTATCATACGAGTTACCATAAGGAACACATAGAAGAAGAATTATATAAAGAATCGTACATGAAATGTAGAAAATACTGTGAAAGAGAATAGTATACGGTAAAATAAATGAATAAATACATACATTTCATTACATAAGGACAGTAGAGTAATTATAGCATGAGATTTAGAATGTAATAATTTGATCCATAAAACAGAAGATGGAAAGGGTGAGATGAATATTAAAAGATATGTGGGCAGCTGCTAGAGAGTCATATATAAACACATATATAAGTGTAAGCATAAATATATAGATAAATGCAAAGATATATGTATAAATAAAGATAAAGATGAATATAAATAAATAAATATATAGATATGTAGACTCGTTGCCAAATGTGAAGGAATGAAGCATGAGGAAAGATGTAAGAAGGGATGGGAAGTGTTTAGGGTTCCTGAAGAAAGGGAGTTGAAACTTGTTGGAAAATTTCCTCCTGATCTTAAAGTCTATATGATATGTTCATGGGATGCCGTTTGAATCATCGCTACCAACCATTCTTCATTCGAAGGAGGATTAGGCGATTGTCAATGTCTTAAAATACACATTTTAGCTGTGGAAAGTGTAGTGAAGAAGACGACGTTGCGGACGTGTAATGGCAGGAAGAATTTTAAAATCATGTAAGAAAGTAAGAGAAAGGAGAAGGGGAAGAGAAAGGGAGGGGATAATTCCCTGCAATGTGACTCCTATACAAGTCCAGAAAGACAGCATTGAAGGACATTCACGAAGTAAATGGAGGAGATCACAATTGATTTCAGAGCACCTCAGGCATTTAGAGTGCAACAATAATCCAGCTTTGTGTAATTTCAGAGGTGTCCAATACCAATTATGTAGAATTTTAAAGAGACAGAATTTCAAGCGAACTTCTGGAGTGACTTTGTCAAGTGCTTCCAAAATATAATATTTTCAATAGTAGCGTGTAGACGTTCCTGCCATTTTATTTGTAAAGCCTTGGCAAGTGGTTGTGAAAATAAGTGATGAGTTAAAACACCATACAAGCCTGACATCACTCCTTTGTGTCATCCTCCCGTAAAGAGAAAATCTAATATTGGTGAGGAGCTTAATATCCATTGAAGAAAACCAAAACACTGTCTTAAACAGTGTTGGAGTTGTGAATATTGTGAGGTTTGGAGTGATGGGAGACCAAACTCTTCACGAAGCAGGTCAAAGGATTTCAGCTCTCCATTGGAAATGATCTGATCAAGTGTTTGGATGCCACATGATATCCAGCTAGACCAGTGAAGCGCTTTACTATTTATGTGAATACTTTCATTATTCCAAAGTGGAGCTTTGTAGTGTAAACAGTAAGAAATTTGTATGAAGCGATGTGCTCTATGCCATGTTTGGTATGTAGCTTGCATCAGCGGGTGTGGAGGGGAAGAACGTGGATGTCGAGTACTTTAAAGAAAGTGAAGGCCATCATGCTGATTAATAAGAGAATATTCTATTAGAACACACTGTGGAGGATTGGTCATGTCTGGAAGTAAATAAGCTAAGTGCAAGAGATGCAAAGCTAAGGAGTAATGTTCCAGAGAAGGCAAACCCAAACCACCATAAGAAACGGCGAGCCAGTAATTTAACAGCAGCTAATCAAGGACGCATAGAACCCCAAACAAAAGACCCAAAACGAGCATCCACTTTACGTAAAGTAGATAAGGGGATAATTAACGGAAGCATACCCAGTATATAATTAAAGCGAGGTAAGGTGACCATCCGAACAGCCTGCACCCTTCCTCACATGGACAAGCATTGGCATAGCCAATAGGTCTCGCTTTTGGAACCTTATAAGTGTTTAGCCATGCAACAGTTTATGTTATGTATGCTGCATAACTAAATACTTATAAGCTCCCAAAAGCAAGACCTATTGGTTATGCCAATGCTTGTTAATGAAATGTCAAGGCTCTGTGGAAGCCACACACGCCTATGGAGACTCAGGTATTGACTACTGCAACTCACTTTAAGAGTATGGACATTATTGTAGAGTGAATTCCAAGCTCTGCACCTAGTAGGGAGCTCTAAGGCAAAAAACATTCCTCATATAAGATCCTGGGAGCGCATTTCTCCTACATTAACTGTACTGTCCCCTAAATAGTCCATTGAATGCAAATATCTGCACACTGCTCATAAAACAAACTGCTTGTGCAACCAACAAGTTGACTCCTCCCTGCAAAAATCGATCATTAAGGAAAAGCATAACCATGGCTACAGCAATCCCTGAGCACAAGGGAAACGTTTTCAAGTGATGTTATGCTTGTCCATTATACAGTACGTTATGCTATTGTAGGTGTCTGTAAAGCAATGAGTGAGGACAGCGCAGCCTTTACAGTGACTAGCCTTACCTCTGGAACTCAAAGGCTAAGGCCAGCTAAGCAAAACATCTATCTGCCTGTATTTTTTCAAAATCTTGAAGTC
This sequence comes from Lissotriton helveticus, assembly GCF_964261635.1. Taxonomy (NCBI): domain Eukaryota; kingdom Metazoa; phylum Chordata; class Amphibia; order Caudata; family Salamandridae; genus Lissotriton; species Lissotriton helveticus. The sequence continues at coordinate 782,163,286 of NC_136059.1, forward strand.
TACCTTTTTAAATAAGCTTTAAATCTACAACTCTCCAAGCCAGCGTACGAGATGCCAATCCAAGTGAGCCTGAAGCGCACCTTTCTGACAGTTACAAAACTTATATGTCGCCTGAACTACCTACTGCAGTAAGAATCTGAATAATCTAGCTTTAAGTAGGAGATGGGTCTGCATTTTATAGCCCAGACCACAGTTGTGACCAATTCATCAAGTAAGAATCTAACATCAAACAAAATAGTTTGTATTGCTCGGAGTGCTGCATTTAATGTTTTTGTTGTACATTGCCACATTCTAAGTTATGTAGTGCTTCCTAAGACCTAAATGCGAGTGGACAAATCGTCTTGGGCTTGCATTTAGACTACTTAGTTCTATACCTGCTGAATTCTCAGACCATGCAATCTGAAAGCTCTGAAAAAAAGGTACTTTGTATTCAAGATGTATGGTAAATTATCTCTTCTGCCCAGCATCAAATTACACAGATTGCATGTACACCTATTTTAAAACATTAATATAGCAATACCTCATCACTGGTCCCAACATGCACTCGTTCTAAATTATATAGCGAGAGGTTAAAAGCTCTGCAAATTTGATGTTAATTTTATTGAATATTATTAATAAAAAAGAATACCTTGCTTCATATAATGCATCATAATGCCCTTCTGTAGTCTCTAAACACTGTTCAATGCAGGTGTTACGATTACAAAGTTTCTTGCTACTTAGGTCGAATGGATGACCATTTCCGTGATTCAAACCTGTGAATTTCAGAAAGCTACAGATATTGGTGGAAAGTATTTGCTCATAGAGCCATCTTGTCAGGATTCATAAACTACATGCCATAAATAATGTAATGCATGTGTAATCAATTTGCATGTGTAAGAGTGGGCAAGAACAGTCGCAGGGCATTCCAAAACAAAACGTTTCTCATTGCTTTAAGAACAGCAGCGGTTTGGGGGTAACATAAGGCATACAAATGAATCAAACAAAGAGCCACACAGAGGTCAGAATTGAAGAAGGCTCCTACATTACGCGACCTCTCTATGGTGGGCACCACATGAAGCTTAGCTCTTTTGAGGTAAGAGGTACTCAGGCTTCAGGGCACATGAACAGCATCCTCTTGGTTCATGTAAATTGCAGTCAATGTTTTGTTTTGGTACTCAGGCTTGTCCACTGACTGGCCAAAAGTTATTTTTGTACAAAACGGGAAGCGCAATGATGAGGCCATAGTGTTCCTCTTCAGCACTTTAGAAGACATCAGAAAATCATTTTGATAGGAATGAAAATGAAAAATGAAAAGCATCTAAAACCGCCTGTTTCATTTTAATGTTTCCCTCATGGGAGGTAACAAGATGAGACAAGACGGTACTAAGGAGGGACAACTAAGCCTATTTCTGAACTGTAATCCCCCAACACTGCTCCATAAATCTGCACTAGCTTGCAAACCCTGCTACACAATCCTCAAATCTACAAAAAACACAGCGAGCCCCTCGCTCCTCACTTACTGAAAACCGTGAATTGAAGAAACGGTTCACAACCGTTTTTCCTTCTTTCATTTAGTTGCTTCCCTGTGAAATGGATCCAAAAAAGAACCAGCGAGCGCCTCGTGCTGGCAGCAGGGGGAGGGGAGAGAGGAGGGCGCCTGCGGCTGTTTCCATTACGAGAGCGAGCAGGAACTATATGGTTTCAAGGCTCACTCCTGCAAGGGAATAGCCAAACGTGCATGCATTGCATTCAAAGCAATGCAATGCATGCACGTTTTGACTGAAAAACAGAATAGATTGCAAAAGGTCTTTTTGCTTATTCAGCACTTGTGCGCTGCGTAAGCAAGACCTAAAAAACCTAAAAGAGACCATTTAGCAAAATCACTTTCCATATGTGTGATATGGGGAGTCAGATTGTCAGAGACCATATGTGATAGACCTCTATTAATTAGGACTCCCAAATATTTTAATTGTGATGATCTCCAGCAGAAGGAATAACCATCAATTGATGCTGTTGTGGTACTGAGGGAAAGTGGAAGGGCCTCGCTTTTATCCCAGTTCACTTTGTAACCAGAATGGATTGCAAAATTATCAATAATTTCAAGTAAAGCTGATAAAGAATTTGGAAGATCTTTTAACGTAAGGAGAATATCATCATTGTATAAATATAGTTTGGAAACATCATCTTCTATAGGTATGCCTTGTATTTGTGGTGAGTGTCGAATAAGTGAGGCTAGAGGTTCTATTGCTAATAGGAATAAAAAGGGAGAGAGGGGACAACCTTGATGGGTACCCCTACGAATTGGGGAAGGGTCTGAGAGAAAACCACCACAGTGAACCTGAGCTACGGGATTTTCATATAAAAGATGAACTTTAGAAATAAATGAATCACCTAGGCCAAAGCGCTTCATAGTTGCAAAAAGATATCTCCAGTCAATGCGGTCGAATGCTTTTTCAGCATCTAATGAGAGGGCAACAGCGTCTTTCGACATGTCACTTGCAATCCATAAAGTATGAGCCAGAGTTCGAAGGTAGTTTCTAGATGAGCGTCCTGGAACTAAACCTACCTGTGAATGGTGTGTAAATGAAGGAATATCTTTACGAAGGCGAGCTGCTAAAATACTTGCAAACATCTTAATACCACTGTTTATTAGTGAGATGGGTGGTAACTACTGCAAAGAAGTGGATCTTGCCAGGTTTTGGGATGACTACAATCACTGCTCTATTAGAAATAGGATGAAGTGAATCTGCTTGAGCTGCCTCATAGAAAGCAGAGAATAGGGTTTCAACTGTTTCCGTTCCGGACCAATTATAAAATTTTGCAGGGAAACCATCTTCACCAGGGGATTTATGATAAGGAAGCTTAGCAATAGCTGCAGCTATTTCTTCTTTACTAATATCCCCGTCAAGAATGGTTCCACCCTCATCCATAAGGCAAGGAAGGTTGATATCAGCAGGATAGGCGGAAATTGGTCTTCCGTTTTCGACATATCTGTAGTATACAGTTGTTTATAAAAGGAAGCAAAAGCATCAACAACTTCTTGTGGTTTTGTAAGAAGCTCACCCGTTTCAACACGTATTGTAGGAATAGTCATGGCTGCTTTACTTTGTTTCAGCTGGGCTGCAAATAGCCGACCTGCTTTCTCTTCTTGCTCATAAAGTCTACCCTTAAGGCGTTGGAGGGCCTATTCAGCCTTAGAAGTATACATGTTATTGAGTTCCGTCTTAGCAGTTTCTAGTTTACGGCGGTTGGATGTCGGGGGGTGAGAAGAATATTGATGTGTTAAGGAGGTGATTTGTGTCTCCAACTCAGTGCTATGAAGTGGCGCCGTCTTCTTGGCCTCTGCTGCATCTCTCATTAATTGACCACGAATAGTTGCTTCAGCAGCTGCACAGACAGTACGACTGGAGGAAACTGATGTTTTGTTAACAGTTAAATAATCAGGAAGATGGGAACGTAATAGGATTTTACCTTTAGGTGGGCGGTATTTTTGAAATTTCATCCGCCCTGGTTTACGGCCTGGGGAGGTTAAACCTAATTCTATGGCAAGAAGGACAGGTGCATTGTCCGACATTGCAGCTTCCAGGATCTGAGAATCAGTTGCAATAGGAATTACCGAAATGTGAAATAAGAAAATAATCTATCCTTGACTGAGTGCCATCTGTAGGAGAGAGGAAGGTATATTCCTGATCAGATGGATGACAAAGGTGCCAGTGATCTATTAGTCCATGATCTGACATTATGTCTCCCAATAAAGCTCTATCTCCCTCATTACCTCTGTCTATGGGGCCTGTTCGGTCAGTTACAGAATCAAGGGCCAAATTTCAGTCTCCACCAATGATGTATTTAAATACGCCCATTTCTATCAATAGCCGGTTCAAACTGAGAAAAAAGAAACGTTTGGCTCCTGTTGGAGCATAGGCAGAGCCCACACATAGGATCTAATCTCCTATTTTTAGCTGTGCCAAAATGTATCTGCCTTCTGGGTCAATCCAGGTTTTAAGAATTGTAACATGCAGAGATTTATGAAGTAGAATGGCCACTCCGCATTTCCATGGTTGGACATCATTGGGAAGAAGTTATGTAGTTAAACAACAGTGTATAACATGTCGTACCTAATCTTGCTGCAATTTAGAAGATTCTACAGCATTTAAATGAGTTTCTTGTAAAAGGGCAATATCAGTCTTTTTCATTTGCAAGTAGGATAATACTTTTTTTGTTTAATGAAATGTGTAAGACCATAAACATTCCATGAAATGATACGTATAGGCTGGGAGGTAGAAGTAGTGTTAGATGCCATATGTGTTTCAGGAAGTGAAAGTATTAGATTCTGAGAGAGATAAAGGGTTAGAGGAGGAAGAAAGATAGAGAGTGGATTCTGGACAGAGAGTTAGAGTAAGTATCGAGTATTTATTAATAGTAGAATAAATGAAAGAGATGAAATACAAAACACTAAAGAAATTAAGGAAATTAACAGAGAATAAAGGAAATGGAAAAAGAAAGGACAAGTATACTACGTAAAAGCAACACAGTGTATAGGGAGGGGATAAAACTGTTTTCTGTGGATCTTTTGGGCTACACGTGCCGGGGATCCTCGTCCAACAGCAAAGTGGATAGTGATTGTATCAATAGCAACAAATGAGCTTGTAATTATAAAAGTGAATGAGTATTAATATGTCAAGACTTCTAAAGTATTGTAGAAATGAGGGGAGACAAGAAAATTATTAGAAAGTGATAAGAGAAAGGAGGAGAGGATGGAAGGAGAGGGTAAATAGAAAAAAAGAGAATATAAAAGAGCACATGTAAAATCTTGCATGTAGAAATGAGGGGAGGCATAAGAAAATTATTAGAAAGTGATAAGAGAAAGGAGGAGAGGATGGAAGGAGAGGGTAAATAGAAAAAAGAGAATATAAAAGAGCACAAGATCTTGCATGGTATACTGACGGTATTAAATATAGACTATAATCTTGTCTAGATAATATGTCAATTAAATTAAATAATGCAATGGCTGGATAGTGATACAATTAAATGTTAACACATTTAATTATATATATATTAATACATCAAGATAATATAGTAATTGAATTTAGCAAGAGAGATTATTATATAGAAAAGGAATAAAAGAGATGGAGGAAGAAAGAGAATTGGAACTATACGTATAGGTCATATACATCGACAGAATTTTATAAAGTAAGGAGGAAGACCTATACTATTTTTAAAGTTTAACTTATATACACTTATTCTTAACTCATATTATTCATAAAAATGTGTAACATTTATATTATAACACTATAAAAAGAGTGAACTCTATCATATGTATATACACAATAATAGGGAAGGGGAGAAAGGATTGAAGAATCGGGATAGAATATAGTATAACATAAACAACAAGAAGGAGGAAGATGGAAGAAAAGGAGAGGGAAAACAAGAGGAGGAATGTATTAAATAGCACATGTGGGAGCTTGCATCATAAAATAAAAACAAATATGAAATATAATCATGTTTGAATAGTAGTACAATTCAATTAAATAATACAATAGTTGTATACTAATATAATTAAATGCTATCACAATTAATTAAGTCGATGTAATTTAATAGAGTAAGGAGGAAGAACTTTTCTCTTGTGTCTTATTGTGTTATAGTTTAGTTGATATAAATTGATTCTTAATTAATAACATTTATAAAAATACATAACATATTATGTCATTGTTAAGTAGTTAAACTCTAGATAGAAGAAAACATTTTAAAGGTAAATAATAAACGAAACTAATTTAAGTAAGAGCAAGAAAAAATTAAGGAGAAAGGATAGAATGAAAGGGGAGAGTGAATAAGAAATCAAATATTCATCTTGTCTCTGCGCACAAAGGTAATCAATGTCCATCAAATTAATAAGTTGAAAAGATTAATTATCAAATAAGAGATCAAGACATATATGCTTGTTGAATGAAGAGAAGAAAAGAATTAAGCATGGAGATAATTATCATCTCATCCCTATGTGGAGAGAATAAATGTGGAAAGATCCGAGGAGTATGTATTTGATCACATTCTCTTTTATTGTCTTCTTATTCAATAAACAGAGAGTTAACAAGTTTAAAGTCAAATTCAGGTTATGGTTTCATCTGAGGGAGAAGATTTCAGAGGACAGCGAGATTTGTTTCTGTCTTTTTCCTGTGTGAGGGCAGCAACTGCCTGAAGAGCTTGAGCACGATCTCCTAAAGAACGGATAGGACAATCTAAATCACAGCCTCGGCTTTGGGAACGATTTTGATTACGTCGAAATTCGTTCCTAGATATAAGATTTGGTGATGAAAATGAAGGGTCATGTTCCGGTGGAGTCGTAGAGTATTCCATGCTCTGAGAAGAAAGATTATCTAAGAAATTACGGAGATCATCTGGATTAAAGAATTCCTTAGAAATACCATCTTTGGTAATCCTCAGTCGTGCAGGATAAAATAAACCATATTTGATGTCAAGCTGTCGTAGGCGGGGTCTTAGAGAAAGGAAAGCCTTACGACGATCATTTGTTTACTTTGAGAAATCTGCTGCTATATTAATCTCATAGCTTCCAAATGTATATGGGTAGTGAGAACGAGCCGCAGTAATTAACTGATGAGCTTGTTCATGTCGTAAGAAATGTATGATGATTGGACGTGGTCACACATTTTTCCCTACTTTAGGTGGACCAATACGATGATCTCTCTGCATTTCCAATGGTGGGTCAAAGGAAAGACCGGTAATCTTTGAAAGAGTTTCTTTGAGGAAGGCTTTGGCGTCTGTACCTCAACAATCTTCTGGAAAACCAAAAAAACTAACATTGTTTCGATGACTTCTATCCTCCAAATCCACTAGTTTACTTCTTAGAAACAAAAGTTTTTCATCACAATCCGGTATTAAATCTAGACTAGTTTCTACTGTAGTTCCTCGTGTGGTAATTCCATTTAACCGGTTTTGGAATCCAGCTATATCTAAGCAAATGGATTTGGTCTCATTAAAAAGTGCAAATATGGAGGATTCCATACCTTCTAATCACCGACCTACAGTAGAAATTTCCTGTAAAATCCGTTCCACGGTGGATTCTGACGAAGTTGTCATCTTGAGGTTAGATGAATTTTGGTTCAAGGAAGCGACATTTGTTGCATCTGAACTCGAGTGACTTTTATTTAAAGCTTCTGAGAAAAGAAGGTGTTTGGCATGCTCTACAGATGTCTTACCAGATGACATTCTAAGAGTCCTTGAGTTACAACACAGGTATATAAGTATTTTACTGAGTTGATGGTTGAAATGTATTAACCTATAAACCCAAGTATATGCTCAGTAAACATAGGAGAAAGAACTAATGTATGCTAGTCCAGTAACAATACAGCTTTTCCTATGTTGGGGGAAAAAGCCATCGTAAAACCTGAAATTTTAAGCACTTTTAATACAAATTCTTCTCCTCAGCTGCAGGCGCACAAGGCGTATCACAGTTTTGCAAATATCAGGATGGTTAAAAGCATCTATATAATTTTACCACAGAGAAGGCTGATTCTTTTTGAAAAGAAAATCATGTTTTAATAGGCAATACATTTTAAACCGTTATAATGCTGCCAGAGAACTCAAAAATGCCAGATGTATTATTCCCAAGTTCTCCCTTTGAGATCTGCAAATGCGTCATAAGAATAAGTAACAGTTATTGATCTCAATAAATATAATTATCTTGAATCTGCGCAATGTAAATCCAATATTTATCTGCATTAGAACAATATTGGCCTCTGAAGGTCAGGGATATCTCCTTCAGTATTTGCACTTTTTAATGCAGAGTCATTACTGAATATTATTTTGCATTGTTACACTGTAGATAAGTAAAATATTCATGCAGGTCAATATATAGTTTCTGTCTTAGGCAGATCTCTTTCTGTTTCCCAGTATAGCCAAAGAATAGTTCTGATAATCTGGTAGTTGCTCAGCAATATATCATTTTAGTATAGATCCAGCTCTGTAAAAAAAGTATCTGAATGATGAGAGGACTTCAACTGGCATGAATTTTTAATTACTTCCTCCAAAACCAATGGATTGAGGTATGACCTTGTCCAATGGCTATACAACCTCGAGAGGATTTTGTCAGATACAGCATTCAACCTTGCCCTACTGGAGGATGTCCCATGACATCGTCTCGGTCATGGGACCGACCAACAACCGGTCGGCAGTCCTGACCGACTAATTTTGATTCCTATACTTTAAAGTGGGAGCATATATTCCGGCCGGAATGCATGCTCACATTGTAAAATAGAAGGTGCAGTTCATCCTTGAAGGTGCCTGCCATAGGGTGCACGGATCAACTGTCCCCTTGGCCTCCAACAGGAGCCCGTGCACCCAAGGGGGCCCTGCTGGGGGCCACCAAAGTCAAGTTCCGACAGCCTTTCTGTGTCGGAAAGGCCCACACAGAAAGGCTGCCAAAACCTGACATCGTAATCTCATGGGCGGAAAGAGCCGCCCTTGGGATTACTGGTCGCATTCTGACTGGTGGCCGGGCTCTCTGAGCCCGTCGGAAGCCAGTCAGAGTGACCGTTCAGATTCCTTTCCGACTGCCTCCATTGTAATGAGGCGGTCAGAAAGGAATCCTACCGGCATATTATGATATGGTAGGAAAGGCTTTGACCAATTGTCAGGCCGTTTCTGACCGCATCATAATAGGGCCCTTAGTAGACAGAAGTTGAAAACCTTGACCAGGGTGACATGCTTGGTGTATCCGACCTCCCCTGCATTGCAGTCAGCCTGAATTCACTCTCATGTCCCGGTCAACTGCAAACAGTGTTTTACATTTTCATGCCAATTTGTGACCTAAAACTTTAAAAGTTTGTATCTCCTGTTTCCCTTACTGGAGTTCAATCATTTTCTGTCATTTTTCAAAATTTAATTTTTCTTGGGCCTTAGAAATTAGTTGTGGGATAGTTTTACTGTGTTTTTAGCTGTTTTGCCCTACATTAAGTTTGCCTGCTCTGTGACATAGCTACAGGGGGTAAATCCCAGGTTTATTTGATTGAACTTGAATGTTGAACTTGATAAGTGTTTGGATTTAATACTTGGGAAGGACTCACACTCTCCAAAACTAATAACACATTTTTTTGCAACACCCACATCTTCAGATTGGAGGCTAGCCAATGAAACCAGGTAAATACCACTGCATGCTTGGATCGTATCCTACAGTAGATGAAGGAGAGTTTCCTCTTCACAATAGATCAAAACCAAAATCCTGGTGGCAGATGATCGCACCTGAACCTGTTGCAATGTGAATTGTACCAATATAAGGGCATGAATCTGGAAATTTTGCTTGGATCCTAAAACGCCATAAAACACAGCTAAATGAACTCATGATGCAGGCTCCACACCAGCAGGTATCACCAGATGAATGGGAAAGCAAGAAGGTCAGGGAGGATTTGGCAGCCCTGGACTACTGAGCAGCTTAACTTGTTGTAGCTGAACTCACCAGCAGCACAACTCTTCCATCCTACAGTACATGTTTTAAGTTCTAGTCTGAGTGGTAGAATGGTTTAAGTAGAGGTCTCAGCAGCCCCATGGTGGATAGTGACCATAGCTGATAACTAGAAAATGCAGCAGAGGGTAAGTGAAGTTTGCACAAAGCAGGGGGTGAAAGATCTGATAACAAGAGATCTCATTTAGACACTGTATCACTTCTCAATATTAACCCGCTTCTAGGGCTCAATTACATTACCGAAGAGCTGTTTGTGCTTAAATATATAGGTTTAATTCATTGATTTAGTTGGAAGTCATGATTGATAATTAATGTGGCGAATAAGGAGGTTCTGGTTATTTTGAGTTCCAGTTCTGTTAGTTGCTTTTATCCTAGATAAGTGCAAATAACCATTTGTTGCCCCAAGGCCTTATTTACAGGTTTTAGACAAAATAAATAAATATTAATTTGCATGGATATTACAGACTCCAGAGATAAAGAATGCCTATCAGATCCCACGTCTAATAAGTTCATGAAAATCTGTGCTTGACTTGTAAGTGGCAGCAGTCAGTCAGCCATAATCACTTTATTCGGTTACTAAAAACCATAAAAGTACACTACAAAAAAATCTTATAAAAACAACATTAAAACATATGCAAAATTCATTTGGGATAAACTTATACACCATAAAAATTCAACATGACAAAATCCCCATCCATTTGATGTCATAAATGAAGCACAAGCAAAATTCTTTAAAAGATTACTCTTATGCACAATAGACGTCCAATTTAGAAAACATTTCACTGCAGTTATAGAAGAGCTAAAATATTTAATAGCATAGAGACCCTTCTTTTCCTTTCCCTAACCACCACAACTAAAAAACTAGCAATATAAAAACATTCTCATATGTTCAACAAATATAAATATACTAATGCAGGCCGTACCTGCATAAACCCTTTATCCTTTAAAATAGGTATTAAAAACGTTTGTGAATATGATGACAATGGTTGCAAAACATGGTAAAGTGCAAAGTGTCATGGGTAGAGAATTTAACGCAAGGGCTCAAATCTTTCAGCTTTCTCCATCACTGAGGTTCAGCCAATAAGAAGTGCAGGAGATTCAATCTAAATCTGGCTAAAAGAAAGCGGTGGTAAGGCTTTGTTATAACATTTAAATAGGTCTCTATTGTTGGAGCTGTTTTCAGTGATAGATAGGCTCGTACCGTGGGTTTCATTAGCTCTCCGGCCTCTCTTTGAGTTTCCATCATGTTTAAAAAATATTTTTTACTCCACAGTAAGTCTTCTTTCGTAATGTTTTTTGAGAATCAAAAGGTTTGCGGCGCCCTAATTACTTTGTTAAGTTCTTAACATAACCTATGCAGGAGATGCTACTTGCTCCATCCAGGGATAAGGAATTCCGAGTGATTTCAAGATTTACCACCAGTTCTGGGGTTGTCCAGATTGTTATTCAGCTCAGACTCGGGGCAGGTCCGATCAAGTCTGAAACAATGCCCATACCAAATTCTTGATTGATAATATAAGAGGGTATAGCTTGCGGGACTGAAAGCAGATTTCTGCGAAACTTATTTGCACCAATTGTAGTTCCTTAGCCTCCTTATAACCCCCTAGAAGTGGCAGCATTTTAAGACCCAAATTGATATAGGACACGGATTCATGTCAATTTCTCCTCAGGATTTGCTAATTTAATTCTAGAACGCATAGAACAAAGTATTGAAAACCTTATGTGCCTGGATCTGCCAGTCTTTCACTCTTCAGCCAAGCTAGTGAGGTAAGTAACAAATTGTGTTTCTTTCCCACATGACCTCTCCAAATCCTCAATCTTAATTTGCAATTGAAAACATATAACAGAACATGCAAATTAACAAAACATGGAGATTAGAAGGAGGTTACAGCAGTATAACAGAGAAAAGCTGCCACGCTATGGAGATCAAAACTGTGAGGACAGCTGAGTCAGCATATTAGAGGAAGCTCAAAGTGAGGTATAAATTAAAAGTGCTAGCAAAATCGATTACAGAAGCGCTGTGTCCAGCTATACAAATGGATTTTGCTGTTGCAAAACCTGTGATTCGCAAAGTTCCTTGTTTTGAGACCACAAGATTCAATTTCTTATGTACAGAACTAACTTTACAAGTCAGAAAAGTTTTTGGGGCTTGTGAACTTGGTTCACAGAGTCCGCAGTTTGGAACAGTGTAAAAGCGATGTTCCTTCCAAATTGCGATTCAGTATAGAATGCATCAGTAGTTTGCTACCGTAATTCCAGTTGATCAGTTATTGACACCTATAAGGAGGTGGTAACTGATTTCCAAAGTGTAATGGGACCCCTGGAAAAAACCTGTATTTTATTAAAGTTTAGCACCAGTTCCTTTATGAAACTAGTAGTTCTTGGGGGGAAAAAAAAGGGTGAACAACCTTTACAACGAAACTTTTACAACGCACTACCATTACAACGCGGTCATTACAATGCAAACCATTACAACGCATTGCGCTGGGGGGCGCTCTAGGATAGGGAATAAGTTTAATTTACTATCCAACACCTTCCCTAGTGTCCACGGGGACTGGTGTTGGAATAGTAAATTAAACTTTTCACTATCCAGCACCCCAAAGCGCTATGCGTTGTAATGGATTGCGATGTAAAAACCGCGTTGTAAAGGCAGGCGTTGTAATAGCCTGCGTTGTAACGTCATACATCCAAAAAAAGCGTTCAATTTCAGATTGGAAACACGGATGGTGATCGGCTCTCCTATGGACGACACCATCCTTGTTTGTCGCCAATTCCAGAGGGTTGCAAATTGTGACCTGCCCAAATATTATTCAGTAGGCAGGTCATTATGTGACCACCTGCAAATGGTGAGGTTGTGACATGACCTATTAGTACACAGGTCACTGCGCAAAATCAGAATCGTCGACAAAAGGTATTGCGCAATTTGGTACATTTGGTCCCTAGAGACTTATCATAGAAAACACTATAATTATTTTAAACCATATAGAAAAAGAAACAAATCAGAGAAAAGTGTGAAACTTGAAGAGACCAAAGCCACAAAAACAAATGTGATATATCTGCTTTGTTCAAAGGAATTCCTTCTCAACTACACAAGGAAATCTCTGTTAAATCCAACTCCCCTAGGGAAGGGTAGCATGAGAAAGGAAAAGGACTTCTCTATAACTTATGCTGAAAACCGAAGAAATATCCAATAAAAAAGCTGCCTTGTCCCAATGACTGACAAGAAAATCAACAACCTGCTAAAAAACATTTGGCATGACTATTATGGAAGACACCAGAATTATAACGCACGGCCATAAACTAGTGTATACATATTAGGTCAGTGTAAAAACGGACATGAATGTTGCATTTTATGTCAAATAAAATGTACTGGCCTGGGACCATATTCTACTCCAGACAAGAAATTCAACCAAGCAATGGCAAATGTAAAACATACCAAATACCCAAAACAGTGTCTAAGTGATAAAGCAAAGCAAGTGCAAATTACCTAAACAAGTGGATCCTTAGCAAGCAAGAAGCTGTTGAGTATTTTTAAGATTCTCTGAAGGGAGCTCCACATCGAACAGGGAATACAGTGGAACAATTTGCCTCCTGTGTTTTCCCTAACAGTCGAACTTTCATTGGCATCCTTTAAACCAACGTATTATTTTTTAGATGTCAGTCATAGGGTCCTTTACAGCTGATCTCCAGTTTTAGTTTAAACTTGTCTGCAAAAAGATAAGCATGTTAGACCTCTCGGATCATCGCCTGCTAAGTCTAGACCCAGTGGGGGAGGGGGGCGCTAGAGGGCACACTGCGGGATGGCTGCCTCGTGAGTCGGCTCCGCCGGTCAGGTTCAATTACTGGCCATAAAACACTTGTAGCGGACTTCAAATGGAATTCTGTCAACTTTTCCACTAATCGGAACGGCCAGTCCCCACTAAGACTGCAACGGATGACCTGTAACCCGCTGCTGGAGCCAGAAATCCAGCCTTGAAGGATTGGCGGATGGTGAGGTCCGGAGCGCGCAAGATGGCGGCACCCTGAGACTGCGGCGGCTCAGAGCGTGAGCGGACCACGTTACTGCACCACAGCGTGTGAAATGCGGTAGATTGTGCCTACAATTAGCTCACCCAAAACATCGGATGGCTGTACCCCCCACTGGAATGCTCCATATGCGTTGGCAAATACATCCTAAGGTATAATCAGCAAGCTGCATGGTATATACATACAAAATGGCGGACCACAGAAACGGAGAAATGACGGAGGACACTCTTTGCTAAGCTCCCCAGCTCCTAAATGCATGTAAGTAGCAGCACCTTCTTAAAATATGGGTCAGCCTGCCGCTCGCCAATGAACTTCGCTATATAGCACCAACTGTGTAGGCGTATTATCGCTGCTGATACAGATTGTGGTGTTACCGCGCGTAAGAGTCTAACTACGATACGCTGTGGAAATGCAATCTGACTACGAGACTTGGCGACAATCACTTATATTGGATTGGATTAGATTGGATTTGTTTTTTGTATAGCGCGATAGCTACCCGCAGGCGTCCTAGCGCTTAGGAGTGGGAGGTGTATGTGGCAGGGGGTTGAGTTATCTACTGAAGAGAAGGGTTTTTAGTTTTTTCCGAAAAGGAAGGATGTTAGGCTCTGAGCGAAGGGAAAGCGGAAGGGAGTTCCAGAGTTTTGCCGCATTTACTGAAAACCTTCTGCCTCCACTCCTCGCTCTTTTAATCCTGGGGTTGATAGCTTGGAAGGCATAGGCCGACCTAAGCTGTCTGCTGGGATGGTAGGGGGTGATCAGGGTGTGGTTCAGAGTTGCTCCTTTCCTCCAGTAAGCACGGTGGGCAATACACATGCTTTTGAAGTGGATTCTTTCCCTCACTGGAAGCCAATGGAGATCTTGTAGTGCGGATTTCACAGATTGGCAGCGAGGGATGCGCAGGAGAGTGCGGGCAGTGCAGTTTTGAATCACCTGGAGTTTTCTTAGAGTTAGTTGGGGGGCTCCTAGGAAAAGGGCGTTCCCGAAGTCCAGCCGAGATAGGATTAGGCCCTGGACCATGATCTGTCTTGCCTTGAAAGGAAGGAGCGGAAGGATCTTTCGGATGAGCCTCAGAATGCCCATGCAGGTAGCAGATAGTTTGACTGCCTGGTGGCTGAATGTAAGTGTATTGCCCATCCAGATTCCTAGGCTCTTAATGGTGTCCTTGGCTATGGGGGGGGAGCCCAGGGATGGTGGCCATATGGAGTCAATGGATTTCTGCGGGGGTTACCCAGTACCATTAGCTCTGTCTTATCTCCGTTTAGTTTTAAGTGAGACTGGGTCATCCAGGCGCACACTGCCTCCATGCAGCCCCTCAGATCACTCGGTTGGGTAGAGGGGTGATTAAGAGTCACCACCAACTGGGTGTCGTCAGCGTAAGACACAATTTGAACGCCAAATGGGCGGATGATGTCGACGAGGGGGCGCATGTATATGTTGAACAGTGTGGGGCTCAGGGAGGAGCCCTGAGGAACCCCACAACTGAGTGCTGCATGCTGCCGTGTACACACAGGCATTTCCTGAGATATAATACTTGTGTAATACAGCAAATGAAGCCCATGTCATGGGAAATATCGCAGTGATCATCCCGGCATTGCTTAATGTGATACGCTCTTCAAAGTTGTAATGACTGCCAGTCTGGTATGTTTGCAGGGAAGATGGCGGTACACCTCATGTGCAGGCAATGTGAGGAAGCGTGTGTAGTGTAATTGTTGGACACTCTACATCCATGAAGCGGCCGAGCAGACCAGCCAAAATACAATAACGTGTGCTGTCTCCCATTATTTCTACCGGCTAATTGTGCTTTACTCTGTGGATTTGGTGCAATTGGACTGACGGCGGGGCCCAGACCGAGCCTGAGACACTCCGGGGCACGACATACCCACTGCACGCCACAATAGTTCGGACGCCATATACATCATTGTATATACCCATCAGCAGTGTTGTCAAATATAACAATGGGCAAGCTGGATAGACAACAATCAAAATTGACATTTGAAACGAAACGACAGACCAAGGGCGCAACTGCGCACTCTGACACTGAATTGGAAACAGAGACTGTGACAGGCAACGCCATGGAAAATGTTCTGCAAGCCATACAGCGCAGTCTGCAAGACCTCAATGGGAAACTAGATTCCCTTGCTCAGCAGGTTGACAACATGTCGGCAAAATTATACAGACAGGGTGAACGTCTGGATGAGGCAGAGAGATAACTGCAGTCGAGGACGAATCACATGCTACCACGAGTAAGTGCACAGACATGGCGGAAATACTGGAGGTAATTAAAAACAAGGCGGAGGATTTGGAAGCCAGATCCCGTCGTAATAACATCAGAATTACAAGAGTCCCTGAGTCCACAAACACCGGGCGGATGTAGTCCTACATAGAGGACATGTCTCGTGAAGTATTTGGCTCCAATAACTTTCCATCGGTCCTGATAGTGAAGCATGCGCATAGATCCTTGGCTCCAAGACCGCCACCAGGCGCCGCTCTGAGACCTATTGTCCCCCCTATCCTCAATTATAGGGATCGTGACGTAGTATTGAGGATGGCAAGAGGGAAGCAGCAAGTCAACTACCAGGGCAACACGTTAGCATTCTACCCAGATTTTACCATGACAGTCCAGCTAGCACGAAAGGATTTCAACCCTGCAAAAAAGAAACTTCGTGACCTAGGTATTGACTATGCAATGCTCTACCCAGCCAGGCGGAAGGTAACATGGGAGGGTCGCTCTACCATCCTCCAGACACCAAAGGCGGCACAGGACTTCCTTAAGAAAATAACTAACAAGCGTGAAGTGAACCGTATTTACTGAACTCTGTAGACAGTAGTTGTTATGTCATTGGACCATGATGCATTAGATGCAAGCCACTTGCAGTGGGTGGGAATGTATTGATACTAAGGGAAGAACAGTGCACTAAGAATTCTATTGTTGCTCTATTGGTATCAACTAGTGGGTGGAGTTGGATATAGCCCTTTTGCATTCTCCTCTTTACAGGCCCTCACGTTGAATGGTTTGTTATACTGTGTGATTTGGGCAGGGGGAACCGGTGCTTCCTACTTTCATACGCTACTCAAATATGCTTATTGTATGTACATATGCAATTATGATTTTGTTCTGGTAATATTAGGTCTGCATTACTAATGTACACCTGACCACAGCACTACGATGGATGTAGTTGTGTGCACCTGGCGGATCCCCTAGGCGGGAGTTCCCCAAGAAAGGTTTCCGTTATACTGTTCTTTCAAGTAAGGGTATGGCTTTGGCATGGTTGGGATGCTGAAGTGGGTGGGGCGGAGGGAAAAGGTTGAAAAATGTTGTGCAGACTGTGGTACTTGGGAAGCATTGCGGATATCCAGATTCACACCACAATATTTAATGTCGCTGGACTTCTGTTACGGAACGCTTTATGCACAAATTACATGAAAAGCAATATATCATGCTATATGTTGATAACTAAGTATGGCTACTGCTAAA
This sequence comes from Lissotriton helveticus, assembly GCF_964261635.1. Lineage (NCBI taxonomy): Eukaryota > Metazoa > Chordata > Amphibia > Caudata > Salamandridae > Lissotriton > Lissotriton helveticus. Next base: position 782,180,238 of record NC_136059.1, read on the forward strand.
CTACGTCCATTACATCCAAATGTAATCACTTGGAATGCCAGGTGGCTCAGCAACCCGAAAAAAAATCGTCAAATATTTACGTACTTTGACAGGCACCATATCTATATTGCCCTCCTCCAGGAAACACACCTTGCACCTACTTGCAAAAGTAACATTGGGCATAAATGGGCAGAGTCCATGTACAGTTCATCATACTCTTCATACTCTAGGGGGTAATGATTTTTGTCAAAAAAGGGACGCAATTTCATGTAGTCAATACTATCACAGATGACCAGGGGCGCTATATTATTGTCACGGGGAAACTAAGGGGGCAGCGGCTAGCTTTGATCAATGTCTATGGCCCCAATATAGATGACCCAGAGTTCTCCATACAATATGGCGTAAGATCAATGAACTAGCTGACATGACTGTAATTTGGGGGGGTGATTTCAATGTTGCACTGAATGACAATCTAGACAGATCAGGTACTACAACAGAACCACACCGGAAGGCAGTGGAAATGTTGCAGGACATTATGACTGAAACACACCTTCATGACATTTGGAGAGCACGTAATCCGGGGTGTACGGAAGCTACATATTCCTCGGCGGTGCACAACAGTTGGTCTCGTATAGACTACTGGATGGGCACCAAAGATGTAGAGCTTTGGACAAGACATATATGTCATCTACCCAAAACATTATCGTATCATAATCCTGTATTGCTGTCCATAATAGTGCCACATTATGTACCACCCCCTATATCTGGAGATTCAATGCGAAAGCATTATTAGATCAGACGTATACGGAGCTATTAGTCAGGCCATCACTGAGTACTTTGAATTACATAAACCCACCACTGAGGACTCCTTCATACTTTGGTGAAGCCTTTAAGGAAGGCTACAAGGAAGCTGCTAATCCAGGGGCTGATTATATCTAGGTTAGATTTCAGCAATTCCATCTTCCTGGGCGCCCCGGAATCTTCCCTAGATAAACTCCAGCAGGTTCAGAATGTGGCGGCAAGGTTACTTATGGGCATTCCTAGATCACAGTTCGCCCGACCTGCCATGAAGGCGCTGCACTGGTTGCCAGTGCGAGGACGAGTGAAATTCAAGGCACTCTGCACTGCCCACAAAATCCTCCTGGGGAAGGGCCCCCCAATATTAGGGAACTTAGTGGTCCCATATAAAGCCAGTAGAACACTGCGGTCCGATCAAAAACTTCTTCTCTCAGTCCCCAGAGTTAAAAGGGCTAGGACAGGCGGGAGAAGGTTTTCAGTTCACACAGCAAAGCTCTGGAACTCGCTTCCTTTTGAATTGCGCGCTGAGACTTGCACACTGCGATTTCGCAAAGGTCTCAAAACCTACCTTTTCCCTGCTTGATTGCACTAAACATACTGTTTATTAAATGGGTCCTGAAAGCGCCGGGATGCCCAAGGGTAACTGCGCGCTATATAAAATTTTAATAATAATAATAATAATAATAATTAGGGGTGTATGAATAAGCACTAATGTAGGTATATTAAAGGACATACGTAGGCAACTCAGCACACAGGAGGCCACACTAAACAACCTGGAGCGTGACTACGAGCACACACAAGATGCCAAAATATTGGGTATCATAAGGGTTGTAATGTCCGAATACCAGACATTCACAGAGGATGAACTTAAATATATCTCAAAACGACAGATGGCAAGGTCCTATGGGCAGGTAGGCCGCCCTGGTAGGGTATTAGCTTCCAAAATTTGTATGAGTCGTCCACCACAAACGGTTCTGGCAGTCAAAGATGCCAATGGGGAGGTACAGTGTGACGCACAGGGAATACTGCGCAAATTTATGAGAACATATAGTGAACTATATACGTCACAACTCACTGCCCAACCCTCTGAAGTCATGGAATATCTGGAAGATGTGACAATAGCATGGCTCTCGGACACACAAAGAAGCTACTTGTCCTTGCCAGTAACAGTGGAAGAGGTAACTGAAATTATCAAATTGCTCCCAAACGGTAAAGCACCAAGCCCTGATGGCTTCACTTGTGAATTTTATAAAGCATTTGTAGACCAGTTAGCACCCCATTTGGTTCAAATGTATGGTGATGCCCATGACCAGCAAATATTACCGCCCACCTTCAGAGAAGCCATGTTAATCTCCCTTTTAAAGCCCAACAAGGACCCAGAGTGTTGCAAATCATATCGACCGCTGTCCCTAATTAGCGTAGATACAAAGATCCTAGCCAAAATCCTTGCTGTTCGACTACAACCACTGATGACTAATCTCATAAAATTATTCAGACGCACCACCATAGTGGCAATGGATCTGATAGAAAGAAAATTAGGCGTAGGAAAATCACAAGACCAGCTTTTAAAATTCCATTTTCCCAATTTTATTAACAGCAACATTTTATTATGTCTGACATTTATGCATTAGTAAATTCTTTATTCAGTAAAATCTTTAAACTTTATTTCAAAATGATCATTTTATTTAGAGCTAAGGAAAAATCGCTTATTTTAGAAATCAGTTCAAGTTTAGCAAAGAACAGATAGTTCCAAATTCATTCTCTCCTATCATCCCTAACTAACACCCTCATCTTATCCTTTCAATCCTGCAAAGCAAACAAGTAAAAGATCATTAGAGTCTTACATCCAGGAATCGGTCATCAATCGGGCAGCACTTCCAGTAGAAATCGGAAAAAGCGACCCCTTCTAGACAAAACCAGGGTTTTTATATCTTAATTCCCTAACTTAATCTATCTAAATTGTAACTTGCACTACTTATTCGAACTCTGATTGGACAAATTCGGGGTGGGTGAGCATCATCTCACCATTACAACATGATTTTCTCGATGGTTCAGCAGAAAAATAAAGGATCTTTGTTTTAGGACAGTCCATAGCTTAGCTATTTCCTTCAGTTGAAACATCGTCATCCATTCTCACGATCTCAACATTCAAGCGTCCATTTCTGGCACCCATCCTAGGTTCCGGGCCAAGGCAGCCTTGAACCTCCTCGAGCAGAGGCAGTTCACTCTGACTTGCAGGTTTTTGGCGTGCCTGCTCTGTCCAGCTCTTGCTCACTGTTTACCCGAGCATCCATCTTTTATTTAGGCCTCAGAGGCCACTTTTGGAACTATCATAGAAACAAACACAAATTTATGTTAAATTATTGAAGTAAAACCATTCTGTTTCCCTCCCACCATACTAATGTTTCCCATTAGTTTGTTACCTAGCAAATAAGCCACACAAATGCGTTTTATACTTACATAATCGACCACTTCTTAGCACAAAAACGTATACAATAAGCACATTTAGTCTGCGTTTGTTTATATTTAAGCTGCGCATTAATTCACAACACAATAACAATACATATTAGTTAATTATATGGCAACATGCAAGCAAAACTAGTACTCCCGTGTATAATAAAAATGTGTACATCTAATTCTATAGTTGATTAATTTCACAAACACACCTTTAGTAAATGTTAACGTTATGGGACATTGACTTCAAGAGGGGTACACAAAATGTTGCGTTTGCCACCTCGCTCCATCAACACGACTGTGTCTACACGTCTAAACAAACAGTACGTTTAAATCGCCTTGTAATGCTCCGTCAGAGACGCACGCTAGTCAACAAGTCGACCTTGATTATCTTCAATCTTCACAATACAACATTTCAAACGTGCTTTTGCTCCGAGAAGTTAAATTCCAGAGTTTGCATTCATCGCTCTAAAATAATGAGCCCAATTCGACTGAACAGCTTCCACTAGAGATGCGAGTCCATTAACAAGTCTGCTGCCCACGTTTGAGTATTTACGACATTTCAAACGCTGGATAAGGCTTAAAAGTGTCCATAACAGTTTGACCTTTAAAGCACGTAATTTTCATGCTTTACAAGCAACCTGCAAACGTTGGATTAAGGCTGGGAAGTGGTGTGATAGTTAGACTTTTAAGTACATAATTTTCACGTTAAAAAAGCAACCTGCATATAAATATATTTAAAAAAAAGACTATATGATATTCAGACATAACAGGTCTATTTCAGAACTAATTATGACATATTCAGCGTCAGTTCTGGTGTTATGTTGGAGGGTGCAATACGTATTCGTATTTTCTTTAAACAGGCATTCCAACTACGCATTTGAATTGTTTTACTGAACTGATACAGCGACAGTTGGCTTCGATTGGCATATTTATGAATCGCAATTGACGCAGGCAAGTCCTTCTGATTACAAACAACAAATAAGTACGCTTCCTTTTTCATTAAACACATAATTACAAACAATCCTCTTCACCGACAGGCCTTACTAGTCAAACCAGTACCAACAATTTCTGAATATTACCGAGCAACCAGCAACCATTACAAAAGGTACTTTCCTATAAGTGCTAAGCGTAACATTGTTGAATTATCACACCACTAATAAGTTGATAGGTGTTAGTAACCTACACCTTGTGTTTTTCTGATTACCCCCAATAGACACCACCACGTTCAAGTCCTGATGACAACCCCTTAATGGTGACGGGGTTGGAAACGAATTGACGGCAGCGTCTGGGAAAAGCTAACCCAGAGGGCTTAGGGAGAAGGTTTAATTAGTTTCCCTCCCGAGTTAACCTAAACTTGATCCAAAGGATCCCCAGAGCTGTGAATATAGGCTGTGCATATAGGCTGGAGAAATTATAGTGGTTTGACTTTCTACTCGGCCTGATTTATGGACTGGTGCTTTGATTACCCTTTTTTTTCTCAACTGTACAAAAAATTGCTAATTATATACATTTGAAAATAATTGTTTATATGTGTTATTTGTTTATGTAATTCACAGGTTGAAAAATGTCATCAGTTTATGTTGTCCTTAATGTTATCTTGATTTGAATTTTAATGAATTCTTGGAATATTTAAAAAAAAAATTGAAATAAATCACACAAGCCTTTGAATTGATTCCACTGGCTCGGCTTTGAATACATTCTAACTAAAGCTACTGGATACAAGCCTTCCTCTGGTTTCAAGTGCCTCCAACTTTGGCACAACTCAAACACTTCAGCATTTACTTGTGAATATACCCCATAGTTTTCCGCCACTTGCACAAGCAATCTGGAGTTCTCTTCCATTCTCTCTTCAATCTTGTACTACCAATTCAATAAAAAAACTTGTCTGTTCTCAAGCATGATGGTTTACCACCTCCTTGTCGAGATTTTTCTACCTAACACCATGAAGCCTTTTCAGTGTATGACGATTAAAATAAAAAAAATAATAACAACAGAATGTAACATGAACTATCTGTACCTGATGGATATTTCCAGTATCTTTGACTTGAAGCTGCAAGATATATTTTCTAAGGGTAATAAGTAACAGCTAATGCGCAATAACTGAAACATACGTTTTGACAGGCTTTTGCCTGGCACAATAGGGGCCCTATTATGATGGTGGACGGACTTGCGTCCGTTCGCCACCCCCGAGGAAGAGGGACCGTCCGCATGGGCAGCGGTGGTCCCTCCATGGCAATTGGGATGTGACCGCCACCCTGGCTAAGTGGCTGAGTGAAATCTATAAGATTTCACTCAGTCACTTTCAGGCCAATGCTGCGTCAAAAGCCTGTGCCTGCTTGAAGCAGGCGTAGGTCTTGATGCAGCATTGGTCAGATAGGGCACCCCTGAGCCTTGCTGGAGCTGCGTCGCGCTTGCGACGCAACTCCAGCAATGCGCCGCCTTTACGGCACAGATGCGTCACGCATCTGTGCCGTTTTTGCCCCATGGTGCGCCGCATTGTAAATGCGGCGCACCATTGGTGGCGGAGCTGTGGCGCACTGTGGCGCACATTAACTGGCGCATCCCTGGGGATGCGCCAGTTAACATAAATCTGCCCCATAGTAATTATACATTCAGCAGTTTGATTTGTCAATCCACGTTGTTTATTGCTGTAACATTTCACGTTCAAATACTTTTCCTTTATTTAGAATACCCCTCCCCCCCCCCCCCCCTCAAAGTATAACAGAAATTGACGATTTTACTTACATGGGTTTATCCTGTATTTCATGCAGCACAGTGATTCCCTGTAATGGCTGAGGCAATAAAGAACTGACAACAAGGCCTCCCAAAACACAGAACATCATTGCCGATATGTTTACACCAGCATAGGTAGCAATATGTTCATTTCTTGTTTGTTCACTCTTGTAATTTGCAGGTTAAAAAGCTGATTGTGTTCGACCCTAAAAAGCGCCTCACCACTCACCAGGCGTTGCAACATCCATGGGTCACAGGAAAGGCAGCAAATTTTGCACACATGGACACTGCACAAAAGAAACTCCAAGAGTTCAATGCGCGCCGTAAATTGAAGGTAAGTCAGTCCCTTGTGGTATGTCTGGTTCGCCTGAGTTTATGGTGTGTGCTTTTTTCAGACTAGGAGCTCAATGTAGATGGATGTATTAATGGTCAAGTAAAATTCTATTTGGCCCCTTTGTAAAACCATGATTCGAATCCAACAAGAAGTTAGCATAAGGGCGAGCACCCCGCAGTCCGTCGGTGGCAAGGGACATCATATCCGCCAACCTGATGGACTACAGCCCGCCAAATTGTGAGATCACTGCCAGCCCTCCAGTGACCCCTATGCCTTAACAGGTGCGACGGCAGGTGCGACGGCAGCTCTTGTGAAGAAACAGAAAGGTTAGGTTGGTGAGCTGCTGCAGTTTTTGTAGGCAGTAGCTGACCACAATTTTTTGCTTTAAATAACAACCTCACCGAAGCGGGAGTCTGTTTCTGAAAAACAAAACTATAATTACTTCGAACACCCTGGGAGTTTTCTCCTCGGGTGTGGTGGTCACCAGTATTTATTTATAGTCAGAGGTTTTCCAAACAGAAAAAAAATCAGACCGTCCTCTCTAAATAGGGTGGATGGACTAGATGTGCTTACACTGACAACCCCTACCCCACCAGGTTGTCAGTGGAAGGTTGCCAGGCAGCAGAGCCAGAAGGGGCACTGCTGTCGGAAACCTGACACCTGCCCAACTCTAAATAGAGCAGGCTGACTGACAGTTTGAACTGCGAACTGTACCAATATTTTTGTGATCATTAAAGATTTTTAGGAACTGACCTTTGTACTAGTAGGTCAAATTTTAAAAGCCAAATCTTAGTGGATCGGAATCTGATCCACATGATGCATATAATTGAGGTAGGTTCCAAATTCCAACTTACTACAATTGAAGGATACCACAGGATTGGTGTCCAGCTGGGTCCACAGAGTACCATGTCAGTGATTGTTTTTCAATAAAGCAAACTTTTTTTTTAATGCAGCCCTTTTTTATTAAACAGATGTGTTTAAAAAGAAAAGTTTCCTTTTTGTGTTTAAGAGGATAGAGGGAGGCACTTTTTAAGCAATCTTTTCTTTGTTTACATTCCCAAAGAGGCCCCTTCCCAATTACAAATAGGTTTCAGAAAAATGTCATTGCTTTGCATCTAGAGTTTGGTTTCAAAACATTGATACATTAGATACCTATTTGGTATCTAGTTGGAAATCCTACAACACACTCCTTCCAGAGACCGAATTGGAATTCAAAAAGTGAGGAGGTGGCTCTTATTTGTAGCAGCAGGTTCTTTCATGCTTCCACGCTGTGGTAGTAGTGATGTAGGAGAAAGCTGGAGAGTTGGATCTGGTTTTCTGTATGTGTGGGATTTGTGCGAATAGGAGTCCGGACAGCAGAGGAGATTTGTGAAAGAATATGCAATGTTTGAGGTATGCTGGGGCAGTGTTATATAGTGCCCTGAAAGTGTGGGTGAGGAGTTTAAATTGTGCTCGTTCATGAATGGGGAGCCAGTGGAGCTCTTTCAGTTGTGGTGTAACAAGTGTGGTATAGTAGGTTAAAACCGATTCTGGCCTTCAAGTTCTGAATGGTCTAACATAACATAACATTACATAACGTGTATTTGTAAAGCGCACGTTCACCCTTGGGTAAATTGGCACTGCATAACATATGTTTATTGTCTGTAGCCTTCTGGTGAGTTTATTGTTGATCCCATCATAGAGGTTTTCCCATGGTCCAGCGTGCTTGTGACCAGTCATCCGTGACAGTTTTCTGCGTGGTGTTTGGGAGCCATTTGAAAATCTTCCCCAGCATCTTCAAGGTAAGGCGGTATGAGTAGGTGACAGCATTGACTTGGGCGCTCATGTCGAGTTTGCTGTTCTATTGGTGACCAGTTGGAGTCTCATGGTGTTGTGCTCTTCCCGAAGATCATTATTTTGGTCTTATCGCTGTTCAGCTTTAGATAGTTGGTCTTCATCCAGTGAGCAATTTCAGTCATGCATGCATTGATCTGGATACTGTGCGTCTTGTGTGTAAGGGAGAGAATGAGTTGTGTGTCGTCTGCATAGGAGAGGACGTTGATATCATCAGAGCAGATGATGCTGGCTAGAGGAATCGTGTATGTGTTGAAGAGAGTCAAGCTCAGAGAGGATCCTTGCAGAACTCCACAGATAAGGCCGGGGGTATCCAAGGTGTATGGTGCCAGGCTTACTGACTGGGTCCTTCCAGTTAGGAAGGAGCAGATCCATTGAGGTATGTGTCATTAGATTCTGATGTCATGTAGGCATTGAATGAGGATGGCGTGGGAGACTGGGTCAAATGCTGCTGAGAAGTCCAGGAGGATGAGAGCTGCTGTGTCTCCTTTGTCCAGAGTCATGCGGAAGTCAAACATGGCAATGATGAGGGCAGTTTCCATGCTATGGTTGGGTCTGAAACCAGACGGAGTGGTGTCAAGAGTTGGTGGTCATTAAGGTATTTAGTGAGGTGTCAGTTGATGATTTTCTCTAAGACCTTGGTTGGGAATGGTAGCAGGGAGATCGCTCTGTAGTTTGTTAGTGTTGAAGGGTCCGCTAAGGGCTTCTTCAGCAACTGAAGGACAGTTGCATTTTTTCTCAGGCTTCTGGCAAGATCTTGGAAGTGGTGGAGGCATTCAGAATAGTTGTGAGCATGGCGCTAATGTGTTGCAGTCCTCTGGGGTATGTGTGGTGGGTGCAGGGATCCGATATGGCCCCTTAGTGGATGGATTTCATGATTGCAGCAGTTCATCTGGGGTGATAATAGACCATGTGGTTTGCATTAGTTCTTTGGAAAAGATCAGGAGGTGTTTAGTAAGCGCTGTCGGGTTCCGTTGTGGAAAGAAATTGCTTTAAATGCGGGATTTTTGTTTGCTGAAAAATTGAGAGGTTATTTCAGAGGTCCTCCTTGCGAGTGATCAAGTTGGAGGTGACCAATGATGAGGTGAAATCTTTCACAATCGTGAAGATTTCTGTTGGTGCTGGCATCTATGCGGTCCACCAGAACATTGTGTTTGGTGGTCCGGACCATTTGGTGATAGCATCTCAGTATGGATTTGAATGTGCTCGTGTCTTTGTTCTCCTAGCTCATTCTTCATTTGCACTCCAGTTATTTGCAGTGGAATTTCATCAGCCTGAGTTCCTCTGTGTACCAACTGGCATGGGGTAAGGATCTTGTTGTTTTGGTGTGTTTTTGAAGGGGGCCAGGGAGGTGGCACAAGACTTGATCTAATTGTTGAAAATCTTGATGGCTTCTGGGAGCCTGTTGCTCTGTTTGGGTCAGTGGGTGTTGAGAGCGGTGTTCCAGTCCTTGTCAGTGATGCTATTCCAGTTTCAGTAGATTGGTCTGACGGTGGTGCGTTGGATTGGCAAGGATGCTAAACTTGCTGAGGGAGTGGTATGTACAGGAAACTAATGCAGACCAGTTGATTCAGAGGAGGTGTCTGGCGATGTGGGTAGGTTCCTTTACTCGTTGGGTGAGTCTCAGGCTTCCAAGGTCTTCAATGAGTGCTCTTGAGTTGGGGTAGGCATGGTCATCTAGGTGAAAGTTTAGGCATCTGAGTAGAATGTAATTTCTAGAATCAAGGGCGAGTGGTGGGATGATGTCCGTAATGGTGATGGTAAAGCCGGTGCGTGGTCGTGATGATTTATCGATGAAAGTATCTCTTAGGGTGAATCTGGCTCTGGTGTGGAACTTGAACGACAGATGTTACTCATTTGGGGTTGACGTGTCTATGGATTGGTGCAGCTGATGATGCTCTTGTGGAGGATAGTGATTCCACCTTCAGGCTTTTGGATTCTGTCTTGCCTGGTAATCTTGCAGCCAGTGGGGATAGCTGTGGCGATGGCAGGTGCTGATGCAAGATTCACCCAGGTTTCCGTGAGAAAAAGAAGATCAGGGCATTGTCATGCAGCAGATATCTGTGGCATGTTTGATGAGTGAGTGGGTGTTGAGGAGCATGCATGCGAGTGTGGAGTGTTGTGTGGGTGGTTGCAGAACTGTATGTGTGTTAGAGTGACGGGTGTTAGGTGCTATATCAGTGAGGTGAGTGATGGGTGTGGGTAACTGCATGAAAACATGCAGGAAGCATAGGAGAATGCTCCCTTGGTATTGTGTGGTGCGGCGAGACAGCAGTGTGCGGAGCAGTGGCCAAGGTTGAGGGCATGGAGGGTCGCAACCTGGCAGTGGCGAGGAAGGGTAGGACCCAGGTTCCTAGTACGGGACAAGGTTCAGACGCGGATGGGCACAGATGGGCTTGCCTTTGGCCCACCAGCCGTGCGCCCGCTGCTTATCCACACTCGGGCAGCCATTAAATAGGTAGGAGAGGAGTGATGTCACTTCCTGTGCAAATGGATGATGGATGGGAAATCCAATGATTTAACTTCCTGTACAGATGGATGATGAGAAATCAAGAGATATCACTTCCTGTGTAGGTGGATGATAGAAATGACTTCTCTTGCTTGGTACTTTGTTTTAAAAACAGTTTTGATGGGAGACCAGTGACGTTACTTCCTTTGCCGATGGATTAGATTAAATCCAGTGTTGTCACTTCCGTGCAGCTGGATGATGGGAAATCCAGTGATGTCACTTCCTATGCAGATGAATGATGGAAGAAAAAATTAGTTAAATAGAAACAAGGATAAACAGTGTGTTCAAAAGCTCTTGACAGATAGAGCATAACTGTAAAAAGAAACCTTTACTATCATTAACCAACGAATTTACCTGTAGACAAATTCCTTAATACATTGTGTGATTGCATGAGAAGTGTCTGACATGCATGATTTTAAAATGTTTGCTTTCTGCCGAAAGTAATTCTTGTACATTACTGTGTTTTTACTCATCTGTAACACCTGTATTTTGTCAAATGTAACGCCTTCTTTATTAATTATGCTTTATGACCTTTCTGTTTTTATAGCACAGTGGTACGTTAGGAGTTTACAAAAAGGGAACGTGCACTTGGCTACTTAGGGCTATCTCTTCACATAGGTGCTTGCACTGGGCAATTAAGGCTGATACATGTGCCTTGGTGTTTGGGACTGTACATTGGCATTTGAGGCAGTGCCTATGTTTTTGGTTGGTCCACTTTCACTTGTGACCATTGATATGGAGATGTCAATCTCAGGTGCCTAGGTAGACGTGGTCTGCGGTTGGACGTACCCGTTTGCATTTTGACATTTGAGGCTCTGTGTAAACCTATGTGGTTGCGTCATATGCATTTAATATGGTGTCTGAATGTTTGGACCTTTACTTTGGTGCTTTACTTCTGCACGCAACTGTAAACGGGTATTTGGAGCCGTCCTTGCATTTTGGGCTGTACCCAGGTATTTTGCTCTGTGCCCAGACACTTCAGGACATGTGTTGGCAGTCAGGGTAGTCGGGGCTCTGTCAAGACATGTTTGATTATGCCACAGGATTTGAAGCTACACTTGGTAACATTAGCATTCGGTGCCTGTGTTTGGATTATGAGGACTTTAATTGGGTAGGTGATGGCTGCACCCCTTGCACTATATCGTGGTCGCACCTTAGCTCACATATGAATTCTTAGTTTACCTATTTACTTTCTCTTATTATATATTTTTCTTAAGGTCATTCATGTCACTTCCTGTGACGTCATTGTTGTCCAAGTTAATGTGATGTCACTTAGACTCAAGGGGCATTTTGTGCCAATTTTTACTATTCGGTGGTACTGAATGGTTTGAAAAGAAAACATTGCAGAGCTCCACAACAGTTGACCCATACATACATTTGCTCTGAAATGGAGTTTGTAGCAGACTTTGCATAAGGTTCTTCATCAGGACTAAGCGTTTTGTTTGTGTCCTTTGCAGGCTGCTGTGAAAGCTGTAGTTGCATCAACACGCCTTGGAAGTGCTGGAAGTCACAGCAGCCATGACAGCAATAAGGCAAGCCGAAACCCTTCGCCAATTCAGGACAACGAGCGAGAAGAGGCACACACTCAGGAATCAGTCGAAGAAGCACCAAAGGAGGGCTGCTAGGGCACGTTTGCCAGGATTCGAGAATGGGCCTAGCACTTCAAGTGCCAGCCACAGTCGTGGGTGGCTCAGTGAGAAAGATTTCAAAGCATGGCACCCACAGGCCTACCTTATGGCGGAACGAAATGCACAGACTGGTGGTGACCCAATGTTCAATGCATGTGACTGCTCATCAAAATAGTCCACTCGCCATGGAAGGCATGCACAGGGTACAGTGGCACTTCTCTCTGTACCAGGAGATGAACTATGAGAAAGAACCAACAATACTTCATACATTATTTGATATGCATTTGCTTGGTGTCTGAGCAGTAGGACATTTTTGACTTGTAGTATTTTTAGTTTGATTTATTCCAATGAAAATGTTCCCAGTATAGCAGTGCCACTTTTTAACACTTTCCTTTCAACGAGTTATGCTGATTAGTATGTTATTTCAAAGCTCCTATATGTTATATGTGTACATTTTTGCTTTCTGACCCTTATATTTGAAAAACTGTTTACAAGAATATAGTATAACAATGTATATGCAAAAACATTCCACTTAGTGCTGGTAAGATGTGACTCAATCCATGGGTGGACCCGGTGGTAAGGAAGCTGCTGGCTTGTCCGGCTTCTGCGTTGAATGCCTTACCGTGCTGAGAGTTTATATACAGTATTTTAATAACAACCAAAAACTCTCTTTCCTGTCCGTGTGTACAGCTACAGAACGCAGAAACTAGTGGAAAAGAGAAAAGGTACCTTCTTTTGAATGCAAGTCTATTTTATTCTAAACTTTGTAAAACGCCGCGCAGTTACATTAGCAACTCATCGCGAACTAGTTAGAAACGACAACAGGATGAAGATTTTTGCTTTGTGGAGAAATCGTTTGGGAGGATGTTACACGCAAGACTGGCCTGGTTCCAAATGGCGGAAACCTTGCTTCCTTCCTCTCTGTAATATCCATAATTATGCTGCACTGAGAAATCATACGCCTAGATTCATTTCATTTCTTAAGAGACTTTTCATACGAGGACTTATAAGCATATATAGGGCAGACATATATTATGCCAAAGTCGTTCACGCTTGCTGCATGTTTTTTAAACCTTTATTTGAGCAGTGCACGGAAGGGCCAAATACACTAGATTTTATTCCTTCAAATTCCACTTCAAGTTTGAGTTTTGCTCTGCATGTCATTCATTATAATTCGTTCATCACATTTTTTTAATATTTCACAATGTCTTGTAAAAAAAAACTATGTTGCATAAATCTAAAGTAAATAAACCAAATACATTTTTCGGTTCAGTATAAACGTGGGTGTTGGTCTTTCTTGTTGATACCGAGGTTCTGCAAGAACCGGACAGAACATTGTAAAGGTCACTGGCAAAGCATGGAAGAGTCTGCACTTTGAAACCACAATGCATTTTTCAAATGTTAGTAAAGTAAAGTGCGATGATACACAGGGAGCTAGGTGTCCTGTTGCTGCCTTGGCCGGAGGTCTACAGGGCAGGAGGTTTTGGCTGCAGAATAACTGTACTGTTTTAAGTTTCTTTCTGAAGTTAAGATGGGTCTGGAGAGATCTGTGATGAGCAAGAAGAGCAGTCCAAGATTAGGTGTCAATATAGAAAAGGTCCCGCCCCGAGTGTGTCTGATGGAACTTAGGACCAATGAGCAGGTTACCAACTCTGAATCTTAGGGGTTGGCAAGGGTGGAGGCAATGAAGAAACTGTTTCCTGATAAACAGGTCCTGGAAGGCTTTGTGACAAAGGTAAAGTGACAATGTGTCAGGATCCGAGGCGGTATAGACCCAGCAATAGACAGTGACTTGCTACAGAGTTTCAAATAAGTTAGTCCTTGAGATCCAGACTGAGAAGACAACGGCAAAATAATAGATGGCATACAAAGTGCACTTCACATCCCTCTCCCATTCTCTTTCTCATAGAAACACCTGAGTCCATTTTTGGTCTTCACAGTGTAAACTTTTATTAACTTACAGCTACGGCCAATTACTCCATTGGCCTCTCTTCTACTTAATTTGTGACCATCTTTTATTCTTGTTTTATTTAAAACACCACAGCACGCACGCAAATAAAATATCTAGGTTAAACATTTCCATTGCATTTACAATTGTCTCTCCACAGGTCCTCTTGCTTTACCTTCGGGCTGTGCCAGCAGGCCACAACCAAGGTACCCTGCTCTCCTTAGGCTGACCGCCCCCCGGCCAACAGAGCTGCAGGTAGAGAATTTGCCACCACTTGTGACATGCACTGGCTTCCTGGGTAGAGCCAGAGAGTACAGAGCCACCAGCAGGTCAGCCCCCTCTCCCGCCGGCCCGGAGCCCCAATAGACTTCAAGCCCTGTTCTGGGGCCAAGAAGCCACCGACAAATGGAGTCCCTGTCATTTCTCTTGCCCAGGACCCCACCACAGGGCGAGGCGCTCACTGGCGGACTCGACCTCCCCCCTGCCCAGACTATCTCCTCAGCGAGGGCTCTCAATACCGTCTGTATAAACAACTCACAACCCGCATTGGACAAGTGTACCCCATCCGCCGCATACAGCTCTGCCCTTGATGTTTGTATTAACTTGTGCCTGATGCTACGAATGCTGGATCTCTTTAAAATTTCAGCCACTGACTGATTCAGTCTCCTTACTGACTTATTAACTGCCTTCGGAGGCGCTCCTTTCGCCCATACTTGACGCGGTATCACTTCGGACCATAGTAATGACGTGTTGGGCAACATCTTCTTGACCACAGCCAGAACTGAAAAAAGGGGCTCCTTTACACCCCTCCTTCCTGCTGGGATCTTATCATTGCTACCTGAATGGATCACCAATAGATCGGGAATCGGCATACCCCTGGTCATGGTGCCCCGCAAATCGTTGGGCACCTCCGCTAATCGTTGTCCGCCTACCCCCACCCAATGGTGGTCAATTCTCTTTGCATTCTGTACCCTTTCCTCGCGCGATTTGTTGAAGATGTGCCCTGCTCTGCGAATAAAAGAGTGGCCACACCAGCATACTTGGGCCCTCTAGGACGTTGCACCTAGCGCAAATTTGAAAATGGAAACAATCAGGCGAGACAAGTGGAGAAGAAATACTGACTACGTATGCTAACAGGGGGCGTACATAACGCTCAAAGCACGTCGACTTCCAACGACCCACCCTCTTAATGGTTTCCTCAGGAAGGCCTAAGGCAGCCGCTGTCTTGGCTGCGCCGATGCGGAATGAATGAGATGTAAAATGAGTCGTGTCCACTCCTAGGCCTTCCAGAGCACGCTTACATACCCTAATGAACTGAAATCTGGTGAGAGGAATACCGTCAACGTGCAAGAATACCCTGCTGTCGCCCCCCTTTGGTCTGATCTGGAGAAAATTATTGTCCCGCTTACCGGGCAACATATTGCCCCCACAATTGACCCTAACTGGACCCAGGTCCCTTTACCCAACGGGTCAGTTTTTGATCTCCAGACCCTGACCTGAAGGAACTTCCCGGTCAAGATTAAGTCTTCACAGTGTATACCCCCTTCCTTGTCTGACTTTGACGCTGGTAGCAACTCTGAGATCCTAAATGCCCCGAAATAAGCTAATGAGTATGCCAATCTAAGTAACTACGTCTCGTAAGGCGTGAAGCAAATTCTGGGCAGAATTTCTAGGATACTTGTTAGCCTGCTCGCATCTAGGGGTCTCCAACTGTCCTTCACTCCTGGTGCCAATCGCTCCCAACCCTTCATAGCTCTTCTCACCCTTGAGTCTTTTGTGGGGTCCGCCACCCCCCTTAAACCCGCATAAAATGCTATTGCCGACAGTTGTCTCCTCACCATTGCTGGTGATCTTCCACTCACTTTCTGATGAACTATAAACTCTAGGACACTTAGTGGTGAGAACCTCTCTACTGTCCCTGCCCCCCTTAAGCTAGTCTGGTATGCTCCCCATGACCTCTCATACATACACTTGATCTTGGGGGCCAAGGACGCTGTTATCAACTCAGGGGCTGTGGGGCACAAGCTTCCATAGTCCCTCTGGGAAGTTTTTCATCTGGTTGTCTGCTTGCGGCCATCGGGGGCGAAATTCTGCCAAATTTAAAACGGGACAAGGCGTCAGCGACTGTGTTGTCCACCCCCGGCACATGTCGGCAGTAAAGTGTACATTGCGCTGCAGGCATCGCAAAACTAGTTCCTTCAATAGGCGCAGGACCCAGGTGCATTTCGCTCTCTGATTGTTAATTGCCATAACTATGACATGCTATCAGACCAAAATACAATATGTCTGTTTGCCACAGATGCAACGCCACAATAATAGGGAACAATTCTAAGAAGGTAATATTACGGGTGAGACCTGACAATGCCCACTCTTCCGGCCAATGTTGCATGCACCACCTGGGATCCAAGACGGCCCCGAAACCCACACTGCCCGCTGCATCTGTGTACAATTCCAACTCTGTATTGGGGAGACTTGGCTGTTGCAAAACCACTGTCCCGTTGAATTTTTCCAAAAAACCTTTCCAGATAGCTAGGTCGTTCCTTACTTCTGCTGAGAGCCTGGTGTGATGATGTTTGGCGCACAAACCAGACATTGCCCTCGCTATACTCCTAGAAAAAACCCTGCCCATAGGTATGACTCGAAGCGCAAAGTTCAGCTACCCCACCAGGACTTGTAATTGGTGCAGCGTCACCTTCCGTGCCAACAAACAAGACTCAATTGCTGACTTGAAAGCTGCTAATTTCTCCTGTGGAAGCCTGCATACACCCTCTCTGGTGTCGATCTCAATACCTAGGAAGGTTAACCGAGTAGTTGGCCCCTCTGTCTTCTCTGCGGCCAAAGGCACGCCTGGCGCTTTTGCCAGATGTTGGAAGCCCAGCATGGCCTTCCTGCACGCAAGGGAGCCATGGGGTCCCAGAAACAAGAAATCATCCAGGTAGTGCACCACTTCGCACGATGTCACAGACGTTAGTAATTGCTGCACCGCCCACTCTAAGAACCTGCTGAAAGTTTCAAACACTGCGCACACGATAGAACACCCCATTGGCATGCAAAGGTCAATGAAATACTCCCCTTCAAATATGAAACCCAGGAGCTAGGTGTCATCAGGGTGTACTGGCAGGAGAGGGAAGGCTGCCTCGATGTCTGATTTAGCCATCAACGATCCTTCCCCTAGCGCATGTAACTTCCGGATTGCCATGTCAAAGGTGGTGTAGCGCACAGTGCACAGCTCTGGGTCAAGTTTGTCATTGACTGACAACCCTGATGGGCTTGACAAGTTGTGAATCAAATGGAATTCCCTTTCTCTTTTTTAAGTACCAACCCCAATGGTGAGCATACTAGGTCAGGCCTCGGCAACTGTTGGAAGGGTCCCGCCACCCTCCCCAAAGAAACCTCCCTCGTGATTTTTTTGCCTTGCCACTTCAATATTTTGGAGCACTGAGTGTTGGTTGCGCGGTGGAGCTGTGGACGGGGTCGCAGAGGATGGAATGTGAAAGCCGAAAAGAAAGCCATTATGTAAAAACTGAGCCTCTTGTAACTTGTCATATTTGCTAAGGAGGTGTGTCAGGACGTGAAGCCGGATGGGCGTTGGTAAGCGCCTAGGGTGCTTGTGGGGGGCGTCCTTTGGCTTGGGTGTGGGCGGGCTGCTCTTTTCACCTCCCCAATTTCTTGTAGCATCTATTTTCTGGGTGTCCCGGTAGGCCACCGAAGGAGCAACAATGTTTGAACTTACATGCTGTGCCCCGGGTGCACTCATTCTTGTTGAACTGCCAGCAGGCCAGTTTTTTATCTCCTGCCCCCTGTCCCCCCGAAAGGGCTGACTGGTCTTGTTTGCGGTTATTGTTGAGTAAAATTCTGAGTGCCATATGTTAATTTCGCGCTGGTCCCACGCTACATCTGGGTGAACTGCCTTTATTTGCCTGAATTTATTGTCGTATTGGAGCCAACCTGTCCCTGGGAATTCTGACGCTGCCCCATGAATCAAGGATATGTAACTGATTAGTTGGGCTGCCACTGCGGGGTACCTCTCTACCATAATAGCCGCGTAGATTGCGAACCCCGTAATCCAGTTCTTGATCGACCAATCTACCCATGCCTTCTTCTGCTTATACTCCCCTTCCTTTCCAGCCCTGGTTTTCCCCGGGACCACCCCGGCGTTTATGAGATCAAACACATCTATATACTCTCCCTTGAATGTCTTCTCCTTGCTCTCCAATGGCACGTGCCATGTGGTCCTGGCCGAGGGGGATAATGCCATGGATACCGACCCATAGATTAGTTGGCTGTATGCTAGTGCTGGCTGCCCCGTGACCGGTAGCCCCACAGCCATAGGATAAGCCATTGAGGGGACCGCTGAACCTGCTGCGCTATTACTGTGCACTTGCCATTGCGACGTTGCCGCTACCACCACTGGGGATTGAGCCAAAACCCCTGACTGAACCCACACTTGTGCTATACCACTGCCTTGATGTGCGACCACCGGTGAGTGGTTTGCGGGGCGATATGCGTCGGGGGCGCCGCAACAGTTGAGACTGATACCCCCCTCCCTCCGACTGCGAGACATTGTTCTTTGTATTTGGTCCCCTAGCCAGGCCCATGGAAGGAAC
Source organism: Lissotriton helveticus (assembly GCF_964261635.1). Lineage (NCBI taxonomy): Eukaryota > Metazoa > Chordata > Amphibia > Caudata > Salamandridae > Lissotriton > Lissotriton helveticus. The sequence goes on from NC_136059.1 coordinate 782,199,064, forward strand.
GTTTGTTGATTGCGCTGTGTCAGACCCCAAGACTGTTGTGTCTATCACCCCTGCCTCACCTGAGGAAGTGGCCTGAGAGTCCCCCGCTCTGTAGCGCTTTCCTGGTTGTGCATCTCCGGTGTGCGCCGCACCCGCTTGGTCAGCACTGTCTCTTCTTGTGAGCTCGTTCCGGCCCCTTGCGTCAATGTCTTTAACGCCCAGTCAATGCCTTTTTCTTTAGTGACCTCCAACAACTCTGCCAATGTGCAATAGTCTTCCTTTGTGGCCTGGGCATCCTTGCCCTTTCAGACCCGTCTAGGTGGCATTCTGCGCTTAATGGAAAACAGAAAAGCATTAGTCATCATTCTCTTCTCTCTCCTGACCCCTGTGACCTGGAACCTGAGGCTCCCCCCTGACCCATGCACCCCTCCATCTGCACACATAGTTGTCACATGTCCTTATACCCCTTATCGCCCTGCCTTGCCCATGCCACCCACGAGCACTGTTGCCATAGCCCCTGTTTTTTTCCTGGGGCTGCGAGCAATTTCCCAGCAAGAGGCCTTGTAATGCTCACGCCGCACTGCCCCTCCATTCACTGATTCCCATCGTAAGAGGAGCGCACCCAGCTGCCTAGCCCCTCCCCGATTAGTTGGGCCCATATCCACTCCACCTATCTTCATGCCAATTTCAGGCCCACCCAGTAAGGTATTCAGCCATATTAGCCCTTTAAGCCTTGACTGGTACCAACATGCTTTAAAGATTTGCTGCCCGGCAGTAGCAGTTAGCATCCAAACCCCCCCTTCCCCCCCAGAGCTGCCCGACTCTCCGATTTGGGGTTACATTTTATTCTTGCCCCCATGACTCCCAGCTCATTACTGTGCCTGTCCCCTCTCGCCGTGTTCTCTCTCTGCGCCCTCCCCTCTCAAATCAGTCCCGCGACGTTGGATTACCAGCACTTCTCCGCCGATTTGCGCGACTCACACCCAACGAGTCGCACTCAACGAGCCGCACCAACGACTAGGGCCCCACAACTCGCACCTCTCGACTCACCACCAACGACTCGCACATCGCGACTCATACGCCGTGACTCGCACACCACGACTAAAAAACAAATGACGCATACACATACGACGCGCACGCAATGACGTGCTCACAACGACTCGCACACAACGACCCGTACACAACGACTCATACACAATGACTCATACACAACGACTCATACACAACGACTCGCACACAACGAATTGCACGCAACGAATCGTACTCGCCCACTACACTGTGAGGCCCTCTCACCTGCAAATGGGTCACGCTGTTGCTCTGCTTCAGACCGACGATGCCGCACGCGGTCCCCTTGTTAACTCCTAACGCGACCTCTGACCCTCGTGCAGGAATGTGGACAAAGAGGGCGTCGTTGTTGCCCCTCCGTCTATTAAACCCCCCGCCAGTATTACTTCCGGGTCCCCCGCGTGACACGTATCCGGTCTCCCTGTATTCCGGTTCTAACCCCTCACTTTCCCCTTCCGGGTCTCCTGACCTGGAAGGGATTCCTAACTGTTTGGCCCTTTGCTGCCACGCCCCCTAAGTGGGGTGGCACCATCATTACCTTCAGACTGTGATAAAAAGAGTTAATAATTCCAAACCTAAATACTGAACATACCCTCATAACTACGTACTTCATCCATAAACACCGAAATGTTGGAATAGTGCCCCATTTCCCCTTATTGCGCTTAACTTGTTCCTCCTAGTCTATGGAGTAAGTGTGGTGAAATTGCGTAATAAAACTGTAAGCATCTGTACCTTTTTTTAGCGGGAAAGAAAATATTCCAGTTTTGTCTTTGGAAATGTAATTACACCTGATTGTTGCATGAGCAGTTGCACATTTATTTCCAGTGGGAATGCGAAATATTTGTGAATATCCATTATCCAGCAGCTTAGAGTTAGCTGGTTTTCACTGCTTTTTGCAGGTCCACCCAGTGACACACCCACCAGTTTTTCCAGCCCAAACCCATAATTTAGTACTGCCACCAATCTGCGTAGTAGTGGATTGTCTGCACTAGTCATTTATATCTACTGGAACAAACGACAGGAGATCCCCAAGGCTCACTTCATGTTACAGATCCCTGGTAGACAGAGCAATACTCCTTAACACTGCCGATGGGACCCTGCACAATAATCTAAAGAAACCCAACCTATTAAATAGTACCAAGAGTGCAGTACCCTATGCCTAATTGTCTATGGCCTGCAGAGGCATCATGGTTGTCTCTTGATGGGCAGATTGTGACAGACTTGGAAGCCAGGTGGTGTACACAAAGACTTTTTCCTATCCATTCTGTGTGGAGGTTCCACTCTGGCCTGCCCCCCGCACCGAGCTGCCAAGGTTTCAGATTGCTATGTGCGACATTTGGATAATTTCTGTGCAATTAGGAGTGGCATTTCCACAACTATGAGTGATACTTTCTCATGAGCAAAATCATGCAATGTAATGGTGCTAACGTCTCGCTCCAACCACAGAGGACTCAGGGCAACCTCGCCAACAGGCAGAAAGAACTTGTCTACCTATAAAAAAGGATGGGGTTTTTCATGTTTGAGCGCAGCACTGCTACTCTGAACAAACTGTGCACCTATGACCCTATGTACTCACCATTTACAGAGGAAGCTGATTATTCCAGATAGTCATTTATGGGGTAGAGGTTGCAGGGATCCTGCAGTGCCATGGTCTGCAAGGGAATAAATACCAGCCATCGCTCCAAGGTGGAGGAGGGCGGGGGTGGTTAGTACTGATACTGACCTGAATGGAGCGAGCAGGAGATTGGTACTTGCAAGCTGGTGGTGGGCAGGAACGCGAGAAAGGGCCAGGGATGACTAAACAGCAGTTACTGATCACTAAAACTACTGATTCCTCAATGTTGGCCCCCTGCACAGGTTCCAGGAGAAGGGGGGAGGCAGCGCCACATCAACAGGGGAACAACAGTCACACAGTGAGGAATAAAAGGGAAGTGATCGACACCCTCACCCCCCAAAAACGGTGCAGAATTGGTTCTCGCTGACCTTACTGGTTGTCAAGTCCTCTCTTCACCTTGGCTGCTAATAGTACTATGTCCCAGAATCACCAAAACTCCAGGCGATGTGCCCCACATTGCCAGCCTGTCCAGGGAAATCTAGCCCCCCCCCTCCCCCACACTTCAAGGCATTCCAAAGGAAGCACATCAGCATATACCGTACACTTGTGGAGAAGTGTGGCTCAATGGTTAGAGCAGGCAGACCTTGATGCAGAGCTCTGGCCAGGGACCAGGGTTCGATTCCTGCCTTGGCGGGTCTCCGGCTCATTAATTCCCCTGACTGGATATTCTCGCCTCAGTACCTGTTCTGATCATGGGTCCCACGCTGCAACTCTGGGCAATAGCTTGCTTAGTCTCCACAACGGTCCCAAAAGCGCTGGGATGCCTGGCTACACCTGGGGGGTGCCCAGGAGTGGACATTTCCCAGGAAATCCAGGAAGGGTTCCTAAGCGGTATACGGACAGCGCCGGGACACCTCCGGTGGAGGTAGCTGTGCGCTTTACAAATTCCGACATTTACATTTACATCTGGCGCTGTCACTTGCGCTGGTGAGGCCTTCACCCAGCTCCCACCTTACAATGGAATGCAGCACCTCTGTCCTGGGCCATCTATGCACACTCAGCCGGAAGCCCCCCGTAAGTGTCACAGCTGCACAGCATGACTGGGCAGCACATTCGACCCGGCATCACGACATTCCACCTCGTGCAGCAATAGCTACAAGTTCAAGACCCTGGCGGCCTACCTGGCATCAGACCACCGCTATTGTCTAAGGTCTGTGAGGAGGTAGTAAGCAGAGGCCAGCTGTCCACAGAGCAGTCCGCAGTCGCCCTCCAGTCATGGTACGGCCACCTTAGGGTGCGATCTCCTCTCTCCGAGGAACTCACTCGTCAGAGCCTCTCTTTTCTTCATTCAGGCGCAGGTGCGCCCGCAAAGGATTTTCTTTATTTTCGCCACTCCTTTGGGGCAGGGGACAGTCCACACCCTGCCCCAGCCAGGACCCGGGGAGTCACTCATCACGTTCCGCAGAACTGAAACGGAAAGTAGAGACTGCCGTGAAGGAGGGAGACGTCAGTGAATCTGACCCGGGAACACCTAAGCCAGCTCTGAGCCATGATCCCCCAAGACTGCTTTCAAGGACCACGCTGCCAGACGGCTTTCTGGAAAGGTGCTAATAGCTCTAAGAGTGCTCTGCGCGACAGCTGAGGATGAGTGACTTTGCATTTCAGTGCAGTGATGCAGATCACCACACTGAAATGTGTTAGTCTAACGCCCAATGCGTGGCACTTGGCAGGACTGCTTACAGACAAAACAATGAAAGGTCAACTGTGGAGTGTTATGCAGAGCGGGTCACTTCCACTGCACTGAGAGGTGCACACATCTCAATGCTTATATATGGATCAACAATTCAGTGTAGGTTGCAGTATCTTGATGGGACTGGAGGGAGTGTGGGGACAAAGCGAACGCCAGAATGTAGTGAAAAAACTGACATCACTTATTGCAAATGCTACATTTTGTTTGTTCATATGTAACCTGCCTCTTTTTATTGCTGGTTGCTGATTGATATGTTATTTGTCTTGAACTATTTCTATAGCAGACTCTGACGCCCTTTAGTGCCACGTTTTTCCGTACACAAAGTTCTCTAAATAAATAAAAGTATTGCAGACTCTGTGCTGGACACCAGTATGGGAGACTTAAAACTGTATTTTTCCTCTGTGAGTCTATGACAACCTCCTGATTGGAATGATCGCACCATGTAGCGAAACTCAAAAAACAAGACTTTATCCATGGCGATCATTCTTATAAGTATTTAGAAATGTTGTGGTGTGCACACGCACACCTGTGCCTGCATTGACAGAGTTAGACACCACTGGATTGTAGAAAATGTAATTCTGAGGTCTGTGAGGTTGACTGAGAACAGCAAGCACCCTCTACAGTTCAAGGCCAGGCTCTGGAGACTGGGTCACCTTTCTCCACAGCATCCATTGTGTGAGGTAATTGCAGTCTGATGTGATGCTAAAGAACAGGAGGCCCAGTCTCCCTAGACACGAGTTGATCCCCACCCTAGTCACAGTTGAGCCCAATGGAGGAAATGGTACTTGTTATGAAGAATAATCTTAGCCAGAGTTTATAGATTAATCTTTATTGACACATATCCCCGATTCACAGAGGAGACGCGGACGCAGCCGCCGACCAGCTCACACCACCCGAACTGCCCCCAACTACCAACATACATCAGGAATCTCCACCACAGTTTGAATAAACACATTAGGCAGAGCGAGGATGCACGAGCGCAAGAACACAGCTGTGCTGTGCCCGAGCCAAGAAGTGTCAGAAACATGTTCCTGGCTCGAGACACAACACTTCTCCCTCCTTTACAATAAAAAACAAAATAGGAAACAGAACAAAATAACAAACAGAACGTACCTGGGTAAAAACCCAAGACTATTCTCCCTCCTTCACAATAATAACCAAGAAAATTAAAACACACAAAAACAAAAGGTAAAAAAAAAAATTCTCTATGCTATACACTACTATTAGATTGCACCTTCAGATATGTCCCTGACGGCATGTTCCTGTAAATACGTAATAGTAAGTGCGAAAGACCCTTAAGAATACTATTCGTAACACCCTTACACAATAACTAATTCATCATCGGACTCATCACTTACATAAGAAACCACAACGTCATCAAAATCCTGCACCCCGCCATCAAAGTCCTCATCGCATTCCTCTACAATACACGACACCCTTTTATTATTTTTACAAGCTCTAGCAAAATGACTGGACATTTTGCAATAGGCACATGTTTGACCTAAGGCAGGGCATCTTCTGTCATTAGCCAAATGTGTTGAACTCCCACAACGAAAACAATTCCCCTTATTCTCAAAAGTTGTACCATTGCCGGTTTCTCTTGTTACGCCTTTTCCTTTACTTATTTCAAAATTTCTCTTGGATTGAATGGGTGTTCTAACTGTTTTAATCATTTCATCACTATTCCCACCACTGGCTTTATTAACAACAGTTTTAGCACACCTTGATGTTAATTCAGCTTTGCCAATTATTGCTGAAATTTCTCTTAAACTGGCATCACCATTTACCCACAACTTATCTTGCAAACCACTATTGTTGCAATGCATCACAAGTTGATCACGTATCAATTCTTCCTCAAAGGTGCCAAAATTACAAGACAAGGCAAGTCTTTTGAGCGAAGCAATATAATCCTCTATTTTCTCATTAGGCTCTTGCTTCCTATGACAAAAATTGAACCTATGTACTGCCTTACACACAGTAGGTGCAAAGTAAGCATTGAGATCATTAATAGCCTGTGTAAAGACATTACTATCACCTCCTCCAGCATTCTTTTTCTCGATTCTATTGTGAACTCTCAACCCACCTGGTCCAAGACAATGTAAAAGTATTTTCTTCTTCCTTTCTGAAGTCAACTCCTTACTCTCAAACGTATCCAAATAATTTATCAAGTAATCCCTCCATTCCTCCCATCTCTGACTCAAAACTTCCCCATCTCTAACTAAAAATGCCTGTGGTGCTGGTAAATTCATTGTAGTGGTTGCCATTTTAGTTATCAAAATGAATAAATACACCTATTTTTTTTTTTTTTAAATAAAAGTTTGCATCAAAATTTGCTCTGTACTTAAACTACTTTATACCAATAAGCGATGACAAGATAACCACACAAAAAATAGTTACCTATCAAACATCAATTAAGTCATCGAGTTAACAACAATCCAAGTTCTAATGACTAAAGGATGTTTTTTTTTCTCTTCACAGAATGCGTCTAATTATTTTTGTACCACACAGTATTGAAATACACTTACAATATATTGAATTGTACTGAGTAGCCTCTATCTGAATGCTATATAACTTCAGTTACAGTCCTAACCTTACCACATAGTACTCATAATAACATTACTAGAACAAGCAGAGAATAACTATAATATTCGATAGTGTGCGTATCACTGGTGAATTAATGATACACTCGCAATACCTTGTAAAATAGTTCCACGTAGTGAACGTATCACTGATGAAAGTGGGTGTGTAACTGAGTAACTTCCGAAATGACACACAGTGTGAGTATCACTGATGAGTTGTGCGTATCATTGATGGTTTCCTGAAATGAAACGCAGTGTGCGTGTCAAAGATGAGGGTAATTCTGCTAGGCTAAAATTATGTAGTATGCAATAATAGTTCCGACGTATACCTCAGCTATAATATCAGAGTTCTGACGATTTTCCTTGTAGTTGCTAAGTAACCTGTAAAACAAAATGGAGTCACGTATCTTGACCTAATGCGTGACCTTGCATTGGTACCAACGTACGTGCTGACGTCGAGCGTAGTACTGTGAACAGCGTTCAATCGACACTCCAATCCAGCTTGGAAACAGAACGTTCCTGCTTTTAGAAGATGCAAAATTCCAACGTCAGGTTAACTTTTAACTTAATGCTTTTCCAATAGATGTTACGTCGTTAACTTTCTTAAGATCAATGCAATCCCACACATAACAAATTTGTTTTCTCCTTAAATACTGAATTAAACTTTACAGTATTTAAATTTAAACAAGTAATTCCATGTTAGAAAACGGTAACTGGTTCCTTCTTCTGTCAATTTACAGTTCCAGAAATTCACTCCATGTCATTTCCAAAATCAATTTGCAGTATCAACATTCACTCCGTGTTAGTACCGATTTCAATTCATGGTATCATAAATTCACTTTGTGTAAGTATCACTTTCAAATTGCTGTATTAGATTCAATAACGTGGCTTTTACGGAGCGTTAAATCACTTTAACCTTTAACTTGCGGTATCCGACTCAATAACATAATGATCATTCACTTCATCTCAGTATCAATCCACATATACGCTTCTCTTCAATCTGCGCTTCAAACAAATTACGTTAGCCTAAGCTTCCAGCCGCAATCAATGACTTACGTCGGATGTTCTCAATTGGTGTTGTTCAATTTCACTTCCTTCCTTGAATTCATCATATCTCCTCTCATTTAGCTTCCTTTTCTTGTCAAATTCGCCTTCACAATTTCTTAAATAAATTGTTGCTTGCGTAGGTTCTTCTGGGGTTATGTACCATCGTCGCCATTGTTATGAAGAATAATCTTAGCCAGAGTTTATAGATTAATCTTTATTGACACATAACCCCGATTGACAGAGGAGACGCGGAAGCAGCCGCCGACCAGCTCACACCACCCGAACTGCCCCCAACTACCAACATACATCAGGAATCTCCACCACAGTTTGAATAAACACATTAGGCAGAGCGAGGATGCACGAGCGCAAGAACACAGCTGTGCTGTGCCCGAGCCAAGAAGTGTCAGAAACATGTTCCTGGCTCGAGACATAACAGTACTCACCAGCAAAAGCCTAGCAGGGTTAACAGGGATTGACTGAGACCTTGAAGCTAAAACAAAGGTTCCAGATATGTGCACATCTGAAAAACACATATGGCTTTGAAGGTGACAAAGAGGTCAAGTGCAGTATACATTGACTATTGTGATGGAATTGTCAAGGAAACGGGATGCAGGGTCCTGTCTCCCAGCTGACGTCTTGAAACACCCACCAGGGAACTACAGTGCAGGGTAAGACAGCCTTAGCCCGCATGCTCACTGTTCAAACTGGGCTGAATATCTGCACTACTTTAAAGCACCGCCATGTTAACGAAGTGTTCCTTCTCAATCATAACTCCTAAATTTGAACTGCTTCTCATCTCCTCCTCACTTACAATTCCAACCCTTCTCACTGTGACTCTCATCTTGATTGTGTATCAGTGGTGATCCTCAGCATTTTGAACAGGTGCAGCTGAGTTTGCACAGCACCTATTGCGAACGCATTTAAAAACTTGTTATGCCTCAACACATAGCGCTGTTTGAGCCGCTGGGGCTAGCAGCGCAATGGAGCTAGTGCCGCTGTGGAGTTTTGGGCAGTTAAGCCCCGTCGTTCCCCCAAAAACTCCGCCAAAGACCGAGTGCCCTCTTGCTCCTATACTCATGGTCCCCCTTATAGTGTCTGGTGGGACAAATGCTAGTGTTCAGGAGATGGTTGTCCCACACTTTATACCCACCCATCATAGGCGTCATCATTCAGGTGATCCTGCTAATAAAAGGGGCCGGGGGCACCTGACCTGGGCCAGTAATCAGAACCCTAATACTGTGTGTACGTGTATTATTCCGTAAGTATGTGGCCTAGCGCCCACTACTTTACAATGCTGACGAGCGGGTCTGACCCCGCATCTATGCCGGCTGCGGCTCGGTCGTGCCCGAGGGGAATATACAGCTAGAGGCACCAGTACTGTTTGCCAGTAAGGCATGCCCCTGCAGTCACATGCTGGGGGCTTTCACACAATTGGCCAGAGGAGAAAAAGGGCCTTCCCAACACCGAGTGTCCGCCTCAGCACCAATGTCGCTTGCATGAGACAAGGAGACTGTGCCCCAGTGCCCACAGCAACAAACCCGGAGCGAGTAGCCCCAGTCCTCCATCAGAGTGAGAAAAGTGCAGCGCGCCAACTCCCAGGTGAACCCGCCAGTAGGGGAGTAAGATTAAGTTTGTGTCAGTACTGAAAACCCCCCGGGGACTGAAGGCACCCACACCCACACCTACATCAGCAGCTCCTGCCCGTGCAAACACATGATGGTGGAATGAGCTGCTGCCCTAGCTCGAGAGGGGGAGACAATAGAGATCGGTTGCCTACCGTGCCTCACCTCCTCAACTGCCATCCGTCTGCAGAGCGCTCTTAGCCCGACTGCAATACCCAGCAGACAGAAAGTCATGGAGCCATGACACCACTGAGAGGACAAGGTACAGTCAAGACGTGCAGCGTACACAGTGCCAAGTACGATAGAAACAAGCCCCTGTGCCTCCCGTGGCACCTACGCTGCACCAGTGTTGCCCTGGTCCCACGATAGAAGCCGAGAGGCGCTCCTTAGCCAATGGCAGCACCCTGCCAGCTTGTGAGGCAACCCGCAGCTGAGACAGCCCCCACCAGCAAGCAAGCCGCTCTGTTGATAAGGCAGTATTCAATGTTAAAAAACACACTGCACCTTGCAGGGACTTTCCAACCCCATGGCATTAGAAGTGACCCATACCTGCTGTCACGCCTGCAGGTTCACCATCTTGAAAAGGGGAGATGGGGTCCTGCAGCGATTCCAGTGTGGCACCTCCACACAGCAGGCAGGCCTGAGCTTTTACAGCCCAGCTGCAGCCACTGCCTGGAGTGCCACTTTAGGGCTGTGCTGACCCCTCTGGAGTCCTGAGGCATCAGAATGCCTGGTATGATGGAGCGAGAGCAAGGCTCGAATCAAGACCCTCAGAGAACTGGAGCAGTCCTGCTTTTGTACTGGTGTGTTGGGCCGTGGCCCAGTTGGGAGTTATGCAGCGCCCCTCAGCGCAGCCTACAAGAGGCCCCGCACAGCCCACGCAGTCACGTGGCAATCCAGGGGCAAGGGCCTCAAGGGAATTCCGGTGAGAGGGGGAACCCAACAAGAGAAATGTGTCTGACAGGCTTTGGAAAGCATCATCCCCTCCAAGGAAGGCCCTCATCCACCAAGGTCATCCTCAGCATTTGCAGGTTTGTCGCTCACTGGAGCCTGAGCACCTTCAAGAAGATCTCCAAAGTGGATTCCACCACCACTCCAAATGCACCGCTATCTGAACTAGGTAAATAGACTCCAACACCGCGATACCAGGCCGGTCTGAACTACATTGCCGAGGTGGACTAAAACCTTGCAGTGTGATCCAGATACCCAACGCTGCCCAGTATATGGCCAGAAGAGACTCCATGGTGCTGTGTATTGTTGTTTTTTTTTCCCATAAGTTAGACTTTTCTTTGGTTTTGTTTTCAATAAAGTTTGGGAGTGATGTAGTGTCCGGTGGGACACGTTCTAGTGTTCAGCAGATGGATGTTACACACTTTACACTCAACCATCACCGGCGTCACCGGCCAGGTGATCCTGCTAATAAAAGGGGCCGGGTGCACGTGCCATGGGCCAGTTATCAGTACTTTGGTGACTCTGATGCCAAAATAAATATACTCATATGATGAAATATGATGGATTGTGAAAAAATTTAAACCTTGATTGATGATTCGAATGAATTTTTCTCTGATTAAAGAGGATCTTTTTTGAACAGTATTTTGGAATACAACTGATTAATTAACTTCAAAGCGCTCTGGCGCACTAAGAGTGCTCAGTGGTTGTCCTTGCTCGCAGTAAGGCTTTCGTTGCTTTAATTTCATAGCACCCCATGGACCAGGAGGTGATCCCCCTGATCACCTACAAAAAAGTTTAATTTTTAGATTTCGTCATAACTCAGATTAACTATTTAACTACAAGAGTGAGTGCAGCGGCCTTCATCTGTATTCTTTGAATTCCTCTGGACCACGCCGCTTGCTCCCCTTTACCATGTCATACGCAGACATTTCAAGTTTCACTAGTAACAAGGCAGATACTTTTGAGTCCAATACAGATGACACAGATCGGATATATTCGCTAATTCAGGAGCCAGAATACATTTCATCCAGCACTGGATCCGCACAAGCAAACATCCGCCAACTTCTGTTTACAGCCAAAAGAGAGATCAATCAAAGACTTCACGCTTCTACACTTATCAGATACCATCGGGTACAGAGGATCCCTAGAGGTTTGCGAATCCCTCTTAAATCATGTGTAAGAATAATCCCCGCTTCACGGAGAAGTGGTACGGGATACTTAATAAGTGTTGTCTTGACCTGATTTTGCTAATAGTGGAGGAACTGTCTAAACTTTTGGAAGAACTCGACAGTGAAGTGAAACAGTTAAAACACGAATTGAGCACCAAACTTACACCTGAAGAACTAAGCACCGCTTTGGAAGGCATTAACAATCAACTTGATAAATACGTGAAAGAGATTAACGAAAAAAAACTAAGGCAATTTAAACGGGACACCGTTGACAACAAGTTAGGGAAGGTATACAACTGGGCTGAAATTTATGCAGCTAGGCTACAAAATCGCCCATACTCCAACAGATCAATGGACGGGGATACATTATCTTCAGACGATTCTACACGCAAAGAATTTCCTAAAGGTAGACCTAGACAACAGCCTTCAACCTCTGGTAATAAAAACTCTGACCAACCAACCTCCTCACAACTTTCTAGTGAATCTAGAAATACATCTGAAACCCAGATTGAACCGGAGCCTTTTTTAGAGGTAGGCCCTGTACCAACCGGAGATCCGGGAGGTCAAAGCGGAAAAACTACTTCACTGCCACCAGCCAAATCGACGAGAAGTCACAGAGTTTAGTGATTAATATCTCACAGATTCCCCTAACCAATATGCAAGAAAAAGTGTTACAAAAGGGAATACGTTGTGTGCCCACATATCACACGAACGAATTGGACACATCCATATCTTTTTACAAATTCATGAGAAGCCTGAGACTGAGACATTTTTTCAGTAACGTTTGTGAACCTCAAAGTACACCAGATTCGAGTACACTAATGGGTCTACGGCCTAAAAGTACCTTTATACCACCGGTGAGCCACAACGTTTTGGATATTTTTGAGACTTTAGTCCAAAAGGACTTACATTCAATTTTTCAAACCAGAAGACAATATAAATCTAATTTTTCTACCAATGAACGTCAAGCTCTAAACCAATTGGCTGCTAACAGCGAATTTTCTATTTGCAAAGCTGACAAAGGAGGTGCCCTAGTGGTTCTCTACTCCATGTTTTACACAGAAAGTTTGAATGCTCATTTGAACAATCGAGATTTATATTTGCTATTGGTCACTGACCCAACCAGTACTTTCAAAACCATTCTAGTTACGATTGTGAACAAAGCGGTTCACGCTAATACCATCACAGAAAAAGACAAGAGGTTTATAATCAAAGACTATCCACATGTACCCTACATATATCTTATGCCAAAAATTCATAAACATCCCAGCAAACCGCCTTTTCGCCCGATTGTTAGCACATGTCATTCAATCCATGAACCAACTGGAATCTACATCGACAAACATTTACAGACTAGTGTGAAAAACATGTCCACCTTTTTACAGGACACCACCGATTTTTCGGTCAAACTCAACATCATCATCCCCACAGATCTTCGCATAATTTTATGCACAATCGATGTCAATTCATTATACACCTCTATCCCCCACAACATTGGATTAGAAGCTCTGGAATCAGCCTTAGTGCTTACAGACAAACCACAAGATTTACAGGTTTTTATCATGGAACTGATGCAATTTATGCTACAACACAGTTATTTCAGAACTCCCAACAATAACTACTATCAACAGCTATCCGGAGTTGCCATGGGCAATTGTGCCGCTCCGGCATACGCTAATCTGTTTATGTATGCGTTTGAAACACAGCATATTCTCCAAAACGACAATTGGCTACCATTTTTGTGTGCATATTATCGTTACATTGACGATATCTTTCTCATATAGAAAGGAAGTGAGACACAGTTACTAAAATCTATCAATGTCCTTAATCAAGTGAATGACAGAATACAATTCACTCATACAATCAGTGAATCAGAAATCTAATTTCTGGATGTTCAAATTAAGTTCATCAAATGCCAACTAGAGACATCAATTTACACAAAAGTTACAGATCGCAACAACTATTTACATTACAGATCTTTCCACCAACCGAGTTTAAAATGACATTTACCTTACTCACAGTTGTTACGTGCGAAAAGGATTGCTTCAACAAGGGAACTCTACACTGAGAACAGCACTAAAATTATCAAGAAATTCCACCATTGTGGCTACCCGAGACACCTTACACAAATGGCAGAAGACCGAGTTGCTGTGAAAACAAGAGATGAAATACTGAAACCTATGAATAAACTTGCCAATCAGGAGACTCGTCTCGTGTTTGTGTCCAAATACTCTGCACAATCTCCTAAAATTAAAGAGACGATTCGTAAACACTGGTCCTTACTCCAATCTGAAACGGACTTCAAGAACATTTTAGATAATCCCCGAGTTTTGCTTACCAACGTTCAAAAAACATTCAAGCTCTCCTAAAACAACAGATGCTTCCAAATCCTAGGGTCTACAAAGGAACTTTGCCATGCTATAATTGTGGTCACTGTAGCAGTATAATCAAAGGCAACACTGAATCCCCTCCTACACAGGGCACTCCAATACAGCTTCAAGTGAACGCAACATGCGACACTAGTAATGTAGTGTACTTATTGAAATGCCCTTGTGGCCTCTCCTATGTGGGAAAAACAGAACGAAAAATTAAAATAAGGCTTACAGAACATCGTAGCAACATTCGTACTAAAAATTTGAAATCTTGCATAGCGGAGCACTATACCCTAAATGCTCATAACCCCAGTCAAATTTGCTTTCTGATCTTAGAATCTGTTGAAAAGGTTCCACACCGAGACAATAACAAATATTTATTACAACGGGAACTCTATTGGATCCACCGCCTTTGTGCTTTGCAGCCTAAAGGACTAAATGAACGGCTTGAATTCAGTTGTCACTTGTAACTACTTTTGTAATATACCACAGTATATTTTATGACTTTGATCTCTCCTATGACTACCAACAGCAGCTGGCATTTGTCCTTCCCCCATTCCTTTTTCTTTTCCTTCTTCCTTTTTCTTCCTTTTTCTTTGTTTTTTTCTGTCTCTAGTCTTCCTTTTTCCCATTTTTATTGCCTTTGACTATGCTTTTTCTCATTCTTTCAGTACGTTTTTTCATTGATCTCTACACATTGTTAGGGTTTTCACTGTTTCTGATGTGCTCTGAGTACCCCCTATGATTATTCATGCACGTGTTATAATTATCTGTTTATCCATTGCACTTTTTTTACACATTTATTTAGTAATTCATAGTTCTGTACAAATCTCAAAAGGGGGTGGTGATGGACGGAGCATCTGAATCAATCAAACACTCACACCCAGTCAAAAGATCTGGGTTTGATCCATCACCGTTCTTTAGCCCACTCTGCCACCCCAGTTCAGACATGGCTATATGCAAATCAGTCTGACCCTGTGCCTCATGGGAACAGTCCAGCCCGAACTGCCAAGCCATGCCATCCCTGGACCGGAAACAAGCTTCCGAGGACCGGTTTCTGGCATTACAGCCGTCTTCAGCCCGGCTTGCTTGAATCCAGTGGCATAGTGAGCACGGGTCTCACGTCTGAGCAAACCCTGCCACACTTATGGCGGCCAAAGCGGTACAAAAGGGGGTGGTGATGGACGGAGCATCTGAACCAACCAAACACTCACACCCAGTCAAAAGATCTGGGTTTGATCCATCACCGTTCTTTAGCCCACTCTGCCACCCCAGTTCAGACATGGCTATATGCAAATAGGTGGGACATTGTGAGCCAGGGTGTCTGAAATTGTCCCGCCCAGAGTTGGGGCGGGGCTGAGTCATGTGATGCAGTGGAACTTTCCCGCATGGGGTGAATAGTGCTTGGCACAACTTCACAGGCCAAAACGGCTTTTTGTTTCATCAGAAACTAGCTGATTCAAGCTAACGTCAAGGGCGCACTGCTTAAATCAGACAGATCCTCTAAGCTGGTATGCCTAGGGGGTTCTACCATTCAGGGAACTGGACGAGCAAAATTCCCATAAGGAATAAGGGATACATGGCACGGGCAGGAGGGCCCCTTGCCCATTGTCACACACTTCTAGTTATGAACACTCCTGTGCGTCATGATTAGCAAGCAAAGGGACCGTTCAAAGGTTAAGTATCATCCTTCTCGCCATAATAGCCAAAGTAGGCAGGCGGGTGGTGGAGTGGTCACCTAGCAAGTGGGCTGCTGGCCCATAGATGGGTCACGCAAGTGTTCAGGCACACACGGTGCTAGAAGGATGGCAGCTAGGTGAGATCAGCAAATAGATGGGGCAATGTGAGCCATGGTGTCTGCATTTGTCCCGCCCAGAGTTGGCACAGGGCTGAGGCATGTGATGCAGGGGAACTTTCCCACATGAGGGTGAATAGTTCTTGGCACAACTTCACAGGCCAAAAGGGCCTTATGTTTCGTCAGACACTAGCTGACCCAGGCTAATATCAAGGGCTGTTGGGATATAGATGGGGTCATCTAGAACCAGTAGGGATGGCTATCTTCCATCTAGATTTGCAGGAGGCTCTAGACAGGAGAGTTTGCGGGTAAGACTATAGCTGTTTTGGTGGGGGGCTCTGGCGGCGACGGTGGCCGCCTCCAGAGCTGTGGCAGAGTTACAGGGCGATCTGGAAGCAAATGGGTACAGAAGGGTACCTCTGCGCTGCACCATAGGGGGTGCCAGAGCCAAGGCCCAGGAGCCTCATGGGAGGTTCCTGGAGAACCGTGTCAGCGCCCCGTTAGTCCTTCGGGCGGTTGTGGGCCTGAACAACCGGGGGTTTGCTATGCTACGCTACGCCCTGAAAGGGGCGTGAGTAAGAAGCAACAGTACATGATCCAGGAAGAGGATCACCACAAGTGGCAGCACAGATGGGGTTTGCCTCAGTACTGCTCGGCTCATCAGGTGGGCAGGCGGCCAAGTTGGTTGCCTGCCCTTGGATCGCCCGTAAGATAACCCACCATATTACATAACAGTGTATGTAATAAACCTGTTTACAACAAGGGGTGGTGATGGACAGAGTCTCTGAATTAAGCAGAGTACTCTCACCCAGTCAAGAGATCAGGGCTAGATCCAACACCGTTTTTTAGCTCATTGCACCATCCCAGTTTCAGAACCTGGCTGTATGCAAATTAGTCTGTCCCTGGCCCAGTGCATCATGGGAACAGGGCAGACCAGACTACAAAAGCCAATTCTTACACTGGGAAGGAAACAAGCTTCCGGGGACCGGTTTCTGGCATTTCAGCCGTCTTCGGCCCGGCTTGCTTGAATCCTGATGGTGCAATGAGCAAGGGACTCACATCTGAGCATACCCTTCCACGCTTAGGGTGGACAAAATTATTTACAACAAGGGGTGGTGATGGACAGAGTCTCTGAATTAAGCAGAGTACTCTCACCCAGTCAAGAGATCAGGGCTAGATCCAACACCGTTTTTTAGCTCATTGCACCATCCCAGTTTCAGAACCTGGCTGTATGCAAATTAGTCTGTCCCTGGCCCAGTGCATCATGGGAACAGGGCAGACCAGACTACAAAAGCCAATTCTTACACTGGGAAGGAAACAAGCTTCCGGGGACCGGTTTCTGGCATTTCAGCCGTCTTCGGCCCGGCTTGCTTGAATCCTGATGGTGCAATGAGCAAGGGACTCACATCTGAGCATACCCTTCCACGCTTAGGGTGGACAAAATTATTTACAACAAGGGGTGGTGATGGACAGAGTCTCTGAATTAAGCAGAGTACTCTCACCCAGTCAAGAGATCAGGGCTAGATCCAACACCGTTTTTTAGCTCATTGCACCATCCCAGTTTCAGAACCTGGCTGTATGCAAATTAGTCTGTCCCTGGCCCAGTGCATCATGGGAACAGGGCAGACCAGACTACAAAAGCCAATTCTTACACTGGGAAGGAAACAAGCTTCCGGGGACCGGTTTCTGGCATTTCAGCCGTCTTCGGCCCGGCTTGCTTGAATCCTGATGGTGCAATGAGCAAGGGACTCACATCTGAGCATACCCTTCCACGCTTAGGGTGGACAAAATTATTTACAACAAGGGGTGGTGATGGACAGAGTCTCTGAATTAAGCAGAGTACTCTCACCCAGTCAAGAGATCAGGGCTAGATCCAACACCGTTTTTTAGCTCATTGCACCATCCCAGTTTCAGAACCTGGCTGTATGCAAATTAGTCTGTCCCTGGCCCAGTGCATCATGGGAACAGGGCAGACCAGACTACAAAAGCCAATTCTTACACTGGGAAGGAAACAAGCTTCCGGGGACCGGTTTCTGGCATTTCAGCCGTCTTCGGCCCGGCTTGCTTGAATCCTGATGGTGCAATGAGCAAGGGACTCACATCTGAGCATACCCTTCCACGCTTAGGGTGGACAAAATTATTTACAACAAGGGGTGGTGATGGACAGAGTCTCTGAATTAAGCAGAGTACTCTCACCCAGTCAAGAGATCAGGGCTAGATCCAACACCGTTTTTTAGCTCATTGCACCATCCCAGTTTCAGAACCTGGCTGTATGCAAATTAGTCTGTCCCTGGCCCAGTGCATCATGGGAACAGGGCAGACCAGACTACAAAAGCCAATTCTTACACTGGGAAGGAAACAAGCTTCCGGGGACCGGTTTCTGGCATTTCAGCCGTCTTCGGCCCGGCTTGCTTGAATCCTGATGGTGCAATGAGCAAGGGACTCACATCTGAGCATACCCTTCCACGCTTAGGGTGGACAAAATTATTTACAACAAGGGGTGGTGATGGACAGAGTCTCTGAATTAAGCAGAGTACTCTCACCCAGTCAAGAGATCAGGGCTAGATCCAACACCGTTTTTTAGCTCATTGCACCATCCCAGTTTCAGAACCTGGCTGTATGCAAATTAGTCTGTCCC
This sequence comes from Lissotriton helveticus, assembly GCF_964261635.1. Taxonomy (NCBI): domain Eukaryota; kingdom Metazoa; phylum Chordata; class Amphibia; order Caudata; family Salamandridae; genus Lissotriton; species Lissotriton helveticus. The sequence continues at coordinate 782,217,586 of NC_136059.1, forward strand.
TGGCCCAGTGCATCATGGGAACAGGGCAGACCAGACTACAAAAGCCAATTCTTACACTGGGAAGGAAACAAGCTTCCGGGGACCGGTTTCTGGCATTTCAGCCGTCTTCGGCCCGGCTTGCTTGAATCCTGATGGTGCAATGAGCAAGGGACTCACATCTGAGCATACCCTTCCACGCTTAGGGTGGACAAAATTATTTACAACAAGGGGTGGTGATGGACAGAGTCTCTGAATTAAGCAGAGTACTCTCACCCAGTCAAGAGATCAGGGCTAGATCCAACACCGTTTTTTAGCTCATTGCACCATCCCAGTTTCAGAACCTGGCTGTATGCAAATTAGTCTGTCCCTGGCCCAGTGCATCATGGGAACAGGGCAGACCAGACTACAAAAGCCAATTCTTACACTGCACCATCAGGATTCAAGCAAGCCGGGCCGAAGACGGCTGTAATGCCAGAAACCGGTCCCCGGAAGCTTGTTTCCTTTCCAGTGAAGAATTGGCTTGGTAGTTTGGTCTGCCCTGTTCCCATGATGCACTGGGCCAGGGACAGACTAATTTGCATATAGCCAGGTTCTGAACTGGGATGGTGCAGTGAGCTAAAAAACGGTGATGGATCAAGCCTTGATCTGTTGACTGGGTAGGAGTGTTCTGATTAACTCAGATACTCTGTCCATCACCACCCCCTTTTGAAATATTTTGGCCACCACAAGTGTGGAGGGGTATGCTCAGACATGAGTCCCTTGCTCACTGCACCATCAGGATTCAAGCAAGCCGGGCCGAAGACGGCTGTAATGCCAGAAACAGGTCCCCGGAAGCTTGTTTCCTTTCCAGTGAAGAATTGGCTTGGTAGTTTGGTCTGCCCTGTTCCCATGATGCACTGGGCCAGGGACAGACTAATTTGCATATAGCCAGGTTCTGAACTGGGATGGTGCAGTGAGCTAAAAAACGGTGATGGATCAAGCCCTGATCTGTTGACTGGGTAGGAGTGTTCTGATTAACTCAGATACTCTGTCCATCACCACCCCCTTTTGAAATATTTTGGCCACCACAAGTGTGGAAGGGTATGCTCAGACATGAGTCCCTTGCTCACTGCACCATCAGGATTCAAGCAAGCCGGGCCGAAGACGGCTGTAATGCCAGAAACCGGTCCCCGGAAGCTTGTTTCCTTTCCAGTGAAGAATTGGCTTGGTAGTTTGGTCTGCCCTGTTCCCATGATGCACTGGGCCAGGGACAGACTAATTTGCATATAGCCAGGTTCTGAACTGGGATGGTGCAGTGAGCTAAAAAACGGTGATGGATCAAGCCCTGATCTGTTGACTGGGTAGGAGTGTTCTGATTAACTCAGATACTCTGTCCATCACCACCCCCTTTTGAAATATTTTGGCCACCACAAGTGTGGAAGGGTATGCTCAGACATGAGTCCCTTGCTCACTGCACCATCAGGATTCAAGCAAGCCGGGCCGAAGACGGCTGTAATGCCAGAAACCGGTCCCCGGAAGCTTGTTTCCTTTCCAGTGAAGAATTGGCTTGGTAGTTTGGTCTGCCCTGTTCCCATGATGCACTGGGCCAGGGACAGACTAATTTGCATATAGCCAGGTTCTGAACTGGGATGGTGCAGTGAGCTAAAAAACGGTGATGGATCAAGCCCTGATCTGTTGACTGGGTAGGAGTGTTCTGATTACCTCAGATACTCTGTCCATCACCACCCCCTTTTGAAATATTTTGGCCACCACAAGTGTGGAAGGGTATGCTCAGACATGAGTCCCTTGCTCACTGCACCATCAGGATTCAAGCAAGCCGGGCCGAAGACGGCTGTAATGCCAGAAACCGGTCCCCGGAAGCTTGTTTCCTTTCCAGTGAAGAATTGGCTTGGTAGTTTGGTCTGCCCTGTTCCCATGATGCACTGGGCCAGGGACAGACTAATTTGCATATAGCCAGGTTCTGAACTGGGATGGTGCAGTGAGCTAAAAAACGGTGATGGATCAAGCCCTGATCTGTTGACTGGGTAGGAGTGTTCTGATTAACTCAGATAATCTGTCCATCACCACCCCCTTTTGAAATATTTTGGCCACCACAAGTGTGGAAGGGTATGCTCAGACATGAGTCCCTTGCTCACTGCACCATCAGGATTCAAGCAAGCCGGGCCGAAGACGGCTGTAATGCCAGAAACCGGTCCCCGGAAGCTTGTTTCCTTTCCAGTGAAGAATTGGCTTGGTAGTTTGGTCTGCCCTGTTCCCATGATGCACTGGGCCAGGGACAGACTAATTTGCATATAGCCAGGTTCTGAACTGAGATGGTGCAGTGAGCTAAAAAACGGTGATGGATCAAGCCCTGATCTGTTGACTGGGTAGGAGTGTTCTGATTAACTCAGATACTCTGTCCATCACCACCCCCTTTTGAAATATTTTGGCCACCACAAGTGTGGAAGGGTATGCTCAGACATGAGTCCCTTGCTCACTGCACCATCAGGATTCAAGCAAGCCGGGCCGAAGACGGCTGTAATGCCAGAAACCGGTCCCCGGAAGCTTGTTTCCTTTCCAGTGAAGAATTGGCTTGGTAGTTTGGTCTGCCCTGTTCCCATGATGCACTGGGCCAGGGACAGACTAATTTGCATATAGCCAGGTTCTGAACTGGGATGGTGCAGTGAGCTAAAAAACGGTGATGGATCAAGCCCTGATCTGTTGACTGGGTAGGAGTGTTCTGATTAACTCAGATACTCTGTCCGTCACCACCCCCTTTTGAAATATTGTAATAAACCTGAAGCATCTTTACCCAAACAAAAAATTGTGTTGTGTGCTTATTTATTGGTATGTATGTTATGTTGGAGGGGTGTGAAAGGATGACAATGACGATACTATGCGACTGGCCGAGGCCTCCGCAAGGGGCCAATAGAGAGGTCAGCATTCTAGTGTCACCTGGGCACCACACCCCCTCGCCCCATTCAGGGCTGGGACTCTGGGTGGAGTCCCCCTAGCCTGGTTGCGGCGCGCGATGGCCGTCACTTCCTGGGCACCAGGACTTAGGGAGGTTATATATCCCTCCCCCACCATTTTGGCGCCCTCTTTTGCACGCCTGATACGCCGTCTCCTTCCCTACCGCTTACCCGGCATGGTTTGTGGCAGGCATGAGGCAGAGAATGTTGTAATGTTTTTCTTTTTCGTTGCAGGCAGAGTTACAGGGCGATCTGGAAGCAAATGGGTACAGAAGGGTACCTCTATGCGGCACCATAGGGGGTGCCAGATCCAAGGCCCAGGCGCCTCTTGGAAGGTTCCTGGAGAACCGTGTTGGTGCCCCGTTAGTCCTTCAGGCAGTTGTGGGCCTGAACAACCGGGAGTTTGCTGTGCTACACTCCGCCCTGAAAGGTGCGTGAGTTAGAAGGAAAGGTACGTGATCAGGGAAGAGGATCACCACAAGTGGCAGCACAGATGGGGTTCGCCTCAGTACAGCTTGGCTCATCAGGCGGGCAGGCGCCCCAGTTGGTTGCCTGCCCTTCGATCGCCCGGAAGATAACCCACCATATTACGTAACGGTGTATGTAATGAACCTGCAGCAACTTTACCCAAACAAAAAATTGTGTTGTGTGCCTATTTTGGCATGTATGTTGGCGGGGTGGGAAAGGATGCCAATGACGATACTAAGTCAAGGCACTGCTAGAGTAATGTCACGCTGAGGAGATACTGAGGGCACTTTCCATGCCAGCTTTCAATAAAGGCACACTGAGATCACTGCTGCAGTGAGTTCACTCTGAGGGCAGGCACAGGGCGTTGTTAGAGTAATTTAATCGCACACTGCGGAGATACTGAGGGCACTTCCGGTGCAAACTTTGGTACACTGCTGCAGTACTTTCACTCTGAGGGATGAATCAGGGCATCGTTAAAGTACTCTCAAACTGAGGAGATACTGAGGGTACTGCTGGATTTACTGAAGGCATTTCCCGTGCAAGGTTTGGCACACTGAGATGACTGCTACAGTGAGTTCACTCGGAGGGATGGAACAGGGCATTATAAACATAATTTCACACTGTGAAAACACACAGGACCCTGAAAATCTAGGATACATGGAGGGAAATGGTAAGTTAAAACAAGGAGGGTAAATTGAGGACACTATGAAAGAACAGCTTACTTAAACTCACACAACTTCGAATGTATCCTTATCTGAGAGCCCAGCAGACATAGGTATTGCTAAAATAAGTTCACCTCGAAACACGGTGAGAGCACCTTATAAACGAAGCATGTATACGGCACAGCTTACCATCCTTGCGGGGCCTACACAAACGCTCACTCTCTTGCGCACTCTATCGCCTCTCGTCTATTAGTGCCACTGACTAATAATATTATTGGAAAGCGTTTTGTGTATATTTAATTCCCTCATCGCTCCTTATATTCGATTGTGTTCCTGAGAGGAGGTTGGTAATATTGCTGACTGTTGCACCCAAGTCTTTAAAAAGTAACCGTTTGAGATCCATTGAGATAACGGCAGACTTGGGGTCATTGAGTTAAGACTTGCCTGTCCTTGTGGGAGCTGTGCAGTGTGCAGAAGGAGCATCATTAAACCTTTGGCTGATTGCGGAGGTCGGGTGCGTCTGGGGGTCGGTAGGTGGGGAACGGGTGTGAGGGAGGGCTAGTTGCCATTGGCCCCGGGATGCGACTTCACATATATCTGAAGTAGCGATGAGCCACACAGACTCGATGTCAACAGAGTCTGCCTTTGCCAGGGTAGAGCCCTGGGTGGAAATACATGAATAAAATGAGGCAGTGGGAAGCCGCTTTTGAGTTCAGAGGTCAGCCCCTGGCTGATTGCATGAGAGCAGTGACTGGCCTCAAAGATCCTCTCTGGACCACCCCACTCACATTGTTTTATGCATAGATTAGCATCTCTCTCTGGTGCCAAATTGTTTGTTGGAGGGGGGTTGATAGTGTGTGGCAGCAGGGGGTGAGAAGAGATAGGTGCAAGAAAGCAGGCTGATGGGGTGTTAAATACTGTGCCTGCAGCACTGGTGCCAGGTGACAGGGACTCTGCTGTCTGCATGCAGACAGCTCCTTCACCCTTCTTTTTTTTTTAATTTAAAATGTTTTTATTAAAATATAAGTTTCACATCAGAGGTTACAGACAGTACATTGTAATGCAAAGAGGTTGACAAGTAAAAAAAGAGAGAAAGAAGAGAGAGAAGAAGGGGGGTAGGGAAGGGGGGTGTTTTATACATGTACTTCATATATACTTGTGCCTATATACAATTATATATCCATACATTTACCTATTTAACGGTTGGCGCTTGTATACGTTTGGCTTGTGTTGTTGCTTAGTCCCTTGGCATCGTTACCCCCCATAGCCGAAGAGATGGGGTGGGAAAAAGGGGGTGGGGGGGTGGGGGGGGGTTACGTCTGGCGTGATTCCAAGTATGTGTCGAGAAGTTCCCACATTCTATCCTTGGCGTTGTGTTCCTTCGAGAATTTGCTGGTGATATTGTCTGCGCCTCTGAGGAAGGTGACACAGTTTATCCAAGTTTTGAAATTCGCTTTGGCTGTGTTCTTCCAGTTTGTTAGAATGATTTTTAATGCTGCCGTTAGTAGGATGTCCACTAGGTCTCCCTCCTCTTTGCTGTCTAGGCAGTCCGTCATGAAGCCCGTGGCAAGGCTCACGAAGCTTTGTGGCACTCGAAAATGAGATGTTCTAGGGTGCCATTCTCTTTTTCGCAGTTCCAGCAGGTCCCAGTGCCTATTATGCCTGCTTTGTAGAGTCTCGCCGGGGTCCAATATGCTCTGTGAAGGAGCCAGAATTTTGTTTGTGCCAGTTGTGGCGTGACTTTGTTCGTTGTCGCTGACCGCCACAGTTTGCCCTTTTCATATTCGTTTAGTTGCCTCCCAAGAAGTGCTCCCCATGTACACATTACTTTCTTGTTGAGTGTGGATGCTTGGGGGTTGAGGAGCTTGTAGATTTTTGCTGTGTGGTGGCCTGTCGTATTGAGACTTTCCATGTATTTGATGATGGTTGGTGGGTCTTTGCTTAGGTTTGCCTTTGTTACGGCGGTTTTGATTTTCAGGAATGTGTACAGTTCTCTTTCTGGGAGATCGTGGAGTTGTTTCAGAGTCTGGAATGTGATAGGCAAGACACAATAGGGGAGTATGCAGCAGCCTCTGGATACAAGCTCAATAAGGAAAAATCGGAGTGTAAGCCAATGAACGTACACACCACAAAAGAGGCCTGGCAAATAAAACCGCTTAAATATCTAGGCCTGCTCTTCGGAAGAGACCTAAAGTCAACCCTATAACACAATGAAGAAGCCACCCTGAAAAAGATACATTGCCTAGAAAGACTGGACCTCTGGTCACCCAAATACATAAGTTGGTGGGGCAGGATTGAAACGATCAAGATGATGGTTACACCAGCCGTCAACTACACACTCGGCATGCTACCCCTGGCAATGACAGAGAACTTCCACAAGAGACTGGATAAACTAATAAATAGCTTTATCTGGAGAGACAAGAGACCAAGAATCAACCTACAAAAGCTGAGACTAACAAAGAACGTGGGGGGCCTCAACCTAGTGAACTTCAAGAACTTCCAAACGGCATGCCTAGCAAATCAAGGCATTGTTTGGCTGACCAGAACGCAAGACTATGAACCAGAGTGGCTGAAAGTAGAAAGGAACATCCTGGGGGGGCTCAACCCCATAGCACTGCTCACAGCGAACAAACACCCTCACAAACTCAACCCAATCCTCAGACACACCAAAGAGGCACTAATGAAAATAGACAAAAAGATGGGGCAGAAAGTGAAGGGAACCGCCTGGGAGTCAATCTGGTTCAACACAAAAATAATATACCAAGGAAAGACACTAAACAACGAAACATGGATGGAAAGAGGGCTTACCACACCTAACCAGCCAGCTCCTTCACCCTTCTGAAAATTGGCACCCTGGGCCCAGCGGGCCCAGCTTGCCCCTGCCAAAAGCCAGCCTTTATTATGAATGGGTATGAGGAATAGATATAATGAAGGAGTAATCTTCTTAATACTTTTTGTATGGGCAATGGACAGCAGCATCATCCAGGGGTTTTGTGCATTGGTCATAGTGAAGGGGCGCCGAGTAGGAAACAGAATGCAGCGGCAATGTGGTGGTTTATTGCAATGAAGCATGATGCAGGAGCATCATGCATGGGTATTTTCATGGCTTTTTGATGTGCAACATGATGTGGGCAATACGGGCACTGAAAACAGAATTGTTTACACCAAAGGTTTTCGACTTGGACATCTGCCTCCATGCATTCTCAAAAGAACAAACATTCTTACATTGCTGCAACGCATTCCAACTCTCACCTCCATTACGAGTAACAACATAATCCAGATACAGTTTGACAGAACTCTCTTAGATATAGGGAAAGAACCCACCATCGTAACCTGGCGGGATGCCAACACATTCATAAAGGTGCTGAAGGTAAAAGCATTGTTCACAGAATAGGGAATTCCCATGAGGGCGATGAAAGGAGAAAAATACCTGCATTTACTACGAGCCCCACACTAAGCTAGTCCCATGAAGGGTCTCCGAGAAGGGACAAAAAGGTATGAGGCCCAAAGCAACTATGCAAACCTACACATCCAGTGCAGGTCAAATGACCAGGAAGTGGCCTTGCACATTTCCACCACCAATGGCAGTGCATACCTACATACACCGATGTCACCTATGTTGAAAATGGCAATATATATGTACATAAGCGGCGTTCATTTGTGTTCACTGTACCCCTTGTTGTAAGCAGAACGGATCGCTAAACACTTACTGTGTTATCCCGCCAGCATAGACCCATGCACACACGTACACGACAGCCATTTTAGACACCATGGCCTCTCTGCCCATCTGTCCCCGGCACCCCTCCCCGCGCGCACTGCTCATGCATCGGCCACAAGACCCTCTCCCTCTGCGTGACCCTGCTCTAAAAGTAGCCCTCCTACTTGACCCACACCCCCCATTTCCTCCCAAGAACACCCTTCCCCTCAGCTGACAACCCCCCCCGGCTGCACTTGGCCTCTCGACCCGGTCCCAAGTCTTAAGACCAAGCCTCGTGGATGTACATCCCCCTTTTCCCTGCCCAGCATAACAAAACCGTGATACACCAACCGAAGTGTCCGACCTTATCACCTGACCAACCTTTGACCTGATCATCCCCTCCTGCCCTCGTGTCCTGTAGGAATGTCCGGCTGAGAGATCACAATCTCTCTTGTTACATTCAGGAGGGGAGGATGACATCTGAGCGACTGGTATGGGAATAGGCCTGAAGCTGGGATTCCAAGCATGCCTTTTTCTACTTCAAAGCGTCTTTATTGTAATAAGGAATATTTGTGCATCATAAACATGTGTATAAAAGACGAAGCCTCAGAGAACTTGTTAGAGCACCTCCTGAAGACACTATGCGAGTGTCCGAAATGACAGGCTCTCCTCATGAGAAATAAAACTCTATTCTTGTCTTCCTGCTTCCAGCGCCCGTCTCTTTATTTGGTAATTGTTCAAGATGGAAACTAAGAGGCGTCCTGCGCCAGCAGCCTGGGCATCAGGTGCGTTATGGGCTGACTTTTCCACAATTAGCGCCCCAACGCGGGGCCCATCAGCGACATAGGGTCCGGCAAGAGAGGTCCAGACGATGGGGTGAACATCTAAACGATTGGAGTATACCTGCCTTGAGAGGGCCCTCGTCCGGCTGCCGATTGAATGAACTTCACCAATTCTGAACGGACCTCTCTCAAGTGACCTACTGTCCTGACTGGAATCCCACAGGAATGCTGCGGTAAAAACATGGAGAAAGAGAATGATGGGGCGCTGGAAAAAGGAAGGCGAAGAATTGCCCACATGGTCCGGTCCGGGTAAGGTTAAGTAGGACGTCTTTACGTCCGATTGGTAGGATGGCTTTATCCATCTGATTGATTGATTGATTGATTGTTTTGGAATCAGTATTTAAAATACTGGTATTGTTCATTGATTGGTTCATTTAGCCTCGGTTGCTACTTGAAGTATTGATTCTCTTTGAGACATTCTCTGTTTGCAAACAGCGACGAATAGGAACGTTCCTCTCTCTTTGCAAATAGTGAAGGATAGGTAATGCGGACTTTTGTCCCCCGTTGTAATCCGTCATGCCTATTTTTCTCCCCACTGATTGATTGGTTGCTCTGTTGCTCTTTGAGACATTCGCTGTCTACAAACGGGGAAGAATAGGTATATTCTGTCTCCCTTTGCAGATAGTGAAGGGTAGGTAATGCAGACTTTTGTCCCCGTTGTAATCCGTCATGCCTATCTTTCTCCCCATTGATTGTTTGTTATCGATTTTTATCGATTATTGCTCTTTGAGATATTCCCTGTCTACAAACAGGGAGGAATAGAAATATTCTGCCACCCCCTTTGCAGATAGTGAAGGATAGGTAATGCAGACTTTTGTCCCCGTTGTAATCCGTCATGCCTGTTTTTCTCCCCACTGATTGATTGATTGTCTGGACATTTATTGTTCAAGGAATAGTTCTTTTGAGGCATTCTCTGTTTGCAAATAACGTGGAATAGAAATGTTCTGTCTAGTCTTTGCAAGTAATGAAGGGTAGGTAATGCGGACCTTTGTCCCCCGTTGTAATCTGTCATGCCTATCTACTCCCCACTGATTGGTAAACTAGTTCCACCCGGACCATTTATTGGAGGTAGGTCATCTGGCTCGGCCAGGAGGGCACCCCTAATACAAAAGGACAAATATAAAGAAAAAAATGCGGATTAGCCGCTGCATCGTGCTAGCAAATAAAAAAAAGGAAGAGAGAAAAATATATATATATAAAAAATCGTTAGGGAAAAGAAAAGGAATCGAGTGAAATCAGTAGGCCGCTGATGAGATCTCTTTTCAACCTCGCTGAAATGGAAACATAGGGAACAACCCCTCAGGAAATATGAAACTGGTGAGGAAAACCGAACTCAACGCTATGACTTTGAGACAGCTTGGCTCCACCACCCACCCCGCCCAATTAACGACAAACCTTAGGCGAATAATAGAAAATATACAACACTATAGCGAAGTAACAGGTGAACACGTTTTATTTTTTTTAACAAACAAAAAAACATTCAAAGCAACTATTTACATGACAAACGGCTGCAGCAACAAACGAAACCCACAATGCATTTCGCCGTCTGCCTGACGCCGTTCCAGTCCTTCCTTCCCCAAAGTAGCAATGTTGGGCTACTTTGGGCTACTTTCTAGTAGTTTTTGGGCGTTTTAAAGTCTACAAAAACCGTCAGGGGCGGCCTGGGGTGGAAGGACCACTACGCGAATAGCCCGAAGGCGGCACCACGCGCCAAGGCCTGTCCCCCGGATGAACCAAGGGACCCGTTCCAGGGGGCCAGGGCGACGAAGCGTCCGGCCGCCATCGGCTGTAGGCCCGGCCCGAAACGTGCCAGACGTCCCCACTTCTTCAATAATGGCTGCGACAACACTGGGGGGGGGGGATGTCTTGCACATGCCTCCGATCCCCCCCCTCGTCCTCATCGCCTGGTCCGGCCATAACAAATGTCAAGCGAGACGCCGTGGGGTGCACCGGGAGGGAGAGGCGGCGCGAACGAGCCTCTCCCACCTCCCCAGGTGAAGGCTCCCCAGCTGCACCCCCAACGCTCCTCGCACCCGGCAAAGGGTTCGTCCACTCTTACGGTGCAGCGACGCTCCACTCACCCAGCAGGGTCTCGTCCACTGTGGCGGTGCTGCGACGCCTCGCCCGACAGGTTGAAGCCCGTCTGCTCATTTGACCCCGCGATTGCCGGTAGCTGCCGAACTCTCAAAATGGCGGTCGACCCTGCAAGAGCGGGCCCAGCATGAAGGAATGGCCCGGTTGCTTGTTGATTAAGAAACGAGTCCCACCATCATAAAAGTTCTCCTCGACCTTGAAGATTCTATAGGAGCCGCGGGGGGTCCCCGACCCCCGCAGATACCCCCGATGGGGAATGACTGCCATGATTGCCCGCGGAATGATGAAAATGTAGCCGCGGGACGTCGGCGCTCCCATGCTGACGCCAGCCTCAAATTGAATGACTAAAATCCTGCAGACTACAGTTCGGATCAGTTCCGGTGAAAAACCCAGTATGACCCGGTAGGGAAAAATGTTGCCTCCCTCCCCCCTCTTTTGACTGATGGTTCATACTGCCGATCCTTTCTGGTGCCCTTTAACGGAACCTTTTTGGACTGCCGAAAGAGGCTCTGGGCCAACCACGAGTTGGTAGAGGTTTTGACTATGCCTGGGTCTGACTGGCTGCACCCAAAATGGCGCTGGTACAAATGAAACTTTCAACTCCTTGTTGTACCCCGATTGCTCAGCCTTGATGTCATGAAATATGTATACAGTTTTTAAAAAAAACAATGAATTGATATGGGATGGGTATTGTTTATGTGTTCGGACAATGAATTGAAGTGAGATGGGTGCTGATTGAACATTCGGACAATGAATTGTTGTTAAGTTTGGCGCATCATGATTATTCAAAGTTCAAATTTCAACACTTATGATACTTGCTCACACTGAAGTTTCGATATGATTTTGTTGCACTTGTCGCACTTTTAGTATGAAATCAACGACCACCGACACCATTAGGTTTTCCACTAATAAGTATCCCCACCTGTACAGTTCTGGCCGGCCCACGGGGTTGTAGGCCCGTATTTATGCACCGACCTTTTTAATAAAGATTTTTGGAGAAAAACGTACGTAGTTGTCACGTGTAAATTGGTAAGTTTCGAATAAATGACCACTGTTTCCGATATAACTGAATTACAAGTGAAATGGCTCAGCTCGATTAGTTAAGGCTTAAAAAGTATAGTACGCAGAAATACTGCAAATATGAATGGTCCAGGTTTTTGTTGTATGTACTTTGCACATTTTTGTACAGCCTAAAGCAACCGCTAAAAGACCCTGGAATTCAGCCTATACTTTATATGCTACCTGTATCAGGAAAATTGTGCTAAAAATACCCCTAAGTCGCCCCGAAGGAGTGCCACCTGGCCTCCCTACATACGATCCGTAATACCACACTTGGGTGACCTATGCTATCCATCGGCTTCCGATAATCATCTCTCCCACACTAAAAGGTCCATCTGGGCTTAAATGCCGAGTTGGCAAGGACTGCGTTCCGCGGAGATAGGCCGAGTATGTAGTAAGTAAAAGCCTTTTCGGGTTTATGCGCGCTGATGTGTTTTTAAATGCTGCCCCCACTCCCTTCTTTTCCCTCTTTCTGCAGGTCACATTGAAACGTCGATTAAAATACGAAAAAGAAAATGGTGATCTAGCGGACGAAGAGATGGGAAAAAGGGGTTCGATTATGGTACCTACACACGATGAGCGAACAATACCCTGAACTTAGCGCTTGAAAGGACAGCCTGAAGCAAAAAAAAAATACAAAATGTGACTTCGCTTGGCACCCCGAATAATACAACCAAAAATGACGTGCACTTATGATTAAGCATTCTACACTTAACTAAATAGGGAAGGTTTAAAAGAATATTCTGAGGTGAGGTTTACTCTAGTACCCTCCGTTTGGAGGACTAGGAATGTTGTCAGTGTTTAGAAATTACTACATCCTCTCCACTCCCTCATGGACCGGAAACTTAGAGCTGCCCTATTGTTCTCCCAACTGACACCCACTGTTGCCTCCGCCTGGAAACACATTAGCCCGACCAGGTTAGTTCTTGACCGGTTGCCAAAGGCGTAAGTGTGTAAAACCACAAAGACCAGTAAAGGCATCCGACAATAAAAGGAAAGAAAAGGGTAAAAAGAGCTTAGGATGCTAAGGATGCGCAGCATACAGGAAGAGATCATTATGGCCAATAACGGTTATATGTCTTGTCTTGGATTTTTGTATATAATACATGTACTGTCTCCCTCACCTGAGTATGTGTGTACGTAATGTATGGATCTACGTCATTCCTCTGACTGTGTTTCCGTATTACTTAACCCCTGTTGTTCTGTGTTGTGCGCGCACTGAATGACCCATTATTGTACACGTCTCTCTCTCTCTCTCTCTCTCTCTTTCTCTCTCCATGTCATACGTGTACCAAATGGACCATTTAGAGTGCGGTCTCTCTCTCTATCTCTCTCTCTCTCTCTCTCTCGCTCTCTCACTCTCTCTCTCACTCTCTCTCTCTCTCTCTAAAAACCCCCCTGGTCCCTCCTCCCTTGTATGGTAGCGTTGTGCCCCCCCCCGGCACCAACGTAATTGGGTCTCCTCGAACACAAAGGTGTTCGGCAAAATTAACAGGAACTAAAGCGATTGTGACTTGCCATATTACTACCTCTCCTTTCTGCAAAACGATAGAACCCGAGTTGGTAATGAAGGAAAGGACAGGTAAGACGACTGATGTCCCCTAATCTGGCTTTTTATAGGGGGACTATAACGTCAATGGCCTTCTGTTTTTCAGTTCGCTAGAAATACAATTCCCAATGCACAGATTACCTCACCCCTCTGCACTTAAGTGCGGATGTTCAAAGTGCCCCCCCGATTCTCGCGATTGACCCCAGCTCCCTGTCCAAAGCGTCCCCGCTTCCCCCGATTAACCCCAGCTTCATGTCAGCTACCCTCGAAGCGTAATTGATGACCTTGATTAACGGTCATTTCCCAAGAAAGGCATGTTTAGCATCTGCCCCCCCCTCCTCCTTCTTCCTGACGATAACGCCCCTGCTTGCAAGAGTTAGCCGACCCCGAAGGGAAATGTAAGATTGTCGATACTTGGGTTAAAAAGAAAAAGGGCGAGTCTCTACATAAGGACTCGATTTTGAGTTTGATATAATACACTGTGTATAAAGGTCCTATTTCTCTCCACATACGTCACGAATGAACGCCAAACAGGTTTATGAATTCAATGGTAATGCCCTCCTACATACTCCATAAGTGATGACTTCTGACTGTGACCGATGAACTTATCACCCACCCACATAGGATTGGGGACGGAATTGAGATGTATAAATGTCTTCTCCTGCCAGTTTTTCTAAAACTTGTTTTGTACCCATTCAAAGATACAATCACCGGAGGAGAGGAGCTGGACATGACGCACAGCCTGGCCACGGATCATGAAGCACGTGTGACCGCGACCAAAGGTGGAGTCACAGAGCAACGAGACGCGGGACGAGGCACCATTCTCAAACTCGGCAGATGAAGGAATGAAGGGCCGCCTTGAAGCCCTCGATTTGCTGACCCACTCGTGCCTGAAGTCCCTGTCCCTCTTAGCCCGACTGATGGGCCTGCCTGCTCGCCATCCTTTGCTCCTTGTGGTCCCTTGGTGTGCTCAAAGATCTGATCCCACTCCGCCCTCTCTTCCCTTGATTATTCAACAACCTCACCCTTTTCGCATAGCTTTTGACTATAGAATAAGGTTTTTGCCACGAAAGAAGAAAGACACGCAGGTGCCCAGCATGAGGCACCCCTAAGAAGATCAGTTAGGAAACAGGACTTTGATCTAACAGCAGAGGACTGATCGCACCCTGCAACGCGTAAGGATGAATACGAGCTGGACCTATAGCTCCACCGCCGGTGCTCAACAGCGCCAACAAAAGAAGACGGACTCTGTTAAAAAGACATTGTGACGAAAACCCCCTTCCTGAACTTTCTACCCACCCCTTGACTAAGTGCTTGTATCGAATTGAATTCCTCCCTCAACCATTTTTGTATTGCTTTCTAAAATGTTTCATCGGTCACTCACGTATCTAGTTTTCCAAAAAGTTTCTTATAGCACTGATAAGACCCGAAGGTATCAGAGTACTTTTACTGTATGTTGATGTCACCGGAGAGAAAGTCTGAACTTGATTCTATAATGTTTCTGAACATTTTTCCTGATTGACTCCAACTAAGTATTATGCCGATCTCTAGACTTGTATGAATAACCCAACAAATGTAAAATCATATGTACCGCATTCCGCCAATCGTATCGACTGTTTAGAACTGAACTTGCTTATGTAAAAAAAGCGGCGACTGTTGAAAATGGCAATATATATGTACATAAGCGGCGTTCATTTGTGTTCACTGTACCCCTTGTTGTAAGCAGAACGGATCGCTAAACACTTACTGTGTTATCCCGCCAGCATAGACCCATGCACACACGTACACGACAGCCATTTTAGACACCATGGCCTCTCTGCCCATCTGTCCCTGGCACCCCTCCCCGCGCGCACTGCTCATGCATCGGCCACAAGACCCTCTCCCTCTGCGTGACCCTGCTCTAAAAGTAGCCCTCCTACTTGACCCACACCCCCCATTTCCTCCCAAGAACACCCTTCCCCTCAGCTGACAACCCCCCCCGGCTGCACTTGGCCTCTCGACCCGGTCCCAAGTCTTAAGACCAAGCCTCATGGATGTACATCCCCCTTTTCCCTGCCCAGCATAACAAAACCGTGATACACCAACCGAAGTGTCCGACCTTATCACCTGACCAACCTTTGACCTGATCATCCCCTCCTGCCCTCGTGTCCTGTAGGAATGTCCGGCTGAGAGATCACAATCTCTCTTGTTACATTCAGGAGGGGAGGATGACATCTGAGCGACTGGTATGGGAATAGGCCTGAAGCTGGGATTCCAAGCATGCCTTTTTCTACTTCAAAGCGTCTTTATTGTAATAAGGAATGTTTGTGCATCATGAACATGTGTATAAAAGACGAAGCCTCAGAGAACTTGTTAGAGCACCTCCTGAAGACACTATGCGAGTGTCCGAAATGACAGGCTCTCCTCATGAGAAATAAAACTCTATTCTTGTCTTCCTGCTTCCAGCGCCCGTCTCTTTATTTGGTAATTGTTCAAGATGGAAACTAAGAGGCGTCCTGCGCCAGCAGCCTGGGCATCAGGTGCGTTATGGGCTGACTTTTCCACACCTACTGGAGCTGGGTCACAGCAAGTCTTGGCCAAAGGAAAACAGTCTACTCCTAGCACAAGGAGACTGAAACTTAACCACATGGCAGGACAAGTAAATGCCATCAACGTGGTATCATGGAATGTGGCCGTAATTACTAAGTTCTTACAAAGTGGGTCTCTTGCACCTCTTGATACAGCGGACATTATCTGCCTACAGGAGACATGGGCACTCTCTCCAACGCTGCTAGGCAGCTAGGCAGAATTCTTACAAGCCTGTGAAAACAAGCATTTACAATGCAATGGTATTGGCATTATTAAAGGTAGAGCTATTGCCATTGCTCATGACTTTTTTTAAAAAATCATAAATAAATGGCATTGTCATTTACATTGCCAATAGCTTAATCGTTAAATAAATGGCATTGTCATTTACAATGCCAATAGCTTAATAGCTCGCAAATGCATGACCTATTGCATTTACACCCACACAGAGCCACACACACACCCAGAGCCACACACACACCCAGAGACACACACACACCCAGAGCCACATAAACACACAGGAGAGCAAGCACAGCGAGGGGGCAGGGAAGCAAGCGCAGCCAGGGGCAGGGGAGCAAGCACAGCCAGGGGGCAGGGGAGCAAGCACAGGTGTTTTCCTCGGACGCCTCCCTTCTACCCTGTTCACGTCTCTGTAAAACGTCCTGCAGCGGTCTGCACTTCTTCCTAAAAAGAATAACTATTATTGAGGTCTTACGAAACTGCTTCTTTCCGAACCCCTCCCCACAATAACCACCGCTGCAGAGCAGGGCCCAACCACTCACCGCTCACGGTGACGTGTTCCTGATAGACCTCCTGGCGGCGATGCTTGGGTTGTCAGAACCTTGGTGAGAAAGTGAGAAATTAGGTTGCCCCTGTGACACAACGATGTTAAGCCCTAAAGCGGACCATCCGTGGACATATGGTGAGGTCCTGTTACCTGAGGGGGGTGTTGACCTGAGACAATTCCGTTACCTTCCAGAATCCGCCGTGACTTGCGCACGACTGCACCTCTGTCTTTTATCGGCTGTTTGCCTGTTTTAAAAGAGGAACGATTAGCACGTCACATCCACAGGCGGCTTGGTAAACCCCAGGCACCCTGCCCTGCCCCCATTGCGTCGGCCCTGCCTCCTTGCACCCTTACTGCTTCTGCACAGTGCGAGCCGGGGCCCCCGTCACTCCTGCCACTTGTTTCGCCGTGACTAACTTTGTTACGTGGTGGCAGAGAAATGGCGATGACAATCGTTAGTTGTCGCCTGCATGGGGCCCCTAGTACTTCCTTGCTGTAGGTTAGCCCATGCCCACCGAGCCCCTTCTCACCAGTGTGTATTCCACAAGGATATCCCCTTTTAAGTACCTCTGCGACTCGGTTGCGTTGTCCAGCTGCTTGCTTTGTTTCCGCGTGAGCACCTGCTACGCACTCCTATATGTTATTCTGCGGATGGCAAAACAGTACATGTTATCAGTATTCAGTAGTTACCTACAGGAAATCCTTTGCGACACAATTGTACTCTGGCTTAATAGTCTCCTGCTAGGGAATGAGGTAAAAACATGTGAGCACTCCTCAACCGGGGACCTCCAACCTGCTGTACGCGCTACCAGGCTGACTCGCTGGGGTCACCAGCAGGCACAAGTTGTTCAGGTGCGCCTCTGTGTGCCCTGAATGCGGACCCTGCCGCAGCTGCTACAAGAATTGAAAATGCAAGGGTGGTAACAACACGGTACCCCCGTTATGGAGGAGCATAAACTCACAGCGGCAATGCCGCTCAGCTCCCCCAACCGCTGGGGACTCGTGCTCTCGCTGGGGTGCGGGCATCATGCTGCTCACCGTTCCCTACTGCTAACAAACCCTCCATTGCTCCGCCGCACAGGATGCCCGAGTGGCTGGTTAGACCCGCATGACTGTCCCCCCCCCCGTTTGTGCCCGGTAAATAGCTAAAGCCCCTCGAAAGGCATCGAACCAGATCAAGTTGAGGGGGGGGGGCGGTTGGGCAAGATCGCGCTCCATTGGGCTGCCCTGTTCAGTGTCCAAAATATTTGCCCATAATGACAGGAAGTTTGGGCTTCACGTGAGGGATAGACAAAAAGGAAACCTCTCCTTGCCCCATTGCCTCGCAACCAGGGTGGAGGATCGGGACAGGGGACAGACCGCATCATAACGCCCGGCAGGCCGGATCAACCCTATGCGGCGGACCCGCACCCGGTGAACCAGCGCCCCACAAACCGGGCCCCCGCCCCGGGGCCACAGGAGACTCGTCGCAGCAGCGCTGGCTCGCCGCCGGAGGATTGGGGGGTGATGGGGGGGACACCACCCCAAGGGAGCATCGGAGAGAGGCACAATCAAAGCTCACCGCGGCACAGGATCACCCGCGCCCAGCGTGGGTAAAAGCTGAGTATGACAAAGCCGGCAAAGCTTTGGGCACAGACGTTAGCTACCCTGCCCGCCGATTGACTGGTCGCTCATGCCGTCAACCCCCCCTAAATGCGCCAGCCTTCCCCTACGCTCGCTTTGACCGGGATGATAAACCAGGAGCACGGACAGGCACGAGGCAGCACCAAGGCACAGGGGCATCGAACCCCCAGTCATGGCAGCCCAGGGAGGCAGGATACATGCCGCGAAGCTGCGCAGGGGGAGAAGCGGCTTGCGGATTCAATCGCTCGTGGTAGGGGGGGGTTTGGTTGCGCAATTGAATCCCTGGCCCGGAATTGGACCCTCCACCATCTTTAAATCGCGTCCCCGCCATGCCCCTGCACAGTCCCCAAATGGTGTGCAGGCCCCTACTCTAGTTTTTTCACCACCGTACAAAACAAAAGCTGGAGCCTTATTCCCCGTGAAAGATAACAAGCGCAGCTAGGGAAGAAAACTTACCGACTCGGGGGACGCCATGCACACGACTCGGGGGACGCCATGCACACATCTGGGATGCAAGGGCCAGACGCGGTCGGGCAGAAATGGCTGCCGCCAAGCTCTGAAATTTTCGGAATCGGGGGCGTGTTTTTAGGTTTGAGTGACGAATGACGTCACAGATAGAAAGAACCTAAAAAACATGCCCCCGAATCTGAAAAAGACGGGGCTTGAACGGAGTGACGCCCCTCTCCTCCAATGGAGAAGAGGGGCGGGTTCCAAGCCCCCTCTAAGAAACATTAAATCTCGGGCTCCGCCCACTGCTACGCAGTGCGACGGTCCTCGACCTAAAAAGACATCTTTTTGGTAGGCCATCGGGCGGGATCTCAACTTAACACACAATAAATCTGACATACGCAGGCCTAAACAGCCAGTCAGATTTGTTTCTCACAGGCAGTACAAAAGGGATCACAGGCAGAAGATGCAGATCTCAGAGAGAACAGTGAATCAGCAATGTTTAATGACTTCTTGCAATCTTTAAAACCTTAAATTATCTCAGGAAATAGCAGTAACAATTCACCCATGGGTACTTTATGCTCCCTCCTACAATAACCAATCCACTTTGTCAGTGCCTAAGTAACTGCATTACTACCCACAAGGTGATCTAACAAAATGAGAGTGATCACGTCACTCCGCGGGTAAGGCTAGATGCCTCGGCCAAAACACAACATCGCCTAAGCCCTGCTGGGAGCAATAATGGTGAAGAACAATATAAACTCATGCAGAGGGTCAAATAGACAGCAGAAGCTAAAGGGAAGTTTGAAAGCTGGAAATCAAACTGGGACAGACGGCCTTCGCTGCTAAAAAAGCTGGCAAATATTGCAAGCTGGTCCGAGCTGTCCATCTCCCTGTGCAGATACTTACAAGGGAAATCTCGGATTGCTGCAAAACATAATAGCACTCACACTAGGTCCAGAATAGGAAATTAAGAACAGCGCCCATCGCGCAGCATCTAAGGTCCATCAGCAGGGATGCGCCAGTTATTGTG
Organism: Lissotriton helveticus; assembly: GCF_964261635.1. Taxonomy (NCBI): domain Eukaryota; kingdom Metazoa; phylum Chordata; class Amphibia; order Caudata; family Salamandridae; genus Lissotriton; species Lissotriton helveticus. The sequence continues at coordinate 782,237,342 of NC_136059.1, forward strand.
CGCCACGGCTCCGCGCCAGCTATGCTGCAAAAACGGCCCTGTAACAAAAATGGCCTCCAGGGGCCCAAAAGTGGCCCCCACCCATGCGGCGCACCGGGGGATTGCCCGGTGCCCGCTATGGCCAGTCCGGCCCTGCACCCTACTTACCAAGCTTCTAATAAGGATGAAGATTTAGCCAACAAAGCCATGCAATCACCTACAGGGGAATCCCCACCACAGAGCGAACTGGTTATCTGCAAAGTCCTAAAGAAGATCTAAAAGGACGGTGCTCCCGGCCCTAATGGTCTTCCCAAGTCTTTATTCAGAGAAGACTCACAGTTTTCGGCCTTGATTCTAGTGCCACTGTATGCCGAATGCAGGCTCTCTGGAGAGGTCCCAGAGTCTCAGCCCATCTTTAAGAAGGGTGCCAACAATGAGCCAAGAAACTACTGACTTATAGCCCTCTTGGGCATCTAGGGTAAAGCATACACCAGCATACTGCTCCAGGAGCTAACACATAGGAAGACGCAGGCGGCTTATCCCTTCTACCAAACAGGGTTCTGTGCACGAGGATCAACCATGGATAACATGGTCACCCTCTCATATCTTGCCCATCAAGCAGCAACTCGGGCATCACTTCCTGTGTTTGCATGTTTCATCGACTACTCAGCAGCTTTTTATGGAGTTGTCCGGAACACCTAATGGGAGAAATTGGAAAAGTGGAACATCTCCCCCAAGCTGCTCCGAGCAATTCTGTCCTTATACATGAGAACCTGGGTGTGACTGAAACTCACAGGATAGACAGCAAAACAAAGGTAGTGATTTTTGGGAAACATCCAAAGAAGAGGCTCACTAGATGGTGGCTGGGGCTACTGAGGTTTGACTGTGTGCAACACTGTACTTATCCGGGAGCTTGGCTAAGCAAAACTATGAAATCGGCCCTGCACCTAAACAAAATGAAAAGCAAGGCAAGAATGGTCACGTACAGTTTGTGCACACAAATGCCACCCTCGATAGCCCAACGACCACTGCCATACGGAGGGGTCGTGTTTGCCAAACATCTTCCCACACTCAATTACACCCAAGGAACATTTCCAGGCATGCTGGCAACCACGCTAGAAAAGATCCAGTGCACAGCCTACAAGAAGCTATTCCATCTACCACAGTACATGAAAAACACCTTGATTAGGCTGGAATTCGGGCTAGTTCAACAAAACCTTGACAATTTGGCAGCCCTGGCCAAATATTACTTCCAGGCAATGGCGGTCGACAACACCATGAAGGCATCCATAAAAAAAACTTCCGCAAGTGCTAATACCCTTGGTCCACTAATCAAGCTGCAACAATGGAACATCTGCAACTTGCGGTAAAGAACTGGGACACAAATACAATCAGCTATACAAGCATTAGACTGCAATAAGGAAACAACTGTATCAGCACTCATGAGAACTGGACATGGAAGCTCTCCTAGCCAAAGCCTCACAAGAGTCTCTAACGGCGCCACAACTGAACAACTCAGCCAAACTCCTATTCACCAGGCAGTAGATAAACACGCATTAAAACAATTTCTGCCAGCCTGACTAGTTCTGCTTCCAATCCAATTGGACCCAACCTGGAGAACACTTGAAATTGTCACCTGTTTTCGTCTGTGTGACTACAGAACGGAAACTAGCACATGTATTAATCTGTTGTCCCGCATTGTTACACGCCCGTCGAACTTTACTGAGGCCTATATTTCTACCAATTACAACAAAGGGGGACCAGGAGCGCATGGCGGTCCAGCAGACATGCTCCAAAAAGTGCTAGTAGGCAACATTTAGAGCCTAATAAGGCTGGCCTGTTATAGCAAGGAAATAACAAGGTACAGACATGATACAACCAGAAGTTGAATGGCATTGTAGATGGTAATGCATCTTAAAATCAAGAAAAGCATGCACTTCTGGCACGTTTAGCACCGTGTAAAACACTTGTTGTGATGGTGTAACATACATACATGGGTGTGACATACAGATTACAAATAAACCATAATAATGGCCACAAACATTTGTTTCACACGTGCTAAGCATGCCAGAATTGCAAGCTTTACTTGATTTTAAGATGCATTACCTTCTACAATGCCATTCAACGTTTGTTCTTATAATGTCTGTACCTTGTTCTTCCCTTGCTCTAACAGGTCAGCCTTATTGGGCTTTAAAGATCAGGCTAATCAGGTTCTTATGGTGTATTATTAAGGATACTCCACTTCTTGGATCACGTGCTCTACACTTATGGTTCCAAGCATTGTGTAGATTGTCACAGATGTTTGCTTTTTTTATGCCAGGCAGGGGCAGTCCTACTGTTCTTGATAAGATGGAGTTGGAAAGGAGTGTGGCTCTCACCTATTAAGAGACAGAGAGTATTAACACACCAAGCCAAAGTTAACGCAGATATTGCTTGCATTCAAGAATCACATCTATCGGCTGAGGAATCCGTTAAACTGGAAACGAGTGTGGCTATGCCAGGGGGTTGCATCATAGAATATTGGTGTGAGATTGACTGCAAACTTCTAAAGTGGAGCAGTTGCTTCCAGTTGCCTGTTCTAGAGGGTCGCCATCCTAGAACAAAATACCTTATAGTGAGAAAATTGGTGATGCTGTCATCCTTACAAGTGCTGGTGAGGTGTGGGCAAGAATATGAACCTGTCGTCCAACCGGGGTACTTCAATTGAAGCAGCTAATGTATACTCTGGCTACAATGCGAGCAGACCACATACTAAAACCAAAGGACAATTACAATTTCGTGGTGAAGGACACTGCAAGAGTTAGAGAAGCAGAGTGGCCAGCGGTATGAAAGATGGATCAGCTGGAAGACATGCTATGTTCAAGGGCCCCGGAGGTTAGCTTCAGAAGGCCGCTGGAGCATTGTGGGTATCTGCAGAGTGACACAGCACTGACGTATGTTGATGCGACATGTTTGTCTGGTCTATGCAAGAGAGTGCCTAACCTCTGCCACATGCAAATGAAGCAGTACGTGGTGTTGTGTGCTGTCCCTTTGTGAGTAGGGTGACTGGTTGTCCAACGTTGCGCAGGCAGTATGCCAGAGAACACGGCCATGTTGAGTTAGGAAGAGATTCTATGAAGTTAACAGAGCCAAAGGTGCAGCACATACAAAATGTACTCTGACATTTCAACAGACAAGTTGGGCTTGATGCAGTTGGATAGATTGCACGTCATTGAAATGTTGGTTTGTTTCTTCCTACGTGGGACAACATAACGAGGGCTGTCAATGGTGATACGGATACCGGGTTTTGAAACACGTCCTGTAGAGCGTGTGCACCCTTAATAGCAAAGTCAGAATATCAATGGTACTAAATATCGAAGCTAGAATATCATGAGTATCATTATATCGAGATAAGTACTATCATTGAAAAGAAGATTGTTTTTCTATTTTATATAATTATATTCAAGTTTTAACCTGTTGCGTGCTCGCGTCGGCCATAGGCCGACGCGAGCACTACCTCTGGGGTGCTGCGCACGACCAACGTGAATATTTTATATAATATTGTTTTTAAGTGCTTTTAATGTATTTATTTGTTATTTTCATATTGTTAGTTTGAATCTTAAATCTGTTTATATTTTTTTTATATGCACGTTTTAAACTACATTAATAATGCTATTTTTTAAGTAGTGTGTTTTATTAGTTGCTTTAATTGTTTATTAAATATAATTAATATTTTTTTTTCATCTGTTTGTGCTTCTATGGTTATTTTTGAGTTTGGGTGAGACGTTTAAATATTAAGTGCCAGAATGTCAAAAAAGGCATGCATCGCAGCACAAAGAGGCTGTGCTGCATTGCGTGACAGGAAGGGAGCAGGAGAGCTCCATATGGCTATGATATGGCTCTCTCCTCCCCTTTCCCTTGCACCGGCGCTGAGGTGTGTGCCTGAGTCTAGCATAGGTTTTGTACAGGAAGGGTACATTTCCTCTACAAAATACTAAGCCCACCGAAGTTTAAACACTTTCTCCACTTTGTATGTGTGCTGCACAGAGCAGCACCCATGCAAAGTAGGAAAAGAAAGGAGAAATGAAAACATTTCTTCTCTTAATGCCTCCTTTCAGATGGTGTCGACTTTTGGCACTAATCCCACCCTACAATTGTTTGTAGATAGGGTTTTACATCAAAAGCATGGGTGGTTGCATATAAACGCCCATTTACCACCCATGTAACACCCTCTTGGCACTAAGTAACGCAAAACAATGCTTCGCACTGCTTCGCATTACTTGTAGGATACTTTCCAGCTTAAAACAAGTTTTGTGCTGGAATGTAAATTGGTAAAAAAAACATTTTGGTCTGGTTAGTGTCACAAAAGTGATGCTAACCAGCACAAAATGTTTGAAAATCTACTGCCTAAATATGTTATTTGTGGGTGTTTTTTAGGTTTTATATGGTGATTGATGGGTGTTGCATTGTTTTAATAATAACATTTTAGGGTGCAGGAATGGGTATTACATGGATTAGTGATTATGTTTTGGCGCAGGGATGAGTATTGCACTGAGTTACTGATTAGTTATTAGGGCATAGGATGGTGTTGCAGGTGATTACTGATTCGTTTTTAGGTCGCAAGGATGAGTATAGCAGCAGGTTCCTGACTGTTTTTTAGGGCACAAGGACGGATGTTGCATTGGGTTACTGATTAGTTTTTAGGGAACCACAGTGGATATTGCCACCCCCTGTTTATAATAAATATTTCGGGTGCATGCATGATTATTGCACTAGGTTACTGGTTCGTTTTTAGGGCACAGGAATGAATGGATGTTGCACCATTTTTGTAATTAGTTTTTGGGTGAAGGTGTGGGTATTGATTAGTAGTAATAAGGAGTTTTTAGGGCTCAGGCATGGTTAGAGAATATTGATAGCAAGGGTTTTTTATGACTCAGGGATGCGTCTGCGGGGTGGGTGCAATGCAGCATTACAAAAGGGACACAGATGCTTGTGTGCCCCCCTTCTGCAATAAAGATAGGGCTGGCTCACATACAGCATCTTTGCTATCTTAAGGGGGACTTCCCTCATTTTCATGGGGGCATATACCCATGTAAATAAGGGAAATACTTTGCCTATATGCACACACCATAGTATGGATGCAGGCACAGAGGCAAGGGGCCATCAGGAGGCACACTGCCTGTGCACCACAAAGAGGTTGTGCAGCCTGTGCAGCCCTCGAAGGCATCCTTTGGTTTGTAATTCGATGTTCTCTCCCTTTTGGTTGTTCAAGATCCTTGCTTAGTGCTTAATTTGAGGTGGTGGTTTTTAGGTCTCGCTGAGTCAGCGCATGCGCTGCAGGACATTTAGTCAGTGGCTTTTGGAAATGCTTCCAAAGCAAACCGTGCGCGCCTTGCTCCGCGTCTCCAATCAACGCACTTAAGAGAACATAAAGCGATAAACACATTATTCTACGCAATACCGGATAGTTTCACTAGATGGTGCTAGAAGTTCATAAAGCAGAAAATCAGCGTGTGGGCTGCAGGACGAGGTGAAAGTCGGTGTGGAGTTAAAAAAGAATAGGTAAGTGCTCAACATGCCTTTGTACAGTGTACAGAAACTCATCCGTGTGTGTACAGTAACCCTCACCTTTATAGCACAGATAGGGAATTCTCCTGACCAGAAACATTAACAATGGGCGGTTTATGCTTTTGAAAAACTTTTGTTTAATTGCACCCTTAAAGCAAAGCCCATTTTACCTGGCTCAGTATTCATCATGAAGCTCTTCATTCAGACGTTGTGGTGTATGGCTGTAGACCATTATTTATTTTATCTTTCTGGACTATTAAAAGCCCCGCTTTTAAAGCACACTGAACATTATTAAAACATTTTTTTCAGATAATGCTGATTTTTTTATTCTTTGTGTTCATCTGAACATACATCAAGTCTAGCTAAGTTGTGTATTATAAAATAGTTTTGATTTGAGACAAGGCCTCCACATTCCCACTCTTATCTCTGTCTGTGAAGCTGTTCGTAGGCAGACTTCCCAGAGCGCTATGTTTTAAGTCAGAGCCTCGGAGTGTAAGGGCCGACCCCAGAAGCAACAGGAAGACTGGGGCCCGTAAGGCTAGGGGGGTTGGCTGTTCGATGAAATAAGGAGGTTAGCAAATATCAGACTCCCTCCCCCAGTGTGTCACCCTCAAAGAGGGGTGCGTTGGCAGTGGTTTAAATGACCCGGTGCCAAGTAATTATTTTGAGAGGGAGTGTACCTGCACTTCTCAGAAGAAGTGCAATTGTTTTATTTGGAAAGAACTGGCACTTTACAGAAGCAAGTAGGTAGATTGGTAAAGATTACTCGCACTTCTATTTTTCCATTTCAAACACTGGTTTAGAGGCATGAGTATGTAAAGACCATTACACATTTGCAAAGTGTATCAACTTACAATAGAGAGGGCAACTTCCCACTATGGTGTAGCAGGACATCTTGGGCACTCGGAGAGACTTTCTGAGCACAAAGCCTCTCTGCGGGCACTGAGCCCGCAGACATGTCGTTGGGGGTGGTGATTATTGTAGAGGAGTGACACCCAGTCTCGGATTGGCAAGGTGGGCAATCTGACAACGCCCTCCCTTCCATGGAACATCCTCGGAGCCTTGGTTTCCCTCCTTCCTCTGCTCGGCCGCAATGCAGGACTATAAAGTAGTGGCTTTTTTTCTGGAAACGGCAGCCACAGTAAAGTAATTAGACCTTGTTTCCTTTAAAAGCACAAAGATAACAAGGGATTTACATGTATGACTGGTGAAACAAAACAATGTGAGGAATGTTAAAATTACGGCATCGACAAGATGCTTGGTTGAAATTGAAACTTTTGACTTCTGGCGAGGTGTGGGAAGCTGGCTTTGCACCGTCCGTCTTTCTTGAATGCTGAAATTCATAAGTTTTAATCTGTTTTTAAAACCTTGTTGTGTTAGGAAGCCAGCCAATATTTACTGCATCTGAGACCACATGCTGTGAATACACTTTTATTTATGCTGTTATTCTAAAAACATTATATGCTGGTCATGATCTCATGTAACCCGTTCCTCCTAAGGGAAGCAGCAAAAGAAATATGCACAACGATTAGCATCATCGAACACATGTCTGAGTTTTAACTGCATGGCATTTTGAGTTTTTTCTAACCCATGCTAAAACACAGTATATTGTCGATAATAGTTAAATCTTTTACTTGAAATGGGAACATGCTCTCTATTTCGAAGGAAAAGTGCATTTTGTACACATTAGACTGTCACTAACTGTCCCTACCTGCACACGTATGTGTATATATTGCATATTATTGAATTCTCTGCCCTTTGGACATAACAAATAAGCCAGTATGTGAAACTGCTGTCCCATATAATAATGCAGTTTAGTGGCTGGCCAACAACTTAACATAGTTTATTAGTCCAACTAGAAGCAAGCATCATCTCTGCTTTAAGCATTTGCCGAATGTCTCCAGGGAACCCCAACGGACTGGTTGTATGTTGGAACAAAGAGTTCCTCAACAACGACTCCCTTAACCACGCGGTCTGTACTACGACCGCGTCCCAACAACGATTTGTTTTACCACACCTTCTGTTACCACAAATTTTCGTGATAAAGGAATACATGGTAAACCACCCCCTAAAATCTATTCCAAACCCCTCCCAGTCCCTAAAATCTATCCTGTACCCCCCTACCTCCCACCCCCTAAAAACTTACATGAACCCCCAACCTCCTAATAACTAACACTAACCTCTCCCACCTCCTAAAATCTAACACTAACCCCTCTCACTCCCTAAAATCTAACTCAGCCCCCACCCCTAAAAAGGAATACATCCCCCACTCGCTTAAAACTAACTCCAACCCCTCTCACCCCTGAAAAACCTACACACACCCCTCCCACCCCTGAAAACAATCACAAACCCCCAACCCTGAAACTATTTCGAACCCCTCCCACCTCTTAAAACTAACTCAAACTCCTCCCACCCCCTAAAAGCTAACTAAAACCCCTCCCACCCCCTAAAAACGATCACAACCTCCTCCAACCCCTAAAAACAAATAAACCACCACCCCCTAAAAACTAACATAAATCCTACCACCCCTTAAAATCTACCCCGAACCCATCCCATAAAACCAACATCCAACCCTCTCCCCACCCCAGAACCCCTCTTACCTCTCCAGTTCCTCCGACGCTCCTATGGACTACCCATCCCGAACACTAGACCGTCTTAGCCTGAACCACACACATGCGTGGTTCAGGGTAAGTAGTTTGTGCAAGTCATTGTTCAGCTTGTGTGACTCCGGAACCCGTTGTTCCGGAGTCGTTGTTAAGGATGTTCCCCCAACGGACTACACTACAACGCATTAAAGGGTCGCCATCTTTGAACAGATCTCTACTGGTCTGGTGCTTCGGAGACAGCCTGAACTGCAAATAGCAGGGTTCAAGCTCTGCTCAAATAATTGGACTTTTGTAAATTCAGTGACAAGTTTACAGCGGGGGTGTGTTCAATCTGTCATCTTATTATTTCAAGCATAACTTTCCCCTAACGCTGATTCTTCAGGCTGTTCAATTAGGGTGACCAGATCTTAAGAACAAAAAACAGGGACATTTAGCAAAAATAGAAGATGGATTATAATGTTACATCAACCGTGCTGTGCAGAATGACAACTCCTATCAACATAGGAATACAGAAGAAGCACTAAAAAATAAACAATTGTAATTTCTAAAACCTGCATCATACCTGTTAATTGAATTGCTTCCTCATAACAGCTGCTAACTAGCACAACTTTAGGACACCCAATAAAGTGCCTCTTACTGGTTTCAGTCGACCTCTCTAAAAACCGGTACATGAGCCTAAAGTGCCGAAATCTGCTGGGACAGCGGACTGTCCGGGTAAATCCGGGACGCCTGGTCAACCTATATTCAATACTCCACTGATGCAGTCGCACACAGAATGTTATACTGCTGTTGACTTGCATCAGGGACTTGTCTTTCTGTCTGTGCATTAAAAAGCCTCGGAAAATGTCCATAAATGTTTCGTGAGGCAGCATGTATTTCTGAACTAGACAGCATGACCTAGTGTGTAGTACTTGTACAGCTCTCCAATCCCCTGCGGCACCCCATAGGTCTCCCCATGAAGCCACTATTAAATGTATCGACTGATAGCTCCCATTAGTTTTCATGCAGTCTGGCACAGTGCTCCATTCAGAAGTTGAGTCCTTTTTGTCTCCAGCTGCTTCTGGGCACATGACTCAGCATCAGCGCAGCATCACTTCAGCAAAGCACCAACTTAGCATCACTCAGCACCCCCTTGAGCACCAGAGCAGCACCACCACTACAGCATCACTCAGCACCACCTAATTATCACTCAGCATCACCTTCACATCAGCACTAGCCAATAGCTGTAGCTAAAGATTTATAAGGTCCCAAAGGCGAGACCTATTGGCTATGCCAATGCTTGTAGATGGCAGCTGCCCTTAATTGTCACTGGCACTTGTGACAGTCTGCCACAAGGTGGCACTGTCTAGCTAATTTAGAGATGACCACAGCAACAGTTCTTTAAAAAAAAAAAGACTATTACCGCCTGCCAAAGCCATTTTTATAGCTTTTGGGGCCTAAAATAGTCCGAATTGTTACTCTTGTAGGAGTTTGATGGTTAGTAGTTGTGCTGTCACTATAATTCCCATGAGGCACAGGGTCAAGACTGATTTGGATATAGCTGGGTCTGAACTGAGGTGGCAAAGTGAGCTAAAGAATGATGATGGGTTCAACCCAGATGTTGCTGGGGGTGAGCGTCTGAAAGGTTTCAGCGCTCCGTCCATTATCTCTTTGTATTTATGTAGAAACACAAAATAAAATACAACATTCACAAACAGAATACACATTCACCTGCATTTAGGGCTCTGGAATTTAATGCTTGGGCCCCTAAATCCCACTTTCCTCTCTCGAGTGGTAGTGGTAATTCACCATTCTCTATAAGCGACATACAGGTTAAGCACAAAAAGTAGTTGGAGTTTCAGGAGCCCCAATCCAAATCTGTATTAAAGTCAAAGGTATCCCCGCGTCAAAGTGCTATGTGCTGGGCACGTTCCCCCAGGACCATCTGGCCCGTAAATCAGTCTAAACCATAGGCTGACCAGAGTCTCTATGTGCGCCTTCTTCCCGGATGCTGAAGCTACAGTGGCTGCCTCAGATAATCTTTTCACATGTGGCTTAGGAGGCCTGTGGTCGGGTATCCTTGAGTTTCTTACACATGGTCCTGCAGCAGCCAGGGGTTCTTGATGAGCCTCCTATTCTGGTCATCAACTTAGCTCCACACACGGTCTATGTCCCAATCGACATGTCAACATTTTTCACAGCAGCCCACCGGGCATACACAGCTACTGATTTACAACCTGCACACGGATGATGATCCTTTTGGTGTAGCAACGTTCATGGTTCACTTCACGGTGGCCCTCCTCTGGCATACGGGGGTCTCCGACTTTCCCCTGCACATAGGCAACAACTTGAACCGTGCAGCAGCCATCTGTTCGCACCTCGCTACAGCAATCCCATTGCCAGGATCCCACACTGGACCTCACTCCCTCCAACGTTCTCCTCTTCCTCCCTGGGCACCCTGGTCTTGACAAACAGGTAGGTGCTGGTGCTGAGGCTCCAGGGCAGGTGGTATTGAAATCCCTGGGAGATGTCCCTTCACCCAGCTGGAAGGCTAGCAGGCCTTGACCCCAGTCCTGGTCACAAGCAGAAGTCTTCCAGATATTCTCCTCCATGCACAGCCTGACTGGCTGCTTAACAGCTGGCAAGTTTGAGGGCCTCAATCGCCCCCCTTGCCCCCCATAGTCCATTTCCACATATCAAATGTGATTTAGTATCTGAGACCTTGAAGTTTATGTAGGGGACTGCTTCCTTTTGAAGTGCACCCTCCTCTGCCATGCCCTTCCTCCAGAAAGCAGTCTGTCACAGCAGAAATATTTAAAATCTGATAGCCCCACAACACAAGCCATGGAAGTGACTAGAAGTTCACACCTGGATGTCTGCCACATTGATATGTATATCAAAACATTACCTCGGGACCTCAGACCTACTACCCTTTATGATTCTCTTATCAGCCTCATCTCCTTCCTGATGTGTGTTCAAGCCCCATCCCAATGATCTCTCTCTCTGAATCAAAGAGCACGCTTTGAAGTGAAGTTTCTGGCCCTCCATTCCTTCTGTTCTCCCCCCCCCCCCCCCACCCCAGCGTAAAGCAATGCAGCAATCCACAAACCTTTCTGGGGGAGTGCTCTACCTCCTTTCATCCCTGGGTCTTCCAAAATGGAAACCAGAGTCTTCCATGTATTGTACCATTCACAGGCATATATACACCCAGCACATGCATATAGCATGCATTAATGCACAGCACTACATCCTTCAGGTATTGTACCATTCAGAGGTACACATACACTCAGCACATGCATATAATGAATGCTTCCTGTTTTCCATTTTTACTGTTTATTACAGATGAATACAGATAGAAAACATTTATTTTTCTGTCTGTAATTATTTTTAAATGTGGATAAAAATGGAAATGAGGTTGTTTTTGAGTGACTCTAAATGAAGTCATTCATGACTGACTGAGAAGCCAATAGCTATGTGGATAGACAAGAGAGGGGATTAAAAAAGAAAGGAATTTCAGTAATGAGGCTCAAACAGGAGGAGATTGCACAATGTTGATACCAAAATGTACATGTTTTCATATAAGCGCGTTGATTTCTCATCTGTGGGTGTTCATTTCATTGAAACCGGTCAGGCATTCAAGTATGAGTGCACATTTGTCGGTTAAAGGTGGAAATATATTAGTTTCAGCTAAAAAAAGTTTCACTAAACCCAAAATAAATATTGATAAATACAGATGGAATGTCAAAAAACATAAATACCATAAATCCGGGAGACCTGCATTTAATTCATATACATGTGCTGCACAGCACTGCATTATCCCTGTATTGTACTGACACAGGCACACATACACCCAGCACATGTATACCATGCACACCCTGTGCCGCAAACTTATATAGGGCAAAGGCAAATTAACCACACAGTAACAGATCTTTGAATGAGTGCATGTAGGGGTCTCTCCAGTGACCTGTTCAATCCTACTGATCACTACATGGTATGTTGCCACCAATGCACTTGTGCTGTTTAATGCCTGGTAATGGCAGTAACTTTTCAGCACTATGATGGCAGTGCTTTGGCTGCCCCTCCCGGTCCAAAAAACCCGCAATCCATATCAGAGGTCTATGTCAGGGCGCAAAAGCATGGTCCGTGTTAGCCCATGACAACAAAAATCAGCGTTAGGAATCTAGACATCATTACAGCTGAGGCACAAAGGGCAGGGTTGCGTGCCCATTACCATGCGGGGACTTTTCCGTCGCAACATACGGCTGAAGGTATTATGCTAAATATGACATGGAGGCACCTTTAATATATGGTCTAACATTTTCCTGAATTTGTAGTCCATTTCAAAAACTGGAACTACACAATAGTAAAAGTACACTGTCCTTACATATTTTGTGATGTTACTATTTCATTCACTTCATGGACCAAAAAAGAGCATTTTGTTGTTTGTGTAGTGTAGAGCAGGGTTTCACAAGACAACAAAACAGGAGCATAACCTTCACTAACACAAAGAATAAGAAAAGGACAGTTAGCAATACCAGGAGGAACATCTCATGACTTACACATACAGGAAAAACACGGGACGCTCTCATAGTAAAGAGGAAGTAAGAAAAGTGCTTAGTTAAAAAAACAAAATACGTGCAAGTGCCCCACATACTTAATGGAGCATGACTGCAGCCTGTATCATGCACCACCCATAGCCCCTGCCAGCGCTGACAAATGCCAGTGTCACTGTTACCTACTAACCATAACACTGCAACAAATGTCAATTTTGACAAATTCATCTCACCCAAAAATGGCCTTGAAAATTTATTAATATTTTAATGTATAGTTATTTTTAAAGACTCAGGAGCATATTTCAAGCCCCTACCGCCACAGGAACGTCAATTTTTTCAATGTTCCTGTGGCGATAGGGGCTTTGCCTTATTTACAAGGCACTTAATGTTGCTTAACGCTGCCTTGGAAATAAGGCCCCCTTTAACGCAATGCTTAGTGTGAAAGGGGAGGGCAATGGGTGTTGCTGTGGGCGTTCCACCTCAATACCCATTGATTTTGACGCTGCCTCCTATTTATAAGGGTGGCATAAACATGGGGCAGTGCCAAAATTAAGACCAGGGAAAACCTGGTCTTACCCTGGCGCAATGAGGAGAAATGTTTAATTTCTTCTTGTTTTTGCTGTTTTCATGTGTGCTGTGCCATGTAGCACACATGGAAACAGCAAAAGGCAAATGATTGTTCATGTACAGGAAGGTCCCCTATCCTGCAAATAAACAATAATTTAAAAAAAAGCTGTTTTGTACCCTCTATGTGTGCTGCTTAATGCTGCATACATAGAAGTTACAAAACTGTATTAAAGAATGTTTATGTGCAGGAAAGGGGAACTTCCTGGTCATAAACAATCTTCCCCTGAACGCAGACACCCTTGCATTATGGGGCAAGGGTGCCTGCGTTGGAACTAGGCTGCTAAGTTTAGCGCCAACACAGAGGGAAACGCAGGGCTGCTCCCTTTTGTGCCTATATCCTGGCCTGGGTGTCACAACTGAGTGTAACTCACACGTAGACTCTGTGAATTCCTCCCAGACAGTCACACAATAGAGGAATTAGGCATGCCTGAGTGGGCCATCTGCTGAAAGGATGGGGCAGAGCTGAGCACAGCCCCACTTACACTTGAATAGCCTGTGCTCTGCCTTCGAACAAAGGGCATAACAACCCTGTACTGTCTCTTCGGCAAGCTTGGAGCCAGGGCAGGGGAGGCAGGAGATTCAATGTCTTACAAAGCCACTATCTAGAAACTTCTACCACCTTCCAGACCCTGGGCACCAGTGTATAGAATAAGTACCTCAGACACCAGTTCTTCAGTACACTTCTGCACCTGTGGATACTTTGCCAGGAAGATGGACTGCTGGGCTGCTACAAGGACTGCCACTCTGCTAGACTGCTGCCCTGCTGTGCTGACTGCTGCCCTCTTGCCTGGGGAAGAAGAATTGGACTTGTAACCCATCTTGAACCCAGGACCACAGAGTGGCTCAAAGGGCTAGTCTCTGGCCTTCTGATCTGAGACTCAGGGACATACAAGGCTTGCTAACAGCTCCTGGACCCGTCTTCAGGAAGTTCTAGACCATCAGGTGGTGCCTCTCAGGTCGTTGACCCCGGTGTGACTCAGCTGGCTCTTAATACAAGCTTTTGAGGTATTCACAACCACAAATGGGCCTGTTCGCACCTGAATGGTGCCGCTCCCAATGAAAATCAGTGCAAGCTGCCGCTAGCCCATCTCTTCGCACAGCAACATCGACAGCCCGCAGGGTACTGCCAGCGCGAAGTTCCAGCTTGCTCGTCTGCAACACCCGGCCTGCTCTTTGCACCATGCCAACTGCCGCTCACTAAGCCCTCCTTGCTTATTGCGACCCTCTTCAACGTGAACGGATCTCTTGGCACAAAATCTGAATAGATAAACCTTCAGCATGACTAATCAAGGACTGTATCCAACCCATGCTCCATTGTGGTTTGCCTGAACTTTTGACTTTAACCTGGTCCAGCGCGACTAGATAGTCACTGTTCTTGTTTTACAACTTTAGGCACTATGTTTCAGTTTATACTTTAAAAATTCATAACTATGGTTCTACTGATTGGATTTTTGTCATTTTCATCTTCTAACCTGGTTAGGGATACATTTTGTGTGGTGTTTTCATGTTTGAGGTGTTGCACACATACTTTACACATTGCTCTTAGTTCAGCTTGACTGCCTTTTACCAAGCTACTAGGGGGAGCACAAGTTAATTTGGGGTTTGCTTGTGCCTTACACTGACTAGGACTGTGGTAGTTGCTTGACCAGGGCTCATACTTAAGTCAACTATGAAATCAATTTCTAACAGTAATAAACATTAGTAGCACCAGATGGGAAAACGCCTCAATTGCCCCAGGCAGCAATGCACAACGATGGCCACAGGTAGTAATCAAGATCAGTGACTATATGCACTTACTTACTTACTTATGCCTACTATCCCTCCTGGGGTATAGGCCATCAACCAGGACTCACCAGCCATTTCTGCCCTGGGCTTTTCTTTCAATCTGAATCCAGGTGTAACCCATTTCCTTGCAGTCAGCCTTGAGGCCTCTAGGGCATGTGTTTCTTGGCCTTCCTCTTTTCCTTTTCCCTTGAGGGTTCCAGGTCAGGGATTGCCTGGTGGTGTTTGATGCAGGCTGCACAGTGTGTGGCCTATCCAGCCTCAGCGTCTTTTCAGGATTTTTTCATGGGCAGGGAGCTGGAATGTCTGCTGCCATAGATCGTTGTTGCTGATGGTGTTTGGCCAGCGGATATGGAGGAATTACCTCAGACAGGTGTTGAGGAAGGTCTGGACTTTGTAAGTGGTAGTCACTGTTGTCCTCCAAGTTTCTGCTCCATATAGGAGGACCGATTTTACATTGGTGTTAAAAAGCCTGATCGTTGTTTGCAGCATTAGGTCCTATGACACTGCACAGTTAGGTTAAGCCTCTACCTCTTCCAGTGCATCACCTTCAAGAGTGAAGGCAATTGTGTTTGCCGTGTTAGCCTTCAAGATCTTGGTTTTTCGCCTCTGGATAGTAATACCAAGGTGTTTTGTCTTGCATCTGCAGATAGGTATGGGAGAGTAGAGACAGGTCATCAGCAAAGTCCAGGTCGTCAAGCTGTGTCCACGGTGTCCACTGGATCCCTTTTCTTCTGCTTGCTGTGAATGTCTTTATGATCCAGTTAATGGCCAGCAGGATGGGAAAAGGCGAGAGAAAACAACCCTGGTAGACTCCGGCCCTCACTTGAAAGGCTTCAGTGAGTTTTCCTCTGTAGACTATCTTGCGGGTCGTTTCCTTGTAAGAATTTCTGGTGATTCTTGCAAGTTTATCTGGCACACCGTAGTGGCAGAGGAGTTTCCAAACGGTGTCTCTGCCCAAGATGTCAAATGCTTTCTTATAGCAAATTAAGTTGACACAGAGAGGTGAGTTATATTCCATTGACTGCTCAATGATGATGCGTAGTGTTGTAATCTACTCTGTGCAAGATCTATCTTTGCGGAGCTAGCTTGCTGGTCTCACAACAGGGCCTTGACTTATGCCTTCATTCTGTTCAGGATGACTCTGTTGAACACTTTACCTATGGTTAATAGAAAAGTTATCCCTCTGTAGATTGTGCAGTTACTAAGGACATCCTTTCCTTCCAGTCTGAAGGCACCCTTTCCTCTTCCTAGATCCTTCCAAACATGGGGTACAGCATGTCTACTAATGTTTCAATGTCCGTCTTCAGTGCCTCTGCAGGAATTTTGTCAGGTCCTGCTTTCTTCACATTCCTCAGGTTTTTGATGGCTTGCCACATTTCTTCCTTGGTTGGTCTGCTGAAGTCGATTGGTAAGTCATAATCTGCAGTCTGCATGTCTGGTGGAGACTGCAGCACAGGCTGGTTCAATAGCTCTTCAAAGTGCTCCAACCATCTTCATTGTTGGCCTTCTTTACTCATGATTGTCTTCCCAGCTTGGTCTTTAACAGGTCTTTCTAGCATGTTGTTTCTGCCAGAGAGTTTTTTATTGTTATGTCATAGTGAGGGATAAAATCCGATTTCCCCTATGTCAGTGGTATTAGCCATATATATATGTTGTGTTAGCATGATGTATCTATATACTCTTTTATGTAAGTATGCATTAAGTCTAACCTATATCTATTTTGGCTAGTAGGTAGGGGTATATGCTGTTTGTGTGTTCTGTTTACATTGAGTAGGCCGAGAACCATACAGACGCCATCTTCCTCTCTTTATGTTAGACACGAGCAGTAATCACGTGTTACCTTCCAGTGGTTGTCAGGCCCCGGTTCAGTTGAGTTACTGAAAGCAGCTGAATGCATGCTATTCTTTCCCTGCCCTGGGACTCGAGGTCGAATCTGGCTTTGGGTGCGATGAGCGCATCCCTGAAGGCGCCGTGCCTGCACTCCCGGGCACCGGGACGAAAGGGAGTCACCCCTCCTGACCTCCCCAATAATAACTAAGCAGAGCTTTGAACTAATCATGTGTGCCATATATGGTCCTTCCTCGAGGACCAAGAGCCAAGTAGTGTTTTTCCATTTACGGTGGCTTCATGTACCATGCTGAAAGTATATATGTGCTGTTTTGAATGTAAGCCAGCAGTCTTCTCCAAGCACCTTGATGGGTGAGGATGGGAGAGGCTCCTCTGTAGAGTATTTTGCATAATAAACAATTGAACTTTCTTCACTGCCAACTGACTGGTTATTTGGTAATTGGTATCGGGGCTATTGATAAGTATAGCTCCTTATGTTATTTTTAATGATACGTCAATAGAGTTTCTTCAACTTTCCATAGCTTGCTGCTTCTTGGGTTTCTGTGGTAATACCGTCGATGAATATTCGCTTGTCTGTTTTTAGGCTTCTCTTTGTTACTGTGTTGGTTTTGATGTATTCGCCTTGAGCTTTTGCTTTTTCTACTCTTGTTCAGCTGGTGTTGACTGCAGCTTTCTTTTCCTTTATTTCTTGGATTTTGTGGAGAGTCTCGGTGGAGAGCCATTCTTTATGCTGGTGTTTCTTGGGACCCAGTACCTCCTGTTTCTTTGCTCTTCTCTCACTGAATTTCTACTGAGTCTCTGTTGTCCTCTAGATCTTGCAAGATTTGACACTTGTTACTGAGGGGGACAGAGCATTCACTCCATTTCTGTGCATCTTTGAGGAGGGTGGTGTGATATCGCTGGTGCTGTTTTTTCTGCCCCATCAATGCTTTCTTCAGCTTTAGCCTGGCCACAACAATATGGTCTGATACAATGGTCACTCTCACATCCTGCAGGGACCTGTAAAACTTCTTGGCAATGTAGACTTGGTA
The DNA here is from genome assembly GCF_964261635.1 of Lissotriton helveticus. Taxonomy (NCBI): domain Eukaryota; kingdom Metazoa; phylum Chordata; class Amphibia; order Caudata; family Salamandridae; genus Lissotriton; species Lissotriton helveticus. The sequence goes on from NC_136059.1 coordinate 782,255,297, forward strand.
GATCCTGCCCTTTCACTTTGACGTAGGGCAGCGCATCAAATTGCTGTGCTGTGCTGCCCTATGCCAAAATGAGGCCCTGGATTTTAATAATTACATTGCATGGTGCTTGCGAAATTTCTTTGGTCTTTATTCGAAGCAATTAATACACTGTGCACTGTTATACTTGTCTAGCACTTGTATGAGGGAGGAATGTGGAATCTTGTGTTGGCTTCCAGATTCCTGGGAGTGCGGTGTAGCTCCAGCGAAGTTAGATGAGGCTTGGCTGGCAGAGGAACAACTACCGGATGTCGCAAGGGGAAAACCTATATAGTGAATAAAGCATATTCACCATCTTACTTGCAGTGCTGTCTCTTCTTCATCTACCTGCTTCAAGAATTTGGCGATGAATTGTGCCAGCCACACCTGCGACGAGCCAGTAGCTACAAATTTGCCGTGCAGTCAATTCTACATCTACTTGCTGAATTTTCACCCGCCATACCAAGCAGAAGTTCGCAACAGGAAGGACTTTGCATATCTAATGCAAGATTTGGGTATTCTGGGGACTGCAGTAAAACTAAACCACATGCGCAAGCCACGGGCTAGAGGGTGACCAAGGAAGCAAAGTGTGAGCTCCCAGCAGGACGAGCAATCACTCTGCTCAGTGCGACGCTGTCATCACGCCAACACATTTCATAAGCATACCTTCATCCCCCATCAAAACTCACATTCGGCAGCCCAACATGCAGGCCATTTTGTAAACTTTTCCAACCTCTGGGATTCCGGCATTACAGCCTGCAGCCATTTTTCGTTGGTATACCACAATCAAGATACTCTATTGCAAGTGATCTTTCAGTGACTGGCACACTTACCCATCTGGTCACTTGTTCATTTTCAGTGATTCACACACCTGTTTCCTAGATCAACATTTCAGCATTAGACAGCTGACATACAGTTAAAGAAGCACAGTTATTATGCGAATTGCCAATTACTCCTCAGTGATTCGCACACAGTAATTTGAAATTTCTCAACATACAACTTATCATTCTCCAGCACAAGACTAATCTACATTGCAAGTTGTTACCTACTACTCGGTGACTCGCACACTGTGCTCTAAGTTTAGGGTTAGTCACATTGAACCAGTGATTCGCACACTTACTTTGCGGGTAACTTCTTTATCAGTGACACACACTCACACCTATTCATTTTCAGTCATTCAATCACATGGTGCCTTTGTATCTCCCCCGATCTTTTTGTCTTCACCAGGAACTTTTTCCATTGAGTGGGAAGACTGGCTGACCATGTTCGCAACATATCTAGAAGCCTTGGACGGAGAGAGATTTAGTGCTTCTCGGAAGGAAGCCTTGCTTCTGAATAATTTAGGTAAAGAGGGCCAACACGTATTTAAGTATCTAACACTTGCCACTCAACCTAATGGTGACCCCATTAAGTATGTCTATGCAGAAGCAAAGAAAAAACGAGATTTCAGGTTTACTAAGGAGGTAAATTTAGTTATGAACCGCTATGAATTCTACACTCAGCAGCAAGTAGAGGGTCAATCGATAGATGACTTTGTCTCCAAACTGAGAGAACTCTCATTGAAGTGTAAGTTTGGAGCCATGACAAACGAAATGGCTTGTAACCAGTTGATTATCCATTGTAGGTGCAAAAAGACCCAAGAACGTCTGTGCGCAGCCAAAAATCCTTCTCTCAATTATGCAATAGACACTGCCAAAGTAGTTGAGAAATCTCAGCTTTGCATGTGTGAATTGGAGAGAAAAGAGAGTTCAAGTATGGATGTCTCTACAGTTCCCAGAGATGATTCGGATGTGGTTGCTGTACTTAAATTTAAAAGCAATGTGGCAAGATTCAAACAATCGTCAAGGTCATGTTATAGATGTGGTACAGCCTTTTACACTGCCGATTATCGCAAATGTGTGGCCTTAGATAAAACCTGTATGAAATGTGGTCGCAAAGGGCATTTTGCAGCAGTATGCAAACAAGTAGGAAAACCGACAGTAGCCATTGTGAAGGATAGCAATACTTCTGTAGGATAAGAAGACAGGATTCCAAGTGTAGGTGGATCTGGAGAGGAACTGGGAAGGAAAAATAGACCCAAGGGGAATTTTGTGATCAATGGGAGAATAATACAGTTGATGGTAGACTCAGGTTCTATGAATACCATCATTCTTAAAGTGGAGTTTGACAAGCAGTGGTTTGGAGTGGAGTTATCTCCGAAAGATATCAATCCAGGGGGTACCAAGGGGATGTCATAGACCTGTTGGATTACATGGAAGCAACTATAGAATTTGGTGGGAGGACAATACAAGGAAAGGTTTATGTGGCAGTAGATGGTCCACCCATTTTTGGATGGATGCACCAATATGACCTATGTATAGTGGTAAATTCCAGAGCTCCCATTCAGGTGATGGTTGTTGAAGACTTTGGGTTAGGAGATATACTAGAAGAAGCTAAGGAAGCACTCAAGGAGGAGTTAGGATGTTTGGAAGGGTACATTCACAAAATAGTACTGAAACCTGATGCAGTACCTGTGCAACACAAGGTGCGTAGAATCCCTATGGTGGCTCGAGAGGCTGTTAAAGAAAAACAAAAATATATGGCATCGTCTGGGACAATAGAACATATTGAAAGCTCAATGTGGGTTTCTCCTGTTGTCATTACTGAAAAAACAGATGGAAAAGTTAGGTTTTGCAGTGACTTAAGGTCACTCAATTAAAATGTGGTGATTGCCACGTATCCTTTACCAAATATAAATGAACTGATTTTGGCCTTGAATGGAGGGAAGTATTCCTGTAAATTAGACTTGAAGCACGCATATCACCAAATCAAACTGCATGAACAGTCCAAGCCACAAACAGAGTTTCTCACTATATACAACAGGTACTGGGCACAAGTGTGATAAAGACAAAGTTAGTATTACAGTAGTATTGAGACAAAGAAACACGATGAACACCGGTTGTAAGGTGAAGACAGTATGTGAAACTTTATACAAGTCTTCTTTTCTCTCAGTTGTTTACAAACGCCAGTCAACACGTGTTTCATCAACAGGGCAATGCCTGTGACTCATCAGGGTGGTAAGAGGCGCGTGGTTCAAACGGGAATCCGGCGAAACTGAATATGACCGACGAGGTAGTAGTCAGCAAGGGTATGGATAAAGATGTGCGCGATGCAGTCGGGTATGACTGGTGTGGGGTGTCCTTCGGACAGTGGGGTTGCTCCGGGCCGTAGTATCGCAATGTTCACACCTGTGCCCAGTACCTGTTGTATATTTTGTATGGGGTTTAGGCATCCTGTGCCTGACCACCTTTGAGAGGTTACAGGGTTTTCCTCTATACTGGCAGCACCGTCCAACGCAATTGATAATTTATCCATCACTATATACTATAACTGCACTGTGTGAGCACCCTATTCTGTACAACTCCAACCCCCAGCCGAACCCTCAGCGTTTATCACTATGGAGGGAGTTTTCCAGTGCACCATAATGCCTTTTGGACTGTGTTCCACAGCTAGTGTCTTTCAACGCATGATGAGTGAACTGTTTAAAGACATGACCAATATAGTGTTTTTTCAAGATGACATACTTGTATTTGGAAGTACAGTTGAACAACAAAATTTAATTCTGGGGCAAGTCCTGCATAAGATAAAAGAGGCGGGTTGTCACTTAGACGTGAGAAATGTAAATTCTTGGTTGACAGAGTGGAATATCTGGGTTATGACATATCCGCAGAAGGAGTTAGACCTAAGGAAAATGTGTTAGATGCCATCAAGTTAGCTCCTGCACCTAGTGACAAAGACCAGTTGAGATCTTTTTTAAGTCTTATTGAGTATTATTCAAAATTTGTGCAGAGATTCTCTGAGAAAAATGAGATTTCTAAGGCTACTCTTAAAGAAAAGAACTGTCTTTGAGTGGGGGAAGAGTCAACAATCTTGCTGTGATATGATTAAAAAGGAAATTTGTGAAGCTGGTATTCTCACACATTTCGACACTAAGTTGAAATCTATTCTTACTGTGGACACCAGTGCTACGGGTCGCAAGTTCTTGTGAGGCGACACTCTGTACTACGTTTACTGCTTTTACCAATTTTATTGTAACTTAGTATTTTTAAATTGAAATTTTAACATTACTATTTGCACTTTGCCCTACCTACCTGCACTGAGCTCTCCACTCCCCGGTCTGCCACGGTGCTCCCGAACGAGCAAAATGTTTCTTTTTTCTTCTGATTGCGCGGTGACGGTTGCCGTCTTTGTGGTGGTGGTTGGCGGTCCAGCTCTACTCAGCACTTCCAGGAGAGCATATGTATCGTATGGGAAACTGGACGCGCAGCGGACGCAAGTTCTTGTAAGGCGCCACTCTGTACTACCTTTACTACTTTTACCATGTGTAATGTAACTCAACATTTTTTATTTGAAATTTTAACATTACTATTTGCACTTTTCCCTACCTACTGCACTGAGCTCTTCATTCTCCGGTCCACCACGGTGCTCCTGATTGAGCAGAGTGTTTCTTTTTTCTTGTGATTGCGCTGTGACGGTCGCCGTCTTTGTGGTGGGGGTTGGCAGTCCAGCTCTATTGAGCACTTCCCGGGGAGAGCATATATTTCGTATGGGAAACTGGACGCATTGCGGACGCAAGTTCTTCTAAGGCGCCGCTCTGTACTACGTTTACTGCTTTTACCATTTTTAATGTAACTCAGCATTTTTAAATTGAAATTTTAACATTACTATTTGCACTTTGCCCTACCTACCTGCACTGAGCTCTTCACTCTCCGGTGCACCACAGTGCTTTGGATTGAGTGGAGGGAGTGTTTCTTTTTTCTTGTGATTGCGCTGTGACGGTCACCGTCTTTGTAGTGGTGGTTGGCAGTCCAGCTCTTTTCAGCACTTCGGGGGGAATATATAAACATATATATCGTATGGGAAACTGGACACGTGCAGCCAGCGAGCCGCGGGCGCACCGATGGTAAGCCCTTCTGCGCCTGTCCACGCTAAGCGCCAGGGATGCTGCCCAAATTTCCACTTACCCCAGGGAACGCCAGTGTTACTGTGGTAGGGACCGCAAAACACACAAGACGATGGATGGAATGTTGCACATTGGCAAAACATTCACCCCAGTCACAGATCTGGGTTTAATCCATCGTTATTTTGCTCACCACGCCAACCCTAGTTCAGATATGGCCATATGCAAATCAGTCTTGACCCAGTGCCTCATGGGAACAGTCCAGCCCGAACTGCCAAGCCATGTCTTCCCTGGACCGAAATCAAGCATCCTAGGACCGGTTTCTGGCTATCAGCCGTCATCAGCCAGGATAGCTTGACTCCAGTGGCGTAGTGAGTACGGGACCCACTCTGCTGCTCTGACTTCACTCGAATTATCGGCAGCTTTAAACACTGTCGATCACAATCTCTTACTAAATTGTCTGAATTCCATTTGCCTCTCTGACAAAGTGCTTACATGGATTTTGTCCTTCCAGTCAGCCAGAATACAATCAGTAGCTCTGGGCTGCTACGAGTCTCCTTCCTTTTCCCTCCCGTGCGGAGTCCCACAGTGCTCATCTTTGAGACCCACACTCTTTAATATTTATGTATCCGAACTGGCGAAACTTATAAGATCCTACGGACTGGCTCTGACATCTTATGCAGATGATACACAAATTCTCCTGTCGGTCTCAAAAAATACTTTACCACCAATGCAAAACTTTAAGGACTGCATGTTGGAGGTCAGCTCCTGGATGAGCTCTCATTGTCTGAGACTGAATTCAGACAAAACGGAAGTAGTCATTTTCGGCAATTTTTCACCAAACTGGTTACAGAGTTGGTGGCCTGACGAACTTGGGACGGCACCTATTCCAGTTAACAAGGCTAAGAACCTTGGTGTGATTATTGATAATAAACTGAACTTCGAGCCACAGGCTAATGCCGTCTCCTCATCTAGCTTTTTTTCTGCTATAAACATTAAAAAAAATACTACCTTTTATTCCCACGGATAGTAGGAAAATGGTAATTTCTTCTCTGATTCTTGCAAAACTAGACTACTGTAATGAGCTCTATCTTGACATGCCTGAGAAGCAACTCAACAAGTTGAAAATTATACAAAATGGGGCCGCTAGGCTTTGGTTTGGAATCCCTAGGCACCTTTCAGTTTGAAAACATTTACATAAGCTGCATTGGCTCCGATTTAAGAATTGTATCATCTTTAAGACCCTCTGAATTACCTACAGAGCGCTTCACGATTCTGGACCCAAGTTCCTGAGACGACTACTCTATTGGTATGTCCCAAAAAGGCATCTGCGATCCGAAGGAGCTAAACTGCAAGCAATTCCGAGATTTTTCAAATCTAGCTGGGGTGGCAGAAGCTTTAGGGCGGCAACCCCCAAGCTCTGGAATTCACTCTCCTTCTCCATTAGAACACTTCCAACCTTATTTGCCTTTAGGAAGGCCTTGAAAACTTGGCTGTTTAAGAAATAGAGACCCGTGCTTTACATGAACCTGCCTACTCCAACCCTCAGTGCCAAGACACCTTCAGGTATTAGAGCCCTTAATATATATATATTACATAACATAACATAATGGGTCTGGGAGCAGTGTTGGCACAAATGCATGGGAGTCACGAGAGGACCATAGTTTTTGCATCCAGAACTTCGACAAGTTCTGAGAGGAACTATTCTGTAATTGAGCGGGAGACTTTGGCAGCAGCATGGGCTTGTGAATATTTTAGGACTTATCTATGGGGTACAAAGTCATAAACCTCTTTTGAAAGTGTTATTGCCAGGAGGCATGAGTAAATGCTCTGCCAGACTTGCCAGGTTAGTGGCTCAGTTACAAGAATACTATTACAAAGTAGAGCACATTCAAGGATGGAGAAACATCCAAGCGGACTCTTTTTCCAGACTATCTCTGGAATGGCAAAAAGTGGATGGGCCCTCTGTCTTGGCTAAGGAGAGTGATGGTGCAGTGGCAGCAGTCCAGGATGTTTTAAGTGCTAGAGGTGCCCATGCTATCACAAAGTAAGAATGGATTAAGAGAAATGGAATCAGATCTTACCCTAAGGGAGGTGAAGAATTTGGTGATGCAAGGAAGCAGGAGAGAGAGTACTGTCTCTTGGGGTTAGGCCTTACGTAAAACTCTTGGATGAGTTGTCTGTGGTTGGTGATGTTGTGATAATGAGAGGTGAACATTTTGTTCATCCCCAAGGATTGAGGAGTAAACTTATTGAGATAGCACGAGGTGCATTTGGGACAAACCAGAAACAAGAAAAGATTACGTGTAGATTGGTAGGTTACGCGGTGCAGTATGTGCAAAGAAAGTGAAAAACATTTTAAAGTAGGGGCGTACTCAGATGTAGGGCACATAGTGGACCCAGTGAAGCCGTTGCATACCATCTGCATAAGTTGTATTGGTCCAGTGTATGAGTTGAGGGAAGATTGTAGATTTGCCATGGTGGGTGTGGATGTGTACACCAATTGGCTAATTGGGAAATTTATGAAAAAGGTTACCACCAGAGCAACTGTAAGCACGTTGAAGGAGATTTGGTATGAGGAAGGTGTGCCATCTGTGATCATTACAGATAATGGCACGCAACTTTCCTCTCAAGAGACGCACAAATTTCTGGAGGCTTCTGAAGTTCAGCACAACTGAACCTCTCTTTACAATCCCCAAGGGCAGGGCATGGTCAAAAGGTCCATGCAAATGGCGTTAGTTAGCGGAAGAGATGTTGGCATTTTGGTTTCTGAGATGGTATGGACCTATCGCACATGTGTACATGGGGAGACGGGTAAAATACCCTTTGAATTGATGCGTGGGAGAACACCAACTACAAAGTTGGTTCCCCCGTGGATAAAAGAAATAGTTCATGGGATAGATCATCAGGTGCCTGTTCAGGATAGACTTGCTCTGTGTATTTGTTGAGGTGATTGGATAAAACTGAGGAGTGGTAGGTGTGGGGGTGGCCTTTCTAAGTTTAGAGGTCCGTTCAGGGTAGCACAGGCTTTACGTTATGTAGTGGTGTTAGAGAATGGTGAGAGAAGGAACTATAGGAGGGTGGCGTTGTATCAAAAAAAGGGGAGTTGTGATGCAGTTGTGGAAAACAACACTCAGCATTCTATTAGTTGAATGAGATGAGGAAATGATCCTTCCCTACCTAATGAGCTGGGGCGCTAGTGCATCCCCTTTGGATAGGGGAGATACCAATGACAATGGGGGGTCACGATGACACCATGGTGGAGAGAATTAGAGGTAGGAGAGATAGCCACCTTCCAGGGTATCTTGGTGATTATGTTCTTACTTAAAATCCAGTTCTTACCTGCACTTCCAGGTTATTGTTTGGATTTTCCAATTTTTCATGCTTATGTTTCATGTGTTATTTAACTATTTATGTTTGTTTACTTGTAACATTTTTATCAATTTGGTTGTAATAAGGAAAGTAGATGTGTTATACTTGTCTAGCCCTTGTATGAGGGAGGAATGCGGAATCCGGTGTTAGGTTCCAGATTCCTGGGAGCGTGGTGTAGTTCCAGTAAAGTCAGTTGAGGCTTGGCAGAGGAATAACTACCGGATGTTGCAAGGGGAAAACCTATGAAGTGATTAAAGCATATTCACCATCTTACCTGCAGTGCTGTCTCTTCTTCATCAACCCGCTTCAAGATGAACCATGGAATTGTTCCTGGATTGGGAATAACTAATACTCCCAAATACATTAATGGAAATCAGTTTAATTAAACAGAGTAACAAGCGTTGCCTCGCCTTTATGGAAGGTTGCTTTCAGAAGTGTAATCCACTATCAGATATGGTAAATTATGGACACAAGACGTTTCAAACTGTTGTTGGTGCTCCAAGCGGACCAGTGGGTTCTTCAGCACCAGAATACTAGTGATGCTGTACAGGTGTTTTACAAAATTCAAGCTTATTTTTTATTCACTGTTCAAGACCAATCCGGATATTTAAATATATCTTCTCTATCCCAGGTGCCAGAGATACTGGGCACCCTTTAATAGGATTGGGGTCAATATGTGGATGAATTTTGGACACATGCATCAAATGTATCTAAGTCTGACTGTGATTTTGACTAGGAAGAAACATTTGTGCACCTCAAGCCGCACTGATTAAGGAATGATAATTTCACAGTGGTATGTCTTACTCTCTTGTTAAATCAGTATTGTAGTTCAAAGAAAGAGAAATCATTTGGATTTGTGAACGGATACAGTAAGTCATGCACACAGCTCCACTTCACAAAACATTTTGTGGGAACAAGCCAACTGACAGCTGCAAAAAGATGAATTTAGAAATGAAATCGAAAATCTGTATTCATTCAGGATGTGAGGAATATTCTAAGCCCAAATTTAATTTGCAATGAAAAATCTACAGGTATGGCAGATTTTCTGCTTCGGTAATTATTGCGTTAGGGAGGGGATTACAGATATTCAAAAAGCAGCTGCGGTGCGTCCATTGGGGCGTAGGGGCGTAGCGATGCGCGAATAACACTTTAGGCATAGACAAGGGGCCGGGGGTGAGGCTTCAGCCGGGCCGGGTTTACAAGGCTGCCCAGGGCGAGTACACAGTGTGCCCCCCTAGCCAATCCTGGTGCTGCATGCAGCGCCAGGATTGGCTGGTCCACCGCGCATCCAATAATGGATGTTACGCGGTGGACCAGCCAATCCTGGCTGTGGATGTAGCACCAGGATTGGCTAGGGGGGCACGGCGTGGGTGGGAGGCGATTCGTATCATATATATGCCGTTTTTCGAAAGGGCGGGATCTGTGCAATGTACAACAGTTTATCTCTGCAGAAATATTGAGTACGGCTAGACGCTGTTAAGGCCTAACAACGATGCTGTGCATTCAGGGATTCATACGGTGAGAGGGTGTTCATTGCATCAATGCACGCTAATGGCGAGTCCATCGGGCTGCATGTTGTGGGCCCTCATGTAAAATCGAAGTTTGTGTGTACACGTGTGCACATACAGTAAGCGAGCCAGTGGTGCGTGTGCATAACCTGCCTGACGGACAGCCTCGGGAGAGGCTATGGGAAACCTGAGAGACTGCCACCCTACCTGAAGAGGGTGCCCGGATCTCGGGTTTCACGCGCTCACATGACATCAGCAACAGCTGCCCGCCCCGGGTAATTAGACATGGACACCAGCCGGACTCAGTGCAGCCGCCGCCGGCCTGGGACGGGGCTGAACTTTTAACGCTGTTGCCAGGGAAGTCTCCAATGGAGCTGTAAAGGTAGGAATATTCGTTATTATATTATTTTTATATATTATTATAGGGATCTGTAGTGCTCTGAGGACTTCTGAGAAGGCGCTTCCATTGGCATGGAATACTTGGCATTCAACTCAACGTAGCTGTTCAGACTGCTCTGATAAGGCTGGCTGTATGTGCTGCTCAATTAAAGAGCATTTCTGAATTTGTGCAGAAATAAAATCGTGTGCTGTTGGTGTATAAAGAGTGTGGTAATGTTGGGGGCGGTGGTTATGTATCAAATTCATCAACAGTCAGCTACAGTATGCCAGCGGCAGCAGAAAAACAGACTGAAGCAGTTAGTCTGCGCAGATAATTAACATGGCTGTCATTGGACTACAGCCCATGCTAGGCAGGCAGATGTATGCACTGTAAACCACACAGGCCCCCGCCACAGGTGTACGGAAATGACGGACAGTGTGCGGGGCAAGAAGGGAGGGAGGACTGAGGTGCGGTGGTATGTAGGGGGAGAGCAGGTGAGCCAAAAGTTGGCGTGGGAATGTTTGCAGCTGGAAGGGTGAAAGCCCACTAGGGAGGGAAAGCGTTGGGAAAAGTAAGTACACGGGGTTGGGGTGAAAGATAATTTGTTAAACAATATAGGTGTGAAGCAGAATGGGTCGTGTGGAAGTTTTGTAAAGCGATAGAGGCGCTGCGAGTGAGGGCAGTGTTGTGAGGAGGCAGGAAACCATATTGTGAGGATTCGCTGTTGTATAATGTTGTTTTCAGCAGCCTGGCAGTGGTAGCAGAGCTGCGTGACTTCACCAGAGCGCCTAGTTTGAAGCCCTTCGAGGTGTAGCGTTGCCAATTTTTTCTAGGACTTATTTCAAGTTCTTCAGAGGTTAGGGGTCTGTCGACTGTCTCTAGAACCAAACCCCCTGCTTTGGTAATTCTGACAGAAAAATGCAAGCCTCCGAGTTGGTTTTTGCATCGCAGCAGTTTATTTTGTGAATTTTGGTTTCCGTTTCTGGGATTAGTCCCCACCTGCGATTATTTGCATGCCAGTATTTTATTACTCAAATGACATCCTGCCGTTTGTGCGTAGAGATTAAACACACATTGCTAGCAAAAGTAAGTGAGCTATAATAAGTCACATGCAAAGCGTATAATCAGTGTTAAATATGTCTCTCTCAACTGAGGCTATGCATTTACTCATAAGCTTCTCTTCCCAAGGTGAGAAGTGCGATCGGGCAAAAAACGATGCCACTCTTTGCAAACAAAATGAATAAATAAACTATTACAAAAAAGATGTATTTTTACTGAAGCTCCTATGACTATGGCTAAAAATGTGCTTTTCCGCTGAAGGAATTGAATTAAATGTTTGAAAGATGAATTGGCAAAGCTAATGGCTCTCTCACGTGAAAAACCATTGACATTGCCAAGGGGTTTTTAAATAGCTCCCTTAAATGTGCAGACAACCAACTTGAATTGGGAACGTGACGTGTTAAAATATTACAAATGCATTTCTAGATTGCCACGCGGGTGTTTAGGCGTGCACAGCGTTATCTTTGAGTGCCTTCTATTTTAAGAAACCTAATTGATTTGGACGGCAGAAAGCAGGTGTTCAGTATGGAGAGCACATGCGGAGGGCAGAGAGTGAATGAGAAGGGTGTGACGCGTAGGGGGTAGATGTGGATAGACGTGTATGGACATGGTGTGCAAAGTGTGGTGTGCTGAGCAGGCTTTGCCAACACATGAAGAGACAGCAGTTTCAAGGAAAAGAACTAAGAGCGCCAAGATGGAGAGTCAGTGGATGTTCAGTAGATTCTGACATGTATCTTTTTCACTTTCTAAAGCTGCAGCCATTTTTAATTGAAGTAAGAGGCTATATGTTTTTAATTCGACTGCGGATTTCTGTATTGCCTTTCCATTTCTCCCTACAATTCTTGTTAAAGGGGTTCTAGGTATAGAATTGGGGTGGATGAGGTGTGCACCTTCACTCTCCATCCAGACTTCCCTGCAGATGTGATCAACTCTCTGACGTGCCCCTGAACTGTGCATTGAAAAAGCCACCTGTAGTTAGTGTGTTTTACAGCTGTATTAGTCCGAGATTTTCAAATTGTTTTGTAATATCCTTTATCAAGTGTGGTTTTTAACTTTTACTTTCTCGGTCGGTCCCAACTTCTGACTAATGTTCATAATTCTCTTTTTGAAGGAGTGTTAAGCAAGTGGAAATGTATACGTTTAATGGGGAGCTCATTGTTGGTGCCATTTCTTTGTTGCTGAAACATGTTCATTTTGCGATTGTAGTTCAGCTATGATGCTATGTGGGTATGAAGGCCCGATTTAAACTGCACCTGTGCTGTTCAATTCCACTTAATCTGACACATCCTCCAGGGTCACAGCGTGCATTGGAGTGCCTGCAGGCAGCTGATGTTGATTCTCTCTGTGCACCTCTGCCATTCCCCAGGTTCTCAACAAGTCAATGTCAACAGATATTTTTGTGTATCCAGGTGGACACTTGTTTCTCCCATACAAGATCTTTAATAACTATATGTTCTTGGTTTTGGATTGGTCCGAGTAGGGTTTTGGCTGGTAAGTTGCTACTCACACCCTAGAAGTGAGACAACAGTGCAATTAGTAAGTTATGGCTTATTTTAAAGATGTCAGATTATTCCATTCAGGCTGCCCATTATCATCAGATCTAAGGTGTTCAGTCCATGAGGAGAACACACCTCACTGCCTTATGTTATTCTGTCTGAAGTAAGAGGACATGGAAAGAGGTACTGTCATTTCCACCTCATTATCTGTAAAGGAGCACAGATGTGTCCCTAGAGGTTTCATCTCACAAAATAATTGGCAACTGAAGTGGACAAACATTTATTTACGGGATAGATACATTTCCGTTTCTTCTAAAATCACATTGTGAAGGAGTGCCTGCCCATCTCCACCCTTCACTGCTATCAGCAGTTTGTACCACGCCACATGCAGGTGATCAGTAGCTTCAGGGCGCTTGTGACTGGCTGAACAATAGATGGGGTGAACGTGATAACATGACTGAGGCAGGTGTACTAAGGCTGTTTCCCAACTGCTGTGCAACTTCTTCTACTCTTAGAGCTGAGATTTTCATGAAAGTCTTATAGTCTGAATTCAGCAGCGTAATAGGACAGAATGTATGAAGCTCTGTGGTTATACTGAATAAGCAGCTACCTATGTTATGCCATCTATTAATGTAATAACTGCACTTTCACAATTGCTTTATTAACCTTCCTGCTTTCTCAAATTTGCTTGAAAATGCACGATTTTTCTTTTTTTTCAAAATTTTCTTGGGGGGGGGGTTATCCCCACAAACCCCCCTTTAGGGGTTCGGGCTCGCTTGCTGCGCTCGCTCGCAACGGTGATGTATGCAAATCACTTTGCGCCCCACCACTTTAAAATCTCACCCACCGCCCCTGTCAAAAAGGTGCCTACTGTGAATGTGGAGAATAACCCAAAACGTGTACTTTTTTGGGAATTAATCAACATCCCCAATGCCTTTCACACACCATTTACAAAAGATATGAAACTTGAATGCTGAAAAGCTCCAGTACGCATGTAAATTAGATGTAAACTTTGTCCTCCATACCCTCTTTTGTGGGTTCTGGGCATTGACTAAAGCTTTCCTTAAACATAGAAAACTATTATTGTGTTAAAAAAGTAAAGTGCAGTGCTGAACATTTGGAGGAGTAAGTCAGAATGAGTACATTTGGAAATGTATGGCTCACACAGATTTACGAAACTTTACAAAAAAGTAAGAAATATATGAAAATCATAGGCAGAAATCTAAAATGCATACATTTACTCCTTTTTTTGCAAATTTAGGGCCATATTAGCAAGAACATCGTTAAAATTATCACCGTTTTAGCAGCAGGAAACTGCCGCTAAAGCAGCGATAATGGGCTTTCTAATATGAGTTATAGAATTCCAATAGAAGCCCAGGTTAGATGTGCAGGACATCTAATTAAAATGGGCGGAGTAGTACCTCCGGAATTTAAAAAAGCGATAGTTGTTAGCTTCGTGAAAAAAGGCAAACCGTCCAATAATTTGAATTCTTACCGTGCAATCAGTTTACTGAATACTGATTATAAAATCTTTATGAAGATCTGGGCTCTGCGTCTGACTCCCGCAGCTAATGAAGTAATTCATGAGGATCAAACTGGGTTTATTGCGAGTCGAATGATGCCAACTAATACTCGCTTTTTGAATCAAGCTCTGGATTATTTTAATGTAAATAATACCCCTGCCTGTATTGTGATGGTAGACGCAGACAAAGCCTTTGATTTAGTTAAATGGGATTCATTATTTTATGCACTTTTTAGGTTTGGGTTTCCCTTGTCTGTGAGAACTATAATTAAAAATATTTATCAGGGGGCACAGGCTCAGATTATAGTTAATGGGGATCAAGTAGGCTTAATAATGATAAATCGGGGAACTAGGCAAGGCTGCCCCTTATCACCTCTTTTGTTTACTTTTTTTATTGAACCCCTTGCGATTAGAATACGCACGAATAGCAATATTAAAGCCCCTATTGAAGGGATGGCAAAACTAAAACTTTTTGCAGATGATGCCATTTTATATTTAGATCCTGAAAAATTAAATAAATAGTCTACTATGGTGGAATTTTGGAAATTTGAACAAATAGGGGGTTATAAAATAAATCCTTCTAAAACAGAAATTTTAATGTTACATTCCGGGTTGGGATGTCTCCCAGAAGAATTAAAATACCAGGCAATGAAATCTGATCCTATCAGATATTTGGGAATATATGTCACAGCTCATTATAGGGATTTATTTAGGAATAATTATGAAATCACCAGTATGAAGATCCAAAATCTCCTGAATAAATGGTACAATCTTCCTCTGACATTGATAGGACGAGTGGCACTAATTAAGATGTCTATTTTACCGCTTTTGATTTTTTTGTTTACTAATATTCCGGTTAAAGTTAATGTTAGTTATTTTAAACTAATTGATGCTATGATTAGAGTTTTTCAGTGGAACAGAAAGACTGCTAGAGTGAGGCTCCCGATTTCGCAATTAGATACCAAGTTGGTTGGGCTCGCACACCCAAATTTTCGATTATATTATGAAGCAGCATTATTTGACTATATAGCATGTCTGTTGTCTAAGCCTTATCAGGCAGATAATTTTTTCATCAGCAAGATGATCCAGGAAGCTGGATCTCAACTCACGACTTTTTTAAGGACTTCGTAATTTCCCCCAAAAACTCGTTATAAGACAGTGGTAGGATTTTCAAATCGTTTACGTATGGTTTTTAAACAAAAAGATTTCTCTGTTTTTTTGTGTTAAAATTAACCGAGTGTCGTGATTTAGGATTATATATTCACTCTGCTCAATTGAAAAAATGGAATGACTTTGGTTTAGGGGTTCTGAGTCAACTAGGCATCCATGGCAGGGTGATTACTTGGCAGGAAGCTCAAGCTAGATACATGGGGCCAAATAAAATGTTCTTTTTTGAATTTCTTCAAATTATTAATTTTTTTTAAAAGTATAATTGTATTTCTTGCATTCCTCCTGGTAAAATTGCTTCCGCACTATATAATGCAAGATTAACTGGAGTGGGTAACTGGTATAGTTTACTAAACCAGCAGGATGAATCTCCTTTGGTACTGAAGATGTTGGAGACAGTTGAGGTGCATACACAATGTGTTTTTTCGTATCAGGAATGGCAAAAGATCTCGTCTTTAGGTAACAAGGATCTGAGAGCAGCTAATTATAAAAGGAAGGCTTTTTTTGCTAACTGGATGGTATATTATACTCCAGAAGCTCTAAATAAAATGTATCCAGAAGGGCGGAACAGCTGTTTTCGCTGCAGAATTTTGGCAGCAGGAGGATGGCGACATATTTTTTTCTCTTGTCCTAAGCTTCAAGTTTTTTGGGAACAAATATTTGTGTATTTCAGTACCGCGATAAGGAAAACTTATAAACCTTCTCCAGAAGCAGTCATGTTTGGTATAGGCAGCAAGGAGGTGATACTCTCTGAATTTCAGGGGCGCTTTCTTGTCATTGCGATGTTAGTTGCTCGTTCATTGATCTTGCAAAACTGGAGAACAATGATAATACCTACGTTTGGGAAACAGATGAGTAAAATGCAACATACAAGTGTTTTGAAGAGGCTTATGCTAAGCGGGTGGGGGCAACAAAGAAATTTGCAAGGGTTTGGGATCACTTTTGCTGATTGACTAAATTTTTGTTTATCTTATGTGTTTAAATTAAGATGGGATGTGTTTTCAATGTAAAATATTTTGTTTCTTTTTTTTATTTTTATAATGTGCAAATATTAGATGTTTCCTTATGGTACTACTCAATAAGAAACTAAAAAAAAAAAGCATATTAGCAAGCCCATTATCGCCGTTTTAGCGGCAGATGCCTGCCGCTAAAACTGCGATAATTTTAACGAGGTTCTTACTAATATGCCCCATAGTCATTGCGACTAAGGATGTGAGCATATTGTAATGGATTTAAATATGATTATGCTTTGTAAGGGAAAAATAAAATACAGCAACGACGGAGGCAGAGAATCATCTTAGCCAGGTCTAGTGGTTTAGTGCACTAATGTGTCCACTGTGGGGGCCTGTGTTTGTTCTCATTGTCATACGTTCAAATCCGGGTGGGTCCACTTAGCCTTTCATCCTTCTGAGGTCGATAAAATTAGCACAGTTGGGTAACAATAAAAATCTGTTATTCATCAGCAATATAGCCTTGGGTGAACGTGTGCTTACAAATTTATATTATGTAGCACTTTTTGCACTGACAAAAGATGAGAATGATATTTCAACTCACAAAACTGTCAAAATCAATGATGTATTTATTTTACATAATGTGATTACATTTGTCATGAATTGAACAAAAACCTCTAAAGCCATAATAAATTAAATAAGTGCTGGTTTAGAGGGAACATGCAGTACTGGTATTGTCTTACATAAAAGACAAAAGAGGTCCTCCCCACAGACACACACAATATTGCCTCTTGAGTGGTATATCCTGGGTGGAGAAGAAAACGATGTGTACTCCGCAGATTTTGTAATATCCTTGTTACCTTGACATCTGCATCCTGGATTTAAACAATCACATGCCCCATAATGCCACGAGTGACCTAATAAGAGGCTGAAGATACAATCTTTTGTATAAATCACCAGAACACAACATTACCAGGCCCTCATACATACAGTGCTCATTACATATTTATGCATTTATTGATGTGGACCCATGAGCGCGCGCACACACACACATATGCAAACGTTTGTGCATTGGTGCAAAGTCGAGGCTCTAATTTCTGTAGTGATGACGTAGAGGCTTGCAATGATTGTCACAGTGCATCTTCAGTCCACACCGACGTCATTATAATTGTGAAAAGGGGAGGATTTCACTCCTTGTCTGCAGGCCGCAGTCACGGAAACAGAAATATGGGATGTTCAACAGAGCAAGGAGTGTGTCAGTTATCTGTAGGCTTGAAAGAAAGGGGGGAGGTACTGGTGGAGGAGAATACGGTCCACTAATATGGTTGAAGTGCATTCCAATGGCGCTTTCTTGTAGTGGACTCTCAAATCCACAGATCTTCCTCCATCGCTCACACACACACACACACACACACACACAAATCTAAACACAGATACAAACATCATCCCGCTCAGCTATCTACTTTCTTCTCTTTGTCACACATGCAGACACACAAAGATATGTTCGTTCTCTCTCGTCCCTTCATTCCTCTCTCACACACAAACACACACACATGGTCCCTCTCATAAACTCTCTTCTGTCTCCACTCTCCTCTCCATGTCACTCACTCACACCACGCACATACACAAACACAAGCTCCCTTGTATACTCCTCTCTCCAACACACACATACATACATGCTCCCTCTCTGTAGCACCATCTTTCTCTTTCTCTCTTGCTACACTTAGCACCGATCACATTCGGCCCTCAATGCCTGAGAGCAAAAAGCACACTCATCTACTATGCTAATTCAAATTAGTCAACCACGACTTGCACCACATTACATGTCTGGTCCCTGGTAATTGGGAATAACGTCCTGTCTGTGCATTTTATTACCCATGAGAGGGTCCACAACTAGAGAATTGATGCAGATCAGACCTAGAGCATTAAAATACCGCTCATAGTATCTTCTGACAAGGTACACCATTTGCTGCTATGGAAAATAATTAACTTTAACCAGAGAATCTGAATAAATGCCCAAAAGATAAAAAGAAAAACGAACATCAGAACCATGCGTTCGTTACATCTTGCTAATTAATTATTCCATATTTACTTGGTCAGAAAGTATGACGTGCAAGAAGGGAGTCCCGAGGTTACACAAACGCACTTCTAACAAACAGTTACATCAATTTTTTAAAACAGAAAAAAACGTGAACCGCCTATTTTGCATAAAAATGCAAGGTGAAACGTGATGCTTTGCACGCAGCTATCCTGGCTGATGAGGGCTGAAAGCCCGAAACCGGTCCTAGGATGCTTGTTTCCAGTCCAGGGAGGACCTGGCCTGGCAGTTCGGGCTGGACTGTTCCCATGGGGCACAGGATCAAGACGGATTTGCATATGGCTGGGTCCAAACTGGAATGGCATGGTGAGCAAAAAAACGATGGATTTAGGCCCAGATCTCTGCACTGGGATAAATGTATGACATTGTTCTGCATTCTGTCCATCAATTGTTCTTTATGCTTTGCACGCAAAACTGTCTCTCATTTGGGTAGAGCACCATGGAGTATTACTAATTTAAAAACTAATAACACAAAAAGGTGATTTCAAATAGCGTCCCTGCATCAGGGGGTTCGATAGAGATTTGGGTCACAGTTTTAATAAACAGTAAATTGCACTCAAAAGTACAGCTGGCCACGAGTGCTTACATGGGCAGCAAACCCAGAGGACATCCCATCCAGGGTGAACAAAACACACGTGTATCATAAAAGTAGGCCTGTGGCTAGGACAAAATTAAGGGATTAGATAAACTACGGTGTGTTCAAAAAAATAGTGCAGGAGTGTTAATCTGGGTTTCGATGCTTGTGACATTTCTCTGGCCCTACGAATGTGTAAAGTTTGTTCCAGTGAGGTAAAACTCCAGAAGTAAACTAAACATCAAACGATAGTCACATGCTAGAATGTGGAGTGTTAATGTGGGATCAAGAATGTTGTGCTCAAAATATTCAACTTAACTTTAGATTGGAAAC
Organism: Lissotriton helveticus; assembly: GCF_964261635.1. Classification (NCBI taxonomy): domain Eukaryota; kingdom Metazoa; phylum Chordata; class Amphibia; order Caudata; family Salamandridae; genus Lissotriton; species Lissotriton helveticus. The sequence goes on from NC_136059.1 coordinate 782,274,709, forward strand.
AGGACGTCTTGTTGATATTTTAAAAATCACTGCTTTTGGTTCATTTCAGTTGCAGTGTGAAGTGAATGCTTCAAGAAAAGAGAAGATTTGGGGTGGGTGGTGCAGGTGACGGTAAACATATGCACTATTGATGCTAAAGGCCCAACTTTAATCCAGTTGACCACCTCTGGCAAAACTGATTGAGACAAAAAAAAACAACGGAGCCACCGGCTAACCTGGAAATGTGGAAAGTCCAGGCCTGTGTTAGTTATCCTGCTTTTTGTAAACAACTGACATTAAATAGTGGAGTTGAAGGAAATGTGGGTAAGTGTACAAACTTGACTATGTCCTGTCATTTTGTACCAATTGTAATAAGTGTGATCAAGCTGAATGTACCTTTTGACGGTTTTCAGCTCTAGTGTAAACGTCATATGTGGACAGATTTTTTTAGAATAAAAATAAACAGGAATCTTTGTTGTCAGTTAACAAGGCTGTTCAAAGTGCATGGAGAAGACATCCCTGTAAATGCGGCGTGTGTACTGGAGTGTAACGGAGAAGAGCACACACAAATGTGATAGATGGGAAGGACAAGCTGGCAAGGCATTGCAATAAATGATGGACCTTCTGTTTTGGAAATATCACAAGGAGTCTTGTAAAGCCAATAAGAGTTGGCGCATTTCTTTATATTCTGTAGTATAGAAAGTGTAGCACAGTAACTGTGACTACACAACTAAGTCCATTTAGTGTGGGCTTGTTTCGGGGAAAAGCTTGTGCAAAATGACTCTAATAGTCTCTTGGTAGCACTTCGGTATCATCTCTTGTCTCTGAAACATCTGGAAGTAAGGAGATACTTAAGTTTATCAGTTCGAAAAGTTATGCATTTACGACCTGAATTATACCAGTATGGCGGGGGTCGATGACACCCCCAGTGAAATACAGGTTAATCTAGGCAGGGAATTGTTATTCATTGCTCCAGGAGTGCTTTACAAACACAATCTGACAGAAAACTCCTCAGAATGTATGTCGTTGCTGTTTTATGCATATTATATAGTGCAGTAAGATAGTGATCTTGAAAAAAATAATGAATCTCAAACTAAAGCAGGTTTCCCAAGGAAATGAAAACTTTCATGATTCTGATGGCTGCATCGTTTTAGATGCATTGCTATCAATAAATAAACACGGATGGCATGTCCATTTGACAAAAAATAAATACAAGGTGTTAAAAAAAATCTACCATTGTCCTTTAAAGGAACTCATTTTCTTTCATTCTGTTCTCTTCCCTCTAAGCCCTTTATTCTTCTCGTCCCTTCTCTACGTAACCATTTCTTTCTATTTGCTCCTCTTCCGTTCCGTAGTCGTTTCTTTATTTCCTTGCCCTTTACTTTATTTTTTCTTCCTATCCTTTCCCTTTTCCCTGAGCTGTGGGCTGAGTCTGTAGGGTTGCTGTAAGAAACATGTGTTGTGATAACTGAGAATATGATACTAAAATGGAATTAGATGCTTCAGAGTTGCATCACAACTCAAGACAATCTCTAAAGACAAGCCTTCAATGTATGCAATGAATAACCCCACTAGGGGGTGCAATGCAGCACCTTCCATTTTAGAAACAAAAATAGGTTATTTGATTGTGAGCAAAATGTGTTAAAATTCTGTGAGAAGAAAGTGACCTTCGTTCTCCAATGCAACTCGAGAAATATGAACTTGATCATAGAAAATGTTAACAAAAATAAAAACATAAATTACAAACGGATTAAATAAACATTAAAATAACCTAGGTTCTCCAAAATACGATCATTAAAAAAACCTGGAATGACCACGATTTTCACAATACATTGGCATGCCGCAAATATTTAGGAGATTCTGATTTGCAATGAGTTTCATCTAGATTTAGCCTCATTGCTTACATTTCCATATATTATGTTTTGAGAATGCCTTTTCACAGACAATCCCTCAATAAATTCAGATTGAATGCTGCACACATTTTCCTAGCTACTATAAAATATAATTGCATATGAAATGATAGACCGTTTAAATTATACTACATATACCACATAAGCTGCCTCCAGGGCAGAAGATGTGGGCTTTGACATCACTGGTTGTCAAAAACTATCAGGGCATCTTTGTAGATGGAAAACCACCCAGACTCTGTCAATGAAGGCAAGAGTTAGTCAGATGTCTTCTTTAACAGTTAACATTCAACACAGCTAATCACAACCTAGCTTCTGGGTAAGAGATTACACAAAATAGTTACTTTCATATTAGCTTCACACTTTGGGTGAAATATTAGTTGTCGTGTGTAAACTAAGTATCTTTTGTGTTCAGCAATGTTCAGCATATACCGTCAACAGCATACACTCCAGCTGAGAGCAGGTAGATCTGTTTACCAGCAGCGTGAAGGAATGATCATAGAAAGTTCAACTTTCTGCATCTGCTAATACAAAAATATCATCTGTTACACACTTGTTTTCTGTGGAAATATTTTCGAATTCCACAAAAATAGGGGCAAGAGAGGACACTGATGGCTTCCTAGTTCCCTGTGCCCAAACTCCTTTAAGCTGCATCTGACTACTGGTAGGCAGTCCTGCAGATGGCAGCAGTCAGAAATGCAGCCTGGTGTTGAGTTATGTCTTCAAACCCTTTCGTAGGTCGCAGAAGAAACTGACGAGAGAACTGGCCATAGCAGAATCGACGGCAGACTGAGGCAACATCCCGCGTAGGTCAGTCTGAATGTAACCTGTGAGTAGACTTTGATCTGGATTGCTTACTAGTGGCACGCAGAACCAACCACAAGGATGATTGTATCCACGCACACAGTTAGGTTGCACAGTGCCGTATTCCACACTAATACCTGCAAAAAGAAAAACATGTATTACATTTAGATACTAAAAGAGAGGTGCTATTGGAAAGGTAGATCATGAACCAAAGAATATGCATACATGAATTTCATTAAAAACAATAGATCAATGCATGCATGGAAAATGGTTATCATATGATAGAGAAAAGGGGTTGAGATATCTTTCTATCAATGTGAGCTGAACCCATGTATCTTGAATGTGATCATCAATAAAATGTAGAATAGTAGAGATATGCATTTATTCAGTTTCTGTAATGCTTCCTCTCCCCTAGGGCTTCTAATGGCCTCAAACAGGGATCTGCATTATTAGGATTGTACAAATGATGAACGTAAATTAGGCACAGACCTAAAACTCCACCTATGCATTATTAAAAGCACCTTTTTGACTCGGGCAATTTATAAACCAAGTATATTTCTTATTTGTGGCCAACTCCCAGGCAATACATTTAATTTTAATTTTATTTTTGTTAAAATGAATCCTTGCATTAAAGAGATTATTTTCTATTTCTTCAAGAGGTTTTACACTTTTTCATGAAATTAATGCATACAAAACAGGAGGGCATGTAAATACACCTCTATATGGATAGCATCAATCAAGAAACACAAATCTGCACCAAATTGTGTCATATATAGAAAATGGACTTCATTTTCCACACCAACAGACCTGACGTATGGGCCACCATCTTTAATTCAACCCTCCCCGTCTCCAAAACCACCTTTACTGATCACAACCGCAAACTAACAATCGCCCCCCTGAATCATCTATCCCTGACAGGAGACATCTCCATCACCATTTATAGGAACGGCACCATTCTAATCCAGGCGAAAGAGGAGAACCTAGAGTTCTTCGACTCTCTCTTCCCCACACTTAAGATGGCTACCACCCATTACCCACTCAAAACTCCCCCCGCCCAACCTTCCGGCTCCGCTCAAACTCTCATTCTCCAGAACTCGCCACCCCAGCGTCCTTCCACTACTCTACCTAGTCCCTCCTCCACCCAGCTGCTACCGACAGCCCTAGCCCCCCATTCCTCACAACTCCCGCCCCCCGCCCGTCACACCCAACCTCCCCCCACTCAGCCCCCCTCGCTCCCCCTAAGGACCCTCAACTCACCCCTCCCCAGCCCCCGTAATTCCCCTACTCTCAGTCCTACGCCCGTATTGATCCGCGCCAGCGTCCCCCCCGTCCCTATCCCTCCAGCCTGTCAATATCTCGTCCTCACCAGACCCAGCTCCCCCTTTCTCCCTAGCCTCACCCCCCCCATTGCTCCCAATCTCATCCCCAAAGGACCCCAACCCTCCTACTCCCTAGCCCACAAAGTTCCACTAACTCCCAGCCTCCCCCCCCCTCGTGATCCTAGACCATTCCCTAGCTCCAGAAGCACCACCCGCCCTCTGCCTCCACCCCTCAATGACCCCAGACCCCTCATCTACACCATCGCTCAATCCACCCCCGCCGATCCCCACTACCCTCGTTCACATTGTTCCCTCTAACGAAGTGAACACGCACCCCCTTTTGGACAGTAATCCACCTCACCCTTTAACCCTCCCACAACTGATACATAGACCTGACAACCCCATTACTCAACCACCTAACCCGCCATCCCTCTCTCCTCTAGCTCTCACTTCCCCCTCCTCTGAAGCTATCTCCCTCCCCCGAAGGGTCCACAACTCCCCACCCTTAACAGCCCTCTCACAACCAAACACTAATCCAGATCCTGCCACCTCCCATCCTTTTATTCCTCCCACTGGAAACTCGCCCATAAGCCCCTCACACCCAGGACCCAGTTCCACTGATCCTCCCCTCCACCCCTCACTCGAGATAGCGCACCGCCTCGACCTTGTTGAAGCACAGATCTCGACCCTGATCCTAGGACTGAAGGAAACACTTTCTGCCCTCGGGAATCTCCAGCTACCTCCCTCCCCCTCCGCCCCACTCCACATCCCCCCGCCTCCCCCATTGGAGTGACTATCCCCGCACCGTCCAGGCTCATACTCTCCCTGGTTCCCTGCCCCCGCTCACGAAAGTCCCGACGAAGTCGCGAGCAGTCATTCCCAGCAGAAACTTAACCTCCCTCTCCCCTCTTGAAGTGAGCGCACTCGTCGCTTCATACTCCCCCCGAACCAGCCTGCCCTGGCCCCTCCCGTGATTTCGACCCTCTCCTCCTCGATCCAAGTCATCACCGGAGTAGGTAGGGACCTGCCCACCAGTAGAACCGTCAGACCCCCTCTTTATCTGTCCCCCATTCCCAGAGCCATCCCTGACAATTTGAAAGCAAAAGAAGTCCCCTCCCACTTGAATTGCATGCTTATCAACAGCCGGTCCGCAGTCAAACATGCAACGGAAATAGCTGAATCCATCCTCTCCCATGACCTGGATGTAGCCTTCATAACTGAAACGTGGCTTAACTCCCTATCCCACCCCATTCTGGATATGCTGGTGCCTCCCGGCTTCTCAATTATCCGCAAAGACAGGCCCATTCACAAAGGTGGCGGCATAGCGATCATCTACAAAAGCAACCTCGCAGTCTCTGAAGCTCCCTCCTACCTGCACAGCTCCTTCGAATGCCTGTCGGTAAACATCAAATCTCACGGTAATAGCTCTCGTCAGTGCCATCTCCTCTACCATCCCCCAGGCAATTCCAACGAATTTAAAGCTCAGTTATCGGATCTGATCACCCAATCCGCACTTAATGGCGACGACAATCTAATTATGGGCGACCTCAACCTAAGATGGAACGACCACAAAAACCCGCTGATCCAATCTCTCAACACCCTTCTACAAGACAACGATTTGGTCCAATATTGCTCAGAAGAAACACATTACAGAGGAGCGACCCTGGATGCCATCATTGCGAACAAAACTGCAGTCTCGATTGACTACATCATCCCGGTGGACTGGTCAGACCACCACATCATTTTATTTCATATCATCCAGCCGGCCGTATCACTCCCACCCACTCAAGCCCCCCCAAAATGGGTCAGGAACACCTCCAGAGTTCCCCGAGACAAGCTTGAGGAAGGACTCAGCACTCTCCTCCCGAATACGGCGGAGCACCTCTCCACCTCGGAACTCACCGCGCTCTACCATTCCAATCTAGAGCTTGTCCTAGATCAGCTGGCACCTCTGAAACTAAAAAAATCCAGAAGCATCCCCTCCAGATCATGGTTCTCTACTGACATTAATGAGGAAAGAAGACACCTCAGATCCTTGGAAAGAACCTGGAGAAACAACCCCTCTGCCATGCATCGGGACCAACTGAAGGCAGCCCGCAAAATCTACTATACTCACATCAAAAGTAAGAAGACTTCCTTCTTCAGTTCTGCATTAGACAATGCCAGAAACGCCCCAAGGAACTCTTCGACATCATTAGAAACCAAACCTCCATTCCCAAGGCAGCCAACGTAGCTGCCTCCAAAACCCAATGCGACAACTTCGCAAGCTTCTTCAATGAAAAAATCGCCAAAATCGATCGCTCCTTCATACAGGGCCCTGCAATCATCCACATCCCCCCAGTAACCTCATCTTTCCGCTGGTCTTCTTTCCAGCCGGTCGAGGCTGAAATGATAAGCAATCTTATCGATGCAGCGAAACCCTCCTCTCACTCTCTCGATCTACTGCCCTCGAGACTGACCAAGGACCTGAAGCTCACCCTAGCCCCAATCTGGGGCAAGATCATCAATAGCTCCTTAAGCGAGGGCCTCATCCCTGACTGCCTTAAACTAGGACAAGTCACCCCTCTGCTAAAAAAACCTGGCCTTGATCTCACAGACATGAACAACTTCAGACCGGTCTCGAATCTGCCGTTCCTAGCCAAAATTCTGGAAAGATGTGTGCTGTCACAATTAAACAAACACTTAGAGAATTCTAACCTACTGGATCCTCTCCAATCAGGGTTCAGAAAGGGCTGCAGTACGGAATCCGCTATCCTAAATGTCCTTGATGACTTGCACATGTCACTCGACTCCAACCAATGTAGCCTCCTCATTCTCCTTGACCTCTCGGCTGCATTTGACACAGTTGATCACTCCCTCCTACTGAATGTCCTTCGAGAAAGAGCGGGCATCGACAACACAGTCCTAAAATGGTTCGCCTCCTTTCTTAACAACCGCTCTCAAAGAATAAAGATCAACAGTTTCGAGTCAGACCCCCTCCCCATCAACAGAGGTGTTCCCCAAGGATCAGTACTCTCCCCGCAACTTTTCAACATCTACATGGAACCCCTCACCTCTCTCCTAAGGAACTCTAACATCCCCTTCCACCTGTATGCGGATGACACTCAACTCTACTTGGAAACCACCTCGATCGCCGACATTCACAGACTTAATGCTACACTCATGGAGGTTCAACACTGGCTCTCAGCTAACCACCTCAAACTGAACGAAGAGAAAACGGAAGTTCTCCTAATTTCGAACAAAGATGAAAACCCACAAATAGTGGAATGGCTCAAAGCCTTAAATGCCCTCAATGTCTCCCTTACTCCAACGGACTCAGCTAAATCACTAGGAATCACTCTCGACCCCAATCTGGACATGAAGAAGCACATCTCTAAAACCGCCAAAAGCGCGTTCATGAACTTGAAACTTCTCTACAAAATTAAACCCTTCCTCCCCCCAAAGATCTGAAACATGCCACCCAGGCACTTGTGCTCTCAAGAATTGACTATGGCATTGCTGTACTGACTGGAACAGCCAAGTCACACCTGGGACCCCTCAACTCCACCCTCAACGCTGCCGCAAGAATGATCACAGGAACAAAGAAATTTGACCACATCACACCGGCACTCAAAGAACTGGAATGGCTCCCGATTGACCAACGAGCCAACTTCCGCACAGCCTGCCTCACACATAAAGCATTGCACACAGGCAAACTAGAATACCTGGCCTCCAAACTCAAAAGGGCTGGACAATCCAGGAACCTCAGAAGCTCCAACACACTCCTGCTCATCCCGCTGAAATCACAGAAACGCAAGACCTCAAATAAATGCTTTGCGGGGAACGCTCCCAGGATTTGGAACTCCATCCCCCCGCATATCAGAACGACCGCTTCCTTCCCACAATTCAAAACTCTACTCAAAGCCCTCTTCCTTGAACGCTCCGGTGCTTAGCGAGAAGCCCATCTCCCAACAGCAGAAAGCTGATATCCTTTGCGGAAATCAGAACTAACTGATTCGCCCCCGAACTCCGTCTCTTATTGCGTTATTATTGTTGTTGTTTTGCTGGTGTACAGGCTATATTTCCCTCCTATCGTTTCCGATTCTTGTATTCTATGCTTATTGCCGTGGTTGCATTTCTCTATTTGCTGTGAAGCGCTCTGATACCCCCGGGTCCAGCTAGCGCTATACAAAACTTCAATTAATAAATAAATAAATATATTTTTATGCTTACTCTCAGTGGTGGCTCCTTCGCTACGGTCAAGGAGTGTCGTCCCAGTGCTTTTAAGCAGTGCCAAGCAAAAACATAAAATGATATTAACTTCTAGTTATTATCATTCTATGCTTCGTGTACTGATGCTTTGCGGGCAGGTGAGCGGGGCTGCTCTGCTCTTGGATCAGGGGGGAGGAGTGGTTTGCGCACTCCTAGGTGCACAATGACTGTTTGGTCCGCCTCTCCCTCTCAGTATTGCCCCACATACAAAAAGGCCTCATCTCACCACCGCTCTAGACAAGCAAGAAAAACTCATCACAACTACCAAGAGACATATCTCTGAGCTGGAGAACGATATGGCCAGGCACCGCTAAAAGCTGCTGGACATGAGTAATGTACTCAACCTAATCAAAGTGAAAAAAGAGAACTTGGAGGTCTAAGCGTAACAACCTGTGCATAGTGGGTCTCCCACCGACACCAGAATTGGGCAACAAAGCAGAAGTTGTCAAATCCCTCTTGAAGAAACTACTGGGAGAGGAAGACTTCTCACCGCTATTTGCAGTGGAGAGGGCACATAGATCCTTGGGGCTCAGGGCCCCTTCGATAGTCCTCCCATGTCCCAATATCGCTAGACTTATATATGATAGGAATGTATAAGACGGCCCTGCACTTTCAATATTCCCAGAAATTACACTGGCAGTCCAGGAGGCCTGCTGGAAATACCTACAGATCAAACGGAAAAGTCACCAAGTGGGAGTGCGATACGACCTGCTCTACCCATTACGCCTCAATATAATACACAGAGATAAAACTCAAGTCTTACTCTCGCCTACGTTAGCCTAGTCATCTGTCAAAAGACTTACCAAAGATTTGCAAGCTACTACACATCGCAAAGTTTCCCCCTCAGAGGGGGGATTAACTCCCCTACACCTGATTTGAACACATGCAAGACACGCACTCCGCTGCTGGACCATCCAGCTCTACACACAGAGGGTGGAAGTAAAGACTGAAACATGGCCAGACCACCACCGCCTGAGAGCTAGAAGTACCCCATGTCTTCACCAAAGATGAAGACCAATAGCACTACTCACTATCTGTTACGACTGGCAAGCACCCCCAAAGAAGAGGCGTTGGAAAGCTGGCACTTTGGACTCCATCTATGGGGGGAACCATGTTTAGACATGTTGAGTACTTTCGTGTTTGTATATCTTTCTTTGCTCATGATGCTGCTTTTTTTTTTGTTAAGTTGCAGTAGCTCCACTGTCTGGTCGGGGAGGCTGGTGCGGGAGGGGCAGCTTACACAACCGGCCAGGTTCTAGCAAATACAAACACTGAGTGCTCAATGGTGATGACCTGTTCGTTGACAATGCAACACACAACTAGCCTTGCGGGCACACAATGGAGCTGATTCCTACTGTCAGCATACCTGCACTGTTTCCCTTGCACTAACGACTAGACAGGGTAACTCTGACACCCTAAGTCTACTGACCGGGAATGTGCAAGGGCTCAATAACCCTCGCAAAACGCGACAGGTATTGTCTACAGGCACAAATTAGAAATTTCCCTCTTGAAGGAGATGCACATCGCAGCACTCACGCGTCCGGCAATGGCCTCCAAATAGAGCAGCCACCGCTCATTGTCTAATTATTCCATGCGTGCCTGTGGGAGGGCTGTTCTGCTTAGACGCAGACGGCCCTTCAACTTTCCTACTAGGTGTGGACGGCATATTCTGCTCCGCTGGTGGAGTTTTCCACTCGATGCTCCGTTTGGAGAGCAGAGTTCAGCCAATTCCACCTACCGCCAGCGGAGCAGCATTTTATGGGCACTGCGCTCATTTGACCCTATGTGCCTCAGGTCCCTTAATGCCTCTGTTATACAGTGGAACTATAGAGTTCTCATAAAGATTAAAGAAGTGACCTGCTGACCTCTCTCGGACTGTCTCTGTCGGGTGCTCCTGCTGGAGGTGAGAGATTTTTTTTAATAGGCACTGTTGGAGCTCTGGGCAGCAGTGAGCAAATCGCGGGGCAAGGGGAACAGAGCAGGAAGCAGTGTGCTTCACGTCCTGTGCAGAGCAGGAGGGAACTGGGGCTTGCCCTGAGCCCTCAGACGCCAACATAAGGAACCGACTAGCACTGAGTCCTGGTGGCACTGAAAAACCAGCCAGTTGTGCGACAATGCCTGCCACACAGAGGCGCAACTAGAGTAAAAATTTTTGGGGGGGGCTAAGAAAACATTTCGGGGGGGGGCTGAACCTTTAATCAGTAGGCAGAGTGGAGCTGCAGGGGCTCTTAGAAGGGGTGAAACAACTGCAAGGCCTAATTAACATTCAAATGGTCTTTTAAAGGCTTGTGAAACGTTCGGGTGCGGCTCTGTGTGTGCCCGGGATCTGTCTCATCTCGGGCTGCCACACACGACGGGGGGGGGGGGGGGCTGAAGCCCGGTGAGTTCAATGGGTGTTGCGCGCCTGCTGCCACATTATGTTCTCCTCGGACGACGAGGCTAATGACGTTCTGAGGTCAGTGAAACCAGCGCTTGTGGCCATTTTATTATCATTTCCGATATAATTTTTTTCCTTTTCCTCGGCTGTCGAGGGGAGGTGGGGGACATAAGTGGGGTGGGGGTGAGGGTGGGCGGGGGTAAACAAGGTTCATTGCGCCACATTGGCAGGTCAAAATCACACAATAATGCATTTCCTTTGTATAGATGTACAGACGTGAAGCTGACCTCTTTACTGTGCCAGTAATGAGTGTGTGCATCCCATTTGTTGGATTATGTTGAGCCTAAAATATTAAATAATTAACATAAATGAATGCCACATCCTGCCCAGTGCGTGCACGGTACACTTCGGCTATTACTCAGCTTTCCAAAATGTTGTTTTGTAATATAAGGGACATGACTGGTTTGTTTTAATTTTCAGTAAGTTTCCAATAGTAGTTAAGTAGGATAAAGAAAGACAAGTACCTGGAGGAGGAGGGCACTCAGAGTGTGGTGTTCTTGAGCAGAGTATGTTGTTCTCTTGGTGTCAGCGCTCTAAAGAAAGCTCCTACTCTGCATGAGAGGAGCGGTTCACAAGGTGCCTGAGAGCTGATGTAAACAGAGAGCATCTTTTCTGGGTGATGTCAGTCTGGACGCAGCTTCAGAACTCATTACAAAGCAACAATACATTTGGGAAGGGCAGAGCGGAACTCCGTGGAATTCCACATAGTTTTTATGCAACTCCGCGGAATTCTGCGTAGTGCAACTCCATGAACTCCGCCCACCCCTGCTTACTTCCTTCAATTATTAATAGGAGGCAAATGCATCATGCTATGATCCCAATATAGATGATCCAGACTTTATTGAATCCTTATGGAACAAATGTTGTGCCCTTGCACCGCAAACAATACTGTGGGAAACTTCAATCTGGTTCTAGAAAGCCACCTGCTCGAACACCGTGACACACACTCAGCCACGACTGCATCGGCCCACATAATAACTACTAAAGGTCTAAAAGACATCTGGAGAATGTGATCCCCTAATTCGAATGAGGGCACCAATATCTCAACGGCACATGGAACATAGGCAAGATTGGACTACTGGCTAGATATACCAGACATATGTGGGTGAACAAAGGAAATTAAACACCACCAGTGCACACTCTCCGACCACTTGCCGACTAAACTGATTATCACAACCTCCGCTCCAAAACACTTCGCATTCACATGATGGCTCCTGCCCCAATATCTCCTCAACACCACATTCGTTAAAGACGTAAAAAGCTAAATACTCAATTATTTCCAAACCAATGACCATACAGTCATCTGGAAAACTGAGGGAAGCTTTTAAGGCTTACACATGAGAAATCTGCATCACAAAGCAGCATGGCATCCACAATGCCACATGCAGCAGCTTTGTGCAACTTGAGGGAGAGCTTAAGGCTCTAGAGGGGCAATACGTGATAGGGCCATCATCTGACAAATTTGACAAAATACAGACCAAACACTCTGAATATATCTAAACAGCAGAGTTAAAGGTAAAAAAATGCCCATAAATACACCAGGTCTAGCACATACAGCGAGACAGAGAGGCTGAGCAGTACTCTTGCTGTGATGGTATGGCCTGACAGGCACATATCAACCATCATAAATGTGCGGAAGGAAGACGGTACTATGCTGTACTGCTCGGGCGCAATAATACCTGAACTAGCAGATTATTTATTATTCCATATTGCACACATCACATGATAATCTGATGCACATCCTCACACCCTAATATAACCTTTGATATACCCACTCTAAAATACAGACTACTATTTTCGAAAACATAGGCACACCAATGCCAGTTACTACATATCCACTCACGGATTCCAAGGTCTACACACACATCCACTCATTCGCCCTTACTGTCACTCATACATGCAGTTACTCATCAATACAGCACTATCATATGCACTCATACACCTATACAGACATTCACACACCGCCACTCATCGATAGTTACTCACACACCTAGCCAATCATGCAAAGAATCAATCACACTCCCATTTACTCACCATACAGTTATACACACATCACCTCACTCATTCATACAGATACTAACACATACTTAATCTCTTATGCAATCACTGAGACAAGCACACACTCATCCATACAGCCACTCTCACAACCACTCACTCTAACACATAGTCATTTATATACTCCAACACTCACATATACTGCCTTTCACAAATGTAGTTATTCACACATGTGCCACTGAGACATCCATTCACTCACCAACACACCCATACACACACTCACCCACCCATGAAGGCCTTCACAGATGCACTCTTGAACTCATACACCCAGTGAATCACCCACTCATACACCTATGCACAGAGTTGCACACTCCCCACACACCCACACACTCAGACACCCACATAGATACTCAGACAACCAATCAGTAACCCATATAGACACTCATGTAGCTACTAACCAACCCATGCAGCCGCTTACACACCAACTAACAGACTGATACAGACATTCACACAGTTTAGTCACTAACCCATGCCTTCAGTAGGGCGCGTTTAATCACTCACTAATACAGTCAGTCACGCACCTACTAAATCATCCATTCAGACACTCATACATCCACTCATTCTTCAAAACACATTGGTATAAACATATTTAAACTTTACAGAAACACACAGTCACTGGATAATGTCATCAGTGATGTCAACAGTGATGTCACTTACCATGCCATGAATGATATAATATGTGACATCATCAGCAGTGCATTGCGGGGGCGCAAGTTATAGTTAGCTCAAGTAACTATAACGTCCGAATTTCTCTGGTTTTGTACGAGCGAAATGTCCAACTAACTATAACGTCCCTGAAACCTGAGGTTTTTTCTGTGAATTTTTAAGGTTTTTTAAATGCAAATTTCTAACTGTAATGTCCCTGAAACCTATGGTTTTTTTCAGTAAATATGTATATGTATAACCGTGAGCAAGTTAACATGGGTTAACGAAACGCGTCGGTTTTGTTCCTTTGAAATGATCTGGAAAGCTGTTTTGAATAAATAAAGAAATGAGGAAAGCAGACTCCTGCGAGTGCGTGATCAATTACCTTCTCTTGGAGAAAGTTTGTGTGGTATATATATATATATATATATATATATATATATATATATATATATATATATATATATATCTCTTCTCCCAAATTCCACCAGATCTCGCTCATCCGGTAAAGAAACAGCACTCACAAGGGGGGGTTTCAATCCAATCGATTTATTGGAACCCAACGCACACAAGACGCGTTTCGGCAATCAGCCTTTGTCAATTGTAAAACAGAGCCCATGGCGTTCGCGCAGTTTTTTAAAACCATTCAACACAAAACGTGTCATAGTGTCATCATCATAGAAAGAGGACTAATCGTTTTCATGTTCCTCGCCATTTTGTAACGTGCAAATGGTCAGTACAATGTAAATACATAATAGTACACTCATTGCTGTACAACTGGCGATAGATTCTTATTCATACATTTACAGATGAAAATAGTTCATGGCTATTCAGCCGTGCCATCAAGCCCTGAATGGGCACGTCAACACTGTGATCAAATGCATTTATCTCTGTTCTCTCGCCCTGTATGGGCTCTGTCCCCTTTTCCCCCACAATGGTGACTCTCACGTTTTGTCATAAACAACGTCCTGGGTCCCAACATCAAATCTACTCATACATCTTATGAAAACGAGAATATCATGTCCTATCAGGATCTAATACAGTATACATTACATTACATTCCTATCTAGTATGTATGCGTATTCATCTCACAGTCACCCCAAATGTACTGCCAATTCCTCAATAGTGTTCAACACTAATGAGGAATTGGCAGTACATTTGGACATGATATTCTATCGCCAGTTGTACAGCAATGAGTGTGCTATTATGTATTTACATTGTACTGACCATTTGCACGTTACAAAATGGCGAGGAACATGAAAACGATTAGTCCTCTTTCTATGATGATGACACTATGACACGTTTTGTGCTGCATGGTTTTAAAAAACTGCGCGAACGCCATGGGCTCTGTTTTACAATTGACAAAGGCTGATTGCCGAAACGCGTCTTGTGTGCGTTGGGTTCCAATAAATCGATTGGATTGAAACCCCCCCTTGTGAGTGCTGTTTCTTTACCGGATGAGCGAGATCTGGTGGAATTTGGGAGCAGAGATTTTCGAGCGGGTACACCCCCGCTGAAGTAGCACCCGCTTTTTGAGTGCAGCAGGCTGGTGTTCTGGGAGCAAGGATATATATATATATATATATATATATATATATATATATATATATATATATATATATATATATATATTAAACACACAAGAGTTGCCCCAAAATGATGGTGCCCACACAGGTGTAGATTTCTGTATTATTTAATGAAGTCTGCAGCTGAACAGGTAAGATGCATGCCAGCAAAAGTTCATGCGCCAACGCGTTTCGGGCTCCTGCCCTTCGTCATAGGCTCAGTAATGCAACACGCGCACACCAACGTCTTTTCAATAAAGTACCTGCCCCAGTGGGCGTGGCCGCTCTCCCAGCTTCATGGTACTTGTAGTTTATGCAGCAGTATTCCTCAAGTGAGTATGCGTGCGGGCTGCTGATAAAGTCATTAAAAAACCCCAGTGGGCTGCTGAAATCACCTTTCCTCTGCTCCTCCGCCGTAGCTAGGCTCCAAAACAGCACCTGGCCCCATACGAAAGTGAAAACCGCCTGGTATCACCGGGGTCCATTCTCGACAGCGGGGCTCCCATCGCGGCTTAGGCTTCGCCGCTCACTATTAAACACACAAGAGTTGCCCCAAAATGATGGTGCCCACACAGGTGTAGATTTCTGTATTATTTAATGAAGTCTGCAGCTGAACAGGTAAGATGCATGCCAGCAAAAGTTCATGCGCCAACGCGTTTCGGGCTCCTGCCCTTCGTCATAGGCTCAGTAATGCAACACGCGCACACCAACGTCTTTTCAATAAAGTACCTGCCCCAGTGGGCGTGGCCGCTCTCCCGGCTTCATGGTACTTGTAGTTTATGCAGCAGTATTCCTCAAGTGAGTATGCGTGCGGGCTGCTGATAAAGTTTTTGCTGGCATGCATCTTACCTGTTCAGCTGCAGACTTCATTAAATAATACAGAAATCTACACCTGTGTGGGCACCATCATTTTGGGGCAACTCTTGTGTGTTTAATAGTGAGCGGCGAAGCCTAAGCCGCGATGGGAGCCCCGCTGTCGAGAACGGACCCCGGTGATACCAGGCGGTTTTCACTTTCGTATGGGGCCAGGTGCTGTTTTGGAGCCTAGCTACGGCGGAGGAGCAGAGGAAAGGTGATTTCAGCAGCCCACTGGGGTTTTTTAATGACTTTATCAGCAGCCCGCACGCATACTCACTTGAGGAATACTGCTGCATAAACTACAAGTACCATGAAGCCGGGAGAGCGGCCACGCCCACTGGGGCAGGTACTTTATTGAAAAGACGTTGGTGTGCGCGTGTTGCATTACTGAGCCTATGACGAAGGGCAGGAGCCCGAAACGCGTTGGCGCATGAAATTTTGCTGGCATGCATCTTACCTGTTCAGCTGCAGACTTCATTAAATAATACAGAAATCTACACCTGTGTGGGCACCATCATTTTGGGGCAACTCTTGTGTGTTTAAATATATATATATATATATATATATATATATATTATTTTTTTGTGGCTGAAATAAATTAAGATGAATACAATCCCCTAGTGTGCGCCTCATTCGAGGTACGAGAGAAGGATCATTGAAGAAGAAATGTGTGTGTGTGTGTATATATATATATATATATATATATATATATATATATATATATATATATATATATATATCCATATTCCAGTGTAAATCCTTGTCGACCGCTAAATAGCCGCTCCAACATAGTACAGAAGACAGCTACAAGAAAACCAAGCAGAAAATGATGGACCGTCTTAGTGTCAGGAAATATCCTAAGAAAAGTCTCCTCAAAGCGAGCATGAGGGCAGATGAGAAAACTAGAGAGGAACTGTTACAGGATAAACCCCTGAGACAGAAAGACTCAGAGAAGGCAGCTATAAGATTCATTACGAAATTCAATAGTCAGGCAACCAACCCACATAGGATCCTCAAGAGAAGATCGACAAATTTAACACAAGATACGGTGTTGAAGACCAAAATAGGAGACACACCCAATATCACCTATCAAAGGAATCTTTCCTTATGGGATATGTTGGTACATAGCCATCTGAATACTAAGAATTTTACATGGCTCAACAAAGTCGAGGATTTAAGAGATTGGGCACTGTAAAGCCTGTAAATACAGCATAAATGTTCAGGAGATTACCCTTGAGAGAGTGAGGAAAAAATACCACATCACTAAACTTATCATTTGTAAGACTGACTACGTCATCTATGTAATTGTCTGTCCTTGCGACAGATGGTACATAGGTTTGACGACATTCCCTGTACAGATCGCATAATAGAACATTGGAGGGAAATCACAAATTCAGATATGATTTACAACACAGCGAGACACTTCAAGGAATACCATGACGGGGATTGGGCAAAGGCAAGGTACTTTGGGATAGATACAGTAGTGAAACATCCAAGAGGAGTCAAAGGAATCTATGCTATATCCAGAATGGAATCTCAATATCTAGTCAAAAATGGCGGTCTAGCTACACACGGTATGAACAATGATGAGGAACTAGACACACACCTATAAAACCCACTAGCCCCTTACGATTAATCTGTATAATGTATGTAACTATAATTTTAATTACCATGATTATGATTTTTGTTGGTTTTTATGTGAAATGTTTCTTTCTCCCTCCTTGAATTCAATACTAAGATATTCATCATTCTAGATTTGGACTTTTTCATAGTGTAGCTATTCACTCTAACAATTGATTATTTGTTTTCCTTACAGATTTAAGGAAGGCCTCCATGCAAATCCTGGTGGCAAGCACTCTTTAGAAGAGTAGGAGGCGATCCCCATGCGGGGACACCTTTAGACACTTAAATATCAGTAAAAAACAGTTTCTTCATATATGGGTACTATACCCTTGAGTGAGAATAAACACACAAGACAAGATTGATTATATCCACTATAGATAACATGTCTTTCCCTAAGAAATGAAACAAATGAAAGTCTCAGTATCTGTTTATGAATTCATTCGATACCACAATACAAAGTTTAAATTGTCGACATGAAGTAATGTCTATCTGCAAATCCAGATAAAGTCTTTATGTAGTATTGTGGAATGCCAATTTGATAAAGTTCTACAATTTGAATTGAGGAAGGTAAAAAGTATTTACTTGTTAAGTATTTTGTTTATGTTCATTTATTGATGTCGTGTGTGATGTGGTATAAAAAGAAGTGATTGACAATAACAGGTTATGTGAACAAGATCGTGAGATTGAAACACGTCTGTTTCTATTGCCTAAATAAATATCCGATACGACATTACTACGCTGGAGCAGTTGCTTTCTTTGATGCTCGCTCGACGAGGATTTACACTGGAATATGTAGGCAGTGACGACTGCCGAATCAGCCCCAACCCGTGAGGCAAGGTTACCTCAGTACACAACCTCATATGCACACACACATATATGTATATATATATATATATATATATATATATATATATATATATATATATATATATATATATATATATATACACACACACACACAACCTTCAGGTAGCACCAAGGAGGAAGGCCACAGGAAGCTTGATTCAGTTCATTTTAATGAAAACAGCAACTTGCCAGGTGTCACCTCACCCAGATTCAGGCCTCCTAGTCTCTAAGCCAAAGCCAGACACGTTTCAGGATTCTTCGATCCTTTCTTCAGTGGCAACTTGAAGGAATGAACAGTCGCGCTGTCAACGCACAGTTTTTATTCAAAACACCTGCCCATGTGGGCGTGGCACCGTACTAGGCGCTGTGGCTGCCCGGCTTTATAGTAGTCGAAGCGAACTTGGTGCGGTCTGCAGCCCTGAACTGCAACCTGTACTTCTTCCTTCCGATATTTCTGGCTCCCAGCTGGAACCAGAACGGACCCGCAGACAGCAGTGAGCCTCCCTCGGCGGCCATGCAAAGCCGCTATAAATCCAACCTTCAGGTAGCCCCAAGGAGGAAGGCCACAGGAAGTTTGATTAAGTTCAATTTAATGGCCTTCCTCATTATATATATATATAAAATAGGTACCTGCCCTATGTCTGGGGTAGTATCCATTAGTAAATACAAAAAGGAGGCACATAGTCAAAAAGCAGTGTGTGTTGTTGTGAATACAAGTTAAGTGGAAATGAAATTGAAATTACACCAGGCTGAAAAATTCCCATCAGCCCACCAAACATGGCGGAAGCATCGTCAGGTGGGATACGGATGGTTTATTCCAAATCTCACCCAGCCTATAAATAGATGGTGCAGAGACCGGAAAACCGTGATAACCTTCTAGCCACAGTGTATTCCAAAGTGGTTCTGATGAATGTGCAGTGCTCAGAAAAAAGTGTAAAAGAAAATGTTAAAAACAACTACTAGAACAGAAAATATATTTATTAGGCACTGATCTAGTGTTGTGATTAAGAACATGCGCTTTGTAGTCTGAAAGTATAACTACAATGTGGCGCGAAGCAGTGTGGTCAACATGTTTCAGCTGTTAAAGACATTTTCCAGCTTTCGTCAGGACCAGTGATGACAAAGATGCAACTGCAAAAATATGGAACGACAATTCAAAAATGAAAAAAGTAATCCTACCAGCAATTTGGAGCCCCAATATTAGCCGGAAGAGACTCTAAATGAATTGTCCTTTTCCTAAGGAAAACAATGTAAACAACAAATGTAATGTGAAAACAAATATCCTTAGTGATCCACAAATAACACAGCAAACACAACTAACATGCAAAAAGTAAGGAAGTTTATCCTTACCAAAACAAGAGACACACAGTCCTCCTGTATCAAAACCAAAATAGTTTAAGGAATTAATTAAATAAAGTTGTACTTACCCAGCATTATGTGGGAAGTAACCTCACCTCACCCGGCACCCGCTCGGGAAAAATGAGGCCCCGCTCTGTTGAGATAGGAGACATAGCTATAGTGTATAACTTTTACCATGTGAAGAAATCACCATGTAAAAAGTAGCTATTTTAAATTATCCCTATCATTAAAAAACTCAATTGTCTCATAAAGAAGAATGGTTCGCCCTACGCCAGAACATGGACTAATCTGGTCACATAAATTATACATACTGAGCGCTCTAAGCCATATGATGATTTCATCCTAAAAAACCCAGATGGAGGGGTAGTGCAACAAAGTAGTAAGGGAGAGAGCACAAACCTACCTGTCCATTGGTACCTCTGGCCAGCGTCCAAGTGGGAGTGGAGGTAGCGGACAGCTAGAGAGCATGCCTTTTATACGTGTCTTGATTGGCCCAATCACGCTAATGAGCGTGTTAAAACGAGCAATCAGCTCGTCAAACAATCCCATGTAATGATGGTGCGTCCTGCGCACGCTCGGAGGACGAGCCATTTGCGGAGCATGCGCTGTTCTGAGCACGGAATAGTTTAATACACATGCGCGGAGGCCGCGCCGGTAGTGTTTAACTTCTCGCGCATGCGCTATGTAGAGAATGCGCCAAACACTAGGTGTTTTACCCGCGCATGCGCTATTGCCAAAATGAAGCTCAAGGGACATTGAGTATTCAAACGCGCAAGCGCAAGGGGCATCCAGAATTCCACCGCGCATGTGCTGAGCCACCTAATAGCGCGTGGAGAAGAGGCGGCGCTACAAAAAGCGGTGCTTATCGGTGGTTCTGTTGTACAAAGAAGACGTGCCAAACTACCTTCTAACAACCATGGAAATAAGCCTTGACGATGTGCAAGCGAAACAGGAATAGTCAAACTTATAAGAATAGAAATATAAGTAATTGTAATAGTCATGAGAACAAGTGCACTGTATGGAACAGATGTTGACATACAGATGGAAAATAGCATATTTCTTGAATACATTTTTACAGAGTTATTTGTGACTACTGTAAAGATATTGTTCTCATACATATTAAGTGACGACTTTAACATGTTTATACAGAAATGTCAATGACAGTATTAACGTAATGTTTTAAAGTGCTGTCCAAGCAATATCATCGTTCAGACCCCTTCTGTCACTTTCGTGTGAAAAAATCCATTTCTGTTCTTTAATGAAGAGAAATCTGGATATGTCGCTGATGTGGGATGGAATGAAAGGCTGTTCCAGAATAACCCACCTGAGGTCTTCGGCAGAATGTTTTTGATTAAGAAAATGTTCAGTGAGCCTGGTCGATTGTTTGTGGCAACGGATGGTGCTCTTGTGTTCTCCAATCCTAAGTTTAATTTTCCTGGTTGTAAATCATATGTACCTCAAGGAGCAAGGACAGGTGATCATGTATATGACTCTTTCTGTATTGCAATTCGTGTGTTTCTTGAGAAACCACGTTTTCCCTGTCCCTAAGTCTACTTGTTCAGTTCTAGAAGTTTGCGGACAGGCACTACAGGAGCCACATGGGTAGTGGCCCTGTACTGGTGGTAGATCCCAGAGTGTATTGGATCTAGACATCTCTTGGGACCGTGGTCTCGTATGAACTAAACTGTCACGAAGACTGGGTGCTCTTTTGAAAGAGAACAGTGGTAAGGGAATATTCTCATTGGTGATGTTAAGAATATTCCAGTGTTTCCGTATCGTCTTTTGTATACTGCTGGAAAGCACACTAAAAGTACTAACAAATGTTAAGACGATCCAAAGGCGGTTTCTGTTGTCTTTTGTCTAATAAGGAGTCTCGATGGTTATTCGAGGCACGTTTCCATGCTCTCTTGACCAGGTCTTTGGGATAGTGTCTAACTTGTAATTGTTGTGACAAGTGGTGAGCATGCTTATCGAACAGATCTTTGGAAGAGCAGTTCCTTCTAAGCCGGAGGAACTGGCCTACTGGCAGATTAGCTCGTAATGAGCGAGGATGATGACTGGTAAATAGTAGAAGGGAGTTCTTAGCCATGGGTTTGGTGTAGAGCTCACTTTCCAATTTTCCTCCCGCTGGAAAGATGGAAAGATCAAGAAACGAGAGTCTCTCATGGCTGACCTCAACAGTGAACTTAAGGTAAGGGTTCTGGTCATTCAACCATTGGTGAAACAGATGTACCTCATCCGTTGAGCCTTGCCAAACCACCAGGATATCGTCTATGTACCTCTTCCATAGCAACAGTTGATGGAGAAAAGGGTTGCCATGGCTGAGGACATGATCTTGCTCGAATTGGTGGACATAGAGATTGGCGAGGCTCGGAGCAAATATGCTCCCCATTGAGGTCCCAGAAATCTGGAGGAAGAACTCATCCTCAAATTTGAAAAAATTCTCGGTCATGGCTATCTTAGCGCAGTCCATGATAAAATGAATGGGGGTGATACTGTCAATATCACGCTGGGATAGCAGATGCCTAATTGTCTCTAGAGTTTCCAGTTGTGGAATACAGGTGTAGAGTGACTCAACGTCGAAACTGACAAGAAGGTCAGTCTCGACGTTGAAGTCCACATCTGGCAGCATTCGCAGGACATCAGCAGTATCTTGTAGAAATGTGGGCATTGCCTTCACAATAGGTTGAAGGCTAAAACCAACACTGGGCTACGTCCCAAATCTACCTTCACCCCTCTCAGTCATCAGGTCCCTTCTCAGGTCACGACCTTTGAGCTAGCAGTCACTCATGACATCATGAGGCTTCATGATGGAACATTTGAGGGCTTCCAAAACCTCCCTAAGAAAGAAAGAAGTGCATTGATCACGATGTCTAAAGACTCATCGATCACGATTAAACCAGCAGACAAAGGTGGTGCTACAGTTATACTTGACACTACCCAATATCGACAAGAATGCCTTAGGCAATTGAACAACTCACAATCTTATCGTCGATTAACTGTAGATCCCACGCCCCGTCTCCTTGTCGAAATCAAGACCTTAGTAGATGAAGGTAGCGCCGAGGGATGTATTACACCTCATGAGGCAAGATTTTTGGTCACAGAGAACCCGGTTATACCAGGATTTTACTGTTTGCCTAAAATACATAAAGCCACCAGACCACCACCGGGACGCCCGATTATCTCGGGTATCGGGTCTCTCTTGGAGCCACTCTCCACTTTTGTGGATCACTTCCTTCAACCTATTGTGAAGGCAATGCCCACATTTCTACAAGATACTGCTGATGTCCTGCGAATGCTGCCAGATGTGGACTTCAACGTCGAGACTGATCTTCTTGTCAGTTTCGACGTTGAGTCACTCTACACCTGTATTCCACAACTGGAAACTCGAGAGACAATTAGGCATCTGCTATCCCAGCGTGATATTGACAGTATCACCCCCATTCATTTTATCATGGACTGCGCTAAGATAGCCATGACCGAGAATTTTTTCAAATTTGAGGATGAGTTCTTCCTCCAGATTTCTGAGACCTCAATGGGGAGCATATTTGCTCCGAGCCTCGCCAATCTCTATGTCCACCAATTCGAGCAAGATCATGTCCTCAACCATGGCAACCCTTTTCTCCATCAACTGTTGCTATGGAAGAGGTACATAGACGATATCCTGGTGGTTTGGCGAGGCTCAACGGATGAGGTACATCTGTTTCACCAATGGTTGAATGACCAGAACCCTTACCTTAAGTTCACTGTTGAGGTCAGCCATGAGAGACTCTCGTTTCTTGATCTTTCCATCTTTCCAGCGAAAGGAAAATTGGAAAGTGAGCTCTACACCAAACCCATGGCTAAGAACTCCCTTCTACTATTTACCAGTCATCATCCTCGCTCATTACGAGCTAATCTGCCAGTAGGCCAGTTCCTCCGGCTTAGAAGGAACTTCTCTTCCAAAGATCTGTTCGATAAGCATGCTCACCACTTGTCACAACAATTACAAGTTAGACACTATCCCAAAGTCCTGGTCAAGAGAGCATGGAAACGTGCCTCGAATAACCATCGAGACTCCCTATTAGACAAAAGACAACAGAAACCTCCTTTGGATCGTCTAACATTTGTTAGTACTTTTATTGTGCTTTCCAGCAGTATACAAAAGACGATACGGAAACACTGGAATATTTCTAACATCACCAATGAGAATATTTCCTTACCCCTGTTCTCTTTCAAAAGAGCACCCAGTCTTCGTGACAGTTTAGTTCATACAAGACCACGGTCCCAAGAGATGTCTAGATCCAATACCCTCTGGGATCTACCACCAGTACAGGGCCACTACCCATGTGGCTCCTGTAGTGCCTGTCCGCAAACTTCTAGAACTGAACAAGTAGACTTAGGGACAGGGAAAACGTGGTTTCTCAAGAAACACACGAATTGCAATACAGAAAGAGTCATATACATGATCACCTGTCCTTGCTCCTTGAGGTACATAGGATTTACAACCAGGAAAATTAAACTTAGGATTGGAGAACACAAGAGCACCATCCGTTGCCACAAACAATCGACCAGGCTCACTGAACATTTTCTTAATCAAAAACATTCTGCCGAAGACCTCAGGTGGGTTATTCTGGAACAGCCTTTCATTCCATCCCACATCAGCGACATATCCAGATTTCTCTTCATTAAAGAACAGAAATGGATTTTTTCACTCGAAAGTGACAGAAGGGGTCTGAACGATGATATTGCTTGGACAGCACTTTAAAACATTACGTTAATACTGTCATTGACATTTCTGTATAAACATGTTAAAGTCGTCACTTAATAAGTATGAGAACAATATCTTTACAGTAGTCACAAATAACTCTGTAAAAATTTATTCAAGAAATATGCTATTTTCCATCTGTATGTCAACATCTGTTCCATACAGTGCACTTGTTCTCATGACTATTACAATTACTTATATTTCTATTCTTATAAGTTTGACTATTCAAGTTTCGCTTGCACCTCGTCAAGGCTTATTTCCATGGTTGTTAGAAGGTAGTTTGGCACGTCTTCTTTGTACAACAGAACCACCGATAAGCACCGCTTTTTGTAGCGCCGCCTCTTCTCCACGCGCTATTAGGTGGCTCAGCACATGCGCGGTGGAATTCTGGATGCCCCTTGCGCTTGCGCGTTTGAATACTCAATGTCCCTTGAGCTTCATTTTGGCAATAGCGCATGCGTGGGTAAAACACCTAGTGTTTGGCGCATTCTCTACATAGCGCATGCGCGAGAAGTTAAACACTACTGGCGCGGCCTCCGCGCATGTGTATTAAACTATTCCGTGCTCAGAACAGCACATGCTCCGCAAATGGCTCGTAGTCCGAGCGTGCGCAGGACGCACCATCATTACATGGGATTGTTTGACGAGCTGATTGCTCGTTTTAACACGCTCATTAGCGTGATTGGGCCAATCAAGACACGTATAAAAGGCATGCTCTCTAGCTGTCCGCTACCTCCACTCCCACTTGGACGCTGGCCAGAGGTACCGACGGACAGGTAGGTTTGTGCTCTCTCCCTTACTACTTTGTTGCACTACCCCTCCATCTGGGTTTTTTAGGATGAAATCATCATATGGCTTAGAGCGCTCAGTATGTATAATTTATGTGACCAGATTAGTCCATGTTCTAGCGTAGGGTGAGCCATTCTTCTTTATGAGACAATTGAGTTTTTTAATGATAGGGATAATTTAAAATAGCTACTTTTTACATGGTGATTTCTTCACATGGTAAAAGTTATACACTATAGCTATGTCTCCTATCTCAACAGAGCGGGGCCTCATTTTTCCCGAGCGGGTGCCGGGTGAGGTGAGGTTACTTCCCACATAATGCTGGGTAAGTACAACTTTATTTAATTAATTCCTTAAACTATTTTGGTTTTGATACTTTTTGCATGTTAGTTGTTGTGTTTGCTGTGTTATTTGTGGATCACTAAGGATATTTGTTTTCACATTACATTTGTTGTTTACATTGTTTTCCTTAGGAAAAGGACAATTCATTTAGAGTCTCTTCCGGCTAATATTGGGGCTCCAAATTGCTGGTAGGATTACTTTTTTCATTTTTGAATTGTCGTTCCATATTTTTGCAGTTGCATCTTTGTCATCACTGGTCCTGACGAAAGCTGGATAATGTCTTTAACAGCTGAAACATGTTGACCACACTGCTTCGCGCCACATTGTAGTTATACTTTCAGACTACAAAGCGCATGTTCTTAATCACAACACTAGATCAGTGCCTAATAAATATATTTTCTGTTCTAGTAGTTTTTTTTAACATTTTCTTTTACACTTTTTTCTGAGCACTGCACATTCATCAGCACCACTTTGGAATACACTGTGGCTAGAAGGTTATCACGGTTTTCCGGTCTCTGCACCATCTATTTATAGGTTGGGTGAGATTTGGAATAAACCATCCGTATCCCACATGACGATGCTTCCGCCATGTTTGGTGGGCTGATGGGAATTTTTCAGCCTGATGTAATTTCAATTTCATTTCCACTTAACTTGTATTCACAACAACACACACTGCTTTTTGACTATGTGCCTCCTTTTTGTATTTACGGATGCTCTAGGGTTGTGAGATTCTATGGTCATTAAACCAACCCATATTGACCCCCCTATATTTTTGTATTTTGGTAGTATCCATTAGTTCTGTGAATAGAGATAAATAAAACTCAAACAAATCTCATCCTATAGACTTATATACACTCACCAAGAAATATTCCAAACCAGTCATCCAGAATAGGGTCCCATTCGGTAATATAAAGAAAGAATTGTGCCGTTTGCAATCCTATTTGAAAAGAGAACACCACAGTAAGTCAAAGTGTCCGTTCTCCCCCTCTATCATTAAACCCATGCCAAGACCAGACCTACATTACACTCACCAAGGTAATCCCGTCAGGTTCTCTTACGGTAAAAATCACTCGTCCAACCGCTCTGTGCATTAAAAGCACAGTATCTAAAAGCACACTTGGAAGCATTGGTAATCTGCATACGCGGGTACTTCTAAATCCAAACAGACCCCCTAGCACTACAACACTCACCGTATTACAGTAACACTGTGTGAAGAAGATAATCGTTGCGTGTACACCCCGGATCATGGCATCCCATAGAGGCACCATCTTTGAATGCTTTTATATATCGGCAGAATTAGATCTCGAAAGTGGATTAGTCCATTTTTTTATTATTAGCATTAAAGTGAGACTGTCCTGACACAATGACACACCACCATTTGTAAGTGATCAAATTGTGTTTATATTTCATCCAATCCAAACATACTGGAATGCTGCGTCCTGTATAGACGCCATCTTTGAATGCTTTCTTATATCGGCAAACACACCAGTTCATTTACACGGATATAAACAAGTTCTTCGCTGGCACTAGATATAAACCATCTCATACAATAGTCCACGAATCACAGCATTCCTTATTAGTGCCATCCTGGAATGCCTGCTTGTATCGGCAAACAAAGTTATCACAACCAGCCTGCAAACCCTGGATACCACAAACAGGCTAGCCTGCAAAGAAGGACTCCACTCATATTCACACTCTGGCTAATCGCCAACTTAATTCTCCATATCATAATTTTCTTGTATTTGTACAGTGGTGCAACCGCATACATCTCTGTATGTTCCGGCATTAATTGGGCTATAGCTATATTAATTCAAAACCCATTCTGGTAGGGTGGGTTCAAAATCATATTGGGGCATAGTAATGCTCCATAATAAATTGTATTTCTATATTTATGTACATCATAGCAAAGTCTCACATATTATATTGATTGATTGATTGCTTTATTTCGATATGCACATATCATAAAAGCAGTACAAAAAATAAAAACAGCATGTCGAAATAAGTAGGACTGTACATATGTGTGAGAATTAAAAACACGTTAGGTCAGCATAAATTAGATAAAAAAGAATTAAATTGATGTGGACAGTCTTCTAAGTCTAATCAACCAAGCCCATTTTAAAAATTTAGCAACAGCACAAACAATGGGAGGGGCTGTATTGGTTAAAAGAATCCGAAGTGCAACGGAGTGCTGACGAGTCCCCAGTTCTCTGCAGATGGGACCAAGCCAACGTGATCTGGGGCGACCATAGTCCGGGCATTCGAAAAGGAAATGTGGCACCGTCTCTGGCTTGTCCTGGCAAAGAGCACAGAAGCGTGATGTGGGCTGGGCTTTATTCCACCTCGAGCAGAGGTCGGCCAAGGGCAAGGTTCCTAACCGAAATTTAATATACAAGGACCTATCCATAGCAACTGATATAATGTCCATGTATGGCTCGTACAAGGCAGCGTCTTTGAACAGCAAGAAAGCTGCGGTGGTTTTGCAGTGCTGCTGACTTCTAGAGCGCTTCACATAAACCCACTCCCAGAAAAGTTTTTTTAAGATCTTCTTTGAAGGAGCGGAGTGACTATGCCAGCAAGAGTCCAAACCTAGTTCCCCTAAGAGGTGTTTTATATCCTTCAACCATTTGATGCCACGCCAACCATCAGAGTGCATCACCTCTGCCAAGCCATTGGCATAGGATTGTAGCTCCGGGACCCTCCACAAGCGTGCCCAGAGCAGAAGGGGTCGAAGCCGGGCCTGGACCCTTATGGCTTTACAGCCAGTGTCCATGAGCACTGGGATAGTTGGGCTGCTCGATGGGATGGCAAGGAGATCCTTGATGAATTTATTTACGGCCTTGCTCAATGAGTCAACTTTGCCCAAGCCCCACAGTTCCGATCCATAAAGTGACGCAGGGACCGCACGTGCTTTGTAGATCTCAAGTATAGGAGCAACACAATGTTTTGTAGAGTTATTGAACTCCTTAAGAAGGGCGCCCCCCACCCTTTTGTGGGCCAATGTCATTTTGTCAATGTGGGCAGTCCAGCTCATCGCGTCATTCAGTCGGATTCCCAGGTAATCAAATTCTGCCACTCTTTCTAGGGGTATAGAGTTCAGAATTGGAGGGCGGCCAAGTTTGCGAGGTGGATGCATAACTAGGTACTTAGTCTTGTCTACGTTGATGACAAGGCCCTTGGTGGTACAGAAGTCCTGGAAGCGGTTCAGCAGTGTTTGGAGACCTTGGGGGGTTTTAGAGATGAGGAGGGTGTCGTCGGCGAACAACAGGGTTGGAATTTTTACTCCTCCCAAAATGGGAGCGTCTGATGGTTCGCCCAGTAGATGATCTACCACCCCGTTAATGTAGAGGGAGAATAAGGTAGGGGCCAAAACACAGCCCTGTCTTACTCCCCTCTCGACCCTGATCTTATCGGTCTTTTCCCCATTCAGCCCCCATCTAACCTGGGCATAGGTGTTGGTGTGCAGGTTAATAAGGAGGTTTAGTAAGTACGGGGGCATCCCTAAACCGTGAAGCACCCTCCAAAGTTCCTCCCTTGGTACCAGGTCAAAGGCAGTCTTAAGGTCAATGAAGGCCAAGTAAAGACTGCCTTTGCCCAGTACCACCACCTTCCAGTGTAATAACAAGAGCCTGAAGACCTGTTCAATAGTTCCTGTACCTGAACGGAACCCAGCTTGCATATCGGACAGGATGTGATTGTCGTCCACCCATTGGGTGATCCTCCCCAAGATGGTTTTCCCAGCCAATTTCTGGCTTGAATCTATTAGGCTTATGGGCCTATAGTTCCCGGGTAAGTCCCGACTGCCCTTTTTGAAAATGGGGACCACCTCCGCACCTCTCCAGGAGTCAGGCACAGGGCCTCCCCCCATAATTGCGTTGAGGAGTGCAGAGATTAGTACCCCCCATTCTTCCGGGTAAGCGCGGAGGATATCCCCCGGTAGGCCATCCGGACCAGCTGCTTTCAAAGGAACCAAGGTTTTGATCTGCTTTGTTACGTCCAAAGCAGAAAAAAGTTCCAGGTCACGAACTAGAGTAAAGGGTGGGAGTTTAAAGGAGTCATTAAGTGGGCCTTCGACAGCAGAATAAAGATTTTGGAAGTGGGAGAACCAAGTCTGGGCGTTGATGGTACACGTCCTCCGGGAGTCGTCAGGACGATTCCTTTTGCCCACCATGTCCCAAAAACCTTTGGCATCTTTCCCACGACTGGCAGCCAGGAGGTCCTGCCAGAAATTAACCTCCCACTCCATCCTTGCATTTTTCTGGCAGAGTGCATAGTGTCTCCTGGCCTCCCTAGTCCTAGACAGTAATTTGGACTTGACTGCCTCGATGAGAAGTGACTTCGCCTCCCTACACTTCTGATTGTACCAGCCCTGGCCCGATCGTGAGCTTGGTTTCCTTCCACTCGGGTGAGCTGGAACTACAAAGAGGTCGCTAATGGCCTGAATTATGACACAGAACCTGGGTGCCACCTCCATCAGCCCTTCCTCTTGGCAATCAAGATTGACTAGGGCTGAGACCAGAAGCTGCCTAATGGCAGAAGTTTTCTCCTCCGAAAGAGCTAGCTTCGCCCACTTTAGCCGTCGACCACAGTTTGTAACCACTGACGGGTCCGGGGCGGGGTTACAAGGCGATCTACTCACAGTGCTATTGAAACACCTTTGGGACAGGGTGAGAGACAGGAGATTGTGGTCACTCTCTACAGAGGGTACAACTACCATGTCCTCCACCAGGCTCCACAGGTGTATGTCAAGGAGAAAATAGTCGATCCGTGACATGTGCCCTGGCCTGTTGTAGGTGTGGGCCCCTGCTTTGTCGGACCTAGTCCTGCCGTTGGCAGCTCTAAGACCAAACTCCATAACTAGTGAGTTGATCTGGAGGGCCACTTCTGTCCACTTTTTAATAGGACTAAGCTCGAGGGGCGGAATCCCCCACCCATTATCATATTCCTCTTGGTCTGTTAGGATTTCCAGGTCCAGGGGCTCGAAAGTGCAGTTCAGGTCACCTGCCAACAAGGTACAAGACCTATGAGGAGATGAGCGGAGATGGGCTTCCAGACAAGCTATTACTGGGGATTCTCTTCCCCCCTTAGTGCCACGGGCGTAGATGTTAAAAATGTTTAAAATGACTCTGCCCTGGGAATTTCTCAGCAAAATATTTAGGAGATCAGGGCAATTTGTGTCCCGCTCCTCCACCCTGCAGTTGAGTTCTGTGGCTACCCAGATTAGTAGGCCACCCGAAGGGCGGCCCCTGCCAGTTGCACTTTGTACTGCCGGCAAAAAGTGGGTGGAATAGCCCGCCTTGTGTAGGGGCACCCGACTCCAGGTTTCCTGGAACAGGCATATGGAGTATTGCTCCACAAGCTCGTTCCAGTCCGGCAGCGCTAGCTTCCTCTCGAGGCCCGCCACATTCCAGCTGAAAACCCTAATCTGGGGGTCCGTTACAGCCGTAATGCTACAATCCTCGACAGGGAGTGATAAGTCCACAGCACCCACACCAGGGGGACTAGCCAGAAGATTATAGGATACCCCAGTCTCCCCCTTCTCGTCTACAAGCTCGGCCGTAGCCTGAATTTGCGATGAGGAGGAGGAGCCATTGGTTTTAAGGTAAGGTGTTGGCTCAACAACAGGGCTTGAAGCCACAGCGACCTCCCCGGGAACATTACTGAGTCAGCAACTCCAGGGTCCCCAGTTTGGTATCACTGGAGCTAGGCATAGCCGCTGGGGGAAAACTCCCGGGGTAGAAAGGCCGTGGGCAGTGTTCTCCACAGAGAATTGGCCCCCAGGACTGCTGATATGGGTGGGTTGTCCAAGGTGGAAGGTGGGAGTGGTCGTAATGGACCGTGGGTAAAAGAATGTCAAGTCGACTATGTCGATACCCGTTCCAACCGTGGGTTGACCTTGAGAGCATATCAGATGGGCGACCCTAGCATCTTGGAAATTTACCACCACGCAATCCCCTTCAAGCGTTTTTTTCCCGTTTCCAATCCATCCCACCCTGCGTACACCAAGAATAATACCATCCACTCCCGAAGGCAAGGGCCTGTTGGCTTTCAGCCAGTGGATGACCTTATTCTTAAGTGCCTGATGGTTTTCCCGCTGGGTACTCCCAATAGGGGGGACTTTGGTAAGAATAACAACATACGGGTGACACTCAGGGGGGAGGTTAACTGGGGGGCACTTTCGTCTAATATTCTGAGGAGGACCTAAAGGAGAAGGGTTTCTAGGTGGGACGGGGATAGATATAACCTTAGGAGTTGATGCTATACCGCCAGATGTAGCAGATGAAACGGCCCCAGGTTGCGAAGTAGGGCCCGTCCCTCCCTTCGGATATTATATTTAAATGGTGGCATATTCTGATAAATGCTATTAAAAACCCCATGGTTAGTCAAATAGGATGCCAGTACCACACAAAGACCAACTGGTATTAACCTAATTCAAATTATGGGCAATAACCTTAGATTGAACAATTGATTCAATTCCAAGGACATTATGATGAGATAGGGCTATTACGGGGGCACTAGAGAACCGGCGAACAAGATGAAATGAAATGGAATGAAAAGACCATTTGTAGAGCGCGGTAGCTACCCTCAGGTGTCTTAGCGCTGCAGACAAAACGCATATGGATATACAGTTGAAAGCTATTCTGGTTTGTTAAAAAGCAGTGTTTTTAGGTGTTTGCGGAAGGAAAGTAGTTTAGGCTCTGATCGCAGCTGGAGGGGGAGGGATGGCTGCACTCCTGTGAGGCTCTGTTAGTCCGAGGAACTAGTCCAATATAATCCTCCCATCCAACATTGCAAAAACTGCCCAAATCTACTGCTTGCCATGTTTCACACACCGGAGACGGTATACTGCCATAGGAATTGCACTTTGCAGCCCTGAATAACTGGCGCGGTGAGGATCAACTCTGTGGCCTAGGGCAGCGCAAAATGGGAAACAACAACTGAGCCCTTGATAGCGTTCCACGACTGCCCAACAACACAGCGAATAACCAGCAGGACTGCTGCTGTTGGAGCGGTAAACTAACTCACCACTGTCCTGCGGCACGGAGAGATGGCCAAAGAATGTGAAGGTGGGGTCGCTGGGCACTGCTGGTGCTGAGCAGGATAGGCGTGTGGCTGGCTGCCGACCGCCTGTGCTCTCTGACTCCTCTTGCAGAGTCGCTTGCCGATCGGCTTGACTGGGCTCCCGAGGGCGGACGGAATCAACCAGGATGCCCGACTCTCATCACTTTGCTGCTGCCAGTAAAACACATCACAGGCACCTGCTGCAGGGAGACCTGCCATGACAACAAAAGAACGCTGGACCGGCCATGCCCTGCTACCGGAGGCCGCGGGGTAATGTCAGAGCATCAAGAGGTAGGCCCTACACGGCACCGCAGGGAGATTTGACTCAAGCTACGCTGCTTTCATCCCGAGGGACTAGCGTTGAGATCCGGCCGGCGGGCCGTCTCAGGGGGATGTATGAAGTTACAACGCATGCTTTTACCACGCATGCTGTTACAACGCGGTTTTTACAACGCAAACCTTTACAACGCATAGCGCTTTGGGGTGCTGGATAGTGAATAGTTTAATTTACTATTCCAAATCCAGTCCCCGTGGACACTAGGGAAGGTGTTGGATAGTAAATTAAATCTATTCCCTATCCTAGAGCGCCCCCCAGCGCAATGCGTTGTAATGGTTTTCGTTGTAAAACCTGCGTTGTAAAAGTACTGCGTTGTAGAAGTTTCGTTGTAAAGGATGTTTCCCATCTCAGGGTGCAGTGTGGCCGCTAAGAGCTCTGAAATCTAAGGCCTGGACCGCGCTCGCTGTGGAGGCTCATGGCGGCTACCATGCCGCTGGAACGTGCTGCCGGCGGTCGCGTAAGTCTCTGCGTAGCCCTCAGGCGGCTGCCTTGGCGCCAATCCGTACCAGTGGTCAGGCGGAAGCCCCTTTGGTCGCAAGGCTCCCCACAGGCACCAGGGGAGTGAAGAGAGACCCCCCTACCACCCACAGGGATAAGCATGAAGCGCCACAAGTCCGTCCCCCCAAGCCCAGCTGCTTATAGCAACAGAGAACGAGTGGCACTGGGACACAGAGGCAGTAACATCACCCCCTGCCACTCCCAAGGGTACACAACAGCACTGTCTGGCAGAGGCAGTCTGAAAAAAAAGGGTCTATACCCACCATCAAAGGACCCCAGGACCTGTGAAGGAGCTGCGAACCATGGGTTGAACCGACGCGAAGCAAGCCATTCTGCAATTCTCAGCCTACAAAAACACAGCTGACATGGCGGAGAATACAGTTCCACGCCAGGAGGAAGAACGCACAGTCCCAAATGAAGATCGAGACACATGCATTAAAGAACTGCTACTTACAATGCGCCAGAGTCTCAACTCTATTGAAACCAAGATGGACACTATGAACATGCGTATGGACTACATCGAGCAGCGCCTGGCCGAATATGATGGTCGCATCGCTGAAACGGAGCTGCGCAATTCTACATTGCAGGACTCCTTGGCTGGCGACCATGGCAGCTTCCAAGAAATGGACAAATTGTTGATTATCGCTGCTAAGAACAAAGATTTGGAGGCACGCTACCGTAGAAATAACGTGTGCATAACGGGCGTACCAGAATTCACAGATACAGGCCGCATGGAGGACTTTGTGGAGCGTCTGCTGCTCAGCCTATTCGGCGCAGAGTCCCTCTCCAAAGTGATGGTGGTCGAGAGAGCTCATCGATCATTTGCAGCCAGACCGCCGCCAGGAGCCCAGCCTCGGCCACCAATAGAACGACAACTCAACTACAAAGATTGCAACACAGTCTTAAGGCTCGCCAGGGAAAAGCAGGACCTAACCTACGAAGGGAACAGGATTTCGATATACCCTGACTTCACCTTGGCAGTACAAGAGGCGTGAAGGAAATTCCTACCGGTCAAAAGGCAGCTCCAGGAAGCTAATGTACAATACAGAATGCTTAACCCTGCTAAACAACAAGTTCCCTATCGATGCAAGATCCACATTTTTACCAGTACTCACCAGGCCCAGGGCTTCCTGAAGGCCATCGACAAAAGATCGCCTGCTAAAAGTAGCGACGCTCCTGGCGACCGACGCCTGACCTTGAGGAAGACTGAAACACCTTGACACACATGGGATGACGGTAACCGGACATACCGGTAAGACTATATATTCTACATTACATGGCGGAACTTTGGCTTTACAAGCAAGTGGGGCCAGGAAAAACCTGCTAAATCTTGTCTTGCTCATGAGGCAGAGACAGAACTTAAGACTTGCCACGAATAACTGTAGATCCGGGCAACCTCGCTCCTGCGAGGTGTGCTTACAGCCTCTCTGGTGTTTTCCCCCTGCTGGAGCTCCCCTAAAGATGTATTTTGTTGTTAGTGGGATGTTAATTGTAACATGTTTGAGTGTTCTCTTACCAGCAGCCTCAAGATATAACAAGACATGCCTATGTCGCATTGCTTTGTGGATGTTAAGTAGCTCAATATATGGGAAATGTCAGCACTTAAGTATAAACAGTATGAATGACTGGAAGGGAAACGGGGAGGCGGGAGGGACAATAATTCCTCACAGATTTGGGCAATGAGTGTAGGAGTGGGGAGGAAGGTACCCCTGGGTGTTATATATAACTGTATTGTACGAATAAGAACCATGCACACACGATTGACAACGTATAAGAGAAATTTCATACAAAAGACCCATGACGGACCACACCGACACATCTAAACTCGGCAGGGGTGTGACAGACAGGGAAGACCTGAGGGGGACCGAATCCCTAGCTATAACTTCCTAACATGGAATGTGTGTGGACTTTGTGACCCCCCGCAAACCCAGACACATCTTAGGATACCCAGATAGACATCAGGTACAAGTGGCTATGCTCCAAGAGACACACTTGGACCCTAGGGTGCCACCTTCCTTTGGGAAAAAATGGGCCGCACACAGTTGTTTCTCATCCTACTCGACGTACGCAAGGGGCACCGTCATACTCATAAAGGCTAACATGAGATACAGCCTGATGGGAGAATTGCCTGACACTCAGGGCAGGTACAGCGTGATGTGGGGCAGGATAGCCAGCCACACAATCACTTTGGTAAGCTGTTATGCCCCCAACACAAATGACGTCTCCTTTTTCAATAGACTATGGGGACACATCATGGCAATAGGCTCCACCTACATTGTATGGGAGGAGATTTTAATCTAACATTGGACCAACATGCTGACCGTCAAGCAGCACCCAGATTTCACACCCACAGGCAACTAAGCACCTGGCAGGCATTATGGCTGACCACCAACTCTTTGATGCCTGGAAGAACATGTACCCATCGCACAGGGAAGGGACCTTCTACTCCAATGTGCATTCCAGCTGGTCTTGCATAGACATATGGCGGATATCGAGAGGCCTTAGCACATGGCTCCAAAGTGTGACACATTTAGCATGAACCTTCTCAGATCACTCCCCTGTGCTCATGAGGCTGGCCCCTCTGGACAACGAATCCCCATTTCGGTCCTGGAGACTCCAACCCACAGGCCTACTAGACAGCGCCTTCTGTGAAGAAATACGGCAAGAAATACTCGAGGTCTTCCCTCGCAACAAAGATAGTGTCTCAACTTTGACATGTGTATGGGAGAGCTTCAAGGTCACCATTAGCGGGTCGTATATTTCCAAAGGCAGTGGAAGCCTGAAATCCATAAGGGGAAATGTAACTAGATTAGAGAGAGACATCAAAGCAACAGAGAGCCTACTGGCCTCTGACCCCACCACACACCAGAAAACACGGCTCAAAGAGCTATTAATGGAATACAACTAAGGAGTAGGATCGGGAGGTCAAATTTAGTTCCAAATACCACGTGGCCAGATCTGACGGGGAGGGTGAGCACCTGGGGAGGGCCTTGTCCAAAGCTACTAGACCCCCTAGATTTACTAACCAAATATTGGATAATATACGAGACAGGAGACAGACATAGTGAGTCACCAGAAATTCTAAATGTCTTTTCCCAGTACAATGCAAAACTTAATCACACGTAAAAGGGACCCCCTAGATGTAGCGACCTACTTTGAAGATACCGCCCTAGGCTGGCTTAGTGACTCACGCAGGGAATTTCTCTCGGCTGATCTAGAAGAGGATGGAATCCGGGCCGCAATAATGGGCTTATGATCCGGCAAAGCTCCAGGACCTGATGGTCTACCCGTGGATTTTTATAAATGCTATACTGATGAGCTGGTCTCATTCCTTAAACAGCTATTCAATGAAGCCAGAGACAGTGGCACCATACCTAGGACCATGCGGCAGGCCATGATTATATCGCTGCTCAAGCCGAACAAGGAGGCCAGCTGCTGTGAGCGCTGCAGGCCCCTATCATATTGCTGGATGCCACAAAAGCTTTTGACTCCCTGGAATGGAACTACATGTTTACTATACTGGGTAGGATGGGGCTCCCCAACCCTTCCTGGCGTGGATAAGATTACTATATACCCAACCTGAGGCCATTATACAGATCAACGGTCTATATTCCCCGCCGATACCCATTAGGCGTGGCACACGACAAGGATGCCCCTTATCCCCGTTACTATTCGCCCTCGATATAGAACCCCTCGCGGCCGAAGTAAGACAGCACCATGACGCTACCTTTCTCAAATGGGGGATTTGAAGCCCCAGATATGGAGCTTTATTACGTGGCGGCTCAGGGACATTATAAAACATATTGGCTTCACCCACCAACTTTCATGCCACACTTGGCCATTGAGCAGGGCTACATGACACTCATACCCATGGCCTTCTTCTTGGACAATAATAGAATGTTGGGTAGATGCACAGCTGTGATTATAACAATGTTTGTTGAGGTAGGAAATGTTTTTATGGTGCTCCTAAAAGTGACGACGAGGGTCCAACGTCGTCTCGTTAATGCTTAGATGTGAAATCGGATGGTATCCAAGATCATCCTTTTAAGGCACACATGTTGGTTGTCTTTCCCATTGAGGGAAAAAGTACTTTCACTCAATTCAGTTTCAGTTGAATATATAAACGATTTAATGAAATTAATCTTCTTTCATATTTGTCAACTTCTTTACATTTTTCATATGGATTAGGATCCAATGCATTTCAGGCAATGTCATTATATGGTATCCAATGCATTTCGAGCACTTTACTCATGCCCTTCATCAGGGAATCGACACTGAAAACATAATGTAATACTAGTTTGTCAAATGGTAAGAAACAAAGAATAAAACATAATCATGGTGATTCATTTCATACGGTGATGGCTATACTTCGTATACATCTAAAACGTACAGTGATGTTTATAGTTTCAAAATGTTATCAGAGGTACATTAAACAAGGTAAAATAAAAAATAAAGCGGCGTGTCACTCACAAGCCTTTCCTCAAGTGGTTGGGTTACATCTGTGAAAAAATGTATAGTGTGGGGTTAGCGTTATACTGGGTGTTTAGCGCGGGAAAGCTTCAAAAGGGCCATCAGCCCATCCGCTGGTGAAAAACTAACCTAATGGGTTGGGGATTTAAATCCGTGAAGAAATCTTCTGTAACAACAGCGCGGGCGAGTTGCCGGCGGTGCTTTAATATGTTGTGAAAGTTCCGATCACGTGAGCATAAACATGGTCAAAAGACTATCGAAAACTTCAATGGGAGTGTTAAGCGGGAGGGTGCTTCAGGTAAAACGTGAGGTTGAAAAACAAAGATGCGTTACTGGAATGGGGGTGAAAAAATTAGTATGAAAAAAATTGGGAAAGCTGTGGGATGGTCCAGAAATAATTGTAGTAAAGAAATGATCAAAAATAAAAATAACGCTGGCGGGACTCGAACTTTCAGGTGGCCATGTTGGTTGCGGGGAAGCTCTATGTGTAGAGCTAATCCGGGAATGGGTAATATGGTTGTGTTTGGTAGTGTCTAGTGGTAGATGGATCTAGCACATTGTAAGCACAGTTCAGTCATGAGAACAATGTTTATGTTTATAAGTAACATGCCAGTTCGATTCTTTCATTTAAACCTGCCGGTTTCTGGGTAGACAGTCTATGAATCCAAAAGTTCTCTCTTTTGAGGAGGTGTTTGGTGTTGTCTCTCCCCTCTATTCTCTGGGCTGTCTCAAGTATGATGAACTTGATTTGGGAAACTAGATAAGAAATTTACCTTTCTCTCAGATGGCCAGAGTCAAAAGAATTACCTCAGAGGAAAACACTCTCAACATAAGACTTAAGGAAACCACCAAAAAATTCATCAACAGAGGGTACCCTCAAACATTAATGGAAAACACCAAAGCAAGGATCGAAAAAATAGACAGAACAACACTTCTAACACCCAGAAGCAAACCTCTACAACAGCGAACTGCGGCAGTCTCAAATTTTTCAACAGCCAGCAAGAAATTCAAAAAAGTGATTCTGAAGCATTGGCCAATATTAAACATGGAACCAGACTTCAAACAATCTTTTAGTACTCCACCACTATTTGCATTTACTAGAGCTAGGAATATTGGCGAGATTCTACAGAGCAAGCCTTCTGAAATCATCACATACTCAGGAACTAAACCTTGTCTGAATTGAGGCAACTGCAACAGTATAATAAGAGGCAACACCATTAACCACCCAATGAAAGGTCATCTAATAAAACTAAAGGTAAATGCTACGTGTGACACTAGCAACTTGATCTATGGAATAAGATGCCCATGTGGCAAGATGTACGTCGGGAAAACAGAACGTCGAATAAACGTGCGCCTAACAGAACACAAATCTAACATACGATTGAAAAACACGAAGTCAGCATTATCAGCGCACTTCACAGAAGCAGACCACAACGTTTCCCAAATCAAGTTCATCATACTTGAGACAGCCCAGAGAATAGAGGGGAGAGACAACACCAAACACCTCCTCAAAAGAGAGAACTTTTGGATTCATAGACTGTCTACCCAGAAACCGGCAGGTTTAAATGAAAGAATCGAACTGGCATGTTACTTATAAACATAAACATTGTTCTCATGACTGAACTGTGCTTACAATGTGCTAGATCCATCTACCACTAGACACTACCAAACACAACCATATTACCCATTCCCGGATTAGCTCTACACATAGAGCTTCCCCGCAACCAACATGGCCACCTGAAAGTTCGAGTCCCGCCAGCGTTATTTTTATTTTTGATCATTTCTTTACTACAATTATTTCTGGACCATCCCACAGCTTTCCCAATTTTTTTCATACTAATTTTTTCACCCCCATTCCAGTAACGCATCTTTGTTTTTCAACCTCACGTTTTACCTGAAGCACCCTCCCGCTTAACACTCCCATTGAAGTTTTCGATAGTCTTTTGACCATGTTTATGCTCACGTGATCGGAACTTTCACAACATATCAAAGCACCGCCGGCAACTCGCCCGCACTGTTGTTACAGAAGATTTCTTCACGGATTTAAATCCCCAACCCATCAGGTTAGTTTTTCACCAGCGGATGGGCTGATGGCCCTTTTGAAGCTTTCCCGCGCTAAACACCCAGTATAACGCTAACCCCACACTATACATTTTTTCACAGATGTAACCCAACCACTTGAGGAAAGGCTTGTGAGTGACACGCCGCTTTACTTTTTATTTTACCTTGCTTAATGTACCTCTGATAACATTTTGAAACTATAAACATCACTGTACGTTTTAGATGTATACGAAGTATAGCCATCACCGTATGAAATGAATCACCATGATTATGTTTTATTCTTTGTTTGTTACCATTTGACAAACTAGTATTACATTATGTTTT
Source organism: Lissotriton helveticus (assembly GCF_964261635.1). NCBI lineage: Eukaryota > Metazoa > Chordata > Amphibia > Caudata > Salamandridae > Lissotriton > Lissotriton helveticus. The sequence continues at coordinate 782,314,981 of NC_136059.1, forward strand.
CAGTGGCGATTCCCTGATGAAGGGCATGAGTAAAGTGCCCGAAATGCATTGGATACCATATAATGACATTGCCTGAAATGCATTGGATCCTAATCCATATGAAAAATGTAAAGAAGTTGACAAATATGAAAGAAGATTAATTTCATTAAATCATTTATATATTCAACTGAAACTGAATTGCTTCTTCTTGGGCAACCGAGTCCCTGAGGAGCAGGCGATGCACCACACAGTAACTTGTATCAATCATGCATGGGAACGTCGGCCAGATCGGCGGGGAAGCCTATACTATACTCTCCTCTCTTGCCACTCCCCTACCTCGCACAAGAAGCAGTCACTCATGAGGTGGTGTGCCGGTAAATGCTTCGCAGGAGGAATATAAATTGTTGGGGCGATCTATATATCGAGAAGGAGAGGGCTTTTGTGGTGTGCGAAGATCTTCTCACTGGGGACAACTCACCACTCTGGAGATGTTCCTATATATAAGACTGAAACATGAAATCAGAGCACATGTCTCAGATTTCCCCAAGAACCTTCCACAATAGAAGCACTACACACCCTACTTAAAATGGCGGGTCCAGCACACACGGTATCTAGATTTTACCGAGCTGCATTACTTAAGAGGACACAGTTAAAACATGGGGCAAGAGAGGCATGGGATCTGGACTTGGAATCACCCCTGACAGACAAGCAATGGGCATATTACTGCACCCAAACGAAAGCCATTCCAGCAAACAGCCTCTTACGAATACTACACTTCAAATATTTGCTCTGGACTTATCACACACCCTCTCGACTGCACATGTACAAATTGAGACAAGACGACCGATGTGAGAGATGTCGATAGGCAGGAGCGGACTTCCGGCACCTGACTTGGCGATGCCCTGGGGTATATGAGTACTGGGGCGCAGTGATCACTGCCCTTTCCCAAATTATAGGCACCACTCTCCCCTTATCCCCCTTGCTGGCACTCCTTGGCCATACAGCTGACATACAAGCACTTTACAGACGATTCATAGCAATGGGACTATTATTAGCCAAACATAGGGTGGCCTGCAGATGGGGAAGAGGACGAGCCCCAAAATTCAATGACTGGATGACTGACCTTATCTACTGCAGGGATCAGCTCACGACCTATGCTGAACTTCTCCCGACATCATCTCGCCCAAGAGATATTTGGGAGCCTCTGGTGAACTTTCTTAGGGAACACCAAGCCTGAACCCACACACCCCAGAAACTGATACCCAGACCAGATGTGCGTGGTTCCCCCCCACGCCTGGAAAGAGACACACAACGAGGATAAGCATTCCCCCATGGCCTACACGATTGCCTTGTTGAATCTGCTGCTGATGTGACACGACCCCCTGCAACCACACTCCCCAACAAGATGGAGTTTTGTGATACATCAATAAATTGCTCTCAAACATGATCTGCGGGTTAGAGCAGATGCCAGACTGTAATAAACTAGATGGAATGTGAACGGTAATTTCTCGTGATGTGCATACAGATATAGTATTGATGTAAGATACCCTTTCTATGTAAGCTAAAAACGTGTTCAATAAAGGTTTTTGATAGGGCTATTACACCAAATTCAAAAATCTATATAACACAACTCCAAACCTTGTGATGGAGGGGCAATAGTGCCAATGCCACATTACATACGTTAACGCAAACATTTAATACCCCAGAAAATATTGTAATTCGTGGTCATTGTTTAAACCATTGTCAACCACCCTCAATCTCATTATCCACGTAGCTTTTCTTAGTCTGAGACACAACTCTCTATTCCTCCCTTACGGGGTCCCTGATCACATGATCTATTCCAAAGAACCATGGGGCATATGTATCAAAGGATTTTTCATTCGCAAATGCTGTGATTCGAAAAAATACAGCGTTTGCAAATAAAACAAATCGCTAAACGCTGTTTTCTCATCGCAAAATTAAGGAATCGCAAATTGAGAATGACTTCCCATTCATTCCCATGGGCCTCCTGGACCATAGAAATTAATGGGAAAGTATTCCTTAATTGCGATTTCACAATTTGCTAATCGCAATTAAGGAATACTAAGAATTCGCCAAAAAATTGTGATTTCTTTAATACATCCCGTTTTGCAATTCTCAAATAGCGATTTCTAAAAAATTGCTATTTGAGAATCGCAAAGAGGATGTTGATACATATGGCCCTTAAAGCTCCTATTTTGTGCTTGAGCTGCACATTCCCTGGTATGACCAGCTATTGGGTATCATATATCATTCGATTTAAGTTCCCTCATATGTTCTCCAACCCTATCTCTTGAGGCTCTTATCGTGCTTCCCTACCAAGATACGATTACAATTGCCTAGAATAAAGTACACTACAAATTTAGTATTACAAATAATGTTTGATCTTTTTTCATATTCCTCTATATCTCCATTTCTGAACTTTTTGGTTTCATCTAATGCCCACCTACACATCCTACAGTGACCACATTTGTATAACCCTAATGTGTGATGTATCATCCAACTACTTTTAGGCTGTTGTACGGGATTTCTGGTATGCATATAGAATACACACATAGAGGCCGATTGGGATGGCGGACGGATGCATGACCACTGGGCTGGCGGCGGCGGAAAATGCACCTCATCGTCCGCCAGCAGCGGGCCTTCCGTCCGCCATATTAGAAGGGGAACTGGGCACATTTACCGTCCGCCGCGTAAAAACATGGACCGCTGCGGGAACACACCAGACACCACGGCGGACGGAGCCAATTCAGACTCACCGCCGTGCGGAATGACGTCCTGACCGTCCGCAATATTACGATGTCGCAAACAAACCAGAACACCGCAGCGGAAACACCTCCTTCTCATAGACGGCGGAAGCACCACAACGGAGAGGGAAAGCATTGCCACGAGACCAACCGCACGGACCCGAGCGCCATGGACCCAGCCCTACATGCCTTCCCGGCCCTTTTCCTACTTCACTACCAGCAAGTCATGCACCGTCGTGGACGCCGCCGCAGGTACGCAAGCATGCAATACACACATACCACGCCGCAGCATGCATGAACACTGGTACCTGTCCACACCAGACACCCTGGTGGGGACAGGAACACAGACAAGTGCACCCACACCAGTCCCACCTCAGCACAATCACCCCCCCGCGCATCAGGCACACGCCGCCCACGCAACACCACTGACAGCCCACGGACGGACTCCGCTGCACTGTCGGCGTTTGGGCCTGTTACCGCGGCCACTCCGTCCACGGCGGTCGTTTTTTCTATGGTTCCATCCGCGGTCGTCGGTCTTTGGAGACATCCGTCCGCCACGGCCTTGTTTTGCTGGAGGGGAATCCTAATAGCACCGCCGGTTTCCCCACGGCGCAGTCGGACGGCCATTTCCTGCGAGACTGGCGGTCCGGAGGCTTTCCGTCCGCCATCCTAATCGGCCCCTTAGTCTGGATATTTATAGGTATGGATATTTACAGGTAGAGAAGCCCATTAGTTGTTCATAGTCCTTAACTGCCCTTTCCAGGTCATACAGGATAATTACATTGATAACCAGAGTAAGCGTTTTGGGCTGAAAAAACACGAGTACCATGTTCCCAGCATTAACCGCAGATGACTTTATATATCTAGTGTGATGTTTATCTCTCGAAAACACAGATTGCTTGAGGTCTAACTAACTTCAATATGGGTTAGAACTCTGCATCAATTTCATGAGTGGAAAAATGTTTGCTGTGTTCACTTGACTCTGACACTGTGTGTATTACTTTAAAAGGTTTGCTGTATCATAAGTGTAAGTTCCCCGATCTGCCAGCAGACTCACTCCACACCTAAATCCCTAAATTGTCATGTCTTATATTATTCAATGTGGAATAATTGTATTCTTATCGTTTGACAAGTGCAGGTACTCCAGCCCGTTGGCACTAAATCCAGACAAACTTCCATTGGTATAGTACCATTTCATGAATCATTTTTTCCCCCCAAGATAGAGAGTATTGTTAGCAGAGAGGGGATCGGTCCTGAAGAATGCCTACATGGTTCTCATTTGAGGGTATAGAATAAGGCAGAAACTTGTGGAGCTCTCGTTTTGGGTTGAATAAACCATGGGGCACATTTTCAAAGGGCTTTATTTACAGCTCTGACCCAAGATCTGGTTTACAATCTGGTTTACTCAGCTCCTATAGGGTAGGCCATATTGATAGAATATGGCTAGCATTTGTGACATTAGTAGCAAAGAAGAATTAGTCACTTAATCGGTGGGAAATTGGGCTACATCTCCATATTACTTTCCTAGGAAGCAAATGTCATAATAAATCCACATGGATGCGAGAGGATTGCATATGAATGAATTCTTGAATGGATGCAAAAGTATATTAGGCAAAACTCTGCATACCATTGAAAGTGTATTCTTAAACTGCTCTCCAGTACATCTGATTTATAAGAGTGCAATTTAATTTGGTCTGTAATTAATTGGCTCCAATAGGCGACATTGTGCTTCAAATTAAGGCATCGTTGCTGCAAATCATAACCCAATAAGTGAAAACCAAATAACGCGCACTGCATTCCTATTTATACCAGTAATCTGGAATACAATTATATAATGCTTTGTGTAAGGATGCAGGTGCCACGCTACTTCTGATAAAACCTGGCTCAACAACATCACCCCGAATAACATCAACATGAATGGCTTCAACACCTAACTAGCAACTAATGGGAAGCCACATGGTTTACCCCTCGACAATTATTTCCCCCTAAGGAAACACCTTGCCATGAAGACCAAGATAACGTGGTATCAGCTCTACCTCTTGAAAAAAGTGAAAGCTTTCATCCCTCCAAGTGATTTCAGAACTGCTGTCAAAGCCTTTGAACTCTTATATTTGGAAAGAGGCAATGCCTTACTCCATCACCTCGAAATACTGCACCGACCCCCCTGAAAGACATTCTGCATGCCATGGCACTTCTCTTTGACGATCTGAATATACTTTAACGAATCAACAAAAACATTATGAAACTCCCCTGGATTCCTTTTCAGGCTGTATCATCATCAGGACAAGCTGCATAATCTACAAAGCCTCTACAAATGGCATCCTACTTATCTCACTAAGAAACTAAACATCTCTAGTGGATCTTAACACACACTGAGCTAGGACATCAACAGGCTGGAGACACGACACACACTGAGCTAGGACATCAACAGGCTGGAGACAAAGAAATATAAGAAAGAAAAAAACATGAAACAGACCATCTCTATCTATGCACTTGACCTGCTGGTAGGTCGCTCCCCCACCACACAGCTCCGCCTGTGTGCCCTGACGCTGCTGAAAGTTGAGGCCCTCCTCCAACCCCAGGCTACCACCTGCGCATCATCCCTGGTGGCCAGTGGTCTTGTGCCCTCTTTTGCCTCTGTCTCCCCCTCGCTGCCATTGTTTTGGCCACTGTTTTTACCTTCTGCTCGATTTGGTATCTTGTGCCCGTTTTGCCTTTTGTCTCCCCCTCGCTGCCATTGTTTTGCCCGTTTTTCTTCTATTTTGATTTTGCATCTTGTGCCAGTTTTTCCCTCTGTCTCGCCCTCACTGCCATTGTTTTGCCCGTTTTTTTCTGCTGATTTTCTGTATCTTGTGCCCATTTTTCTCCTCTGTCTCCCCCTCACTACCATTGTTTTGCCCGTTTTTCTTCTGTTTGATTTTTGTATCTTGTGCCCATTTTTATGCTGTCTCTTCCTCGCTGCCCCGTTCCCGCCCTGCCCCCTCTCTGCCATTCGCTGCCCCTGCCTCCCGCCTCCCAGCTGCTCCTCCCTCCCACATGCCCATATATGGCGGCCGCTGTGCGGCCGAAGGCGTGCCTAAGGCAAGCCCGTCTGTGCCCGGACCGCGCCCAGCGCCAGAACCCCTGCTCCCCGCACCGGCCACGATGACCACCACCGCTACGACGCCAGCACACTCCACGCTCTCAACCCCGGTAGGACCCACACCTGCTTCAAGGCCACCCCATAACGCACACACGGTCCCTTCACCTGCCGGAACTGCAGCTACATCAGCATCAGAGCCACCGAAGAACCCGCCAAGAAAGACCTCAACCATCTCCAATGCATCCTACTGAACACCCGCTCAGTACGCAAACACGCTGTCGAGCTCTGGAACCTGCACAACACAACATCACCGGACTTGGATGAATGACTCCTCCGCACCCGACATGGCCATAGCCATCCCTGCCGGCCACAAGATCACCCGCAGAGACCGCATCAACGGAGTCGGATAAGGAAACGCCATCGTCCACAAGAACAGCACCAAGGTCTCGCCCAGCAACAATGACACTTTCAGCTCCGCCGAACACCTGCATTTCCAGATCCACACAGACCCCAACTCCACCCTCAGAGGCACCCTCATCTACAGACCCCCCGGACCCCGACCCCAGTTCAACGACTCCATAGCCGACTTCATCAACACGCACGCCCTGACCTCCACCGACTACATCCTCCTCGGAGACCTGAACTTTCACCTGGAGAACAACAACGACAGCAACTCGACAACCCTGATCGATAACCTCGCCAACCTCGGACTGAGACAACTTGTCACAACGCCCACCCACTCCGCAGGCTACACGCTTGACCCCATCTTCTCCACAAGCCCCACTGTTGCCTTCAGCCACAACACCAAACTCCTTTGGACCGACCACCGCTGCATCCACTTCTCCTTCCAGAAACCCACCATACACCACCGCACCCAACATATCCCCCGCTGTTGCTGGTTAAAAATCACCGAAGACCAACTTCACGCAAACCTCGCTCTCAGCCCACTCACCGAACCCTCCAACACCGACGACGCTGCCCGCAACTTCAGACGCTGGATCGACGACTGCGCCAACACCCTCGCCCCGCTGAGGAAACCCCCCACAGAGATACCAGCAAGAGGGCCAGCTGGTTCACCCCAGAACTCCTAGCCTCCAAGTGAGCCTGCCAAAAGCTAGAGAAGAAATGGCTCAGCGAACAGACCCCCGACAGCCACGCAGCCCACCACCCACAACCACCACCACCTCATCAGGACCGGCCACAAGGACCTCCTTCAAGGACCGCCTCGACAACAACGCACACAATAGCAAGGAGCTCTTTAACATCGTGAAGGAACTCTTCAACCCCAGCGACATCCCGCCGTCGCAAACCCTGTGCGACTCCCTTGCTACTTTCTTTCACCGCAAGATAGCAGACATCCACCACAGCTTCAACACCCAGACAGCCCCAACAGACAGCAACACAACAAACTCTCCGCACACTATCGACCACGACCCCCTGCTAGCCTGGACCAGGGTGAGCATCGATGACACCATCAAGACCATGAGCACAATCCACTCCGGCTCCTCATCAGACCCATTTCCGCACCACATCTTCAACAAAGCCAGCAGCTCCGTCGCACCCCACCTGCGCAACGTCATCAATCTCTCCCTCGAGACCGCAACCTTTCGAGAAAGCTGGAAACACGCCGAGATCAACGCCCTACTCAAAAAACCCAAGGCTGACCCTAAAGACCTCAAGAACTTCCAGCCCATCTCTCTGCTCCCGTTCCCGGCCAAGGTCATCGAGAAGATCGTCAACATACAGCTAACCCAATACCTCGAAGAAAACAGAATCCTGGACCCTTCCCAGTCAGGATTTCGCAGCAACCACAGCACCGAGACTGCCCTCATCGCTGCAACCGACAACATCAGGAAACTGCTGGACAATGGTGAGACCACAGCCCTCATCCTCCTGGACCTCTCCACCGCCTTCGACACCGTCTGCCACCGCACACTACGCACACGCCTCCACGCCGTAGGGATCCGAGACAGAGCCCGGGAATGGACCACCTCCTTCCTCTCCGGCAGAACCCAGAGCGTCCGCCTACCCCCATTCCGATCTGAAGTCTCCGAGATCATCTGCGGTGTACCCCAGGGCTCCTCCCTCAGCCTGACACTGTTCAACATTTACATGGGCCCGCTCACGCACGGCGCCCGACAGCACGACCTCAACATAATCTCCTACGCCGACGACACTCAACTGATCCTCTCCCTCACCAAGGACCCCAACACCGCCAAAGCCAACCTCCACGAAGGAATGAAGGCCGTCGCCGACTGGATGAAAACCAGCTGACTGAAGCTGAACACGGCCAAAACGGAAGTCCTCATCCTCGGCTCCAACCCCTCAGCCTGGGCCGACTCCTGGTGGGCGATGGCACTGGGGGCAGCCCCGCCACACACCGACCACGCACGTAACCTAGGAATCATCCTTGACTTAACGCTCTCCATGACCAAGCAAGTCAATGCCATCTCCTCCTCCTGTTTCAACACCCTCAGCATGCTCCGCAAAATCTACAGGTGGATCCCGACAGAAACAATAACAACAGTCACCCAGGCCCTCATCAGTAGCAGACTCGACTACCGAAACACCCTCTACGCAGGAGTCCCGACCATGCTCATCAAACGACTGCAGTGCATCCAAAATGCCTCGGCACGACTGATCCCCGACGTACCACGCCACAGCCACATCACCCCCCACCTGAGAAACCTGCACTGGCTACCCGTCAACAAGAGGATATCCTTCAAGCTCCTCATCCACACACACAAGGCACTCCACAAGACCGGCCCAGCCTACCTCAACAAACGACTATCCTTCTACACCCCCAACTGCCAGCTCCGCTCCGCCGACCTCGCACTCACCACCATCCTGCGCTTCCGAAGAAAAAACACCGGTGGGAGGTCCTTCTCCCACCTCGCTGCCAAGACCTGGAACACCCTCCCACTGAACCTACGACAGACCCAAGACCTACTGACCTTCAGGAGTCTACTCAAGAACTGGCTCTTGGATCAGTAGCACCCCCAGTGCCTTGAGACCCTCACGGGTATTTAGTGCTCTCTACAAATGTTGTTGATTGATTGATTGATTGATAGATGCACTCAGGATCTGGTACTATATCCCTATTACCTTCAGAACGCCTGACCTGCCTCCAATCCAGGAAAGAGCTGACGAATCACCACATCAAAGGATACCACTTCTCAACATCTTTGAAGACTCCTTTACATTTATTTTGGCACAACTGGAGGAATAAAACCTGTAACATGCTCTAAACGTATATAGTGCGTAGCGCTGTGATTAAATTACATATTGAAAATAATGCTAGAATTTATATTTATTTTCAACATGTGTCTGTATTAAAGACCACAGTTTGTTCATGGTAACTTCTAGCCAGAATCAATTGTTTATGTTTTTCTAGGATACAAATATCTCTAAGTGTCTTCGTTTTAGAAAATAAGTAAGTCATGAAAGTGAATGAAACAGGAACATTAATAGTGGTATTTAAGAATTAATGTCCCCTTCAACTGAGATCATTTTGAGCTATAAAGAAATCAAAGTGCACACTTCACAGACACAGCTGTACTATAAAGTACACTAAGCAACATTGCGTTCAATAGGACAAGGTACGTAGGCAATAGCAGGATGTTTAATGGCAATTAGGCTCTCAAGTGCAGATGTAAACTATGCCATGTTTTAATCGACGGAGGTGCTCCATTCTTTTCTATGCATAACCTGCCCTTAATGACCAGTTTCAAGGCTTTGTTCTTAAATTCACACATTAAAAAACAAATTCCCAATTTGACCGAAACACACACTATATTGAAAATAACTTACGAGGGCTCGAGAGCCTTTGGAACTGTTGGACGGATGAGGATGTTGAAATGGTCTCCCAGCAGCATAAACTGTTTTCCCCATCATGCCAAGGAAATTGTGAGAAGGCACAGAGTGACTATAACATCATAAAACCTTTTCTTTGTGAGTAAAGCCTCAAACATAATGGTACAGTCTCTCTCGCCCGAGGATAGGCTACCTATACACAATGGTGGAACCAACAATCTCTAATGGGGAGGTAGAACAAACACTGGGCCTCATTACGATGAGGCTCAGAAAGCCTCCAAATGCGGTTTCAAGACCGACAGCCTCACTACCATGGACACTGTCAGTTTTGAAACCGGCTGGACATTCCGGCTGGCTTCCGACAGGCTCAAGGAGTTGTTCCATGGGTGGAGCGTGGGTGTTTCCAAGCATCCACCCATCGATTTTGGCGCATTCCTAGATTTACCTGGGAATGTATAACAAGGAAAGATATCTTTACTTCTCCCCATTTTTTTCCTCTTTCTACGAGTGCTGTATTCTGCAGCACACACAGAAAGAGAACAATACCTCTAGGGATTATTTTTGTGCAGGAAGGTGTCACTTCCTTCACAAAAACAATCCTGCCTTCAATACAGGCACCCTTGCACCATGATGCAAGCGTGCCAGCTTTGGCGCCAGGCTGCTAATTGTGTACAAAGCAGGCAGAGGACAGGAACGTGCCATGACTTGATAGATATGGAGCATTCCTGCCCTCCCTCTTTCACGCAGAGCAGCAAGGTGTCTTGCTGCGTTGCGCTGAGTGAAAGTTTGATAACTCTGGCCCTGAGTATGTAACTAAGCGGGGAGTGGTGAAACTGTGAATGTATACAATGTACCAGCTATACACATCTTTGTTTTATTAACGCTTAATAAACATTTTCCACTAATAAATCCAGGTGGTAGAAGATCATTGGTTAGCAATAGTAGGGACTTAAAGATTAAAGGAGTATTTGATTTAAAATGATTGAACTGCTGGTCACACAAAATAAGCTGCAGATAAACCAATCATTTAAAGGACTGCATGAAGGTAAACAATTCTCAATACTGAATAAGTACCGCATGATAAAAGGCCATCTTCATACTGCGTGGTGTATGAGAAATCAATAAATTCTCGAGGAGAAATGATGTTCCAAAGCTGGCCAGCAGTAGTGTAACGCATCATGCAGCAACCCTGAATTGAAGAGAAGACAAAATGAGATGTAATATTTATTCCGTTTTATTGACGTTTTTAAGAACATTCATAACAAAAAGAAAATGTAGAACACACTTGCAAATTAAGTGTTTTTTCCTTATTTTCAACGAGATAAAAATCTTAACAAATATATGTCAACCATTGTGTCTCAATTACATTTAGGATTAATAAAACAATTTTTTGTGTGTTTTTCATTTCTTTCCCTACAGAAAATCTTTTGCAAACCTTAATGGTGATCTGCCAAGTTCGCTGTAATATTGGAATTTGAATAAAAATAATTCAAAGCATCGCCTGTAGTGCCGTTCTGTTGTTATCAGTAAGGGAAGTATCTGGATGTAATATGCCTGGGCATTTCATGAGCACCCCCGACAATCCGGTTGAATGCCAGCTTTACAAGGAGATGAGTAGACATATATATAGATATATATACACATATATATGCAAAAAAGAGAATCTGAGAACTCTGGGTAATTCTCAAGTTTAGGTGGAAAGCTGCTCCTGTATACAGCACCCTCAACACAAGCGACACTCTAGATCTACTCACCTCAAATGTCTGCTTTTCTATCAAAGTCTTTAAGCATAGGATTAGCATAGTGCCATTCACGCAGAGATAAAAAGGGACAAAGTTGTTTGTCATTTCTACAGCAAAATCTTTAAACATAGGACTAACACAGTGCTGTCCATGCCAGGCTGTAAAATTACCAAGGCATTTTACCACTCCAGGCACAGTATTACAGCTTTGAATTGGTAAAATACCAACCAAGCCAACCTGAAATGTATAAAAGAAACCCCTGACGTGTTTCGCTCTCATTAGAGCTCTTCAGAGAGTTATAGCTTTGTCCAGACACAAGGGAGCACCCAGTACACGTCAAAACAATACCCTTTCAGGCATAGAGTGATGCATACATTATGCATAAAAGAAAAGCAGAAAACTCTGGATAGTTCTCAAGTTTTTGTGGAAAGCAGTATCCTGTATAGGGCAGCCTCAACACCAGCGACACTCTAGATCTGCCACCTCAAATGTCTGCTTTCCTATGAAAGTCTTTAAGCATAGGATTAGCACAGTGCCGTCCACGCAAGATAGAAAGGGACAAAGGGCCTGATGCATCAAAGGGTTTTGCCCATTCTGTGTCTATGGGAAAATGTGTTCATGCATATGGCCAAAGTCTTTTGCCATTTCTACCTCAAAGTCTTTAAGCATAGGACTAGTGCAGTGCTGTCCATGCCCAGCTGTAAAATGACAAAAACCTACTGGCAGTTATAGATAGGATCATATTTCCATAGGAAAAGCGTTTTTTGACTTGCCTTTAATGCTGGTTGACAAATCTTCATTACATTTTCCCAAAAAAGTGTGCCACTAATTCTAGTTCTATATAGAGAGGTGGATGAGAAAAAGAGGGGTCAAAAAAGTGCGTTTCCCATGTCAATTCCCAGAGAGTCTTTTGACACGCCTGCCGCCTGAACCATTGGACAGAATTACACCGAATTCCGCAGAAAGGTTGCTTTCAGGTTGTAGGTTACTTTTTTTGTTATCTGGTATAAATCCGTTCAGTAGTTTGTGAGAAATGAAAAGATATTTAAATTTGTATATCCACGATCGCGAAGCCTTCGCGAATAATGATGAGCTTGTGCAGAGATCCTCAGGTTGTGTATGCAGAAACTGCGAATACATCCCCTTCAGAACGGCACACCAAAAGTGATCACAGGAGTGATTCAATGTTCAATTATTTTTATTTTGCATATACTTATTTTCAGTATTTTTTAATATCCTTGGCTGATATTAACAGCATATCAGAAGACAGCGTGTGCCGGTTAATTTTGAAGAACTCATTCCCCAATGCAATAATGATGAGCTTGTGCAGAGATCTACAGAGCTCTGATTGGCTGCCAATATTTCAACCAGGAAGTGCCGACAGCTTTCTTCGGATTCAGCTACAGTCCAGCCCCAAAAAACACACAAAAAAATAGGAAAGGGGGCAGGGTAGGAATACTCTAACCCCCTGAGCCTTGGTCCTAGGGTCCCAGAGCGTCCCAGCAGGGCAAAAAAGCATTTTTGATGTCATCAGTGATGTCATTTGATATGTCATCAGTGATGCGCTATGTGAGGTCATAAGCAGTGCATTGCAGAGGCATAAGTTATTGTTAGCTCAGGGAGCTATAACAGCTGAATTTAACTGTTTTCTTAAGACTAAAATCTGAGCTTAACTATAATGTTTCTGTAACCTTTTGTTTTTTCAGTGAATTTCTACGTTTGTTAATTCTATTTCCTAGCTATAACTTCCCCGTAAGCTTTGGTTTTATTCAGTGACTATATAGATATATATATTACAGTTTACACAAATATATGCTCTCACAATTCATGTCATGATCTTCTGTTTAACAGGTGCAAGACACTGTACACTTGTAGTCCATAAGATTAAAGGTAAAACTAAAAAACTGTGAAGTACCTTACTACTGTTTTATACATTTCACATGGCGCATATGACAAATGAACATACTAGGCCTAGGCACAAAGCTTTTTATGTATTTAAGTGTATGTTACACAGGAAGAAGAGTTTCTTACTTCTGTGCCAAGTACGAATTACTCTTGAATACGTATTGACACATTTCCTTGAATATGACATAAATATTCATGAAAAAACATAATCATAATTTCCAGGAATTAAACAAACTTTCACAAAGGAAACCAGCTTTGTGGTCTGTGAATCTTCTATGAGTGAATGAACAAGTCCCACCTCTAGCCCCACTGCGTGTATTGTTGAATTAACACCTCACTTGCCTACTTGCCACTGATTGTACAGATCTCTTTACCTCAGTTACCCCGTTAAATGCACATTTAGGGGGTTGCCTCCTGGTCAGTTTGACTCTACACAAAAAGAAAACCCTGCAAGTATTCTTGGCTATGTTGCACAGTTTTCTGGCTAAGTGTTTATAAACTAACCAAAGAAATTATTGAGGTAATCATACTAAATTCTCCGAGTCAGAGATAATAAAAAATGTGCTGTTAAGTCATTGAGGTTATTTGCAGCAAATGGTGTAGCATAAAATATAATATGTTTCTTTGAATACCATCAGCACATACAGTTCTGAAGTATTAAACCGTTCTATATCACATCTCCTGGCAACATTATGATCTATGAGAAACCATTCTCATAACTAAGATTGGACATTTCACCAATTTGGAATCACCCAACAAGGTGAATGTTTAAGTTCATGTAGCAGAGAGTATATCTCATGTGAAGTTCTCTACTAATGGCTCTGCTAGAATTAGTTCAAAATCTCAGAATTGAAAGAACTACTCAAATTCATCCGTTCAGCATAGAGGTGAACCAAGCTTTGGTCCACGCAGAATTTCTGTATGCATCCTTCATATAACACCTTATCAAAGATTAATTACATTTATCCAGCTGAGTGAAGCCGTTTGTGGCAATCTGTTGGGCGCAGGAGGATCATTTCACACACACACACACAGTATTTTGTGTACATTAGGGGTAATACTGAGCAGGGCCATTGCTACTTTCACCAGGGGGTTGTGCTGGTAATTAAAGAACCCAAACTGGTCATTACCAGTAAGAAGCAGGTGTGTTTGTTTATTGATTCTGGTAGATGGCATATTGTTAAAGGTTAAAAAACGTAAAACTGTCCACTTTGGGATAATTGAATAGCTACATGAGATCACTATGCATGTATAAGAAAGCTATATTGCTGGTAGGTATATAGGCATTATAGTTAACGAATCATACATAATGAATGGCTTCATTAAATTTACAATTTTTCTCTAATTGTAATTCGGCCTCAGAAACGACAACAATTAAAAGAGTTTTACTTAGGATACTCTGTCTGTTATGTGTCCTAATACGATATATGGCACTTGGGTATTTACACTTTGCACATTTGCAACATTGAGGGGGTAAGGTACAATAGTAACTGCCTGAAAAGCAAATATTGCTTGAAATGTGGTCACTTGCTGTCAGTCTTGTTTTCTATATGACCAACATATAACGGTGAGCTAAATGAGTGTGATAGCAGATCGGGTCCTGGAGCCTGGGCCACTTTTATATTAGGGTCATTCAATCTCCATAGTCCACAAATCTATCTCTGCCTATGGAATATAGTCCTCCAGCAGACATTTTCCCAGACTGAGTGGTGTCTTGGAGAGATAAGAGTGACAAAGTAAACAAACGGCTGGAAGTTCCAACATACACATTCCTGCACATCATTTACATTGATTTTTAAATGATTCTTAACATATTCCTATGTGTTTTTTACAAGAACACTAAGAAATCCATAAGCGAAGAGGGGAACAGGTCTATGCTAACAAGATAGCCTCGCTGGAGTTTCTAAATGAAAGCAATACGACTTACATGGACAACAATTAAAAACAGATCATACAAACTACCACTAGAAAGTCCCCAATCTGTTCTTTAAAAAAGTGTCTGATGGGATATTAGGATACAATGATCCTATAACATATTTACTTGCCCACTGAACATATAAAGTTATTTTGCGACAATCACCTATTGCAACAACGTGTCACATTGGATTTGTACTGTAACCTGTAGGGCCTGATGTCGCGGGCCTGGTGCAGGCACGTTGGTCACGGCCTGGGTGTGTGTGTGGAGAGGGGGCCTCCCGCTGCTTCATTGTCTGATCTGCAGTCCCGGTCCTGTGGCTGCGCGGGGCCTGGCTGAGGGCGGCCCTTAGTTGGCAGCAGTGACGGGCCTCGCTCTTGGAGCAAAGGAATTGAAGTGGCTGCACTCCCGTAGAGGCCTTCCGCGGACCTGCTCCTCCCCCGCCTACTACCTGTGAGTGCTGGGCGATTGATGCTGGGGGTGGCCTGTGCTTGGCCTATGGGAGTGCGGTGGGGTTCGCTCTACCCAGATTTTGACCATTACCTCTGCTTGCCAGTGCCTTTTCTCTGCCCTTTGGCTGCTGGTCTCAGTCTCGCTAGTGGTGCTCTCTGAGGCTCACCTGTGCAATTGTTAAGCTCCTCAGAGCATTGCTGCCTTTCACCCCTATCTGCTTTCCAGGACTGGTTCTCTCACAGGCTGGTGGCCTCCTTCACTAGTGGTTGCCTTTGGACCCTTCAGCCCTCTCTTAGTCTTGGGTGTCACTATGGACAAAACCGACACCAGGCAGCCCAAGATCACCTTCACCGTGCGTGGTGCGGGCAGAGGTGTCGCGGCCCCCCCCGACGCCGGTGAGCAGTCCACACAGATAGACCCCCCTGGTGCCATCCTTCTGGACATGCAATCAAGCTTGAAGTCAAAAGATGCAAACATTGACCACCTGACTTCCCGCCTGGACCAGGTCAAGCAGAGGGTGGACTCCCATGACACCTGCGTAGTCCAGCTCGAGACTAGGGACTCGGATGCCGAGGACGCCGGAGCCGAGGGTGAGCAGAAACTCCTAAAGATGGACAAAATACTTGAAATTATCCGTGCTAAGAATTAGGATCTTGAAGCGTGATCCAGAAGGAACAACATCCGGATCGTTGGCCTGCCGGAGTTCACTGCAACTGGTAAGATGGAGGACTATCTGGAGACTGTACTTCACAACCTTTTTAGCCCGGCCCTATCCACTCATTTCATCGCGGAGTGCAGGCCCGGACTGGCCGTTGCGGGCACCGGGCAATTCCCCGGTCGGCCGCAAGGGTGGGGGCCGTTTTTGTGACAGGGCCGTTTTTGCAGCAAAGCTGCAAAATCGGCCCTGTAACAAATTCGGCGGAAAAGCGGCCCTGGTAAAGAGCTCGGTGGCCTCCCCCCTCTCCCCAGGGGGAGGAGGGGGGCCGGCCGAGCACTTTGCCAGGGCCGATTTTGGTTCCCAGTCCGGCCCTGGCGGAGTGTGCTCACAGGTCACTTGGTCCCCGGCCCCCTCCGGGGTCCCCAGCGAGGCCTGTCATTGCCCGTTTTCTGAACTATCATGACTGTGACTCTATACTGCGCAGGGCCCGGGAGATTAATCATCAAGGCAATGTCCTATCCTTTTACCCTGACTTTACCCTGTCTGTCCAAGCTGCTCACAGGGAAGTCCTCCCTGTCAAACGTACCCTGCAGCAGCTTCACAACCTATGCCATGCTCTACCCTTCCAAGCTTCGTAACGACAGTGGGGAAAAGCCAAGATTCTTCGCTGATCCAAAAGCGGCCCTTACTTTTGACAAACAACTACAGAAATCGCCTACAGGTAACTGCCGTACCATCTCCGAGGACAGCCGTCTGAGCGATAACAATTGACTCCTACTTGATACAACTTCACCCCGTACCTATGCATCACTCTTGGCACTCACTTCATGTACAATGCTAGATGTAGTGTTACTTGCATCCTATCTCATGTACCTATTTGCACATTGTATTGTGTTCGCAAGATATATAATATTTTTTTATTTTTGCTGGGGTAACATTTTCTACGGGAGCACTGGTCCCTCTTGGTATACCTCACTCGCCCTGCCTTAACAGTGCGGCATGCACTCTGACACATGTACTGTTTCTAAGTTACCTCCCTCTATGTCATCCAATGCTCGGCCCCCCTGCCCACGGGGCAAGGGGCTAAGCCCCCGCCCCCCAAAGGGATGATTCCCGCACCTGTACCACTTTCCTCCAAGTTTGGGGTTCCTGGGTGGGGTGGACTTGATACTCAAACTATTTGGGGGGTTGGAGTGGGTGGATGGTGGGTACGGGTTTTTTATTTTGGGGTTCGCATCAGATAACCTTTTCATGTAGTCTGCTGCTTTGCTTTTCTTGTACTGTTTATTGCATATCATCACACGCACGCACTTTATGACAGCTCACACTGTAAGGCACTGGTTCTCCTTGGTCCGACTTTAGACCGCTGGCGCAGTCTCATCATTTCCCCCATGACTGCTCTATGACTGATACCACCTTTGTGACATGGAATATTAGGGGCCTGAATGATTATCGCAAAGCATGTCTCATGCATGCACATCTCAGACACAAGGTGGACGTTTGCTCCTTTCAGGACATGCATCTCCTTCCTGCTACCTCATCCAGGCTGCGCTCTCGCCATTGGGGGGAATCCTACAATGCTTTCTACTCTAACTAAGCAAGAGGCATCACCATCCTCTTCTGGAGTGGCTCCCCTGGCATGGCACCCACTCCTTCATAGACACTATCCTTGACTGTACCTTCTATAACCAGCCATTGATACTTGGGGCGCTCTATGGCCCCAATACTGATGACCCCAGCTTTCTCACTCAGGTCTGGGAAATCATATCGTCTCTGGGGCCTGATTCCATGATTTGGGAGGGGTTAATTTTAACGTTGCACCTTGGCCGACCCGCAGACCACCGCTACCCTCCATTCAATCCTAGAGGACAACTCCCTGCTAAATGCCTGGCGGCATGCGCACCCAGGTGTGCGCGAAGGCTCCTGCATCTCCGGCTCTCACGGAACATGGTCCCGTATGGACCTATGGCTTACCACCGAGACGTCGCATCCTGGACCACTTCAGTGGATCACCTGGCCCGTACATTGTTGGATCACGCCCCGTGCAACTGTGCAGGCGCTTTCCGCTCACCCTGCGTCGCATGTTTGCATGGTGCCTGCTCCCCAACTCCCTCTGACACCGCGTTCCGGGAAGATATCCGGGGTGCCATTATTGAATACATCAAGCGCAACACTGGCTCTGTTGAGTCACCCTCAACACACTGGGAGGCCTTCAAGGTCGTAATCAGGGGTAATTTATCGCGAAACAGTACGGGGTGTTAAAATCCATTAGGGGCACCCTTGAGCGTCTGGAAAAAGACACAAAATCCTTCACCTTCAGCATTCCCAGGATCCCAACCCAGCCACTATGGCCTCCATTAGGTTCAAGCTCACTAAGTTTAATGAGGAGGCAGACAGGGAGGTGGTATTTCTTGGTTGGGAGGCCTGCGCTCGCCGTTATGGAGAGGGCAATCGGTCCGGCAGGACCCTAGCGAATCTTCTCAGGCAGCCACATGCATCCTCCTACATTAGAGCACTCTGCGACGAGTCCGCTGGGCGAACTACCTCCCTCATGGACATTATCGAGAAGATCTCTGCTTTCTACTCACAATTGTACAGTCTGCATCTAGGGAATCCCTTGATCAATATTTTGACTCCATTGAGCTATTATGGCTTGGCAATAGTCACTGAGAATATTTGGATGAACCATTCACACACGAGGAAATTTCAAAGGTCATCTCAGGTCTCCCGGGCGACAAGGCCCTGGGCTCAGATGGGCTCACCCCCACATTTTATAAAGAATATGCGTCCCTCCTTGTACCACACATGACAGATGTATAATGAGTCCCAGGACCTGAGTAGGTTTCCCCCATCTCTACGCGAAGCCATGATCACTCTTTTATTAAAGCCGGATAAACTCCCGAGAGCTGTGATTCCTATTGTCTGTTATCTTTAATTAATACCGACAATAAAGTTTATGCTTAACTTCTGGCCAATCGCCTCCTCCCGCTGATGCCCTTAATAGCTCGTCCTGATCAATCGGGGTTCATCCCGGGTCATGCCACCTCACATAATTTGCGCACCATTTTTTCAGTCCTTCACCATATCAATCCTTCTTTGCCTGATGTGGCTGCCCCCCTGGATGCAATGAGAAGTCTTACGCCGGGTAAGAACTGCCCTGAGCACTCTGGATGCACTGAAAGTGCGTGATCATAAATAAACTTGAGGTAGAATAACGTGATCTTCAAACTTCATGAAGGTTTTTATTCATTAAAGTTATTCAAGTGAATCCAAAAGCGATAGTTCATTAATACATATTTCTTCATATGCTGGTTAAACTTCTAGAAAAGATATCTCCATAACAAATCATGGCACAATTCAACATAAGGTACAATGGAAACCCCAATGCATTTCGTGCTAAACCAGCACTTCTTCAGGGGGATATATTGCTAGAGAAAAAAAGAAATGGAACACACTGTAGTTTTGCCGATATGCAGGAACACGGAGAGCACAAAAATGTGTTCACAAAACGAGCTTTACAAGAGGGTGCCAAAAGAAGACCCAATGTGCATTAGGGTTTCCATTGTACCTTATGTTGAATTGTGCCATGATTTGTTATGGAGATATCTTTTCTAGAAGTTTAACCAGCATATGAAGAAATATGTATTAATGAACTATCGCTTTTGGATTCACTTGAATAACTTTAATGAATAGAAACCTTCATGAAGTTTGAAGATCACGTTATTCTACCTCAAGTTTATTTATGATCACGCACTTTCAGTGCATCCAGAGTGCTCAGGGCAGTTCTTACCCGGCGTAAGACTTCTCATTGCATTTACGTTATTCACACCTTTTGGAACCAGAAGGTGTTTTTCCTGAGCACCTAAAAAACTGTTATCAAGGATTACTCAATCACCCTTCGTATTCACATCTGGGAGTGCAGCGGTTTTTCTCCAATTGTACATTTTGCCCCCCTGGATGCCATTAAGGTTTTCAACACTCCTGAGTGGCATTTCCTTTTCTATCTCCTACCTTACCTGAGCTTTAATCTCGGTTGTGTGCAAAAATTCAGCACCTCTATACACTCCCGACGGTACGTATTAGGGTCAATGGGCAGGTGACTGATCCCATAGCAATCACAAGGGGCACCATACAGAGTTGTCCTCTGTCCCCCATGTTTTTTGCTATCGCAATGGAACCTCTGGCAGCGCGCCTATGCCAGCACCACACTCAGCAAGGCATTGGCTTCACGTCTCGCGCTCTGGTCACATCTATGTATGCCGACAACGTTACGATATATATCCGCGACTTGCTAGACAATCTGGCTCCCATGACTAGGGAGGTTATCCGTTTTGGCTGCTTGTCTGGAGTTCCAGATCAATTGGGGCAAGTCCGTCCTGTTCCCACTTACAGATGCCACGCAACTGTTCCCCACGACGATCCATTTATTTGGGCTACTGGTCCTACCATATGCCTGGGCGAATGGCTGACCAGAGATATTGATGAGTTGTGGAGATCCAACTTCGGTAAAGCAATGGAATGGCTCGAGACCAGGATGCAAACGTGGCGAAAACTTCTTATCTCGTTGGCGGGGTGCATTGCCATTGCAAAAATGATCGTGCTTCCCAAATTCCTGTCATGGTTCATAAACATAACTATCCCACTCAAATCGCAATTTTAAAAAAAACGAAATCCAGCATTATTACCTTAATCTGGGCGGGACAACAGCCGTACATCACCTATGACGTCTTAACACTACCCCTAGTGAGGGGTGGAATGGGTGCCCCCAATCTCCGACTTTACGCGCTATGTGCCCAAGCTAGTTTCCTCCATCTTTGGATTCACCCAACACCTTTTTAGCCGCATGTCACGGTCGTAGAGGCAAGATAGACATGGTGGAGTGTGTACGTTGGGCTTGGGACGGGCTACTCAAATACACTGAATCAAAAACACTTTTCGCACCCTCAATGCAGCTCGCTAGCAACACGGCATTCCCCCCCCCCTGCAGACAATGGGCATGGCTCGTCGAGCAGCAGATCGAGATATCCACACTAATACTGACATCTACCCCAGTGTGCAAAAACAAATTCCCTCTGACATCATAGATCCAAACTTTCTTTTTCTCCAATTGGATTTTTTATTTATCCTTTATAATTAAATATAGGAGACGTTTTTTGTGGCTTTTCCAAAAACACATTCGCCCTTCGCAGGACAAACTAGACAACGTCGGGGCTTTATCCTCACGTACTACCCGCCGTAAAGAAGTTCCACGTCTTGCTATGACAAGAAAAAATTAAAATTGGTATCACAAGTCCCGGACTTGGACATAATAGAGCCTACTGTGCATGGCCCTATACCTAGGTTCAAGACAGTGGTGCGACCTCTCATTGGCGTAAAACACTAGGGTACCTTGAGTAGTCCCTGTACCTTGTTTAATAAGAAATGAGTAGGACTATCCTTTGCCTGGTGAAATGTACAGTTTCTGGTGCTTTGTAGTACCAATATGTTTCATGATTGTAAATTGTACAGATGTTTGTTTATTCTAAATCTTGTTCATATACAAAAAGTATGCTTTTTTGTTCACAAATCACATAAAAAACAAGGCAAGAAGGTAATTGTCTAGTTTGTCCTGCGCAGGGCGAATGTGTTTTGGGAAAAGCCACAAAAAAATGTCTCCTATATTTAATTATAATCCAGAGATAAATTAAAAATCCAACTGGAGAAAAAGAAAGTTTGGATCTATGGTGTCAGAGGTAATTTGTTTTTGCACATATGTTAGGATTCCCACCTCTGTTATTCCTGAACCGAATCACTCCCCTGTTTTTTACCCGACATCTACCCCAGTAACACCTTTCTCACACTGCCGGAGGATACTTCACATCTAGATAAACTGCTCTACTACAAGATCAGGGCCACCTGCAAAAACGACAACCCAACCTTTCCACTAGCTCCCCAGCCCAACACTGCGCTTGTATATCTAGACTCCTCTAATTCCCCGCGTAAAATAGTCACTAGGCTCTATGCCCTTACACTGGCTGCATCCCCCATAGACACTAAGCGCGCTCGCAACGCGTGGAGCATGGAGCTGGCTAGTGACCTCTCAATACTGCTAACTATGGCTTATTCACTTTAAATACATACATCGGTTTTACCGCACAGCTGCATAGAATGGGCCTGGTAGACTGCTCCCGGCGCTGACTTCGCGCACCTGGCCTGGATGTGTCCTAAGGTTTCAGACTTTTGGCTAGAGATAAGATCCATAGTTAGCGATATCACTCAGGAGCGCATCGTACCTGACCCTATGCTGTGCCTCCTGGGACATGTCAGAGACATTTCAGACGCTAATCTTAAGCTTGTCGCAATGCTACTGGTGCTCGCCAAGAGACAGGTGACAATTCATTGGGGCCGGAGTCCCCAGTCAGATCAATTTTACCTAGCCTGTGGAGTCTGGGTGCAGAGTTGTGCTGGCTGTCCATGGTGCTGAACTGAAGCAAAGGGGATGCTGGTTTTACTGCTTACACAGTGCTGCAAGAACACAGAATGCAAAAACACTACAGATACACAGCTGCTGACATCAGATGAAGGTTGCATGGTGTTCCCTGTAGATGCGGCGTCAAGTGTGGGGGTTAATTGTCGGAACGGCAACGGTAAGCCCAACGAAAAGGTACTGGCACCTCACTGGGCCCCGGAGAACAAGGTTGCGTCCTGAAATTTCGTGGCAGGCAAGACTATAACTCCCACAATGCACTTGACCCCCTGGATATGGGCTATCCTACTGAGGGCCTACTGGCCAGCGATTCTTTGGATCCGGTGAGTGCTTTTAACTGCAGTTTGCAGGGGACTAATGCCACTAGTCCATGGGAGTCTGAGGGAGTTTCTGGTTTCCACAGCAGTCCCTCTCTCTGGGAGTGGTGCATTTTAGCCAAGAACGAGGCTTGATCACGCAGTCCCAAGTCTGTGCCATAGGCACAGAGTATCTTTCTTTTGCTTTGGGGCTGTAAGCAAAGCACAGTTGTAGACGACATGGGTCTCCTCTTGGTCCTTCTTTGAAGTACGTTGTTCAGAACTAAGGTTCTGGTGTTAGAGGGGGTCACTTAAATCCTAGATTTAGGGGAGCTAGCGGTGTCGGAGCTAGTAGTAATGGGCAGCTAGTCCATGCAGCTACTCTGACCCTGAGGTGACCACATCCGGGCTGTAGGTCATCTTTTCTACCTAAAACCTTCTATCTATTCTGCCATACCTAATGATGCACAAAAGTCAAATTGTGGTGTACAGACCAGGCTGTTCACCCTAGACGGGTGGCTAGCCTTCTGGGGTTGTACACCTTCTTGCATTGGTAATTACCTGCATGCCTGGGTGCAAATGAGCCTGGTGCAGGAGGAGGGCTGTTTCCTCCACTGGGAGTATGCCCTCGTGCATAACATGGGCGGTGCAGCTCTTGAAGCCCACTGCCTTGATGTGCCTTTTCACTAGCCTGCTTGGAAGGAGGGAGGTGTGACCTCCTTCCTGCCAAATCTTTTGTTCTTGACTCCTGGGAGTGATCACACTGCCTGGCAGGAGGTCAGAATCCTGTCTTGGCAGCAGGAGGCACGGGAAAGTGTGGGTTTACCAGTCAGAGCACAGAGAAACTGGGGAAACCAGGTGGGCAATCTCTAAGGTCGCCACCAGGGTGCATTCCACGTCACCCAGGGCATGTGATTAATGGCACAGGTGAGAAGGCACGTTGTTTGATACCAAACATGACATATTTTTGCTGTACCATAATGGAGCTGCGAACCTCGAGAATGCCCGGGTGGCAGCCCATGTGAACCTATAGACCGCTAACACTTATAGTAGTTTCCAATGGGGATCACTATTATAGGCGTAACACAAAATGGTGCCGCTCCCAGAATAGTGACCTCAGTGTAGGGTACTTACTTTGCGGATGTGGGCATCTCACAAAATGTGACGGACTGGTCTCACACACCACCTGGTGTCATGCTTCATCATTGACCAGTCCTTGTCCTCCAGAAACTCGGTTTGGTGGAAGGCGGGCATACACCTGACAACAGGGATGCACTTCTAAACTAAGTGCGGGCCCGTGGAAAGTGAGTGAGGTTTAAAAACCATATAGTTACCTTATTCATTTTAATGTGGCAAGCAACTTTACGGTATTAAAAAACAAGTGAACGGTGAAATGGGGAAATTATTGTCCCCTCACCGTTCTAGGTGCAGTGGACATGTTTCAGCCGGGTGGCCCGAAAGGGCCCATGGCATTCATCAGGACCTACGCGTAAAGTGGAATGTGGAATGAAGGGCTCCGTTCTTACCAACCTCTTGGTGATAAGATGGCACTGGGCGGGCTGACCTGTGTCCCACTCCACTAAGTAAAAGGCTCACTTTGAGACCCATGGAAGGAGGTCAAAGAGGGTAGACACCTGTAGTCAAACATACGTCAAGGTGCGACTCCCGTGGGTGCACCTATGCATGTACCTCTCTCCTCCACAACGTGATCACCATTATAGGAACATATAGGCTTGCAATTATTTTCCTCACATTTAATATACTGCACCCTGACTCCTGAGCTGAGGAGGCCCGCCTTAGGGGTGCCTGAAATGTATTAAAGATAGTGCATATAAATGATGGCACTACCTTGCTTTCTTCATGCTCTTCACAACACACCGTTCCCTCTGTCAGCGTCCTATTTTCGGGAAATCTAGAATACCATTGGTGCGTTGCTTTGGGATGGTGGCCCAACCCGAATAGCCACAAAAAAAATGATGCGGGGCAGCCATGATAGTGGACTAGCCTTCCCAGATATACAGAAGTACTATTGGATGGCACAGCTTACTAGTATCAATCAATAGGTCTATCTCCGGCTGGATGAGCCGGCACTTCAGTTGGACAGGCAGGCAATGTGGCTGGGGGGATACCTCTGGGCACTCTACGGGGGGATATGTACCGCCTTACTTCCTAATTCAACCTCCACTACAGTCGGTCTTTGGCATGCAGCGTCGAGGTCTTTGGGTTGGAGTGGGAGACTTACCCAAGCTACACCCTTGTAGATCACTGTGCAGCTAGGCACTGTAGGGGCCCAGATGGGCTTTGATAAAGGGAACCTAATCTGGCCTTTCACGGGTGGGGGACCTTTGGAAGCGGGGCAGAGTAGTTTTGTTTGCTGACCTGCAAACCAACTACCAATTGGCACCGACTGAACTTACCATGACCTGCAAATCTGGCATGCACTTAAGAAGGCGTTGCCAAGGGGTGAGGATCTCCCTGATTCATCACCATTAGAGGATAGGTTATTAGCTGACCACATGCCTAAGCAGGCTACCTCCCTCACTTATTGTACACTGATTAATAATACTCCTGATGTCCTGACTCAGTTGAGGGAGTGGTGGGATCACAACCTCGAGGGCTAAGAGGGTGATGAGTGGCCTGAGGCATCAACTTCCCCCTGGGAGGTGGCCATATAATCCAGATTTTGACTGGCCCAATTAAAAAATTTGCACCAATGTTATTGTGCATATACCACAATGGTGAAGCTGGGTAGTGCAGTGGATGCACTGTCACAGGAAATGGGGTCAAACTGGCATGTTTTTTCACATGCTCTGGAACTGTCCTGCAATCCAGAAATACTGGTTGAACGTGACTGCATGCATGAATGGCGTGTGTGGAAGTGACATGGAGGCTAGTGCGACGTGATGCTGGCTGAATATTTGGGGTGCAACTGACCTTCCTCGAATGGATAAACTGTGGATAACATTGGGATTAGTGGTGGCAAAGTAAAACATAGAGCGGTTGTGGAGGGCTGAACAAGCACAGCAGCTCAAGGACTGGAGGAGAGACATGGATTGGTGCCTGCTAGCAGAGACGGTGGTTTATGTGGGTGGGGGGTGCCCAAAGAAATGGGACAAAATTTGGAGCAAGTTGAATGAGTACTGGGATGGGTTGTGCGCCCCCTCCACCCCCAGGGCATATTAGATATTACTGCTGTGTTTCAGGAACAACAAGATTCATCTGAGGCCTACTGTCAAGTTGGATGTGGGAGGGGATCAGTTGGGGAGGTGGCTCGGGACACACATCTGTATAAAGATGTAATGGAGCTGCAGTATGCTGTCTTTTCTTTGTATTAATTGTCAATATTCTATGACATGCTTTGTAACAGTAAAATTAGTTTTTTAAATTTTATTAGTGCATTTGACTGTGCCACACATGGTGAGGGCACAGCTGTGTTCGAGCAGTTTGCACTGCTCTTCCTGTCTTCAATGGCAGGCCTGCTGTCATTAGTTTTCCTGGGTCACCCAGGGTGGCCAAACGGTGCTGCAACCCTGGGGACCTCTTTACCACCTATGCCCTGGGTACCCTTGGTACCATATACTAGCGCCTTATAAGGGGGTAACATATTTATCAATTTGGGATTACCAAGTCGAGCATAACAATTTTGGGAGGGAGCACAGGCACTGGGGTCTGGGCAGAAGACTCCAATGCACTATCAGAGCCATAAGGATTAGTTACTTACCTGTAATCCTAATTCTCTTCTAGGGGTATCCTCATCAAAGTCATAAGCATTAGAATATTCCCGCCCATGCGCGGGACCCTGGAAACACTATATTATATGTGCCCCACATATATATACTCATATATATATATATATATACATATATATATAAAACATGCAATAGCAGCCAAATCACATCAGAGCTGAAATATGCTGTGAAGAATCTCCACCATACATGAATAATATGCATTAGAAACATGAGAAACAACACCAAAGATTGTTTAGAAACTGTTTTAATGCTTAGGCAGCAGTAGAAATTCTTATAACTCACTGAAAGCATAGAAAGCTCCCAGGCTGCATTGCAAACGCACAGTCTAAAAAAACTGAAAAGCTAACCTGTAGCTGTATACAAAAAACTGACACCGTGCCTTTAAGGCACCCATGACCCCCGGTATCCCATCATGCCTCAGGGGTGACAGTTAGGTCAGTTGTTCTTTTCGGAGACTGAAACAAACCCAGTAACAAAATAGGTTAACAATATCTCCTTATTAAAGAATATCCTTTGCCCAGGGAGGCGGGAGGGTTGCTTATGACTTTGATGACGATACCCCTGGAAGAGAACTAGGATTACAGGTAAGTAACTAATCCTTCTCTTCCAGGGGATCCTCATCAATAGTCATAAGCATTAGAATAGAATAGCGAGCCTCTCCTCATCCTTGCGGTCAAAGGAATGACAAGACAGTAATCTTATCAACAAGCCTGAGCAGGCTACAGGCTACCCAAACAGATTTCTCAAGGAGGCTTGCCCTACTTGAGTATCGGACCTGGAATCAGATTCGAGACAGTAATGCCTCGTAAAGGTATGAACCGATTTCCAGGTTGCAGCCTTGCATATTTCTGACATTGGAACATCATGTAAGAAAGCTACTGTAGCGGCTTTCCCTCTAGTGGAATGCGCTTTGGGTAACACCAATAAAGGCTTGCCTGCAAGCTGATAGGCCAATTTAATGGAAGAGACAATCCATCTGGAGATGGACCTCTTGGCCGCTGGAAAGCCCGTTCTCATTGAACCATAGTTCACAAACAGTTGATCCGTTTTCCTGATCCCTTTAGTCTTTTCCAAATAGAACTTGAGCACTCTTTCAAGATCCAAGGAGTGCAGTGACCGCTCGGCTGGGGTCGTAGGATTTGGAAAAAACGAAGGGAGGGAAATGGACTGATTTATATGAAAATCAGAAACCACTTTAGGCAAGAAAGAGGGATGAGCCCTCAGGACTACTCTATTGTGATGGAAAACAGTATATGGTTCCTTCGCACAGAGCGCTTGTATCTCGCTCACTCTGCGCGCTGAGGTAATCGCCACCAAAAAGGCCGCCTTCCAAGAGAGATGTTGCAAGGAGGCCTTGTGGATGGGCTCGAAAGGAGGTGACATTAACCTGGATAGAACCAGGTTCAATTCCCAAGGAGGAGAAGGATTTCGCATAGGGGGATACACTTTTTTTAACCCCTGTAGGAAGTCCTTAACCACCGGAACCTGAAAGAAAGAAATCTGGTCTGGTGATTTCCTGCACGCTACTATGGCTGACAAATGCACTCTAATGGAAGCATATTTCAATCCAGATGTTGCCAAGGGAAGGAGGTATGGCAGGATTACCTCCTCCTGCCCTGTAGTCGGATCTAAGTGATGATCCCTACACCATATGTAGAATCTTTTCCATTTGAACGCATAAGACGCTCTCGTGGAAGGTCTCTTAGCCTCCTTTAAAATGTGCATACATTCGGGAGGCAGATTCAAATGCCCATATTGCAGGACCTCAGGTGCCATGCTGTCAGGTTCAGTGATGAGAGGTTGGGATGTAGTATCCTCCCGTTCATCTTGCTCAACAGGTCCGGTTTGCAAGGAAGACAACTGTGTGGACACACAGACAGATGCAGTAGGTCCGGGTACCACCACTGTCGTGGCCAATCCGGAGCTATCAAGATTATTTCCATGTCCGACCTGAGGAGCTTGGAAACTACCTTCGGAATCAGAGGCAGGTAAGGAAGCGCGTAGGCAAAAGTTCCCGACCAATCCATCAGGAGAGCGTTCCCCTGCGTCCCTGGCCGGTGGAATCTGGACACGAAGGCATGGCATTTTGCGTTTTCTTCGTCCGCAAACAAGTCTATGGCTGGACGCCCCCAACAACGAAAAAGCTCTTCTACCACTTCGTCGTTTAGCACCCAGTCTGGCTGATCTTCGAAGTGCCTGCTGAGTACGTCTGCTTTGATGTTTAACTCTCCTGGAAAGTGCACCGCCACCACTGACAGGTTTCGAGAGAGAAGCCAGTGCCAGATGGCTTGAGCCTCCCGGGAGAGAGGGCAAGATCGTGTGCCTCCTTGTTTGTTTAGATAGAACATGGTGGTTGTATTGTCTGTCTGAACTAAGACTGAATTGGACTCGATCGCTGGAAGAAAAGCTTTGAGAGCTAGAAACACCGCTCTGAGCTCCAGCATGTTTATGTGGTACGTCGGCTCCTGTGCAGACCACTGACCCTGAATTTGAAGGGGACCCATGTGCGCTCCCCAGCCTTGTAGAGAGGCATCTGTTACTACAGACTGGGTGGGTAGTGGCTGATGAAAAGGTACTCCCACCAGCACATTCCTCGTCGGAGTCCACCATTTGATGGGATCCTTCGCTGTTTGGGAAAGAGTGATACGATCTTCCCAACGCCCTGTCGCCTGGTCCCACTGGTCTTCGAGAGCCTGTTGTAGAGGACGCATTCTCAGCCTGGCGTTCGGGATTAGAAAAATGCAGGACGCCATGGAACCCAGCAGGGAGGCTACCTGTCGGACTGTTAGAAGCCGAGACTCTAATAGAATCCCGCACTTCTGCCTCATGGAAAAAAGTCTCTCCTCCGAAGGAAACGCTTTTCCCAATTTTGTGTCAAGAACGGAGCCTAGGTAGTGGATGGACTGTGTCGGCCGCTGGACTGACTTCTCCAGGTTCACATGGAGACCGAGCCTGTGCAACTGGTGTAGACAAAGTTGCAGATCGTGCGTCACCTGAACCGGAGACGGGCCCTTTACGCGCCAGTCATCCAGGTATGGGTAAATGAAGAGTCCCTTTTTGTGAAGAAAAGCCGCCACCACTGCCATGCATTTGGTCAAGACTCGTGGTGCGGACTTGAGTCCGAAGGGTAGCACCTTGTACTGGTAGTGTTTGCTTCCTATGACAAACCTCAAGTACTTGCGATGCTGTAGAGCAATCGGAATGTGAAAGTATGCATCTTGCAGATACACCGAACACATCCAATCTCCGGCTTAAAGATGTGGGCATATTTGGTGAAGAGCTAACATGCGGAACTTTTCTCTGACGATGACTTTGTTTAGGAGACGCAGATCTAGTATAGGCCTGAACTTGTCCTCCTGATCTTTTTTTGGGGGACAAGAAAGTATCTTGGGTAGACTCCCTTTCCTCTTTGAGAGGGAGTAACTTCCTCTATAGCTCTTTTTTATAGTAGGACTGACACTTCTCTGCAGAGCAAGCTCAGCTGGTGAGGGCAAGAGGTCTTTGGAGGAATGCTTTTCGGGAGCGCACGGAAACGTAGCCTGCATCCATTGCGCAGTATATTCAGCACCCACTGATCTTTTGTGATGCTGACCCACTCTGTCAGGTGTTGTGAAGCACTTCCCTCCACTGGAGTGGGCAACGGCGCCAGAGGAAGCCACTGATCAAGCCTTTCCTCCTCTCGTGGTGGTAGAGGACTGCTGGTGACCTCCTCTACCTCTGTTAGATTTGCCTCGGAACTGGGATTTTCCTTGGTTCTTATTCTGGGACCACTGAGGGGTTTGAACCCTCTGTTGAGCCCCTCTCCCCCTGTTGGTCTTAAAGCGGCGTTTGAATTCTTTTTTCTTTTCCAAACCCACCGCTTTTACCGTATCCAGTTCAGTCTTCATACGGGTCATCTCTTCGTCTGCATGTTCTCCGAAGAGAGAGGAACCCGAAAAAGGAAGATTAAGGATGCGATGCTGAGCATCCGGCTTCAGCCCTGTGAGGCGCAACCAAGCCGACCTCCTGGCACAAACCCCATGTGAGTAGGAATGTGCCGCAAGCACTGCACCGTCCGCTGCTGTGCCTATCAACTGGTTCGCCACCAGACATCCTTCTGTCATAGTTTCTTCAAAGTCCTTCTGGTCTTCCTTTGGCAGTTTGGACTTGAACCTCTCCATGGAGTCCCATAAGGCTCTGTCGTATCTACCCAGAAGTGCGGCCGCACTAGAGACCTTCAGTGTGGAGGCAGCCGAATTGCAAACTTTGCGCCCCCACGAATCCTGAGATTTGCTGTCCTTATCTAGTGGGACTGAAGAGGAAGCCGCAACTGCATGCGTCTTCCTCGCCGCTGCCACTATCACAGAGTCTGCTGGAGGATCAGATTTTACAAAAACTGGGTCAGAAGAAGCTTGTATTTCTTCTGTATGCGGGCTGCCACCGCTCTGATGGCTGCCGGGGTTAGGAAAACGTCCTTGACCGGATCCATAATCCCCGGGACTAAAGGCAGCAGTGGACGAGAGATAGATTTTTTGTGCAAAGTTTCAAAAATCACTGTCGTAGTAACCTGGGGGACAGACATTTCAATGCTCAGCTTCTGAGCTCCTCTTTGCAGGGCATCCAGATAAGTACCGATGTCATCCACTGGAGAGGATCTGGAAGTAGGACTATCCGTCAACGTGGGAGAGTAATCCCTCTTGGAAGACCTGGTCGAAGAGGTAGAGGAAGTAGACGGAGTTCTTCGATGTCTACGGTGAGCTCCGTGCCTCCTCTCACGTGATCTTCTTGGGTGCTCTTCCTTTCTAGGAGAGTGAGATCTGACCGGATCCTGTCTTCTTGGTGAACGAGATCTGGGAGAGTGATATCTGGTTGGTCTTCTCACAGGTGATTTGTCTGCTTGGCGCCTGGGAGGACTACGCCTGTCCACTTCATCTACCAGTCTCTGGAGAGGAGATCTGTGCTGCGGACTGACGTACTCTTGCATCCGTTTGGTAGCCCCTGAATCTCGCCAATGGTCTAATGATTTGTACCATTTGGGTGATAGTCTGACCTCCGCAGCCGAAGGATCTGGCTGACGCACAGGAGATCTGGGGACAGGACTTCTGGACCTTGAGGATGTCGTTGAGGAGCCAGAAGACTGTGAAGTAGAATGACGAGAAGCCGACTCCGTTACCATGATCACAGAGTTTCTTGACGACGATCGAGCCCTTTCTGAAGGTCTCGACGTCGAGCGTTCTGGCATCGTATGTTTTTCTCTCGACGTCGAACGCCTCTGGGGAGTCGGCGGTAAGCATGAGCGTAAAATCCGTTACGCTCGCGGATTTTGCGAATTTTCAGTAAATTCGCGATCCGCGAACTCCCGCGAATTTACCGCGAATTCGCAAATCCGCGAGCGGCGGATTCCGGGGGCAAAAGTTCATGCCTTGCTGGCCTGTTGTAAGTATTTTACGATGGTGCCGGCAAGCTGCCAGCGCCATCCTAAAATAGTTACTAAATTAGCTTCAACAGGAAGCTCTAATAGATAAAATAAAGCAGGTGCATGGAAGCCCCGCCCCAAATCCGCTGATCCGCAAATCCGCGGATTTTGCGGATCCACGATCCGTGAATACGCAAATCCGTGAATCGTGGATCCGCAAAATCCGCCCATGCTTAGTCGGCGGGTCCAACAATCTCGACTTCGAATGCCTCGATGGCGATCGATGCGAGGATCTATGGTCTCTCGACGTCGAACGGTGATGACCAGCCGTCGACGGAGCCCTCTCTCTCGACGTCGAACGGCGATGACCAGCCGTCGACGGAGCCTTCTCTCTCGACGTCGAACGGCGATGACCAGCCATCGACGGAGCCTTCTCTCTCGACGTCGAACGGCGATGACCAGCCGTCGACGGAGCCCTCTGTCTCGATGTCGAATGTCTGTGCGACGACGGCGGAGGGGTATTGGACACCCTCGACGCCGAGCGTCGACGAAACGCCGACGGAGACTGCTTCCTCGACGCCGACCGATGTTTTCCTGTCGACGGAAGAGGGGTCTTGGTCCTCGACGCCGAACGTCTTTTCTTAGACCACGGCGGAGGGGTCACACTTCTCGACGCCGGTCGTCGTCTGGATGACGATGGCGGAGGAGTGACCTCCCTCGACGCGATCGTCGCCAGGTTGACGACGGCGGAGGGTCCTTGGATCTCGACGCCGACCGTCGCCCGGTTGACGGCGGCGGAGTTACCTCCCTCGACGCAGATCGTCGCCCGGTTGACGACGGTGGAGGGGATTTCGACGACGGAGCTGGATCCTTCGACGTCGTCGACGTACCTGGTCTTCTTTTCGACGGCGAGCCCGCCGTTGACGGTAGTATTGAAGACAAACGATCCACCGGTGGTTCTTTCCTTAGCGCCAAGCCTGACACTGAAGCTGAAGGGTGGGAAGACTTCTCTTTTGAAGATGTTCTAGCCTTCTTGGAACACTTCTTCACCGGAGACCTTCCTCTGGATGACCTGTGAGCCAGGCCATAGATGCGAATTCTCTCCCTGTCTTTGAGAGTTCTTCCTGACAGGTGCTCGCAGTGAGGACAGGTGCCTGGATCATGTTCTTCAGGCAGACACAGGATACAAACGTCGTGATTGTCTGATTTTGCCTTCTTGTTACCACAAGAAGGACATTTGTCAAAAAGTGAAGGCATTCTCAGCTGAAAATGCTCACTAAACTGACTTAAAAAGACAGTTTCTTACTTGACTAGATGTAAAATGTCAAAGTAAACAGAAAAAGTTGTTCAAAAAGAAGTAATTTTCTGTCAGAAAACAGAAAATTAGTGGAGCTGTGTAACCAGGATCCTTCCTGAAGGAGCCGGAAAGAAAAACTGACCTAACTGTCACCCCTGAGGCATGATGGGATACCGGGGGTCATGGGTGCCTTAAAGGCACGGTGTCAGTTTTTTGTATACAGCTACAGGTTAGCTTTTCAGTCTTTTTAGACTGTGTGTTTGCAATGCAGCCTGGGAGCTTTCTATACTTTCAGTGAGTTATAAAAATTTCTACTGCTGCCTAAGCATTAAAACAGTTTCTAAACAATCTTTGGTGTTGTTTCTCATGTTTCTAATGCATATTATTCATGTATGGTGGAAATTCTTCACAGCATATTTCAGCTCTGATGTGATTTGGCAGCTATTGCATGTTTTATATATATATATGTATATATATATATATATATATATATATATATATATATGAGTATATATATGTGGGGCACATATAATATAGTGTTTCCGGGGTCCCGCGCATGGGCGGGAATATTCTAATGCTTATGACTATTGATGAGGATCCCCTGGAAGAGAACCTACAGCTGTGGCCAGACCCAGGGGCTAAGTTTGCAGGACTTGCCATGTTATATGTATAGAAAAAGCAGCATTGTTGAGGGTCGCTCACACAAGCCAGAGAGACATTTCCTGACAGAGGAAATTGTAAGTTTAACTACAAGGAGGTCTTAAAAGGAGTTTGGTCCATATCTTTATATAACTTCCAATGCCTAATGGAATGTAATACAATGAAGGAGTACGCACCAGCACAGGCGGATAGGGAAAAATTACTCTGCATAATATATACACCATAGTTGGAGGGTATTGAGGCGTGAAGCCTGCATGTGCTGAGCATGAAGGATAATATTAAGCTGCCATAGATTGTCTTCACTCTCATTTAAGTTGTTTCTTTGTTGTAGGTCGGCACGACCAATTGTTTTCTATATAATTGCGTTTCTCAGTTTAAGATGTACTTATTTACCGGCAGCGAGGTTTGGTGGGTCCCTGCTGGGTGCCAAGAATGAGTTAGCGTTTAGCTGTTGCTTCCGAGCGGATGTTTGCCCCTTAAATGCAAATGTGATCAGACACCTTAAAAGCCTGCTACATTTTTATTCTTGATACTTTTGCGCTCCACTCTGCAGAAAGGTAGATAAAACAGTTTAAATAAAATGGACTTCAACCTAAGCACGATAGAATAGCGCTTCTCTAAAGTGAAATTGAATTTTTTACCCTTACAAATGATCCTTCTCGTACCAAAGTTTTTTTATTTGTTCATTGAGTTTTTAAAAGAAAGTGACAAACAATAATAGAAGCATCGCCAATCTCGGCGACAACAATTAAATGGCACATTAAAACGTTTATGCCATAGTGTGGCCGTGGACACTGACTCTAGCACACGTCTTCAACATCACTTAATGTATCAGTCACACAGCATATTCTAGTATTACAAACTCAAGAGTCAACACAGCACACTGGGCTAATTCAAAAAGGAGCTAATATTGAAGGCAACCATCGCCATTTTGTGCTGCAGCAGTGCACCAGCTCCTTGCAAGAGTCAGTCATTGTGTTATCGCGGCATCACAGGGCTATCAGATGGTGCCGGAGTCAGTGGTACCATTTCCCACCAGCCTATTCAGCTCCTGGTCCCACTCAGTACATTTGATCAGATACGCACTAAGGGTCAGATGTACTAGGGTTTTTTGCAGGCACAAATGGGTTTTAGACCCGTTTGCGACCGTAAAAAACATGTGGCCCATTTACTAATACTATTTTGCGAGTCGCAAATGCGACGCAATTTGCGACTCGCAAATTGGTGGATCGTACATCTGGCCTTATTTGTCCCCCACGTATCCCTCGGGCGGGATCTTATCAGCATTAGACTCCAATATTCATCTCACTGTTTATGGCAGTAAGCAACATCTTTCAGCCAAGTTTCCCCAGAGGAGGAGTACCAAGCCCCAATGCATAGCCACATGGCGCTTGGCCAACAGCAACATCAAAGCAGTAGGTTTAGGCATACGAGGCGGGACATCTTTAACCCCTTCCCTGTGCGACATATTCCCCAGCTGTGCTGGGGGGAGGGGGAGGGACAGCGCCCCCATGTACATGACGAGGTCAGCGTCATGAGGCACAGTGCTCGTGTGCTCATGACGAGCTGAGCTCGTCATGACCACACCTGTTTGTGTGGAACGCTCGCACAGCAGGGGAATTAGTCCAGCATGCGAGCGTTCCAACGGAGCTCGTCATGAGCACACGAGCACCGTGGCTCATGACGAGCTGACCTCGTCTTGAGCATGCAAAGTGTTAACACATCCCAACAGCACAACCAGTGGGCAATGCCAAAAGGTATAGTCTGTTACTTTGTCGATGCAAGTGCAGACTAGGGCCCAGAATCCAGCCACAGCAGGACATGTCCAGGACAACTACAAAAAGTTTACGTCAGTAGCTCCAGAGTGTTCCAACATCATGAGTCATGCAACAAACCCAATTTATATAGCACCTCAGGGGTACAATACATTTTGTGGTGGTTTTTGGCGAGTATCAGGTACAGCCTATAGTTTGGGACAAGGCTCCAGTCTGAGCACAGCAGAAACGCCACTGCTCATTGGAGAGTTCAGAGTCGAGGTCTGTCTGTCATGCACGTTTTGCCCCTGTACTGACCACTGGCACTTTCTCCTACACAGTAGAGTACAAGCGAGTGATCATTCATTTGGGTGAGTCAGAGGAGAGGACAAGGTCCAGAGTATGCAGTAGGGGAGGTGGCTTTGGGAATGTGTTGTGCAGTTTCCTACACAGTGTCTCAGATGTTGACACACTTGTGGGTCTGTCGAGAGCAGCAGTATCGGGTTGCTAGCAAGGGATAAGTGGCTGGAATATAGAGTCCAGTCCTGTCTGGCATCACAACCGATCCCAAGTCCCTACCACCAAGAGTGTCGATCATCGCCTTGTGACATTTCTGGGAGGAACCGATAACAGTGTTAACCGGGTGAGGGCTAGCGAAGTCACAACTACAATATGTGGTAGGAATGGCATCGGGTGGACCCAATGGTGCGGAACTGGGCCTGCGTGGAATAGAAAAACAACAAGCAAGGAATTTTGTTTGGACTCGCATCCTGTCCAAGTTACATCCTCCATCCTTTCTTGCTTTCATTGTTACATACACAGGACACGTGTACCAACAAGCTTATTTGCATGCGTACTTATTCATCTGAAAAAAAAGTGTGACTACAGTTAATCTGAAAAAATCTGTCCTGAGGTAGCCCGCAACGGGCGAAACGCGTTAGCTGTGTCTTTGATCACCCTATATTGAGAATATTGGCTGTCTACTTTTATCATCGTGTCAAGAAGATTTTTTAAAACAGGGCTTTTTCCACATCAATGAAGGACATGTGTTGTGTTTTGTTGTATTGATACATTTTCCCATCATTTTCATTGCTGCCTCTCCATTTGCTTGTTGTTTATCTAGTTTTGTATGGTCCTGTGACAGTGGACCTAGGAGGTGGGCAGCGTATGCGTAGTAATCTCCTTGAATTCGTGTGTATAAGTAGGTGGTGCAACAGACAATCCCTTACTGCCATCCCTTTGCTGTCTTGTGGAATAGAAATAGAGCTTAAAGTCAGGGGCCGGCTCAAAATGCATGGGTGAGCACCTCCCAGGCAAGCCTCGGCAGCTTTCCTACCCAAGCGAGACTGTATTGACCCATTTCTCCAGGTATTTGTCAGTATCAGCCCAACTCAGCAGCAATTCCATATTAACTTTAAACTTGCTAGAGGTCAAGGAGAAATAGAAGTGGAACTTTATTTAATCAAACAAACACATTTACAAAGATCGAAGGTTGTGTTTGCACTTAGATAAGATGTTACCTGTTCAAACTCTTCAACAATGTCCATTGTAGTCATTAAACTGTCCCACTCGAGTCGATAAGGCCCTGGACGAATGTAATCCACTATTTTGTTAGTGACATCATCCACAACTCCTTGAGTTTTGTAGCTGAATAAACAAAAACAATATTAAAAACTACAACAAAGTTGGCATATAGAAGCACCTTACATAATGTCTAGTTGCGTCCTATCATTAACCAAAGAAATAGGAATTAAACATAACAAACAATTCAGGAAAATTTGATAAAATCATTTTGATCCTCGAATACAGTTCTTACTTTATGTTCCACGATTTTAAATCAACTCATAATCTCTGTCCAAAACCTCAAAGCAGACGTCAAGTTATTCCGGGGTGTCCTACCATCCTGGCAACCACAGAATCTGGGTTTGCAATGCTTTCACTTTCCCTGCGTTAATTATGGTCTCGTGGTTACTAGATAACCCAGTGGACTACCTATAAGTGTTTCTATGAAATATTTATTTTTAATATATTTTTTATTGACATTTTAAAATTGTATACATACCACATCATGGCTTATATCCGCATTATATATTATTGAACGCATGTCATGTTTCGCCTTATACATAATAATGTTTCATGTCCATATAATTTCAGCCGACGATATCATTAGACATTATGTAATATCTCTCTGTAAGTTGCCAACAAATTATGCTACATTTTATAGAGATAAAGAGAAAACATCAACCAGTAAACACAACTCCCCGTCCCTCCTTCCCCTTCCTTCCAGGAAGATCAAATCCACTTATTACGATTACCATTGTTCCTGCCATATCTATGTTTTTCGGGAGTGAGTGCGTGGCTATCCTGAGTTCCACTAGGATCAACTACTTGATTAGTTTCTCCCACAGTATTTTGTTGTGTGGTCTGTCCCTTTTTTTTCTGAAGACCTGTTATCATGAATGCCCAAGCTAGTCTGTTGTCTTCAGCTTTTTCGTTCTTACAGATTTCATCCGTACAGCTCCGCCGTCGCCCACTCATTCGTATCCCGTAACCAGTCTGAGTACTTCGGAGGGTGTGGCTGCATCCAAGCAATCACAATACGTCTCTTCACCAGCACCAGTCCCAGGTTCACAAAACGTCTGCTCAGCTTCTTATTTTTGGGCGTGGGTAGCAGGCCCAGCAATACTATTTTTATGCCTTGGTGATGGTCCACCCCGTGGCCTCTCCCAACAGTGCTAAACCCCGGCCCAATAGGGCTGCAGCGTGGGACAGAGCCAGATCATATGGATGAAGTCCGCCTCTCATGTGTTACATCGAGGGCAACAGTCTTCCCGATTGGGGTATATTATATCTGGTGTACGAGGGGTTAAGTATACTATACCTGATTTATAATATTGTAGTGGAGTAATATGAAGTGAGCGTTTGCACTAACCTTGTGCACCCCTGAGTGTATCTTTCGCCATTCAGCCTCTGTCAAGGGCTCTTCCATTAATGTCTCCCATTTCTGGTGTAGGCTCAACGGTTCACTCAGGAGGTCCTCTCTAAGTGCCCTATATAAATGGGAACACGAGTCGCTTCCTCTGTGCCATCTTTATCATTGTCATGAGGACATTTGAAATGGGTGGCTCATCCACGAAATTACGCTAAAGCTCCTGTGCGACACTTGATATTTTACCATATTGTAAAAATTGACCAGGCCCTAGCCTGAACTCATTTTGTGCTTCTTCACGAGTTAAAAAGTGCCCTTCAGTATAGAGATCGCCCATCAGTTGGCATCCTTCGCCCCTCCAGCGGCCCACCGACATAGAGTCCACAATCACAGCAAATGGTCGGACTGCCCATAGGGGCATCTCTGGGTCATATAGGGCATGCTGGACAATATCTTGTTCCCACAGTATTGCCACATGTAGTATTACATATGGACGGTAATTAGGGATCGATGATCCCATCATTAACCGATCCGTCAACATGTCCCCTCCATATGTTCAAGCCAGTAGGGCTTTCTTGCAGTTGTCTTCGTCGTCCAACTAGTGAACTGCGTATTGAAGTTGGTATGCCATGTAGTACATCTCCAACCATGGGACCTCCAGCCCTCCTCTTTCCCATGTCCTCTGCAACGTCGTAAGTCGAACCCTCTGTCGTTTATTCCCCCACAAGAGAGTACCAATTAGAGCCTCCAAAGTAGTAAAGTATGATTTAGGTATCACATAGAATGAAGGCTGCAATTTACATAGGCACCGTGGCAAAATAATAATTTTGATAATTGCTATACGACCCATTAGTAAAAGCGGTACGTCAGCCCAGAAGCGGATCGAGCCATTTAGTCCTTCAAAGACACAACATATATTGGCTGCATGGAATGCATTAGCAGAGTTGGCCAGACGTATCCCTAGGTTTCTCTCTCCTTCCGCAGCCCAAGGCAAGTCTATTGCCGCTCTCAATTCCGGCCGGAGCGCGGCCAGCCTGCCCATTGGTATCACCTAGGACTTACCGGGATTAATATATAGCCCCGAGATTTTACCAAACTGCTGCAATTCCTGCAGTAGTATCGGAATGGAGCTTTCCGTGGAGGTACGGGTCTATATGAACCCGGAAAATCAGGGTCTTTG
The DNA here is from genome assembly GCF_964261635.1 of Lissotriton helveticus. NCBI lineage: Eukaryota > Metazoa > Chordata > Amphibia > Caudata > Salamandridae > Lissotriton > Lissotriton helveticus. The sequence continues at coordinate 782,355,019 of NC_136059.1, forward strand.
TCCTTTTTTGGGATCATAGCGACTAGGGCTTCGCTCATGGTAGTCGGAAGAGAACCCATCTGCAGTGCTTCCTTATAAACTTCCAACAATCTATCCCTTAGGAGTGGTGTAAAACATTTATAAAACTCTGCAGGGAGTCCATCGCAGTCCGGACTCTTCTCAGGTTTAAGATGTCCTATAGCTCCGTTTAGTTCTTCAGTAGTAATTGGGGAATATATGGTCTCCTGTTATTCCGGGGTAATATGAGTGACCTGTAATGTATCAAGATAGCGTATCAAATGGCTCCGCTCCGACTCCACTCGACTGGTGTATATATTCTCAAGGTGTGTTGCTAATGTGTCTGCAATGGCTCTCTGTGTATAGTGTATTGCTCCCTCATCAGTACGTATCTGTAGTATTTGAGTGTTTGGTTTTTCCTGTCTGACAATATATATATAGTCTCTATATATAGTAATTGACGGTACGTTGTGTAAACATATTTTTCCAATCTACGGAGGTCCATCATAACTGACTCCTTAGCATCAGTCCATTCTTTCAATTTCTGAGGGTCTATACTTAGTTATGTCTGCAGCTTCCCCAACCTAGCTTCCTGTACGGCTACATCCCTCTCCAACTGAGTCCACACACCATACTTGGTTTTTATGCAGATACCTCGAATAACAACTTTCATAGCCTCCAATTCGGTGGCACGACTTGAGGTGAATTACCTGTTTTCCCGAAAGTAGTTACTTAACTCTGCGGATATTGCGGCTACAAAGGGGGAATCTCTGTGCCTCACTTTTCAGCCGCCACAGAGGTATCTCAGACCAGACCCACTTGACTCCCAACTCCAGCAACACCAGGGAGTGGTCTGATAGGTATCTCGGCTGATATGTTATCCCCCCCAACCGTTCGAACCAGATCTGAAAACAGAAACCAGTACTCTAGCCTACTAGAAGTACCCATAGCAGGAGTGTAGCAAGAGAACTGTTTTGTAGAGGGATGACACTCCCGCCATAAATCACGAAGCTGCAACCCCTGCAGTATCCCTTGAAGTGCAGTTGTCATCTTTGGCTTGGTGTCCTATCTAGGGGGCACCCTATCTAGCGTGCCATTCAGACAATAATTAAAGTCCCCAGTCAACATTATTGGAGCCCCACGATATGGAGAGGCTGCCTCACACAGATCATTAAAAAAGAAGGAATTGCCATCATTTGGGGGCGTATACATTAATAATACAAATTTCTGAGCCATCTGATCTTCCATTCAGTATGACATACCTGCCATCTGCGTCAATCACATGGTGTAAATGTTAGAACGGGACCCCTTGCGCCACCCATATGAGGGCTTTTCCCTACATGTTTTTTTCTAAACCTTAAGTGTACTGTCCGAATGGTAATCGTATAAAATATTTGATGAGGGCGGGCAGGACTGGCCAATCCTATGTATCCTCATCCTGACCTTTATTCCTAGAGACAGAAATCTGGAACCATTTCATTGTGAGTCCACTTTTCCAGAGTCAACGTGTTATCTTTGGTAACTTTTATGAGGGTGAACTTAGTATTGGAATGCACACAGTTGAGTCAGTGAACTGAACCAGTTCTAGGTCAAGAGCCTGCAGTTATTTTGCTTGGGTTAGCTATGGGTACTCGTTGGAAAATGCAAATGATTACAATGCACAGACAAATTATTTAGTGAGGCAACAAAACAGATATTAGTCCCAATCCGACATAATATTCTACTCTGCATTTTTTAAAGTGGGCTCCCGCATTCTCTTGACCCAGTTATAGTATTCATGTGGGGCTGTCGAAAGGACGAACATAATGTTCCTTACTAACAGCAGAACATTCTCTGTCCCTGGATATTTCCCATATTTTGATCTTGAACCATTAGATTTTGACCTGGACGAGTTTTAGCACCGGTATGCTCTGCATACAATGGTAGATGGACAGTAGTGCATCCCAACTTCAGTAGAGCAGGACTGACACGAAGCAAGGACAGACACCAGGCTGACACTGGAAACAAGGGCTTCATTTAGAGTTCGGCTGACACGGTACTTTGGCAAACATGTCGCGGAACAACCTGTGCATCAACATGAAGGCCTGTCACCTTTATTTGAGTCGGGCACACGGTAGATATCTTACGCCAACGACCCGACCTGATTTGGGGTTATCGGTGTAAGAACCTCAGACCGTTCACCCAGGTTAGGGCAAAAGCTCAGATGAACTTTTTTCAGTTCGGGTCCTCCAGAAAAAGAAAAAAAAGAAATATGACCCCCACGGCCTGGGAGGAAACGCTCAGTGTCAGGGTCATTAGTATTTTTACAACTGCTTTGAGAGTTTGTTTTTGACAAAACAAAATAGTTTGCTGAGCAGCTGCATAAACCATTGCTGGCAGCTCTACAAACGTCTGCCCCTGGCGGACAGCGTTCAACTTACCACAATCGTTAACGAGGCCCTATGATCCTTCTATGTTCTAGCCTGGGGCACTCACCTAGGTTCACAACAAATACTGTGAGTGTGCCCTGAATGTGCACACAGACAAAATACAAAGTGTACAGATGCATCCTATGAGCAGAGGAATTCATACGTTCTAACGCAGCCCGTCTCCTTGACCACACTTACGTCATTTACGTTGCAGCTGTGTCTTATTCAGTTACCTGTGCAAGTGAGGGCAGGTGGATAAAGGACAATCGGATGCAAATCTACTTACCACCAGCCCTCTCTAAAGCCATTGTTATGTTTAGAGGACCTATGCAAGCACGTTGATCTTTCTGCCTCTGATACACAGTAGACAATAGAGCACACACCCTCCTCGGTTGTTTACGTCACGTCTCTGCATTGATAATTAATCCAAATGTATAAAAATTATTATGCAGCTGCCACAAGCCCATTAACTTAGCACAATGGCATATTAATAATAATATTAAAACATCTTTTAAGTGTCTGATTATATACTTGTAACTATTCCAGAAACAAATTCCATCTCAGAATTGTTCAGAACATGCACTGTCTTTATACAGTTGGCGGAAAACCACACCTGCGTGGCGTGGCACAGCTGGCATTGCCAAGCTCCCTCCCTATAACCTCCCATGAGGATTAAACAGGTGCCCGCGGCTATGTCAGACGCTCTGGGAAAGCGGATGTTGAGACAGAATGGTGGGTATGCAAATGGCCTGATAACACCCTTCTTACAATGCTGCGCCCCTCAGAGGAGCCGTCCTCCCTCCCAGCCACTAACCATGCTTCTATTTAAAGGCCCGTCCCCTCTGACCCAGGAGAAAGGACACCCTGCCCAACATGCATCAGAGAATCTGGCGTCTGCTTCTGCAAACCGTGACTGCAGTCGAGCATAACATGAGCCTGGCTCGGTGCACACGTGCAGTATTCCGCACTGCCTGGAGGAAATGCTCGGCCCCGCAGTTCTACAGGGAATTATGCAGCCTCTCGTTAGTTAACCATTCCCTTTTCAGCCCGTACATGGTCTTGCTGTGAGAGAACAGCACACGAGCCCGTTACTGGGCTACACTTCCCATGCAGACAATGTACTTTATTGTTAGCATGGCAGTGAAGCGCCCTCTAGTAACAAGCCGGGATACTGCAATCTCTGCTCACATGTCTAGTATTCCTTAGTTGCAACCCAGTGAAAACTAGCCAAATCTGCTGGCCCGTCTCTTTGGACGCACCTGCTTTGAAGTGTGTTTGGTAATTGACCATTAAAGGTCTAAAATGTTCGGTGAATTTTATGGTGTGACAGACATCAGCCCTACCTATCAGATATATAGAGAAAAACGGTGCATCAGAAAAATGCAGAATAATTAAGACAATGCATTCACCGCTACCTGTAGCACTGTACTAAACATGTAATACTTTATTTTTAGCAAATGTCTATTGGTGTGCTTTTTAGTATCAGTAAATGGTGAATATAGGTGTGCTCTTTCTCCGTAACTTTTCATTTCACTATTTCAAGGGGACGACCCCCTTGTCACAAGAGTAGGTCATTTTATATACATGGAGGAGGATTTACCACTTTTTCACGCAGCGCAGTGCAGCCGCCGCAAATGCTGTGCTGCGTGAAAAGGAGAGTGTCAAATTTACTGAAAAATAGCACCCCCCCCCCCTTTCTCTAGCACTGGCGCTGAAATCAGGTGCTGTGTGCAATTGAGACACCTTTGCGTCATGGTGCAGGGGTGTCTCCATGGGTCGAGCATTGATTTTGTACTGGAAGGGTGCCCTTCCAGTACAAAATCCTATTCAGAGACCGACTTAAACCATTTTCCCTCTTTGTATGTGTGCTGTACAGTGCAGCACACATACAAAGTCGGAAAGGGGAGGAGAAATTAAAGCATTTGTTCTTCCTTGCACCTACTTCAAAAGGGCACAGTTTTCTGATGCCACACCCTGCCCACTTGATTAAGTAAATTGTGTTTAGCGTCAGAAACCTTGGGTGGTTGCATGGACACACCCATGCTCCACCCATGGTACGCCCCCTTGGCGCTAAGTAATGCAAACTGCATTGCTTTCACATTATTTACAACGCTAAGCAAGGTTAGCGCTGGAAAGTAAATCGGGAAAAAAAAGATTTTGCGCCTTTCTGCATCACAACTTGAAATAAAATCTTAGTAAATCTCCCTAAAATGTACTGCACAGAATTTATCTGACTATAATGCCAACAAGCATCAATTATAGACGCAGGAGGGTAAAATAAGTAAATGAGCGTCCACACTGGAAGTGGATCATAGAAGTAGAAGAGGCCTTCCATACTTGTGGATTGCAGTGAAACACAGTTTAAATGGGCGCCCTGGCAGCCAAAGCCCTTTGAAGTTAACACCCTACATATAATCATATCAAAAATGATCACATTTGATAAGAACAGTGTTGCAGCCTGACACACTGCAGTGTCACACTCTAGTTCACAAAAAGCTATTTCCAAATTGTCGAAATTGACATTATCCTGCATAGGTCCATAAACTATTCCTATGTAACCATGTAGGGCAGTGTGTAATGCTACTGTTGCCTTACGCTATCACAATGTTGTCAGTTATCTACATTTCAACAAGTAAGCACATTTTAAAAATGTAACACAGGGATATGTACGTGAAGAGAATCACACAAGTTCTAGGTGAACCCATACATGGACTGGAACCCAGGTTGCCAAATGCTAAAAGCAACAACTTACCACTGATTGTGAATGAGCGCTAAGTCTGTTTCTGAGCATATGCAAAGATCTGGGAGGCTCGTTGATGATTTATCACATGCAGAGGAAAATGTCATTTGAGAAAGGGGGGCAAAGTACTGCTTCTGAAGAGATGATATTAAAGTATCTTCCAATGCTGTTGGAAATTCCACTTAAAAGCAAAAATCTAAATACTGGAACGTCCCTCTATTGGCATGGTGAGAGAAAAACACCCATCTAGGACCCTTAATTCCTATCCAGATCACCTGCATTTACATAGGGCCACTTTAATTACAGGATTCAGTTCTCACTGTAATTTTCTATATAATTCTAAATTTGCTGGATTTACCATAAAATCCTTCATCTGCTGCATACTCCTTTAAATTCCACAAACACATTATGCAGCTCAAATATGTGTTTCAATCCAGCTCCTACCAATCAGGAACTGGCCACTTGTTAATTGTTTTAATGCATTAAATCAGTCGAAATGCCTTAAATTGGTGTTAGTATTCTTCATGTACTAGGAAAACTTAATTACCAGGGGGATGAGTTTTTATGTTCTGTCCTTAGCAAGGAAAAAAAACTTTGTATTTGCAACTATGTCTAAAAAATGATCAATTCATTGTACTGATAAATGTATTGGCATTGCAGTGAAACTATATTGCTATGAACCCTACTTGGTTAGGAGCTGAAATTGTGCCTGTCTTAAAAAAGGGCTGCCCACTAACCCCCTCTAATTATCGACCGATCAGCTTAATCGATACATCTCAAAAGCTGATGGGAAGGGTTATCCTCGATAGGATCCTAGGGTGGATCGAGGACAATGGGATACTGTCTATACTCCAGGCAGGCTTTAGGGCTGGTACCTCCACTCTAGATCAAATATTTCGCCTGCAGGTCCTGTACTGGAAGACAGCTAAGGTGGAGGGTGGCAGCCTCTACCTTGTGTTCGTGGACCTGCGGGCAGCTTTTGATCTTGTTCCACGTGGAAAATTGTGGAGAGTACTAGCAGACCTGTGCCTTCCGCCCTATTTGCTAGCTATTCTTTCAAGGCTCCATGAAAATAATTTTGCCCAGGTGAGGTGTGGCACGCATGGCGAACTCACAGACCAATTCCCTGTTCAAAAAGGAGTTGGCCAAGGGTGCGTTCTGGCGCCAACATTATTCAGTCTCTACATAAATGGCCTTGTGGAACATCTGAATGGTGTAGAAAATAATGATGCCCCTAAACTAGCTACAGGTACAGTGCCCGCTCTGATGTTCGCAGACGACACTCTGTTGTTGTCTAGAACATCATCGGGCATTCAGAGAATACTTGATGGCTTTGTGGAGTTTTGCGACCTTCGGGGGTTGGGAATCAACCATGGCAAAACAAAATTTATGATTTTTAATCCCCCTAAACGCGTACGTCCAAACCCTGTTTATTTGGGTGTCACGTTAACAGAGAATTTTAGTTGGAATACACAGATTGCTAAATCCACACTTAAGCTATCCCAGCTAGCGGGGGGCATAAGTAAGGTTTACAGGGCGTCTACTTTTAGGCCGGTGTCCCCAGCCCTAGAGACATATTGCCGTCAGGTTAGGTCGGCAGCAACCTATGGGGCTGAACTTTGGGGGCACAAGCAGATTATGAAATTTAAAAAGGTGGAGCAGTCTTTCGTTAGAAATCTAGTTGGGCTACCACCTAGCACGCCATTGATCCCCCTTAGATTTGATCTTGGCATGTTGCCAATAGAGGAGATCATTAGTGCTAGACCAATTATGTTCTGGAAGAGGTTGTGTGCAGTTCCTGAATTGGATGCGTATAGAGCGGAATTTTTTTAGATCTTGCCCCTTCTTAAAAATATAAATATCCCTTGGCTTCAGCATATTAGTGCTGTTAGTACCCATTTAGGTTTTCCTGAACTGTGGGAAACTCCTGAGATTTTTTGCCTTGGGATATCTAAGAAGGAACTTCTTTCTCAGATACGTATGTCAAACTACTGTAGTGTAGCTCCTATTTTCCCAATAGGCTCTGCGCATTGTAATAGTACCTACGGCAGTAAAGGCCTAGACCAGACGTTAACTAGGTCTACTACTGTCGATACTAGACTTAATTTTTGGGTTTGCCAGCTAAGCTCAGAGTTCGCTAGAAACTTTCTCGAATGTTCAAGGAAGGATTAACTTCCCTGATTAGACAAGAAGGGATTTAGTTTCTGACAACCATAGAACATGACAACTTTGCTCTCCCCTAATCAAGAGTCAATCTCAAGAGTCGTGTGAGCACAAGGCAATTATTTTACTCAGTCAGTACGTGCATTCTTAGTCTCATCAGAATGTAGAGAAAAGGAAGAGACGGGCGTGTTCAATAAAAGATGTTATTTATTGATCAGTCTCTTTTCTCGTACAAGAGAAATGGATCGATATTATTGCAATACTTATAGTTAAGTAAAGTGCATACATTAAAAGCAATAGTATAAAATAATACTGTAAAAACATTGATATGGTTTCTGAGCCATATGATGTTTTAAAATGATTAAAATATATTTACATACACCTATACATTTGACTAAACGTACTCAACTGGTGTTTCTAAATATGCCTACCCCGTGTACCTGACCTAAGTCTAATGCGTGGGCGGGAATAGAAAGTTACAGTTTAAGTTAAGTTTGTTTTTGCCAAGTGAATAACTAAAGAATTCTCTAGGAGGGGTTATTCAGTTCTGTACCTGGAATTTAGGATGAATGAGGAATGGTATCTCTTTCTCTGCTCTCGATATTCCAGGCTGCCTGCGAGGGCTGCCCAGAAACGCCGGTGCTGGGTCTCTCGGCTTGAGATAGCAGCGCGTCTCTCAGCGCGTCAGGAAGGCGGGGCTGCTGCCTGCGGGGTCTGCTTCTGCTCTCGGCTTCGGCAAGTATGGCTGCTCCGTCTTGTCACCACGCGTGTGTTTTGCATAGGGCAAGGTCGGCAATATTTATACCTTAAAGGTGCCGGGATTGACGTAAGGATGGACATAGGTACGTCAATAAAGATGTCATACGACTTGCTCGTTAGCACATTCTTTACTAAAGTTCTCTGTGAAATCAAAACAATGGCCGCACGGATTATCCAGGTTGTCATAGGTTTGATTTGTTATGAGAACGTCGTATGCCTTATCAGGGGCTGGAGGAATGTCGCTTGTCTAATTAGATCTCAAGCGTTATGACCTAATCAGATAACACGTTCCTGTGCCGTAGTGTGACTGCATCAGATAACGGTATCTGCATCATGGGGGATTTCTTGCCTCATGGGCTGACTGTTAATTAACTAGCTAGGTAGTTTAACCAGAATAGGGTCAGGAATAGGGGGATCGATTCAGAACCTATAGAAATACACGACACCCACTCCACGCTAACTATGGTCATATCTACTAATCTATGCATAGTATAACATAGTACAACATACTATAGAGTATAGTGTATACCTTACCACCCCAAAATACATAAATGCATTTTGAAATTTTCAAATATACTGAAAAATTGCAGTCATATATATTGTATGCACTTAAGCTATGAATTAAATGCAAAAGTAAACACGCATTGTTATGCATTATTGCTTGTTGGTACATGAGAAATACACATGAAATGGCTCTTAATATGGCTATACAGAAAAAAAGTCGAAACCATTTCATCACATAAAATATATTGTGAACATACCAGCGGGCAGCTAAAGTCTATATAAAGTCTATAAAGTATCTAAAAAAATAGAAATCTTAGTTCTCTAGGAATAGTTTCTTACTTTAAGCAGAAGATCAGTGTCCCGGAAAAAAATATATAGAAAAATATTTTCAGGGGCTTTCTGAAAAAATTGCTGTCCGTGAACTGGATTGTAATTGTTCATGTGACTTTATTTTGAAAGTTGAAGGCCGGATTCAGGGAACGCCGTGCGAGTTTACTCAAAAGTCTCTATTTCTGTTCCGGAGAGAACATCATATCATTCAGGCTTTCGAAAAAACTGTCAACAGCTTCATGGGAAAGTTCCACTAAGTCGGAAATAGGGGTAACCATGCATTCATGCGCATGATTGTCTGCATTGACATTCTGATTTGCATTGCTGACAGAAGGTCGTACCTGTTCGATGCTGCTTTCATCTTGAACTTCACTACCCTTCAATCGCAGTGGTGAAGATTCCAGGAATGCCGTCATCAGAATTGGCAGCCTTTGAGGGCAGCACAAAGCGTGAACCTTGGTAGGAACCAGCAGTGTATCTGCATCCACCGGCGCATCCGATTGTAGCGTCAGACAGGTGTCTAACACGCATTCTTCTCCGCATAGCAGACACCTTAGTACAGGTAAAACACACCTTTGCCACATTGGTCGAAATGATAGAAACCAAGTCATGTTTAGGTCTCTAAGCCGGGAGAGTCCCAGGATTTTTGATATCCGGTCCCGGTATCCAATGGCTAGGATCGTTTCTTCCATTGTCGTGAGAGTTTGTTCTGTGACATGGGTTGCCATAACGAAAAATAAGGACTAGGAATAGGATTCCTGCAATTAGTCCCAGGATCAAGGGAAGTCCGCCAAAAATCGAATGGACGAAATCTGGAAAAATACCCAGTATGGCTTTGAATGGTGTTAATGCCATCGAAAATACTGTCTTAAATACCTTTGAGACCCCAGTGGTATCAGAAATATTTAAGATTTCGCTCAGGATTTCCGCGAAATGTACGGGGGAATTAGTTGATAATAATGTATGTATCTCTGCAGTCATCCTTGCGACTTGTAGATCATACGTTTCTTTAGATGACGTGAGCCTTGTAGGCGTCTGAAGAAGCACTGTTTTCATTCTGCTTAAAGTGTCTATTCGAATAGAAGTAATTTTCAAACCGGGCCATGCCCTTGCCTCCCTGTCTGGAAAGGAGCTGGGGAACAAAGAACGTCCACAGCACTTGACCTTCGCCGTCGTAGTGACGAGATAAGGAGTCCCGGGCATAAGACTACAACATCTGCGGTCTACAATAAGAATGTAACTCCCATTATAGAGTCTTTGAAAGAATGGTTCTATTTCAGTTGCAGGTGCGCCTTGCTGGTGACATGAAAGGTTGTATGAATTCCCTTCACAGGCTCCGTGCAAACTAATACCGTTACACAGAAGTGTGCCGCTTAGTGACATAGCACAATTGTTGCCACTAAGAAACACTTTCTGTCCTTTGTTACTGACACATGCATGTGAATAGGGCAGGTTCCAGGTTGTTTTAAGGTACCCCTTTCCCAATTTCTCGTACATGCCAGCCTGTATATATTTTTGGCAGTATTGAAACCTGAAGGTTGAGATTGGAATATTTATGATTCCGTGGATTATCCATTCACTGACAGGTCGTTCTGACATTGTCAACGGTAATCTTTCTAGTTTTTCAATGCTCAAGATTGTATAATCAGCACCCTTCTGCACCATACCGATTTGTCTATCAGTAAGGTTAAAGATTTGGAATAGTGACGTTGTGTTGATTAAACGCCAAGGCACATAGCCAGAACGCAGATTTTGTAACGTCCAGCCAAGCTGTACAATAGAACGCAATTGTGACTGACCATGTTGTAATAACAGTAAGTCTTGCGATAATATATCGATTGCTGAAGACACAATGCTGTCCAATGAAAAAATTCTGGAGGACAGAGTCATTAACCCATTGTCCACTACAGAAAGTGATTTTTCCAAATTAATACGATCAATTTCACGTATTCTCTCTGCTGTTTCAATTTGAGTAACCTTCCAGGCCTCATTGTATGCTGCATATACAGAGGCTGCTATGAAACGCTTTTGACGCTGTTTGCGTGGTCCCATTATGAAATCACGCAAGTCAGCACCATCAGTAAGTAAAGTTAGGTGTTGCTTAATTTCAGGCAGTGTGGAAGACTGTAGCCATTGAAGGCATAATTTGCCCACACTGTAGGTTGTTATTATCCCTGGGTGATGTCTTTGGGGATATCTAGGGTCTGGCCTGGTCATTTTGAAACCCTGTGTTTTATTCAGGAATCTATTTTGACAGTTATTTGTATCTGTGGGCCAGATCAACCATTGTTTCCAATCAGGATGTGTTCTGTTTTGGTTAAGTATATGGTTTATGTCTATTTCTTCATCTGTATCAGAGTTATTGCTAAACTTTGTTGGCTTTGGAATAGACGGGTTATTTAAATCTTTGATTTTGGCTAAGCCAAGACAGGTGGTTTGTTGAACAGTGTCATTTAAAAATATCATTTGTTCTGGGATCATGCAGGCTCTAAACAAAGCTTCTATACCCTGTACTTGCCATTCTTTTGTACCCCAAACACTTTTCAAATCAACATTTTTGTCCCAATAATCGAATCCAAAAGTATTCATTTTTTCAAAGAATGAATCAGAATAAATCAATTTTGTGTTGGTTATCATGGTTTTGGTCCCTGTCTTGTTTGACAATTTATAATAAAATGTTTCAGCATTACTAGTGTTAAAACCTTGAAAGTATGAATATTTGTCATAAACGGCTCTAGAGCTCCCTTTTGGAGGTGTAGCACAATGTTCCCATTGATTATAATTTAAAACATTTCTAGGTTGTGCAGATTTATGCAAGAAATGGTTACCATAGTGGTTATAGCAATACATACTATCATAATTTGTAGAACCTTGCAAATAATCATGTTTTGTAAATTTAGCAGACATTACTAAGTCAGACATCATATTGTTTATACTTTCAAAGTCCCAATCATCAGCAAATGAGTTTGGTTTTGCAAAGTCACTCAAAGAGATCTTAATTTGGTGTGGATATTTCAGGATCTCGACCGGACCATAAATTTCATAGTCAGTGTTGTCCCAGGCTACCCCACCAGGTATTGGAATTGCTGTGAAGTTGGCTGAAGAAAGTTCTGAAGAAAGTTCTCTTTTCTCGACGTGTGAAGATGTGTGTGGTTTGAGGACCAAGTTGATGTTCTGACTTGCTGTGTCCATTTTAGCATATTTTCCCTCAATGAAGGGTCCCAAAGTAAATACCATGATGAGCCAAAGTATGAGGATAAATGCACCAAAACCCACCCAAAATTCAATCCATGGAGAAATCAGATATGTTTCTTTTAGTTGTTTCAAAAGTTCCTTCGCTTTGTCTTTAAAGGATTTTGATGATGGCTGTGTCTTTTGTTCGCTGAAACCGTCAGAGGAATCATCGAAGTTGATGAAGTAACCGGATGCAGTTCTGTCAATTGTTCCAATTGGTTCAGGATTTTTGTTTCTTGCATTTTCACTTGGTACTTCAGTATAGATTGGTGTGTCTCTGCTAAATGTCTTTATTTGGGTTTTCAGAGGTCTAAGTTCTATTGCATTGTTGCATAGTCCTTGTTGTTCTTCTGTAGGCGTTTCGAATGTGATGAGCCTCTTTGTTAGGACCTCTGTACTGGTAGCAAACCTTGGTGTTCTGCTACTTATTGGGAGTCCACTTGGCCTACTGTTTGTTATCGGCCACATGTTGTGGTTTTACCAGGTCGATGGATACAACTCGGTTCTCCTTTTTTCCAGCAAGTGGCGGTAGTACAACTGATCTTGTCCCGTTGACAGACAAGACAGGAACTGCTTTTCTGTAAGAAGGCCCAAATTCCTTCTTTACCGCGATCTTCTCCCTGACTAGATCCCCGACTTTTGGAATCCAGACAGGTCTTGCTGGGACAGGTGGTGATTCTTCAGTGGTTGTTGGCTGTTGTTTCAACTGTATGTTGCTCAGGTCTTTTCTTGTTTTGTTTAAGTCCTGCAAAATAGCCAAACGGTCTTTGACATCAAAGCTTTTTTCTATTACCACTGAAGTCTGACTATCAAGGTCAGAGATCAACATCCTAGTTCCGAATAATAATTCGTACGGACTGAATCCCTTCAGAGAATTTCTTGGCAAGTTATTTAGACTACGTTGGACACTTATTAGATGTTTGACCCACCCAGCTCCCGAACCTAATACCTTTGCCGTTATAGATTGCTTTATGTCACGGTTTTTTCTTTCAACAATTCCGTTCCCCTCAGGGTGAAATGGAAAAGAGTACCGCAATTGCACGCCCATGCTGACCATGGCCTCCTTATAAGCCCGAGAGCTAAAAGCAGGACCATTGTCCGAATGCAGAATGCCAATTGCGTATGTGCCGATAAAGACCCGCAAATCTTTTATAACAGTTCTGGCGTCAGCCGTTCGCTGGGGCCACATCCATATGAATCTCGTGCATGAGTCCACTGCGACCAAGATATATTTATAGTTACCATCCCTTTGTAAGGGACCGCAGTGGTCTAGATAAACACATGCTAATGGTTTATCCGAGATTAGAAGGGGCGTCTGTGCTGGACGTCTCACAGTTGATACTTTCATTTTTTGACATATTTCACATGCTAGAACATAGTTCCTTGTTTGTCTTCTCATTTGTGGCCACCAGTATCTCTGTTTTAATAATGATACTGTGGCCGAGACGCCAGCATGGGTAGAAGCAAGCCCTTCGTGTGTCGCTATTATTAGTCCTAACCTATGTTCCATGTTTGGAATTGCCCTATCCCCCACTCCAGGGATTTGAGCAAAAGGAACATTGTTTGCATCAGTTATGTATGAGTATTTTACTGGAAAGCCTTTAGGGAGTGGTTCTATCGAATCCTTTTCTGAAGCGCTGACAGCTTGTAATATTTCACTGTCTATTTTTGTTTTTGACCGGGTGACGGCAGCTACGGAAGCCGTTTGCACAGCTGCCTTCGCGGCCTCATCAGCCAATGAATTCCCTGCAACGTGAACGCCATCACGTTGATGACTCAGTGTATGTATCACGTGAGTCTTTGGTAGTTCTTTTTGTAAAAGAGCTACTTGTTCCCAGAGCATTTTGTGCTTGATTGTGCCACCTTTCGCATCCTTGAAACCATTTTGAAGCCAGATCTGCAAGTATTCATTGTAAGATTGAACGCAATAATACGAATCGCACACTATGAGTGTGGGGAATTCTCGATCCGTATTTTCAAGCGCCATCTTGAATGCTAGTAGTTCAGCTCGCTGAGCTGTACAATCTCCTAGAGATTGTGTTTTAGTTAGGGTTGGTTTAAATTTGCCTTCGTGCCAACGACCTTTAACAATCGCGCACGCAGCACTGTAAGCTTGTTTACCCCCTACTGCGGGTTGTGCTGATCCGTCTGTATATATTATACAGCCGTATTGGTCTAGAGGCAGAATTTCGGTTGGCAGAGGACATTCGAATTCATATTGTAGAAATTCTTGTGTTTTTAAGTAAGGATCAAATTCGTACACCACGTCTGTTGCAGCAAGAGAGTTAGCCCATTGTATCCATCTCGGATGGAGTGCTTTCGCATTTGGAATGCTTGCCTTTGTTACCGCCTCTAAGGCTGGTATTGGTGTCACGATTATTATTCGTTTACCTTGTGCCAGGGCTCGTTCTTTTGCTATAGCTGTCTGTGTTGCTGTAAGAATTTTTTCCGTTGGGCTAAATTTCATTTTAGCCTTAGTGTACAAGTGTGATTTGAATGCAATTGGTACCTTTTCTCCCTCATTAGAGGTCAGGTATGTGAATCCGCATCTCCCTGGGATGACTCGGATCACAAGGTTGCGTGTATTATCACGTGTTTCTAATTTTGTCTTAATTAGCATGTCTGTTTGTAAGGATCTCAAAATGTCTGTGTGTGTTTGAGTCCAACTGGATCTTTTAAAATCTGGTTTAATTAGATCGTAAAGGGGTTTGACCCTTTCTGCGTAATTTGCAATGTAAGTTCTTCCGAAATTTAGGAAGCCTAGAATTGACTGTAGGTTTTTTAGTGTTTTAGGAGCTTGGATTACGGCACATTTCTCTAGGAAATTGTCTGCCAGGCTTTTGCCTTCACTTGATAACTCATATCCTAAGAATAGGACTGTCAGATGGGCAATTCTGGACTTTTTGAAGTTGAATTTGTAACCCTCTGCAGCGAAACCAAGTATTATGGTGTTCACTCTTTTCAAGTGAGTCTCCAAGTCATCATCTGTTAAGAAAATGTCATCGACATAAGATAATGCTTCATCATCATATTGTTGTAGTAATTCTGTTACTCTCGCTGAGAATACCCCCGGGCTATTCTTGTACCCCTGGGCTAACCGACAGAATTGTTTTTGAGTGCCATTTACTGAGAAAGCTGTTAAATATCTGCTCTCTGGTGCTATGTTTTGACAAAAGAATCCGTTGGAGATGTCCAAGGTAGTTTTGTATTTTTTGCGCACTATGTTATTCATTAGTGCAGCACTGTGTGAATTTTGCACTGCAAAGGTTTTGCAACATGTGTTTAGGTGTCGGTAATCCAAAACTAGACGGTATGAATTGTCTGGTTTGGAGACCGGAAACAAAGGGTTGTTCATTTGTGAGGTGCAAGTTTCAATCACCCCCTGGTATTCTAGCTGATCTAGTATTTCATTTACTTGTTTTTTAGCTTCTTGCTTAATTGGGTACTGCCTTTGTGCAGTAGGTTGTGATTTTAACTGGATTTTGTGAGGAGGAGAATCCTCATCCCATCCTACATGATTTTTATATAAAGCAGGTGCTAAGGCCACTGCCCACTTTCTAGCAAGTGTGTATTTTTTATGAATCGGGATTTGATTCGAGAAGGCAGGCATAATTACTTCTTCGCCATGAGGGCACTCCCTGACAAACTCTGGTGGCCAGTCTTTTTCAGCTAAAAGGATGTCATAACCCTTTGAGAGGTTATCCCAAAATAGTCCCCTTATTTTCCTAGTCTTATCTCCCTCTATACGTAATGTTATCTCGTATATTTTGTGGGGCTTGCTAACTCTGGTATCTGCAGTTTCCACTTGAAGGTATTCATTCGTGTCCACGGTCTCCAGATGATTTATAAGGACTTTGCGAGCTATGCTCACCTCTGCTGCGCTGTCTAGCATTGTCTGAGCCCATTCTCCGTTTTTCAGTTGTGTCCTCAGTATTCTCGGCATTGTTAACTACCTTGATACTGGCTACCTTCTTTTTTGGAAATTGTAATTTCTTTTTCAGTTGAGCAGGTTCCTTGTCTTTGGACTTGGCGTGCTCTTCTGATCGTCCTCTTCTTTCCGATTTCTGCGAGGAATTCTGAAAAGATTGAGAGGGACGTGTATCAATGTCTTGATATCTATCAGGTTTTTTAATATTATCCCTATTTCTAAGGTTATATCTATTCCCAGAGGGTTCACTCTGGGGTGACCTTTGTCTCGGGTTTGGAGATTTCTCTCTTCGCCTAGGAGACCTTCCTCTGGACTGGAATTTCTTTTCTTTAGGATTGGATTGTTTGTTCCCATCCCAGTTCTTTTTTGGTGAATTATTATTATTATTAAAAAACATTTTTTCTGGACTTGTAGTCAGTTGCGGTTTTACTGGTATTCCACCTAGACTATCTCTGCCTAGTTCTTCATAGGATTTTTCTATGATTCTGGCAATTTCAGCTGGTTGGTCTGCTATATCTGTCTCTTTTAACCTCTGGCGGATCGCCACGTTTGCTGCTTCACCTTTTATGTTGGCTAGTAATATAGCCGAGACCTGCTTGAAGTCTTTTAGTAATTTCATACCAAGAGTTAAAGCAGGTTCTGGACCGTATTCATCTTGAATTTGTTTTAGCACATCTGGTATCACCGAAATGGATGGAACACCGTGCGTTTTTGTGTAGATGGAAGCAAAGACTGTACCCCAAGTGTCACAGTCCTCAATGTGTGGTGCGATTCCCATTGGGAGACATATAGTCAGAATCCTGTGTTTTTCTAATGGGGTGGTGTCAGGAAACACCGCCTCTATTTGGGTAATTTTCTGTGCCAACCAGAATGGTATTTGTTCCCGTTTTGCTGGGACCTTACCTAGGCAGGATTGGATGTTCTGTGGTGTAATTTTATTTGTGTTCCCCTGGTGAGGGGTCAGCTGTGGAAGTTTAATCGCTGGCTGAATTGTTGAAGTCCGCATTACATACTGAACTAATTGTCTGTGAATTTTTAGTAGTTGTTTTAGCTGTATTAACAGCTCTGCTGCAGGCATTCTTTCGATGTCTGGATGTGGTGTGTATCCGGCTAGGACCGGCCACGTTGCTCCTGGTCTTCCTAAAGGACCCAGCCTTGTAATGTGATTGTTATGTATTAGGGCGCCATCAAATAAGAGCAAATGCTCTTGGAATTTGAGTGGTACTTCCACCTCCTCGAAAGGAGTGTACTCATTAGGAGGTTCCTCTACTTTGTAATAGTGGAAGTACTTTGTTACAGTATTAGCTGCTGGAAAATGTATCCATGTATAGTATACCTCTGTCTGCCGATATTCGTGTGCCTCGATTACGAATATGACTGTGCCACCTCTAGGTGTCAGTCCATTTTCTATAAGTTTTAAGGTTATAGATCTCCTTTTGGCGACCTGGATGAGTATTATATCCGGGTCTGCTGTTTGCATGGTAGCATCAGCATCTGCTATTTCAGTAGCTAATCTAGTAACCTCTCGTTCTTCATCGCTGTCCATTTTGCTGACAGGATGGTATTATGTTTATTTGCAGATCAGGTTTCTTTATGGAAACAGAGATTAGATGCACAATATTTTGGAACTGTTTTATCCTTCAACGTTGACTAGACCAAGAACCATACATAGGAGTTCCCTCCTGCGAGGTTTTGGAGGATATAATAACCTTTCACCCACTCCAGACGTCTTTGGAGTATTTGGGAAAAGGGGTCTGAGTGAGAAAGCACGACTGAGTTACTCTAAATGTCTTACGTTAGTTTTATCGCCCTTTCCAAACGCGTTGGGCGCCATGTAGTGTAGCTCCTATTTTCCCAATAGGCTCTGCGCATTGGAATAGTACCTACGGCAGTAAAGGCCTAGACCAGACGTTAACTAGGTCTACTACTGTCGATACTAGACTTAATTTTTGGGTTTGCCAGCTAAGCTCAGAGTTCGCTAGAAACTTTCTCGAATGTTCAAGGAAGGATTAACTTCCCTGATTAGACAAGAAGGGATTTAGTTTCTGACAACCATAGAACATGACAACTTTGCTCTCCCCTAATCAAGAGTCAATCTCAAGAGTCGTGTGAGCACAAGGCAATTATTTTACTCAGTCAGTACGTGCATTCTTAGTCTCATCAGAATGTAGAGAAAAGGAAGAGACGGGCGTGTTCAATAAAAGATGTTATTTATTGATCAGTCTCTTTTCTCGTACAAGAGAAATGGATCGATATTATTGCAATACTTATAGTTAAGTAAAGTGCATACATTAAAAGCAATAGTATAAAATAATACTGTAAAAACATTGATATGGTTTCTGAGCCATATGATGTTTTAAAATGATTAAAATATATTTACATACACCTATACATTTGACTAAACGTACTCAACTGGTGTTTCTAAATATGCCTACCCCGTGTACCTGACCTAAGTCTAATGCGTGGGCGGGAATAGAAAGTTACAGTTTAAGTTAAGTTTGTTTTTGCCAAGTGAATAACTAAAGAATTCTCTAGGAGGGGTTATTCAGTTCTGTACCTGGAATTTAGGATGAATGAGGAATGGTATCTCTTTCTCTGCTCTCGATATTCCAGGCTGCCTGCGAGGGCTGCCCAGAAACGCCGGTGCTGGGTCTCTCGGCTTGAGATAGCAGCGCGTCTCTCAGCGCGTCAGGAAGGCGGGGCTGCTGCCTGCGGGGTCTGCTTCTGCTCTCGGCTTCGGCAAGTATGGCTGCTCCGTCTTGTCACCACGTGTGTGTTTTGCATAGGGCAAGGTCGGCAATATTTATACCTTAAAGGTGCCGGGATTGACGTAAGGATGGACATAGGTACGTCAATAAAGATGTCATACGACTTGCTCGTTAGCACATTCTTTACTAAAGTTCTCTGTGAAATCAAAACAATGGCCGCACGGATTATCCAGGTTGTCATAGGTTTGATTTGTTATGAGAACGTCGTATGCCTTATCAGGGGCTGGAGGAATGTCGCTTGTCTAATTAGATCTCAAGCGTTATGACCTAATCAGATAACACGTTCCTGTGCCGTAGTGTGACTGCGTCAGATAACGGTATCTGCATCATGGGGGATTTCTTGCCTCATGGGCTGACTGTTAATTAACTAGCTAGGTAGTTTAACCAGAATAGGGTCAGGAATAGGGGGATCGATTCAGAACCTATAGAAATACACGACACTACCAATTATTAATGAGCTCTGCATCACTGGGTAAGCTGACATCTGAGTTCCTCCTAGTTAAACCAGAACCTAAAGTTGAGGAATTCATGGACTTAATCGAACCCCCAGTTGCTCAAAAGTTGTATCTACAGTTAAGGCATGGCACTCTTCCAGTTAGGTCTTTTACATCTAAATGGCTAAATCCTAAGAATGAAGTTTGCCCAGCATGTAGCTACAGAATTGAGGATGTAACCCATGTGCTGTTTTTCTGCCCTGCCTATTCTGCAAATAGAAAACGTTGGCTAACACCGATCTGTAAGAACCTGGGACTTCTGCACTTTCCGCAGGCTTGTAGGATATTGACATATGATACACATCCTCCCATTGTGTTTGCGGTCTCTCGTTATCTATTTAATATGTGGCGCAGGAGATACACCTTTTTATCTTGATTGTTGTATATACAGTTTTTAACGTCATGTATTGTGATAACTTTCAGTTTAATTCTCTTTTTAACATTTTATGACTATTTATTGTCTTATTGTTTGTGCTGATGTATTTTATATGCACTTTTTATGGTCGTTTGACCGAAATAAAAGTTATCAACAACAACAACAGCTATGATTACTGTTGGTAATCACAAAGACTTGAGGAAGAACCTGCACAGCGTAGTGTGTCCAAAAATTAATGCTTGAGTTGATGGTCTGTGGCGAGCTACCAGGGATAGCGCTGTCTGTACCAATCAGCGTGAACGATAAAGACTAATACAAAGCTCCCTCCACTGGGAGAGAGACTCTCCGGTGCTCAGCATTCAAATGACTATGAAGTCTAAAGGTTCAAACCAGTTCATGAAAAAGTTAAATCCAAACATAGGAAAGGTTGCTCTGGTTTATTAATCCATACTCATTGATTTCATGAGCAGTTAAAGGTAACTTGAAACGCAGATTCAAAGTACATAATCCATTTATGGTATCATCCAACGTTAACACTCCCAATCCCAATGCATTACGGGCTAAAGCGTAGCCCTTCCTCAGGGGAATGCTCTACAAACATAAATAAATCATGCTGTCACTGATCAATTAATACACATGAATAAACTGAATAACAGTCTCTGACAATGTATCATGCGGTGCACTCATCTAAATGAAAAAAGTTAAGTTGCTCAATGACCTAACCCCATGCGGAAAACCGAAAAGTGAAGACCAATTACTGCCGAGTGAAAGAGAAACAGTAACGTGCCAAACTACGCTCGAGCAGAATGCGCTATAACATAGGCGCGAAACTCGCTAAAAACTGGTGTGTGCCAAGAAAATAAAACTGACAGAACTAAAGTGCCCAAACACGAAATTACAAGACGAACGGTGCATCACAATGTTTACTGGCAATGTAGATATCAAAGTGCCAGAGTCATAGACAAAACGACCCAGTAGGTGAAATTACGCCAATGCATTAGCAAAAGTCCTCGGTGGAGGTACTTACTTAAGAGAAGTGCACGGACACCCTCAATCTACGTCCTGTTGAAAGCGTGTAACAGCGTGTAACAGCAAAAACTGAAACTAATGATGACACGCGAGGCTAGGTAAGTGGAGATAGACGAAGGACTACGAACAGTAAGGAAAGTGAGCGCCATGTTGAAAGGGTGAAATAAAAACAAAGAGATAAGTGCTCCCTACAACGTCACCATTTGTGAACAATCTGTAAGCAAAAATCTTACAACACAACAGAATTAATTACGTATGCATAAGCAAAAAATTACAATTCATATGAAAGAAAGTCAAACAATGAAAAAAATAAAACGCGAATAAAGATGAACCACAGGTAACCAGTGATACAAAGTCTACAAGTAACATAGGAATTCCATCCTCTCCTTTAATCCGTGTGGCTCCATCGTCGCCAGGTAGCGGATCCAAAAGTTCTCTCTCTTTAATACCGTGTTTTTGTTGTCATGTGTGTATGTCACTTGCTCCAATATAAGATATTTTAACTGGGCGACTGTGTGTTTTTGTTCAAGAAAGTGTGCCGCAACTGTGGATTTAATGTTCCCAGTTCGCATATTGCTTTTATGTTCCAACAGTCTCACTCTTATTTTTCTTTCTGTGTGACCAACGTAACACTTCCCGCAGGGACATTTGAGCATGTAAATTATATTAGCGGAATTGCACGTGGCGTTGACTCTCAATTTGATGGGTTGTCCCTTCATGGGATGGTTGGTGACATTACCTAGTATGCAATTATTGCAATTGCTGCAATTGTAGCAGGGTCGAAGTCCTTTAAATGTTTCTGGTTTATGCTGTTCCTTAGGTTTAGACAAAATTTCTTTCAAATTGCGTCCCCTCGTATATACAAACAATGGTGGTTCAGCAAAGACTCCCCGAAAGTCAGGTTCTAAGCTAAGTAAAGACCAATGTTTCAAAATGATGGTTCTGAAAAGATTGCTCATCACAGTGTATTTAGACACCACCACAATCCTGGAATTTTCAGTTTTCAGTCTGACTTGCAAAAGTTCTTCACGTTTCATATTCCCACATAGGTTAACAGCCTTATCCAAAGTTTTTTGGGGATATCCTCGTTTTTTGAATCTTTCCACCATGTGAGACATTTCTTCTTGACACACGTTGTCAGATGAAACGATGCGTTTCACACGCATCAACTGTGAAAGGGGTAAATTCTGTTTCAACCCAGGTCGATGAAAACTTTGGTAATGCAAAATTGAATTACGATCGGTGGGTTTACGGAATATGGTTGTTGTTATTTTTCCAGCTTGTCGTAAGATCTTCACATCTAAAAAGTGAATGCACTCCCTATCCAGGGTCCAGGTAAACTGTACTCGATCATTAACTCCATTCCATGATCCCAAAAAATCCAAAAGAGCATTCTCAGTTCCAGCCCATAAGATGAAAATATCATCAATGTACCTTAGATAAAGTCTACCAAGACTTGACCATGAGGGTTGATTCAAGATGTGAGCTTCCTCGAAAGATTTCATAAAAATATTAGCGTACGACGGCGCCGCACAATTGCCCATGGCGGTCCCGCACAACTGATGAAACCATTTGTCAAACACAGTAAAATAAATGTGGTATAAGGTAAATACCATCAGTTCCATGAGTAGTACCTGCATGTCGGCATCCAAATCCGAATTAGATAGTTCATTTTTCACAGCTGTGATCCCAAGGTCATGTGGTATAGAAGTGTACAGTGAACAGACGTCCACTGTGCACATTATTAATTCCTGATTTTCCAACAATTCTGAATCTTGTTTCAATTTGATCAAAAAGTCAGTGGAGTCACGGACATGTGACCTGGTATTCAAAACAAATGGTTGGAAATACCTGTCCAAAAACTTGCCTGTTGTTTCATGAATGCTACCTTTAGTTGAGACAATGGGTCTTAATGGTGGTCTCATAGGGTGCTTGTGCACTTTGGGCAACATATACAACACCGGTGGTTTAGGATTGGTGGGTGTTAGATAGCGTCTTACTCGATCAGTAATTGTTCCATTCTCAAAGGCCTGTGTGATGATTTTGAGCAAGATAGTGGCGAAATCATTAGTAGGATCAGAAGTTAATGGAGCATAGATGTTAGAGTCCAATGTGTGTGCTAGGACTTGTTCTTCATAATAGGTGGAATCCATAATGACAAGGGCACCCCCCTTGTCAGCAGTTTGACACACTATGGATGGCTTGTTAGCAATTTTTTGCAAAATGTTCTTCTCCTTCTTGGTCAGATTATTATGTTTACCCCTAGATTGAAAAGGCAGAGTGGCAATGTCACGTTTAACCAAGTTTTCAAACATGTCTACAATCTTGTGGCTCACGGGAGCCATGAAGGTACTATGTGGCCGAAGGCCTCGTAGCATATCATCTTCTTCCAGAGGTGTGGTTACAATATTTTGAAAATAGTGTCTTAATCGAATATTGCGAACAAGTTTGAAAGATCTGACTTCCAATTCAAGAGTGTTGGTTCTAGTGGTTGGTACAAAAGATTGACCTTTTTGCAAAATGCGGATTTCTTCATTATCAAATTTCGTCTTGGAGATGTTGATCATCAAGTTATCCTGACAAGTTATCTCCGTCGATTGCCCTTCTTGGCTTTGGGTTGTCCTTTTTGTACTTCTGCGGGTTTTTCCCCGCCTGGATCCGAAGGTTGTTCTTGGCCCTGCTCTAAAAAATGAACCGCAGTGTTGGAGGTACTGGGTTGTTGTTGCTCTGTACGAGAGGCCGATCTGGTCGAGGTTTGCGTTCTGGTGTCACCATCTGATGATGAGGTTTCGTTTTCAGAATAGGGATTGTAGGGACGATTTGGGCGTCGGCGGGCGTACACTTCTGCCCAAGTGTACACCTCGCCGAGCTTGTAATCGATTGTGTCCCTTTTGTATTTCCGAAACTTACGTTCCTGTGTCTCACGAGTGTGTTTTTCTAATTGGGCATCTACGTCTTCCAGCATCTTAGCCAGATCCGTCGCCTCCATGGAATTGTTAAGCTCAGTACGTACGCTTTTGATTTCCTGGGCTAAATCTTCAAGTGTTTTGGCAAGTTCCTCTACAATGAGGAGAATCAGATCAAGCGAACATTTGTTGAGGATGGCGAACCATCGCTCAACAAACTTCACGTTATTTTTACATAGTAAAGGTTTGAGGGGTACCCGTAGGCCCCGGGGGATCCACTGGGCTCGGTGATACCGCACGAGTGTGCATGCATGAAGTTTTTGATTGGACTCCTTCTTCAGTAAGTAGAGCAGTTGTTTGATGTTACTTTCTGCGCTGCGGGTGTTGGCGGCAGCAACAACTTCTTCCTGGATCATTCCATAGATTTTATCAGCGTCATCCGCCGTAAAGGCGAAAGTGTCAGCCTTGAGTTCAGTCATGTTGGAAACGGAATCGTAATTCATTTTAATCTGAGAAGCGTGCTAGGTCCTAGGGACAGAAACAAGTGTACTAACAAAGAATTGAGGAAGAACCTGCACAGCGTAGTGTGTCCAAAAATTAATGCTTGAGTTGATGGTCTGTGGCGAGCTACCAGGGATAGCGCTGTCTGTACCAATCAGCGTGAACGATAAAGACTAATACAAAGCTCCCTCCACTGGGAGAGAGACTCTCCGGTGCTCAGCATTCAAATGACAATGAAGTCTAAAGGTTCAAACCAGACCAGTTAAAATATCTTATATTGGAGCAAGTGACATACACACATGACAACAAAAACACGTTATTAAAGAGAGAGAACTTTTGGATCCGCTACCTGGCGACGATGCAGCCACACAGATTAAATGATAGGATGGAATTCCTATGTTACTTATAGACTTTGTATCACTGGTTACCTGTGGTTCATCTTTATTCACGTTTTATTTTTTTCATTGTTTGACTTTTTTTCATATGAATTGTAATTTTTTGCTTATGCATACGTAATTA
The DNA here is from genome assembly GCF_964261635.1 of Lissotriton helveticus. Classification (NCBI taxonomy): domain Eukaryota; kingdom Metazoa; phylum Chordata; class Amphibia; order Caudata; family Salamandridae; genus Lissotriton; species Lissotriton helveticus. The sequence goes on from NC_136059.1 coordinate 782,379,675, forward strand.
ATTCTGTTGTGTTGTCAGATTTTTGCTTACAGATTGTTCACAAATGGTGACGTTGTAGGGAGCACTTCTCTCTTTGTTTTTATTTCACCCTTTCAACATGGCGCTCACTTTCCTTACTGTTCGTAGTCCTTCGTCTATCTCCACTTCCCTAGCCTCGCGTTTCATCATTAGTTTCAGTTTTTGCTGTTACACGCTGTTACACGCTTTCAACAGGACGTAGATTGAGGGTGTCCGTGCACTTCTCTTAAGTAAGTACCTCCACCGAGGACTTTTGCTAATGCATTGGCGTAATTTCACCTACTGGGTCGTTTTGTCTATGACTCTGGCACTTTGATATCTACATTGCCAGTAAACATTGTGATGCACCGTTCGTCTTGTAATTTCGTGTTTGGGCACTTTAGTTCTGTCAGTTTTATTTTCTTGGCACACACCAGTTTTTAGCGAGTTTCGCGCCTATGTTATAGTGCATTCTGCTCGAGCGTAGTTTGGCACGTTACTGTTTCTCTTTCACTCGGCAGTAATTGGTCTTCACTTTTCGGTTTTCCGCATGGGGTTAGGTCATTGAGCAACTTAACGTTTTTCGTTTAGATGAGTGCACCGCATGATACATTGTCAGAGACTGTTATTCAGTTTATTCATGTGTATTAATTGATCAGTGACAGCATGATTTCTTTATGTTTGTAGAGCATTCCCCTGAGGAAGGGCTACGCTTTAGCCCGAAATGCATTGGGATTGGGAGTGTTAACGTTGGATGATACCATAAATGGATTATGTACTTTGAATCTGCGTTTCAAGTTACCTTTAACTGCTCATGAAATCAATGAGTATGGATTAATAAACCAGAGCAACCTTTCCTATGTTTGGATTTAACTTTTTCATGAACTGGTTTGAACCTTTAGACTTCATTGTCATTTGAATGCTGAGCACCGGAGAGTCTCTCTCCCAGTGGAGGGAGCTTTGTATTAGTCTTTATCGTTCACGCTGATTGGTACAGACAGCGCTATCCCTGGTAGCTCGCCACAGACCATCAACTCAAGCATTAATTTTTGGACACACTACGCTGTGCAGGTTCTTCCTCAATTCTTTGTTAGTACACTTGTTTCTGTCCCTAGGACCTAGCACGCTTCTCAGATTAAAATGAATTACGATTCCGTTTCCAACATGACTGAACTCATGGCTGACACTTTCGCCTTTACGGCGGATGACACTGATAAAATCTATGGAATGATCCAGGAAGAAGTTGTTGCTGCCGCCAACACCCGCAGCGCAGAAAGTAACATCAAATAACTGCTCTACTTACTGAAGAAGGAGTCCAATCAAAAACTTCATGCATGCACACTCGTGCGGTATCACTGAGCCCAGCGGATCCCCCGGGGCCTACGGGTACCCCTCAAACCTTTACTATGTAAAAATAACGTGAAGTTTGTTGAGCGATGGTTCGCCATCTTCAACAAATGTTCGCTTGATCTGATTCTCCTCATTGTAGAGGAACTTGCCAAAACACTTGAAGATTTAGCCCAGAAAATCAAAAGCGTACGTACTGAGCTTAACAATTCCATGGAGGCGACGGATCTGGCTAAGATGCTGGAAGACGTAAATGCCCAATTAGAAAAACACACTCGTGAGACACAGGAACGTAAGTTTCGGAAATAAAAAAGGGACACAATCGATTACAAGCTCGGCGAGGTGTACACTTGGGCAGAAGTGTACGCCCGCCGACGCCCAAATCGTCCCTACAATCCCTGTTCTGAAAACGAAACCTCATCATCGGATGGTGACACCAGAATGCAAACCTCGACCAGATCGGCCTCTCGTACAGAGCAACAACAACCCAGTACCTCCAACACTGCGGTTCATTTTTTAGAGCAGGGCCAAGAACAACCTTCGGATCCAGGCGGGGAAAAACCCGCAGAAGTAGAAAAAGAACAACCCAAAGCCAAGAAGGGCAATCGACAGAGATAACTTGTCAGGATAACTTGGTGATCAACATCTCCAAGACGAAATTTGATAATGAAGAAATCCGCATTTTGCAAAAAGGTCAATCTTTTGTACCAACCACTAGAACCAACACTCTTGAATTGGAAGTCAGTTCTTTCAAACTTGTTCGCAATATTCGATTAAGACACTATTTTCAAAATATTGTAACCACACCTCTGGAAGAAGATGATATGCTACGAGGCCTTCGGCCACATAGTACCTTCATGGCTCCCGTGAGCCACAAGATTGTAGACATGTTTGAAAACTTGGTTAAACGTGACATTGCCACTCTGCCTTTTCAATCTAGGGGTAAACATAATAATCTGACCAAGAAGGAGAAGAACATTTTGCAAAAAATTGCTAACAATCCATCCATAGTGTGTCAAATTGCTGACAAGGGGGGTGCCCTTGTCATTATGGATTCCACCTATTATGAAGAACAAGTCTTAGCACACACATTGGATTCTAACATCTATGCTCCATTATCTTCTGATCCTACTAATGATTTCGCCACTATCTTGCTCAAAATCATCACACAGGCCTTTGAGAATGGAACAATTACTGATCGAGTAAGACGCTATCTAACACCCACCAATCCTAAACCACCGGTGTTGTATATGTTGCCCAAAGTGCACAAGCACCCTATGAGACCACCATTAAGACCCATTGTCTCAACTAAAGGTAGCATTCATGAAACAACAGGCAAGTTTTTGGACAGGTATTTCCAACCATTTGTTTTGAATACCAGGTCACATGTCTGTGACTCCACTGACTTTTTGATCAAATTGAAACAAGCTTCAGAATTGTTGGAAAATCAGGAATTAATAATGTGCACAGTGGACGTCTGTTCACTGTACACTTCTATACCACATGACCTTGGGATCACAGCTGTGGAAAATGAACTATCTAATTCGGATTTGGATGCCGACATGCAGGTACTACTCATGGAACTGATGGTATTTACCTTATACCATAGTTATTTTACTGTGTTTGACAAATGGTTTCATCAGTTGTGCGGGACCGCCATGGGCAATTGTGCGGCGCCGTCGTACGCTAATATTTTTATGAAATCTTTCGAGGAAGCTCACATCTTGAATCAACCCTCATGGTCAAGTCTTGGTAGACTTTATCTAAGGTACATTGATGATATTTTCATCTTATGGGCTGGAACTGAGAATGCTCTTTTGGATTTTTTGGGATCATGGAATGGAGTAAATGATCGAGTACAGTTTACCTGGACCCTGGATAGGGAGTGCATTTACTTTTTAGATGTGAAGATCTTACGACAAGCTGGAAAAATAACAACAACCATATTCCGTAAACCCACCGATTGTAATTCAATTTTGCATTACCAAAGTTTTCATCGACCTGGGTTGAAACAGAATTTACCCCTTTCACAGTTGATGCGTGTGAAACGCATCGTTTCATCTGACAACGTGTGTCAAGAAGAAATGTCTCACATGGTGGAAAGATTCAAAAAACGAGGATATCCCCAAAAAACTTTGGATAAGGCTGTTAACCTATGTGGGAATATGAAACGTGAAGAACTTTTGCAAGTCAGACTGAAAACTGAAAATTCCAGGATTGTGGTGGTGTCTAAATACACTGTGATGAGCAATCTTTTCAGAACCATCATTTTGAAACATTGGTCTTTACTTAGCTTAGAACCTGACTTTCGGGGAGCCTTTGCTGAACCACCGTTGTTTGCATATACGAGGGGACGCAATTTGAAAGAAATTTTGTCTAAACCTAAGGAACAGCATAAACCAGAAACATTTAAAGGACTTCGACCCTGCTACAATTGCAGCAATTGCAATAATTGCATACTAGGTAATGTCACCAACCATCCCATGAAGGGACAACCCATCAAATTGAGAGTCAACGCCACATGCAATTCCGCTAATGTAATTTACATGCTCAAATGTCCCTGCGGGAAGTGTTACGTTGGTCACACAGAAAGAAAAATAAGAGTGAGACTGTTGGAACATAAAAGCAATATACGAACTGGGAACATTAAATCCACAGTTGCGGCACACTTTCTTGAACAAAAACACACAGTCGCCCAGTTAAAATATCTTATATTGGAGCAAGTGACATACACACATGACAACAAAAACACGTTATCAAAGAGAGAGAACGTTTGGATCCGCTACCTGGCGACGATGCAGCCACACGGATTAAATGATAGGATGGAATTCCTATGTTACTTATAGACTTTGTATCACTGGTTACCTGTGGTTCATCTTTATTCACGTTTTATTTTTTTCATTGTTTGACTTTTTTTCATATGAATTGTAATTTTTTGCTTATGCATACGTAATTAATTCTGTTGTGTTGTCAGATTGTTGCTTACAGATTGTTCACAAATGGTGACGTTGTAGGGAGCACTTCTCTCTTTGTTTTTATTTCACCCTTTCAACATGGCGCTCACTTTCCTTACTGTTCGTAGTCCTTCGTCTATCTCCACTTCCCTAGCCTCGCGTTTCATCATTAGTTTCAGTTTTTGCTGTTACACGCTGTTACACGCTTTCAACAGGACGTAGATTGAGGGTGTCCGTGCACTTCTCTTAAGTAAGTACCTCCACCGAGGACTTTTGCTAATGCATTGGCGTAATTTCACCTACTGGGTCGTTTTGTCTATGACTCTGGCACTTTCATATCTACATTGCCAGTAAACATTGTGATGCACCGTTCGTCGTGTAATTTCGTGTTTGGGCACTTTAGTTCTGTCAGTTTTATTTTCTTGGCACACACCAGCTTTTAGCGAGTTTTGCGCCTATGTTATAGCGCATTCTGCTCGAGCGTAGTTTGGCACGTTACTCTTTCTCTTTCACTCGGCAGTAATTGGTCTTCACTTTTCGGTTATCCGCATGGGGTTAGGTCATTGAGCAACTTAACGTTTTTCGTTTAGATGAGTGCACCGCATGATACATTGTCAGAGACTGGTATTCAGTTTATTCATGTGTATTAATTGATCAGTGACAGCATGATTTCTTTATGTTTGTAGAGCATTCCCCTGAGGAAGGGCTACGCTTTAGCCCGAAATGCATTGGGATTGGGAGTGTTAACGTTGGATGATACCATAAATGGATTATGTACTTTGAATCTGCGTTTCAAGTTACCTTTAACTGCTCATGAAATCAATGAGTATGGATTAATAAACCAGAGCAACCTTTCCTATGTTTGGATTTAACTTTTTCATGAACTGGTTTGAACCTTTAGACTTCATTGTCATTTGAATGCTGAGCACCGGAGAGTCTCTCTCCCAGAGGAGGGAGCTTTGTATTAGTCTTTACTGTTGGTAATCCCCATTACTCTTAGTCCTACTCGTCCTCGACCCAGTCATCACTCATGAGGTATCCCACATGACAGGAAACAAAACAGGAAACGCTTTTAGGCTCCACCCCCCCCCCTCCTGCCAGGTGCTATATCACCCCTAACCACTGGAAGCACATCCTGACACACCAAGCAACAAAGGCCTGAACAGGGAGGGAGGGTGGGAAGTATGACTGGGTCGAGGACGAGTAGGACTAAGAGTAATGGGGATTACCAACAGTAATCATAGCATTACCTCTACGTCCCTCGTCCTCGACCCAGTCATCACTCATGAGGCATACCAAAGCAACGCCCAACCAGGCCTTTGGCACACCAAACACAGCAAAACACAGACCAGACACAAAGGAGTGCAGCAAGTGAAAATTTAACAAAACACACAGAATCAGAGCGAGGGGGGGACCCCCACAGCTTGCAACACCCCACGACCAAAATGGTCCGGTCAGAAAGGGCACAATTCAACCGGTAGTGTCTCACAAACGTAGACTCGGAGGCCCAAGTCCCCGCTCGAAAGATTTCGTCAAGAGACACACCATGATAAGCAGCCCAAGAGGCAGACACGCCCCGAGTGGAACGCGCCTGAACTCCAGCCGGACAAGGCAAACCAGCACCAAGATAAGCAAGAGTGATGACCGCCCTAATCCAGCGACCCAGAGTAAGCCTGGAGGCAGCCATACCCCTACCAGCCAAGCCAAAGGTCACAAAGAGGGAGTCAGAGGAGCAAAACCCCTCAGACCTAGCCACATAAATGGACAAGGCACGCTTCAGATCCAAGGAATGAAGTAAGAGCTCAGAAGGAGAAGAAGGAGAAGGACACAAAGAAGGAAGCACCAGCTCCTGAGAAGAACGAAAGCGAGAGCAAACCCAGGATCCAAAGAGAGCACCACAGCGTCATCCAGAAAACGCAAAAATGGAGGAGAACAACGCAAGGCGGTAAGTTCGCCCAGCCGTCTCGCAGAGGTAATAGCAACCAGAAAAGCCACCTTGTAGGACAGGAACTTAAGGTCCACCGACTCCAAAGGCTCAAAAGGGGAGGATTGCAAAACACCCAACACCAAAGAAAGATCCCAAGGGGGCACCAGGGAACGAACAGTAGGGGAAGAGAGAGAGAAACTCCGAAAGAGGCGAGAAACCAACAAGCCATCCGAAGGCAGAAAGGAATCCAAATCCCGGAAGGCACGGACAGCAAACCACTGGCCCCGCAAGGTAGACAATGCAAAGTGCTTTTGAAAGCCATCCAGAAAAAACTGAAGAACAGAAGACACAGGGCAAGAGGTAGGAGACAGACCAGAGGAGGAACACCACCCCGAAAAAGAAGACCAGTGCTTCGAATAGGAAGCCAAGGTAGACCGCCTACGAGAGGCCTGCATCACAGAAATGATGTGGTCGGGCAGACCACGGACCCCAAGAGACAACCGTTCAACCTTCAGACCGCCAAGGTGAGAGGAACCAGAAGTGGGGACAGAGACCTCAGAGGAGAGGGGTAGCGGGGTAGAAGCCAAGGAGGGCCCACCGCTAGGCCCAGCAATAGAGGAAACCAAGACCTCCTCGGCCAGTGAGGAAGAACAGCCACCACCCGAGCCCCCTCCTGTTGAACCTTCGTCAAGAAGGCAGGAATCAGAGGAAAGGGAGGAAAAGCATAAAGAAACCAAGGGGGCCACTGGAGAGACAAGGCATCCACCCCCCAGGCGCCCTCCTTACGGAGACCTGGAGCAGAACAGGGGAACCAGGGCATCGGACCGGGAGGCAAACAGATCCAGATCCAGAGTCCCGAACTTCTGGCAAAGCAAACGAAAGGTCCGGGGAGCCAGACACAGGAACAGAGAGGAAGGGAACCTCCAGCTCAATGAATCCGCCACCACGTTGTCCACACCCCGAATGTGCTGAGCAGACAGGGCCAGAAGATGTTGCTCCACCCAATCGGAAATGGAGCAGGCCACCAGATTCAGGGATGAACTGCGTGTCCCCCCTGGTGATTGCTATAGGCCACAGTCACTGTGTTGTCTTATCTCACCAGGACATGGCAACCACTCAGATGAGGATGGAAATAGTGAAGCGCCCTCTCCACTGCAGACAATTCCCTCCAGTTGGACGACCTGCGTGACTCCGACGGGAGCCAACGAGCCTGCACCACCCAATGATCCAGAGTCGCCCCCCAGCCAGAGGCGCTGGCATCCGTGGTCACAGGCAGAGGAGGAGGCAGACGGAAACACATCCCCTTGGAGAGGTGGAAAGAATCCAGCCACCACTGTAGAGCAGACACAATGTCCAGAGACACAGGGACAGGAACAGCATAATCCAGGACAGGAAAGGGAACCCACCTCTGCACATGCCACAGCAGAGGGCGCAGATGAACCCTGGCCCACGGCACGGTGAAAACAGATGAAGCCATGGGACCCTGAACTTCTAGCCACTGTAGGAGGGGAGCTGAAGCCTGCGACAACAACTTCCTCAGCAACGACTGAAGGCGACGAATCCGGGCATCCGGCAGGAACACCTTGGTCAACACAGAATCGAACACGGCTCCGATGAAGGTCCTCCTGGTGGCATGCTCCAAGTGGCATGTCAGCAAGTTTATCAAGAACCCGTGGTCCCTGAGCGTAGTCATGGTCAAGAAGAGATGGTGAGACATGACCTCCAGAGACGGAGCCTGAACCAACCAGTCGTCCAGGAACGGGAACACTGACACCCCCAGGAGATGGAGATGCGCCACCAAGAGAGCCACCACCATGGTGAACACTCCGGGGGTGGACCGAAGACCAAAAGGAAGGACGCAGAACAGCCAGTGCTGACCCTCCAGGCAGAAGCGTAGGAAACGCTGATCCCTCACAGCCACAGGGACGAGATACGCGTCCTGGAGATCGAGAGTGGAGAACACCCAACCAGACTGGATCAGCGGAAAAATCTTCTGGAGAGTCTCCATCTTGAACGGGAACTTCTTCACGAACAAGTTCAGACCCCGAAGGTTGATGACCACCCGGAAACTCCCCGTGATCTTTGGCACAACAAAGTTGATGGAGTATACGCCCATCCCCCGCTCCGATTCCGGAACAGGCACAATCGCAAGCTTGCTGACCAAAAGACGAACCCTGTCCAACAAGGCCAGATGGCGGGAGGCATCCCGAGGAGATGGGGTCATCACCACCCCGGAGGGGGAGGGGGTGGGGGGACAGGAACCCGATCTGGTAACCCCGAGACAGAACATCCAGCACCCATCTGTCGGAGGTCGTCAAGCGCCAAGCCGGAAGGAACGCGTGAAGCCTCCCACCAACCAAAGGTGGACCACCATCGAGAACGACCTCCCGGACGGCATAGTCAGGAACGCAGCGGGCCGGACCCAGCACCGCAATGGGATTTCTTCTGAAACTTCTGAGGAAAGGACCGGCCAGTGCCACGCTGATTCCTGAAGGAGGACTGTTGAAACCTGGAAAGCTGTCGGAAAGACCTGGCACCAGAGAAGGAGGAACCCCCACGGGGCGGAAGGTCATGAAAAGACAAAGAATGCTTGCGTTCTTTAAAAACCTTATGCAGCTTCTCCTCCAGAGAGTCACCAAACAGACGGGTACCAGTGAAAAGCAGCCTAAAAGCCATGGAACGTTGGGCCGCGTCCGTCTTCCAATCCCGCAGCAACAGGTTCCGACGGGCAGCAATAGAGGAACCACAGGACATCGCAGAAGCCCTCACAGAATCAAAGGCGATGTCCGACAGGAATTCTGCCAGGCGCTCCATAGACTCCAGCAATTCCGGCAACTGCCACCTTTCTGCATCGTAGAAAACAGGGACTTGAAATCGGCCAGCAAAGACTGGGTAACATAGGCCCCATAAATACCAGAACGAACAGCCAGGTGAGAGGCAGCATAAGACTTCATCAAAGCCGAAACGATCTTCTTATCCACACCGTCCTTCAGTATGGTATCATCCGCCATGGAAGGACGGCCCACAAGACTGGCCACAACGGAGTGCACCGGGACAGAATCAGGCAAGGAGTCCGCCATATCCAACAAAGGATAAAGTTTGGACATAAACCTGGGCACGGAGATGTGATCCGGATCCCTCCATTACTTCAGCAGGACTTCCAGCACAAAAGGGTGCACTGGCAGAGAAGAGGCAACGGGCTTCCGAAACTGCGGCAAGACTACATCCTGAGAGGAACTGGGTGCAGAGGCATCAGGAAACCCCATATTCTCCCGAACATGGGAAAGGATATCCGGCAAGAGATTCCTCGAAACGTACATGCCCTGAAGCTCAGCAGAAGCGACAGAAGACTCGTCAGAAGCATCAGAGGAGGAGATGTCCGAGTAAAGGGCAGAAGCAGCCCCAGAATGACCACCAGCAGGCTTATTGCTCGCCTTCATATCCGATAATGTCTCGAGGATAAGGTGTTTAATTCTATCATCACCCACTCTGGAATGCTACCCAGGCAGAGGTGAGTCCTCACTGGACACAGGAGAAGAGGAAGGAGCAGGAGAAGAATGCTTCCTCTTACAATGATGCTTCCCCATGATGTACAAAAACAGCAGCAGCAGAAAGGAAACAAAGCAAACACAGTTCAAAAATCCAGAGGACCAATCAAACAGCTGAAACCTCGTCAGGACTGAAAGAAAACGTAACCGGAAAGAGAAGCCGGTAACGCGCTTCGGAAAAAACGGCCCTCAATCAACAGAGTCTGACCCCATTCGTTCTTCCCCCGTCAACAGGCGTCCGACTACAAGATGGCAGCCTGCCGCCAAGAATCAGGAAACAAAGAGGTCACCCAAACAAGCGGGACCCTTTGAAACAGAACGCAAATGCAGCCAGAAGGAATCAGAGCACTCCAAAATCGCCTGATTCCCCAAGGCACAGGCCAGCACATTGGCACGAACGGCAGGCACGCTGGAGCAGATCCAGGCGCCCGCCTGAAAGCACTTCCTAATGCCGCTGCGCGGAAATGAAAGCCAGAGCGCTCCAGAAATCCACTCTCTCACCTGCAGGAGGACACCGTCATCCACGCATAGCAGCAGCCTGAAACAGCAGAACACCAAGGAGACCCACTGAGCCCCGCAACACAGGCCTCCTGAGCTTCAGAGGAGACAGGTAAGCCCAGCAGCCCAACTCCATAGAATCCCACGACGGTCCACGGGAGCCCCCAAAGCCCAGCAGAGGAGGAATACACAGGACAACAACTGAAGCAGGTAAGTGCCCGGCACTCACCCAAGCGTCTCCCATCAGGTAACCCACCAACAGGAAACAAAACAGGATGTGCTTCTAGTGGTTAGGGGTGATATAGCACCTGTCAGGAGGGGGGGTGGAGCCTAAAAGCGTTTCCTGTTTTGTTTCCTGTCTTGTGGGATACCTCATGAGTGATGACTGGGTGAAGGACGAGGGACGTAGAGGTAATGGCGTTGCTGATGTTAATTCAAGTTCCCATCACAATGTTCTCAAAGCAGCAGCTATTTTGAGTCTTAAATGATTCACAATGAGATGCTGACAAAATAAAAAAGCAATACACAGCTGTCCCCCCAAGGCTGTTTCTTGTAGAAAACGAGTGTTTATAAAACAGCGACTTGAGCACAAAAAAACTGAGCTATGAGAGTCAAGATCTGAAACGGGTTTGGCATGCACAGGATTTGAGGACATCTTTTATTGCAGAGAGTGTATACATGCAGGGCTGTGCTATACCTAGTGCAAAACTGTTACGTTTTGCACATACTACTTTACTGAGGCAGGCAGAGAGCACAGAATGTAATAAAATGGTATTTAAGAAAGTCCATGAAAGACCAGATCATTACATGTTGTTGAATATCATCTTCTGTGGCAACTGTTTATATTTTTCTTTCTTTAAGAACAGATGAATAATTCTAGTATTTTCAGTGTACCAATATCCAAATGAGCTGAGATGGCATAACAGCTGGACAATAATATCGGAGAATGTGTAGTGCACTTTAATTTAATTGCACAATTACGCACACAAATTGCGTTTTCCTTTTAGAAGAATTACAGTGCTGCATAATTTGCCTTGCAACGGCGAAGAATTACTGTCTCTCTTCATACAGACAACTGTTAAATGAGGTTAGAAAGTATGACATAGTTTTAGGTCAGGAGTCAAGACAGAGCAGAAACACAGCTTGCAGGGATGTGAAAGGGTGAGCAGTTTGTAAATATCTGGAAAGCCACAGAGCGATTTGTATTAAACCCCCCATAGAGCAGGAGCCATTAAGTGGTTAATGATATGATAACTTTGATTTTTTTTAATGTTTCTTGGGTGCAGAGCTAATTCAAATCAGAATAACCACAGTATGCTCTCTATGGTTGCAAGACTTCAACATTTTGTATGTATGGTTTGGTATTGCTAAAGCACAAACTTAGCAGGCTACATGGGGAGGAATGCAGGGGAAGGAGGTAAAGTTAGTGAACGGAGTGAGAATTCACCTTACTTGAGATAACATGCTTGAACAGGTGACTTCCTGAATTGTAAAAAGATTGGTGTTATTCTGATGTCGCAGGATGTGTTGTTCAGATCCTTGGCACATAATCTGAGAAGGGGTTTCTTGTTTTCTCTTTCCTGCAGCGTTTAGTCTCTAATCTGGTGATGTCGAAGCTTCTCATATGACGTGAACTATAGATATTGTCAGTTTGCTGACAACGAGTTTGGTGTAGAGGGCCTTGTAAGTGATGCAGCTGATCTTGAAGATGATTAGGACTTGCAGGGGGGGCCAGAGTAGGACACACAAGTGATGTGGTAGGATTTCTTTATCCCCTTGATGAAACAAGCTTCTGCGTGAGGGATACTTTTGAGAGCAACAAGGATAGCTTCTGGGATGTCACTGAGCAGGGCGTTGCCTCCATTGAAGCGGGAGAGGACTATAGCTAGAACTGTCATTCTGAAATCTTCTCTTCCGAGAAGAGGTTCATTTTTTCAGGAGTCAGGTTGTTTTGGTCTTTTTGTAAATGTGTAAGAGGTTAGACTCAAATGTGATTTCAAGGAATTTGGCCTATTCTGTCAGTGGGGCTGTGACGTCCAATAGATTTAAGAAGTAGAGCTATGACTGAATCCAAGAAAGTTTGGCGTTTTTGCAAACAGGAGTAATTTGGTCTTTGTGAGGTTTAGCATCAGGTAGTTTGTTGACATTCAGGGGGCTGGATGCTTTAGCGGTGTGCTTTGCGTCTCTGCATGTCATTGGCTGAGGAGATATTGGGCCAGAGTTGGGTGTTGTCAGCAAACTAGTGGATTTGAATGTTGCTGTCTGCAAGGTTGGCTCCCAAAGTTTCCATATAAAGGTCGAAAATGATGGGTGACAGGAAAGAGCCCCCGAACTCCAAAGATGACGGGAAGCCTGTGCACATTTTCAGGGGAAGTACGTTGTTACAACGCATGCTTTTACAACGCATGCCTTTACGACGCAAGTTTTACAACGCAAGTCGTGACAACGACTTGCGTTGGGGGGCGCTGGATAGTGAATAGTTTAATTTACTATTCCAACTCCAGTCCCCGTGGATAGTAGGGAAGGTGTTGGATAGTAAATTAAAACTATTCCCTATCCTAGAGCGCCCCCCAGCGCAAGTCGTTGTAAAAGTTGCGTTGTAATGGTTGAGTCGTAAAGGTACTTCGTTGTAAAAGTTGCGTTGTAAACGCTGTTCCAGATTTTCAGGATGTGAATCAATGCTGGACAGTTGATGGTGTTGAAAGCTATGGATATGTCAAGCACGACCCGGAGGTAAAGATAATTTTTATTATTGCAGAAGACGATGTCATCGACTACCTGGAGAGGGCCCGTTTCAAAACTGCAGCATGGTCTGGAGCCTCAATGAGAGTCCTGAAGTAAGTTAATGTGCTCCTGTAGCTAGGTGGAGACTGCATTCTCAATGATTTTTTCCAACACATGGGAGGTGGATTATAGTATGAAAGATAGCAAGGTCAGATGGAACTATTGTAGCCTTTTTCAGCATGGGCAGGACGTGTCCAGTCTTCAGATCTTCTGGGATGGTGCCCTGGGTTAGCAAGATGTTGATAATGGTGTGCAGTCATAATATCGAGTCTTTTATTTCGACTGGACAGAATATCGAGTAAAAAATATAGAATGGACATAATATCGACTAGACATAATATAGACAACAAAAATATCGACTAGAGAAAATTAATATCGAATAGAATGGACATAATATCGAATCAAAAATATAGAATGGACATAATATCGACTAGACATAACATAGCCAACAAAAATATCGAATTTAAGGTAAGTTAATAATAATTTTTATTTTTTGTGTAATATAAGTCTGTAGCGGGTTGTGGGTTTATAGGGGAATAGGGTGGGAAGTAATTTAATTATAATTAATTAAATATGTTAATTTATTTATTGATATTTATTTAGAATTAATTGTTAATTATTTATTAATTGGTAATTAATTAAAATATAATTGGTAATTAATTATAATTGATTAATTGATAAATATTTTAATTTTAGTAATTTATTTTCTGTAGCGGGTTGTGGGTTTATAGGGGAATAGGGTGGGAAGTAATTTAATTATAATTAATTAAATATGTTAATTTATTTATTGATATTTATTTAGAATTAATTGTTAATTAATTATTAATTGGTAATTAATTAAAATATAATTGGTAATTAATTATAATTGATTAATTGATAAATATTTTAAGTTTAGTAATTTATTTTCTGTAGCGGGTTGTGGGTTTATAGGGGAATAGGGTGGGAAGTAATTAATTTATAATTAATTAATTTTTTTAAATTTTTTAATTATTTATTGATATTTATTTATAATTAATTGTTCATTATTTATTAATTGGTAAATAATTAAAATATAATTGGTAATTAATTATAATTGATTAATTGATAAATATGTTAATTTTATTAAATTATTTTCTGTAGCGGGTTGTGGGTTTATAGGGGAATAGGGTGGGAAGTAATTTAATTATAATTAATTAAATATGTTAATTTATTTATTCTTAATTATTTGGAATACATTGTTAATTAAATTATAATTGGTAATTAATAAAAATATGATTGGTAAATAATTTTAATTGATTAATTGATAAATATGTTAATTTCATTCATTTATTTTCTGTAGCGGGTTGTGGGTTTATAGGGGAATAGGGTGGGAAATAATTTAATTCTCATTAATTATATCATTTAAATTATTGGTATTTATTTTGAATTAATTGTTAATTAATTTTTAATGGGTAATTAATTAAAATATAATTGGTAATTAAAATTAATTTATTAATTTTTAAATTGTAAATTAATTTATTGTTAATAGGTAATTAATTAGTATGAGTAGGCAATTTTTAAAATTAAATAATTTTATTTTGTATTTATAAATAAATATTTTATACACAAGTAAAATATTTTATTTATTTGTAATTGGTATTACTATTTATGTTATTTATATCTATTTGTGAAGTATTTACTTTCCCTATTATTGCACTCTCTGAAGTTGGAATAGTAATTTTAACCCCTACGCTATACAACACTTTCCCTACTGTTGCACCCACTGGAGTGGGTATGCAACGTTTACAACGCAACTTTTACTATGCACTACCATTACAACGAAACTTTTACAACGCAAAAACGTTTACAACGCATACATTTACAAAGCATGTTTTTACAACGCAGATACCTTTACAACGTATACCATTACAACGTAAGTATTGCTAAGTATATAATTATTTTTAAAATGTTATATGTTTGGGTTTTTGGGTAAAGGGGTATTTTTAGGGTTCAGGGTCAGTTTTCAGTTTTTGGGTAAAGGGGTATTTTTAGGGTTCAGGGTCAGTTTTCAGTTTTTGGGTGAAGGGGTATTTTTAGAGTTCATGGTCAGTTTTCAGTTTTTGGGTAAAGGGGTATTTTTAGGGTTCAGGGTCAGTTTTCAGTTTCTGGGGTAAAGGGGTATTTTTAGGGTTCAGGGTCAGTTTTCAGTTTTTGGGTAAAGGGGTATTTGTAGGGTTCAGGGTCAGTTTTCAGTTTTTGGGTTAAGGGGTATTTTTAGGGTTCAGGGTCAGTTTTCAGTTTCTGGGGTAAAGGGGTATTTTTAGGGTTCAGGGTCAGTTTTCAGTTTTTGGGTAAAAGGGTATTTTTAGGGTTCAGGGTCAGTTTTCAGTTTTTGGGTAAAGGGGTATTTTTAGGGTTCAGGGTTAGTTTTCAGTTTTTGGGGTAAAGGGGTATTTTTAGGGTTCAGGGTCAGTTTTCAGTTTTTGGGTAAAGGGGTATTTTTAGGGTTCAGGGTCAGTTTTCAGTTTTTGGGTAAAGGGGTATTTTTAGGGTTCAGGGTCAGTTTAGGGTTTTTGGGGTACAGGGGTACTTTGTAAAAATAAAGTAAAATTACATTTAAATTACATTAATTAAATAAAATTAAATAAAATTAAATTATATTATAATATTTTAAATTAATTTATATTAAAAAAAATTATATACTTACCAATACTTACGTTGTAATGGTATGCGTTGTAAAGGTATATGCGTTGTAAAATCTTGCGTTGTAAATGTATGAGTTGTAAAAGTTTTTGTGTTGTAAAAGTTTTGATGTAATTGTAGGTGTTGTAAAAGTATGCGTTGTAACGTCATACATCCCTGGAGTGGGAATAGTAATTTTAACCCCTACGCTATCCAGCGCTTTCCCTACTGTTGCACCCACTGGAGTGGGAATAGTAAATTTTACCTCTACGCTATTCAACACTTTTGCTAATGTTGAACTCACTATAGTTGTTACAATAAATTTTAACCATTTTCTATGTTACGCTAAAAATGTTATATATGTTTATTTAATAATATGTGTTATATATATATATATATATGTATTATTTTTGGTGATATAATTTTTTTAATTATAGAAATTATTTATTAAAATTTAAATTTTAAAATAATTATTTCTAAGTTTATATTAAATATATTTATTACTATATTAGTTTTAACTTAATTTTAAGACATTTAAAAAAATCGATATTTTGACAGTCTATATTTTTGTAAGTCGATATTTTGGAGTCGATATTTTGGTACTTACCTGTTTGTAGATAGGGAGTCGATATTTTGTCACTCGATATTTTTCACTCGATATTTGTGTATCTCGATATTTGTGACGTCGATATTATGTCAGTGATCCGTTGATAATGTGGAGAAACCCTTTAAACTATTACTGCTGTGTCGGCTGAGCTGCTGTCGCTAAAACGTTTTTGTGCTTACTTGTCCTAACTCCTAACCCACTACCCCAGGCTGAGGGGTGGTAACAAGCCATCATTAGAAACTTCAATTGTCTTTTATGTGATTATTTTAAGAGGTACTGATTTTAAAGAATTACCACTGCTTTAATAGTTTTTTCGGTACACCTCTAGTCAGCCAAGTACTGTTAACCAATACAAACAAATACATTCACAACTTTCTCGGATATTTACAATTGTCAATTTAAAGAAAGATTTCAAAAAAGCATGTACAAGTGTTGCTTGGTCAAAAATACAATACACTTTGCAGTTATGCATTTCTGCAATAATATAAAAGAAAACGACTTTAGCAATTTAATTAATTCCAAGCATTGACGACTGAAAAACGAGAACAAATTATTTTTGACAGTCCAAAGGAATTAAACAAAACACTTTGCAATACATAGCACTTCGAAAAGAGGAAGCATATACTTACAGATAACCACTAAATTCTTCTGATGGCTTCCTCCAAACTGTTACATCACTCTAAAAAATAGGACAATGTGAGATTAAAATGTCATAATTACACGTTGCTAACTCTACATTTGGGAGAACACAGGAGTACGTATTCAGTCACAACATTCTCACGCCCATTGAAAGAGCAAGTACTAAAACAAAACACTTTTATACAGCCTACTAAAGGGACCAAAATACTGACACGCTAGCACCTTTTGTGAGATCACTTTCCATTTCGTCTATATGCACACGTCTTTTTAAGGCAAGGAGCAGCAACAAGTAAATCAGTCCACACGAGGCCGCATCTTGAGAATTAGGTCAAGTTATGTTCGTATTTACTATTTTCCAAGAAGCTCACGTCTAGTGATAGCTCACACTTTGGACTTAGGCACGAGATAAGAAATCGCCCGGTGTTCTGATAAGAAGCAGCACAGACTGTCTTGTTATTTTTCTCAGGCACTATTATGGACGAAGGTCAAGGAGAAACTTTCCCAAAACACCAATGATGATTTTTGTTCACAGGAATGTTAAATAAATCTGAGGAAAACTGAAAATGTGAATGTTTTTATTTGTGCACCAACTGATGAAGTATGTGAACAATATTTGCTCGTAGAACAAAAGTTAATGTTGAATGTTCCTATGTTTGAACATGTCTCCAAACTAACAACAAGCACTGGCAAAGCCAATAGGTATTGCATTTGTTATCGATTAGGTTTGCCAGTAGTTTTTTGTCCCACTGCACAGACAGCATCCGCGTCATGCTGCGCAGCATGGTTAAAGTAAAAATAGAAAGCACAAGCCTTTGACGCAGCCGCCCATATCATTTTGCAGGTGTGCGCACCAAGCAAGTGCATGCGTACAAAATGACTCAGGTGCTTTTTTTTTTCTTTTTAGTTACCGATCCAAGTTGAAAATGTAACTAAAAAGAAAATAAACATGAAAGTAGCAGGAAAGGATGGCAGGGGTTCAAGGAAAGTAACACTGAGTGAGTGTGGGGGAAGCAGGGCCGGACTGGTCGTAGAGGGCCAGGGCATTTCCCCGGTGGGCCGTCAGGGTAGGGGCTGGTTTTGGGCCCCTGGTGGGCCTTTTTTGTTACAGGGCCGTTTTTGCAGCATAGCAGCAATACAGCTCCTGTAACAAAATCGCCTGAAACTGGCCCTGGCAAGCTCGGCCACACCCCCAACCCCACCAGGGGTGGGGGCAGCAGAGTACTTTGCCAGGGCTGGTTTTGGTTCCCAGTCCGGCCCTGGGGGGACGCATTGATGGGGAAAATCACACGGCCAAGGACAATAGGGAATAGGGCAGGGAGAATCAGCTAGGCAACAAACAGCAACACAGAGCACGGGGAAAAGCGTACTTGAGGGAGACAGCTCGAAATAACACACACTCCAATAAAGTGATTCACACAAAAGAAAATAGTGATTGAAAAGCAAGCAGTTCAAGCAGTGATGCCAGCAATCAAATAGATTATAAAGTCACAGTGCTCCATGGGAGAGACAAACACAAAATTGAAAAAGTGGGACATGAATAAGAAGCTATGCAAACAAATGACGGATGGACTGCTCAATAAATCATGCATTTACTCCCAGTAAAAAGATCTGGATTAAATCCTTAGTTCTTTGGCTCACCAATGCACCCCAGTTTAGACCCATCCATATGCAAATCAGTCTTGACCCTGGTCCTCATGGGAACAGTCCAGCCAAACAGCCAAGCCAGGTCCTCCCTGGACCGGAAAAAAGCATCCTGGGACCGGTTTTGGGGTATTACCCCGCATCATACTGAATACAAAGCAGGCATAAGGAGTGACAAATGGTAAGCAATAGGCGGGCTCCAAGTTCTCTATGTTCTTGTTAAGCCATAATATGCCTCACAACAGACAGTAGGCTCAACCTAAAAACAGACTTTCTTTTAACTTCCCCTACTGAGAAACCTGAAAACTTGTATTCTGTTACCAACTTCAGGCCAGAACTGCAATCTCTAGTCTTGTCTCACCTAGACTGAGGAAATGTGGTATGTCTAAAAAACATAATGAACGTGCCCTTGTTTAATATAATTGGCACTCATGCAAAGCGCTCCAATACCTTTGGGTTGAGTATGTGCTATTTAAACAGCTGCAGCTGATCAGTACCTAGATTCGAGAAATCAGATCATATTACATTGGCTCCATCTGAAAACTAGAATTAAACAAAAAAAGACTTCGGAGGGCCCAGATTTACTATTCCCACCCCAACATACGCAGAAGAGGGTAAAGTGCTGGATTTTTCAGGGGGCAAATTTACTATTCCACTACAACGTGAGCAACAGCAGGGAACCTTTTGGTTGTTGGCGGTATTAAATATACTATTCCCACTCCACCCTGAGCAACGGTAGAGAACACATTGGACTTTGGTGGAGCCTGATGTACTATTTCCACTTCAACCTGATTAACAGTATAGTAAGTGTTTGACTTTGGAGGAGTCTGATACACTATTCCCACTCCAACATGAGCAATGGTAAGTACAGTTTTGGGCTTTTGAGGGGTTATATATACTATTCCCATTCTGACATACATTAAATACTATTACATTTAAGAAAACAATGCAAAAGACCTAAAAATTATATCTTTGCCTGCTATATTCTGTCCCATGATAGTCTTGGCATCACAATATTTTTGATACGATAGTTGCTTATTACGACATTAGATAAAATACCATTTAAAAAAACAAACAAATTCTATTGCATTTAACAATCACACACTGTATACATTAGTCAGAAAATTCTTTCCTGATTAGTCGGTGAGCAAAGAAAAATTACATTGTGCAGGACAACATGTATCAATACTTTCTGTTCTTGGTGCAGAGATATGGATATGACCATGGCAGCCGAAAAAGCTACGTACATCCATAGAGGATGCCCCAAAAAATGGGAAAGAATGTGGGGTGCGTGGAATAGCTTTAGGGGAGGTGTATGCGCACCTCCGACAATAAGTTTGGTATCAGACGAGGAGGAGTGATGGAGAAGTGGGTTATTCAGTACAAACTGTATAATGTACGCCAGATGAATAATGTATTTACGTTACTGAGAGAAAAGGATGGAAATTGTATCAGCATAATCGTGTTTAAATGTCAAATGACGATATTGGAAGTCTATACTCAATAAAAATGTTTGGAAAAAAAGAAAATACTTTCTGTTCTCGTTACCCCCTTTGTTAACTCTCCCCTCCTTCCCCCTTCAGCAGGTCGCCTCAATGCCTTAGGATTGTAACAGGATTACTCCTACTCTTACCCCGGATTCCCTCTCAATCGTAGCCACTCTCATCTCACAGGTTCAGCCTGACGGCTACCCTCAGTTCATCTGAATTTCCACACGACAGCCCACCCCCAGGTCCGTGAAGTATTGGGCTCCCAGGTGGAGATCACATCAGTGGTGTGGATTCTCCGGATTCAGGCTCTGGGCCTTTCATACTATTCACCAGTGCCTCCCAGGGATAAAATACCTATTAATGCACTCCAGAGCTAGTAACTTCACACAACAAATGGAAAGCTTTTGGCGCCTTGACAAAAGGTTGTAATGATTGAACAAAAACAAATTCTGCTGACCAATCAGTACAAAAATTACATTTGCAATAAGGACCAGCAGAGCAATATTAAAGTACTTGAAAGCCCTTTCGCAACATGTTTTAAGGGCCACTTCACTACATAGTTTTACGTCAACTAACAGTTACAAGGATTTACAAATGCAACAGACTTTGTCTACCACAACCCTCTCTCCGATACACTGTTTTTGGCAAACATATGGTTTTGGTTCTGGATAAGCTAGGCAAGCAGTCTTCATTTCCTAGCATCCATCTCGTGAGGAAATGACCACACTGCATTTCCCAGCATCCATCGCTATAGGAAATTACATCAATAGATTTCCTGCTAAACCCATCTTAAAAATACAAAATTCACACAACTGGACTTCAATTCTCGGTAGTCGACTTCACAGGAAATGACATCACTACAATTCCTAACACCCAAATCCTAGCATCCATTTCTACAGGAAGTAACATCAATTCCTGCATTCACCCTGCTTCAACCCACTGGTAAGGGCATTCTACCACCTGAGTGATACCAGATAAAGGAGGACACCGACTATAGAGTTTCTGTTTGGGCCTGTTAACCCCAGGAAGGGGCTTGGGCCTGAAACCATTCTCCATTCCAAACTAAAAGGTAGGACCTCATCACTTGACACTTCCAATCCCCAATTCAAGGCTATCCTGAGCATGAAGTCAGGAGTATCAATGGTGTTTAACGACGTAAAGGAAAACAACATTATTTAATTACCTGGCTAGGATATGGACCTGCTAATGATCTGCGGGAGCCAGGATTAGCAATCCACACCCCTAAATTAATTTATCATTTTCATGATCTTCAGAGAATCGATTCCCAAAGTAGCCCTTGAAATGAGCTGTAAGGGGTGTACTTTCATAAGCAGTTCTCTTGGGGTCCTTCCCAGTTGCTTATGGACCTGGCTCATGGGAATACTGAACGTTTATGGGCATGCACATTTAGGTGAGTCACGCTTGTGGAGATACCAAAAGGTGCACTGGAAGCAAGGCAAGGTTTGTTTTAGATGGGAAAAGATTTTGTACTAGGTTCAGTACACATATAAAACACGTCACACACTCATATATTTGGACCACAATAAAGAAGGAAAACTGTATAACATATATATATATATATATATAGAAAGAATATTTTATCTTTTTATTTTTTCATTTGTTATATGATCAAAAGTATGTTTTGTCAAAAACCAAGAAAATACATACATAATTAAACATCATAAAAATTCATACATTTGATGAAAACAATTCATTAATACATAAGAATCAATTTATTTATTTATTTTATTTATTTCTGGTATTTGTAAAGCGCGACACTCATCCCATGGGATATCACGGCGCTGTAAATCAAAAGGAGACTGCTGAGGACTGTGCTGGGGGATTCGTTTTTAGGAAAGAGGTGAGTTTTTAATTTTTGGCGGAAGTGAAGGTAGTTTATGGTATGTCTGAGATCTACAGGTAACTCATTCCACCTTTTGGCAGCCAAGTATGAGAAGGCGCGTCCGCCTGTCCTTGCCTTGTAAACACGCTTAGATTTAGCCAGGGCTAGGTGATTCGATCTTAGGTTCCTGTTGGGGATATAGAACTCAATTTTTCCTTGGAGAATGGTGGGGCCCGTTTTATGAAGGGCTCTGTGCGCGTGACAGAGTAGTTTGAAAGTGGCCCTCTGGCGCATCGGTAGCCAGTGAAGTTTTTTGAGGCATGCGGATGCCGAGTCTCGCCTGCCTTTGTTACATACCAATTTAGCCGCCTGGTTTTGTAGGACCTGTAGGCGGGAGAACAGTTGTTCGTTCATCCCTTCAAACAGGGCATTGCCATAATCCAGGCGGCTGACTAGGAGGGCTTGAGTGACTGTACGTCGACAGTCCAGAGGTATCCAAGAGAAAATTTTTGCCAGAAGTTTGAGTATTGCGAATCCTTTACCCCAGAGTGATCGTATATGGTCCTTCATGGACAGGGCGTCGTCCATAATGATACCGAGATTTCTGGCATGCTGTTTCGGGATAGGGGCTGACCCCAATGATGGTGGCCACCATGTAGCGTTCCATGTGAGTTTAGCTCCTCCGAACAGTAGTATCTCCGATTTGCCGGCGTTTAGCTTTAGCCAATGGTTGCGCATCCATTCTGCCATTTCGGAGAGACAGCCATGTAGCTTTTCTTTTGCTGTCTCCGACCCTTCATCCATTTTCACCATCAGCTGTGTATCGTCGGCATAGGAACATATGCCGATGCCCCACTTTCTTCCAATGTTAGCCAGGGATGAAACATAGACATTGAAGAGAGTGGGGCTCAGTGAGGCCCCTTGTGGGACTCCACAGACGATGGGGTAGGGTTTTGAATGGAATTGGCCCATGTGAACTGCTTGGCTGCGATTGCTAAGAAATGATTTAATCCAGCTTAATGCTGTAGCTTGCACTCCTTTGCTTAGGAGGGTGTTTAAAAGGCAATCGTGTGATACCGTGTCAAACGCCGCTGACAGGTCGAGCAGTATCAGAGCCACAGATCCCCCTTGATCTGTGATGCATCTCACACTGTCCGACACTGCCAGCAGCGTTGCCTTGGTGCTATTGTTGGCTCTAAAGCCGGTCTGGGTGGAGTCCAGGAGTGAATTATCTTCCAAGTATCGGGACAGTTGTATATTAACCAGTTTTTCCAAAGCCTTGGAGAGGTAGGGGAGCTGGGAAATTGGCCTGTAATTCTCTGGGTTGGAGATATCGGATCCGGCTTTCTTCAGAAGGGGGGTCACGGATGCGTGTTTCCAGGCTTCCGGAAAAGACGCAGTGGTGAGTGATTGGTTAAAAAGTTTGGTGATGAAAGGGCAGAGCGTTGGTGCAATTTTGGAAAACACAAAGTGGGGGCATGGGTCCGCAGGAGAGCCCGATTTAATTGTTTTTAGTACCGATAGTACCTCGTTTTCTGAGAATGGTTGAAAACTAGTAAGACATGGAGGATTGCCTGTGTCTGGTTGGGAATTGCCTTTGTCTGATGTTAGCGAATTCTCATCAGGGTTGTCGGATAAAGTGGAGGTATATGAGGGGGCGAAGGTAGAGTATATTTTATTAATTTTATCAACGAAGAAAGTGCTAATGCGTTCACAGGCCTCAGTTGAAGGGGTGAGGGTTTGTGAGGTACTAGATGGATTGCTGAGCTCCTTTACAATTTTAAACAGTTCTTTTGCGGAATTTTGATTTTCATGGATTCGTTGACTGAAGTATACTTTTTTTGCGTCTCGAATGGCTAGGATATATTGTTTCCGTTTGGTGACATAGTTTGCTCTGGTTTCCGAATCCTTTGTTTGTCTCCATCGATGTTCGGTTTTTTGGCATTCCCTTTTAAGGCTTTTGAGGAGAGGGGTATACCATTTTTCCCTGGTAACTGTTTTTTTCCTTAACACCCGCAGGGGCGCTAGTTTGTCTAGCGTTTGGCGAATTCTAGTTTCTAGAAGAGTGGCGTTACTGCAAATGGAAGAGTCATCACACAGGGTGACATCTGTCTCAAGGAAGTGGTTTTGAAAATTGGAGTCATTGATTAGTCTCCAGGCTCTATTGGTGATGGATGGAGTGGGTCTGGACTTCACGGGTTTGCCGAGGAGTTTAAATGAGAAAGATAGCATGGAGTGGTCAGACCAGGACAGGGGGAGGATTTCCTTCATAGTGGTCGACTCAATGTTCGTGAAGAGAAGATCCAGGGTGTGCCCTGCTGAATGCGTAGGGCCCTCGACCCGCTGTTTGAGTTGTAGGATTTCCATGTCATATTTCAACTGAGCGGATCCGGGGGCATTAGTATTTTCATAATGGACGTTGAAGTCGCCAACGACCATGTAGTTGTTACGTTTTAGGCAGAATGGTAGTAGTTGGTTCAATAATTTAGCACCAATACTGGTTTGTTGCCCTGGGGGGTTATAGACAACTGCACCGGCTAGTATGATAAGGCCCTCCAGAAGGATTTTGAATGGTAATATCTCATGTTCGGGATAGATAGTTATCGTTTCCGTGAGACATGTTAGGTGGTCTCTGAAAATCACAGCGACTCCACCTCCTTTTTTTTTGCCTAGTCTATTTTGTGTAATTACTTTGTATTCAGGGGGAAGGACGTTGGCCAGATCTGGAGCACTGGAGTCAGATAGCCAGGTTTCGGTGATAAAAACTAGGTCAGGGGTCCTAGATTTCAACATGTCCCAGATGTCCAGTGCATGTTAGGTGCATGTTTAGGTAGAGACCTAGCATTAAGATATAAGCATTTTAATTCCAACTGATCAATGAGAGCATATTTCAACCACCAGACGATATATAGTGTGTCCCCCACCCCGGAAAGAGAGAAGGGTTGGGAGACAAAACCTGGAACAAAATACCCCTAAAGAATATGGTTGACCCGTCACAAATGTATCTAAAATATGTGTTTAATCTTGAAAGCACTGGTTGCAGATGTAAAAGACCAATGCGTTTCGGCAAAGCCTTCCTCAGGGAATATACTTCATACCAGTGGTTTACTAGTCCAAGTGTGTTCCTGATTGTGATTTATGTCAGTAACAATCACCATGGGAAACCGAGTAGTGTTTTGGTGACTCGCCGGATTTCAGCTATTGCCCATATGTCTATTCAATACTTGGGCCAGGTACACACTGTCCTTTCCAGAGAAAAGTCCCTCTATATATGTATAAGTTGGGTTGAGAGCCAAGAGGATCCAGAGAAGCCGCACTCACTAATTTCTTACAGACTTCTCAAGGCCACAGTCCGATACTGATCTATATCCATATGGCTTATTTCGAGACTCGGCAAAGATTCACTCCAATATAGTTATCTTGTAGCTTGCAAGGAACACCAAAGATTAGAGATCTCTAACCATATGGCTTATTTCAATACTCGGCAAAGATTAACTCCAATATTATTATCTTGCAACTTGTCAGGATCACCAAAGATTAACGATCTATGATAGTCTGACTTCTTAATTGATTCGACAGAACGCCGCTCCGATACGGTGGCTTCCTCCTTACATCTGCAACCAGTGCTTTCAAGATTAAACACATATGTTTAGATACATTTGTGACGGGTCAACTATATTCTTTAGGGGTATTTTGTTCCAGGTTTTGTGTCCCAACCCTTCTCTCTTTCCGGGGTGGGGACACACTATATATCGTCTGGTGGTTGAAATCAAATGTATGAATTTTTATGATGTTTAATTATGTATGTATTTTCTTGGTTTTTGACAAAACATACTTTTGATCATATAACAAATGAAAAAATAAAAAGATAAAATATTCTTTATATAGATATATATATATATATATATATACATGTATTTAGAAACAAATTTCTGTACATTTCTAATCAATTTTAACATTTTTTTAACATTTTAAATTGTAAAGTAAATTGTACAATTTATTAACAAATGATATTTCATACAGTGTTAGATATTGTATAGTTTTAAAAAGAAAGTATACTTTTATTAAATATAATGTACATTTTTAAATTTTGAATACATGCTTTGTGCACATATTAATTTAAAAAATATATATTAATATTGTAAATATTTATATTAATTTTTTAACAATATTTATACTTGAAAACACATTAACAGATGTTTAATTATATAATTTTTGTAAAACATTTCTAACGTTGTTTGTACATTTGTATTACTTTTTTTAATTCTAATAATAAATATTATTATTTTCATAATATTTATTTTTATAATTTTACAACATAGGTATATTTTGTTACATATTTTAATAATAGTACAAAAATTAGTACACTTTTATTGAAATACTATTGTATTTTTTACTAGTCAAGTAACATTTAAATAAATTAAATGATTTATTTTTTATGTTAACCTTTTTATTATGTTTTGGGTCTTTTATTTTGTAACTGCGTTAGGAAATGCTAATTATGGATCCGGTATTCCTGTTCCCTGCACTGGACAATGGAAAATAAGGAACCCAGATCTGATTCTAGTAAACAGACTCCCAAATTAAAATTATTCTCTAAATTCACTTCTCCTGGTACCACTATAGTCATGCTTGAGCACAGACTGATCAACCACAAGGCATAAACAGAATGGCTGGGTGAACGTATGGGTGAGTGAGTGTGCTGGCGGCTGAATGAACTGACATTTATGCAGAAGGAAGATGCATGTGGCTAAACGGATGATGAGTGAATAAACAGATTAGTGGGCATGTATGAACTGATGAGTCTATAGATAGAAGAATATGATGGTAGAGGAGTATGTGGATGCATAGTTAGTCACACTCTAATCCTCTACCACATGCCCTCTGTCTATTCCCTTTTCTTACTTGCATAGCTTAACACTGTATTCTATTCTGTTACTCCTGCCAACCGCAAGCGCATACGCTCTCTCTCCCACTCTTGTGCTATCTCAAAATCTTTGTCTTTCACTCTTACTTTTTTGCTTGTACCTCCTTTACAATTTCTCTACTTCTGATTGTGTATTTAACCATGTTTCCTTTAAAGGAGTTTCCTACACTGATCTCAGTTCCAGAATTCACAATGGCTCCAGTCGCCATAGGGCTGACTATTCCTTCTTATTATTTTGGGAAAATAATAGGAGTGCCAGTCAACAGACTGCAAAAGCCTCGTCAAGAAGGAATCAGCAGTGTTGCTCTGAGTAGGCAGTTCCCAGGCACAAGGCTGTGGACTCAGTCTTCCCTCTCTCAGGCCAGTACTCTCAGGCCAGTTCGGAATTAACTTTGCTCCACAAATTGGAGGGATTTCCTTTACCACCTTAATCTAAATCAGGCCTTTAGTCATTTCTTTAGTTTTTTACCTGTTCCCATTTAGTTAATTTGCATTCCATAGTAGCATGTTACCTGTTGCTCTCTTTGCGTTTCATCTACTTTTATTTCACGGGTTTCTCCTTTATTTTATACGTTTTCCATTTTAAGAGCATGAATTGGGCCTCATATTGTTTCTTGGTATTGGTTATCTGAGTTGTAGATCCTTGCACTGCCCATAACCTTCATTCCAAGTAAGTCTTGTGTTTGGTCCATGCTGCTAAAGGTTGAGCCAAGGATACTTTTAAAAAGTATCTGGTTAGCCTGAAGAGAGTATCCTTAACAAGACTGTTGTGGAAGCTTAGACATAACTCCATCTTGCTATCATCCCCTAGTCTCTCAGGATTCATTTCTTCTATTTAAGAACATATACATTTTGCAAATTGGTTTTGTTTGAAGTCTCCAAAGTTCCAGCAAAAAAATGCTAGAAACAAATGGATTTTTTTAGATAGCTGCTAAGAAACCTTTTTTGAAACCTGACTGCTTGTCTGCTTTCCTTCCTTTTTGATGGATGTGATTAAAGAGTTCAGCTGGCATCAGATAACATTAAAACTTCCTCTATGCAAATTAAAGCAAGATGAAAATAGAGAAAATATAGCATCCGACTTATCATTAGCAAACCACAGATGTGCAATTTGCACACCCGTTTGTTTGCATGTAGGAATGCAATTTGAAATGTGAACTATGTACCAATATGTTGTATCACAAATTGTACATTTGTGGGAGGTGGATCAAAAAACGATCCGCCTAATGCATATTAGTTAGTCATTCGCAGTTGGCAACACCCTATGAGTGATTCCCTGCAAATGCAGGGATAAAGACCTGCAAGGGAAAACAAGATCTCTGTCACTTCGTTAACATTAAGAAAAAAATGGAATTAAATATATATTTTAAAGCAGCCTGTGTCCACACAAGGGACTGGTGCTGGGGTAAGAAGAAAGTTTCTCACTTGGGAAAACATGGAGGAGAGCAGCAAGTGGTACCCAAGAACATTTCTCAGTATGTTAATCAGATATCACCCCCTTTGAGGCATACATATGAAATCAATGGTTTGCGACTAAAGGTGCAGTTGCAAACAATTGATATATGCCCCTCTATTTCGCAAATAGGAGGGGGATGCCTCTTTCGTGCCCCATGCCAATTGCTATTGTGACAGGGTTGCAGCGCCCCTTTTACAAGTTGGGAAGGTTTTTCCAACTGTTTTTGCAAAAAGTTAAAAGATATTCTGCAATCACTAACCTCGTGGTTATGCAAAATGCAAGCTTTGTGACTGCAAAGTACCTTCTTATATCAAGCCCATAGGCACTAAATATGAACATTTCAAAATTCCTCCAAAAAGAAAAAAAACCCTGCAAACCCACCAACTAGAAGCCCTTTTGATTAGTAAGTAACCCAAGAAAAAGATTTCCAGCAACAATAGTTTTAACTTTAAAACCTTTGCTTTGCTACTAATCCATCGGGAGAAAAAACACAAAAGTATTACCGCTTTTTTCGCTACTCGCCATTCGCTGTCTTCCATGCTGTGGTATTGCACAAGAGTTTTTTCCAATTTAGCAGAGAGAGAAGTCGCATCGGGGAGGACTTCCATGCTTATTCAATCTAGACAAAACAACAAATTGAATGTAAGCACTGTACAATCAATGTAGCACAAAGAAGAACATCTCTGGGCGTTAATATTTCAATATTTGAATCAAGCACATATATTCATGCTGAAATAGCTCTAAAATGTTTCCCTTTTATGAATTATGATCTAATATTTTCACGGTTTTAATGTACTAATGTACAGAGTTCCAGGGAACAAAAGAACTGTAGAGAGCTAGCGTCCCGGATCTTATAGAGTAAAACTAGATTACAAAATGGTCGTAGTTTGGTTAACAGCTGAAGAAAAGTGATACGTTTGAAGCAGTAGATGTGGTAAGACCACGTGCAGCAGAAATACTCAGAGAGAAGGCTGGGGATGAAAGGTAACAACAACTACACCAGATTACGCTTCTTGAAAATACAGCTGGCACGTGATAGTGTAAAACTAGGATGAAACATAGTGAGGAGGGAATATATTTAACGCTGTCTGCATTAAAACAGAAGGATTGAAGGGTGAAGTCAAGGTTAGGTAAGAGAGACTGTTAGGATAGAGTTAAGGGTCCAGATTTAGTAAGATTTTGCGTCGGGGTTGCGTCACTATTATTGCACACCCCAATACAAAATCCTTTTTGGTATTTAATAAACCACGCAAAGCCCCATTCTGTGGCTTTGTGTTGTTTAGTAAATACAAAGTAACGCAATGCGGTGCATAGCATTACCTTGCACTACCTTGTGTCGGGTTGGCATTACATGGATGGAGCATGGGTGTTCCCTCCATGCACCCAAGTATTTTGACGTAAATCCAGATTTACAAAGACTTGTAAATCTGGGTGTGTGTCAAAGTTGTGCTCCTACTCAACAGGCGTAACATGGGAAATATCTTTATTTCTCCTCGTAACATCCTCTTTCCCTGTGTGCTACATTGTACAGCACATATAGAAAAAGGAATATGCCTCTTCTGTTGTTGTGCAGGAAGGTATTCTCCCTGCAAAAAACAAACCTCTTTGTACCACCGGCACCCTGTATTGATGCTAGGCAGCACATAGTGTGCCAGCACTTGGGCAGAGCAGAAGTGTGCCATATCTAGTAAATATGGCGCATATCTGTTTCACACGACGCAGCACAGCAAGTAAGTGTGCTGTGTTGGGCTGCGTAAAAGAAAAGTAGATCTGGCCCTCGTTGAGCATAGTCGGGAAGGGGGGAAAAGAGGTCAAGGAACTGGCATCAAAACTAACATGCCACAGGAAATAAAAGCGCCCAAGATAAATACTGTAGAAGACAATTCAAATTTTTAGAAGGCAACAATTTCAGATTAGTCCAAATTTTTAAATAACTGCATACATAAAAGCTGAATCATTTGCAGTGTGTTCTGCAGAATTAAAAACAACTGACCAGCCTCCTCGATAATTAACTCAACCAATCGCTTCCCCTTTTGAGACTCTTGCCATTTCATCTGCTCTCTCGCACCCTCTCTTACCTCATATCTACACTCATAACCTCCATCCATATGCTTATATCCCCTGCCCACACATTTTCACTTCCTTTCAGCTACCCTTGCCCTCTATTTGCACTCTTCCACCTCCAACACGCCAGATAAATTGCATAGTGGCATCCTTCACTGCATATAATCAGGTACCTACTCCAAAGAGAAAAATATGTATTAAAGGATATACCGAACTCTACTCAAGCTTCCAGCACCATTGCTCTATTAACATGTCCACATCAATGACCGGCCACAAGAAGGCTCTCTACTGTTATTACAGCCTGTTCTAGAGAGGGGCTTTGAAGTGAACAATATATATTTTCCTGTACATGAATTTTCAGCTGCTAACTATGTAAAGGCCACTTTTATAAAAGCCCACAACTTTAAATAAAGCAATGTTTAAATATGCACTAACTTGAAAATACTCCGATCGTGCATTAAAATTACTTTTTAAAAACCATAGAAATCATCCTACTCTCAACTTCCTTAAGTAAGTAGTAAAATGGTCCACTTTTGAAATATTAATTGGCCTCTTATCCCTTTTCCAGAATAATACCATGCACTTTCTCATGCCCCCACATCCACTTTCTCATGCCTCACATAACTATCTAACACCGCTCACTCTCATGCCCACTTCTACTATCATGTCACAGCCACTCTCTGACTTTCTCCAGTCTGCCACCACCACCCTTTCACTTGTAGAATCAAAAGAAAAATCAAGCAGTACCATATTTTCTACAAAATGAACATTAGCATGTGGCTTTAATAAATATCATCTTTTAGAACGAAGACTTTTTTTTTTTTTTAATTTCAAAAGAATTTTATTGGTATAAAGAGGTAAATGAAAGTACAGATCGTAAGTAATAGTGATACAATTGATAGCAGATAAATAGTCATCAGGAGCGGACAATCAAAAATTAATCATATCAAATACATTCAATAGATAAAAGTAGTCTGCCATAAAACAGCAAAAAGAATTAGATAAGATAAATGCAGTGACTAAGGCAGAGTCCACCCATAAGAGTATCACTAACAATTGGTATAATCATGGGGAGCGAGGGAAAGAGCAAAGAAAGAAGAAAGAAAGAGGAAAAAAAAAAGAGTGAAAAAGGATAGAAGAATAGATTAAAGACAGGGAAGAAGGAAAGAAAGAAAGAGAGAAGGATTTCCAACAAACTAACCCTACAAACAAGACGCCATTCAACCAGACAAATCAAAGGGATACTGTTCAACCAACCCCTTTGAGGACAACTCCATGTAATTGTCTAGAGCAGTCCAAACCCCACTAGCAATAGATGGAGAAAGGTGAGCATGGTCAACCGAGGTATGAGCACTTCGTAAGAAGGAAACCCAAGCCCACCAAGTATGATAAGAAACAGAGGAGAATGATTTCCAATCCATAAGAATTACTTTCACTGCAATGGTCAATAGGAGGTCCAAGAGTTGTAATTCCATGGGTTCCAAGGGGAGAGGGACTGGGGCAGCTAATGGACCTAATAGAATTAATGGGAATGAGAGTGTGAACCTAATACCAAAGATAAGCATGAGGTGTTTGTGAATGAGGTCCCAAAAGGGTTGGAGGAGGGAGCATTCAAAAAACATATGCGGAAAGTCACCTGTCATTAACCCACAGCTCCAGCATAGGTTATCATCTTTGAGATTGAGCGAATGTAAGCGGACAGGAGTCCAATGCAGAAGGTTGACAGAGAAAAATTTAGATTGCATTAACGATGGGGCGATTTTATTGCGAAGAGAAAGTTTGCCAATCAACTGCCAGGTGTCTGAAGGAATATGGTCAGTAAGACTGTGATCAAAATGGTGTAACCACTTTTGTTGGGCAACCGTATGAGTGGGTAATGAAACCGTTGATAAAAATTTATAGATTTTAGAGGCCACATGACCAGTTTTAATCCAAATTTGAAAAAGAGTAATCATAGGAGAAGTAGGAAGAAGACGCACCTTAGCAAGTGCTACTTTGATTTTGAGAAAAGTATAAAAATCCAAATTAGTTAAAGAATACTGTTGAGCTAAGGAGGAGAAAGGTAGTGGCTGATTATCAGAACCATAAAAGTGTTTAACAAGGGAGATCCCTTTAGTAGCCCAATAGGATATCAGAGAAGGATCAATATTAATTTTAATTTTAGAATTCCGCCAAATAGACGACCACCTAGATTTGTGGATTGGAATCGCCACCTTCTTGTCCACCTTCCGGACCGCAGCAAGAGTATCTAAAATAATAGATCGGGAGAATGGGATGGACAAGGTAGATGCAGTGCAGAAGGAAGCAGTCGGTAAAGGGGAAGCCAATTCTTGTTCTATTAACAGCCAAGAAGGCACATGTTGAGGGGGAAAAGAGAACCATAGAGCTCCTTGAGACGCCAAAAAGGCAGTTTGGTATTTTTCCCAATCCGGAAAATTACAACCCCCCATATCACAAGGCTTCCGCAAGAATTTATATGCCATTCTAGCCCGTTTATCATTCCATAAAAATGTAGAAGTCAGAACATCAATTTCATGAAAGAAGGAATCCGAAAGCTTAACCGGGAGCATAGAGGATACAAAATTAATAATAGGTGTAATCATCATTTTAAGGGTCTGCAGGCGACCCCACCAGGAAATGTGTTTCGGAGACCATGTGTCCAAAAGACGCCGTATTTTAAGAATAGTCTGGGTTTCATTATAGGTAATTGTAGCCGATAGGGTAGAGCAAAAATAGATACCCAAGTATTTTAATTGCTTAGACTGCCATTTAAAACCAGCAGAGCCCATATGCGTAGAAAAGCAGTAGGCATTCAAGGGGAACATCTCCGTCTTATCCTTATTTAAGGTGTACCCTGAAACCTTTGAAAAAAGGGAAATCGTGTCCGAGATAGCAGGAATAGCCAAGGCAATATCATCCGAGAAAATAAGGACATCATCCGCATACGCAGCAGTTTTAATACAATGAGGACCAAAAGAAAAACCTTTAATGTCTGGGTGTAGCTCAATCAATCTAAGGAGAGGGTCGATGGACAGTAAAAACAAAAGTGGAGATAAAGGGCAGCCCTGTCGGGTTCCCTGACGAAGATTAAAAAAGGATGAAGTAGCACCGTTGACTCTGATGTTAGCTCTAAGTTGAGAATATAGGGACATGACCATATTGATAAAGGAGTCACCAAGATTATGTGCAGACAAGACAGCACGAAGAAAGGGCCAAGAAACCTTGTCAAAGGCCTTTTCAGCATCAAGAGCTAAGGCTGCGGCTGGGAGATGAGAACGTTTAGCTGATCCGAGAATATGACAAAAAGTACGTATATTATCCCGCGCAAGACGGCCCTTTACGAAACCAGTTTGAGAGGGGTGTACCAGTTTAGGAATGAAGGATTCCAATCTCTTGGCCAAAATTTTAGCAAAAATCTTAGCTTCCATATTAAGAAGGGAAATAGGACGGAAGTTTTTGGGATCAGAATGATCCTTTCCCTCTTTTGGAATCACTACAATGGTAGCGTCAGCCGCTGTGCCAGAAACAGACCCATCCTTAATGAAAGTGTCAAAGACAGATTGAAGCTTGGGAACAACCACAGGAAGAAAAGTCTTGTAAAATAGAATAGGGTAGCCATCAGGCCCTGGAGCCTTCCCAGATCGATTAGCTTTAATTGCGGCAATGATTTCTTCAGGAGTAATTGGACCATTCAGGGTGGTGCTATCCTCCACGGAAACAGACTGCACCGGGACAGATTTCAAGAAGTCCTGACACTGCTCAAAAGAGGCCTGATTAGAAGGGGTGTATAACTTATTGTAGAAGTCACGAAAGACCTCCAGAATTTCCTCAGTCTGAAATTTTTTAGAACCAAGATGATCAGCAATAGAAGAGATTTGAGAGGACTTAAAGGAAGAATCCTGAAATTTTAATGTAGCCGCGAGAATCTTCCCAGCTCGATTTTTTAACAGTAGCCGTTTGGATTTCTGAGCCTGAACCCCAATATGTGCTCTTTTGGTAACTATAGTATTGTATGTGTATTTTAATTGCTTAATGGACTGTAGGCAAGATGTATCCCTAGTATGTCGAAAGGTAGATTCCAACTGTTTTATTTCAGTCTCCAGATCTGTAAGTTCTTTTTTAATAGCGGCATTCCTTCTTGACATACATTTAATAACCTGGCCACGGAAAGTACATTTAAACGAATCCCAGAGGACAATTGGGGAAGAGACTGAGCCTTCATTCTCAAGGAAAAAGGTTTCAATTGCACTAGAGAACTCCTCGATCTGAGCAGTATCATGCAAAATTTCTGTATTTAATCTCCAAGAGCGAGCTCTTGACTTAGGAGCAAAGGACGACAATGTAAAAGTTACCGCGGCATGATCAGAAATCAAAATAGGGTGAATAAGCGGAGAGGAGGAAGACGAAACAAGAGAGGAGTGAACCAATAAATAATCAATACGAGAAAAAGTGGAATGAGGTGAAGAGAAGAAGGAAAAATCACTACCAGTGGGATTGTGAAGACGCCATACATCCTGAAGATGAGTTATGGAACACATGTTAAGCAGTTGTTTATGGGATTTTGGAGGTCGAAAGTGAAAAGCTGAATTCCTATCGAGAATGGGATCCATTGGTAGATTAAAATCCCCACCAACAATAAGATTTCCAGAATGAGGTGTATCATTCAATTTTTTGGTAACCGTTTTCCAAAAGGACGGATCATCCTTGTTAGGGGCGTAAATGTTCATAACATAAAGATCGGCATTACCATCATACAATTTAGTTAATAGCCAACGACCTTCAGTATCGTGATCAGACGAGATTATGGATAAACCTGAATTTTTTGAAATGAAAGTAATGACCCCATTTCGTTTGCCACAAGCATCGGAACAACCAACGTCTGAAACCCAGTCCTTCTTCAGGAATATCGCCTCTCTGGTAGAGACTTTTGTTTCTTGAAAAAGGACAAGATCTGAAGAGAGAGATTTGCAATAATCTAAGAGTTTTGACCTTTTCACAGGATGATTTAAACCCTTAACATTAAGGGACAGCACATTCAAACCTGACATAAACATAAATAAAAAAAGATAACATAATCCATAGATGAAAAACAAAAAGCAACCAACACGAAGACAAGCATGCACACATCAACCATTAACGTCAAAGAGGGAGAGTCCATGGAGGAAATCCGGAAAGAGAAAAAAGACAAGAGAGGAGAAAAAAGAAGAAAGAGAAGAACCAGCAGGGGAGGTCTGAAAGAGACCAAACTCATACTAGGGGGAACGTGGGAAGGCAAGCAAAGGGACCGTCACGAGGACTGATCACATACGATATCAAGAACCCCAAAACAGTCCAGAACTGAGAATACTCAATTAGGAGAAAGGAGCATCTAAAATATAAAATAATACTAGTATAGTACAAGAAAAACAAGTCATTACGGAAATCTAGAAATTTAATACACATATATCAAGTTACTATACATGTAGCCTATAAAGTAGACAACTAATATAATAAATGTAATAACAACACTTAGTCATAGAAATAGCTGATTATAAAGAAAGAGACACCAAAATATCAGTAAAGAAAATGAAAAGTAGATAGTGCAAAGGTGAAACCATCAGTATAAATAGCAGGAAAGAGAGAGTAGAAGAAACCAAACTTCACGAAAAGATAACAGGGTGCAGTATAAAGAGATAAATGAAATAAGATAGAGAAAGGCACTAAAAAGTGGCTACTAGACCAAGTAATAAAGCACCATGATAGAGGAATACAAGGAACTATACTGTAATGAAGAAGACTATGGAAAAAATCCAAGATAAACAATTATTCAACCGTCCTTAAATATGGAAACCTTGTTATAACAAGTTGATACGAGAATGCAGGAACATGTGGAGTGCATAATAATAGAAAGTGGGATAACAGGAAACTAAAGAGTGCAATGAAAAGAAAGTATCACATCATAAAGTACAAGAAAAGTACACAGCTTACAAGGAACTAGCACCGATAAAGGAAGATATTAAGTAGTTATGAGGCAGAACAAATAGTAAAAATAGCAATGTAAATATAGATCAAAACTATATATATAATAAATATGCAAAAGTACTTATAAGCAAGTAATCACCATGCATAAGGTATATAAACTTTGTGATAGTTAGCTAAAGTAAACAGGAAGGAACAATGAAAAAATAATCCAACCATATATGATACAGAAACATGCTAAAGATATAGTAGAAACGAAATCCACTATCTCAGTCTTAAATAGAAAAGCCAGTAATATTGGTACAGCATTCTAATCAGTAAGACAATAACTAATAAGCATAGAAATAAATGCAAAATACAGTAACTGTAACATGTGAGGCGCAGGTAAATACCACTATCGATAATAGATAATAAAAAACCCACGACCAGACTGGTACCAGAATACGAAACAACGCAAAACACGTTGAAGTCAATCAGACGGAAGACACACAAGTAGAACGACCACACAAAACGGAAGAACCAAGTACAAATCAGGTGAGAGACGAGACTACGCAACCACGGACGGGGGAAGAGAAGAAACCAAAACAGACGAGTACTACAGAGTGGAACAAGAAGATAAACATGAGATATGCCAAATATAACAATAAGGATGGAGGAAACGAAGACAAGAGGAACAACCCATAAGGAAGAAAGAAGAACACTACCAAAGCGAAAAAACAACATCAAGGTGAAAGAGAACCGATAAGAAACGAAAAGGCACAACTATACTGATGAGAAAAAGACGACAATTAGAAAAGCTTAATGCGCCAACTGACACCATCATAGAGATGGAAAGGAGACAACACCAAAATGAAGGAAAAACACCATCCAAAAACTTGACTGACAACACCAGTCACGAAAGAAAGCCATTGATGAACCAACAACCATGGAGCACGCAGGTCTAAAAAGGTAAGCTCAATAGACCCGGAAACAAGAAAAAATCAAGTAAGGCAGAAGAGTCACATCAGGTGCCAGAAGCACCATGAACAAGCGGATCCTCCATTTGAAGCTCCATCTGTAGTTCCATCTGATTATCCAAAAAAGAGGCCAAATCAGCAGGTTCGTCGAAGATTCTGGAGCGACCTTTAAAGGTAATGCGAAATTTGGAAGGGCCCGAGAAGGAAAATGGGATATGCAACTCCGAAAGACGCTTCCGAAGATTGAGAAAGCCTTTCCTCCTTATCACTGTGTCTCTGGCAAAGTCTTGAGAAATTGAAATACGGTGGCCTTCCCAAGAAACAACTTTAATCCTCCGCATATGAGCCAAAATTTGTTCTGTGTGCTGATGACGCAGCGGCTTAAATATGATAGCCCTTGGTTGCGTAGCAGATTTAGAGCGAAAAGAGGGAACACGATGTGCGCGTTCCAGCTCAAAGTCTCTTTGAAAAGAAATTTGCAGAGTAGAAGGCAACCATTGGTATAAGAAGTCAATCATAGACGGAGCACCTTTCTCGGCTTCTTCAGGAAGGCCAAAAATGCCCAGGTTGGATCTGCGATTACGGTCCTCCTGCTCAGTGAGATCCCTCCGCAATGCCGCCATTGAGCGCTCTAATTGGGAAAGAGTTTTAGATTGCTTGTGTATACAATCCTCTGCGCCGCTAACACGTGTCTCAGTGGCAGAAACACGAATGGATAGAGCCTTAAAATCATTCCTGATGGCTGATACCTCCACCTGCAGTAAATCTGTATTAGTTTTGGTAGATTGCGCAATGTCATGGACATCATTGAGACGCGTCAAAATAGTCTCTAAAGTGGAGTTAGCATCTTTTGAAGATAAATCAGGTGTAGGAGATACTTGTTTGAGCCTCTTAAGAGAAGCTTTCGACTCCTTTGAATCTTTAGCAGGCTGCGGCAAGCCCATGTTGGCCGCCATAGAGCTTCAGAAAGAAAGGTAGGAGAAACCACCACTTCAAAGAGCTGAGGAAAGGCAGAGGGCACGAGGATATTGGTGTACTCAGTAGGCAAGGAAAGATAAACAAAAGTGTGCAAAAATGTGAGAGCACAAAGTCAATAAGTATCGCAAAACCATAAATTGCGGCGGGCTTACATGCACAAAAACGTGAAATTTCAAACACCGTAATGTCAGGATCCTGCCGGGATGAAGAAGATGCCAGCATAGACTAAGAAGACTGCAAATAGAGCCTCAAAGAGCAGGTAATGTTATTGAAAATGCCCTGTAGGCGCTCTGAAGAAAGGCACAGTAAAACAAAAATGCAGAAAAGAAAAAAGCTTCATTGAAAGCCACACAGCATGGAGAACGTAAAAAAACACCGTTACCAGCTTGCAGAAGGCAATATTCGTCACCACCACTGGATTATGCGCTTCCTGAATAAAATAGACTCCATGGTACCTCCGTTCGTGAGGAGACTCGGAACTGCGTGTGTGAGGCAAGACAAAATGGCGGCCGCTCGTAAATACAACGAGCGCCACCTCGAAGAGTCAAAATAGCAGCCACCAGCAGCTCCAGGGCGCAGAAAGGACTTGCCACAGGTACACACCACCTTCCGACATCTGAGGCTCCGTTTTCGTTATTGTGGGGTCCCTGGAGACGGAGATGAACCTCCGACGGCCCTCGCTTGTCTCGGAGCTCAAGCGCAGACCGCCATTCCAAAGGGGCGCGCAAGCCACGCCCCTAGAACGAAGACTTTTGTGTTTAGTTTTCTTATTTGATCCTTTTAGGAAAGTGCCCCTTGGTTCCCACCCACTTTTTGCCTGACATATGATGCACTTTTGACTTGGTGTGCCCTGGGCCCCTGCCAATCAGGTTCCCAGGGCCTCTGTTCTTTCCCAAAGCTGTATCCACAATTGGCACATCCCTGGCCATAGGTAAGCCCCTGGTGAAATGTACCATAGGTACCAAGGGCACTGAGACCAGGGAAGACCTCTAGGGGCTGCAACACTTATTGTGCCACCTTTAGAGGCCCTGTACCTTAACACCCACACACTGCCATTGCACGCTGCATGTTTTGGTGCAGAGAAAAGTGAAGAGTTGGCATGGCAAACATACCTGTGTGCCATACCTACAACCTACTGCCTGGGGCCTGGGTAAGTCACCCCTCAAGCAGGGTGCATTCGCCCCAGGTGAGGGTACAGTGGCATGAACCCTGTACCCCGATAGTGTGTAAGTCCATTATTTGACATTGTAAGTGTAGTAAAGACATAAAGTATATATGGTTGTGGAGTTTGGAACTCCACAGCCCCATAATTGCTTTACTAAAACCTGGGAAGTTTGGTAGCAAACTCCGCAGCACATTAAACCCACATAGATGTGCCAATTGCCACCATCAGTTAGGTTTCTGTACCCCTGGGTAGAGAGCCTCCATTCTCTGGGTCCAGAAACAATGTCCATCCAGGGCAGAGGTGTCATGCCTCCTCCCCCAGGATGGGTAAACAACGTTTACCGCAAATCTTTCTCCCCGCAGGGAATCACAACGCGGTCGTTACAACAACCGCGTTGTGATTCCGCATACCATTACTCCGCAAGTCGGAACAACGACTTGCGGAGGGGGGGAATGTGTTGGATTTAAAATCCAACAACTTCCCTATTGTCCGCAAAGACTGGAGTTGGAATAGTAAATTATACTATTCCAACATCCAGTGCCCCCCTCCGCAAGTCGTTGTTCCGACCTGCGGCGTAATGGTATGCGGTATCACAACGCGGTCGTTGTAACGACCGCCTTGTGATTCCCTGCGGGGAGAAATACACCGGGATAGCATCATATATTCCCCAAGATGGGCTGGGGTCTTTTGTTTACCCCCCAGCAACTGGCTCTCACTGGTTCAGCCCCCCACTTTGGGCTGGAGAATCGATAGGAAATAAACAAGCTCTAAGGAGAGGTGCGCCCAGCTTTGCCAATCCCAACCCTCAGGTGGGGCAGGCGAGGTGAAGCAGACATCTCAGTCCCCTCCATCTTGAAGATGAGGGGACCCAACCAATTAGGGAGAGGCTCATGCCCGCTCCCACTGGAGGGTGATGTAATATGGGTATACCCACCGCAAGTAAGAGACCCATTGGTCCTGACCTACAGATCCTTGAAACACTCCAAAATGTAGTATTTAGAGGTAACCCTGAACCTTGCCTCCTCAGATTCGAGGAAGAAAGAAGGACCGAAGAGCCGTGCTGACCCAAGAAGAAAAGGACATCTACTGCCTTGGCCCCAGCCTTACTGGCTTGTCACAACTCCGACATGCCTACTGCAAAGAAACCAGAATATCCAGCTGCCCCCCAGAGCCCGGAGGACTTGCTCTGCACTCATCTTACAGTCTCTGACACCGGATTTGCTCAACAAAGACTCCAAAACCAGATCCCGGACCCAGACAGCTCCACAGTTTTGCACCACTCTGCACCAGACGCCCACAGCCGAGTTCGAGTGGCCTAACACCACGAGGACCTTTTTATACTTACCCAATTGGTCTGGATTCTTTCTCTGAGTGTGTGTAATCAGTTCTTGAGTGAGTGAATACAATAAATGCTTAGCACACCCACTGGACCAGCGTAACTGCTCGCCAACACTACCACAAAGAGAGCTGTTAGTACTTACCTAATTTAGCCTCTGCTATACCTCTGGGGACTCCCTGGACTCTGTGCACACTGTACCTTACTTTGGTATAGTATATACAGAGCCAGCTTCCTACAGTGCTCCGTTCAACTCAAAGCACTAAATGAATTGTCATTATGGGTTCTTTAAATGAAGGGTCTTTCCTACTTTCTGTTAATGGTAGCTGATATTACATTTATTTAGTTGTGTGAATATCTTTATTCGGTAAAATTGCTCACCATAAAAGATTACATTATACACTTTTAAAAAGATACATTTCATCAAGTTAAAGGAATAATGACTATCATCAAGAGTAAAACCAAGGTTAAAATATAAACACTGCACAAGACAATACAATTGATAGGCCACAAGCAAGGATTCTCAGCAATTTCTTTAGATAAATGGCCTCAGTTATCTCCAATCTGATCAATTGGTAGCCTAGAGTTCATTTTCAGAATTCTTGAACGTATAAACCAGGCACTGCTCAAAAATTTTGCCACCCCGCAGATCAGGGTGGTAGATGATGAGTCCGAAGAAAGTACTCGTAAAGCCGATCTGTGGCACCTCAGCCTCAAGCCCCTGCAGACTGGTTTCAGCCAGATGTTCCGTGCCACTTTATAAGCGGGGCAGGCAAAAAATAAGTGGGCCACAGACTCCTTAGGAGCCGCACAACCCGGGCATGATCGCGATGGGCCACCATAGTTAGACCACCTTGTGGTGAATTCATGCACCGGGAGGGTCCCGTACCTTAGTTTTAAATATAGGGCTCTATCTAGCGGCTTGGTTATAAGATCAAAAAAGGGTTCCAATTTTCTAGCCCACTTGAACTCCAGAAAACGCTCCGTAAGTGAACCCCCAGCCATGCTGCGTGTTGCCTCGGCCTGCACCCAATCCCAATATAGCTTCTTGATCACTAATTTGGGCGGGGGAGTTTGAGTCTCCCATACATCTCTCAGACCCAATTGTAAAACTAAGTGCCTCACGTTATTCAGCCATCCAATTTTGTTGCCGATATCAAGCGAGATTAGGTCATCCAACCCTTCAGCATATTTGGCCAGCTCCTTGGTCCTTCTTAGACGAACCCAAAAGAGCAGTGGGCGCAGCCTCACTAGGTCCTTTAGGGCTCGTCTACCAAGATCTAGCCGCAGGGGAATCAGCGGGGTGGAAACAGGGAGGGCCACCACATCTCTCAGAAACTTATTTTCTGCTAAGATTAACTCAGTAGCATTTTCGAACCCCCATAATTCGGAGCCATATAATGCAGCCGGGAGTATCTGACCCTCATAAATGGCCATAACCGGTGTCACTGGTTTGCTAATTGATTCCCGATACTCCCGCAGGGTCACCCCAGATACTCTTTTGTGGCCCAGTAACATTTTAGCCAGGTGATCCTTCCAATTCATTCGGCTATTTATCCGGACCCCTAAGTAGTCGAATGCGTCAACCAACTCCAAGGGGGCCCCATTAAGCAGAAAGTTGTTTTTAAATTTTTTGGAGGGCGAAAAGGCCATCAATTTGGTTTTCATGGTATTGATGGTTAGGCCTCTATCTATACAAAATGAACTAAATCGGTGCAAGAGTTTTTGCAGGCCTATCGGGGATTTGGCTATCAGTAAGGTGTCATCGGCGAAGAGTAGGTCTGGATCTTTTCCCCCGCCAGGGATGGAGCATCCGTCTCTTCTCCTCTTAGATGGTCCACCACTCCATTCATAAACAAGGAGAAGAGGGTCGGAGCCATGACACATCCCTGGCGGACGCCACTCCTCACGGGTACCCTATCTGTCAGCTGACCCTGTGCACCCCATCTGATCCTTGCATAAGTCCCCTCATGGAGCCTTACAATTAAACTCAAGAGTGTACCGGGGAAGCCCATACTTTCCAGGATCTCCCACAGTTTAGCACGAGGGACCAGGTCAAAAGCCGTTTTGAGATCTATGAAGGCCATATAAAGGCTGCCCTTTTTGATGGTAACTGTCTTCCAATAGATGCCAAAAAAGCGAAAGACCTGGTCCACCGTGCCCACCTTCCGGCGAAATCCGGCCTGGAGATGAGAGAGAATACTTTCCTCCTCCATCCAATCGCCCACCCTTGAGATGATGACCCTGCCAACCACTTTCTGGATTATGTCTATCAGACTGATGGGTCTGTAGTTGGCAGGGTCATCTCTTGCCCCCTTCTTGTACACAGTGACCACCTCAGCGCCCTTCCAAGAGTCTGGCACGGGGTGGCCCCTTACTATCAAGTTCATTATAGTAGCAATAAGGTTGGCCCATGTCAAGGGATCTGCAATCAAGAGGTCCCCTGGAATCCCATCCGGGCCGGCCGCCTTCTTTGGGGTCAGGTGTCTAATAGCCACTGCTACTTCAGAGGCCGTAAATGGACACTCACTCTCCCCGAGTGCTCTTCCTCCCAATCACGTTTGGCCAGTGCTATTACTCTCAAATAATCCTTCCTAGCCGCTCTAACTAGTACTGGATTCTTTGAGAGTAGGGCAGCTGTCAAATTTTTCCTTTTCCCCTTGCATTGGGCCGAATACCACGGGTTGCTAGAGATGGGCGGTGTGATGTTCGTTCTACAACTTTTCCCTTTGGAAATAAAATAATAACTCACTTGGTCTATCGTGGCTTTATAAACAGAATCAAGGCTGAAGGTAGGGTTCGGGGCACTACTATCCTCCCGTTCCCTTACCTCCAAGTCTCGATACAGATCTTCAACGGAGGATTTAATGATCCCTAATTGGTCTGCATTTAAATGAGCCTTATCCCATTTCAATCTTCGATTATTATTATAAGGGATAATCTCCTTAGTTATTTTCATTAGCGCACTCGCCCCCCTCTCTTTACATTTCCCCCATTTAAACTTACTGCATAGAGGATTATGGTCACTATCCAGAGTAGGTACCACCTCCATATCGATAAGGTCAGACCACATACTAACGTCCATTAAGATATAATCTATTCTGGACGGGCCCATAAGCCTATTAAAAGTCATTGCACCTGTCTTGTCAGACAAGGTCCTGCCATTAAGAGCTCTTAGTTTGTGTTCCCTGGTGAGGGCATTCATTTGGATTGCCCTTGCGGACCATTTTCGAATGGGTGGTACTAACAAAAGAGGGATAGACCATTTGCAATCTTCTTCCTCAGTGCCTAGGGGATCGTCTCCAAGGAGGGGTTCGAACGTACAATTGAAATCCCCACCCACAATAATTTTAG
This sequence comes from Lissotriton helveticus, assembly GCF_964261635.1. Taxonomy (NCBI): domain Eukaryota; kingdom Metazoa; phylum Chordata; class Amphibia; order Caudata; family Salamandridae; genus Lissotriton; species Lissotriton helveticus. The sequence continues at coordinate 782,423,784 of NC_136059.1, forward strand.
CTGCAGGGGGGCAGTTAGCTAAAGCAGAATCTAAACTCATTATGGTTGCAGAGGTGTTATCCCCCGGAGCACCTCTAGCATACACATTAAATAGATCAAGCCTATTCCCCTCAATATGGCCCCTAGATGAAAGGTGCAGTATATCACTACACTCAGGGTCGTGGATAGCCATGTCCCAGTCCAGATCAATTCTTATCCAGATAATAAGACCTCCTGCTGGTCTGCCCTTCCCTCTACTTGCTGCTGGGGAAAAAAAGGTAGTATAACCCGATTTATCTATTGGTACCAGAGACCAGGTTTCCTGGAACAGACAGACATCGAACTTCTCGATGAATTCATGCCATTCTGGAATATCCATCTTCCTTTTTAGCCCTGCTACATTCCAAGATAACAGGTGTATTACTCGGCAGCCCTTAGGAGCTAGTAGAGGCTCACCCTCTCCCCCCCCCCCAGGACCCACCTTGTTCATACAAGTATCTCCCACACAACTAGATTGCTTGGGGGGTGCTATACAGCCAGCAATATTATACACACCCAAAGCTTCAAGGGGAGTCAAGTTCGAACAGATGCTAATCTTATTAAGATCTACTGGGGTACCCTCCTGGCACTTGTCGTCAGTTCCCCTTGCTTGCGAGGGTTCCACACCTTGTTGTCCACAACCCTCCTCCTTAGACTGTGAACATCAATCGCAGTCCTCCATACCAGAGAGCTGCGAGAACCTATTACAAGTGTCCAGAGGGGTGAAGGGTCTTAAGTGCTTCATCCCGCCATTGTGATTTGGGTTGTGTCTCTGTGGTATCGTAGTCCAGCCAAACTGATCATTGGCCTGGGAGGGATACTGGCCATATAGAGGATAGATGTTACTATATACTAATTGTGGGATAGGCCTCGGAGGATAGAACTCTTTCCGGTGGTTAGGGGGGTGCAAAGCCGACCTCGGGTAGAAATAGGTTAAAGCCCTAGGTGAGATACAATTTCCCCCACCTCCAGTGGGCCAGTTAAGAATATAATCCACTGCCCGAGGGCCTCTAAAATTGACCACCACTAGATCCCCTTCAATGTCTTTACGTCTACTGCCCAACCAAGTGATCCGCCTAACATGTACTATATCTCCATCCAAATTTTGGGCTATGGGCCTGTAAGTCCTCAACCAATGAATTATTTTATTTTTCAATTGGGCATAACCCTCCTTCTTATTCTCTGCTAATGGCGGAACCCCCGTCAAGACTACTACATAGGGCACAGCTTGTGGGGGAATCTCCACTTGTGGGGGCTTAGTTACTGGACATCTAGTATGTCTCCCTTCCCCTTGACCCTCTTGTTTATTTGCTACAGGTGGCTTTGGCGCTACCCTTTGAGAGTCACCCTCTGTCCCTACTGCTGGAATATTTGTATGTTTTAGGGGGTTTGGTTTTTGAATACCAGTCACATCCCTACCATGAGGCTGTGACATCTGATTAGGCAACTGAAGTGGAGCAGATGGAATTTTGACTGGGGTTTTAACAGTCTGATTGGTCGGAAGCCTAACAACAGGTATGAGTTGAGCCCCCCCGCTCCCCTGGGCCTTGGATAACGTAACCATACTATTTATAGCAGACTCTATTAGTGTCAGTCTAATTTCAACTTTCTTAATGCTCTCATTAATGGGTAAGAGCAGAGACCTCAATAGAAATTCCAAATTCCCCATTAGAGACGGGGGGGATAGTCTATTTGGTGTTATGGGCCCCTGGTTGATATCAGAACCCACTATATTTGGGACCAAAACGGGCGGAGTAACCTCTGGTGGTGGTGCATCAGGTGTTAATGATACTGGCACCTCCCCTATTGCCCTTACATGTGTAGTGGATAGCTTAGGCCCTTTACCAAAATCAGAGTGTGGAGTTTTTGCTTTGCCTAACCCCACCCTTAATTTCCTCCTTTTTTTACTCGGTGGTGGGCCGTGTATCTGGGCTACCACTAGTTGTTTAGGTTTCGTTTTCCTAGTCTTCGAAGAAATAGTATTGCCACAAGGACTATGAGTGGGAGAATCAATTACAATAGGATCTGGGATCATACAAGGGGTGGGGGTACAATCACGCAGCAGAAGGGGGAAACCTTCTTGGCTAACGGTTTCCCTCCCAATATCAGTTATGTCCCCCTCCTGGGTCATGGAGAAAGGAGCAATGTCAGTAAGGGATCTGTATTTCAGGCTTTCAACTGAGCGTCGCCGCTCAGCCCTTCGCTCAGCCATGGTCAATTCCTTGTCTCCCACGGTCAAGACCTTGGGGAAATATTTGTCCAGTGACCCATTACGAAGTCTTCCCTTCTTCCCAGGTGTCCCCTCTTCGGATGTCATGGCCATTGGGCAAACCTGTTAACAAGGGGCTCCGATCTGCAGACGTTAGAGGATGGGCCCAGCCCAGCCTACGCTGGCCTACGAGGGCCTCAGAGGGCCCGCCCTTTGCCCGGGCTTAGCCCCGGGCGCTCCCGCGCAGCGGGATCTTGGCTTCCTTTAAATAACAAGAGATGTGATAGGCGGGTGGGCGGGGCCGGCAGGGAGAGCAGCCCAGCTGGTCCAATTAGGGCGCGCAGGGACTCCTGGTCCTCGGAGTCCCTGCCGGTGCTCGCAGCCCTGCCGGACGAGGTAAACTCCCCCCTTCACAGTGGTGGTGGCGCGGTTTGAACTGCGCTGCGGGACCCGCGAAGCGGGTCCGGCGAGGCGTCCCAGGCAGCAAAGGCAGGCTCAGTGGAAAGAAAAAGGGCACAGTCAGCTTCCCAGTTCAAATAAATAACCCACACGCTTCTTAGAAGGGAGCCCTTTTACACTGCAGGCGGGCGGGCTGGGCCGGCAGGGAGAGCAGCCCAGCTGGTCCAATTAGGGCGCGCAGGGACTCCTGGTCCTCGGAGTCCCTGCCGGTGCTCGCAGCCCTGCCGGTCGAGGTAAACTACCCCCTTCACAGTGGTGGTGGCGCGGTTTGAACTGCGCTGCGGGACCCGCGAAGCGGGTCCGGCGAGGCGTCCCAGGCAGCAAAGGCAGGCTCAGTGGAAGGAAAAAGGTCACAGTCAGCTTCCCAGTTCAAATAAATAACCCACACGCTTCTTAGAAGGGAGCCCTTTTACACTGCAGGCGGGCGGGCGGGGCCGGCAGGGAGAGCAGCCCAGCTGGTCCAATTAGGGCGCGCAGGGACTCCTGGTCCTCGGAGTCCCTGCCGGTGCTCGCAGCCCTGCCGGTCGAGGTAAACTACCCCCTTCACAGTGGTGGTGGCGCGGTTTGAACTGCGCTGCGGGACCCGCGAAGCGGGTCCGGCGAGGCGTCCCAGGCAGCAAAGGCAGGCTCAGTGGAAGGAAAAAAGGCACAGTCAGCTTCCCAGTTCAAATAAATAACCCACACGCTTCTTAGAAGGGAGCCCTTTTACACTGCAGGCGGGCGGGCGGGGCCGGCAGGGAGAGCAGCCCAGCTGGTCCAATTAGGGCGCGCAGGGACTCCTGGTCCTCGGAGTCCCTGCCGGTGCTCGCAGCCCTGCCGGTCGAGGTAAACTACCCCCTTCACAGTGGTGGTGGCGCGGTTTGAACTGCGCGGCGAGGCGTCCCAGGCAGCAAAGGCAGGCTCAGTGGAAGGAAAAAGGGCACAGTCAGCTTCCCAGTTCAAATAAATAACCCACACGCTTCTTAGAAGGGAGCCCTTTTACACTGCAGGCGGGTGGGCGGGGCCGGCAGGGAGAGCAGCCCAGCTGGTCCAATTAGGGCGCGCAGGGACTCCTGGTCCTCGGAGTCCCTGCCGGTGCTCGCAGCCCTGCCGGTCGAGGTAAACTACCCCCTTCACAGTGGTGGTGGCGCGGTTTGAACTGCGCTGCGGGACCCGTGAAGCGGGTCCGGCGAGGCGTCCCAGGCAGCAAAGGCAGGCTCAGTGGAAGGAAAAACTTATTAGTGTTCTGCACTGCCCAGATGACTTTTTGTCAGATGAATATAGACATAATATCTTTTTATATAGCAGATCATAGCACAATGGTGAGACTGTAAGCATTATAAAAAAAGGTTCTTAACTGTTGCCCAGTTTAATGGCACTGTGATCAAATTTGTTAAGTTCAGATTACTGTAGATGTCAAAAGTAAACATTAACTCACAGACTTTGTATTTAAGACTGTTTAAAAGAGTAGGTCTTTGAAAAAATAAACTTTTGCTATACGTCATCAATCAAATCACCAAGCTGTTATTCACCTTCTGCTCGTGTGCCTACGTACATACAGCTACCTGGTACAGGCGAAGATGCTTGTTGTTGATCAACAGAATCAAAGGCCTTAAAAAAAAAAAAACATGTGGTTCCATAACCTTGTCTCACACTTTCAACAATGTGCTTTCCCTGGCAACACGGGCACTAGCTCAACTATGTAACTGCCGCCAGTAGAAAGTAACAAGTTTGCTGTTCTCACCTATGGGTGAACTTTTGTGCCTGTGTCTTTTGACTCTGTTCATCCCCATATTAGGATGTTTCGAGCACAGGGATTCCATACCTACCCAGCAATGGCAAACCCAACAGATTTCAGTAACAAACCTATTAGCTTTGCAAATGCTTTTTTATCATAGAAAGCCACTGTGGATGCACATCTGCTATGGCTTTCTTGGAGTGCACCAAAAATGCACTAAAAGCCGGTAGCCATGGATTAGCACGCATAACTGGTGACCATCTTGAATGCATTTTGTTATGTTTTAACAAATGTCTGCACTCTACAGAGACTATATGTAAGTGCTTTTTGCTTTACTTCAACAAATCCTATTCAAATATGTCCTCTGTCCCTACTGCATTTTCACCCTGCTTGTTCTGCTCCCTGCCAGTTCTTGCTGGACTTTCTACATCCTCCCTGCTGTGACCCAAGAAGAAATATCCTTCAAGAGTTGAGTTCGAAGGATTCTACCTGGTATGACTACAACCCAAGTGTGCCAGTTCCTCCTCCCTGTCCTCCTGCCTTGGAACTGCTTTCCTTGACTCAATGCGAAAGTGCCAGTTTCTGCTGCACTTTCTTCTGCCCTGCTGGCCGCCTTGGACGAGGTGCTCCTGTCCTACTTTGGCAGAGTTCCTCCCATAAGTGGAGTTTCCCAGAGGAATTTCCTTCATCGCCTGTGTAAAAAACTTGGTAGCAGCCCGAGGATCAGTGGAGTTAAAATCAGCCTTTGCTTTGTTTTTGTGACCCAGTATCAACTATTCGGCAGCCCTGAGGATTTGCACTGTTGTAACTGTCACATTTAAAAGATTTATTAGGTTTTCGGTGACTTTTCCGTGTAACGGTCCTACGTCGCGTTACCCGCTTCTACTAAGGTTTGGTGGAATGCACATGCATTCTGGTGATCTTTGCCCTGTTCTAATCTGTGGTGCTGAAATTATCCAAGGTCTGTGGTAAATAAAAAATGTATTTGATGTTTCTCTTAACCTCAACGGTTATCGCTTGTGCGCCTTGTCTTCCAGCTGGTCAGTGCGAGCCCAGTGTTCAACAGCTCGTGGCATGATGAGGTTGTCAGCGCAATCCCAGTCTTCACCAGTTCGTGGCGCACTGGAATATTGCACTATACAGCACGTACGTGCCAAGAGCCAACTGGCACAGTCTACGCTGCGTTCCGCCATTCTGCGGTTGGCAATAGCCGCAAGTCTTGAATGTACTGTGCATACGAAGCGCATTTCCCTGACCTTTTTGTCAGGTGTTCTTGAAGCGCCTATCCTCACGCTTTTGATTAATCACATGGAGCCGGCAGGGTCGGATTGGGATCACAATTTGGCCCGGGCACTGATGAAAAAAGTGGCCCACATTCAAGGGGCGGTGCCTACATTTAAGGGGAGTGGCCTACATTTAAGGGGCGTTGCCTACATTTAAGGGGCGTGGCCCACATTCAAGGGGCGTGCCCTTTCATGAAACACTATTTGGTTACTCTTTGAGGTCTAATTCGTAGATAAATATTTAGTAAATTAAGCATTTTAAAGCTTACAGAGCAAGTAACATTGGTAAAGACTAGGAGCACTGCAGTTCTGATAACTGAATACTTACTTGCAGTCTTAACGCCCTGCACAATGTCGTTAGATACTCTTTCCCAACCAGCTATGTCCTAGACTCCAATCATCACAGAAACCTATTGGCCTGCTGTTTTCCCACTCATGCAGGCAGTGATTAAGGGGTGTGCCCATATGGAGGTGAGGCAGGGGCTGGGGAGGGAAAGGAAGGCCACAAACACACAACAGGATCCCCCATTGAGGAGCGAGTCACTGGAAATTATGAATACTATGAAATGTTATCTTAGTGCAAGCTTAGACTCGCCCAGAATAACAAAAAGAACATAGAAGTAGAATGGTGCACCCAGTAAGAGGTACAGAATGACTTAAGGGTCAGAGTGCAGCCTCCACATCATAAGAAAACCAGACAGGGAGTCACTAAGGGGAATTAAATAAAAAGAAAAAAATTGCATCAGAAAAGCTGTGTTAAAAAATATGGACATGTTTTTATAAAGTGTCCTCTTTAATTATCATGGTCCCTGTGCAGAATCATAACGCATGAACAAATGGTTATTTTTTATAGTTGTTTTACCATTTGGCAGTTTTATATAGTGTAAATTCAGCCCAAGACAAAGGCTATTTGAGTTCTATTCATGAGTACCAATTACAGTACACATGATCTGATTTTTAGGTCGAAGCACGACCTGCATTCAATGCGTAAGCATTGATTGCAGTGTGCTTCGACAACTATTGTGATCCGTTTTTGGGAATGTGGGACACGACTCAGACGCGCACTTTTGCAGTCTCAGTTTTGACCGCGGGAACGCGCGTCTGAGCCGCGCCTGCGCAGATGAACTTTCAGCCCCTGCTTTCGCGTCGCTCTGCTCGCATGCATTAATGGCACACACACACACAGACACAGCCAGCCCCCACCCCTCTGCATGCATACACATACAGGCGCGCGCACATATAGACAGACAGACACACGCAGACAGACACACACACGCAGACAGACACACGCACATACACACGCACACAGACACACGCACATACACATACGCGCGCACCCCCTCCCCCCACACTTACCGGGGTCTTTTCGTGTGTCCCTGTCTCCCTCGGCAGCCTGCGGGTCAGTCTTGACAACAGGCGGGGCTCTCCACGACCACGGGAGCTCCGCTAGTTCACAGGCAAATCTTCCGGCTGACTACAGGAGCGCGGGTTAGGCTCCCGTCCGCTTCCTGTTTGCGGCCCCTCCCCTGTCCCAAAACAAGTTGCCTGGCTTCCGTTCTAATCCGGGTTGCAGACATAAAGCCCACAGGTAGGTCCCCGGGTTTCCTTTCACGGGTAATACCTTGTCTTCTATTTGTTGTAGCACTCGATGAGAGTGCATGTGTTCTGCAGCTGCCTCCTTCATGTACTTCTTCCCACACCGTGTTCTTTCGCGCACACTCCCAGTTGCTGTTCTTGCCTCCTTTCCATTGCGGGTCCCTAGTAGTTAAAGCTTCCCCACCACCTCCTTGTCCATTTAATTCCCAGCCCCGACCAACCCTCCATTGTCCATGTGTTTCTCTATCCCCCCACCCTCGGATTTCAGCTTGCTGTCCCTCCTGCCCGACCTCTGTTAGCACACCGCCCCTTCATCTGCTGTCAGAATGCTGCCCCAGCCCATCCTGTCAGCTTACTTCGCCCGTATCCGTTGTCAGCTTGCTTCCCGAATATCTACCGCCTGCCCTCCATTGTGGCTTGCTTTTCAGTCCTTCCCGCCTGCCCTCTGTTGTCAGCCTGCTACCCCAGCAATATGTTATCAGGTTGCCTTCCCATCACCATTTTCTTCAGCCCGTCCGCAATTGGCCCGTCCTGCCTATTGGCTTGCTTCCCGAGGCATTCCTCCTGCCCACCCTACGTTGTCCATTTGCCAACACCAAGCCTTCCTCCCACCCTCCATTGTCCCTGTGCTTTCCCATTGTCAACGCTTGCTCTTTTTGAAAAATTACTTCAGTGCAACTATAAATGCTCTGCGTTTCAGGATACTTGTTTTTACTTGTTTCTTTTCCTCACCATGCCAACCATGTGCCAGACACTATGAAGATAACACATGTTAGAACCCGGGGTCTCTGATTGGCAGAGGTAAGTACCTTAGACCAAGTAGGGACCCTAGCTTCCAGTCAGGGTGACGGAATAACCCTCTGAGATAACCCCTGCTCACCCTCTAGGTAGCATGGCGCGAGCAGTCTAGGCTAAACAGAGGCAATGTGGATAACATTTGCACTTAACACAACAATAATCCCCAATCCACCACAAACTGAGACCACACAGGTAAGTATTTTTATAAAGATATATAACTTTATCTAGTTTCAGCAAGTAAATCAAACCTTTGCACGATAATCACTTTCTTAGGAATATATTGCGCTTAAATCTTAATGGTTGCAGTTAATCTTTAAGGTGGTACTTAATTTCAGGAAGTTCGTAGATCAAACAGTCTCAAGTCTCTTTGGGAATCAGTACTGAAAATGGGTAATACTGATTGTTCTACAGAAAACAAAAATGTGCTCTTAAAAACGAGCAAGGAAAACAATGCCACGTGCAATCTTACTTTTGGCCTCTAAGCGCTGCAAGTGCGCTTCCTCGCGAGGCCCGGGGGCTCTTTTCCTCCCCGGGTTCCACCTCGCTCTTCTGTGTGCCCCCAGGCGCCCTGCACCCACCAGAACTCCCTCGCCCCCGGCCCCGCCCGGTCCCTCCTGCTCCCCCGCCTGCTCTCGACAATCCAACGAGCGGCGGGGAGCGGGCCAGGCGCTTAAAGGCTGGGACGGCAGGCCGGGGCGGAAGACACTCGGGGGAATCCCTCGGCGAGGGCCGGTCGCTTCTTCCCGGGCCCGGCGGTGATCGCGCAGCACTTCCCTGGGTCCCGAGGACGGGGACCAATCCGGTCGCGGCGTCTGGACGAGCCTCTGGTGCACCCGGGAGTCAGCCAATGGCAGAGCGGCTCCCGGGACAGGCAAGCCGTGACGCTCCGCTACTTCGGCCAATCACGGCCCACCACCACGGATGACGCTGCGCCGCACGGGCCAATCCCGTCGCGGCGTTAGTGAGGGGGCTCGGCTCCCTCCGCCAATGGGAGCACGGCGGCTTCGTTCTTCGCCGCGGCAGCTCCCAGACCTCGAAGCAGGTTACGGGGGGGTTTGCTGGCCCCGGGCCGCAGTGGTGATTTGGCGGCAAAGGGGTTTTCGGGGCCGCTGATCACGGTCAGCCAGATTCTCCACCTGTGGATCAACAGGGGGAGCGTAGGACGCCGAAAGCCACTCCGGGTCCCTCCTCACCCCCTGGATCTGTGCCGAAGAGCACAGCGGTTAATCCTCACGGCTGGCCAGTAATAATCACACGTTGGAGCGGACCACAGCACGATCTCTCAGTAGTCCTTGGCAAAGTTTTAGGAACCTTTAACCCTGGGTTCCCAGCAGGAGGCCAGCTCTTCTCAGGCCCTTGGAGATTCAGTATTGTAGACACAGCACACAGCAAAGTCCCTTTCTCCTCCTCAGCTTCCAGGTAGACAGTAGAACAGGTCAGCCCTTAGAGCACACAGCAAGGCAATCTTCCTTTGGTTCTCTAGCCGTCCTCCTTCCAGCCGAGGTTCCTTCTTGGTTGCAGAATTTCAGAATCTAAACTTCTGTAGTCAGGGGTCCTTTCCTTATACCCCTCAATGTCTTTGAAGTCCTTTGAAGTCTTTGCGCATGGAGGCCCTGGGTCCAGTCTAAACCAGTTCTGGGGGTTGCGGAGCACTGAGGTGTCTCTGGTTTTCTTCTCCCTGTCAGCTTCAGGGCCAGAGGTGTCAGTTGACCATCAGGAGGGAGCTAGCATGGGGGAGGTGGCCGGCACAGCCCAGTACTTATCAGGCATTCCTTCCTCCCACCTCCCAGGCAGGTAGATGTGCCCTTTCATCCCCGGGCTGGCTCCGACCCTCTCCTCTGGGGCTCTGCAGCCCCCCCTGTCACATCCAGACCAGGCAGGCATTCCACAAACCCAGGCACACAGAAAGGTTTAGACAAGAGAACAGCCACTTTCTAAAAGTGCTATTCTCCAACACAGGATTTAAAAACACCCTTCACTAAAAGATGTGTCATTAAATTCTGAGTTCAGGGATATCTTTCACTTATGTCCCATCTTGTTCCTATGGGAAGATAGGCTGATATCACATGGGCCCAGCCTCCTCCATGTTACTCTATGGAGCAAGATAGCCTTACAGCAGTGAGCACATAAAATGGCTGCAGCCCACTACCAGAGCATGTGACCTGCACTAGTACATGCTCTACCTTATCCATACACTGCACCCTGCCCAGGGGGGTACCTAGAGCCTTCCATAGGGGTGACTGATGTGCACAGACAGGGAAGGGTTAGGCCTAGCCAGTGGGGACACTGGCCAGGCTGACATGGCAGTCACTGACTGCACACAGGCTCTGCGCTGGCAGGCCTGAGTCACCATTTTAAAGCTACTCATGTGGGTGGCGCAATCTGCGCTGCAGGCCCACTAGTAGCATTTGTCATCACCAGCCCTGGCACACACAGTGCACTTTACTAGGGACTTCGTGGTGATACAAATATGCCAATCAGGTATATTCCATCATTATCACAATTTACAGAGGGAGCACTTGCACTCTGACACTGATCAGCAGTGGCAGAGTGTCCAAAGCATCTTAATCAGCAAAAACGAAATCCAGCACAGCATCAAAACACATGAGTCAGAGGCAAAAAGATGGGGGAAGAACCACGCCAAAAGGTGTCAGGTCTAACACGTGTCCCCTCCAGCTGAAAGTGGGGAGAACTACCCAACCTCTTGGGAGTCCTCATCACTAAGGCGGAAGAATCTGGACAGACCGTCAGCATTGGCGTGTTCTGTACCAGGGCGGTGCTCCACCGTAAAGTCCATCCCCTGTAGGGAAATGGACCACCTCAACAATTTTGGATTCTCACCCCTCATCTGCATTAACCATCTGAGGGGCCTGTGGTCGGTCTGAACACGGAAGTGAGTCCCAAACAGGTAGGGCCTCAGCTTCTTCAGAGCCCAGACCACAGCGAAAGCTTCTCTTTCGATGGCACTCCATTTCTGTTCCCTGGGGATTAGCCTTCGGCTAATGAAAGCCACTGGTTGGTCTCCTCCCTCCTCATTGATCTGTGAGAGCACTGCTCCCACGCCTTGCTCTGAAGCGTCAGTCTGCACAATGAACTCACTGGAAAAGTCAGGTGCCTTAAGCACCGGTGCTGTGCACATGGCAGTTTTGAGGGTGTCAAAAGCAGTTTGACAGGCCTCAGTCCAATTCACTTTTCTGGGCTGATTCCTAGATGTCAGCTCTGTCAAAGGGGCCACAATGGTGCCATAACCTTTGACAAACCGTCTGTAATACCCTGTGAGACCTAAAAAGGCTCTCACCTCAGTCTGGGTCTTGGGGGGTTCTCAAGCCAGAATGGTATCAATTTTTGCCTGTAGGGGCGCCACCTTGCCGCTCCCCACTTGGTGTCCCAAGTACACCACAGATCCCTGCCCTATCTGGCATTTACTGGCCTTGATAGTGAGGCCTGCTTTCTGCAGAGCCTTCAACACTTCAGTGAGGTGTTGCAGGTGTTCCTCCCAAGTGGAGCTGAACACAGCAATGTCATCCAGGTAGGCTGCGCTGAATTGCTCCAGCCCCGCCAGTACCTGGTTGACCAATCTCTGAAATGTGGCGGGGGCATTTTTCAACCCGAAGGGCATGACACGGAACTGGAAGTGCCCCTCTGGTGTTGAAAATGCTGACCTCTCCTTTGCCCCGTCAGTTAAGGCAATCTGCCAGTACCCTGAAGTCAAATCAAAAGTACTCAGGTACTGGGCAGCTCCCAACCGATCCACCAGCTCATCAGCTCTGGGGATGGGGTGCGCGTCAGTCTTCGTGACCGCATTGAGCCCACGGTAGTCCACGCAGAACCGAAGTTCTGGGGTGCCACCTGGGGTAGCAGCTTTCTTAGGCACTAAGACCACTGGGCTAGCCCAGGGGCTGCTTGAGGGCTCAATAACCCCTAGCGTCAACATCTTGGAAACCTCTTCCTTGATGCTGGCTCTGACCTTGTCAGCCACTCTGTAAAACTTCTGTTTCACAGGCAGACTGTCTCCAGTGTCCACGTCGTGGACACACCATTTGGTGACACCTGGGGTCAGGGAGAACAGGGGGGCGAACTGACCCAAGACTTGGCGACAGTCCTCCTGCTGCTCTGGAGTCAGGGTGGGGGAGAGGACCACACCATCCACTGACCCATCTTGCTCCTTGACTGCCAGGAGGTCAGGGAGAGGATCACTATCCTCCTCCCCTCCAGCATCTGTAGCCATGAGCATAGTCACCTCCGTCCTCTCAAAGTGGGGTTTGAGGCGGTTCACATGTAGCACTCTCAGGGGCTGCCTGGGAGTCTTCAGGTTAACCAAATAGGTAACCTCGCTCTTGCGCTCCACCACCTCATATGGCCCAGACCACTTGTCACGGAGCGCACAAGGCTCCACTGGCGCCATCACCCACACTTTCTGACCAGGTTGGAACTCAACCAGAGAAGTGTTCTGGTCATACCACCTCTTCATTTCCTCCTGGCTAGCCTCCAGGTTCTCTTGAGCGAGCTTCCTGAAGCGCTTGGTCTGGTTGCGAATGGCCAGCACATAGCTGAACACATCCTGAGGGGTTTTCCCACGGGATTTCTCCCACCCCTCTTTCACCAGAGTCAGAGGCCCTCTGACAGGGTGGCCATACAGCAACTCAAAGGGGCTGAACCCTAAGGATTTCTGAGGCACCTCCCTGTAGGCAAACAACAGGCATGGCAACAAGACATCCCATTTCCGCCTCATGGGCTCTTCCAGCCCATAATCATGCCCTTCAATGTGCGGTTGAATCTCTCAACCAAACCATTTCCTTGAGGGTGGCAAGGAGTGGTGAATTTGTATGTCACCCCACACTCACTCCACAGGGACTTCATATACTTAGAAATGAAGTTTGTCCCGCGGTCTGAGACGACCTCCCTGGGAAATCCCACCCGGGAAAAGATCCCCATCAGGGCACGGCCCACCACTGGGGCGGTGACTGTCCTGAGCGGAAGGGCTTCCGGGTACCGAGTGGCATGGTCCACCAAGACCAGGATAAACCTGTTGCCTAGGGCTGTCTTGGGATCCAGGGGCCCCACGATGTCAATGCCCACCCGCTCAAAGGGGGTGCTCACCACGGGAAAGGGTTGGAGGGGGGCCACGCGCTTCCCTCCACTCTTGCCACTGGCCTGACAAGTCTGGCAAGATTTACAAAAGGCAGAGACGTGTGTCTTCATCTGGGGCCAGTAGAAATGGGTGACAAGCCTGTGATAGGTCTTGTCTTGCCCCAGATGTCCTGCGAGAGGCCCGTCATGAGCCAGACCCAGTAGGAAGTTCCTGAAGCGCTCCGGTACCACCAGCACACGGGCTGCACCGGGCTCAGCGAACTTAGGCTCACTATACAGTAAGTCATCCTCCCAGTAGATCAAATGCTCCTTGGACCCCAGGCCTGGGGCCTGGTCAGCAGCCTGCTGCCGCACACCAATGAGAGAAGGGCACTCCTTCTGAGCCTGGCAGAATTCCTCCCTGGAGGGACCACCCTCTTGCTGCCACTGGGACAGCTCAGGCAATTCCCCTAGTTCGGCCACCTGCTCCCCTGTAGGTTCCAGGGCATCCCCTTCCGGGTCTGCCTCCTCCTGGACCGTGGGAACAGTGGGGGCCGGTTTCCCGCACCCTCTACCCCTTCTTCTCCTGGCAGGTTCCTGGGCCATGGTTCCCGGCTCCAGCTCTGCTAGACCGCCCTCTCTGGCTGTCATTGCACGAGTGGACACACAGATCCACGCAGGCAAACCCAACATCTCCAAGTGAGTCCTGTGCTCCACCTCTTTCCATGGGGAGCTCTCCAGGTCATTACCTAATAGACAATCTACAGGCAAGGCATCACTTACAACAATCTCCAGAATACCGGAGACTCCTCCCCATTCGAATGGAACTTTCGCCAACTTGCAGTAGCGCACTGAACTGTCAGCTGCCACCACAGGCCGGAGTACCTGGGGAACAATTTGCTCTTCAGACACCCACCGACACCTAACAGATGTCACGCTGGCCCCTGTGTCTCTCAGAGCCTCCACCACCTGTCCATTGATGGTCACCTTCTGCCCGTATTTCTTAGTATTTTGGGGCAGCAAGGTTTCCGGGACCATCTCTTGGTCTCCTAGAGAGACAAGGGTCATCAATGCTAACCCCTCCTCCCCACTAGAAATCAAATCCCCTCCCAAAGCTACACTGGCCAACGCCGGAGCTGGAGCTGGAGCACCCGTGGGTGCTGATTTCCTCTTTGGACAGCTTGGAGCAATGTGCCCCACCTCCCTGCATGAATAGCAAGTAAGGGTCTTTTTGTCCTGCGGGCCCTTATGGGGCCAGGACTTCTTAGGCTTGGGGGTAGAGACACTTTCTCCTGGGAACTACTTTGGGGCCCTTTAGAAGACTCCTTTTGATTACCCGTGTCCCCCCCACTCTTCTGCTGGGGACCCTGTCCACCTTTGGCTGGGGTACTTACCACCCCCTTGTGGACCCTGGTGCTAGTCCACCGGTCCGCCTCTTTAGCAAGCTCACTGGGATCAGTTAACTTGCTATCCAAAAGATGCTGGCGCAGCTCTGGGACACACAAACTACTTAAGTGCTCCCTACTAATCAAGTGACACAACCCCACATAATCAGTAACTTTGCTGCCCTTCATCCAACCTTCCAGTGCACGCGTGTACATACTCACACACTCCACCCAAGTACTTGAATCAAGCTTCTTGAAGTTCCTAAACTTCTGGTGGTACTGTTCAGCAGTGAGCCCATACCTGAGGCACAAAGCCTCCTTCATGGCGGAGTAGGACAAAGCATCCTTTGCTTCTAAGGGTGCCAAAACATCCCTCCCAGAGGCCTCAAAATGCTTCCACAATCCTGCTCCCCAATTCTTCTCAGGCACCTCATTCATCTTTAAGGCAAGTTCATACGCTCTGAACCACGCATAAATATCCTCACCCCTCTGATAATTCTGTACCAGATCCTTTGGTATGTATACCTTACCCGCCTGTACTGGTTGTGCGCTGCCACCATTAGAACTGGACACCCTCTCTTTATATTTGAAGTCCAACTCCTTCATGCTCCTCTCATGAGCCAATTGGAGCTTCTTTTCCTCCAAAGCGAGAGTATGTCTTCTCTCCTGCGCCGCTCTCTCCTGCGCCTCTTTCTCAACTTCCAGGCGCAGTCTCTTCTCATCCGCTTCCGCTCTGAGCTTCAAAAGCTCAATCTCATGGGCCCTAACTCGCTGATTCTCCTCTATTTCCTCTGGAGACATACCCCTACTGGAGTGGTCGTTGCCGGTCCTAGACCCTGGCTTCCTCACTGGCAATTCACTGGGCAAAAACCCATTCTCCTGTGTGTCTCCCTCTCCAGTAGCAGCTTCCGGGGCACCATGTTTGGCCTCCCACCAGGCCCTCAGAGCTGTCCGTAGCTCTTCCTTATTTGCGCCCCCCCTTTCTGGGCATTCAAGCTGTTTGCAGACTTTCCTCAGTTGCTCCTTGTTATAGGTTAACAACTCCCGGATTTCAAATTCCACTTCCACGTCTCCATTCACGCTTGGCGCTTTCCGAGACATGATGCTTCCTAACCTTTTCAACTAAAAAGGTTTCACCAAAAAGAAAAAAAATCTTGTGCAACCTGTGCCGCTAAACTAGACTAGTG
The DNA here is from genome assembly GCF_964261635.1 of Lissotriton helveticus. Lineage (NCBI taxonomy): Eukaryota > Metazoa > Chordata > Amphibia > Caudata > Salamandridae > Lissotriton > Lissotriton helveticus. Next base: position 782,439,506 of record NC_136059.1, read on the forward strand.
ATGTACAAGAGATCACTGCCGGTCAAGTGCAATTATTAGTTCAAAAATCCGCACCGCAAGCCACCAATGTTAGAACCCGGGGTCTCTGATTGGCAGAGGTAAGTACCTTAGACCAAGTAGGGACCCTAGCTTCCAGTCAGGGTGACGGAATAACCCTCTGAGATAACCCCTGCTCACCCTCTAGGTAGCATGGCGCGAGCAGTCTAGGCTAAACAGAGGCAATGTGGATAACATTTGCACTTAACACAACAATAATCCCCAATCCACCACAAACTGAGACCACACAGGTAAGTATTTTTATAAAGATATATAACTTTATCTAGTTTCAGCAAGTAAATCAAACCTTTGCACGATAATCACTTTCTTAGGAATATATTGCGCTTAAATCTTAATGGTTGCAGTTAATCTTTAAGGTGGTACTTAATTTCAGGAAGTTCGTAGATCAAACAGTCTCAAGTCTCTTTGGGAATCAGTACTGAAAATGGGTAATACTGATTGTTCTACAGAAAACAAAAATGTGCTCTTAAAAACGAGCAAGGAAAACAATGCCACGTGCAATCTTACTTTTGGCCTCTAAGCGCTGCAAGTGCGCTTCCTCGCGAGGCCCGGGGGCTCTTTTCCTCCCCGGGTTCCACCTCGCTCTTCTGTTTGCCCCCAGGCGCCCTGCACCCACCAGAACTCCCTCGCCCCCGGCCCCGCCCGGTCCCTCCTGCTCCCCCGCCTGCTCTCGACAATCCAACGAGCGGCGGGGAGCGGGCCAGGCGCTTAAAGGCTGGGACGGCAGGCCGGGGCGGAAGACACTCGGGGGAATCCCTCGGCAAGGGCCGGTCGCTTCTTCCCGGGCCCGGCGGTGATCGCGCAGCACTTCCCTGGGTCCCGAGGACGGGGACCAATCCGGTCGCGGCGTCTTGACGAGCCTCTGGTGCACCCGGGAGTCAGCCAATGGCAGAGCGGCTCCCGGGACAGTCAAGCCGTGACGCTCCGCTACTTCGGCCAATCACGGCCCACCACCACGGATGACGCTGCGCCGCACGGGCCAATCCCGTCGCGGCGTTAGTGAGGGGGCTCGGCTCCCTCCGCCAATGGGAGCACGGCGGCTTCGTTCTTCGCCGCGGCAGCTCCCAGACCTCGAAGCAGGTTACGGGGGGGTTTGCTGGCCCCGGGCCGCAGTGGTGATTTGGCGGCAAAGGGGTTTTCGGGGCCGCTGATCACGGTCAGCCGGATTCTCCACCTGTGGATCAACAGGGGGAGCGTAGGACGCCGAAAGCCACTCCGGGTCCCTCCTCACCCCCTGGATCTGTGCCGAAGAGCACAGCGGTTAATCCTCACGGCTGGCCAGTAATAATCACACGTTGGAGCGGACCACAGCACGATCTCTCAGTAGTCCTTGGCAAAGTTTTAGGAACCTTTAACCCTGGGTTCCCAGCAGGAGGCCAGCTCTTCTCAGGCCCTTGGAGATTCAGTATTGTAGACACAGCACACAGCAAAGTCCCTTTCTCCTCCTCAGCTTCCAGGTAGACAGTAGAACAGGTCAGCCCTTAGAGCACACAGCAAGGCAATCTTCCTTTGGTTCTCTAGCCGTCCTCCTTCCAGCCGAGGTTCCTTCTTGGTTGCAGAATTTCAGAATCTAAGCTTCTGTAGTCAGGGGTCCTTTCCTTATACCCCTCAATGTCTTTGAAGTCCTTTGAAGTCTTTGTGCATGGAGGCCCTGGGTCCAGTCTAAACCAGTTCTGGGGGTTGCGGAGCACTGAGGTGTCTCTGGTTTTCTTCTCCCTGTCAGCTTCAGGGCCAGAGGTGTCAGTTGACCATCAGGAGGGAGCTAGCATGGGGGAGGTGGCGGCACAGCCCAGTACTTATCAGGCATTCCTTCCTCCTACCTCCCAGGCAGGTAGATGTGCCCTTTCATCCCCGGGCTGGCTCCGACCCTCTCCTCTGGGGCTCTGCAGCCCCCCCTGTCACATCCAGACCAGGCAGGCATTCCACAAACCCAGGCACACAGAAAGGTTTAGACAAGAGAACAGCCACTTTCTAAAAGTGCTATTCTCCAACACAGGATTTAAAAACACCCTTCACTAAAAGATGTGTCATTAAATTCTGAGTTCAGGGATATCTTTCACTTATGTCCCATCTTGTTCCTATGGGAAGATAGGCTGGTATCACATGGGCCCAGCCTCCTCCATGTTACTCTATGGAGCAAGATAGCCTTACAGCAGTGAGCACATAAAATGGCTGCAGCCCACTACCAGAGCATGTGACCTGCACTAGTACATGCTCTACCTTATCCATACACTGCACCCTGCCCAGGGGGGTACCTAGAGCCTTCCATAGGGGTGACTGATGTGCACAGACAGGGAAGGGTTAGGCCTAGCCAGTGGGGACACTGGCCAGGCTGACATGGCAGTCACTGACTGCACACAGGCTCTGCGCTGGCAGGCCTGAGTCACCATTTTAAAGCTACTCATGTGGGTGGCGCAATCTGCGCTGCAGGCCCACTAGTAGCATTTGTCATCACCAGCCCTGGCACACACAGTGCACTTTACTAGGGACTTCGTGGTGATACAAATATGCCAATCAGGTATATTCCATCAATATCACAATTTACAGAGGGAGCACTTGCACTCTGACACTGATCAGCAGTGGCAGAGTGTCCAAAGCATCTTAATCAGCAAAAACGAAATCCAGCACAGCATCAAAACACATGAGTCAGAGGCAAAAAGATGGGGGAAGAACCACGCCAAAAGGTGTCAGGTCTAACAACACACATTTTGGTGTTCTTCACATCCTCAACCATCGAGGTGAATCCGATTATATTATACACGGTAAATTCTCCCCACTCCCAAAAAATGGCAGCAAAAGTGCGTGTTGGTTAAATGCGCCCTTGTTCGTGCAGTGTTTACAGAAAGTGAAGTTGTGAGCATCCAATGCACGTCTTGCACGAAGTCCTCTGTGTACGTCGCCCCCACATCCATCTTCTAAGCACATGGAAGTGCTGTCATGAGCGCGCCAGTCACTCTGAGGACTGTGATAAGCACCTGAAAAGGCTGTTCATAAACATCCGAGGCACTATGTGTGCGGCCTCTTTGCAAGGATCAGCAGCAAGTCTACAAAACACTCTTTATGCCTATCTTGGAGAGGAATGAAAGTCTCTCTGACTATCCGGAAATAAGTATGGCGGCTATGTGCTTTCTGGGTATAGCGCTTTTGCCCTCACATGGGGTATGAAAAATTCTCTCTCTCTTTCTCATTATTTTCTTCTCACTCTCTCTTTTTCTCGCTCTCTGTCCCTCTTTCTTTCTCTCCCTCTCTCCCTCGCTCTCTCTCTTTATCGCTTTCTCTTTTTCTCCCTCCCTCTCTCTCTCTCTCTCTCTCTCTCTCTCTCTATCTATCTGTATATGTATCTAGCTATATAATGTGACTAAGCTTTAAAAGGGCAGTACTCTTGCACAAGGCAGAGATGTTACACACGTATTTTATGCAGCATAATAAATGTGTTGATCTTTGTAATATAATACATTTGCATTATTTGTTCTAGAAAGTACTATTTTAAAGGAATGTTATGAGGCAATTCTAGTAGCCAAAATATTAAGCAGCCTCGTAGTCATCTCCGTTATTTTTTACTGCAGAGAGCTACTGAAATGTAACTTGTACCTCCGTGTTTGCGTCTCTTAATTGACAGTAACAGCATTTGCACAGTGAGGCTTTGTAGTGCTCATGGCAGTAGGGGTGTGTGGGTACCTAACAGGATTCTATGTTTTGTCACTACCGGAGTCATAGCGGTTGAGTGTGTTTTTGTCGTGTCTGTGTGTCAGATCATTCTAGTGATTGGGAGATGGTTCCTGCTGTTTTTGTGTAAACTTCATGTTTTTGTTTCTGTTCGAATTCCCTGGCTGGTCAATCTCTTCAGGCAACGGAGGCCACCAGCAGACATCACCAACAAACAATTATCTGCTGTTACTCGACTGCTGGAGCGAGCATCTGTAGGTCACTTTGCTGTGGTTGCCAATCCTCTACAGGGCACTCTAAAGGGCATTTGTGGTCTTCAGGATTAAACAAAGAGCAGTGGTAGGAAGGATGGCACCTACACAGGTCCCGGCTCAATCTTCAGCTGGACCTCCTGTCTGTGAACCTTGTGTACATGAGTTGGGTGTTTTTCCTCTGGCTGGAGATTGTACCATCTAGGGGATAAGTGAAGTGGACCATGGTAAGTGGTGCATCTTCATTCTTTAGCTCATCTACGGTAGGTGCCTTCCAAGGCTTCCTACTTTCCACTCCCTTCTAATATCTTACTTACACCGACCCCTACCTTCCCCACACAAAGTATGAATTTAGCACGAGGGAATTATGTGTTTGAAACTGAAGCCCAGTGCCTTGATCCCTCCTCTTTGTTCTGTATCATTATTAGGTCACGCCTTAGCCAATGCGCTTGCGCATTGCTCTGGCGAGATTATAGTAAGGGGAAAAGAACGGTCTACCAAAACGGCGGAATAGACACAGTTCATGTGATCTATGCGCGTGCACAAACCAGCCACGTCACACACCGCCATTTGTCTGTGCCTCGCATCATACTTCAAAGGCTGCCGCTCCCCCCCCGCATCAGACTTCAAAGGAATGCGCTCCCGCTCCCCCCCCCCCCCCCCCCCCGCCACAGCAATGCCGAGTGCTTGTTTTGCTTGTGTGCTTGCATCCTCCTTCCTTGTCCCTGGGTGTTTTCCGTGTTCTCCCATTCAGTGCCTTCTCGAACACCACCACATCACTCATGGACACCACCACATCACTCAGGGACACCACCACATCACTCAGGGACACCACCACATCACTCAGGAACACCACCACATCACTCAGGGACACCACCACATCACTCAGGGGCACCACCACATCACTCAGGGGCACCAACACATCACTCAGGGACACCACCACATCACTCAGGGACACCACCATATCACTCAGGGACACCACCACATTACTCAGGAACACCACCACATCACTCAGGGACACAACCACATCACTCAGGGACACCACCACATCACTCAGGGGCACCACCACATCACTCGGGGGCACCACCACATCACTCGGGGACACCACCACATCACTCGGGGACACCACCACATCACTCGGGGACACCACCACATCACTCGGGGACACCACCACATCACTCGGGGACACCACCACATCACTCGAGGACACCACCACATCACTCGGACACCATCACATCACTCGGGGACACCACCACATCACTCGGGGACACCACCACATCACTCGGGGACACCACCACATCACTCGGGGTCACCACCACATCACTCAGGGGACACCACCACATCACTCGGGAACACCACCACATCACTCGGGAACACCACCACATCACTCAGGGACACCACCACATCACTCAGGGACACCACCACATCACTCAGGGACACCACCACATCACTCAGGGACACCACCACATGACTCAGGGACACCACCACATCAGTCTGGGACACCACCACATCACTCTAATACACCACCACAGCACTCAGCCCAACCACATCATCAATCAGCACCATAACAGCACTCTCCTTGCTTGCTACCAATACGCATTGCCAATAGGACTCGCATTAGGAAAGTGTAAGCTATTGGCTTTGGGAATAGCAACGCTATTAATTTATATATTTTCAAAGCCAACACATATTAAAAAAAATTGTCATTTACAATACCAATAGCTCACACTTTCCTAATGCGAGACCTATTGCATTGCAAATGCTTGTTTATTTAAGGGCCTGGGCGATGAAGTGATCTGCCCAGAATCACAGTCTGTTAAGCAGACGCTGGGACTCAAACTTGAATCCCAATCTCTGCAACTCTGGCGTTAGGCCACCTATGCCTATGCACAGACAAGGAATGAAAGAGGGAGGATACTGTTCTTGCGCAGGACACAAGGCAAAGGTGACAATGGCCTACATGCTGAGCAACTGAAAAACCAGCAAGGCCCTTTCCATCACAAAATTATCCGAGCCCTCCAGCACAGGAGCACCTGAAAAGCAGCGAAGCCCCTGCTATTACTAACATACTCAGCCCTCCTCAGACCTTAAGCTCAGGAGCACATGAACAGCAGTAAGGCCCCTGCAATTTGTAAATTAATTAGCCCTCCCCAGCCTTCCAGGCCTCAGGGCAATGTACTGGCAGGGGAGCACAAAACACAGCTGCTGGGTCATCCACAGTAGCAAGGGGGGGGGGGGCGCTAAGGTGAAGATTGTGCACTTTCAAAACATCACCTGGCCCCCACAGAAAGACCCATTCTTCCTCGCCCACTATGCCCTGAATGTGAAGGGCTGTGGGCGAGGTGTTAAGACTAACACCGTTTCTGGGCTGCGTGGGCCCCTGGGGGGCCGAGGTGAAAATGGCTCAAAGGCCTGAGCAACACCTGGCCCCCAGGGAGGCCGATTCTTGTAAACAATCACCCCTCCCCAGCCCAGCCTCAGCGTGATTGCTTTGCAGGGCAGGGGGTGCAGTAGAGGCCACAGCTGATAATCGCTGTATGGCCGCACAGTGAAGCGCTTTCATTTCTGTCTCTGTCTCCGTGCCCTCTGTGGGCCGTTTTTTTTCTCCCCTTTCCCAGTCCACAGAGAGCAGACAGCAGAGAGCACTTTCTGTGGACTGGGAAAGGGGAGAAAAAAAACGGCCCACAGAGGACACTGAGACAACGGCCCTTCGGCCGATTCCCGAATGCCCGCAGTGCCAATCCGCCCCTGGGAGCCGGCTTCAAAGAGGTATTGGTAAAATCGATGAGAGAGGCTTTATTTAATGCTTATAGTAGCGCACCACCCTACGTCTAGGAAAAACTTTATATTCGTCAGTGATCCTGCTATTGTGGAAAATCTTGTGTTCTTATGTATGTCAGTGTTCCTGTTCATTCGGGTGAGACATCGCTCACCGTGGTAGAGGATTTTCTTTCTACTTTACTTTAAGTTCATTTCTGCTGCTGTTTTTATTTAAAGTACTTTTAGTATTAGTATCCACAAATGTACATGTCAATGAAGCTTAATAGCTAGTTTCTTACAGCTAGATTCATGAAAGGGCCGTTTTGCGAGTCTTTAATAGCGATTCATAAGGAATCGCTATTAAGGACTTGCAAAACGGGATTCATGTAGGAATTGCTAAATAAATTGCGATTCCTATACATTCCTTATTGGCGATTAGCAAATTGCTAATTGCAAATAAGGAATAACTCCCCATTCATTCCTATGGGCCTAAAGGCCCATAGGAATGAATGGGGAGTTATTCTTTATTTGCGATTAGCAATTTGCTAATCGCAAATAAGGATGCGATTTCAAGGGTGCAGGGGTGTCCAAAGGACACCCTGTAGCACCCCTGAAATGTGAATTTACACTGATGTTGTGCACACACATGTCCAAAGGACATGTGTGTGTGTAACATGCAACTTAGAAAAATGCATCAAAATGCATTTTTCTAAGTTTTCGCTATTTACCACGAGGTTTGAATTTGTGGTAAATAGCGGTCCTAAATTGCGAATTCGCTATTTTTAAATGTTTCATGAATGGCATTTAAGGAATCTCTAATAGAGATTCCTTAAATGCTAATCCTCGTAAATTTGCGAATTCTTTATTAGCGATTTTTGCATTTGGGATGATGAATCCCAAATGCAAAAATTGCACTCGCAAAGGGCCAGATTCTCAGAATCTGGCCCTTTTGCGAGCGCATTTCGCTTGAAGAATCTAGCTGCATGTTACCTAATATACACATGAGAGACTGTGGATTTATTTACTCTTCATTTGTATTTCCTGAATGTACATTAGAATGACACTCTTTTCTGTTTTGGTGCATGGCTGGTTATGTATGAAGTTTGTGTGCCTTACTCTTTCTCCCCTTGCACTTCATGGTGGTTTGGGGAGTGAACCAGTGTTTTGCAGTGTGTTGCAGTGTTTTTCTCCCAAGTTTTGTGGTTAATGGTTGATGCTGTATGATAATAACGGCATTTGTAAAAGCGCGAACAGCTACCTCAAGCAGAGGTGTCCCGGCGCTAAAGCAAGACAGAAGTGCATGCAAAAAAGAGCTCCCAACGATAACCTAGTCCTTCAGCTCTAGGATGAAAAGCCAGGTTTTCAGTGCTTTCCTGAAAAGTGGCTCAAATCCTATCTGTCGCAAGAAGTTGGGCAAGGCATTCCATAGCTTAGCGGCCATAACCATGAAGGATCTCCCTCCAATCCGCACTTTCTTGAACCTCGGAACGCATAGTAGATTTAGGGAATTCGATCTCACGAGCCTATTCTGTTTATAGCTGCATAAGCGCCGCTTCAAATAGCTCGGACATTTACCATGTAAGCAGCGGAAAGCAAATGTCAGGGCCTTAAATTCAATTTTCCTGTCCACGGGCGACCAGTGGAGCTTCTTGATGTGCGGAGAGATATGATGGCGGTAGGGTACTCGCCTAATCATTCTCGCAGCTGCATTTTGGACCACTTGCCGTCTTTTATTTAAATATGAAGGTAAGCCTACATAAAGACTGTTCGCGTAGTCCAATCTAGCCGTCACCGTGGCATGTATGACGACTCTGCGACAGTTCTCAGGTAGTGGATGGATGAATTTTCGTAAGCTTTTCAGTTTGCCAAAACAGGTAGAAGACACCTGCATGATCTGAGCTGAAAGCGAGAGATCCGTCTCCCTTTTGACCCCAAAATTTTTAGCAGAGTTTGCCGGGGTGCGTGGAGGACCCATTTCCTGTGGCCACCATAGGTCCGCAGGCGGCGGGAGAGTATTTCCAAAAAATAGTACTTGTTTTCTCGGCATTAAGCTTCGATTTATTATTGTTCATCCATAGGGAAATATCTGTCAAGCAACCCTTAAAGTTCTTAAAGGCACTGTCCGCCTGTTCTTTAAATGAAAACACCTGCTGGGTGTCGTCGGCGTAAGATACCGCCTTAACACCCCAATTGGCTATGAGCGAAAACAGAGAGACAGTTAGATATTAAAAAGGAGCGGGCTGAGTGCTGATCTCTGAGGAGCTCCACAGCATATCTCCTTGCGTTTGGATTTGTGTGCTTGCAGGGCAATCTGTTGTGTCCAGTTGGAGAGAAACAATTTTGGCCATCTCAAAACCAGACACCCCACGCCGATAACCTTGAGTCTATGCAGCAGTATTGCATGGTCCACCATGTCGAATGCAGTGGACAAGTCTAGCAGCACCAGCATCGCTGATGCCCCTGCGTCCACTGTCATTCTTATTGAGTCTGATACCTCCAAGAGGGCTGTTTCGGTACTAAACCCCAGTCTGAACCCAGATTGGGTATCATGCAAGATGCCAAATTCCTCAACAAACGAGGAAAGCTGTCTTTGTACCCACTTCTCCAGCATTTTTGCGGGGGCTGGGAGAAGAGAGACAGGGCGATAATTGCTCAAATCGCCAGGCAATCCGTTAAGTTTCTTCCTAAGGGACAATACAATGGCGTGTTTCCACGACTCAGGGAAGGCGCCAGTTGTTAGGGAAGTGTTAAAAATGTGGATCAGCATCTTTAATGTTGAATGTGACACTACCTTCCAGAGTTTCGGGGGGGCAGGGGTCCTCTGGTGAACCAGATTTGCAGCTAAGAATCAGGGCCATTCCATCTTACACCGTAATCGGGGTGAATTCGCTAAGAGAGGCTTGTGTTTGGTTACTCTCAGTCGTATCAGTTTTAGTCGTTGCAACATAATCTGTGAAGGAGTTGTGGATGGTCCGAATTTTATTATCAAAGAAGTCGGCGATATTCTCACACAGTGCGGAAAAGGAATGGCCTTCAGTTTGTATTTCTTGAGGCTTAAGGAAGGCATTCACAACCTCAAATAATTCCCTACTTGAGTTCTCTGCTGGCTTAATGCTCTTTGCTATGTACTCTCTTCTAGCTGTTTTTATACTTTTGTGTAGCTCTTAAGGGATTTCTTGTATGTAGCTTTAGCTATCTCGCCGTAGTTAGCGCGCCACTGGCGTTCTGGGCGTTTGCATTTACTTTTGTCCAGTTTGAGGACTTCAGAAAACTACGGGGGCGAGGGCAATTGCCTCCGTGATTTCGTGAGTCTGGACAGAGCCACAGTATCTATTGCCATAGAGATCCAGTTGTAGTATGGATCTACTAGAGTAAGTGTTTTTTTTCCATTTCTTTGATGTTGTTGCTGGCTATTCAGTTGTGTACTTACTTACCTTATGTGCATTTACTGTTGTTCTGTGTGGAGTCCCTACCACACATCACATCCCAACTTGTTGATGGGGGAAGTGCTGTAGTTTTTGGGTGTAGCGTTATGCTCCTGCTTAGATTTCGTGTAGAGTGTTTGCTACACATCACACCCCATTTTGAGTTGGGGGAGTTCTTTACGTGTTAAGTGAAGTGTTGTGCGCCTGCTTAGATTCCTTGTAGAGTGTTTGCTACACATCACACCCCATTTTGCATTCGGGGGAGTTCTGTACCGGTTGAGTGAAGTCTTGTGCGACTGCTTAGATTCCGTGTAGAGTGTTTTTCTACACATCACACCCCAGTTTGCGCTGGGGAGAGTTCTGCATTTTCGGTGTGTTGCATTGCGTTGTTTGGTGTCTGCCCACGCATTCCACCCCAGCTTGCGTTGGGGGTAGTGCTTTTATGTTGTTTGCTTCTTCCTATTTAATTTATTTAATTTAAAGAGTTTTTTTATAGCGCTGGCATAGCGCTGGCTAGACCCGAAGGTATCAGAGCGCTTTACATGAGACTCAACAATGTAACAGAAAAAGATCAACAATTACACAATACATCAACAAATAGGCAATACAATTAGGAGAGGAGAGAAAGGAGAGAGAAAAGTAGTGGAGGGGGCAGGGGAGGTGAGAAAGGGATGATAAGGGAAGAGACAACAAGGAGAGACAAAAGGAAGTCTGTCTAAAGATCGACTGGGTAGGTGATGACCAAGGAGGGAATCCACGGCCCATCTCACCTATAGCTAAACCAGGTAGCTCCATCGGGCATCAGACAAAATAGCTAGATCTCAATTGACAAGGGAAAATTCACAGATAAACAGGGTGGGGACTAAGGGCCACGACAGGTGAGGGGGAGGAAAGGAGACACAGCAGGGAGACGAGAAGAACTGTGCCCAATGTCCAGCTGGGTACGTGATGGTCGAGGGGGTGAGCCCAGGCCAATCTCCTCTATAGCTTTCTAGCAGCTCCACCGGGCATCAGCCATGTAGCTCAGGTCTCAGCGGTCAGGAAAAATAAAGATAACAGTTTTGCAAAGTTACATTAGATACAGTAGCCTAGTCAAACATAGAATAACAGAGGATGGGGGGAAAGGGGGAGGGGTGTTAAAAAAAAGGGGTCTGGGAAGCAGGTCAATTCTGGCAGACGGCACGTTTTGTGTCTTTGGTGTGGATTTTGAGTGAAAGGCCGTTTTTTCTGATCCATGTTTCCTGTGCAGCTGCTTTCACCCTTTCTCAGATTCTTTTTCTTTGCTTCTTTGGTCTATTCTCTCCTACACCTTGTTGTTGGCACCCTTGTACTTTCTTCGTTTGCCTGGCCAGTTTGCATGATTTTGGTACTTTGGTTTGTTGGTAGTCTTTGGTGTGGGAGTGTGGGTTGTATTGTGATAGGAAGGTAGATGGTGTATTCCTGTGTCACGTTCTATCCTTTTTATTCTTTTTGCATGAATTCTCCACCTTTAATTTTTCAATCTACTTTTCAGAACTATGTTAAGTTATTTATTTCTTGCATTTGTTCTGATACTATTCTGAGAGTTTTTGTATTCCCTTAAAGGAAGATGTGTTATACTGTTGCTCAGCCTGGGTGTCTGTGTGAGAGAATGTTGGTGAATGGAATGTTCATGCGTGTGTCAGTCAGTTGGTAATGGGCTGAGCAGCAGTGAGGCTGCTCCAAGGTGGGGCTCTCTTCTTGTAACATTTTACCTGAATAAATATTCCTGAAGATACTATGTGGACCAGTCTACGTTTATTTACAACAGGGTCGGATATTTTTTTTCTATTTTTTGATACTTTTTTGAATGGGACCAATTTAGAAAAGGCGGCTTGAAGCCAGTCTGTATACCTCTTGAAGGCGTGATCTGTATCTAAAAAAAAAACTCCAGTTGAGTATTAGATAGCTGATGCGTACGGAGAGAGCAGTGTATGTTTTTCCAGGATCTAAGTGGTTTAGAAGGCCCTGATCTAATGTAAGGCGGCTGTTCAGATAGATGTACATCAAATAAAATGGTGTGGTGGTCGGACCAAGCCAAAGGAAGAACCTCCTTTATAACATCATGGTGGTGGTGGATGTAAGTGCTTACGGGTTAGGTGTGGTCTTGATGCGGTTGTAGGATGGACTTGAGCAGGTAGTAGGGTTTGATTTACTTAGATTCAAAGTTGCCAAGGCCACTTATTCTCTCATTGAGAAAGAGGCAATGGTGGGCTGGTGGGGCGTTAGCTACTTCAAAACATATGTGTGGGGAAAAATGTTCTAGTTAAGAACCGAACACAGACCTCTCACTGACAGTTTCACTACTAAGGGTGCTGGTAGAGCAACACTTAAAATTGTGAAATGACTATACTGTTTGCAAGAATATGATTTCCAACTGAAGTATGTTCCTAGGTATAGGAATATTGTGCACCAGATTGCTGGAGTTGCTGCACAAAGGCCACAGCGGAATGTCTGGAATAAAGAGGAGAGCTAGGTGGGACTTTTGATGGCCAGGCATGGACAAGGAGTTTGAGAGATGTGTGTGGAATTGTGTGGCATGGATGTGTAGCGACAAATTATACAAGTCCGAGGAATCGCCTATATCACCCACTGTAGTGCCTGACAAACCTTGGCGAACAGTGGCGATGGACATTTGTGGGCCATTAAATGCCGGGGGGGGGTAGAGATCAACTGTGCCATTGTACTTGTGAACTATTTCACTAAATGGCCTGAGATAGCATGTGTGAGGGAGATGAATGCATTCAATATTATAGATTTCTGCGAAGATGCATTCCATAGAAAGGGATATCCTGAGTGTCTAATAACAGATAGTGGGCCACAATGCATTGTTGTCAAATTTGAAAGGTACATAGAGAAAACTGGGATGGTACATCATACCACTGTGGTTTATAATCCTGGAGAAATCGGTCTCGGTGAGAGGTTCATCCGTGTGTTAAGGGAATGTGCACAACTGGCTGATGAATGTGGCGAGGAATGCAAAAATGCAGTCTTGGAAATGTTGTGGAGTTACCAGAACACACCCCACGCAGCCATGAAGGAGACCTTGTTTAGTCTTCTTAAAGGTAAGTGGGTACCAAGGAGACACCTGCCTAGATGGGCAGGTCCAGCACTAATCATGTGGACAAGAAGGAGTTGGTACACAGAGTTCACAATTATCAGGAAAAATATGTGCGCTGGCACAATAGTAAGTTAAAGAGAAGCACATGCAAGTTTGCAATTGGTGACTGGTTGAGGACTTCCCTTATTGGGAGTCAAAGGGCAGATTTGTCCAAATGGTCCAAGCCCAAGCAAGTCAAAAAGGTAGTTAGAAATAATGTGTGGGTGGATGGATGATGGTAAAAGGTTGAACAACCGGAGAGTGACTTTTTGTAATGAGTTGGAACGTGACATGGGGTTGAAGAGAAGTGCACCAACTGTTCCAAATGTTGATCCTGTTTCCAAGCAGGGATTTAGTAAGATGGAACATATCAGAGCATAACCAAATTGGCAAAAGGTTTATATATGTGCCTGATGGCATATTATGTTTCATATATGGATAAGGCTATTTGTGTAGTGATCTGTTTATGTCTCACGGTGTGTGTTTAGTTTCAGTTTTCTTGGTCGTGGATATACTACAGTTTCTATTATTGCACAATTTTCATCTGTATCATTCTTATCCTCGTACTGCTTTGGTTCCCAATCTGTGTGCCGTGGTTCCCTGGTGCGGCAATAAAACTAGCTGGTGGTGCCGTGCACCAAGCACTTTAATGCATTTATTGTTGAAGATTTAATTGGCTTCAGTTAATCTAATTAGACTTAAACGCATGATGTCTATGATGTATAAGTGACATGCCTAAATCTGGAAAGTAGTGTGTAATTGATGGAATGTCGAGGGAGGTGTCCTCCATATTTCACTGGATCCCAACGTTCCAACACTTCCAAAGTAAGCAGAAGACATCTGATTTATTTTGTTAGACTTGTTAATAGTTTTGTTTTTACCGAATGCATTTCACACCAATTCAAGTTATCAGGAAAGTAAAGTTGTCTTGCCTTTTAAACTCACTAAGTGTTATCAAGTATTGACATGTGCTTGAACTATAGGCACTTCCAGTACACATTCTTCCAGTACACACACATTTCCAAACAGGCCTGCTCCCTCCATGTGCACAGGAAAGTAAAACACCATATAGGGCATAATGCCAACATTTTTAAACAAGAAAGAGGGAAGTTTAAAATAAGTCAGGGGAATTCATTTGACTTGCATTGAATTGGAGGCAATTTCAGGCAGGAGACTGCTAAAATAAAGTTGTATTTGGTTTAAAAAATCGTACGTCACCCGGCTGAGACAGGTGTGTTGGCACTTATGACATGGATATGAATAGAAGTGCATGCAAATATTCTTCAACCAACATGCCTCTGGGTGCTAACCAGTACTGTAAGTGGGATAACAAAGTTTGAGAGGGCTTTCTTGGCATGGACAAAAAAGTGCAACTTGGAATCCATTATTAGAAGTGCTGCTTTAGTAATACGATACACCCTGCGTATAGGATTATAATGCCTTCATCTGCTTCATCCTAATTATTTTCAAGGAGAAAAATGGAAATAATCCAGAGACAGCCACCCACCAAAACAATGTAACATAATGGGGACCCGCGGTCAAAGGCCAATAGGTCAAGGGATCTGTGGTTCGAAAAAGTTTGCGAACCACTGACATATTGTATTATGTAATATAGCCTTATAGCCCGCCGTAGCGTGCTATACCTGCTATTAAAGGCCCACTACCGTGTTAAAGGCCCGAGCCGAAGGCAAGGGACTTTTACAAGGGACAGGGACTTTAATGGCCGGTATAGTCCTGCTACCACAGGCTATAAGGCTATTAGAACATCGTTCAAAGGGATTTAAATCCACTGGAGCTCTGAGAGGCCTTTGTAAAACATTGGAATGTTGCTCTGCGGGCCTTTACCGGCCCGTAGAAGCATGGAGCACTCCATTGTCTTCAATGGAGCTCCCAACATTCCAAAGCTCTAATGTAGGTTATGTTCTTGGGTTTTATGTTATTATTAGGGAAGGGAGATATGTTGTATCATGTCAACCTTACTGCATTTAGTTGTTATCTCCAGTTGCTATCTCCAGTGGATTCTAGCGTGTGTACTCCAGGGACAAAGAGTTACAAATTACAATACGTCAGTTGCTAAAGGAGGAGGACTTCAGCGGTTGTTGTACAAGACTTAATAAACCTGTATCACCTTTCTTCATGCGTCCTGCTGATTTAAACCCCCCCCAAAGACATTTCCACACACGCTATCCCATTATGGGTCATTAATTTAGAGAGTTAGACAATTTCATTTCAATGGAAAGAGAACAGTTTTGAAAGTTTGGACTAGGGGGGCGCCAAGATGGCGTGCCCCAAAAACCGGTGCGGGCCGGATCAGACCAGCTGAAGGCGGCGGCCAGCGGTAGCTGCAGTGTTTCTGAATTTTTGCTAGCACCACACGATGCCAGCCATTGGCTGGCAGAAAGATGATGGGGTCACCTGGGGGGCAGCAGGGGCAGTGAGGTGGGTTAAGAGGAGGGGCACTGTCCTGCACTCCGCTAACTGGTTTTCGCCTGGCTGCCACTGATGGCCACTGACGCTCCTGCACATGGGGACCCCTCCCACTTGTCAGACATTGGTCATGAACATTTTGTAGAAAATTTGGTTGCCTTTGCAAAACAGAACTTTTCGCAACAATAGGTATAATAACTACATAGCGGGGAGGCCTGGCTGGTCAGGAAACCACCCTGGCCTATGTCAGGTAAGGAGTCATGTTTGAACACAAAGCAGGTGGACAATCTTGGCATCAGGAATAGAAGTGGAGGCGAATTCAGGATGGAATTGGAAGACTTTGGTTCAAACCGAGGCTGAGGTACCGCAGTATATTGAAAATAACTCAGGAAATCCGCTACAGTGATTGTCCAAAGCCTCCCATGGTACTCCATTACATTGCCCTGGGGATGTTGTGGGATGGTGACTGCTCCAGGGGACCAAGGGATGGCACATTGCCCAAGCGATGTTGGGGATGGTGACTGCTCCAGGGGACCAAGGTATGGCCCTGTTGTCCAGGCCCCTCTCCCACTGGGTGCCAGGGGGATCCCTACTTTAGGTTGGCTCTGGTATAGTTGTTTTGAGGTCCAGATTTCAGGTTGGACCACGCTCCCTCTATCTTGAAGGAGCAGGTGAGTTTGCCTTGGGATGTGCAAGTTGTAGGGGGTGGGGTTCACAGACCCCAACACCGTTGGAATAGTCGATGCCCTAGGTGCCTGGGGGATGGGCAAGGTTTCCAGAGCTATTGTTATGAAACTCTATGTTCGTTATTCTAATGAAGTGCTGTACATATTGTAAATAATATGCAATAATGCAAATGTTTTTCAAGTAATACAAATGCTTTTAATATCGTGTGTATGGGTTGTAATAAATATGGTCAGAGAATCGTTATGCTTTCTAAAGCAAAAATGTTGTTAGCTTGTCTCTGTCATTTTGGGGGAAGATTCTCACCTCACCTGGGGGGGGGGGGTGAGGCCTCATGGGTGGATGGGAATAGGTTTTGGTACGGTACCACACCTGTATATCTGCCTTGAACACTGCTGATGAAAATGGTGCAGGCCAACACAGTAGTAGTCACCTGCACTGTAACTCCTAGGACACAAAGGCAGCAGGAAACTCCGACGCTGAACAAGAAAAAAAGAAATGGCCAATCGGGGGATGTGTACTAGTGTGAAAATGAATACGTAAATGAGCATGGATTACAACTTTTACTTGTGAGGTCGAGAAAGGCCACATTCCATTAAGCTGCAGAGTGCTGGCAGATGGATTCAGGTCATATACTGAAGACTGAGCTTGGCATAGGGTGACCAGGTGTCCCGGATTTGACCGGACGGTCCCGTTTTTTTAGCAGCTGTCTTGCAGATTTCAGGAAATTTAGCTCATGTGCCGGTTTTTAAAGAGGGTAGACTGAAAACGGCAGAATGTGCTTTTCTATGTTTCACAAAGCAGGGCTAGTAAGCAGTTGTTTAAAAAAAGCAATTTAATTAACAGGCGAGCTACTGGGTTTAAAAATTGCATTTTATGCAGGGCACGAGTTCGGGGTACACGCAGGTGCACGACGTCCATCCACTAATTTTTCAGGGTGGACGACCCAAGAAGGTGGGCCCACAGAAATATGCGGATCTAGAACCGGTGTAATATCCAGACACCGGGACACGTTCAGCAGGGCCTGTACGTTGTCTACTTTCATTCCCAGCAGCTACGTGCAGGCAGCGAGGGTGCTTCTTTTTCACCTCCAGCTGGGCACAGATGAAGACAGAAGTTAAGGGGCCATCAGGCCTCCTTTTTTTTTAAATATCCTGACTGGAGGTGTTCTGGAACCTCACACTCAAATGTAAATGCTACAGAGGGGAAACAAAGGCACACAGCTTGTTATCTCTTCACAGGTACTTGAGAGGTAAGCTTGTGCCTTTGTTCAGTCCCTGTATAGAAGAGATGCATGCGCTGTAAGCATGTCAGATGTGTTGGTCTGTGCTAGTATTCACACAAATAATTTCAATAGCACTATTTTATTTATTTTATAGCGCTATGCAACCCAATGCAGGGTGTCAGAGTTTTTTACGTAACATACACATTACACATTGACAATAAATTATGTACATGTGTAAATCAATGTACAAGATGAGTTACATAAGGCAGGGTTACAAGTTATAGGAGTCACATGTCCGTCATAGCTCACTGTGTTATATTACAAGGCTTACAATTTATGAACGGCAAGTTACAAAAGGATCTCTGTGTTAAAAGCAGTAACCCACTTTAGTAACTACATAAATATAAAAATCTGTAATCTGTATGTTACGTGATGTGCTTTGCAAGAGACACATTAACAGTATACTACTTTGATTCAAATCTGAGACTTCTCAAAACCCATATCTCTCAAACAAATGTGTTCACCTCCAGGGTTATCTTACCATTATTACTATTCCCTGAGATTTACAGCAGATGCCTTAACCCAATCAAATATTTTAAAATGTGGACTTTGCAACCAATGAAGCAGAACAGATCTACTGCCGTGCTTCTACTTGTTGCCAATTTCTTTGTGGCAGGATTTGAAAAAATAAATATATTAGTTGAGGCCCAGATTTTGCGTTGGGATTGGCCAACTTTTTTGGCACAACCCTGACGCTAAATCTCATTTGTTAAATCTGATAATGAGCTTAACTGTACTCAAGACATACCTGATAAAGATATGTGTGAGGTCTTAATATCTGATGTCACTTCTTGTGATGTCACTTCCAGCGAGGTCACTTCCTGTGATGGCACGGATCATGATTTCACTTGCAAAGTGCCTAACCTGGTCAGTCCCCCACTTCTTTTTTAAGGACTTGTGCCCTGATTTAATGCGTGTTCTTACTGCCTGTTCTGTAATTCTCTGCTGAGGAGTGCTGTCATTGTGTGTGCTCGCTTGAAGTAAAATTGTAGTCCTTCTTCTATTTTTGTGAATTGTCCCGGTTTTTGGTTTTAAAATTCTGGTCACCCTAACTTTGCAGGTACCGGACCCATCCATAAATGTCACTGAATCCTTCCTATCTTGACACCTCCCTACCTAACGGGTTAGAATCTTGAAGTGTCTTGCTCCATGTGCTTCAAGAGGTTAAAAGCAAGGCCTACGCTCAGCGTAAAGATGCAAACTGCAAGGGGCTGGCTGCTGCGAGAGGCACTATATTACAATGCACGCTTACAGGAGCAACACAAAGCCGAAGGCCCCATGGGTATTGCCTCTTTACCATTTACAGCTTCTAGTCTGCAAACTGCAATACAGATCTGCAAACTCAAAGCAGCATCAGTGCAGCGAGTGGGAGTCTACTAGTTCAGATAACTAACTACTGATGGCCCGTATATGGCCAGAGGAAAATAAACTCCGGATAACAAACAGACCATAGTGCACGCTCCATAACTGCCTTAGATAAGCGTGTGAAATTCTGCACAACTGCAATATACGACTTTTGTAATCTTCAATATACCCTGCTAAAGTACCACATTCTTTGCAAGTCCGAGCTCAAAAGAATCTTTCTGTGATAAAGCACGACAACATCTTTTGCATTAGACGTGTAAAGTGCTGTTTGCAAATCAGCAAATGTATAGATCCTCCCTCTAGAATCTCTCTCAAAGCACAGTTCCATCTTGGATTCTGCACTGTCTTGACACTTTCTCCCCTCATCATTTGACTGCTCTTGGCAGCGATGTAGATTTCGTGCTGCGCCTGCGCATTATAAATAAGGCTCCCTATTTCCATTTTTGCCGATTTTTACAGATAAATACAGACAGAAAAACATTTATTTTCTTGTCTGTATTTATTTTTAAAAGTTGATAACAACGGAAATTGGGTAGTTTTTGAGTGATTCTAAATGCTGTCAATCATGACTGTCAGGTCAATAGCTGTGCAGATTGACAGGCAAGGGGATTACAAAAATATAGGGATTTTAGTAAAGAGCTTTAAACAGCAGTAGATTTGCACAACCTTGATACTAAAATGTACATATGTTCTTATAAGTGCATATATTACCATCTGAGTGCGTATATATCATTGAAACCTGTCAGGCATTCAGGCAGGAGTGCACATTAACTGGTTAAATAAATGCAGGCATATACACATTTCATCTTCACTTTTCCAAAACCTAAAATAGATATGGATAGATACAGGTAAAATTAGCAAAAAATAAATATGGATAAATACAGACGGAAATTACCAAAATATAAATACCATAAAACCGGGA
This sequence comes from Lissotriton helveticus, assembly GCF_964261635.1. Classification (NCBI taxonomy): domain Eukaryota; kingdom Metazoa; phylum Chordata; class Amphibia; order Caudata; family Salamandridae; genus Lissotriton; species Lissotriton helveticus. The sequence continues at coordinate 782,459,466 of NC_136059.1, forward strand.
GCCCTAATGATAAAATACCAATTCCATCTGACCTTCCAGTGCTCCAGTGGGCTCATGGTACATGTGTGTCACATGCCAGGAGCGGTGTCACATTTTATTAGGGCTTGTAGGCGAGTTGAAAATTATATTTCAAATACCTTCAGGCTGAAGGTAACATTCCTTTCTAACACAGTTTCACTGCTTGCACTGAAAAACCCGGACTCATTCGACTTTCTTGGAAATGCTTAGAATGTCAGTCAGACAATTATGAGTGTTAGTAATCATTACACAGCTGTAGTCTGTAATGCTTATAAAATACACTGAATCATTGTTTATATTATAAGCACACTAAGGAGGTCAATCGGAAAGATTAAAAAGTACACTGGGGCTGGTTCACAAATGCACACATTTACCCATGTAAACAAGCATTAGAAATGCAATCGGGCTCGGATTTATTTGAGTTTGAGCTAATGGCATTGTAAATGGTAATGTATTTTTGCTAAGAGTTATGGAGTGTGTTAATGTGGTGGTGGTGGTAGTGGTAGTACTGGTGGTGGTGGTACTGGTAGTACTGGCGGTGGTGTTAGTACTGTTGGTGGTGGTAGTGGTAGTACTGGTGGCTGTAGTAGTGGTAGTACTGGTGGCTGTAGTAGTGGTAGTACTGGTGCTGGTAGTACTGGTAGTACTGATAGTGGTAGTACTGGTGATGGTGGTGGTACTGGTAGTGGTAGTACTGGTGGTGGTGGTACTGGTAGTGGTAGTACTGGTGGTGGTGGTACTGGTAGTACTGGTGGTGGTACTGGTAGTGGTAGTAGTGGTAGTACTGGAGATGGTGGTACTGGTAATGGTAGTACTGTTGGTGGTAGTACTGGTGGTGGTAGTACTGGTAGTGGTGGTACTGATGGTGGTGGTACTGGTAGCGGGAGTACTGGTGGTGGTGGTACTGGTAGCAGTAGCATTGGTGGTGGTGGTACTGCTGCCCGTAATACTGGTAGTGGTAGTACTGGTGGTGGTGGTACTGGTGGTGGTAGTACTGGTGGTGGTAGTGGTACTGGTTGTGGTAGTACTGCTACTGGTAGTACTGGTGGTGGTGGTAGTACTGTTGGTGGTGGTAGTGTTAGTACTGGTGGCTGTAGTAGTGGTAGTACTGGTGGCTGTAGTAGTGGTAGTACTGGTGGTGGTAGTACTGGTAGTACTGATGGTGGTAGTACTGGTGGTGGTGGTGGTACTGGTAGTGGTAGTACTGGTAGTGGTGGTACTGGTAGTACTGGTATTGGTGATACTGGTAGTACTGGTGGTGGTGGTGGTACTGGTAGTGGTAGTAGTGGTAGTACTGGAGGTGGTGATACTGGTAGTGGTAGTACTGTTGGTGGTAATACTGCTGGTGGTAGTACTGGTAGTGGTGGTACTGGTGGTGGTGGTACTGGTAGCGGGAGTACTGGTGGTGGTGGTACTGGTAGCAGTAGCATTGGTGGTAGTGGTACTGCTGCCCGTAATACTCTACCAATCTGCACTCTGCACTACCAATCTGCACTCTGCACTCTGCACTACCAATCTGCACTCTGCACTACCACTCAGCACTCTGCACTACCACTCTGCACTCTGCACTACCACTCTGCACTACCACTCTGCACTCTGCACTACCACTCTGCACTACCACTCTGCACTCTGCACTACCACTCTGCACTCTGCACTACCAATCTGCACTCTGCACTACCAATCTGCACTCTGCACTACCAATCTGCACTCTGCACTACCACTCTGCACTCAGCACTACCACTCTGCACTACCACTCTGCACTCTGCACTACCACCCTGCACTCTGCACTACCACTCTGCACTACCACTCTGCAGTACCACTCTGCAGTACCACTCTGCACTCTGCACTACCACTCTGCACTACCACTCTGCACTCTGCATTACAACTCTGCACTCTGCACTACCACTCTGCACTACCACTCTGCAATACCACTCTGCACTACCACTCTGCACTACCACTCTGCACTCTGCACTACCAATCTGCACTCTGCACTACCAATCTGCACTCAGCACTACCACTCGCACTCTCATTCTGCACTCTCACTCTGCACTCTGCACTACCACTCTGCACTACCACTCTGCACTCTGCACTACCACTCTGCACTACCACTCTGCACTCTGCACTACCACTCTGCACTACCAAACTGCACTCTGCACTCTCACTCTGCACTACCACTCTGTACTCTGCACTACCACTCGCACTCTGCACTCTGCACTACCACTCTGCACTCTGCACTACCACTCGCACTCTCACTCTGCACTACCACTCTGCACTCTGCACTACCACTCTGCACTCTGCACTACCACTCGCACTCTCACTCTGCACTACCACTATGCACTCTGCACTACCACTCTGCACTCTGCACTCCCCTATCCTTCACCACAGCACAGAGCAGAACGGCGCCTTCCCTCATAGACTGACATACAGCATGGTGCCCAGTAGGACTGCGCCAGATTTACCAATCTGCACTCAGCACTACCACTCGCACTCTCATTCTGCACTCTCACTCTGCACTCTGCACTACCACTCTGCACTCTGCACTACCACTCTGCACTACCACTCTGCACTACCACTCTGCACTCTGCACTACCACTCTGCACTCTGCACTACCACTCTGCACTACCACTCTGCACTACCAAACTGCACTCTGCACTCTCACTCTGCACTCTGCACTACCACTCTGTACTCTGCACTACCACTCGCACTCTGCACTCTGCACTACCACTCTGCACTCTGCACTACCACTCGCACTCTCACTCTGCACTACCACTCTGCACTCTGCACTACCACTCTGCACTCTGCACTACCACTCGCACTCTCACTCTGCACTACCACTATGCACTCTGCACTACCACTCTGCACTCTGCACTCCCCTATCCTTCACCACAGCACAGAGCAGAACGGCGCCTTCCCTCATAGACTGACATACAGCATGGTGCCCAGTAGGACTGCGCCAGATTTATATTTAGCTGGTGTCGCAGCCGCCCAAACTCACACTGTGAACCCGAAGTAGGGCATGAAAAGCGCACTCTTTACCTCTTACTGAACTCGCCACCCGTCAGGTGCTCCTGGGAACTCCTGCATAGTCAGACGCATATTAACTGACACATCGTTGAGCAAATAACAAACCTTTCCTTTTTAGGTTTCGCTGGAGGGCGGAGCTCTTAGCTCCGCCTCCAGAGAAATCTCTTGATTTCCAGTAAGGAGAATGGAATACGCCCCCCTGTCCCATTGGCTAGCTCCATAAATGGAGGCTAGCCATTGGAACAGAGATCTGTCCGTCAAGGCCGGACCAGATTCGGGGGCGTTCCCGAGATTTTTTCCCAGGGCGGAGTTACGTTTTTTCCCGTTCCCTCCCCTTTCACTGATGCGATGTCCATTTCCGCCCCCCCCTCGCTGTCCTGTGCACGTTTCCCGCCGTCCGTGTCCGCTCCCGCCCCCTCCCGCCGTCCGTGTCCCCTCCCGCCCCCTCCCGCCGTCCGTGTCCCCTCCCGCCCCCTCCCGCCGTCCGTGTCCCCTCCCGCCCCCTCCCGCCGTCCGTGTCCACTCCCGATTGATTGTTATCTAGAGCCGGTGCCCACCCGGCATTTGCCCGTAAAAATCAGCCCCCGCCTGCCTACCTAAGGAGAAGGGCCGCTGCGCTGCCCGCAGCGACCCGGAAGTGGTTGGCCGGCCGGCCAATCCCAGCGCGGCCGGCCGGAAGTGCCCGCCCCCGCAGCCCGGGGGGAAGAAAGAAGAAGCATGGCGGCCGGTTTGCAGGGCTCCCGTGATGCGAGGGAGCCCTGCTGCATCTAGGAGAAGAGCCCAGGAGGAGAGGAACCCCGCCCGCGGCCCCAAAGCGACCGCCGGAGGAGTGCTGCAGGGAGCAAGGCTCCCGTGTGAGGAGGAGAGCCCCGCCAGAAGACAGTCGGTGAGTGCGCGAGCTTGATCCGAAGGTATCAGAGCGCTTCACATGAGCACTAGTTGCATTACAGACGGACAAATGCATTGGGGGGGAGGGTCCTAAGTAAATTGCCCACAATCTTTTTATGTTTTCCTTATTACCGGTTTCACTATAAACTGCACCCTTTCAGAGTTTCTTGCCTGTTCTCACTATAGTCAGGTGAAGTCGCGGTTTCGTTAACTAACTTTATTCTTGCAAAGTAGCCTTATTGTATAGTACGGCCATTATTACCCCAACGCACTCACTAGAACCTTAGCATATACATGACATCAAAAATGCTGTTACTTTTAACCCCCCCCCCATTTCCTTCCAGATACAGATTTCGGGTAGTTGCACAGGTTTAAGTTGCCTTATGTAGTAACTGTTTCTTAACCACAGGCAATATCTTTTCAGTAGGCCAATATGTTCACTGTTATGCTGCTGGTTTATGAACCTTGTGAGGAGCTCACGCCACTTCAAAGTAGGTTGCCTGTAGCCTAAGTAGTTGAGAAGAAGTAACAAATTAATGGTGGCCTCCTAAGAGTCCGTCTGAAGGCCGGTGTTAGTTACCTGTGCACGTTTTAAACGCTTCCTGTCTACTGCCGGTTCTTTCCGAACGTTGAAAATGGAAAATCACTTCTATTCCGACCAGTGGAGTAGATGCTTGTTTGATGTTCCTTGATTGAGGCTCCCTGCGTAAAACACAATAGTCGGAACTTTTGAAAGTTTTTTTTTCTTCTCTACTTTCTTGAACCCTGTATGGTTTGATCTGGTACTTAGCCAACACAGAAATGGCATTGTAGACGAGGTCGTTGCAGGGTGAATAGTGACTTGCGTATGTTTAGTGATACGGGGTCCCAGTCTTTAACATAAAGCACTGTGACTAAGTTCTTAAAATTGCAAACAGTCTAATAGGGCGCTACAAAATGCGGAAAAAGTTTTTGATAAAACCTGCTTCCAAAATGTAGATTTTAGCAATGTAAGTAAACAGTGCTATTGTTTTTAAAACAGTCATTTTAGAAACTCAACAGCTCAAAGAATACATGTTGTTGGGAAGCTTCAAGCCATTCCATCAACTAATCCCAATAACGGCTTCCAAGCACCCTTTTTCGAGGTTGCTCACACTTTTTTCAGTTTTTTTTCACGCATGCCGGCACAATGGCAAGAAGACATGTTTAGTCACTTCAACTCCTGGTCCCTTGCAGCATGTCTGACTCGTCCCTGTGGCTAAAGTGGAGATTGCAGAGGAGGATTGGCTCTGTCAGTTATTTTTTAACATCAATGGGGGATATCCCACCTTATGAAGACCATAGTAGGTCACATCTCGCTTTAAGGATTGGAGTGTTTTGTGTACCACAAGTGCTTTTGATATCTGCTGCTCTATCCTGCAGATAATTGCACGAGCGTCTGGATGTCAAGGGAAATGGTTATTTTGTCACATAACTGTAGTAAGAACACCACTTGACTAGTGAGCAATGAGATTCTGAATGTCAGCCAGTTTATCCACAGACATGGATAGATTTTAGAGTTAAGTGTAGACTAGAGTATTAAATAGCAAACACAAGGAGATGAATTGCTGAAACTTTTCAGACACTTGCCCCAAGTCACAGATCGGGGTTGAATCAATCATCGTTCTTTAGTTCACTTTGCCACCTCAGTTCAGACCCAGCTATATGCAAATCAGTCTTGACCCCGTGCCTCATGGGAACAGTCCAGCCCAAATTGCCATTCCAGGTCTTCCCTGAACCGGACACAAGCATCCTGGGGCCGCTTTCGGGTAACTTCCCTAATCAGCAAGGCTAGTTTGAATCCAGTGGCAAAGTGAGCAAGGGACCCACTTCGGGTATACCCTGCCAACAAGTGTGTGGAGTATTAAGATATCCAGGTTTATCGACCTGGAAGCCCCTTGGTTGCATGAATGCTGAGTAGTGTACTTTGTGCCCCTGTTTCGTTGGCAACATCGTTAAGAGGATGTTATTTCCACACATGCTTAACTAAATAAGCTAGTTCCCCATGTTGGCTCTTACTTAAGTGAGTAGTTTCCCTTAATCTCCATTTATCTGGATACGTTAAAACATCTGCAGTAATAATGCACACTGTGTTGGTGAATGCGGGCCCTGTAGCCAGAGAGATTAAGCTAGTGGCATTGTAAATGACAATGCCATTTATTTATCTGCTTTCAAAACCAACACATAAATACAAAATTTGTCATTTACAATGCCAATAGCTCAAACTTTTACAAAGGCGAAACCGTTGCATTGTAAATGCTTGTTTTAAATAAGTAGCTGAACTGTGTCGACAGAGTCCTTCACGCACGGCAGCTTTAGGCGTGAAGAAATATCATGTAGGAAATCGGGTGACCCAGAGAGGCTCAGATTATATTATACAGAATAAAATACCACCACAAAATCTTTTTAAATGCATAATTGTTGAAATGAGTGAATGTTCAATATCATCCGAAATTGCACTTTCCCACTTATTTTTATTGCAGCAAAGAGTGACAGTCAAATATACAGCTGGTACCGTGTTCTTCCCTCGTTATTCCACTTACCATGTCAGCCGCTTAAATAAACAAACTGGCAAGCCAGCCGAAGCACCCACCACGTCGACCCTGAAGTATCACCTCACAGGGCTATCAGTGCTCTAAAACAAACTCCCTTTACATTCCGTGTTCAAACAAGGAGGTGCAAGCTAGCTGAAAACTGTAAACCTTTTATTCAAAACAAACATTTTAAATTTCGGTAAAAGCATTTTCAGCTATTCAAACATTGAAATTAGCCGAGTAAATCTGAGATGAAAGGAGCAACAAAATAATGCATGGCACGCGCCCACCAAAACGCACTGCAGAATGGTGAACGCGCACACAGCATCTGGATTCCATTACAGCACCTCCCTGACAGCTCCTAATTGATATTTATGGACGGCCGTGCGCGAAACCGCTGAGAAAATGCCAACATGGCCGCCTAATGCCCTATGGCATCAAGACTACTACAAAAACAGCACAGCGACGACCAATCACCATTCAGATAAGAAAAAAAACTCGCGCACTAAGGAATGTGTCTTTCCCGAGCCCTAATGAAACTTTTCTTTTTTCTTTAATAATAGGATCTCGGAGCTCCGCCCCGAACCCTAAAAAGTACATTCGCAAGTTAATTGTCTTTGAGTTTTGGGGAATTCACATACGTCCATGCAATAATATACGCACATATAACAAGGATGTTTGTTTTCAATGGCCATGAAAGTATGGACATAGAACAATGATGACTGTATTCAATGATCATGTATGGTCATTCATCAATGTGGCCAAAGGTAAGCAGTGTTGTCATTAGTTGTTTAGCTAAGTGTGGAAACTGCATGCATGTTTGTGAATGGTCAAAATACTACTAAATTGAAGGTGGGACCCAAATCTGTGTTGCAAGTCCATGGCCTCTCCTTTGACTCTCCCTTTGAAATGCCAGCTCTTGCAAATCCAGTCAATGGGGGAATTTACTAAGCTGTAACGTGATGCAGCATCAAAGGTATAATAAAAGAAATCAGCATAGGTATTAATATATAACACTGTTTAATTCTTCCCTAGCACTGATGCACTTTTGGCTGTCATGAGTCAAATCGCACACCACTGCTTCATAGTGCAAGAGTGTATGAACCCCTTTCAGAGGGCAATGGGGCACGCAGGGTATATTGACCCCAACCTTGGTGGTTCAGGCCTTTTACTCCTATTGTTCCTGGGCCCGACCTTCCATGAATATTGATCCCCTGGGCCAAGTACCCTTCTGCACTTGACTCTCAGTGGTAGCTGTGGTTGAACAGTCAAGGCTCCCTAGAGGGGATGTAGATACAGGTCAGTGGACATGAATCATAACTCAAAATGCAAACAGTACAAATAATAAATCAAGGTCGAGCTAAACACTTGCTTCTATAAGAAAAGTAGTTATTACTAACTCTATATGGGCAAATAAATGTGACTTTCAAATGCAACAACACAACCCTCCTTGAGGTTGGGGCTCTAGAAGTTGTCAGGCGAATCCCTGCGCCACCCTCCTTCGTGTAACATGTTCAGGGTAATTCCCATTCACAGGTGGCCGCATTAGAGAATGCAAACTACAAGGCTGTACTCAAGAGTTCTCCCTTTTGACCCTTTAGGATCTTTGGCAAAAGTGTCTATTGTGTCACAGCACTGTTATCAGCGAGTTCCCCAGGGCCCAAGTAGCCAAGTTCATGTCTTACCCGCTCGCGCAGCACAGAAGAGGTCAGCAATGCAGTGGATGCCTTCAAACATGCAACGGCAAGTCTTGCTCAGTTCAAAGAGGTTAGGCTGCTTGACTTTGCTCAAAGGAGAAGGAATCTGTTCTTCAGCTCCCGACTGGAGACAGCGAGAGTGCGACAGCAACCGCAGCAACTCTGGCGATCCTCAGTGGTGAGTTGGGGGCAGTTCCCTCGCAGCGTGGGTCCAACCTGCAGGTCATAGGCTCAGACTCTCCTTCGGTGATGGCCCGAATCTTTTGGCAACATTGGTACGGGAAGCTCTTGCTGGCATATGGGGTTGGCCCGGTATGGGGTCATCCGGGCGCAGGTTCTCCCAGCACAAGTGCCCTGGTCCAGAAACTCTCACGTCTTGGCCCTCCTTGAAGTGATAACTTTACAAGTGGCCCTTTCTGACGAACGGGGTCACTGCATCGTGGCAGTATGGACATAGCAAGAACCGGACGGTGCTCAACACATGGCTCAGTCTACGGGAGACCTCTCCTGGCATACGGGGGGCACTGAAAACAATCTTGCACACAGGCCGTGGCCCCATCGGTTCTTAGCCGAATCCTCACACCGATGCACAAGGAGTCCTCACAACAGGACTCCCCACTGCACCTTGCTCCCTCTAATGCTCTCCTCTTCCTCAAAGGGCACACCAGTCTTGGCAAGCAGGAAGGGGCTTGCACTGGGGAGACGGGATTCCCCTATTTGCACATGGACCAATCCACCTCTAACTGAGGGAGCACCAACCCTTAAATGTGGGCTCACAGCTCAAGCATGGAAAACAGGAAGCTGGTTCTACATCAGCAGAGGCTGCACTTTCAATAATGCAGCTCCAGGATCATACAAGATAAACATCGAAATGTACGCTGCCAACCGCACCGCAAAATCTACTGAAATGATCAGACTGCCGTTATCGAAGGTCTTTCTACTAACCCATTGGAGTGAGTATTTTGCCATTGATGCTTAACAGGAATTTAAACCAACAGGCCTTCTCATTGCACCACTGTGTGATTTATTTGACTTTTCGTGACATTTACTTCTTTAGTGAATTTACATTGAACCCAAATGTTACATGTGTAGCAGCTGGCATGTTGTCATCTTCAAGGTGAGCCAGGCTGGCCCTTTATCATGATATTGATATATTAAATGTCTGACGGGAATAGTACGTCATATGGACCACAGACTATTCTCTCGGCATGCTGGTAGACAGGCAACTGGATGGACCTTTCGCATGATAAATGACTGGCCTGAATGCCCACACTTAGCATGCAATAGTGAGATATGAATAGGTATGGGCAAAGGTATATGATTTAGGGTTGTTTACAAATTAGGTATAATGTTCCCCAGTGGTGATTTTTATAGTTTAGTTGTGTGGTGTTGTGTGAAGAGGGCAACATTGAGACTCCGGAACTGGGTCCTATATCAGTGCAGTGGCAAGGGTTCCTTGAGCCCTCATACAAGTAAGGAAAACGTTGGAATCGGTGGAACAGTGAAGCAAGGGGTTGCATCATTCCTGAGTGACAGGACCTTTCACTGTATGGAGGCCGGTTTTAAGTCAGACTCTCTATTAGCACCTTGGGGAGTGCCTCAGGAATCTTCCCTGAGTCTGACTCTCTTTAATATCTACCTTAGTCCTCTGGCCCATATCATCCAGGAATTCGGTATCTCCATCATGTCATGCGCAGATGACACGCAACTAGTGTTCTCAATTTCAGACGCTCTCAACTCAGACCACTGTCAACTTGTCCCTTGCCTTGAAAAAACTTGGATCCTGGATGTCGGACTGCAGACTCAAGTTGAATGGGGATAAGACAGAACTGATGATTCTGGGAAACAACTTCAATCCTCGTTTAGAGATTCCATGGCCAACTAGTTGGGGGCCATCCACCACCCTCCCCCCCCCCAAAGCAGCCATAAAAAACCTAGGCATGTGGCTGGACCAGAATTTAACAATGAAGGTACAGGCCAAAAATCTATCTGGCACCTGTTTCGGGATGCTACGCCTGATTAGGAAAATCATATCCCTACTCCCAGAGGACGCATGAAGGACTGTAGTCCAGGCCTTAGTGATATCGAGGCTGGATTACGGCAACTCTCTCTTTCTTGGTTCTCCCAAATACGTAACAAACAGACTTCAACTTTTTCAGAATGCAGCAGCACGACTGCTACTGAACATACCCAGGCGTCAATCAGTCAAACCAAGATTGAGGGAACTGCATTGGCTCCCGATTCAAGCCAGAATCAAATTCAAGTCCTTAAGTCTGGCCCATCGAGCCATGTATGGGAGGGTCCGAGCCCTTATCCAAAACCTGGTCGCCCACTATTTGACCTACCGACATCTTAGGTCGAGTTCAAAATTCCTGATGAAAGTGACTACAATCAAAAGAGCCAGATGGGGTGGAAGTTCTTTCACCCATCTGATACCTACGCTCTGGAACAGCCTAGACCCAGAGCTCCGACTCACTGAAAACAAAGCATCCTTTAGGAAAAAAACTCAAGACATGGCTTTTCCCACAAGACTAAGTGCTCACTGCCTCTACCTCTGACTCACTCGGCGCTGAGATGCCCAAGGGTAGTCACACGCTTTACAAGTCCCATAAACCCTTCCTCTGATCTAAATGGGAAAAAATGTATATTGCTTAGGTGCAGTGGGCCATTCAAACCCCTGGACCCAGGTGCCACTGCACTTGGTGCGCAATTGATAGGTGTATCCATGGAATTATCATATTTGCCACTAGCCGGAAACTGGAAATAAGGGTTAAATGCTATATGTGGCGCAGGCTATCCCTTAGCACAGGAATATTGTAGTGAATACGTTATGAACCTATATACTGCAAAAGTATGACCTTTGCATGATAATGCAACTGGACCTGATGAACAAGACTTGCTATGCGCGCCCTGGATGAGTCTGGCCGTGGTGATTTATTGATGTAGAAGTTGTGCATCGTCGTTCGGGGACTGCAAAGTGTAATGTTATATGAACCACAGGTGGCAGCTTGCTGGATTGATGATGCTACGATACCTATATGTGCCACCACAGCTAACGACTAGCTCCAAGACATGATGCTGATGAAACGTTACATCCCTCTCTGGCCTCCCCTATGGGTCTGATTATAAAGATACAGTGCACGTGGCACCAACTGGTCCTGGTATAATAAGTCGCTCTGTGGTTTGTGCCCCCCATTCGCCCCGCCCCCTGCGGTGGCGCGAGCCTGGCATGTGTCTAGTGAGGCGCTCTGGTTACATACCTGTCCTTGCTGAGTTACTGTAGCTAGGCTGTTATGTCCACGACTAATGCTGGAGCAACTCCGGGTTCCTCTCTCGTCCCCCCTGCTCTGTCTTCCAAACGTGAGACCCCTGTGGTGCGTGGAGGTAAAGGAGGCGAGTGGGTGTCTCTCACTCTAGCAAGCTGTTTGTCACGGTTCGCCGGTGCCCCGTGTTGTGAAACCGTTGGAACACCGGCACAGCAAGCTCACCAGACATAGCTGCTGTCAGCAACAAAAAAACGCGCCGCCAGATGTCACTCCAACTCCCACCATCCAATGGCAACGGCGCGCATCAACAGGGAGGCGGGAGAATTCTTGTGTAACGGTGACGAACGTCTCTAATTGGTTACTGTACAGATCAGACGTTATATTTACACTTCACTGACAAGGGAAGTGGGCGAGGCTAGAGAGGAAGCTGGGACGGGGTCTAAGTGGATCATTCGGCTGAATGAACATGAGGCCATTCTACGTCATTCCACGGGAATCTGGGACGGAGCATACCGTGCCCTGATCGACCTTACTTAGTCATTTATTAATAATCGTCCACTCATATAGTTGCTATTGGGCGGGCCTCGCACGTATAAGCAATACGATACATTTTTGGATGTGACTCATATTTTTTTATCATAGCGGCATCCGTTCTCAGGTTGTATTGGTGCACACTCTGTAAAGATAGCTTTGGAGTAGAAATCCTAAAAATATTTGATAAGCACGAGATAGGACAAGTCGCACCTGCTAATAGTATGAGCACCCATAGAATTTTCAATTGTGAATTTCTTGAATCGTTTTGTAAAACACATTTTTAGTGTAAAGCAGTATTGCTTCTCGAGACATATTAGGCCCTCTTTGCACAGGCCGTTCGAAGCAGCACCCAGTGCATAGTACAGTAATATCGCAACCTAGCACGTGTTTCACTATAGATTGGGAAATTACTGCGAGTATTGGGGTTTGTGTCCTCTGCATCCATCAAGGGGAACCACTCAGTGTCATTTAACACATTAACATAAGATAAACAGACGGTTGAAGTATTTTTCATTTTCTTAGGCTTTGGGCTTTTGTAAGATAGTTAGGTCTATGTATATGACATAGGAATGACGTTCTTGTATATGTGTGTGTTTTTATATTAGCAATAGAAATATACATAGCAAAGACTTTAGATAGATCCAAAAGACCCGATCAATCTCCTGTGGAGTTGGTTCTTTCCCCCAAATGAGGACACTGCAACAGTGGCTGGTTAATTGAATTTTATTAACTATTTCTCCCTAAAGAGCGCCGAGCCGCATATGTGCTTTCTGCCGGCTTATTGCGCGCTCTGTCTGGTGCTGCGCGCGCATCCCTCAAAATGGCCGCCGCACGTCACGTCTGTACGTGACGTGCATCAACTAGACTGCGCCGCTACATATCTCCCCTTTTTTCCCAACAAACATTTAAACTCACTGTCTGTCGCTCATATCAAAGTCTCGAAACCTCGTAGGTTTAACCACAGCTCTGCCGCTCCGTGTGAGTCTCGGGGGGTCATGCGGAATCACTCTCCCCCGCGCCTCTTCGCTCCTTCCTTCACTCTCCAGCGCGATCGCACCTCCATCTCGTCTGCCCATGTCCGCTTCGCTACTTAGTCCATGAGTACCACAGTCTATCTCTTCTCCTCGCTGTTCTCCTCGGCTCACCTCCAACTCTCCGTTTGATCGTTCTTGTTCCTGAGACCCTTCATCTCCGTCTCCTGGGTCCTCTCCACCTCGGTTCCATCTTTGCACTCCATTGCATCTAGCCATGCGATCCTGTGACCACACGTTGCCATCGCTGAGTAAAGCCGCTCTACCTCTCACTTCCTTGACTTGCAGGGGCTTGCTGTATTTACTCTCGCCCTTCCTGCTTAGCGTGGCCAATTTTACTCGCACCCATTCCCCTTTCTCCAGTTCGGTCTCCTTTACATTTCTCCGGGCATTGTAGTGTCTAGAGTAAACGGCTTGTGCCTTCTCCAGGTTAGCTCGTACAACCGCGGGGGACCATTCGCTTGTTATGATTTTTTCCTTCCACACGCGGTTGTCCCGGGTGAATGGTTCGCGGCCTCTCAGTATTTGGAAAGGGCTGTACCCTGTCCCTGTGGGGGTGATCCTGTACGCCCACACCATGCGTTCAATCTCTCTTTCCCAGTCCTTGTTGTTGGAGATGGCTGCCTGCACAGAGCCCATCACCACTCTGTTAAATCGCTCCACAAGTCCGTTCCCAGCCGGGTGGTATATGGACGTGTGCTTCGCTAGAATACCGTTCCATTGCATAAAGTTGCTCCATTTCTCTGATCTGAATTGAGGGCCATTATCACTTAAGATGGACTTCGGGATACCTTCCCTCACGAACGTGTCCGCCAGGAACTTTATGATGTTCTCGGTGTCCATTGTCTCGTCTATTTTCAGCTCAGGCCATTTCGAGTACCTATCCACCACGACGCACACGTACTTCTGGACTCCCTGTCCATCCATGATAGGACCCAGTATGTCCACTGACAACTCCTCCCACGGATTCCTCGGGGGGTCAAATTTTCCAAGTGCTGGGCGGAGTGGTTTGAGCGTTTTGTCCGCCCCTTGGCACTGGGGGCAGTCTCTGACGTGCCTTTCGGCCCTTACGTCCATACCTGGCCACCAGTAGTTTTGCTTTGCTCTTAGTTTCAGCTTTCCTATCCCCAAGTGTCCCTCGTGGAGCATGTCCAATAGTTTGGGGATGATTTCTGCTGGGGGGATGACTTTCTCCCCTCGATATACAAACACTCCTTGGTCGTCCATCGACAATTCTTCTCTGACTTCGAAATAGGGGTTGAGGCCTCCTCGGGTTAGTCTCTTCTCAGGCCACCCCTTCGTGATGTAGGACTTTACTTCTTCGAGGACTAGATCTTTCTCATAGGCCTGCCTCCATTCCTGATGCCCAATGGTTTTCTCTTGGTCTTCCATGAGTGCCACCATTTCTTCTGCCCCTGCTAGATCTTCTCCCGTCTGATCCATAGCGGCCGCTCTACTCAGGTAGTCTGCCACCTTATTCCTGGTTCCGGGGATGTGTTCTACATCGTACCTAAATTCTAACAGCTTGAGGGTCATCTTTGAGATTCGTGGCGTGGCACTCGCGTGTCCGCTGGACGTTAACACCTTCAGCAAGGGTTTGTGATCTGTCCTTAACAAAAACCGTGTGCCCCACAAGAACTGCCTGAACCGAGTCATGGCCCATACGACCGCCAGCATCTCCTTTTCGATTACACTATACTTCTTCTCGGTCTCACTGAGCGTGCGGGACGCGAAACTGATCGTCTCCATTCTCCCTTGACCTCGATCTTGCATAAGGACAGCACCCAATCCCTTGTCGCTGGCGTCCGTGGTTAACACCGTGCTTCCTTGGGGGTCATATCCTTGAAGTGGGACTGCTCCGACCACCTCTTTCTTGACGATCTCGAACTCGCCTTGCGCCGCCTCCGACCAGCAGAACTCTGTGTTGTCTCGTGTCAGCTGCCTCATGTGATGGGTTTTGGATGCGAAGTGCTGTACAAACTTACTATAGTACTCCACCATCCCGAGGAACGATCGGACTTCTTCTTTGTTGGAGGGCGGTGGCGCATCGCAGATGGCTCTCACATTGTCGGTTTTAGGGGTAACTCCTCTCACTCCTATCTCATGCCCCAGGTACGTGACTGACTCCATTCCAATCCGGCACTTGGTCCATTCAGCAGTGAGGCCCTTATTCTCAAGGATCTTCAGCACCTTCCCTAGTTTGTTGTCGTGATCCGCCCTGTCTCGTCCCATAACCAGGATGTCGTCCTGAAAATATTGGACTCCTTCAGTGTCTTTAAACAGTTGGTGCATCAATTTTTGGAACACCGCAGCCGCCGAGGCCAGCCCGAACGGCATGCGGCGGAACTGGTAGCACCCGAATGGGGTGATGAAGGAAGTACGTTTTCGGCTGTCCGGATGCAGGGCGATCTGGTGATAGGCGGAGGTCAAGTCTATGGTGGAGTACCATTTGACTCCCCTGGTTTTTGCCAACATTTCCTCGATCCGGGGCAAGGGGAACTTTTCCACCACTATGCTCTTGTTTAATTCGCGTAGGTCGACACACAACCTTATCTTCCCGTTGGGCTTCTTCACTACCACTAGGGGTGCGAGCCACTCCGCACACGTGATAGGTTCTATGATCCCCTTCCTTTCCAGATCCAGTAGTTCTTCCTGCACCGCATCCCTCACCGCCAGGGGTACGTTCCTTACTTTGTGGGCGACCGGTGTTGCATCGTCCTTCAGGACTATCTTGTGTGCAAACTTTTCCATCCTTCCGACTGTGCCTCCGAACACCTTGGGGTACTCTTCTTTCCATTTGTCTAGATCAGGCCAGGTTCCCGGTTCTGCGAGTAATATCTGTTCCTTGCCTTCTGGGTCCAGCTTGATGCCCAGGTCTCCTCGGTTGAGCCATCCTAGAACCGAGGGCCCTTTCTCAGATATTTACAGTTTACAGAAGGCTGACCGGTCTCTGAATTTAAAATCTAATGGCCTGAAACCTGCCATGGGAATGCGGTCCCCATTGTACGTCACTGGGCGGATGTCCAATTTCTCCAGTACTGGGCCTAAGTGTGGTGCAAAACTCTCCTCCCACACCGCTCTTTGAATGATGGTGTAGGGTGAGCCGGTGTCAGCCACGACCTTTATCGGTATTCCGCCGATCAGCATTTCCAGTACTGGTTTCATCGTTCTCTTACCGTCCACATTCAACACCTGGCCATCGACGCTTAGTGCTTGATCTTCTATGTAGATGATTGTGACGACATCATCCTCTGCGCCCTCCTCTTGTTCTTCGTCGTCCTGTCCGACGTACTTCACCATGCTCTTCGAGGCCTTCCTCCGACACACCTTCTCATAGTGGCCCACTATACCGCAGTGCAAACACTTGGCGCGGAATGCTGGGCACCTCCTGTCGTGCGCCTCGTGCGACCAGCTTCCGCATCGATAGCATGATTTCTTACTACTTCCTGCTTGTTTCCCTGGAGGGCCTGGGTTGCCCTGCCATTTGCTGGGTCCTTTAGCTGCCGAACCCTTGTTTTTGTAATCCCTGCGGGGCTCTTCCTCGCCGATTCTGTTCACCATGGCGCTGGGGGTTGTCTCTTTCCTCGTTGCGTCCGCACACCTGCGCGCCAATTCTGCCCTTTTGACTATTACCATCACCTCCTTTAGGGTGGTGTCCCCGCTGGCCCATAACTTGTCCTGTACTGATGTGCATGTGGTATGCATTACCACCTGGTCCTTGATGAACTCCTCTTCCCAGTTATCATACTTGCACGTGGCCGCTAGTCTCTTCAAGGCCGCGACGTATTCCTCCACTGTCTCTGCCGGGCGTTGTTTCCTTTGCTGAAAATTGAATCTGTCCACTGAGACACATACTGCCGGCCTGTAGTGCTCGTTGAGATCTTCGATGGCATGGGCATACACGTCCCCATCCGTGCTACCTCTTTCCTTCGGTACCAGACTCTTGTAGATTCTCAGGCCTTCTGGGCCTAGGTTGAGCAATAATATGCGTTTCTTCCTTTTGGGATTGAATTGTTCTTCACTCTCATCCTCTAAGACTCCTATGAAGTTGTCGATGTATTCCCTCCAGTCTTCCCACTTCATGAGTGGCTCTCCTGGTCTGGGCAGGAACTGCACCGGCGCCGTTGCATACCCCGCCTGCGCACTCATTCTCTCGCTCTTGATCGCAGGATAGGCGCTCGCTTGGCCTCTGGGACTTCCTGGCGTGTCTTCCCGTACTTTCTTGTCTGTTTGCGCCTGGGGACTGCCTTCGTCCGCCCCCTCTACCTTGCCTGGGGGATCCAGCGCGGTCCTCTCTGTCTGGTGGGTCGCAGCGTGCTCAGGCGTGCCTGCGTTATGTCTGTGGGGCTGGGGTCATCCCTTAAGGCGGGTAAGTACCTTCCTTATGCTGTGCCGTGCTCTGCCACGCTCTTTAGGGTGGTGGTGCCTGCGTTGGGGCTGCTGGTCGCTTCTCGGCTGCTTGCTCCTCCTAGTACCAGGTATCTAGTGACTCTGTACCTTGCTGCAGGCCCTCTAGTCACCAATGGACGCTGTTTCCTCAGTGGGCTGGTGCAGTGTAGGGTTGGGGGTCTAGCATCCCACCCTCGTCGCCATTGTGGAGTTGGTTCTTTCCCCCAAATGAGGACACTGCAACAGTGGCTGGTTAATTGAATTTTATTAACTATTTCTCCCTAAAGAGCGCCGAGCCGCATATCTGCTTTCTGCCGGCTTATTGCGCGCTCTGTCTGGTGCTGCGCGCGCATCCCTCAAAATGGCCGCCGCACGTCACGTCTGTACGTGACGTGCATCAACTAGACTGCGCCGCTACATCTCCTACCTCCCCTCCAAGACCTGGAACACCCTGCCTCTCCACCTCACGCAATCCCTGTCCCTGGCCCAATTCAGGAAAGACCACAAGACCTGGCTCTTTGACTGAACCCCAGCGCCGAGACGGATCAGCAGCCCCCCACCCCACCCCTCCAGTGCCTTAAAACCCTCACAGGTGAGTAGCCACGTTCTATAAACCCAAATTGATTGATAGATTGATTAATTATTGCTTATTAATAGTGATTCAGCGCTGGACCAGCGATCTTACAATTTGTTAACTGACAGACATTTTTCGCTTGACTGAGAGGTAAAGGGAGATAGCATTTAATCAAACCATCTCGTTAACAGTCTAACCCATCTGGCTACACAATAAGGACCAGGAAGCAGTGACTATAGTTATGAAGGTTTATTACAAGTCATCAGTCAGCTGACGGTAAATACAGCTCAACCCCATAAAGTAAAGATGCAGAATAACCACTGGATAACCCAACCTCCTGAAGAAGTTCAGGCATAACAGAATAAGGCTGACAAGAAGTACGGTCACAGCACACAAAAGATCAAATACAAAATTTGATGTTCAGAGAAGAGTTTCTGGTTCTCTTTTCTATACATGGATGAAAGCTAAAATCACCTACATTAATTACAAACTACAGAGGATGTCTTAAAACCAGTAATGATCTCAAAATTCAGGGAAATGCAGAAAAATATGAAAATGCAGGACAGTGTGGGAAGGAGTCAGCATTCCAGAAGCTCGGTCAAGAGTTTTCTTGGGACAGGAAAAGGAGTGTGTTGCAGCGGAAGTGGCTTTCTTTTTCCCATTACTTATTTCTGACAACAACATATCATACTCACTTCAGCTACAACAAACAAAACAATATCACAGAGTTTGGCCCTTTTAAACTCTATAACACCAAATTCTATCTAATCACAAAAACATCAGGGTCCTCCGATGGATCTTTTAATTGAGCTAATAGGGACTCAGATAATTAGAGACTAATGGCCACTTCATGAGGACCTGGAAGAAAGAAGTGCCTCCCTAACAGACATAATCCACATAAAAATTAAATCAATCAATCATTCAAACCATTTATAGAGCGCGCTACTCACCCATGAGGGTCTCAAGGCGCTGAAGAGGAGGGGGGGGTTGCTACTGCTGCTCGAAGAGCCAGGTCTTGAGGTGTTTCCTGAAGGAGAGATGGTCCTGGGTAGTTCGTAGGTGTGCGGGCAGGGAGTTCCATGATTTGGCCGCCAGGTAGGAGAACGATCTTCCTCCGGGGGTGGTTCTGCGAATCTGTGGGACGGTGGCGAGGGCGAGGCTGGTGGAGCGGAGCTGGCGGGTGGGCGTGTAGAACGAGAGGCTGCTGTTGAGGTATTCGGGGCCCATGTCGTGGAGTGCCTTGTGTGCGTGGGTGAGGAGCCTGAATGAGATCCTCTTGTTGACGGGGAGCCAGTGCAGGTTTCTCAGGTGGGCGGATATGTGGCTGTGGCAAGGGATGTCGAGGATGAGTCGTGCGGAGGCGTTCTGTATGCGTTGTAGCCGTTTCTGAAGTTTGGCGGTGGTTCCTGCGTATAGGGTGTTTCCGTAGTCCAGTCGGCTTGTGACGAGGGCCTGGGTGACCGTCTTTCTGGTTTCGGTGGGGATCCACCAGAAGATCTTACGGAGCATGCGTAGGGTGTTGAAGCATGATGACGAGACGGCGTTGATTTGCTTGGTCATCGTGAGGAAGGGGTCCAGGATGAATCACAGGTTGCATGCGTGATCCGAGGGTGTCGGTGCGGTGCCCAGCGCCGTGGGCCACAAGGAGTCGTCTCAGGCGGAAGGGGATTGTCCGAGGATGAGGACCTACGTCTTGTCTGAGTTCAGCTTCAGGCGGCTGAGCTTCATCCATTCTGCGACGTCTTTCATTCCTCCCTGTAGGTTGGTTTGGGCGGTGGCTGGGTCTTTGGTGAGGGAGAGTATCAGCTGGGTGTCGTCGGCGTAGGAGATGATGTTGATGTTGTGTTTGCGTGCGATGGCGGCGAGGTGGCTCATGTAGATATTGAAGAGGGTTGGGCTGAGCGAGGATCCTTGGGGTACGCCGCAGATGATCTCGGTGGCTTCTGAGCGGAAGGGAGGGAGGCAGACTCTCTGGGTTCTGTCGGAGAGGAACGAGGTGATCCAGTCCAGGGCCTTTTCCTTGGATCCCAGTGGTGAAGAGGCGGGTTATTAGGGTGTGATGGCATACGGTATCAAAGGCTGCCGAGAGGTCCAGGAGAATGAGGGCGGTTGTTTCTCCGTTGTCCATCAGGGTCCTGATGTCGTCGGTGACTGCGATGAGGGCGGTTTCGGTGCTGTGGTTGGCTCGAAATCCAGACTGGGATGGGTCGAGCGAGTTGTTTGCCTCGAGGAAAGCAGTCAGCTGCTTATTGACGGTGTTCTCGATGACTTTGGCCGGGAAGGGAAGAAGAGAGATGGGGCGGAAGTTCTTCAGGTCATTTGGGTCCGCTGTGGGTTTTTTCAGAAGGGCGTTGATTTCTGCGTGCTTCCAGCTCTCGGGGAAGGTGGCTGATGCGAATGAGCTGTTTATGATGTTCCGGAGATGGGATGCGATGATGGTGTCGGATTTGTTGAAGATGTGATGGGGGCAAGGGTCCGAGGGGGGGCCGGAGTGGATGGTGTTCATGATGTTGGTGGTGTCTTCAGAGCTGATGGGGGTCCTGGCGCTGAGGGTGGTGGTGGGGGTCGCTGGTTCGGTGACTGGAGGCGGGGTCTGGGGTCCGAAGCTGTCGTGTATATCTGCGAATTTTCGGTGGAAGAACGTGTCGAGGGAGTTGCAGAGTTCTTGTGACGGTGTGATGTCGTTGTTGGCGCTGGGGTTGGAGAGCTCTTTGACGATGTTGAAAAGTTCCTTGCTGTTGTGGGTGTCCTTGTCTAGTCGTCTTTGAATGATGTACTTTTGATGGAGCGGATCAGCTGGTGGTGTTCACGGGTGGCGATCTTGAGGGCTGTCATGTTTTCTGTAGTTCGTTCGTGGCGCCAGGTTTTTTCGAGGGTTCGGCATGATTTCTTTGATTCTTTGAGGGCGTCCATGAACCATGGGGCTTTACTGTTGCTGGTCACGCCTGGGGGGTTCTTAAGTGGTGCGAGGTTGTGGCACAGTTGGTGATCCACTGTGTGAGGTTGTGGGCTGCGTTGTTGGTGTCAGCGATGTTGGCTGGCGGGTTCTGGCTCAGCCATGAGAGGAGCTGGTCTGTGGTGATTTTGCTCCAGCATCTGCGGGAGATTTGTTGCGTGCGATGGTGGTGAGTATTCCTTTTGAAGGTAAAGTGGACGCATCTGTGGTCGGTCCAGTGTAGTCCGGAGGAGTGGCTGAAGGAGACGTGGTTGCTGGCGGAGAAGATGGGATCGAGTGTGTGGCCAGCGATGTGGGTGGGGGTGCTCACCAGTTGCTTGAGTCCGAGGTTGGCGAGGTTGTCGAGCAGGGTGGTGGTGTTGTTGTCGCTGTTTTTCTCCAGGTGGAAGTTCAGGTCCCCGAGGAGGATGTATTCTGGTGAGGCTAGGGCGTGCGGGCTGATGAAGTCGGCGATGGTTTCGCTGAATTGTGCGAGTGGGCCCCAGGCTCTGTAGATGAGTGTTCCTCTAAGGGTGGTCTTGGGGTCGGTGTGAATCTGGAAGTGTAGGTGTTCGGCGGCGGAGAGTGTGTATTCGGTGATGGTCGTGATGTTGATGGTGTTCCTGTAGACGATGGCGATTCCTCCTCCAGTTTGGTTGACGCGGTCTTTCCGGGTGATCTTGTAGCCGTCCGGGATGGCTATGGTGATGTCTGGGGCCGAGGAAGCGTTCATCCAGGTTTCCGTGATGAAGGCGACGTCTGGTGCTGTTGTGTCCAGGAGGTCCCACAGTTCGACGGCGTGCTTGTGGACGGAGGGTGTGTTGAGGAGGATGCACTTGAGGTGGTTGTTGTTGTTGCGAGGTCCGGTGGGTGGTCTGCAGGTTTGGAGGCATGTGTATTTGCAGGCTTGACAGGTGAAGGGTCTATGGGTTCGCTTCGGGGTGGCTTGGTAGCATGCGGCTGTTCGTCCGGTGTTGAGTGCGTTGAGGACGGCGGAGTCGTATCTCAGTCGGGTGCTCTGGGTGCGGTGGGGGCCAGGGGTTCTGGCGCTGGGCGCGGTCCAGGCGCGGACGGGCGCAGACGGGCTTGCCTTTGGCGCGTCTTTGGCTTCCGCGCGGCTTCCTCCATAAGAGGCTGTAGCGGGGCGGCCAATGGACGAGGGAAGGGTTTACAGAAGGCAAAAGCGGGCGGGGGAGCAGCGACGGGAAACGTGGAGCGGGGGGGTCAACGGGCGCAAGGGGAAGCCAAGGGAATCAGGGGGAGAACAACAGTGATGAGCACGGTGAAACCAGACAAAATACCACAAAATACAACAACAGAAATAATGCCAGAACAATTACAGCAATACCAGTCCCAGGGGCACACCAGCGGGGAGCCGTGCGGCATGTGGGGTGACCATAGGTCAATGACTAGACACTAATAAATGATATACGCATGAAATCTATAACAAGCAAATCTTTATCTAAGCTTTAAGTCGAATGGTCAAGGCACAAAAATACATTTGGAATTATTTAAGATCAGTTATCGATTTAGTACAGGTAAATCACAATACATCACACTTCAGAGCCAAATACATATCGAAACAATACCTTGTGAGTTAGAGAAAGAGAGCATAATGAAACTTCAGTATACAAGCATGAATCATACAAACCAAAGAATCCGTTGCAGATTATCAGGAAAAGGGGACTTAAGGTGAGCCCTAGAGTGACGCTAGAGCACAGGGTGCAATAGCCGGAGTCATTAAGCCCTTCAGTCAAAAGGTTTTGCCTGCTTGACTTCACCAACTGACAAAGTGTAGGAAACAGGAGAGTTCAGTTCAGGGAAATCAGAATTCAGTCCGACAGCATGTCAGGCAAATAGGAAATTCAAAGATAGCCAGCCACAGTCCATTTCCCACCGGACAATTATACTTCCAATCGTTCACAGGTCCTTCTCACAAAAGTATCTTTTGCACAGTTTGCATGATTTCCATTGGTCAAAGTCTATGGTCTATCCATGGGGTGATCGTACCTTACCAAAATAATCCTGAAATTATACGTAATACAAGTGTCCGATGTTCATCATTTTACTAAAAGTTCAATTTCATTCCTCCCCGGAATTAGGAAATTAATTTGTGTCATATCATGTCCTTTCCCAAGTGCTCTCTTCTGAGCTGCAACAAGGTCGACACAATTTTGTACTAGCAGAGAGGGTGTCCTTTATTAAAAAAATAGAGAAAGGATACTTCAGCGAGAGTTCTCACAGCTAGCAGTGAAGTCATCTCAGTATAATCTAGTCTTATTCGAAGGAAATAATGAAAAATGCATTTTAAGGCCTACACAAAAGTCTAAAAAACATTATTAGTTACTGAAAGGTACTAATCTTTAAAATATTTAGTTGGATAAAAATGAATCTACTTCATTTGTGATTATACTCTTCATGGAAATTAGTATGCAATAGGTTCAGGGTGAGCCTGAGTCAGTTTCACACTCTGATCAAAGGGGGCACCCCACTGTTCCCCTGATGAAGCCGCAGCTCACGCAGGAGTGCCTGGAGGGTGTGGGCCGGGGAGCCCAGTGCAGCCATGCTACCAGCAAGTACTTGAATGCAGATTCGACGTCAACAGAGGGAAAGTCGGCTGAAGAAGAAGCAAGAAGGAGTGGCTGGGTCTCCGAAAATGGCGGTGGCGGCCGGGGAAGCAGAGACTTCACGACTTTGCTGAGAAGGAGCCCTGAGAGCCGCCACAAAGCCTGGTGTCAGCCTGTAGTGAGGCTACAGTGTGCGGGTTGATGAGAGGAGGGCTACACGACCAGGTATTGCATCCGGTGGCAAGAGACTCTGCCGCAGCGGTGAGTCCCGCGACAGCCATCTTTAACCCGACTATTAGAGGGGAGGCAGGTGGTGAAGCCGGTGACCCCACTGAGAACTGGGGGTCCCGAGATGCAGCCCCCCACAAGCATTTGGGCATATTTGAAGTGATCTAGATAGGCAGGAGCCGGCCTCGGGCTGCCTGACCTCAAAAAGGCGGCCGTCATCGACTATGACCAGGAACTTAAAGCGACACTGAGCGTAGGGCCTCCATATGGCAAACATGAATCGGTGACCAAAGAACAGCACCAAAAGCGAAGTCCCTGCTCAGTGGGGCATCGCCCTAAAGTTAACTGTTGTGCAGCACCTGCTTTCAAGAGGGCTACCAGCATGGAGTGCAGAGCCACTCACAGAGATAAGAGCAAGGAGGGCGCAGCCCGTGCAGCGAGCGCCCCGCAGTCCCTGTCGCCGCTCCAGCCTCGCTGCTCACGCTAAACATTGGTGGCTACCTGTACATAACGCAGTGGCAGATGGTGCAGCGCTACCCAGACTCGCTCCTGGAGGGCGCGGTGAGTGGCCGCACGCCCTTCCAGCTGGACACCGACGGCCGCCTCTTTTTGGACCGTGACAGACTGATCTTCAGGCACATCCTCAACGTTTGCTCATGGACAGTACAGCTATGACTTTGAAACCAACTTCCCTCCTCCTCCTGACTCTCTTACTCATTTCCCCCTCTAGTCTACTGTCCTGTCCTGCCTTCCTTTCCGTTTCTTTCTGTTCTCCCCCTCTTCCTTCCCCTGCCCCCTGAACACCTGGCTGAACAATGGCAAGAATTCCCTGCTCTGTAAATATGTAATATATGAAATCCTGAGTGAATTTGCAATTTTTATATATTTCTATCTCTAACCACTAGTATATGTAGTAGTCCTTTGTACTTATTACCATTCCTATGTGATTTTAGAGTTTATCTGTTTGGATCTCTTTGAATGACTTTACAACTTGTACATTTGCAATGTTTCCCTCCTTTCACTCCACTTGTATATGTAACTCTAACCACTAGTATATGTAGTATACTTTTGTACTTACTACCATTCCTATATGATTGTAGAGTTTATCTATTTGTATCTTTTCCTGAGTGACTTTACAACTTGTACATTTGAAATATTTCCTGTTGATATCTCCTATGTAACTCATGTAATCCAAAGTCCTAATGTAACGCAACTGGTTCTTTTGTAAAGCGCTCTGACACCTTTGGGTAATGTTCGCGCTATATAAAATCGCAATAAATAAATATAATAAAAAATGTTTGTATTCTATGAAGCATCAACTCATTTGTGAATCATTTAGAAATGAAACATGCACATTTTCTCTCGACATTTTGAAATTTCAGTTTTTCACGATGGTGCTGCTAAGTGAGCAGAAATCATTTTACTTCACCTTCAACTTAGGTTAATCCATTTATCTACTAAATGAGTTCTTCATTCTGGCATTTTCATAATCATATTTGTTAAAGGCGACATCATTACATCACACATTGTGGCATTTATAGGTTTTTCATAGCACATTATTGATCATGAATTCATTAACAATATTAGTTTCTCTCTCTCCCATGAATCATTTCTATCTCAAACTGGTTTGCGACCATACTGCATGCTTTTACAATGCATACTAAACTCACATGGTTTTTCGAGTCACATTGTTAGTCATGTTTCTTAAGTATGTATTAGTATCACACTAGCCAATAAGCAGGAATTGATTGAGACAAATCATGCTCATAAAATTGTGCTCCATCAATTCCCCCTCTGATGGTGAACTAAGCCATTACACAATCTAATAACAATCTGATAACTCTTAGAATGCACTTGTGTTCATTTGTTTCAGTCTAACACCTTCCATTTCCTTTACAACATCATAATAAGTCAGTCAAGAAAAATGTATTTCGTCAGAACAGCCATAAAAGCACAAATGATTATAGTATTACATGTATTACAAAAACTAATAATACATGACAATTACACATTTAAAAATGATACAAAGTATCATTAAAAACTGGGAGAGATGGTATATTACAGATTTTTAGAGTATTTTCTGACCCCACTACTACTCATCACCCCGTAGTTAAAAACCTGAGGTATCAGCCATTACCAGGTATTCTATGTTCACAATTTAAAAACATATAAAAACATTTACAATATATACATTATAAAAATTATAAAATAGCTTAGCAAGAAAAGTCAAAGCAATTTTTCTAGTTGGGAGAATGTGCAAACATTAGCTCAGCAGCATAATTAAAATGAGGGCACAATTGGATTATTTCCAAGCTAATTTTTCTTTATAATTCCTCTACGTATACACCACATCGCAAATAAAAATCTAGAGGTGGCAAATACAAATAGTTGGTGTGTCTCATCTTTTAATAGCCTAAAGGCCTCAGTGTGGTCTCTAATCCCCTCATTTCTGCAAAGCTGGAGCACCCACTTGGACCTTGACCTTCTATAGGCAGGACAGAAGAGAATAACATGGAGTTCTGTTTCTTCGGTCAGATTGCACCCAGGGCAGTCTAGTTTATTGGCTCCCTTCCATTTATGTGTGAATGCTCGGAGCAGAAGCACCCATGTCTAAATTGCAGAAACAATTTCTGTGCCATAAGTGGTTGAATGCTATCCAGGGCCAACTCTAACTTGTATTGTTGTTTGACATCCAGAAACCTGGAGATCAGACTTCATGAGTTGATGCTCTGCGACAGTTGGGCAAATTTATGTTCTTTGTAGGCGAGGAATAGGTACTTGTTAGGAATGGAGGGGCAAGTCGCTTCAAGTATTAACCACATATTTGCCCTCCGCCAGTGCGTGACATGTGTTCCTAATATGGGACAGCCATGGAATATTCCCTCCTCCCAGAATGGACATAACATCCTTCAATTCCTCCCTATAGTTTTCTAGCTCAGGCGTGCTCCATAGACGGCACCAGAATAGAAGTGGTCGTGAAGCAATTATGTCAGCAATGGGGCCAATACCCAAATCCATCCTTAAAGGTGTTAGGGGGGTGCTCTTTGGAAGATCCAACAGCTGCCAAAGGAAGATGTTCTCTGTTATAGATAGTGTTATGGACAGGCAATGGCCCCAGAGTTCTGCTTCATATAATGACGCTCCCCTTGCCTAGATTTCATATGTTTCTGCAGGTCGGCCTACCACTTTTTGGGTGCAGTTTTTATGTACTTTTAAAATGCCCCCTATGGACTGTGTCAATTTTAGGTTAGCTTTCTTTTCTTGGATCCCCCAGTCCATCTTGTCATTAAGTGTGAGACCCAAATAATTGAAGATGGACACCCTCTCTAGGGGCCAACCTTCCATTTGGGGGTTTGGAAAATTGCTAGTATTAGCATGGAAGACCATATATTTTGTTTTTTGGAGGTTTATCTCCAAATCCCTCTTCCTGCAGAATAAATAGAACTCCTCCAGTACCCACTGCATACCCATAGGGGACTTGGACATTAGAAGCGCATCGTCAGCGAACATTAAAGCTGGTATTTTGCGGTTCGTTAACCTTGGTGAATCTCTGTCTTTTACTGCCAGTAGAGTTTCAATTAAGCCATTTAAAAAGAGGGAGAACAGGGTCGGGGCTAACACACATCCCAGTCTCACCCCTTTCTCTACAGGGAAGGGAGCTGTCAATTCCCCTTTCTTACCATATCTTATTCTCGCATACGTATCCTGGTGTAAGCGCTTCAGCTGGAGGCATAGGTATGCTGGTAATCCCATGCCGTGACCCCATAGCTGGTCACGCTGCACCATATCGAATGCGGATTTAAGATCCACGAAGGTTAGATAAAGACTGCCACCCTCCAAGATTACAGTTTTCCAATGGATCAATTGCAATCTCAAGATCTGGTCACTAGTTGAGGTTTTAGACCTAAAACCAGCTTGCAAAGGTGTTAGTCCGTTCTTTTCATCTATCCATGATTGCAATCGGCCCAGGAGGACACAGGAAAATATCTTTTGAGTGACATCAATAAGGCTTATTGGGCGATAATTTGCAGGATTGAGCGGGGAGCCCTTTTTATAGATAGGAATAATTTCTGCTCTTGCCCAGGTCTGGGGCAACGCCATACCTTGAAGAATAGCTTTAAACAATGTCCTTAAATAAGGTGCCCACACTACTTGTTCATTTCTAAATAGGTCACCAGGAATTCTATCCAGCCCTGGTGCCTTACTTGGAAGCAATTTACCCAGTGCCACAGTAACCTCTTTCATTGTAGGAGGTGCGCTAATATTTGGGGGGTATTATCTCTGGCTGGTTCCCTGGCAGCTACACCTCCATCTAGGGCCTTTGAATATAAAGTTTTAAAATGGGATCTCCAGACTTCTTCCCCTAAGTTTGGTTCGATTACTGAGTTGCCTTCGGATTTTCAGGTTTTCACTAGATTCCAAAAGCCTCTCATGTCTCTGTTGTCTAACGCTTTCTTGATTGCTTCCTATTTGTCTATCTCCCACGTTGCTTTAGCTTCAGCTAGGGATTTTTTATATTGTGCCCTCCCTGGATTCTTTAATACGTAGGCTGTCATTCTCCTTAATCCCCAGTATTGAAGCGTGCTTGGCTTCCCTGCACGTTTTATTATACCAGGGGTGTTTTGGTTTGGGGTCATAACTATTGTTATTTTCGCCATTGTAAAAAACTCTGCCAGATTTAAAAACATGTCCTGGTGGTTTTTGCCTCGTACCAGCAGAGATTCAGAACCTCAAATGTTTTCAGAGACTCGAAATACGGTTTCTAAGAAGGGAATAATTTGTTTATACAAAATGCCCACTTTTTCCGTCGATGCTGCATATGTTCCCCAACGTACTCTTCTACCTCCTTCAGTTACGATTAAATTTGGAACAGGTTGTGTAGGTGTACTCAGATCATCCTTGGGCTGCGGAAGATCTACTTCTAACACCAATGGGTTATGGTCGCTTCCACATCGGAGTCTAACCGAGAAATCTATAGTTCTATGCCATAACTTGACATCTACCAAGATGTAATCAATTGTAGATGCCTGTCCCAGCTTATTAAAAGTGAAATTACCCGGACTGTCAGAGGAGAATGCCCTAAGTGAGTGGCTAAGTGTAAGTGAGTTCATCTGCAGAACTAAAGGGGTCCAACCCCTTATTGGATAGATATTACAATCTGGAATTGCCCAAACCAAATCTTCCTCACTTGTAATGGTGGTAGTTATACCATTTAGGGGTTCAAAATGACAATTAAAATCCCCTCCAATAATTACATGTGTAGACTCGGGTAGTAATCTAAGGTCTGTGAGGTTTGCCCCTGCCTCACTGGACGAGAGTAAATATAAATGATAACAATCTTCAGAGTGTTATGGAAAGAGAGGGGGATACACAGAATGTCAGGAGAAAGAGTGTCTATCATTTTAATATTTCAACACAGAAGTATGCCGACCCAAATACAAAGGCCCCATGGTGGTCTCCCCCTGAGCCCCTGGACGGCTGGGATACAATATGCAACATATCCCACTCTGTGCAAATCTGACCTTGACCATGTTTCCTAGAAGAGGCATATCTTGTGGGTGTCTATATAGTCTCCCCAATATGGGTGGTCCATTTTTGAGCTAAGACCTGCTATATTCCAGGATAGAATCTTGGTACTCTGTATTTCTTCTAAGATTGCAGTCTGAGTATGCAAAAGACGCCCATCCTGTTGTATTACTTGGTACAGAGTTTTAGCCTGATTGTGAGTCCCTGCCTCATCCTGTGGGGTGCAGTCAGAGTCCCCAGGCATCCTAGCTAAAGCACCAGTAGTACTAACTGCTGATGTAACCTCATAGATTTTCCCAAGGAGTTGATCACCATTTTCAGATCTTTCACGGTTTTGGGGCTCAGCTGGATGGTTGTTAATGTAGGTCAGATTATTACAGGTAGGATTTAGTCAGTCAACCAGATCCAGGGGACTACATCTATTGTTCGCGGGGATATTAAATGACATGATATTTTCACAACCCCGGCCCATATTTAGCAAATTTCTACTCTGAGCTCTCGATTCCCACTTTTTGTACACACTTCCCACTCTGTCTAGCAAGGGACTAGGGGGGTAGACGTAGCCCAGGGGGAGTGTCTGGATGCCACTTGTCTCCCTGGAGGATCCCCAACCTAGGATATGTTG
The DNA here is from genome assembly GCF_964261635.1 of Lissotriton helveticus. NCBI lineage: Eukaryota > Metazoa > Chordata > Amphibia > Caudata > Salamandridae > Lissotriton > Lissotriton helveticus. The sequence goes on from NC_136059.1 coordinate 782,489,320, forward strand.
GACCACCCTGCTGTCTCTAAAGTGAATCAGGACACAATCCCACAGGATTTCTTTTTGCCTCTGCCCCAACCATCTAACCCTGGGTGTAAATAGGACTTCGCTATGTATTAAGTAGGAGAGTGGTCTGTGTTTGTTTAACCAATAAGTAATTTTATTTTTCAATTCAGAATATGACTCCCCTTGGACTATTTCCAGCTCTGGTACTCCAGCTAAAATGACAACATAAGGGGCGAAAGCTGGGGGCAAATCTATACTGGGCAATGTAGAATTTGTTTCCCTTGGATTAGATTGAAGGGTATTCCTGGTGTCTGCTTCACGAGGTCTTTGTGGCTGTTGTTCAATTAGCAGACCTATGGTAGTTGCCATAGCCCAATACCCGTGAGCATTGTCTGGAAGATGGGACGCCCTGTGTTGGGGATTAGCTGGGGCCTGATTTTGTTTGGCTCGACGATTAGTACCAGTAGGCAAGTTCATTGGCACAATTAGTTTTTGCCCTTCAGTGTGGGGTTGCGGAGAACAAACAGGTGGAGTTACCTGGTTTCGTTGGTAGGCAGTGTCCTGGTTTGGGGAATTAATAGATTCAATAGTGTGAAGAATGGCATTGATTTTACTCCCCCACCAATCAATCAAATTGGTCAGCTTGTCAACACAACTCATTACAGCTTCAAGTTCAGATTGTAAGAGCTGTTCAAAGTATGCTTTGTGCTCTGTTGCCAAATGTGATACCCATACCGGAGGCTTTGAGGTTTTGTTGCTATGTTCGTCAGCAACATGTCCCCCAGGCAGTTGGTTTGACACCACCCCGGGAGTTTGTTTCACATATTTCCCTCCCTTGCAATCTTTTTGCTGCCGAGATGCTCCTTTCCTTTTTGCCCCCCCCACCGTGTCAGTCTTACTAATATTTTCCAAAACTATGGTTTCTTGTACAGATGACAATTCTAGAGTGGTGGGGACAGCTAGAGGTTGGGGAGAGTAAAGTGCTTCTGGCTCCGTAATTGGTGAGGTGCTTGGAAACATTGATGTTAAAGAGAGTCGTCTCTCAGTGCGTTCTATTTCACTGGAGACAGCTCCTAATGCCTGTTGCAACATTTTGTCGATAGCAGTCGGTTGGGCAATGGGGGAACATAGGAGCCTTCTGCCTAGTAGTTGGCCTTGTGAGTGTGGGGCGGGGGTGCTTTTCCCCATAGTTGTTTACTATCTAGGCCTCCCCAGTCCACAACAAGGCTAACTATTATTAATCAATTGAGTAGGACAAGCATTCACCCCACAAATAGTTTAGAATCTAGAGTTTTACTCAATGCAGCCCCCAAATGCTGTCCCTAATACAACAGTACTCTGTGGGAGCTGGTACACAAGCATTAAGGTTCACATGAAACAGAATAAAGGAGGGTGGCCCAGCCTAGCCTTGATCGGACTCGGACGGGCCCGCCCTTGGCCTGGGCTTCGCCTGGCGTGTCCCGCACAGCGGGGTGCAAGGCAGTGCTTTATAGCGCAATGGGGACGCCTCCGCCCTCAGCAGCTGCGGGTGGTTTGGCAATTGGCAGCATTGGCGGTGTTGCACTCTGGGACTCTGAGTCCCACTAGAGTGTAGCCGCTATAGGCAGCAGCAGCAGGAGTCCACGATAATGCTTCAGGGTTCCTCAATGGAGGCGGATTGCCCCCAGACTCACCAGCATCATCACCAGCAAAACAGGTAACAGAGAAACAACCCCCGCTCTGCATAATAAGTACTTTTCCTGTCTTCAAATTCTATTTCAATCCTTTTTCTTTTGTGACCTTTATTTTCATTTATTTCTACTTTGCATTTACAATGTCTGTATATCAGTACTAAAATCAATATGCTGATAGTGATAGCTATTAATGGGGTTAATATATTCCCAATTAAGCTACTCTCCAGTGCCGCAAACCAACTTCCACCTGAGGAAAATAATTTTCCAATTTTCTCCCATGCACCATCAGCTTTTAGTTCAGTTAGATCATTGCTTAAGTTTGTAATGTTGCTTATATATCCCTGCAAGTCTTTGATTTTATCAGGGATATAAGTGCAACATTCTTGAATTTTCAGCATGCAACAGACTCCGCCTTCTTTTGCCAATAACACATCTAATGCTAGTCTATTCTGCAAAACCATAGATCTAATCACAACCATTTCATTATCATTCACTAAGAAACCACCAGCGGTATCTGTTGATAATTGATCTACCACTGTAGACAGTTTTCTGATTTTATGCATGTTCAATATTACCCTTCCTGAGGGTATTTTTACACCAAATACATCACCAATAATCTCTGCAGCACTTATTCCCCTTTTGTTATGTGCTAGTTTCTTTTCATTGGTTCCATGATGATCTTTCACATGATATATTTTAGGAAAGACAATACCCATGTAACAGCATCCATACCAATATTTAGGCAATTTATAATAATCATTTCTCCCACACACATAATACACTCCCGGGAATACTGGATTAGTGCCACCCTTTAATCCCCAACCTCCTGTAATTAGGAAAGTATGTTCACACTTACTGGATCCAATGAATTAATTTTTATATTCAGTCTTTTGTCTTAGTATGTAAGGCTTTCCCTTGTGTTGTCAATCCAGAGACATTGCAGAGTAGGCTCACCCTTTTTTGTAATCACCATCCCTATGAGTCCATGGAGGTGTTCTAACTTTCTGTTCAGCAGCTTTTCTTTTTCTTTGTTCGCGTCTATCTTCTATGGTGTTAATAAATTATTTTTCTACACTATGTAAGATGCACGTCAAATTGTTTCTATGCGCATGTACAATATCTATAGGCTTTATAGTATGAAAGAATTCTCCCATTACCTTAGCATTTTTCGCACTTGTCTCAATATTAAGATTTTTCTTAATAGGAGTTTCAGAAAACACTAGGTCTAGGCACATTCACTTTCAATGGATGACCCATTACAATCGTCTCACACTGCTCCAAACTCACACATGTTGCAGCGACAGCTTTTAAACATCTAGCCTAGGCAGCAGCCACAGGCTCCAATGTGACTGAAAAATATGGAACAGGACGACATGCTGTTCCGTGCATTTGCGTCAGAACTGAAAGTGCACAACCGTTTCGTTCACTGCAGAATAGAGTAAAACTCTTATAAAAGTTGGGCATTCGCAATGCTGGAGCTAGACTCAAACTGTCTTGCAGTTCAAGAAATAAACACATGCATTCTTCATCCATATGTACAGGATCTGACACATCTTTGTGTGTCATACTTTGCAAAGACCTGGCTATCAGTGCAAAGCTTGGTATCCACTGCCTGCAATATCCAACCATTCCCAAGAACATTCCAACTTCCTTTTGTGTACTCGGCAGATTCATCTACAATATGGCATTGATCTGATCTTGAGACACTTTTCTGACTCCTTTTTAATGTGATGTCCCAAATAAAGAACCTCTCCCTGACAAAATTGTAATTTTGCTGGCAACACTGGATGCCCACTTACTGCCAAATGGCTCAGTAGAGCAATCGTATCAGTAACACAAGCCTCTTTGGTTCCTGATGCAACCAACAAATCTTCAATGTACTGCACCAGTACAGAGTGATTAGGCATCACCAATGACTTCAAATTTCTTTTAAAAATCTGTTTGAAGATTGAGGGGTTTTCAGCAAACCCTTGTAGAATTTGGTACCATGCCAAGACACGGTCTCCAAACCGAATGCAAATAAATATTGGCTGTCCGGATTCAAGGAAATTGAGAAAAAAGCTTGACACAAATCAATCACTGAGAACCTTTCTTCTTCACATGGAATCTGATATAGAATCACAGCTGGGTTCGGCACTACTGGACAACAAAGTATCACAATCTGATTAATTTTTTGAAGGTCCTGAACTATTCTATATTTGCTGTTGAGTATTCGTATGCCTATGATGGGTGAATTACATGGACTCCCTAATTTTGCCCTTAGAATACCTTGTTCAATCATGGTCTCAATCAAAGGGGTTATTTCAGCAACTGTCTCAAGACTTAAAATATATGCTGGAGTTCTCGGGAATTTTGCGTTTGGTTTTACAGTAATTCGAATTGGAGCTACTCCTCTCATGAGACCAATGTCTTTACTCGAAAAATCCCACACATGAGGCAGAACTGCACCTTTCAATTGAGCTGGCAAATCATTTTCTGTAAATAAAGGATATTAGCTATTCCCTTCCAACTCTTGTCGAGCCATTTTAAACACCACATCTTCGTATTTCGCATGGAATTCTATCCCATCTCGTGTACAATATATGGAACAGTTCATTTTCATACACAAGTCTCGTCCTAGCAGGTTAATTGGACTGGTATCACACACCACAAATTTGTGTAAATCTTTAAAACCTCCAATTTGTACTTTCAAAGGTTTAGTCAATGGGGTCGAAATCAATTTATTCGATACTCCTACGTCCAGAGAGGGGTAGATTGGGAATTTTCACAGTTCTCACAGTAGAACAGGTAGCACCAATGTCTACAAGGAACTAAATAGATTTTGCATTTACCTCGCCATCCCCATAGAGACCACTCTGGTCTACCTCTTAGGATGCACCAAGCACGCATTCCTCCTCCCCCCTCAGGCACCGTCATTGAGATGCATATGAATCTCTCCCATCCATCTATAACAGATATTGGGAAGACACCTGCATATTTAAATTAATTGGATCATTTGTATTATAACCCTTATTCGTATTATACTTTTGCACCTGACCATTGATATTTTGGACAGGAGTTTGAGGCATTCTATGACCTTGTCCTCTTCCTACTGACATCTGCAGAGTCTGATTCTGCTGATTCATTATTTCATTACCTTTTTGCGACTGCCTCAATCCATCTACTCGTGGGACTATCATCTGTATACCTTCTATATTTGTCAGAATATTTCATTTGTTTGATAAACACATTTTTGTGTTTATTGATTGACAAAATAATGAACATACACCAGCCTTACAGTCCAACACCGTAAAATTCCAGGACTTAGAAAAGGAAAGCAGCACCACAAGATTTACAGGCAATAGTAAAAATCAGAGGAGTATAAAACTGGACGTTCCCTTTCTGACTACTCCACCTCCCTCAACCATTTCCCCCAAATCCTGCAGTACTTCCTAGGACACCCACGAGCCTCGTACATGACCTTCTCCTGCGTGGCACACCAATCCACCCCAGCCCTCTAGCGTTTAATGCTCGGAGGTTCGGAGGGCTTCCAGGAGGCCGCAATGTCTCTTTTTGCAACTACCATTGCCGTTGTGTAAAACAATTTTTCGTTCCCTGACCCATCCAGCCCATCAGTGATACCCAGGAGCGCGTGCTTTGGGTCATAGGGGACCTCCCACTCCAAACCTTGTTGAGTTCCTCCTCAATCTCGGGAAACCTCCGGGTAGCTGTGCGCCTTATAAGTTGAATAAATAAATAAATAAATCTCCCCCCAGAACCGCTCCAAGCGGGGACATACCCATATCATATGGAAAAATCTGCGTGGTCGTGACCGCACCATGCACAAGCAGAGGTTGGGCTAAGTCCGGCCCGGTGAAGGTGCATCGGGGTGAGATATGCAGCATGTAAATAGTATAATTGCACTAAGTGCATTCTAGCCGAGGCCGTGACCGTCTACAAGCCATAAGGGCGTCGCACCAGTCCTCCTCATCTAAGGAGCCTACCCAACCCTCCCATTGAGCCCGTAGTCGGTTCAAGGAAGTGGGGGCATTATTGATCAGTGTATGATAGATGTGGGAGATGCCGCCCCTCCTCAGGTCACCAAACCTTATCTGGGCCTCCGGCAGACTGTGTGCATGAAGGAGCGTGCCAGTTGCAAGGTGGGTGTGAAGGGCGCGGCGTAACTGCAAATACCTATAGAATTGTGACCGGTGTAAGGAACACCTGCTTTGAACGTTATCGAAGGTCCGCATGTGATCCCCCCACCCATACATCGCCTATCAGCGAAATGCCTATCAAATCCCAGGCTCTAAACCCCTGTAATGCGTTGACTTCTTTGACCCAGGTCCCTTGCCATAAGGGTGTGCATTGGGTTAATATGTGTGCCCATGTGGTATGTCGCAGAGAAGCCCGCCAGGCCAGCAGCACAGAGCTTGTCACCACTGGCAAGCGGGATGGAATAGGGGCCCCATATAGCATAGCCTGGATCTTGGCAAAGCCCAACTCTCCGACCTCGAGCCTGCATGCCGGGTCCGACCAACCCCCATTGAACCAATCATGTATGGAGAGAAGCCGCGTGGACAAATAATATAAATAGAGGTGGGTCATCCCTAGTCCCCCATCAAATGAGGGCATCCTACACATGTTGAGTGCCAACCGGGCCCTACCGTTTCCTTATAAAAACTTACTGGCTATGCTATCCAATTCACGGAACCAGGCTCTGGGGAAGCCGATGGGGGTATTTTAAAATACATAGAGGAAACGGGGGAGCACCATAATTTTAAATAGGGCAACCCTCCCCATGGGATTTAGGGGCAATGACTGCCACTTCTGGAGGTCTGCCTTAACCTGCTTCACCAGTGGTGCCACGTTGAGGGCCCAGCTGAGCTCAGGGAGCAAGGTCATCCATATCCCCAAATATTTGATGGATTGACGGCGAAGAGGAATGTTGGATTGCCAGTCAAAACATTCTCGGGACAGGTGTAGGGGAACCAAGGCCAACTTATCCGGGTTAAGCCTGAGGCTCGAAGCCCGTTCAAAGAGGTGTAGAATAAGGAGGCAATGAGGGCCTCACTCCAGCGGGATCTGCCAAATAGATGAGGATGTCATCTGCATAGACTGCAATTTTATCTGGTTCGGTGTTGGGCCACTCCCATCCCTGCATGCTCTAGCACGACCGCATCATGGACGCCAGGGGCTCCATCACCAAGGCGAAAAGCAGGGGGAGAGGGGACAACCCTGTCTCGTTCCTGTACGAACTGGGAAGGGCTCCGACAGAACCCCGTTCACCAAGACGCGGGCGCGGGGGAGGTGTAAAGAACTTTAACCATGGCACAAAAATGGGGACAGAGTCCCATCATAGCAAGGACGTCCTCTAAGAACCCCCAGTCCACCGAATAGAAGGCCTTTTCAAAGTCCACCAGAAGAATCGCAAGGTAGGGAGTAAGAAGATGATGGTGTGCCAGGGTGACTTGTAGTCTGCGAAGACAATGCCTAGCGCCACGTGAGGGCATAAATCTGCATTGGTTGGGGTGAACCAGCGTGGACAAGTGGGGTTTGAGTCGTTGGGCAAGGTTCGTGGCGAACAGTTTAATCTCAGTATTGAAGAGGGAGATGGGACGGTGGTTCGCACACCTTGGCGAGAGTGGTTGAGACTTGGGAAGAACCACGATGGTGGCCAGATCGTCTCCTGCGGAAAGGAGCCCTTTTCAACAGCCTCCCGAAACAGCCCCGCCAAATGCGGAGTGAGGCTGTCTCGATAATATATGTAGTATTCTTGAGGAAAGCCGTCTGGGTCCGATGTCTTACCGAAGGAAACAAAGGCAATCGATCCCTCTATCGCATCACACATGATGGGGCGCTCACGGTGTTTCTGGCTAATGGGATCTAGGCTGGGGAGGGGGTCACCCTCGACCTCCAACTTACTAGCGAGTGAAAGGGATAGGGGTCTGGCCGTGTGTAGTTGCTGGTAAAAGGGAGCGAAGGCACGAGCCATCCCGTCTGGGGAACGGCACAATGAGCCATCCTGTGCCATGACCTCAGGAATCATGCGGTTTGCCCAAGGGTATGTGGCAAGGCGATGGAGGAGTGAACTGTTCTTGTCACCCCAGCTATTCACCCTGGCCACGGATGAACGCCAAAGGAGTTTGGCTGCCTCCAGCGACACCTGCTTGATTTGTGACCGGAGCCGGGCAAGGAGTCTGGCTTCAGGGGTGTCTGGAGACCCGAGAAGGATCCGTCGTTGGGGAGGAAATATTGTTTAAGTTCCTGACCCAATGCCTTCTGGAACTCCTTGTCTTGGAGAAACCAGGCATTAAGTCTCCATGTCTGCCTCATGAAGGCAGGGGGGAGGGCCCGTGCGAATCAGCACAGGGAAGTGGTCTAAGATACCACATGGGAGGATGGCGACATCCTGGATCGTGAGGCAATGTGTTGATGGAATGAAAATGGCATCAATATGTGCTTGCGAGTGGTGCACTGCTGAAGTGTGTGTGAACTGCTTAGAATGTGGGTGCCAAGTACGTCAAGCATCACATAGGCCCAGGGACTCATACCAGCTCCTCAATTGTTTTGCCTGTATAATTCTACTGGAGGAAGGGGGACCAGTCGTGTCAAGGTCAGGCGAAGAGACCGCGTTGAAATCCACCCTGAGATAAGTGGGGCCCAATGGTAACGACACTAGGAGATCTGTAGATTTAGCTAAAGTCACCGCCAGCATTGAAGGAGGAGAATAGAGCGATACAAAGTTGATGGGGCTCCCTTGTAATTTACCGCTGATGGACACAAATGTACCCTGGGTATCGAGGGTTGTCTGCACAATGACAAGGGGAAGAGAGCGTTTCACTAGGATCACCACCCCTCAATATCCCTGAGTGAATCCAGAGTGCCACGCCCTATCGTATCCATGCTGCGCTAGGAAGGGGCAATGGTTATCCAGCAAATGCGTCTCTTGCAATAGTAATATGTCTACCCCAAGGAGGTGCGCGTAGCGCAGGGCAGCTATCCACTTGAAACGGTCCAGGAGGCCATTAACGTTCCAAGACAAGATGCTTAGAGAAGTATTCGATAGAGGTATACCAGGCATGGTGCCATGGTGGAATGGCATGGCAATTGGGTCCCAGAGGGGGGCCCACATCAAAAAGGATCGTGTGAGGGTGTAGTGTAGCATCCAAAGGAAAGTCTATGTACGTCGCCGGATGCGAGTCCGGGCACGATATGAGTGTTGGTGGAATGCAGAGAAGTGCCCCACAGATGTGCGTCAAGCGTATTGGTGAATATAACAGTGTGGTTTTGGGTCCTGCGGGGGATATGGCTTCCCAGCTGGATTTCAGCAGGTCCATCAAGGTTTCTGGAAGGAGGTCTGCATGTCTCTCAGAATGCAAATCAGGGTGTAGTCTGAAAGCTGGTGCAGCAAAACTAGGAAATAAAGCAACCAAAAATAACATCAAAACACGGGACAATGGTCCCACCCCCCCAACCCCTCTCCCACCCCTCACCCCCTACTTCGAGAATGGAAGCATCTGTCGCCCTAACAATATCCAATGAGTAAACAACCAAACTAAAATGCTTGGGAATGGGGAAGCGTGGAGGACCCCTCCTCATGTCCGGATGTGTGTTTATGAGTCTATCAGGAAGGAAAGAAATGTTCTGCGCTAAAACACCGTCTCCGGCCGCGGAGCCAGGCCTGGCAGGCAGAGTCCATATCAAGCTGGGTCTTTCAGGAGCATCGGGCTACGGGAGAGGTCTGATTCTGGGAGGTCAATCGCTGAGGGCCCGGGCGAAGCACCACCGCCATCCAGACGGCCGGAGGAGCCAGAGTGCCTTCTGGTCAAGGGTCCCTTGGAGAGCGATATCGGCTGTTGTGAGTGGCCCGGCGAGGAGACCGAGCGGGCCCTTCTCTGCCCATGGCACCTGCAGGAGTGGTTACGCTGAGGTTGAGGAGCACAGGGAGCCAGGCGGCAAGTCCGCTCTCCACTCCTTCCTAGCCCAGGGCCTGGTCGTTGGCCCGCAGAGGGCGCTCCTCCATTGCCCAGGTCCAGGTCTCCATCGGGTTGTCGAAGAACAGCATCTTGTTCGCGAACGCCACTCGCAGGCGAGCCGGGAAGAGGAGCCGATACTCAATGTTAAGTGCCCTCAGCTTTTGCCTTACCTCCCCAAATGAGTGGCGCTCACCCTGGACCTCATGGGTGTAGTCTGGGAAGATCATGATTGCACTATTCTCATAGCGTAGCCGTTGTTGTTTTTGAGCATCAGACAGGATGGGGTTGAAGTTGAGAACCCGCATTATGAATGGGTGGCGAGGTGCACCCGGCGCCGGCCGGGGGGCCAAAGACCGGTGTGCCCGCTCAATCGTGAACCAGGGAGAGAGAGAGAGCCCTCCGGGATCCAAGACCGCAGCCACCTCTCCAGGAAGTCCACCGCGCAGCCCTGCTCCGCCCCTTCCGGAAAGCCCACCAGGCGGAGTTTGTTGTGTCGGGATTTGTTTTCGGCATCCTCTGCCCGACGGTGCAACTCCTGAATGTGCGACTGGAGACGGGCCACCTGCCCCTTAAGTTGCTGGACGTCATCCTCCACAGTGGAGATACAGGTCTCAGTCTCTTTAATCCGAGCAGTGGCATTTCGGAGGTCCTATCGAATGAGAGTCATGTCTATCGCACTTCTGCGATCTTGCCCTCTACTGAGGTTTGTGAGGATTGAATAGTTCTGGAAGATGGTGGCCAAATCCGCGGATGGAGGAGCCTCCTGTTCAGTCACCCCTCCAGTTGCCACTGCCTCCAGGGTGGTGAAGCGGTCCATTTTCCTCTGGGTGGCAGGGGTCTTCACTGACCTGTTCGTTCTGCCCTAGCGACCCCCAAGAAATCACGGGCTCAAAGTCCCCACAAATAGACCCCACAGTTGGAGGTTGACAAGCCAGCACAAGTGGGCCGGGGGTCAGCAGGAGCAAACAGCAGACGTTAAGACTCGGCGCAGATCAAAGAAGAAAGGAGCAGGGAAGCGATCCAGGGCCGTGCTGAGGTCCCCCCCCCCCCCCCGGGCTACCAGGCACTCCGCCGGGGCGGTAACACAGAGTTGCTGATGAAGTCTCGGGTCACAGAGGGTCCAGGACTAAAGGGCCAATGCAGGCAGATGGTCCCAGGAATGCAGCAATGACCAATGATCCAGGACAAGCCCAAGGAAAGGATTAGGAGGCCACACAAGCGCGCCACACGAAGTTATGGCTGGGGCCCCCAGGGAGCCGTCAGACCACCATGCCTGGTTCAGAGACGCCCCTAGGGGCTCACTGCCGCCCGAAGTGGCGCCGAGTAATTCCGTCTGCACCCCAGGCCCAGAGAGGGGTGGCCCAGTAGGCCCTGCCACAGCAACCACTTCACGGGATGGGTTCACCTCCTCCGTAGGTCGCAGGAGGCGTGTCGGGAGTGGGAGGAGGAGGGGGAGGAGGGGGCAGGGAAGAGGAGCTGTGCTAACCAGGGGCCCCCCGCACCCCACCTGCTGCCCGATCGATGGCTGAATCCTCACCCCAACCCAGATGCCTAGGCACCCCCACTCCTTACCTCCAGGCCAGTTCGTAGGAGCACTCTACCCGCCACAGACCACCCACCAGCAGCCAGTGGTGCCTGCATCAGCGGCTCCGGCCACGGGCTCAGCAAGGGCAATCAGGTCGGGTGCAGGCCTCTCCCATGCAGATTTCACAAGCTCCCCACTCTCAGTGGGCCTCAAAGCAGATGAAGGCCCGTGAGTACAGTGGTGGCCGTTGGGGCCCAGAGGATGACTAGGGAAGCCGCCCCCGGCAGGCCGCCCAGCAGGTTGCAGCCCGCAACACAGGTCAAGTCTGTCCAGGCCTCAGGGACAACTCAAGACCACAGCTCCAGCAACTCGCGCAGCAGGTGGAGGCCCACAGCGCCGATGGTGTCCATCCGGGCCCGAGGGGGCAACGATGTAATGCCGCTCAGCTGGTGGAAGCCCACAGCACTGGCACTGCCAAACCAAGCCCCGGGCCGACCAGGGACCCCTGCCGCAGCGGGCCACGCCAGCGATGGGGCCAGTGACACCAGCGCCGTCAGTCCGGTCATCAGGGGCAGAAGGGGGGGCCTCGCCTCCGGCCGCACACACCGCCAATGGGGGCCCGGCCTCGCCGATCCGGGCCTCAGGTAGGAACAATATCTCTTTTCCCCCAGTGGGCTGCACTAAGAACAAAGGTCCTCAGCGCCGGCAAAATCAGACCAGCCCTCGGGGGCAGCAGAGGAGTCTCCGTCGCCCTCGGGCCCTCTCACACAGGTCCGACAGTGTCACAGCAAGCGGCCGGCAGGCACAGGGGCACCCCGTGAAGCGGCGTCGTAGCAAGGCAGAACAGGACCCGCCTCGGAAGGGAAAGCAAGCCCAGGACGAAGGCACTGTGGGCTTCCACCGCTCACTCAGTGGCCGATTTTGCTGCTGTCTCTCCCCGGCAACCTATCATGCAAGGATCCAGGGCGGCCAGGTCCTTCAGGAGGGGAGATTGGCCAAGTCAAGCGATACGGAGGGGGCGCCAGCCACATCAGGAGCCCCCTCGCTCACCCAAGCAGCGCCGTGTGATGTGCATTGGGCCGATGACGGTCCTAGGATCACTGCAGTGGCAGCTGCCATTTTGAGGGGCGCCGCGTGGTGGGTTCAGGAGACCAGGGCAGCCTACACGGTCCCACGTCAGCTCCCAGTGCCGCAAATGGAGTTCCGGAGGTCCCCAGGCAGCAAGGTACGTGGCACAAGGTGTCAGGCGATCCTGATGGCAGTGAATGGCAGAGCAGATGACGGATGGGTCCGGAGCACACCTAAGGTGCGACCGCCATCTTGACGCTCATAGCCATGCCCCTGTCAGAATATTTCTACACTTGCGCCTCCAATGCATGAACTTGCCGCACTCATGACACAGAAACTTGTTCTTCATTTCTACTAGATTACCTCCTCGAACTTTCCATTGTGGCATCAAATTTTGCACAGGATTTATCATCACACCTCTCATTCCAGTAGTAGTCTGACCATTTCCCTGAAATGCTCCTGAAAAATCTGTATTCATACTCATATACCCCTCTTTCATTGCTATTTTCGTCTAAGCCAACATCAGTTTTTCTTTCAACTTTTTGTAACACAAATCTATGCCTTCTCCACAATATTTTTTCAAAGCGAAGTTTATCATCTATTGACTTACTCTGCCAACAAATCAAATGCTGCTGAATCATGGCACTTATTTCTGGTCTCAAACTGTACACAAACCGATACACAAAATGTCCCATATCTTTCTCAGAGACATTCTCAATCCCACTAATACTGTTTAAATGCCTGTAAAAGCCTCTCATAATATGCATGAACTGAATCCTTCAATTCTTGAGTAGTTCTATCTGTTTCTTTTGGCAACATTTTTCTTTTCAGATAAGTAATAACCTGATTATATTGAAGTTATTCCTCCACAACTGCTAATTACACATGAAAATGATAACCCCACAAAAGAAAGTGATACCATTGGGGTCCCACTCTGCACCATAAAAGGGAAGGACGTCGAGTTTCTAACAATTGTCTAGGAAACACTCAAAAAATTGCTTTCCCCCCTAGAAGCGAGACTTTCACATATTGAAACCCAGCTCCTGGAAACCGAAAAAAGCATCTTGAACTTGGCAACCATTAGTATGCAGGATAAAGGAGCAACCTGTTCACATGGGACTTGTGCCAACATGGTACTATCTGATGCTATGGCTCCAGCTGCCGCTGTCCTGGTGGCTCCCCCGGTGACTAAGCCCTCGGAATCTACCAATGCCACCCCTTTTCCCCCCACTGCTGTACCCGCACCTGTAACCACTACTGCTATCCCAAAGACCAAACCGATTCCACAACCACGGCACAAGGTCAACACACACGTCCCTCCCAATAGGCCACAGATGACCACCAACCAATTGGTGGTTGATAATCTAGCACCAACTCCAGTCACAGTAGGTCAACTAGTACCACCTATGATAGATCAGCCAAACCGAGCTACAATGTTTGCAATTCCAACTATCCCATAACCCAGAGAGCTAACACCAACAAAATGCACCGTATGGGTTATGTTGACCTTCCCCCTGAGGTAAGCTCCTATGTAGTGGTGCTGACAGGTGTCACAGAATTGACTTTTACCCAGCAGGAGGACTTTGCTTCATTAAAGAACAAAGTGATCCACTGGCTCAGTGCTAATAGGCCAATACCTAACCACCTAAGGAGCAAAATCCTTATGGTGCGTAGGGTGCCATGGGTAGGCACCACGCACAAGACCGTCAGTGGTGATTGCGTGATTGTCTCCTTTGAGGACCCAAATACTGCTCATGCCATACACTCCTGGAATTACAACAGCACAAATTCACCAATAGCATCTAGGCCCGTCACTTATTTTTATCCACCCCATTCATATTCGACCTTGGGTGGGAATTGGAGAATGATCCCGGAGAGGAAGGGTGGCAGGGGAAGGTTACCCAACCACTGGTCGGATACATACGGTGTTTGGAACGGGGTACCGACCTCCAACAGATACGGGTGCCTTGAGGAAGTGGATTGACGCCCACACTTGCCCACTACCACAGCCCCAGCACCCGCTTCAACAAGTCGCACGTTCCACCCGTTAGGTCCATCAGCTCCAACTATATTAAATCTATCATTGAGCCAACCGGTCCCTCCCCCACCACAAAATCTTCCGGTGGATTATAACCTTACTGAAGGGTTAGGTAGGCATGACGTCACAACATTAAAGTTAGCGAAAACTAAAACCTACAAACCAGTTACGAGTGACAAGGATAGCCCCCCTATTCAGGCTTGCCCAAAGCCAAAGTTGGTGCCATTAGACGAATCTCTCCCCACCCATCAAGGAGTATCTACCCTACGTGAATGCTCCTTGCCATTAGCTACTACTGGTAGATCTGAGACTACAGGAGTAATTTCCATACTCTCCCGGAATGTAGCAGGGTTAGATAACAAAGTAGATTCACTTGAATGGGGGGAATTTATCGAGGGGTATGATATATGCCTATTTCAGGAGACGTGGGCCAGGGAAAAACATCTCCGTCCGGGTTTCGCCACCTTTGAGACCCAGGCAAAATGGGGAGGAAAGGGCCGCCCATCAGGGGGTCTTTTGATCTGGGTTGGCTCCCACTTGGGTTTCAGGGCCACACATGTGGAGACTAATTCCCTGGATTTCCAGTGTGTATCTCTGGAATGGCCAAGCGGAGGAAAAGTAGCACTGGTCAATTTATATTCAAGACCGGTGGGGGTAGCAGCCACCTCAGGAACAGTCGAGGATCTAGCCCTGTTTCTCGACTCGCTCACTGTCTGTTCCCCAATAATTGTAGGTGGCGATTTTAACCATCAATACGAACCCCTCCCCGATCACCTGGCGGGCATAACTAGCGAAGAGGACGAACTGTGGAACATCCCTACTTTGACCGAGACACCGGTTAAGGCCTGGACCCCACTCGCTACCCAAATAACGTCCTTTACGTTAAGTCACTCATTGAGGGCTTGCAATGGCCGAATAAAAGGGGACATCCCACCAAAACATACTTTTAATAGATTTGGTCACGAGTCACGCATTGACTATATTATGGTCTTGGTCAGAGACTGGGACAAAGTGAAAGACTTCGGAGTAATCCCAAGATCTGATAGTGACCATAATCCACTCTCACTAAGATTTGAGCTACAGGGGCTATACACAGCCGGGGCGGATGAAAATCCCTTGCATCAGGTGGATCTCGAATTGGCCAGCAATAGACGCAGAATTAAATGGGCTAAATTGCTGGAAAATCCGAGCAACATCGGAAGATTGTATGCCCTGGTTGTCCCTGCCCTCGAAATGGCTGAGCGCTGTATGAACAAACTAGTTAATGATCTAGAATCGCCTCCCACAGGTAATTCCGATATAACTAACCCTTCCCCTTGTAAGTTTGCACAACAGAGTGAGCTCGGGGCCATTCACTCTGAGCTATGCGCCAACCTGGCAGAGGTGCTGAACCCGGTGGCCAGGCTTAAGAAGCCCAAGCAGAATAGAGTCACCTGGTTCAGCGCTCCCTGCAGGATGGCGAAGGCTGCATTACTGCAATCACTCAAAGCACGAGACACGCCAAGCAAAATCAAGGAAAAACGATTAGCTTATAAATTAGCCCTTCGTGAAGCCAAAGTAGACTGGGATGAAGGAAACTGGATTAAAATGACAGCTGCCCTTGCATCTCGAGACGCCCGGACCTTCTGGCAAATCGTCAAGCATGGCTCAGCTGAACCACTTGTAGCAGTTGAGGCTAATATAGCACCCTCTGTTTGGGAGGAACACTTTAAAAATCTCTACCAAACACACAGCAGTGACCCCCCGAGGACCCCACCTGAAGAGGCACTCCACTTAGACACGGGAAGTGTAGCCACTATGGAAGGATTCAGTGTGGAGGAGGTCGCCATGGTAATCACGGCCCTGCCTGCTGGAAAGGCGCCGGGCCTTGACAGGTTGCCAGGCGACCTCTACAAACACGAACCTAAGATCTGGGCCCCTTATCTCAGGGTGTTATTCAACTCAATCCTGAAGGGCATGCCAATCCCCTCAACATGGCCGGGGGCAGAGATAGTCCCTATCTTTAAGAAGGGATCGCCCCTGCTACCGGCCAACTACAGGCCAATAAGCCTGATTGACGTGTCACAAAAACTTTTTGCCAAGCTCTTGTTAAACCGCCTGCTGGAGTGGATCAGGGATTGTAATATCTTGAGTCCCTTCCAAGCAGGATTCAGGGAGAAGGTCTCAACCACAGATCAGGTCTTTCGGCTTGTCCTCATCTATTGGAAAACGGTGCAGATAGAGGGTGGCAGCCTCTATACTGTATTCGTGGACCTGAGGGCGGCGTTCGACCTGGTCCCCCGGTACAAGTTGTGGGAGGTGCTGGCTAATCTGGGGGTCCCTGAGGGGTTGTTGAAAATGATAGTTCGCCTTCACAGCGCCAATTTCGCTCGGGTGAGATGTGGCAGGATGGGTGCATTGTCCGAGAGGTTCCCCGTTGGCAGGGGGGTAAGACAGGAATGTGTGCTTGCACCTACCCTGTTTTGCCTCTATGTCAACGGGGTTATCTCCCATCTGGAGGGGATCTCCAACTCTGATGCCCCAAAGCTGGCAGCTGTAAGGGTGCCGGCCATTATGTTTGCCGACGACACCCTACTGCTATCAAAATCTGCAGCAGGCATCCAGCGCATCCTCGACGGCTTTGTGGACTTCTGCGAGGGCCACGGCTTAGAAATTAACACTCTTAAGACTAAATTCATGGTCCTCAATCCCCCACCGAAATTCCATTTCAGACCCAGAATTGCACAAAGCAAGCTTGAGAGGGTGAAAACCTTTGAATATCTGGGTATTATGCTAAATGACAAACTATCTTGGAACTCGCACCTTGAGAAAGCTCTCCTCAAACTGACTCAACACTCGGGGGGCATCACGAGCCTCCTGGCGAACAACAAATCTTCAATTAGGCCTATCGGTCCCCCAATGCAGATTTACAAAACACAGGCTAAGGGGGCTGCCATGTACGGGTCTGAACTGTGGGGGCATGTAGGAACATCTGACCTCTTGAAAGTGGAGAATAAATTCATCCGAAGGCTTGTAGGACTACCTTCCAGCACGCCCCTAGTCCCCCTTAGGTTGGATCTGGGCCTGCGCCCATTAGACGATGAGTTGGCTTTTCGTCCACTGGCTTACTGGCGCAGACTCTGGGCAACCCCAGAATTGGTTAGTTACAGACAGGGACTACAGGAGGTGCTTGCCTTGCCGAATGCTGGAAGAATCCAATGGCTCAAATTTATTAAACTGGAACTGGAGGGTTTGGGACTTTCTAAAATGTGGTCTGACCCCTTGGCTACCTGCCAACTTATTTCCAAAAAGGCACTAGCCAAGGTATATCAGGACAGTAAACTAATTTCACTTTTAAACGAACTAAAACCCGGGTCATTCACAGATTTATTTATGTCCTTCAAGGCCACCTATAACTTTGAACCAACTTTAGACAAAGTCCACCCTCCCCTGCTTAGGAAATTATATTTGCAGTGGAGACATGGGTCCCTCCCTATTCGATCACTTACATGCAAATGGAGCAAGGACGCAACTAGTATTTGCCCAGCATGCAGATCCTTTGACGAATCTGAACTCCATATCCTCTTTTTTTGTCCTGCCTACCGAGAGATTCGCAAGCAATGGATAGTCCCACTATGTAGGAACTTGGGTTTTGTGAAGTGTTTGGCTGCTTTTAGAGTTCTGAAAACTAACCTGACTGATTACATTGTGTTTGCGGTGGCCAAATACCTGGGCGCTATTTGGAGTATCAGAAGGAAATGTCTTAGGGATGGTAACTGATCCTATTGCTCCTAAGAAACTGAAGTCGAATTCGGGACTGTGTAATTCTTCGATTTCTGATATTGTATACTGTATAACCTTTTTCCAAACAACAGTTTTATAAATGTATGCTTTATATGCCTTTTTTCAAACAACAGTTTTAAAAAATGTATGTTTTATATGTCTTTTATGGTAAATTTTTACCGAAATAAAGATTTTTTTGAATTGAATTGATTATATTTTTTCATGACTTCATCTGACGGGGCTACTGTTTTCGGATCACTCAGAACTCCTCTTTTGGCCAATCTGAAGCAATTTTTCATTCAACCCACAAATTAGTCGTGACAATGTCAAACAAAGCATCCATATCTTTCAACAAGACTTTCAAAGCCTTAACAAATCTTTCCACTTGCTTGTACCACTCAACAGGTTTTTCTCTCAACCTGGGAAAATCAATTGTAAATGACAATATATCCTGTCTAGACCATAGAACATGAATTAATCCTCCTCCTCTACCTCTCTCATGAGCCATACCGTTGCATTTCCTTCCCCCGTTTCTGCATCCCTCGCAGGATACAGAGGTAAAAGTACTGTTGCATCCTCTTTCTTTTTAGTCCATCTGCCTTCCTATCTATCCACTGCAACCCAACGCCTTAGAGTGTTAATAAAATCTTTCATTTGTAATAGTTTTCCTGATACATTTACATTTTCTAAATCCTTGTCACTAAAATCCAATTGATATGTCTTTTGTAAAACCTTGGACCTTTCCATGTCAACTCCATAATTTTGTGCAATCTCAGCAAATTTCTTGTGTGTGTTTTTCGCTTTCCGGGTAATATAAAGAGTAGTTATTTGTCCCATTATTTGGCTAATCTTTCGGGATTTATGGTTCCCAATATTTCTACTTTTAATTTGCTCACATCAATGCCCAAATCCTGAGTAGAATTACTCTGTGTGCTACAACCAGGTGCAATTTCCCTTATCCATTCATCAAATTCTTCTGGGGAAGGTCCTAAGGATGTATCCTGTTCCGATCTTTGCAATCCCTCACTAGTTCCACCCGTCTTTGTGATGGTGACAACAGTCTTTCCATCTGCAACATCCTTCTCGAATCCATTTGTGAACCTCTTTTTGGGGTTTCAATCGACCTGTCTGTAGTTCGAATCATTGGCTCTAACTCTCCTTCCGTGTTTGAATTTCTCCTACTATTCCCTTTCAACCCGCTCTTTTTATTTCCATTTTTTCAGACATTCCCTGATCTCTCACACTCACAGTTCTTTCCGAAACAGTATGATTTTCACTCATATTTCTATTTGGGATTGTTATAGCATGAACCTGTGGAACTCGTTGTCCATCATTATATAATTGAACAATGGGACCTTACTGGAACGTATAAAGCATCTGGATGATTCGACATTATTATTCTCGGCAACCCTTCTCTATCTGGGGTCTGATTCTGATTAAAAAATGTCTTCTTATGTACCGAATCTCAGCTTATTAGAGAGGCATTTGGATGTAATCATACAAAGGGATTTGTCTGTACATTGTTCTGATCCTCATGATGGTGGAGGTCTATTCAGTAATAATTCTTTAAAAAATTCATCTTCTACATCACCTCTAGACTTCAGCTCCTCAATATTTGTCTTCTTTTCTTTGCATTTCTCTCCTACTTTGGTCTTGGCTACCATTACATGATTTATTTATTTATTTATTTTTAATTTATTTTATTTATTTATTTATTTGTTAAGTTTGTAAGGCACACAGCTACCCAAAAAGGGTTTCCCAGCGCCAGGACGGAGACTTGGTAGTAACACAGGACCTTCAGCAGATGTTACTGATCAAACAACCATGTTTTGAGGTTTTTCCGAAAACGCATGTAATTGGTTTCTTTACGGATGGAGGTAGGGAGAGTATTCCAGATGGAGGGGGCTAGATAGGAGAATGCTATCCCTCCCTGTTAGACCTGGGGTTACCAGTCCACATAGGGTAGCCTGGCACAGAGCGGGGGGCTATTCTCGTAGGCTTGTGTGTTGTGCTTACATCAGTCACTTATAGTAACCCAGCGCCCAACCACCCTAAAATAAAGGACACCACACCGGTTTAGAAAAATACGGTCTGCTTTATAAATTTTCTTTGTAGTTTCTCTTTGTTTCTTAGGCTCCCTTCAGGACTAAAACAAACTCCTTACAGGAATCTCTTTCCCCCTCAGTTAGGCCGGAAAACGGGCTGAAAAGCAAAGTCTCGTACTCTCAGGAGGTTCATTCACTATCACAGGTTAACAGGTGCTGATTATCTCCCAAGTCCGAATACGGTTTCAAGGTCACCGGTCACAGTCAGTTAATTCACTTCCGCTGGAAAGTCGAGCCAACTCACTCTTCCCTCCCGCCACAACTCTCCAGGCAGCAGCACGGCCCTCTTAGCCCCTGGAACCCCGCAGTGTATTTCACGGTGTTACCGGGTTCTGGGCAGTTCGTTCTACCTCCGCTAATTAAGCTGCAGCTGCTCGATCTTTATCCCGGCCCCAGCCCTGCAAGTTCCTCGCAGCTAGCTGGGCCGGAACCTCACTGCGTCCCTCACGACGTTTCTCACGGCTCTGTCGTCAAGGAGGAAGGATGTTTACGCGGGCCAGCCTCTTCCGACCTCCGCCTCCTTCTCTCAGCTGACTGACCTGCCGCTCTGCTACGCTACCAGCTGGGCTCTTCCTGCGGAATCTCCACAGCGGGGGCCCGCAATCGAGCGACGGCAATCTAGCGAATGGGACCTCAGCTGTCAACTGCGACCAGGTAGGGTTCTTTTAACGATCGCTTCGGGCACAGAGAGCACTTGGGGACAGAAGCAGGGATACTCCACAACCCCCCCCCCTTTCAGCACTCTCTTTGAAGGCAGCTCCGGTTAGGTCATACAGGTAAATGGGGAAAAACCGCACAATCCCTGATATAGGAAGTGGTTCTCTCCGTGGATCTCCCAGGCCAGTTTCTCACAGTTCGTTTCTAGCAACTAGGAACATTCTTCCCCGGACAATTAGTAGGATTGGTGAGCTAGCGGTGATGGACCTATGTCAGGGCTTAGTCAATAGGTAGGGGGCACGTCAGCCAGTAGTGTAGCCGGCCCAAGGGACGATCTAACCCCTAACAGTGCGCCAACCTCCCCACTCTATCGCTTCACTCCTCACCAGGCTCTCTGGTCACTCTACAAAATGGCCGCCCTAAACCTGACCTATTTATAGGCTGGGCTCTGGCAACTGGAACTGGCTAGAAGGTTCCAGAACTTCCCTATGTAGTCCTATGGGTCAGAACTTCTGAGGTAAAAGTTTTGGCAGTTACAGGCCACAATTTTAGGTCTCTGGGTTCCCCATTTTATGTGTGGGCGGCTAGGCCTAAAAAACTCGAGGGTCAAGGAAGCCCCTCACCCCTAGGACAACGCCAAAAATTCCAGTGGACATAAAAATGACAAGGCGTAGGAGGCAAAAAGTGGACAAAATAAATAAATAAAAGGAGGGGCCACTCAAAGGGCTGACAGGTCTAACACTCCCATTCTGGAAAGTTTAACCCTGGGCACACAGAAGTTTCCCAAGGTTTCAGATCTCAAATGGCGGGTAGGTACGTAAGGACGTACTAATGCTTGGAGATATTTGGGGGCAGTACCTGCTTTTATCCTAAACATATAGCTCAGGGCTTTGAACTTAATACGGTTCTCCACCGTGAGCCAATGTAGGTCACGTAGATATCCAGAAATGCAGGAGGTCTTAGGGATCCTGCAGAGCAACCTGGCAGCAGAATTCTGAATTAGCTGCAGTCTGCGGACCACAGCTTTGTTTGACCCAAGATAGAGAATGTTGCCGTAGTCAAGTCTTGATGTAATAAGAGTGTTGACTACGGTCTTTTGAGTGGAAACGTGCAACATCCATAGAATTTTCTTGAGCCATTTTAGAATCGTGAAACATAGTGCAACTACCTTAACCGTTTGTTGGTGCATGGACAATGTGTTGTCCACAATAATGCCCAAGTTCCGAACATGGCTGGTAGGTTCAGGGAGATTACCCATTTGAGTAGGCCAATGGGAAAGCATCCACAGGTCTTTCTGTTTACCCAAGATGAGAACCTCAGTCTTATCACCATTTAGTTTTAACTGTTTTTTTGTCATCCAGTTGGAAATGTTGGTGAGGCCTTGTTTGAGATGGGAAGGAGCAAGCGGATTGGAGTCAGAGAGGGAGAAGATGATTTGGGAATCATCTGCGTAGGTAAACAGAGTCAGTCCAGCTTGGTCTGCTATGTCCGCTAAAGGTCTAACATAAAGGTTACATAGCAGTGAACTCAGGATTGAGCCCTGGGGTACTCCGTGAGGTGAGGTATACATTTTAGAGCAGGCTGTGGTTGACATGATTTGGAACGTATGATTTCCTAAAAAGGAATGATCCACTCCAGTGCCGCACCACATATGCCGGCATTTTTAAGCATTTGTATTAGCCGTTTGTGCGAGATGGTATCGAAGGCCGCACTAAGATCTAATAAAATAAGTGCGACTGTTTGACCTTCATCCAGAAGTTTACGGAGCTTTTTGGTGACACCCAGTAATGCTGTCTCTGTGGAGTAACCTGCCCGAAAACCAGATCAACAGGATACATTCGTTCCCCCAGCTACATTCTTTCTCCACATCTTTTTCTGTGCATCCCATTTTGCTTCAGCATATCGACTTACAGTATTCCTGTACCTACTCAGATTTTTCTCCTTTTCTCTCTTATAGGCTTCATGATCCCATTCCTCAAGAGCTTCATATTGCATAGGTCTAGGATTTGGTCTCAAGTTATTTATTTGATTCCTTAGATTTTCCAAAACTTAGGTATTAAAGGTTCCAAATTCTGGAAGGGCTAAGTCACCACGTCTCTCAGTATATTTCATCCAGTTCTCCAACCAAATACACATATGATATCCCATTTCCAATGACCTAAACGAAGCAGGGGTTCCTTCTGGAGCCACAGGCATTCCTTCCATAATTTATATTGGCTCATCTTTAAAAAACAAAGTTTTCAACAGTTTAAAAAACATCATTATTCTTCAACACTAAATCAAAACATTTGCGAAAAATCTTCACCAATGTATCTTCTGTATTTTGATTCTCTACCACCAATCAACTGTCATTGTCATCCGCCAATGCCAGCGCAGCTTCTCACCGTCTGACCAATACTAGCGCGGCACCTCATGACGTCAGTCTAACTCCTCACTGTGACTGACCCTCCCTTTACAATGTCGTTCATCATCTTTTATGAAGTCTTTTTAACAAACAAAACAACATAAAAAGACTTTGTCTGCTCAACTAAAATAAACTGATATAACCATACAATCTGAGAATTTTCTTTAGCTTCTAGCAAAATCTTAACCAACGCGATTGCGCCCTCACTAAGTCAAAATCTTAGAGATTTCCCCAAATGTGCTTTTTGAAGAAACCATAATAATTTTTACTTGTCATGCTTCATGTTTCCTTATGTTAGCACTGGCAAGGCCCTATGTGCAGTACTTACTTCCACAGCAGACAAACAGTCTTAGCGTGTGCCACACTCAATCAATCAATCAATAAGCATTTATAAAGCGCACTACTTACCCATGAGGGTCTAAAGGCGCTGGGGAGTGGGGAATGCTGCTACTGCTCATATAGCCAGGTCTTAAGGAGTCTTCTGAAGGTTAGCAGGTCGTGGGTCAGCCGTAGGTGGGTGGGGAGGGTGTTCCAGGTATTATGGCGGGGAGGTGGGAGAAGGATCTGCCGCCGGAGGTCGCTCTTCAGATGCGGGGGACTGTGGTGAGGGCGAGGTTGGCGGAACGGAGCTGGCGCGTGGGGGTATAGAAGCTGAGTCATCTGTTGAGTTACGCTGGTCCGGTGTTTTGGAGTGCCTTGTGTGCATCGGTGAGGAGCTTGAAGGTTATCCTCTCCTTGACCGGAGCCAGTGCAGGTCTCTCAGGTGGGGTGTGATGTGGCTACGGTGAGGGATGTCAAGGATCAGGCGTGCAGTGGCGTTCTGGATGCGTTGAAGCCGTTTTAGGAGTTTGGCCGAGCCTCCTGCGTAGTGGGCATTCCCATAGTCCAACCTGCTGCTGATGAGGACCTGGGTGACCGTTCTTCTTGTTTCGGTGGGGATCCACTTGTAGATCTTGCGGAGCATGCGGAAGCAGGAGGAAGAGACAGCGTTGACCTGCTTAGTCATGTAGAGG
This sequence comes from Lissotriton helveticus, assembly GCF_964261635.1. Lineage (NCBI taxonomy): Eukaryota > Metazoa > Chordata > Amphibia > Caudata > Salamandridae > Lissotriton > Lissotriton helveticus. The sequence goes on from NC_136059.1 coordinate 782,513,520, forward strand.
GTGGAGTCAAGGATTACCCCTAGGTTGCATGCATGGTCGGTGGGTGTTGGAGCTGTTCCCAGTGCGGTCGGCCACCAGGAGTTTTCCCAGGCCGAGGGGGTGGATCCGAGGATGAGGACCTCCGTCTTGTCCGAGTTCAGCTTCAGCCGGCTGTTCCTCATCTATTCGGCGACGGCCTTCATTCCTTCGTGGAGGTTAGTTTTGGAGGTCCTTGGTGAGGGAGAGGCACAGCTGGGTGTCATCGGCGTAGGAGATGATGTTGAGGTCATGCAGTCAGACGACGTGGGCGAGCTGTGCCATGTAGATGTTGAACAGCGTTGGGCTGAGGGATGAGCCCTGAGGTGGCTTCGGAGAGGAAGAGGGGGGAGGCGGACGCTCTGTTTTCTGGTGGAGAGGAAGGAGGGGGTCCAGTCCAGGGCCTTCTATTGGGTCCCGGCGTCGTGGAGTAGTGTGCATAGTGTGTGGTGGCAGACCGTGTCGAAGGTGGCTAACAGGTCCAGGAGGATGAGGGCCGTGGTTCTCCGTTGTTTAGCAGGGTCCTGTCTCATCGGTGACGGCGATGAGGGCGGTTTTGGTGCTGTGGTTGCTGCGGAACCCGGAGGGAGATGGGTCGGAGGTTCTTGAGATCTTTAGGGACTGTCTTGGGTTTCTTGAATAAGGCGTCGATCTCGTGTGCTTCCAGCTCTCCGGGAAGGTAGCTGGCTCGAAGGATGTATGACGTTACAACGCATACTTTTACATCGCATGCCTTAACAACGCGGTATTTACAACGAATACCTTTACAACGCATAGTGCTTTTGGGCGCTGGATAGTGAATAGTTTAATTTACTATTCCAACTCCAGTCCCCGTGGACACTAGGGAAGGTGTTGGACAGTAAATTAAACGTATTCCCTATCCTAGAGCGCCCCCCAGCGCAATGCGTTGTAATGGTTTGCGTTGTAAAAGTTGCATCGTAAAGGCACTGCGTGGTAAAAGTTGCGTTGTAAAGGATGTTTCCCGTCTCGAAGGAAATGTTGATGGCCTTCCGGAGATGGGGAGCAATGGCGGTGCTGGCTTTGTTGAAGATGTGGTGTGGGCAAGGGTCTGACAGGGAACCGGAGTGGATGGTGTTCATGATCTTGATGGTGTCGTCGTCGTTTATGTTGGTCCAGGAGAGCAGGTGGTTGGTGCGGATGGTGGTCGTGGGGGCGGAGGTCTCAGTGATTGTCGTGGCGGTCGTGGCGTTGAAGCTGTCGTGGATGTCTAAGATCTTGCGATGGAAGAAGGTGGCCAGCGAGTAGCACAGGTCTTGCAAAGGTGGGATGTCGTTGGTGTTGGAGCTGGGGTTGGAAAGTTCCTTCACGATGTTGAAGAGCTCTTTGCTGTTGTGTGCGTTGTTGTCTAGGCGGTCTTTGAAGCAGGCCCTTTTGGCGGATCTGATGAGGTGGTGGTGTCTGCCGGTGGGGTTCTTGTGGGCTGAGTAGCTGTCCAGTGTTTGTTCGCGGTGCCAGTTCTTCTCTAGCTTTCGGCAGGTGTGCTTGGAGGCCTGGAGGTCTTCAGTGAACGAGCTGGCTTTCTTGCTAATGTGGCTGTTGGAGGGTTTCTTGAGCGGGGCGAGGGTGTTGGCGCAGTCGTCAATCCACTGTTTGAGGTTGCGGACGGTGGAGTATGGGTCGGTGGGGTCGGCGAATGGGCTCTGGGTGAGGGTGGTGGTTAGCTGGTCTTCGGTGACTTTGCTTCTGCAGCGGAGAGGCATCTGTTGGGTGCGGTGGTGCGTGGTGGGTTTCTGAAAGGTGAAGTGGATGCAGCGACGGTCGGTGCAGTGGAGTTCGGTGGTGTGGTTGAAGGCGATGTGGGGGCTTGCAGAGAAGATGGGATCAAGCGTGTGTCTGGTGGAGTGGGTGGGTGTTGTGACGAGTTGTCTGAGTCCGAGGTTGGCGATCAGGGTGGTGGAGTTGATATCGTTGTTGTTCTCGAGGTGGAAGTTCAGGTCCCCCAGTAGGATGTAGTCCGTGGAGGCGAGTGCGTGTGTGCTGATGAAGTCGGCGATGGAGTCGCTGAACTGTGGTCGTAGTCCGGGTGGGGGTCTGTAGATGAGGGTTACTCTGAAGGTGGTGTTGGGGTCGGTGTGGATCTGGAAGTGCAGGTGTTCGGCGGTGCTGAGGATGTCGCCCGAGTTGGTCAAGACTCTGAGAGTGTTCCTGTGGACCATGGCGATTCCTCCTCCTACTCCGTGGGTGCTGTCCCTGTGGGTGAACTTGTAGCCGTCCGGGATGGCTATGGCGATGTCAGGTGCCGAGGAGGGGTTTAGCCAGGTCTCAGTCAGGAAGGCGACGTCTGGGGAGGTTGAGTCGAGTAGGTCCCAGAGTTCAACAGCATGTTTGCGGGCAGAGCGGCTGTTTAGAAGAATGCATCTGAGGTAGTTGGGTTCTTTCCTGGTCAGTGGGTTGGTGGATCGGATGCTGGTGAAGCTGCAGGCCCGGCAGGAGAAGGGTCCTTGGGTGCGCTTCGGGGTGGCCAGGCAGCAGGTGCGTGATCGTCCGGCGTTGAGTGCGTGGAGCGTGCAGGGGTCGTAGCAGATATGGGCATCGTGGCGTTTGTGGAGGCCAGGTGTTCTGGCGCTGGGCGTGGTCCACGCATGGACGGGCACAGACGGGCTTGCCTTAGGTGCGCCCGGCGCGCAGCTGTGCGGCCGCACATCCCCCGCCATATATGGGTAGGTGGGTGGGAGGAGCCGCTGGGAGGCGCGAGCGGGGCAGCAAACACTAAGACCCTAGGCTTTATCCCAGGATCTTAGGTCATTGATGGACCCGCTTACTTCCATTAAGGTCAACGACGGACCACAATATAAAACACAAATAGAACAAACCTTTTCTGTAGTCGGTCATGAGTCCATTTTGAATGTTTAGATTAGTCAAACCTTACCATTATTTTGAACCCTTCAGTGTAAAACATCACTAACTATTACCTTTAACTTAGTCTCTTCATTATCTAGTATATTTAGTTAAATAAATCATCCAATAATGCTACCAGAAAACTGTTGCAGTGGAAGTGGGTTTTCTTTACTCACCTCAGCTACCACAAACAAAACAATATCACAGAATTTGACCCAAATAAACTCTACAATGCCAAACACTATCTAATCACAAAAACATCAGAGTAGTCTGGTGGATCTTTTAATTGAGCTAATAGGGACTCAGGTAATTAGAGATGAATGGCCACTTCTTCATGAGGACCAGTAATAAAGAAATGCCTTCCTAACAAATATAATCCACATAAATATTCAATGACTATAAACTAATAAATGACATACACATGAATATTTGTAACAAGCAAATCTTTATCTAAGCTTCAAGTCGATTGGTCAAGGCACAAAAATGCATTTGGAATCATTCAATATCAGTTATCGATTTAGTACAGGTAAATCACAATACATCACACTTCAGTGCCAAATACATATCAGAACAATACCTGGTGAGAGAGAGCATAACACAATTTCAGAATACAAGCATGAATCATGCAAACCAAGGAATTGATTGCAGATTATCAGGAACAGGGTATTCAAAGTGAGCCCTAGAGTGACGCTAAAGCACAGGGTGCAATAGCCGGAGTCATGAAACCCTTCAGTCAAAAGTTTTTGCCTGCTCGACTTCACAAGCTGACAAAGAGCATAAAACAGGAGAGTTCAGTTCAGGGGAATCAGAATTCAGTCCGACTGCATGTCAGGCAAATAGGAAATTCCCAAGATAGCCGGCCACTGTCCTTTTCCCACATTGACAATTATACTTCCATTTGTTAATAATTCCTTCCCACAAACGTATCTTTTGCCCAGTTTGCATGATTTCCATTGGTCAAAGTCTATGGTCTATCCATGAGGTGATCGTCACCTTACCAAAATGATCCTGGTACGGTGACGGTCACCCCATGGATATGTTCATCATTTTACTAAAAGTGAAAGTAAGGGAATGCAATAGTTACCAGCTTTGCAAGTGAATACCAGGTCCGATTCACCTGGTATTCTTCGACACCATAAGATGCAGGTCTGTGCTGACGGGAGCGTAGAGCGCAGTGTTACGACAAACAGGCGGCGTGGCAACTAGCCAATCCCCTACCCTGGATCTAATTCCCTCAGTTTTAGCACCAGTGTTGTCGTAATGTAAGAGTTTAGATGCATTCTCTGAGACTATTGGTCCTAATAAATTGCTACAAGACACGCTAGGTTCTACCATAGGCAAGAAACATGTCAATCCTTCACACCACACATGCCCTTTAGGGCCATTACATCCAGTTAGGGATCCTTGTTTTTAGTTCAACAATAGGGTCTCCCTAAACCTGTTTTAGACACCACTTTACACTCAATACACTACCTATTCCACACACCCACAAGCACCAAATGGCTTCATCATAAACATCTCCGCCAAAAAGCCCCTTCGTGGGTGCCTGTAGGGCATTGCAGCGCCGGCCCGACAAGGAGCAGGCCCAAATGATGAAGCAAGACATCCTTCAGGGTGTGTTAGGGCACTTTTTCTCAGACCTGAACACTCACACTTGAACTTAGGAACTGCACACCAATCAGTTATACTTCATTTAGAAGAAAAAAACAATGCACATTTTCTCTTGACCGTTTCAAATTTCAGTTTTTCACGATGGTGCTGCTAAATGAGTAGAAATCATTTCATTTCACCTTCAGCTTAGGCTAATCCATTTTATCTACTAAATGAGCACTTCATTCTAGCATTTTCATATTCATATTTGTTAAAGGCTACATCATTATGTCACACATTATGGCATTGATAGGTTTTTCATAGCACACTATTGATCGTGACTTCATTAACATTATTAGTTTCTCTCTCCCATTAATAATTTTAATCTCAAACTGGTTTGCGACCGTACTGAATGCTTTTACAATGCATATTGAACTCACATGGTTTTTCGAGTCACACTTTTAGTTCTGTTTCTTAAGTATGCATCAGTATCACACTATCCAAAGGGCATAAATTGATTGAGACAAATCATACTCAGATAATTACGCTCCATCAAGTGTTAGCCTAAGCCACACTCTGCAAGCGTCAAAGGGGATAAGCAAAGAGGTTACACCTCTCAATGTCCAAAGGAAAAGTGGCGTGTTCTCAGACAGCGTGAACACCAGGTATTACCACAAAAGTCCTCAATGCAACACCCCTTTGTTCGCATCATCAGGGGCTCCATTGTCCTTTCCATTCTCAAGTGAGCTGCAACATCCACCAAATATCCCAGGCCATAACTGGGAACGATATTGTTCTTGATTACCTGTCATTCCTTGCAACATTAACAAATGGAAACTTTCAGTAGATTCCCTGGCTCTCCATGTTCCTTACTACAGTTTTCTTGTCAGGCTCTCTCTATTGCTAGTAAAGTATTACATCTATTCTCAAGCTAATACACCATGAGAATGTACCTGCTAGGAAAAGACACAGAAGCTGAAAATAGAAAACATCATTTCATGCAAAAAGAAATACAGGTCTAGTTATGACAAGTTAACATATTAACTTAATGGTGCACATTTAATGTACATGTACACATTAAATCTCAAATTAATAGAACTGCTAGTCCATTAGACTCATGTTAAAGTTTTGTAAAGGTAAAAAAACCTTTAAGCACACATCTCTAAATGTGAGTAAGAACTAAATTGTAAATGCACATATTAAATATTAGTGCACACATTTCATTAAGTCCTTTTTGTTTCTAAAGTAAATACGTTTTAATAGTGTGAGGATGGGTTTACTTCATCATCTTAACAATAAATGTCACTCAATACAGTCAGGGCACAAAGTATAAATATGAGTCTATAATCCTACAGTGAATGCACTTTATTAGTGATGTCAAGTGCAAAACTTTACATTAATATGATTAGGATGCTCAGAGTGTTAATATTGATAAAATCGATGCCAAAGTTCATAATTATACTCTCACATATACGAACAAAATCACATCACTATTATACTCACTCGTCTTGAACTCTCCATGAACCCTGAGTCAGAAATTCGTGGCCAGGCAGGCTCAGATAAACGCAGCAACACCACAATTGTCCAGGGAAATTGGTCCCAATAAAGCACGCGTGGCCAGAAACTTCATAAAGTCGGATACCACATAAAGTTAGGAACTTATAGCCATTCGGGACACAGCACACACAGTACATGCAGTGATCACATCCCCCTCATGCCGGACATTTGGGCATGTTACCCACTGGCCATCATTGTGTCCACGCAAGGTCGAGGCCCACCTGCAGTTGCTATCAGGGCTCTTATTTATGACTCCACAGACTAGGCCCTCTTTTTTTTTTAACAAAAAAGGTTTGTCAAAAGTACGCTATTGCACCCAAAAACTGGATAAAGATTTGTTCAGATTGATTGTACTTTGCAAGCTTCCCCTGAACCACTTTGGTAACTATGCTCCTGGCCGAAGTGTTTAATTAAACCGATGTTTCTGTTTTGCTTCATGTCTTTTGTTTTTTTCAAGATAAATTCACATTCCAAAAACATTTTGGTTAGCCAGATAGGAGATATTGGTACCTTAGACCCGATTCCAGCTGAAGAAAAGGGACCCCGCCCAGATGGATTAAAATCGTCTCAGCAAGGAAGGTGAGCAGTCGCCTCAATTGACTGGAAGTTCTGCTGAATCTGCGGGGCAGACGTCTGTCCTGAAGCTGCTGTCAGAGGATAAGAAACCACATCTGATCCCTAGTCCCCACCATTTGGTATATGGTAAACTAGGAAGACAAAAAGTTAACCTAGGCGCCCTGCCACTGACAAAAATCTGACATATGTCCAAATTGAGTAGTAGCAAGGATGTCTGTAAGGCGTTCCCGCAGAGGTAACCTTTTTTCGATAGCAAGCTAGGAAGGGTGAATATTGGTTGTCGCTTGGACTGCTGGGCTTAATGCAGATGGTATGTTTGGCCCCACGGTGTTAGATTTGGATATCTCTAGTTGCCAGAGGTAGGTACCTTTGTCCAAATAGGGACCCCTGGGTCTAGTCAGGGTAAGGGGGTACACTCCTAAAATAACCCCTGCTCACCCCCATGGTAGCTTGGCACAAGCAGACAGGTTTATCTCAGAGGCAGTGTGTAAAGCATTTGTGAACACATACAGTAACCCAGTGACAACACTACAGATGGATACCACACAAGTTGTAGTATAAAAATAAGTATTTTTAAATAGACTTAACGCAAGACGACAAACGACAAAAATCTGCAATACTGTACTTTAAAAATGGTAGAAATAACTCAATTCTTTTAAGATGTAAAATGCGACACTTTGAGTTCAATGTACCTTAGGATGTGTAACACTATACAGTGAAAGTGTTGCAGGGAAGGTGATGCGTTGGTTCCTTACACGCAAGAACAATGATGTGTCGGGTCCCTACTGAAGTGCAGGGGATGCGTCAGTTCTCCTCTGCGAGGGGAGGTGATGCGTCGGTTTCTTACTGCGCTTCCGTGGCGATGCGACCAGCAGCGCCGTGATGCTATGAAGATCCGGTGCAATGAAACAAAGATGGCGTCTTCTCTTGAATGCGAAATAATGCGTGCGCGGCCGTGCGGCGACTCAACGATTCCTCTGAGCCGCGACAGGCCCTGCAACACGCTTCCTGGTGATGCAACGGCGTCTGGTGCGATGTCGATCCTCTTCTCCGGCGATGCAAGGTGCTTCGACGATGATGCGACAACTGCAGCGGTGGCGACATGCTTCTACGTGGATGCGGCAGTGTCTGATGCAACGTCAATCCTTTTAACGGGCGATGCGACGACAGTGGCTGCGGTGGCGACACGCTTCTTCTTTGTGAGTTACGCTTCCAGCTCCTTGAGACACACAGTTCCTCAGGAAGCCCAGCACAACTGCAGGCACTTCCCAAGAACTCTTGGGGAGCTGGTGGTTGAAGTCTGTTGTCCCTGAGACTTCAGCAGGAGGCAAGAGCTATCTCAAGCCCTTGGAGATACTTCACAAGTTGTATAAAAGTAGCACACAGCCCTTTCTCCTCTCTTTGGCAGTCAGGAAACCACTGCAGGCCAATCCCTCCAGCTTAGGAATAGTCTCTCCTCAGTCTCTTGATTCCTCTCCTCAGCAAAGGTTTATTTTTGTTTCCCAAAAGTGATCTACAGTTCTGGGGTCTCGGTCCCCCTTTTTATACACAGTTTTTCTTTGTTCTCTGAAGGTAGAGAGGCCTTTGCCTAGTCCAAACCAGTTCTGGTCTGTCCTGGAGCACTCTGTGTACATGACTCCTTCTTTTCTTTTGCAGTGCAGGGCAGGGACATCCGACGCACCAAAGGAGGAGGAACCAGCATTTTGGAGGGAAGGCACAGCCCTATTCAGGTCCCTGGTGCAACTCCTCCCTCCCATCTGCATGCAGATCTCTCTATTCAGGACTGGGCAGACTCGCCCTGTCTCCTGGAATTCCCCAGCCCCTGTCACTCAATCTCCAGACAAGGAATTCACAACCTAGCACAGGCAGGCTTCGATAGTTAGTCAAGAAAATACCTACTTTCTAAAAGTGGTATTTTCAAACACAGAATGGCACATGCATCAACAGTGCCATTTGCGATTCCTTATTAGCTAAAAATAAGGAATCGCTAATAAGGAATAGCAAAGGCTATGCATGTAGAAATCGCTTAAAAAAAGCGATTTCTAAACATTCCTTTCCGAGTTGCACTTAAGGAATACCTCCCCATTCATTCCTATGGGCCTTGAGGCCCATGGGAATGAATGGGAAGACATTCTCAATTAGAGAATCGCAAATTGAGAATGCAATTTCAAGGGTGTCAGGGTGTCAGAAGGACACCCTATGCACCCCTGAAATCTGCATATGAGTACATCTTGCACATACACATGCCCCAAGGGCATGTGTGTGTAAAATGGAACTTTGAAAAATGCATTTTTCAAAGTTTTTGCAAATTGCCATGAAGTTCAACTTCATGGAAATTTGCGACCCCTATTTGCAAAACGCTATTTTTTTTACTTTAATGCACTGCATTTAAGGAATCTCAATTTGCGATTCCTTAAATGCAATGGCAATTTAAGTAATCGCAATTTAGAGATTACTTAAATTGTGATTTTTGCATTTGGGATGATGCATCCCAAATGCAAAAATACCAGTCGCAAAGGGGCAGATTCTGAGAATCTGCACGTTTGCGACCGGTTCTTGCTTTGATGCATGTGGGCCCGAATGTTAAAACCAACTTCACTAAAAGATGTATTTTATCATTCTGAGTTCAGGCACACTAAAGTCGAATTTCTACCTAGTTCCATGAGTCAGTTAGGATTATAAGATGTAATAATCAAACTGCCCATTCTGGCCTATGGGGAACAGGTAGCCTTGCAATAGTGAAAAACGAAAATGGCTGTAATTCACTAGTAGGACATGCCACACACATCAGGGTTTGTCCTACCTTTTACCTACAATGCACCCTGCCCTTGGGCCTACCATAGGGGTGACTAATATTATTATTATTTTTATTATTGACATTTGTTGAGCGCGCGGCTACCCCCAAAGGGGGTGTCCCTTCGCTAAGATTGCGGATTAAAGGGAGAGTTAACAGCCAGAGAATAGGAAGGTGTTTAGTTTGCCCCTGAATTGAGATTCAAAGTCAATGAGACAGAGGCTAATAGGGAGGGCGTTCCAAAGTTTTGATGCAATTACAGCAAAAGCTCTACCACCTTTCCTTACCAGTCGAAATCTAGGAGGGAGTAGGAGACGGAGGTGGTTGGATCTGAGATTGAGAGAAGAGTGGACTGGTTTTAGTCTATGTCTGAGGTATTTGCGGCCCTTTCCATTCAGAGCCCTGAATACAAGTAACAGGGCCTTGAATTTAACGCGAGCAGAGATCGGACGCCAATGTAGTTTCCTCAAGAAAGGTGAGATGGAATGTTGAAAGGGGACTTTGTAAATCAGTCCGGCCGGAGCATTCTGCACGATCTGCAGCCGATGCAGGAGGTAGGCTGGAAGTCCCACGTATAGGCTGTTCGCGTAGTCCAGGTGCGAAGTGATTAAAGCGTGTATCACTGTCTTCAGTGATTCCGCAGGGAGAAAGGGAGCAATTTTTTTTAACATGTGGAGCTTACCAAAACATGCTGAGGTGACTTTCTGGATCTGGGGTTTAAAAGAGAGTTTGTTGTCAAATTGAACTCCCAGGTTGCGCGCTGCCGTGACAGGGGGAGGCGCTGGGCTGAGTTCAGGCGGCCACCAGGTGGCCGATGGCATAGGACTCATTTGATTAAAAAACAGCACCTCAGTTTTGTTCGTATTGAGTTTTAACGTATTACGGGTCATCCAGGCTACAATGTTGGCAAGACAGGTTCTAAAATTTGTAAAGCCAAGGGGCGAGTGATCTTTAAAAGAGAAAATCAGCTGAGTATCGTCAGCGTAAGAGATCACTCTCACCCCGGATGACTCAATCAGTTGCAGAAAAGGGAAGGTTTAGGGACTGGCAAGTGGGGGCACTTGCCCAGTCAGCATGGCAGTACCAGACTGCTAGTAGGGTCTGCAATGGCAGACCTGAGACACACTTTTACAGGCTGCTTCTGTGGGTGGCACATCAGTGCTGCAAGCCCACCAGCAGCATTTGGCTTACAAGCCCTGAGCACACCCAGTGCACTGTACTAGGGTCTGAGACGTAAACCAAACCAACCAATCATGAAATCACTAATCCATACATCAATTTACAATAGGGAGCACTTGCACTGTGGCACTGGACAGCAGTGGCACGGTGCCCAAAGCATCTATAACCAGCAAACACATGAGGCAACAGCAAAAAATGGGAGGGAGACCCACACCAAGGTGCCAGGTCTAACACGTGTCCCCTCCAGCTGAAATGTGGGGAGAACTACCCTACCTCCTGGGAGTTCTCATCACTAAGGCGGAAACATCTGGACAGATCATCAGCATTGGTGTGTTCTGTACCAGGGGAGTGTTCCACCGTGAAATTCATCCCCTGTAGGGAAATGGACCTCCTCAACAGCTTTGGATTCTCACCCCTCATCTTCATCAACCATCTGAGGGGCCTGGGGTCTGTCTGAACCCGGAAGTGAGTCCTAAACAGGTATGGTCTCAGCTTCTTCAGTACCCAGACCACAACAAATGCCTCACGCTCAATCGCATTCCACCTCTATTCCCGTGGAAGTAACCTCCTACTGATGAAGGCTACGGGTTGATCTAGGCCCTCCTCATTTATCTGTGACAAAACAGCCCCCATACCATGCTCTGAAGCATCTGTCTAAATTATAAGCTCTTTTGAGAAGTTGGGTGCCAGGAGCACAGGCGCTGTGCACATGGCAGTTTTCAGGGCCTCAAAAGCTTTCTGACAGGTGTCAGTCCAAATCACCTTCTTGGGCTGATTCCTGAAAGTCAGCTCTGTCAAGGGTGCAACAATGCTGCCATACACCTTGACAAACCTCCTGTAATAACCAGTGAGTCCTAAAAAGGCTCTCACCTCAGTCTGGGTCTTAGGGGCATTCCAAGCCAGAATGGTTTCAATCTTGAACTGTAGGGGCACCACCATGACACTCCCAACTTGGTGTCTCAAGTACACCACGGAACCCTGCCCGATCTGGCACTTACTCGCCTTGATCGTGAGGCCTGCCCTCCGCAGCGCCATCAACACTTCCCAGAGGTGGTGTAGATGTTCTTCCCAACTGGCGCTGAACACTGCAATGTCATCCAGGTAGGTGGCACTGAACTCTTCCAGTCCAGCAAACACCTGGTTGACCAACCTCTGAAAGGTGGCAGGGGTATTCTTCATCCCAAAGGGCATAACCCGGAACTGGTAGTGCCCATCTGGTGTGGAGAATGCGGACCTTTCTCTTGCACCATAAGTTAAGGCGATCTGCCAGTACCCAGCTGTTAGATCAAACGTGCTGAGGTACAGGGCAGCCCCTAACCGATCGATGAGCTCATCAGCTCTGGGGATGGGGTGCGCGTCAGTCCTCGTGACTGAATAGAGCCCTCGGTAGCCCACACAGAACCGGAGTTCTGGTGTGGCACCCGGTGCAGCAGTCTTGGGGACCAAGACGACTGGTCTGACCCAAGGACTGTTAGAAGACTCAATCACCGCTAACGCAAGCATTTTGGAGACCTCCACCTTGATGCAAGCTCTTACCCTGTCAGTCACCCTGTAAGTTTTGTGCTTCACAGGAGGACTATCTCCAGTGTCCACATCATGGATGCACCAATCAGTGACACTGGGAATCAGGGAGAACAGATCAGAAAACTGTCCCAGCAATTGGCGGCAGTCATTCTGTTGCTCAGGGGTCACGGTGGAAGAGATGTTCACCCCATCCACTGACCCATCTCACTCTGTCACCGACAGGAGGTCAGGAAGAGGCTCAGTCTCCTCCTCCATTCCATCATCTGTCGCTAAGAGCATACCCACTTTGGACCTCTCCAAGTGGGGCTTCAGGCGGTTGACATGCAGGACCCGCAAGGGGTTCCTGGGAGATCACAAGTCCACCAAATAGGTAACAGGACTTTTGTGCTCCACCACCTCAAATGGTCCAGTACACTTATCCTGGAGCGCACAAGGCTCTACTGGGACCATGATCCACACTTTCTGACCAGGCTTAAGCTCTACCAGAGTGGCATTCTGGTCGTACCACTGCTTCATCTCCTCCTGGCTGGCTTCCATATTTGCCTCAGCGAGTTGTCTGAAAGGTCTAGACTGGTTCCTGAAGGCCAGCATGTAGCTTTATCCATCCTGGGGAGGCTTCCTGGGAGATTGCTCCCAGACTTCCTTGACCAGATTCAGAGGTCCTCTCTCTGGGTGACCATAGAGAAGCTCAAAGGGGCTGAACCCTAGAGATTTCTATGGCACCTCGTGGTATGCAAACAGCAGGCATGGTAAGAGGACCTCCCACTTATGCCTCATTGGTTCCTCATGAGTACCCATAATCAGGCCTTTTACGGTTCGGTTGAATCTCTCAACCAACTCATTTCCTTGGGGGTGGTAAGGAGTGGTAAACTTGTAGGTTACCCCACACTCCTGCCACAGGGACTTCATATAGTTGGAAATGAAGTTTGTACCTCGGTCAGACACTACCCCTCTAGGGAATCCCACTTGGGAGTTAATTCCCATCAGTGCCCATCCCACCACGGGGCTGTCACTGTCCTCAGAGGTATGGCTTCCGGATACCAGGTGACATGGTCCACCAAGACCAGGATGAACCTGTTGCCCATGGCTGTCTTGGGGTCCAGTGGCCCCACAAGGTCAATACCCACCCGTTCAAAGGGGGTGCTGACCACAGGGAATGGCTGGAGAGGAGCCTTCTGCTTCCTCCCACTCGTTCCACTTGCCTGGCAAGTCTGACATGTCCTGCAATGAGTGTCTGAACTCTTGCGCATTTGAGGCCAATAAAAGTGAGTGACGAGCCTTTCAAAGGTCTTTTCCTGCCCCAAATGTCCTGCCAACGGCACATCATGAGACAGCCCCAGTAGGAAGGCTCTGAAGCGCTGGGGTACCACCAGCACACGGGCTGACCCAAGCTCAGCAACCTTAGGCTCAGTATACAGGAGATCATTCTCCCAGTAGATCCAATGTGATCCAGACTAATCACCTGCTGCCTGGTCTGCAACCTGCTGCCACAGACCCACAAGAGAAGGGCACTCCTTCTGCTCCTTGCAGAACTCTTCCCTGGATGGTCCTCTTTCCTACTGCCAATGGATCATCTCAGGCAGGTCCCCCAGTTCAGCTATCTGTTCCCCTGTAGGCTCCAGGGCATCCCCCTCTGCCTCCTCCTGGACCGTAGGAACTTCGGGGCCGGTTTTCCATGCCCCCTGCCCCCTCTCTTTAAGGCAGGCACCTGGGCCCTCCTCTCAGGCTCCAGGTCCTCTTGAACACCCTTACTGGCTGCCATGGACCGTGTGGTCACACATGCTCAGTCAGGTAGACCCAACATCTCCAAATGAGCACTTCTCTCCACCTTAGCCCAAGGTGAACTCTCCAAATCGTTCCCTAACAAACAGTCAACAGGCATGGCTGGCCTCACAGCTACTTGAAGAGAACCAGAGACACCCCCCCACTTAAAGGGAACTTGAGCCACCTTGCAGTGAGTTTCTGTGTTGTCAGCGGCAACAACTGGGTAAAATGCATTGGGGACAACCTGCTCTTCAGATACCAGGTGACACATGACAGCTGTCACACTAGCTCCTGTGTCTCGAAGAGCCTCCACTCTACGTCCGTTGATGGTCACCCACTGCCTATACATCTTAGTGTTATCAGGCAGTTGGGTCCTGGGGACCACCTCACAGTCTCCTAAAGAGACAAGGGACATCTCTGCGGGACCCCACCCACCTTGAACACACGTCTCCTCCCCCAAGGCTACACTCGTCATCTGCCGGGGTGGAGCACCAGTGGATGCTGTCTTTCCAAACTGTGGGCACCGGGGATCAATCGACTTATGACCCATTTCACCACAGGTGTAGCACTTCAGGGGTACCCTGGGAACAGTTCTACCTTTCGTGCCCCTTGCTTCTTCTCAGGGGGAGGCTGGTAACCTTTCACTTGGTTCCCTTGGGAATTACTTTGGGGCCCTTTCTGGAACTCCCTCTGTTTACCCTTGTCCCCCCACTCTTCTGCTGGGGACCCTGCCCACTCTTGGCTGAGTTTCCCACGTGACCCTTGTGGACCCGGGTGCTCATCTAGCGGTCCGCCTCCTCAGCAAGCTTCCTAGGGTAGGTGAACCTGCTACTAATCAGGTGCTGGCGTAGCACTGGAAAATAATTACTTGACAAGTGCTCCCATGCAATTAAATCAAAGAGCCCCTCAAAATCATTAACTTTGCTACCCTTCACCCAACCATCCAACGCTCTGCAAAAGAAAGCTACATATTCTACCAATGTACTTGACTCCACCTTCTTGCAATTTCTAAACCTCTGTCTGCACAATTCAGGAGTCAACCCATACCTGGACATCAATGCATCTTTCATGTGGCTACAAGAATTATGGACTTCAGAGGGCAAGTCTAACAGTATATCCAGCCCCTCACTAAGGAACCGCCCCACAACCCCGCTCCCCAATCCTTCTCAGGGACGCGGTGGGAAGACATGGCTACCTCATATGCCTTAAACCATTGCCCAATGTCATCATTCTTATAAAACTCTCTCACCACATCTTTAGGAATATACACTCCAGCTTCCACAGGCATTGATGGTATGCTGCAACCAGAGGGAGTAATTTCTAAGCTCCTATCTTTCAACTCCAACTCCCTCAAACTTTTCTCATACTCCAACTGCATTCTCTTTTCCTCTAGGGCCAATCTCCTATTCTCTAACTCAAATTGCCTACCCAACTTAGCTTGGCAAGCTCCAATTCGTGCATCCTGTTTTCTTTCCTGTCCGCCAACTTCTCCGGGGACAGGCCTTTGGCAGAAACACTGCTACCTGCTGGTGAGGTTGCTCTCTTCCCCTCTGGACCCAATGCCCCCTCCCACCGCTTATCTGCATTCTCAGCCCCCTCCTCATTCTCAGGGGTATTCTTTGCTTCGACCAAGGCCCTCAGCGCCTTTTGGAACTCATCCTTCTTGGTGAGACTGGTCATTACAACTTTAAATTTCCTGCAGAAGTGCTTTAACTGTTTGACATTGAAGCATTCCAGTTTCTCCTCTTTCCAATCACAATCCATCGATGCATTGGATGCTGCTTTACTCATGGTGGCTAAACTTGGCAGTTCTTTACAAAAATAGAAAATCCCAGGAAAAGCAATCTACCAAAAGTATGTGTTCGCGTTTTGGTCTGTACTCACTAGTAGTGTTCACCAATCACTGTATATGAATCACAAATGCAGTCCTGGAGCACTGTTTACATGACTCCTTTCCTTTCACAGTGCAGGGCAGGGACATCAGACGTACTACAGGAGGTGGAGTCAGCATTACGGAGGAAGGCACAGCCCTATTCAGGGCCCAGGTGCAACTCCTCCCTCCCATCTGCATGCAGATCTCTCTATTCAGCCCTGTGCTGACTCACTCTGTCTCCTGGAATCCTCCAGCCCCTGTCACTCGAACGCCAGACAAGGAATACACAACCTAGCAGAGGCAGGCTTGGATAGTTAGACAAGAAAATTCCTACTTTCTAAAAGTGGTATTTTCAAACACAGAATGTTAAAACCAACTTCACTAAAAGATGTATTTTATCATCCTGAGTTCAGGCATACTAAACTCGAATTTTTACCTAGTTCCCTGAGTCAGTTAGGATTATAAGATGTAATAATCAAACTGCCCATTCTGGCCTCTGGGGAACAGGTAGCCTTGCAATAGTGAAAAACGAAAATGGCTGTAACTAACTATTAGGACATGCCACACATATCAGGGCTTGTCCTACCTTTTACCTACAATGCACCCTGCCCTTGGGCCTGCCATAGGGGTGCTTATATGCAGAAAGGGGAAGGTTTAGGGACTGGCAAGTGGGTGCACTTGCCCAGTCAACATGGCAGACCTGAGACACACTTTTACAGGCTGCTTCAGTCGGTGGCACAACCAGTGCTGGAAACCCACCAGCAGCATTTGGTTTACAAGCCCTGGGCATCCCCAGTGCACTGTACTAGGGTCTGACAAGTAAACCAAACCAACCAATCATGGAATCACTAATCCATACATCAATTTACCATAGGGAGCACTTGCACTGTGGCACTGGACAGCAGTGGCGCAGTGCCCAAAGTATCTATAATAAGGAAAAACACACGAGGCAACAGCAAAAAAATGGAAGGGAGACCCACGCCAAGGTTCAAGGTCTAACACAGGTTGAGACCTCACCCCTCGGACTGCTGGGCCTGATGCAGAATGCACGCATGGGCCCTGCGTGTGAGATAGGGCTGCCACCTCTATTTTATTTTTCAGTCTAGAGGTTTTTCTAAGTGCTACTGTTTTTTTAACACTGTTGGTATCTGAAAGAAGTAAGAGGTGTTGTTTGCTTGGCCTGCTGGGGGTGATACGCTAAGCCCCTGGTGTGAAACCGGGTGCAATTGAAATGTTAGGAAAAGATTTGGATCTGGGAGATCAGTTATAGCTTGTGTTTGGCCATTAGAGGCCTGTGGTTCTTCAAGTTATTCAATTTATCCGCTAAAAGTTTTCATTCTCTTTGTCCCGGAGCCAATATTGACAGACTACCAGGCTCACTTAGGCCCATGTCCCATGCAGTGTTCTCGCTGGTCACTGGATTGCATGCACTAGGAGCGGGCTAAGATATTTTTGACAAAGTTATATTTTTGTTTCTGTCAGTTTTTCTTTAATAATATTGAAATTGATGCAAGGTATATTTGATTCTGTTTAATACTGTGGTACTGGTAAATTATTGCAACTGTATTTTGTCTTGAGTATTGTGTTTTCGTCGATGTCTCAATGTGCTATATGAGGGTGTTGCTATTTCTCATAATTGTTATTTCATAACAAGGTAAAACCAGCTATTTTTCTGCTAATTTTCATGATGTTTTAACAATTGTACTTTCCCCTCGGTTGTGACCCTTCATATGCATTATTATTTGTGTTTGTAATGTTTGTATTGATGCATCTGTAAATATCTTTGAGCTCATAGTAAGTAGTCAGACCCAGCAATCCCTGTGTATAACATTTCCCCACTACCATAGTAGAACTTAAAGATTGCCTGAAAACCAGAAAACTAGGGTGCATCTGTCCCTTAAAAGTACCTAGCTCACCATGGAGTTGCAACTAAAATACATGAAAACCAGGTTCCCCACGCAGGCTAAAACATTTAACAAGTATTGCCACGAATGACACACACACACACACACAGTCTAAGGTACATGAGTTCCTCTGGCCAAAGGAGGGAACCTTTGACATCAACATAATTGAACAGATGAGGACATACATAGGGACCAAATATGCAGGACAGAAAAAGGTCAGGAGATGGCCATCTTCTAGGAGGCCCAGACTGACAATCTTATCTCACAGACAATAAGAACAGCGTACGCCATATGCAGGTATGGAGGGGCTCTCCGCAATGCTAGCTATCCCCGCATTAAGATACACCACCCACCAGTTGAAGGAGCCAGAGGGTCCTCTACTGAACAACAAACTGTTAGGTCCAGGCATTAGAATCTGACCGGCCAGCAGGCCCGGGCAATACCAGGATCACCCCAGTCTAGTGCTAGAGCTCCCAGAAGTTGGACCCCCTGTCCATTGCGTTCAGCCCATCGAACCCCAGTGGCCCGGGGAACATGCACTCCCACCGGGTCAGGTGAACACACCAGAGTGACAGGGAGATTCATAGCAGGTCTGGACAGTGATACAACTAGTGAGGGTGAGGGTCCCAGTCCCCCAAGATCTGATGGCGAGAATATGGCTACTGGTTTTGCCCAGTTGACCAAGGGGGAAAATTGGGAATCAATGCCAGAAGCAGAAGAGGCTCCCAAACACACCCACACACTACTTTCCACCATAGACCAATCAGAGATAAATCGAGCCATCGCAGAACTTGTGAACAACACCCCATACAGTTTCTATTTAATAAACGAAGTAGGGGCTCGCCATCATGCCCTTCCTATCCCGCCCACTTCGACCACTGTTCAAGACTGACCGAGAAGAATGGTCAGACTGGCTCATCGCCTCTGCTCACACCTGCCCTAAAAATGCAAGCACGAGCCGCCTCCTGTCCTAGAAGGAGTAATCCAGGGTCAGCCTCTAGCTAGCGCTTTGAGCAGTGGTCGAAGTGTGTTGGATCGGAAGGGCACGGCGTGCCCCAATTCTTTAATTGACAAGATTCTGTTCCCCTACTTCTCCTTTTCAAAACTGTGTCCCAGGACAACAGAAATAGCAAAGGCATTCAGATAATGCTCAGCTTGCTTTCGTGGACGATCGGGGATGGGCGGGACTGGCAGAGAAAAAAATGACTCTATCTCTTCCTTACTGCCCAGAGAAGACACGGACAATGTTCTCTTCATTACTGTGCTGGCAGCTGCCCAACACCGCTTCCTATTATTCCCTTTCTTTCTGTCTTGCTCCTCACTTACTGAAAACCGTGACTAGAAGAAACGGTTCACAACCTTTCTCCTTCTTTCATTTAGTTGCTTCCCTGTGAAATGGATCCCCCCAAAAAATAACATTCTTGCGGGAAATGCCCTTTTTCTGACATTTTTTGTATTCCAAAGTGCAGCCTCGGGATGGAGAGAAATAAAAGGTTTTAAATATGAAAAATAAACACATAACTAAATAAAGCAAGCCAAAGTGGTTGTTGCGAAGTGGCCAGATTGGTTTTATTCACATCCAAACACATCAGCCTCACTTTACAGACTTTGCAGTGAAGTGCTACTTTTGTTGTCTCCTCTTTCTTTGAACAGCATTGTTGTCCCCAGGTGGGGAAGTGCAACATTCTTGGATGTATTGCAATACCTGGTTCATGGGTGGATTGAAAACCAAAATGTGTACCATGGCTCTGTGTTTATGGATGTAAAGCAAGCTTTGCAATATCAAGTGGCGATTTTCCAAAATTCAAGATGCATCTGGTCTGAACAAGTAGGATGAAAATACATCAACTCGGACTTCTTTTTCACTTTCCATATCTACTGTTAAAGATTCTGATGTAAATATCGAGCGGCTTGCATACGATTTGTCTTACCTGATGTTATAACTAATCAGTATTTAGATAAAAATGACACTTTAAAAAGTTCTACAAAAGATAACGACATGTTGATAATGAACCAAAGGTAGACAGGCTAACTTATTTAAACAAACATTGGCATCGCCAATAGGTCTCGCCTTTGGGACCTTATACGTGTTTAGCCATGCAACAGTTGATGTTGTTGCACTAAGGATATTGTGCTGCATAACTAAATACTTATAAGGTCCCAAAAGCAAGACCTATTGACAATGCCAATGCTTATTATTATTGTCAACAGTGTGGGTGCTTTAGAAAGCTAATTGTTTATTTGTTTGAAAGGAAGAAGTGTGTGCATTTCCTTGCTTAGCCTTTCAAACAAATAAAAGCTCTTTCCAAAGTCCACACACTCTAAAAATAATTTACCAAAATGCACTCACTTTCTAAAATAAATAAGCAAACACGACCTTGCTGTCTGACGAGATGAGTTTAAAAGTCATAAATTGAAATGATGGCAGAGCCTTAGCACTGGGACGGCAGACCGTGTAGTGAAGAGATAGCTCCTGACTCGGCTCTGCCATTATTTCAATTTACAACTTTTAATCCAGTCAGCATTCCTCAGTGTATTTGTGGGGTGGGGGTGGGCGGTGCTGAGAGCTTGGAAGTTTCAGGCCTTTGAACACACAAGCATGGGCAGGCAAACAAACAATTTAGAGAGCAAGGATGACGGGCCATCACACACTGTACAGTGTGATGTCCAACCAAAGTGTCTTCTGAGTGAAATAGACGGGGAGGGAGCTAGGAACACAAAGGAGGGACATTTGCACAAATGCACCAATACCAAGCCAGCATTTCTGAATGCCACAGATAACAACCAATGGCAATCGATGGGTGTGCCAAAACCCACAGCAGAGACATAACAGGTCGATCGAAGCTCGACCTAAAAACACTTCTCGACTCCCCTTCCTGATGCCATTATGGAAACTGGTCACAGAAAAGGTTCACTGGCTCCTGCAGCGCGGGAAGCTCGTCCTGACGCCTTTTGCCACCACTACTGCTGCCAGGGGAAGAGGGGGACTTGGACCACCAGTCCCAGCCTCCCAATCGGCCGTTGCCACCAACGTCACTCTCTCATGCCCGGAGGCGCCAGTCAGAGCCCAGATGAGGCTGGGCTGGGCCCACCCTCTTTGCTTTTTGCTCTACTGGTTGTCTTTTTTAATCCTCCCTGGAATAGGAGTGGTTGGACTAGTGACCTACAATAAGGAAGAACTCTGCCAGAACTCTGCAAAGTAAGTCTACTGGGCATTTTGCTTGATTGTATTCCCTACTTTAAAGTGTCTTTACTCAACCTGGACCATGGCAAAAGTGAAGCAAGCGGGGGAGAGGGCAGGCACTCCTAAACCCCTTCGGAAATCAACTCTTAATTACCTCCTAACACGTGCTGTGAAAGCTATAGATAAAGAAATACTAGTAGTACAACGTCGGCTATCTGTTGAAGGGGGCTCTATCACATGTATGAATCAGGATATTTCCCTAAGTGTTCAATCAAGGAATATTGACTTATAGAGCCTTACTGTTGATCAATCTATATTAGGTTTGACCCCTCCCGTGATGCCAACGCCTCTGCCACAACTTCAAACATTCCCAATACCTTTCCCCCAGCCAAAGGGAAAATAAATCAAAAACACCTAGAGCCAGCTCTTGCAGCCAATACTAGATCAAATAAAAAAGCTAAAGAAGCCCCAACTGTGGATCGCAATAGCTCTATGCAAGTATTGCCAAAAGCATCATATCCACATCCTTATCCTGTGCCACCACTCCCTGTAGCTGTCTTTGCAAGACATTAAGCTTTTGAAGAATGGACTTGAGGAATTCATGCAAAAAAGTTTGTTACCCATTATCAATAGGCTAGATAATTTAGAATCTAGTTTGGAAAATATAAAAAAAAAAACTTTCAATATTAGCAAGAGAGACAGGGAATCACAGCCCTTCATGTCCTGGTTCCGGAGATCAATTGGGGAATAAAAACGGCAGGAAGTCAAAGACCATGGTGGGAAATCACCCTTGTAAACCAATACCATCACTTGCTCAAGAAAATGGCCATGAAATACGGGATAAACCTTATAAACGCAAAACTATGATGCTTAATTCTGGTAATTATCCTGGATTTATCACCACCATCCCTCCAATAATTAGGGAAGCTAGACAGTCCAATCCACATTTAGGTAATCCTCCCATATGGGCAGACTCCCATCTACCACTCAGATGAGGAATAAAGTATGCCATTGGCTAACTCAGAATACTGATTTTTGCAATTCTTGCTTTCATGACATCCTGTTTGCTTGAAGAGTGAGCTGGGTTGGTCCGTTAAGAAAGGCTGCAAAAGGAGACTGCATTGTGATCAATTGTAGATCTCCAGATCTTGCAGGGCAGTTACTATATAGTAGGAAAAAGCCACTTGGGAAGGGCCCAGGTCAAGGGACTGAGCTAGTGCCACTTGGTTTCTTCTATAATCATCTCAAGCCAGCTGGGCTATTTCCCCCTCCAAATGCTTGCTTTGTACTGAACTCATCAAACAGAAGAGCTCATTTCCCCACGGTAGTCAGTAATAGATATGCAGCCCGTACCGATTTGGATAGCGTGACTGACTAAATCAAGGGAATGGGAATATAAGGTCACCCCATGCTTTAGTAACTAGTATACGAGAAGAAGGAATAATTACTGCTGGTAATACTTCTTATAATGAGTTGGTGGATAACATCTCACTCACCCAATCAATTATCAGTGAAACTGCCCAGGTCCTAACACGAGTAAACCATATAACTGGCCTGACTCAACAGGGATATGTGGGTGCTGAACTGTCACTTCAGGCTGTTTCTTGGAATATTGCAGGAATAAAATCCAAGATAAGCGATCCTGAGTGGGGTAGGATGGTGAACAGTTGTCATGTATGCCTGTTCCTACGAAACCTGGACGACAGAGCGGGTGTATAGGGTGGGGTTCACAACATTTAGTATTGAGGCTAGACCATCAACGGCGGGCCGCCCGGCTGGAAGGCTGCTAATCTGGGTTAGGACAACACTGGATTGTAAAATTAAACTACTTGAGATAGATTCCCAGGAGATCCTTGGCATTGACTTGGTATGGCTCAAAAGGAATATCCATATCAGATTATTTAACATTTATAATAGGTTTAGTAGCCATCATAAGTATTCTGAAACTACAACAACGCTTGCCAACTATCTTGAAACCAGTAGTGGAGAATATCATCTTATTGTAGCTGCCCATTTTAATGTAACTTACGAGCCAGTAGATTTTGTACAAGAACTCTTATAGGAAGAAGAACAAGCTAGGAGTGTAAATAAGTTACACACTTCCCCCATTAAAAGATGCACCAAGGTAGGACAGCAGGTATTGTCCCTTACTTTAACCCATGGGGTACGTGCCTGTAATGGGCAGACACCATCCAATGAGGATGCCAAGCCTACATTCAAGAGGGGGAGTACCAAAAGTAGGATAAATTATAATATGGTGGATCTTGACATGTGGACGCATGTAAAAGACATGATTGTCCAAGACCGCGAGGATAGCTACCATAATGCAATCATTTTAGAGCTAACTGTCCCCCCTTTTTTCAAAAACCAAACCTACCAAATAGCTGCCCCAATTGTAACAACAAACAACAACAGGAGAATCAAATGGCCCCAAGTAACGGCAGATGGGTAAATACTCCCAACAATCTATAAAGAAGTGGTACAGACTCTCATGACTCATAGGCCTAGATGTAGGTAATTTCATTTTACCACTTCTTAAATACCGAATTTTACCGATTCGGTATTTAAGAAGTGGTAAAATAGAGGGGGGGGGGGGGATGTAGGTATTACAGAATCGGTAAATACCGAATCGTTAAGATTCGGTATTTACAGATTCTGTAAATTCCGATTCGGTAATGCCCATTGATTCCTATGGGCATTGAAGCCCATAGGATTCAATGGGCATTACCGAATCGGTATTTACCGATTCGGTAAATACCGATTCCAGCAAGGGTGCAGGGGGTGTCACTTTGACACCCTCTAGCACCCCAAATACAGGCATGTGTGCCATGTGGCACACAGACATGCCCTAAGGGCATGTCTGTCTGTCACATGGCATAGGTGTGCATGCACACATGTGCATGCACACCTGGATTCGGTATTTTACCACCCAATTGGATTGGGTGGTAAAATACCGAATCTGAAAGGCCTTTGGGACTCAGAAGAGTCCCACCTACATCTAGAAGTTACCGAATCGGTAAAATAGCGATTCGGTATTTTACCGAATCGCTAAATTTACCGATTCGGTAAATTTACCGATTCGGTAAAATTGGCCCCCTACATCCCAATACCCCTTTACCGGTCGGTAACGGCCGAAATCGGCCGGTAAATGGCCACCTACATCTGGCCCTTAGTGACTTAGACCAAAAAGATGATGATCTTATTGTGGCTAGCTTTCAAGAACTGTCCAGTAGTATTAAACCCCATTTTATTAAATTGTCCAACTTTAATACGTCCAAACAAAATATTGCCCCATGGTATAATGAGGATTGTAGATTAGTTCAAATCAACCTAATAGTGGCAGTAAAGCAGGCGGCACGAGGTGATATTACGAATAGAAGAACGTTGTATAAGAGGGTTCAGGATAGGGCAAAAAAAAGTTGGGAGGCTGACAACTGGCATTTGGTGGTTGAGGCCTCTGGACAGAAGGATAGCCGACTTTTTTTGGCACCTTCTCTCTAAAGGCTCTACCAAAGAGGTCAGCGAAGATGATTACTATATACAACCATATGTTTGGTAAGAATACTTTAAAAAGCTTTATACTGGTGCAGCCCCTGACAAGAGAAGGGATCAGTAGCAGTAGCAGGGTAAGGTACATTAATGTTAACACAGGAAGATGTTGAAGGGTTCTCCGTACAGGAAGTTATAATAGCGATTAACTCACTCCAGACTGGGAAAGCTCCCGGCCTAGACAGACTTCCAGGAGACTTGTTTAAAGGAGAACCTAAAAACTGGAGCCCTCTGCTCCATAAGGTCTTCAATGCCATCCAACATGGTGGGGCAATACCGCCAACCTGGAAAGGAGCCGATACAATTCCTATTTTTTAAAAGGAGATAAAGGGGAACCCTCAAATGATGGACCAATAAGTCTTATAGATGTTTCCCAAAAAGTATTTTGCAAAGTCATTCTGCTACGTCTCCAGAATTGGATAGAGGAGAACAACATCATCTCATACTTGCAGGCAGGCTTTAGGCAATCTACGAGTACCCTAGACCAAGTGTTCAGATTCCTGTTGCTCATTTGGAAAGAAGTGAAGATACGGAAAGGCTACTTATACGTTGTATTTGTTGACCTCAAAACGGCTTTCGATTCCATTAATCGCTCCATGCTCTGGGCCGCCCTAATGAAATTAGGAATCCCAGGCGACTTACTCGACCTATTGGTCTGTCTACATCAGGATAACTACGCCAAAGTTAGGTGGAAGTCAGATGGCAGCCTCTCTAACAGTATTGCAATTTCTAAGTGCGTACGCCAAGGTTGCGTGCTTGCTCCAACTCTTTTTACTTTGTATATTAACGGGCTAATGAAAAAGGTTATATGACTGTGGAGGCGATCCCCAAGATTGTCAGGCAGCCTTTTGCCTTCCTTGCTATTTGTAGATGATACTTTGCTCATCTCTAACACTCCGATGGGCATTCAGAATATTCAAACCTAATTTGCAGAAGCAAGCAAATGTCGGGGCCTTGAGATTAACTGCTCTTAAACAAAATACATGTTTTTTAACCTGTATAAATCTACCAAAGGTAAACTGATGCTGGGCACCCAACACCTAGAACAGGTCAAGGTTTTCTGGGAGTCAGAATTGGTGATAATCTAGCTTGGACATCCCATATTCAGCAGAGTAAGTTGGTATTGCAACACGTGGACTGTGCAATACCAACGAGGGCAAATCGCTCAACCTTTTGTCCAATCTCCACCATACTTAAAATACATAGGGCCAAAGGCCTAGGTGCAGACCTATATGGGTCAGAACTATGGGGGCTGGAGAATGTGAAGCCGCTAGAGGTAATAGAAAATTAATTCTTAAGGGCCAATCTTAATTTCCCTATTAATACACCAATAATTCCACTACGACTTGACCTAGGGCTCATGCACATTACACACTTTGGGGTCGATTCGGATCCGGTAAAATATTCCGCCGTACGATTCGTATTCGTATCCGAATCCGTACGAATGGGAAATTACCGTCCGACCAGCGAATTCCGATCCATTTCCGTCGAATGCCGTACGAATATCAGCGAACCGTACGAACCACAGTCGATGACCCGTACGAATAAGCATCGGGAATCCTACAGTACGATTCGTAACCAGGCCATACAAACACACTAGTACGATCCTGTACGAGAAGCCTGTCCGCGATTCGTATGGCCCAAAGTTTTCGCGCATGAAGACTGATTCGTAGGGGAATATTCGCCTCACAGCAAGCGTCATCAACACATACCACACGTGTACCCCTCGCTCAAGCCTACGCCCACCCCCCCACCCCCCAACGGCCCGTACAAGTCAATCGCACGCACAAGTACGACATGCACACCCCCCCAACAAGCCTACGCGAACCCTCCCACCCGCCAACGGCCCGTACAAGTCAACCGCACGCACAAGTACGACACGCACACCCCCCAACAAGCCTACGCGATCCCCCCCACCCGCCAAAGGCCCGTACAAGTCAATCGCACGCACAAGTACGATACGCACACCCCCCTCGATCAGGCCAACATGAACCCCCACCCGCCAACGGCCCGTACAAGTCAATCGCACGCACAACTACGACACGCACACCCCCCCAACAGGCCTACGTGAACCCCCCCACCCGCCAATGGCCCGTACAAGTCAACAGCACGCACAAGTACGACACGCACACCCCCCCAACAGGCCTACGCGAACCCCTCCAGCCGCCAACGGCCCGTACAAGTCCACCGCATGCACAAGTACGACACGCACCCCCCCAACAAGCCTACGCGAACCCCCCCACCCGCCAACGGCCCGTACAAGTCAATCGCACGCACAAGTACGACACGCACACCCCCCTCGATTAGGCCAATGCGAACTCCCCCACCCGCCAGCGGCCCGTACAAGTCAATCGCACACACAAGTACAACACGCACACCCCCCTCGATCAGGCCAACGCGAACCCCCCACCCGCCAACGGACCGTACAAGTCAATCGCACGCTCAAGTACGACACGCACACCCCCCTCGATCAGGCAAGGAGAACCCCTCCACCCGCCAACGGCCCGTACAAGTCAATCGCACGCACAAGTACGACACGCACACCCCCCTCGATCAGTCCAATGCGAACCCCCCCACCCTTCAACGGCCCGTACAAGTCAATCGCACGCACAAGTACGACACGCACACCCCCCAACAAGCCTACGGGAACCCCCCCACCCGCCAACGGCCCGTACAAGTCAACCGCACGCACAAGTACGACACGCACACCCCCTCAACAGGCCTACGTGAACCCCCCCGCCAACGGCCCGTACAAGTCAACCGCACGCACAAGTACGACACGCACCCCCCCAACAAGCCTACATGAACCCCCCCACCAACCAACGGCCCATACAAGTCAATCGCACGCACAAGTACGACACGCATACCCCCCCAACAAGCCTTTGCGAACCCCCCCACCCGCCAACGGCCCGTACAAGTCAATCGCACGCACAAGTACGACACTCACCCCCCCAACAGGCCTACGCGAACCCCCCCACCCGCCAACGGCCCGTACAAGTCAACCGCACGCACAAGTACGACACGCACACATAACGCCAACACCTAAACCAGCACAAGGACTTTGCTAACGAGTCGCACAACAACACTGAACATGTCTCCTGTGTACACACCATTGAGAATCAATGTCCTGGTCACAGCCAAACAGGCAAACAGAGGTCAACACTAACACCCACCCCATATAACACACATACCACCAATTCAAATTAAGCCACACCCACCATTTGACCAATAAAAGGGTCCACACATACAACCCAGCATCTTTTGCAACATACCCATCCTTGCGAAGATACAGACATCTCACAAACAATTGCAGCCACACACCTTCACACATACACCCTATCTCATCTACACCCACACCACCCCCTTCACAATCAGACCCACACACCCTCATCCATACACACCATTACCCCCTCAATCACATACACCCCACACCATGACCACACCCAAGAATCCAAAGTTCACTAACCCGGAGAATGAGATACTTACAGATGAAGTCATCAGAGTCGAGCCACAGCAGTTTGGCGCATTGGTCAGACAGACCAGCATTGCTGAAAAAACACGCCTGTGGGAGAGGATCGTAGACCGGGTCAATGCTGTTGCACCCATCAGGCGCACCAGGGGGAATGCCAGTCCAGGTGGTATGATCTGCGGAGGATGGTCAAGAAGAAAATGGACCAGGACTACGCCAATGCACACTACACTGGAGGTGGTGGTCCCCGCATACCTCCTGTATACCATCCCTGGGAGGAGAAAGTCATGGCCCTGCTGCCAACGGTGGGAGTACATGGAATTGAAGGAGCCGTTGAGTCTGGTGAGTGTACAAAAAACACAAGTTACATGGGTGGACTAACAACAGTGCCCAGCAGCATGGGGTGGGTGGCCATGAGTCTCAGCAGGACACAACAGAATGGGGTTAGTTGCAAGGGGGAGGCACAAAGGGTGGAAGGTGGAGGCTAGGAGGCTGCTCTCATCCCATATGTCCCAGGGACACACCCAAGCACCATGCCCAATGCACAGGGATAGGGAAATATCACACAAGATAGTAGACCACAGCTTCTAAACAATTTTTTTTTGCAGACACACCTTCCGGAGATGCATCATTTTGTGACACAGTAAGGCAGTGTAGCAAGCGAGCGAGCACAAACAACCTGTCTCCATCCCTCTGTCTCCCTCCCTCCCTCTGTGTCCCTCCCTCCCTCTGTCTCCCTCCATCCCTCTGACTCCCTCCATCCCTTTCGCCCTCTCCCTCTGTCTCCCTCCCTCTGTCTCCCTCCCTCTCTCTGTCTCCCTCCATCCGTCTGTGTCCCTCCCTCCCTCTGTCTCCCTTCATCCCTCTGACTCCCTCCATCCCTGTCGCCCTCTCCCTTTGTCTCCCTCCCTCTGTCTCCCTCCCTCCCTCTGTCTCCCTCCATACCTCTGTGTCCCTCCCTCCCTCTGTCTCCCTCCATCCCTCTGACTCCCTCCATCCCGTTCACCCTCTCCCTCTCCCTCCCTCCCTCTGTCTCCCTCCCTCCCTCTGTCTC
Organism: Lissotriton helveticus; assembly: GCF_964261635.1. NCBI lineage: Eukaryota > Metazoa > Chordata > Amphibia > Caudata > Salamandridae > Lissotriton > Lissotriton helveticus. The sequence continues at coordinate 782,542,411 of NC_136059.1, forward strand.
CCTCCCTCCCTCTGTGTCCCTCCCTCCCTCTGTCTCCCTCCATCCCTCTGTGTCCCTCCCTCCCTCTGTGTCCCTCCCTCCCTCTGTCTCCCTCCATCCCTCTGTGTCCCTCCCTCCCTCTGTCTCCCTCCATCCCTCTGACTCCCTCCATCCCTTTCGCCCTCTCCCTCTGTCTCCCTCCCTCGGTCTCCCTCCCTCCCTCTGTATCCATCCCTCAGTGTTCCTCCCTCTGTCACCTCACCCAGCTCCCTGGGCACACACACAGTTGCACCCGAGCACTGCACAGGCCTTATAAAGACCATAGAGCAGAGTGTTATGGGATGTCTCCTAATTACCAGCAGTCATCTACTAAGTGCCTGCAACACAACCACCATTTGCAGGCGACACTGTACTGTGTCAGGACACACAGTTTGGAATGCTCTGTAGTACACAATGGGCACAGGTGTAGGCAGCACAAGTTCCTCCTGTGATCATTGCAAACACAAACACCAAAACAAGGTCACACATCCTGTGCAGGAACCAACAACCACGATTATGCCAGCATGCTACATGAGGGGACAGCCAAATCATGAAGGATGGACGCTTGCTAATCACACACAAACTACTAGCATGGCCTGTCATACACCCCCCTTACAGAAACTCAACCCCTGGGGACAGGCAATGGAGTGCAACACTGTCCCAATTGTCATGTACCACAACTAAACACTCACTCATATGAATACGCATACAACTTTTACATGCACATTGCAGATGTTCCAGTCCATTGTGCCTCTCACACAATGCACGTGCCCCATCTCATGAACGTTGTGGATGCACTTAAGTATCAACATGGACATGGGTATTGACAATGTGATGCGTCTTGGAGAAGTGCCACGTTCCAAAGCCATGATCTAGAAGTGGGTGTACAGGTCCAGGGGTGTTGGCATTGTTTGGCCATCACGGAACAGCAACACCTATCCAAAGTAGAAGATTTCATGCAATTAAACTAGCAGCCCGTCCCGACGTTGTCCGGGTTCGAAAAGTAAATTGTGTAATCTTGTAGGCAAAAGGTCCCTCTAGTTAATGTCACTTGTGTTTCCTTGTTTGTCCTTGACCCCTCCCCCGTGAGAATGTTGATGCTTCTGCCAAGACGATATTTTATGTAGCACATGGTGATGTTGGCGAGTGAAAAATTTGTTTAAGCCCTGAAGTCAAGTTTTCTCCTTAGCGCCGCAATAAGTGGGAGTGTCACAGTGGTAAAACAGATAGCGGCGAGTGAATCCGTAGCTTTGTTCTTAGGTTTAGGATGCAAGTACTCTGGTGAAAGCTGACTCGCTTAAGGGCCATGCGAAAGCCTGTTTTTTGATGTATGATATCTCCGTGCGATAAAATATTGCAGCTTCAGAACGGCAGAACGCATACTAGCCTAAGCCCTGAAACGCCGTGTAAGCCACACCTCTTTTGCTTGAGGTCTTCCCCATGTGACAAACAGGAGCATGTCCAATGGTGAAATCGTTTCTAAAATATTCATCGCAAGGCTTGCATATGTTATGCGAGTTATGTGGCGTGATTGGTCGGCTGTGAATGCAAGCCGCGCCCCGTCCCTGATGTCAGCGCACACCGGTAATGCCCAGGTCAATGATTCTGCCTACCCGAAGATGTGTGTGTGAGTGAATATTTCATGTTTGCAATATACTGCACTGTGATTATTGCGCGTTTGAAATACTCTGCACTGTGAGCGTGAATGGTGTGTTTGGTTTTGCACAGTGACATCTCCTCCCATCTCAATGTTCTCCTCGCCATCTAATGCCCACAACTTGCCTCTCTGAATGTTAACGCCCACATCTAACGGCCAGAAGGGACTACTTTACCACTGATGGCGCCCCCCCTTTTTAGTGTATATGGTGTCAATTCATATAGCCTGTATCCATCTTCTGGACCTCCCCTTTCCAACGCTGTTTTGGGTGTTGTGATTGGTGGTGTACTTTTCGAGTTCACCTGGCTCAAAGGACACAGTTCTCACTTTATAATAGTAGTATAGATAATGCTCTGTCTCTTACATGAACATGCTGCATCTAAACTCTGTGCATGCTTGACGCAGACATAAGGATTAACACCGTATCCTGGATGTAGCGTGAACCTGAGCACTGCTGTATATGTGTTGTGCCGGCAAGACAAGACACAGCAATGGCTGTGTCAGTCATTGTCAAGAGAATGGAAGAATGAAAATACTCCAGAGTACATGTCAATTTACTACCACTACATACACAACTGAACAATGACAACAATGTAAAGCCTGTGGAACTATGATGGTGATAATGGATAACTAATTAATATGTCACTTGATAGTGCGTTAACAGTGTCTGTCTCTCCCACACACAGGGCAACGTGTGGAGCCCCCCCCAACCAGGGGGGAGAAGGATCCCAGGCCCAGGCTCAGCAGGACCCAGACCCCACCGACAGCGACGCCACTCAACGCACTGTGGATGACCCCAACCAACCTGGCTCCTCTGGATCCCAAACCCCTGCAGCAACTGTACCAGCTACATCTCTGCCAACCACCGGAATCATTCCCACCACATCCCAGCAGACAGGTCAGAGCCCTGCCCATGATCCACCAGAGAGCCTGTCTGAAAATGAGGGACACCCTTTGTCGGACGCCCCTGAGGTGGCAGACAACCTCCACCCTGCCAGCACTCGGGGGGCCCGTCGATCGGATGTGCCCACAAGCGCAGGCCGTGCTCATGTGGGTCAGGGTGATGGGAGTGGCGCAAGGCGGAGGCGAGATTCTGGCCAGTCAGCTGCAGGGCTCGGTATGCCTGAACTGACTAACATCCTGGAGGCATACCAGCGGGACACCAGGGAGGTAAGCCAGCTAGCGGAGGCCCTCAACCAGGTGAAACAACAGCAGGCAGAGCAAATAGCCAGGCAAGACCAACATTATGGACGGGTGGAGGCAAGTCTGGCTCAGCTCTTGACGGTGCATCAGGAAATGAGCCAATCCCTACGTCAGATAGCTGCCAACATGCAGCACCCTCCCTGTGTCACAAGGCCAGCTACATCAAGGCAAAGTGCAACACCTGCCACAGGGAGGGAGGAGGAGGAGGAGGAACTGTCTGACGTAGCGTCCCATGCATCGTCCATTCCTGCACGTGAGGGTCCCCCAAGGAAGGTGGGTCGTCCACGGCTAAGACGTTGAGAGGTAGTGGGCCATGCACAACTCCCAGGACACCTGATCTGGCATATTGCCCTTGGGTGCAACAGCATCACCTATGAGACTCTCCCACATGGACTTGCTGGTCACAGTCTGCCCAATGATGCCAAACACTGTGGCCTGGACTCTGTTGACTGAAACTGTAAGGCATCTCATCTCCAGCAGTGAACTTTGGATTCCACCCCTTTATGTACAGCACCTATTCACGTTTCCTGCACAAGATCACCCAATAAATATTCTAAACATCATACGCATTTGCTGAGTTATCTTGTACCCACAGCATAAAATGATATGTGTGTGCAAATGTATGAAATGCAAGGGTATTCAACAAACTGCATCCATCCACACACTTGGATCTGATTCCGGGTGAGGACACACAGCGTTCACAAATTCATAACAACTAGATACATGGATGGAACGACACACCTGTGTGGGATAGTAAATTCTGGAGGGGGGTTGGTTCACAAAACTGCAATAACAGCCAGGTCCAGGAGAGTCACTTTGAGGTGTACAGATCAGTGTGACAAAACCAGTTGTCCACGTAGGGAGTACCTACATCTGTGTCCTCAGGTATGTGAACTATCATCAGCATGATGCTGTACTGTGGATGTGATGAATGGCACACAGGACAAGGGTGGCAGGACAGACTGTGGGCAATGGGCTGTAGCACTCTACCCAAGCACACCTGATTAGGTGACCTCCCCCTATGGAGCTACAAGTACTATACTCCTGGGATGTGTGTAACGCACACAGAACAACTACCCACGTCTGACAATAATCTATACCAGAACGGCCAAATCACACCACACCCAAGAGACGTGGTCATGGTGTGTGTCCCCTGTGGCTACTTGACTGACTGTGACGGCTATGTTGAAGTGGTGTGACCAGGTCGTGTACTGCCACGTGACTGTAATCAAGCGGATTTTTGCTGCTGTGGTATTGACAAGGTAACACTGTACAATATTGTGCCTATGGAAGGTGTGTGTGCTGTAAAAGGCACATGACCTGGTGGTACGTAGACCCAATATCATGTGGCTCAGCATAGTCTTGCCAGTATGTGTTGCACACATAGGCATAGTAGATGTAATGGCTGATTTTGAGGCATCGTGATATCAGGAGGATGATTGTCTGGTGTTGTCTGTGTGTAGGGTGGCAGGAGCATGCTCTACAAATGGATGGAAGGAGGGGTATCCTGTAGGCGTGTGTGTTCCTGGATAGTGTGCGCTGCATTGTGGCTGTGTATGCAGCAGCAGGAATGAGTGAAGATATGACGGCAGGAGGGGTGTGACAACTTGGAAAAAAAGCACATACGACAAGGGCATTGGCAAGCCACAAAGTGACATGTGTATGTGAATGCAGGTGTGTCTGCTTCACTCAGGGTCACTGCAAATAAAATGGCACAGTATTCACCAAAGATCATGGTCACTGGATCTGGCCACTTACAGACAAGGGGGGCACAGGACACACAGCGTCAGCAGGTGTAGACTACAGCTAGTGTGTTCAAAGCTAAACAGCAGCTACACTGCCATCTACCTCACACACAATATAGTATTTTAGCCTTAACCAACACCATGCATGTAGTCACTGTACACGTAAACACATAACAAGCATAAGCTTACTTCATGCCATATAGTATACATGCACATTAAAAGGACATGTGCGTTGACATCAAGGAGGCATAATATTCAGTTGAAATCACACGTCATGCACAACATGATGATTTACCTTGTGAGGCCATGGATCATTATCCAACATACATGGTCATTGGCATTGGCAAGAAGACAAAAAAAAAGTCTATGAATGATGTCACCTGTAATGCAGCAGAACTATTCGCTACAACCCTGCCAGGGAATGGCCGTACCTTTCTTCATCAGAGTGGTGTGATGCTCAAAGGGTTCCACCTCCAAATAGCCCCTTGGTCTGAGTACAAATGACAGGCACAAAAGGGTGATCAGGCGAGGGAAGGAGAGGATGGGAACTGCAGGGAGGGAGACCTGAAACAGAGGCAAATAACCATTAGGAGTACTTTCTCATGTCACTGACACTAAAAATACCTCATGAGATACACTGTACCAGTCACACCTGTGAAGTGTAACGACTGTAGCCAATTTGAGATCACTCATCATGCGTTCACATGAGATCCAATGCTGTGACACGGACACATAAAACCTAGGACAGTCTGTCATCTATTTGAGTCTTGTGTAACGCTCACAAGTCATCTACCATGCAATGAGATCTATGTGGACAAAAACTAATTCACTGTCTCTGATGATGTGGACCCTACAAATAAATTAAAACATATGGCAATGCTACTTACGCAAAGTGTAATAGCTGTATTTGATTATGTGTACCCGTAAGGGCCATGTAGGCAAACTTGACATCACCCACAACAGCTGTAAGAATCACATATGATGAGTAAGCTAATGACCTACATGCAATGAAGGCACTCTGTAGCCAGTCTTTTGATCTATCAACTTTGCATCACTATGCTAAACATGACAAGCAGTTTGAAAATGACTCAACAGCAAGTGATGTTGATCCAAGCCACATAATGATACCCTACCGTTGCACAGAAATGCTGCACGGGACAAGAGAATTATGTGAATGACCGCACTCCACTGGTGCAACACAATTTTTTACATATGCATCATCGCAACATTGTCATGTCTAAAGCGAAACATACATGGCATCATGTGATTTAAGACAGAACTGCTACTCACTGTGAAGGCTGGCGTAGCAGTATTCTCAACCTGCACTGAGGTAACGACATGACAGTGACATGACATACTGCAACAAGGGGCAATGCATCCATGCGAACAGAATCACAGGACAGTTGTCCTAACATGTGGAACATACACTGGGCAACACCTACACGACATGGTTTTGTGGTAAACTAACTGGACTGTGCCTCAAGGTGGATGTGAGGAACCAGACACATTCTAATGCACACAGTGAGGCTGCAATCCCCCACAGAGTCCGTGGTTGAGACCTCTAACACAATGTCAAACCATGGTATATGCAATGTTGCAGTTTCAATGTCTACACACATTGATGCATTCACCAGAGTCTACAACTACAACAGATGACTGTCAGATGGGGTGACTATCCTGTCATGGGAGTGGGCCTACATGTAATGAGACACATGCTGTTGATGCATATATGCATGGTCTAACAACATGCGCATGAACATGTACCACACATTAGAAACCATACCAACGCTAAACAGCCTCATATGAGTCCTTACCCAAATTGACTTTTCCACATGTCCATGCATGCTCCGTTGATTCGGCTGACGTTGCAATCATAATGAGCAATAGCAGGCTGACCACGATGACACCAACGGACAACAGGCAGGGCGAGCTGGGGATGAGAGGCACACAAGGGGTCAAGTTTCGTATAATGTCATTCTGACATTGTCCTGTTGAATAGCCTGATGTAGTAGTACACCTGTACATTCCAAGTACACACATAGCACATACGTGTGTGTCATTACATCTGCACCTATGTGACACTGCACAACAAACATCCAAGTGACATTGCATACAGTCAGTTGCATACACAGCAACTCTATAGTACATGTATTACCAAAATGCACCTATGACTCACCATTATGAAAAGAAGTTGCGGATGAGGTGACTCCGGATATCATCTTCACCCTCCTCGTCACTGGCATCCTGGGCAAGGCCTTCATCCTCAACGGGCGGATGTTCCAGCTCATCAGGATCAAGGTAGAGTGGCACGGCCTTCTCCACTGCCATGTTGTGTAGCATGCAGCACACGGTTAAGATGTCACACCTTGCGTGGGCTGTATTGGAGGGCTCCGCCTGTCTTGTCCAGGCACCTTAACCGGCTCTTCAGGAGTCCAAATGCTCGCTCGATCACCCGCCTGGTCTTCTCATGAGCATTGTTGTACCGCTGGTCTGCAGCTGTCCTGGGGTTGCGTAGCGGAGTCATTAGCCACGGCATGTTTGGATATCCTGCATCTCCTGCAAATTGACATCATGGAAATGAGTGTGTAATATGATGCAGTCCATGAAGTTCAGACATACTGACATACATAGCTGACAGAGTTTACGCACCAACAAGACATGCCCGATGGTTGTGCAGCTGCATCATCATCTGTGGTACCCTGCTACGCCTCAAGATGAACGCATCGTGGCACGATCCTGGAAAAAGTGCAGAAACATGTGAGATAAGCATGTTGGCAAGACACACCACCAGGGCATTTATCGAGTGGTAGTGCTTCCTGTTGCGGTACGCTGGCTCCTCAGCCTGTGGTGGCACCAGAGTAACATGTGTACCATCAATTGCACCAATTACATGTGGCATGCGTCCCAGGGCATAGAATTCCCCCTTGACATGGGTCAACTGTTCTGGAGTAGGGAATGTAATGAATTCATCTAAGTGCAGCAACATCGCTGCCAATACATCACTTAATACACGGCTAACCATTGTCTGAGACATCTCTCCCACATCAGCTATGGTAAATTGGAACGTACCTGTGGCAAAGAAATGTAGGGCTGCCATCACCTTTACCTTGGGTGTCAGCGCAGTTGGATACCTGTGTCGTGGTTGAAGGTGTTGTGCCAGCCTGTCCGTCAGGTCCTTGATCAACTGTCTGCCGAAGCGGTAACGCCGTATGCAATTACGTTCCCTCATGGCTTCCAAGTCTGGCAACGGCCTTTCCAAAGGGGGTGCCCTGCAAAACATATATAGTAGAAAATATGTACAACTGTCAGACAAAGACAATGACAATGTACATGGCACAAGCAACACTGCTTCAACAAATATAGACAATTTCGAGTGTGGCATGGGATACACACTGAGGAAACATGTGCCAGCTGCCAAACACTCCTCCGTGAAAAGTAAAAGACCTGTGGTCTGTGGAATGGATATGACATGCAGACAAATGAACTGATGGGAAGGTGTGAGTGAGCATGACAATGTATGACGTCAGTGACACACGTCACGTGAAATGCATTAGGAGGTTGTCTGCACATCCATACAGCTGACAGCAATACACACAACCACATCACATGTGCCATCATTTGGACAGATCAGGCATATTCCTATTGCGGTGTGTTATTTCCTAAAGTATTGCATGGACATCATCAGACAGCAGAAATGTGGTATTTGTGACAAATGGTCAGTGATGCCATCACACATATGAGCGGTTCATTTGCACGAGTGGCATGGTGTGCGTACATGTGACACCCTGTCATGACGGCAAGGACCCATCATAAATGCTCCTACAGCAGATATACTGAGCAGTATGAACAAGTTACTTACCTTATGTAAATAAATATCTGTAAGGAACAGTAGTTAGTACCATATTCCAAACTTGGAATACATACCAGGGTTGGAAACAAACCACCTCCGTGGATGCCATCGCTCTGCCCAGTGAGTCAGTGCTATCCAGCCCACACCGGATCAAATACCGTGCCGCTGATCGGCATTCTACAAGGGCTTGGCCAAGTATTGCACGTAACTACAACCCGCACTGTGGCAGAAGTTCCACAACCGTGTCCCACGGAGAGTGTGTGTATCGGACAAAGAGGCATGTGATGTTGGAAGACCTCAGCCCCAAACTCAGGGAGGATGATACCATCTTTCCGTACTGCTCATACCTCTTGGATACCCTGTCCAGCGGAGTAAACGGGAATGCGGTATGTGATTTGGAGGCCTGGATGCCCATGCTCTCTGGGGTGGGGTGGGAGGACAGGAAACATGGGTTGTCCAGAGACGGGTGTGGGCGTGTGGCAAGGTGCCTATCTACAGCCAAACCTGCAGCGGGCCTGGACATGGTGGCCAATATTGTGTCAGTCAATGCCTCCAGAAACGGCTGCAGAGGCTCAGCCGAACTTGACTGCAGTTTAAGGACCTCAGTGAGGAGGTTGGTCCTCACGGCCGCAATGGGGAGATGAAGGGGCAAGGCTTTGGCCGCCCACGTAAACACAACAATGTACGTTGCCCGCTCATCCAAAGACACGTTTGGAGTAGAGATATTACCAGTGTCTGGCGAGGTGTCCAGACCACTCGCATCCCCCAGGCCACCTGTCCTGTCGTCTTGGGACTGACACTCACGTGTCAGTGGGTCTTCAGAACCCTCCCAATACTCCTTATCACCCATTCCCTGATAATCAGGGTTGTCATAAGCTGTGCCCGGCTCGTTGAAGTTTAACTCCCCATGCAGTATTAAAAGCGGTGTTCTGACGCGCTGTTCCCACGCCGGAGCCGTATAGTGTGTGGTATCGGGGACAGCACCACCGAGGACAGCGCCAAGGGTGACACATGGGGGACTGTTGCCGGTGAGGTTGTGAGGTGAACCAGCAAGGACCAGGATCACCAATCGGATCCTGTCTGTCCCAGCGGGCCCGGGATGATGGCGCCGCCGGTGTCAGAGCCAAAGCGAGTGACGGCATCGGGGGCAAAGCACCAGACCCGCTAGTGCCCCCAGACGAGTCCGCTGGGCCCTAATCCGCTGCGTAGTCCGTCGGTGGAGTGAGGGACATCATGGCCATGAGGAAGCGCACTTAGTCCTCCTGCGTCGCATGTTGGCCAGGGACCGGACTTCGTGCTTCAGGCTACGACGGCTGCAAATCTGACGGAGCTGCGTGGGCAGTGTCACCCGAATCCCATGCAGCATTGCACGTGCATTGTGGTAAATTTGAAGTGCGATGACCCCTCTTTGACTTCTTGTGGTTACCTGACGAATTTGCCCTGGAGGACTGATGTCAAATCCCGGGGCTCTGATGGCTCAACACCCACGCCCAGGCACTCAACCTACGTCCAGACCATGAGCTATTCCGGTGCAGGGCCAACCGCTGCTGGAGCTGGTGGTGTGAAAAAAGAGGACCTGACGTGAGCACGCAGAGCACGCAGAGGCAACGTCTGTGTACTCAGACAACGTCATCACAGCGCACACAACGCCAACGACACACGCGGAGATGCCTACCGACACACAAGTGTACTGCTAAGCGGAAATTGCCACATCCAGTATGACACTTGGGGATATTATAAGGTGAGGAATATAATACTGACCTGTATCTTTCATATGCAAACTGCATGCACAATGTCGCACATGGCACACACATGACGTCGTCACACAGGGTCATGCTGTGCGTCAATTCGACCTCTGTGACAGTGGCCATGTTGCTGTCATCATGTGACAGTTGCCTGTACTGAATGGTGTGCCATTCCAGTGTTGATGTGCATCACGATATGTTGCAGATGTTACTCAGGTGCGCAGTGTTGAGTGTATGTTAAACACATGTGCTAAATGACTAATGACATGTCTCAACAGCTCTTCACACATCAACTGAGGCACAAGGTCACAGTCCCTGTGCTTCTTCAATGTCTCCCACACCTGGGGCATGCCGATGTAAGGATGCCATGCTGATGTATGCATCCACATCATCAACATGAGTGTAGACTACATCCCTGCAATGTGATTTCCTGGAGTCACTCTCCCAATGGTGACATGAATGAGGTCAGGAACGCAGCCTACACAAGCGTTCACTTGAGCATGTCTGACGCACTGTACCCCAATGGTACGTGTGTGTGTTCGCCTCGTATCCCAATTGCATTTTAGCCATACGCGAGCACAGCGTACCCCAATGGTACGTGCGTGTGTACGCCTCGTATCCAAATTGCATTTTAGCCATACGCGAGCACAGCGTACCCCAATGGTACGTGCGTTTGTAGGCCTCGTATCCCAATTGCATTTTAGCCATACGCGAGCACAGCGTACCCCAATGGTACGTGCGTGTGTACGCCTCGTATCCCAATTGCATTTTAGCCATACGCGAGCACAGCGTACCCCAATGGTACGTGCGTGTGTAGGCCTCGTATCCCAATTGCATTTTAGCCATACGCGAGCACAGCGTACCCCAATGGTACGTGCGTGTGTACGCCTCGTATCCCAATTGCATTTTAGCCATACGCGAGCACAGCGTACCCCAATGGTACGTGCGTGTGTACGCCTCATATCCCAATTGCATTTTAGCCATACGCGAGCACAGCGTACCCCAATGGTACGTGCGTGTGTACGCCTCGTTACACCATTGAATGGGTTGCATTTACAACGGCAATGGCACCGTACTTGTGTGGGTATTCAAATAAATACATAGGGAACATCTAGGGGAACAGTGGAATGATCCGAATGCAACCAGGTTGTCATGGATACAGAGAGTTTTGTGCCTCCTACAGGTGTTCTAGAAAATTCAGTTGGGCAAAAGTATACAATGTTGCAAAAGTTGTTGTTGAGCTCTGGCTCTGATTTCAAACCATGCATATGTGTGTCATGGCCTTATGTGTGATGTGATTGGATGAAACATAGGATGCTAACTATGGTGGCCTATCACACACTACTCCTTGGACTCACAGGCCCTCTGCAGCACTAATATAAGGCAGCATGTGGCTGTGGGAGGGCACTTGCCTGCACAACATTGGAGTGTTAACCACAGCTGCTGTCACTGTATCCTCTGGACCCTGATTAGCTGAGCATGGAGAGGGCACCTGCATTCACTGATGGTGAGAACAAGGCCCTGCTGGATGCCCTCCTGCCTAACTACAGCAAGCTGTATGGGAGACCAGAGGATCAGGTGAGTGATGTGTGCAATACCTTGGAGAGTGCACCTGTTGTGTGTGTGACATTCTAGCCTATGTGTATGGGTAGTGGATAGATGCAATGTAGTTGGGAGTGAGTGCCAGGGTGTACAGTGTTGTTTTTAGAGAGTTATTTGTTGTAGTGGGGTGTGTGACAGCATGGCACGTGCTGCAGTGCACCCAGATATAGCATATATTGCTCAGTGAGTGCCATGCTTAAAGAGTGGGTAGCACCCCTCATGTCATCTGTAGCCTTTAAATGGCATGTAATGCTGTTGTGTTCGCTCACAGGCCACATACTTCTGGACAATGATGCAAATGTGTGGAGCATCCGATGTATTTTGTGCTCATATGTGTGTCATTTAAACATGGACCAGGTGTACTGATGTTCTTTTACTTTACATTTGTGACATGTATCTGCCTATGAGAAGGGTGAAATCTGGGTGGCCATCGCCAGGGCTGTCAGGAGTGAGGGGGGCCTCGCAGGAGGCTCAGAAACATCAAGAAGAGGTGGCAGGACATCCGGTGCTGGACCCGCCGCATCGCCAGAGTACAGCTGAAGCTGGAAGCTCCACGCCGGCATGGCGCCACCCGCCACCTCACCCCCCACATGCTCCGGGTCCTGGAAGTGGTGTTCCCTGACCTCCATAGGCAGTTGCAGCAGTGACAGCAGCTAGAAGGGGGTAGGTACATGTCTGTTTGTTGTCATGTGTGTCACATGCTACCTGCAGTGCTCCGAGGCATGGTAACACTCCCATAGTTGGAGTCGTGTGGTCAGACAGGCACTTAATGCATTGGCATAAGAATGTCCCTGTTTCATCAGCTGCTTCTTTACATGCCTTCCCTACTCCACATTTGACCTGCACTTTGGCTAATGATTGTTTTTCACATGTACTCCTATGGTGCAATGTCTTTGTATGCATCTTCCTTTGCACATCATCATGTTGGAGGGGGGTCTGTGACACCTGTTGGTACCTTACATCTAGCACCACATGTGCACTGTGTCTGGCCTTCTTCATATTTTGGCACTGTTCTTGAGTCTCAACATGTGTTTTCTGCTCGAGTCAGTCTCAGTGGCCTTTGTCCATGGTACACTTTCTAATTATCATGTGTTAGCTACAGGTGCACAATGTACATGTGCAATATTTTGGGATTATGCATACTCACACTGGCCAGTGCGTGTATGCATATTCTCAAAATATGTTACATGTTGTTTGTAAATAATATTGATGGTCAGCCACACAATGTGGCTTTGTGTGTAGACAGCTGTGATGCCAGTGTGAGGTGATGGGACACTTGGTTCAGGTCCCAGGATGGCATCACATGTCATTTCAGGCAGGACTTTTCCCATGTGGCACAAGGTCAAAGCAAATCAAACATGACCAGGTCTGGGATTGGGTGGCAGGGTGGGCAAATGAACTGTGATGCATCATCAGCTATCTTGTTGTCAGGCAGTGGATCATCATTGTGTTTCTCATACAAGTTTTTGCCTTGCCTGTTGCTTGTATCCTACTATACATTGAGCGTTGTGTCTCTCACAATTGCCCAAGACTAGCCTTAGCATTGTGCAGAGTTCAGTGGCATGTGACTCATGATGCATGCCATGTTTAGAAATGTGCCCAAATGATTTGTAGCTGATATGTCTGATGTGTACAGGTGACTAATATGTTTTTGTTATTCTCCTTGCCAACAGCATCATCATCAGAATCTGGAGGAGACACAGGCGCGGACCAGGCTGAGGGACCCAGCGACAGTGCCACCTGCTTTGAGGAGTCAGAGGGAGGCAGTGAGGAGAGTCTGCAGGCTGGATGACATGTGACTGACACATCCTACCATGCCGACGGCTCCGAATCAGACTCTCCGGAGGAGGGGGAATATGCAGCAATGGTCACTTCTTCATCTTTGGCTGGCCTCCCCATCTCCAGTACCATCTCCACCCTCCCAGTTGTTAGTGTCCCTAGGGTCCGTGCTAGCCCCCGTGTCTCCTTTGTTCCCGGCACCGCAGCCCCTGCCCCTGTGTCCCCTGCTGCCCTCAGTGCTGAGTCTGTGGACCTACTCCGGCAGCTTGTAGTAGGTCAGACATCAATGTTGACTGTCCTCCATGGACATACATGACTCATTACACAGTTGGTGTCGTTCATGGAGGGCATGTCATCGGCCATGTCTGATCTACGTCGGAGTGTGGCTGCCATAGAGTCAACACTGACGGCAGCTCTGTACACCCAGCAGCATCTGTCCCCCCCCATCCTTCAGACCCATCCACCTCTGCCTCTCACATACCTACCCAACTTACACGCAGACGCCACAGATCAGACACACCCAGGAAACTCACACGGCAGAAAAAGCTCAAAGCTCCACGCACCCAATCTCAAGGGGATGTAGGCACACCCACAGGGAGAGGGGACACACCTGACACACGCATCCACACACCCAGGAGAACAGACTCACAGCCCTCTACCTCCACCCCCAATGTGCCCCCGGGTTCAGGTGGTAGTTTTTCCGCACTGGCTGAGGTGTGCAGCCAGGTTTTTGAAGCTACTTTCTACGATGCACCAACCAGTGTGGATGAATCCACTACACCTGCACCCACTCCACCTGTCATTCCCTCTCCTGTCCATGCGGTACCGGAGGATTCCACAGATGGTGCCCCCGTAGTTTCCACTGCGGATTAAACTCCATGTGCAGGCAAGTTTGGGTGTGAGCACATCCATGGAGGCACAAACCGTTAATCTGACTTTTTTGGACTGGCCATTGGCCTTTAATGTGCAAGGACTCTTATTTGCGTTTTCAATTTTGAACCAGCTGAATGAAGCTATTTATTTCCTTTTCTGAACTTTAGTTTGTCTGATAATGTCTGTGACTGCTGTGTGCCTGGGAGGTGGTGGGATGTTAAAATTAGGGTATGTTAACATGTGTCTATCTCCTGATGGTAATGAGGTTAACAATGGTATGTTTTTGATTTAACGGCTGGGCACCGGTGGGCACTGGTGGGGGTCTTAGCCACACACACACTCTAATGCTGGGCACTGGTGGGCACTGGTGGACAGTGGTGGGGGTCTTAGCCACACACACACTCTAATGCTGGGCACTGGTGGGCACTGGTGGGGGTCTTAGCCACACACACACTCTAATGCTGGGCACTGGTGGGCACTGGTGGGGGTCTTAGCCACACACACACTCTAATGCTGGGCACTGCTGGACACTGGTGGGGGTCTTAGCCACACACACACTCTAATGCTGGGCACTGGTGGGGGTCTTAGCCACACACACACTCTAATGCTGGGCACTGGTGGGCACTGGTGGGGGTCTTAGCCACACACACACTCTAATGCTGGGCACTGGTGGGCACTGGTGGGCAGTGGTGGGGGTCTTAGCCACACACACACTCTAATGCTGGGCACTGCTGGGCACTAGTGGACAGTGGTGGGGGTCTTAGCCACACACACACTCTAATGCTGGGCACTGGTGGGCACTGGTGGGCACTGGTGGGGGTCTTAGCCACACACACACTCTAATGTTGGGCACTGGTGGGCACTGGTGGGCACTGGTGGGGGTCTTAGCCACACACACACTCTAATGTTGGGCACTGGTGGGCACCGGTGGGCACTGGTGGGGGTCTTAGCCACACACACACTCTAATGCTGGGCACTGGTGGGCACTGGTGGACAGTGGTGGGGGTCTTAGCCACACACACACTCTAATGCTGGGCACTGGTGGGCACTGGTGGGGGTCTTAGCCACACACACACTCTAATGCTGGGCACTGGTGGGCACTGGTGGGGGTCTTAGCCACACACACACTCTAATGCTGGGCACTGCTGGACACTGGTGGGGGTCTTAGCCACACACACACTCTAATGCTGGGCACTGGTGGGGGTCTTAGCCACACACACACTCTAATGCTGGGCACTGGTGGGCACTGGTGGGGGTCTTAGCCACACACACACTCTAATGCTGGGCACTGGTGGGCACTGGTGGGCAGTGGTGGGGGTCTTAGCCACACACACACTCTAATGCTGGGCACTGCTGGGCACTGGTGGACAGTGGTGGGGGTCTTAGCCACACACACACTCTAATGCTGGGCACTGGTGGGCACTGGTGGGCACTGGTGGGGGTCTTAGCCACACACACACTCTAATGTTGGGCACTGCTGGGCACTGGTGGGGGTCTTAGCCACACACACACTCTAATGCTGGGCACTGGTGGGCACTGGTGGGGGTCTTAGCCACACACACACTCTAATGCTTAGCACTGCTGGGCACTGGTGGGGGTCTTAGCCAAACACACACTCTAATGCTGGGCACTGGTGGGCACTGATGGGGGTCTTAGCCACACACACACTCTAATGCTGGGCACTGGTGGGCACTGGTGGGGGTCTTAGCCACCCACACACTCTAATGCTGGGCACTGCTGGGCACTGGTGGACAGTGGTGGGGGTCTTAGCCACACACACACTCTAATGCTGGGCACTGGTGGGCACTGGTGGGGGTCTTAGCCACACACACACTCTAATAATGGGTACTGATGGGGGTCTTACCACACACACACTCTAATGCTGGGCACTGCTGAGCACTGGTGGGGGTCTTAGCCACACACACACTCTAATGCTGGGCACTGGTGGGCACTGCTGGGCACTGGTGGGGGTCTTAGCCACACACACTCTAATGCTGGGCACTGGTGGGTATGTTTTCTATACACCTCTTACACTTACAGTGACATAGCAGAGGTATGTCCCACACGTCTATTACACTGGTGTTGTG
Source organism: Lissotriton helveticus (assembly GCF_964261635.1). Taxonomy (NCBI): domain Eukaryota; kingdom Metazoa; phylum Chordata; class Amphibia; order Caudata; family Salamandridae; genus Lissotriton; species Lissotriton helveticus. The sequence goes on from NC_136059.1 coordinate 782,558,970, forward strand.
CGGTGACGTACCGTACCCCGAGGTCGATGACGTAGGTGCGGCACCTCTCCGTATTACACTGGTGATGTGCGGTGACGTACCGTACTCCGAGGTCGATGACGTAGGTGCGGCACGTCTCCGTATTACACTGGTGTTGTGTGGCAACATGTACAGGTATGTTGTACTTCGTTGTACTCACCTTCTGCGCCGTCGTCGGTTTCTATGTACGAGGTGGTGGCCGTACAGGATTGGGATGAGACGGACGATGGCGTTCATGTCCTGCTTGTCGCGTACCGGGGTGCGGTTTGTGCCGGAGTGTGTTTTTACGGTAGTTTTAAGCTCTCATAGAAAAAGAGCCGTACGGAGTGTGTTCAACACGGATCGTACTTCCTGGTTCGGAAGACGCGGTCTATTTACGTTCGGACGTAGAGTGGAGCGTCAGCCGACTGCAATTCGTATGGACTTCCGATTTGTACGACGTTTTTTACGAGGCGTACGGAGTGACGCTTTAGGTTGGGATCGTACTTGCTGATTCGTAAGGGGACGCTTACAGGTACGATTCGTACGGGGAAAAACTCTCCGAAAGGCAATTCAGAGCGCTTTTTACCGGATCGGAATCGACCCCTTTGTGTGAGATTCATGTAAAAGAATAGGTGGTAGAATCATTAATCCTTCAAAGACAGACTGGTTAATTGTCCTGGTTTATTAGGGTCAGGGAGTGGCTTATTAGACTGGGTCTGGACACGATGTGGGAGGCCCCGCAGTCTATCACAAAAAAAGTGACCCCTTGTTAAAAAAGAGATATTGGGATTTTGTAGACTCCTCCTGTATTAAAATTGCTGCACAAGGCACTTTAACTCTTCAATTTTTAAATGTCAACAGTAGTTTTAATTTTGATATGTATATGGACGACATTGAACCCTCTCAGGCACGAGCACTATTCATACAGTTTAGGATAGGGACCCTCCCACTTAATATATGGGAAAATAGTTGGACAAATGTTATCACATCTCCTATGTTCCCGTCCTGTTATTTTGCATTATAGACAGTAGAAAATTTTATTTTTTGGTGTCCCATGTATGCAAGCTGAAGGAAATCATAGATTATTCCAGTTTGCCGATTGCTCTCCTTCTCATGGCCCCTTGAAGCCATGAGAAGGATTCAGGTCAGATACAATAAAATGGCTCGTCTTTACAAAAACTAGATATTTGTTACGTGCTTGGTGGCAGAGATCAAAAGCTATACTATAATGAACTTGGGGCTGGACTAGATCTAATATATGTGTCCATAAATTGAAATCTCATTTTTCATACACTATAAAATGTAACCTGTCTTAAGTCTCTTTGACAGATGAGATATGTCATGTTTTAAGCTATTGTTTTAAAGAATTTATTTTTAATGTTTTAAGTATTAATGTATATATGAGATTTTATACTGTGTATGATAATGTTATTGGTCGATCAATAAACTGCTACTATTTGCTATGGAAAACGATAAATGTTTAATTTGACTTATTTTGCGTTTAAACTTTCCACTCTGCACGCTAGCCCCTATGGCTGACATGTAACAGCAAGGGTAAAGAAGGATTGGAAAACTTCTAAAGAAAGTAGTTAAAACCAGTGTGTGGCTTTGGCTTCCCACCCACTCTCTCGCCCGTTGTCCAAAATTAAAGATAGGGCAATAACCTTTGATATAAAATGGGTCAGAGAAAGAGATTCCCATTAAGGGGCTGAAATGCACATCATGAAACCTGAAACACTGTTCTCAATCCCTCCTTCCATACCTAACCATATTGTCTGAGAGCATTGTAAAATGCATGAATTCAGGATGTGTGTTATACAAACACATCTTATTTCTTTATTGCACAATGTTGCTCCATGCATAATAACCACTTAAGCCACATTTAGGGTGTGCATGACAACTGACTTGCCTCTTAGTTCACTAAAGGCATTGTCATTGGTAAGGAGGAGAGGGAGCATGAATATTTCTTGTAAAACTATCACTTCTATTAAAGGCTTCTCAATAAAATATAAAATACTAAGGTGAAATGCTTCCCCATGTTCAATAAATACACTTACTTCAACTTTGAAGAGACTTTATCTTATTTGTACATGATGTTTGTTGCACAGTTTACCTGCCAAACAGTTTCACTGCTGTGCACAGGCTCTTAAAGCCAAGCTGAACATTGGCTCAGCTCTGCCTCGGCTCCCCATTTTAGTTTGTTGACCTGGCCACCTCTACTTAATAGTACAGAAATGTCAGTGTTCTCAATTGATCATATTTGCAGCAATATAAGGTAAGGCAGGATCAAAGATGGTATTGGCACCTGGATAATTTTCAGATATTTAGGGAATTCACAGGTAAACTGTATTGAAAACACATTACCTTGCCATCATTTTTGGAAACTTTTCTCAGGGATGGTGAACCACAAACAGTCCTAAGGAGGGCAGCACTCTGCTGTCCCACCATGAAAGTACTGACATATTTCCTTAGTGTCTCTTCTGGATCTCTGGATTTTAAACCAATTGGTGTGGACATTGTGATGTGAAATGTGCCAGTTGCAACTATATTTCAAAATTATGTAGATTTTTGTAGGGTGGGGAAGAACCCCCTCCACCTTCCCCTTTGAGAGGAAGTTGGGTTTGCTCACTCCGTTAAACTCGAGGCAGGCATTTATTCCCCGCCACTATCAAAGTTCACCAACTACCACTGCAGAACCCATGGCAATATCAGCATTTTGACCTCTTATGCTTAAAAGTTTAATTAGATCTTGTCTTACAGTTTCATATCATTTCATAGGTTGGAAAACATCTGAACATAATTTAATTGACTCATATCATACAAGTTCTCAGTAACCCTGAGCTATCTCAACTGCCGCAATAAAGACCATGCAAATAGTAAAAGATTATTGTGAAAAATAATTTGAGGGGTTCATTCTATATGTAGAAACCACTAAAACTGGTTAAGACATCTCTTTAAATGGGTAATCTGGCTTTAAGCATCAGGAAATGAAAAAATGTCACTCATATACAAAATCATCTTTTTCAAAAAAGCTAATTATCCAGATTCCTTTACTAAAAATGTACCCCAAACCACTTGGGCAAAAGTCTTTATATGCAAAGAAAAACACAATTGGAGGATATATGCTTCTTCCACAGACTAGAGGTTTTTCTGTTGCTACTCAGCTGAAATATGGCAGAGGTGCTTCTCAAGTTTTCTATTACACTTAATGGGAAGGTATAACACAAAAGACATGCATGACATGCTTGCTCAGTGTAAAATTGTTGCTATATGTTTTTGTGCATTCATGCATAGTTTAACAAATAATCATACATTTGATTCATGCTCTATTTGTCAATGTGCTTCTTCCCAGTTAAAAAGAATGGATTTGCTTTCTCAAAAGCTCTTGTACAGCTACCAATCAAGTGTGGTGATGTTGCATTTGTTGGATAGATGGACGATGGACGTGCCTTGTAACACTGATACACACATGAAGGTGTTTAATATTTACTGTTTATGAAGTATAATTTATCAAAGCAGCTAGTTGTTTAGTTGAGAAACATGGGGCCCATTTCATTAAGATATTTTTGTCAATAAGCATATGGTTTGACCAAGAAAACCTCCATTTATGTCTGCCACAAATTCAGAAAATTATACCTGGCAAGTGTAGTTAGATCTACTCTTTTGGAATTCTCTACAACGAGTACAGAGAAATATGTGGTAGTAAATCCTACGCAAGGTGTAGGAAGTGGGTGTCACAAGGTGTGGTTATTCCTGGAAGTTTATGAATGCTTACAAATGTATGTTTTTGGCCAATGACAAACTGAAATCTGACCTCCTCCCACCCTGGAAATGGTCAGAAAGTAATCCAATAAAGAGCTGAACTACCCTCCTTTCTAGGATGAAAAGTGCTTTCTCTACAGGGAAAACAGTTTTATCTGGAGCTCCATTCCCAGTTTTCTTAAATCTATAATATGTAAACTTCTGCACATGAGAAGAAGAATCTATGGGAATTGTCACGTGACATTCCCAGTAGTATTCATGAAAAGTTTCTGCATTCCCAAAAGTGGTCAATCTGCTACACAGAGTTTCTTATATAGGTTCAGATTAATACTTCTCCTGTGAATGGGCACCCTGGAGAGCGCATTTGCTCACTCTCATCTCTTCACTTCCTACCCACAATCAGGGCACAAATATTGAAAGTGGGGTAAGCGCTAGCACACATCTCATCATTAGGGACGACATTGACAAATAAAATATACTAATATAAAATTTCAGACATCCATTAAGGAAAGAAAAACATGAAAATAGAGAGACACAGGCCATTGAATTGAGTGCCAGGCAAGAAATGTTTTCAGAAAATGTTAGACGTGGACGTCTCTGCAGGTTCATCTGCAAATGTTTTGCCTTCACCCTTCCTGTTTTTCTGAACGCGTTTTTGTTGTCTTTTTAACCTCTGTAGAGTACGTTGGGGTGAAGGGTTCCCATGCCCATTCTGAAAAACAGGGGGAGGTTCTGGTGGATGATGGCCCAGAGTGCCCCATTTTAATCCCTCTGCTTTGAGTGTTCCCAGTTAGGACACAAGCAGGAGGACGCTGACTTTTCTAAGAAATCACCCACTGGTGGAAACTCTAAAACGGTTGCCAATGTGGACTTAGGGAGAAGTGGTTCCCAGGGGAAGGTGGTAGAAAATGCCCTGATCTCCCTTAGTCGGAGATAGACTCAGAGGGTAGACTCGTGATCCCTTACGCTGGGACTCCTCACTTTTACCAGATCACATTAAATAGGAACCCTGTCACTGCTCCGAGGATCATCATTGCTCGCCAGACCATGTTGATGGAAAATTTGGGTTCCCCAGATAAGTACACAGGACAGGTGTGTAGGGTAAATCAGGCTATTGTGCAGGACTTTGTCCACCTTATGGTTCTGGTACCCCTAGAATGGGGTGGGGAAGTGGCCCTGAGGACGGGCATAGTTATTCCCCAGGTGCCCACTTACTGTGTTCTGGAGAATGAGCTACCACTAGTACTGGAGGAGCTGGGAGGGGCGGCTGCCCCGGGTGCCCTCAAAGCTCTGGTTTCTGAGTGTACTACTCCCACCGGGAGACTACTGAGTCCCAAATGGAGGGACAGGAGGTGGAAAGAGTTCACAGTGGGAGGACCAGTGGTTCATGGGTTTTCACCCCTGAAGATTAAGTACCACAAAACTGACACTGCTGAGGGCACTTCTGGCTGGGAGATGTTCCCTGTGCTGTCACAGAGACGGATGTATGACGTTATAACGCATACTTTTACTCCGCAGACCATTACAACGCGACTTTTACTCCGCATACCGTTACAACGCATAGCGCCTTGGGGCGCTGGATAGTGGTAAGTATAATTTACTATTCTAACTCCAGTCCCCGTGGACCCTAGGGAAGGTGTTGGATAGTAAATTATACTTATTACCTATCCTAGAGCGCCCCCCAGCGCAATGCGTTGTAATGGTATGCGGAGTAATGGTCGCGTTGTAATGGTAGTGCGGAGTAAAAGATCCGTTGTAACGGGTGTATACCACAGAGACAGAGGGCTGCAGACCTGCACCAGGCAGACCCCTGCATAACACAGACATAGAGTGTGAAGTTTGAGGGGGTGGTGGTTCCCCCCTGGAGTTCTGGCTTGCCAAGCACCTATTCAGCCTCAGAGTATAGACCCTGAGTTGATTGGCTCAGTGCCTTGAGACCCTCACGGGTGACTTGCAGCACTTTATAAACACCTCATTGATTAATTGATTGAGTGGCCAGTCTCAGGCTCCCACACCTAGTCTGGTGGGAAGGAGAGTGAAAAACCCCAGAGGTCAGGGTACTCTGGTTGACCTGGGCCCTGGCTCTTGACCCTACAGCTGTCAGGGGCCTCTCTTGGTTGCTGTCCTTATGGGCAGAGTTTTCCTTGGATCTGATCCAAGGTGCAGATGGGCCACATCACTTTGTTGGCCAGTGTGGTACTGGCTGCTACTGGGATGCATCAATGCGCAAGTTAAGATAAGTTGCTTCACAGATGGCAAGCGAGGGCAAGCGTTCCCCATGGGTCAGTCCAGTGACTCAGGAGAATGTTGAGAGAGAGATCCAACTGAGTTTAGAGGGGCATAGAACTGACATGTGCCACTGCAGAAGAGTCAATTTGTCCACATTCTATCTCCTAAGCAGGGAAGCCCATCACGGTTTTGATTAGTCTATCCTGGGTTTTGGCTGGAGAGGGTCATGTTGAACTTAGTGTTTTCTGAATGGGTCACCCTCAAACATTTTGCCTTCATCCCTCCTGTTTTCATGAACCTATTTGTGTTGGCTTTTAGGACTCTGTGCACTTTACCACTGCTAACCAGTGCTGATGTGCTTGTGTCATCTCCTTTAAACATGGTAAAATTGGTGCCACTCAATTGGTACATTTAATTTACTTGTATGTCTCTAGTAAAGTGGCACTACATGCACCCAGGGCCTGTAAATTAAATGCTACTAGTGAGCCTGCAGCACTCAATGTGCTACCCAATAAAGTAGCTTTATAAAACGTCTCAGGACTTCCATTACAACATGGGTACAAATTTAAACTGCTATTTTGACCTGGCAAAATAAGCCTTTAGCTAGGCCTAAGTCTTCCTTTTTAATACATATGTCACCCCTAAGGTATGCCCTAAACAGTCCTTAGGCGGGGTGCATTGTATTAAAAAAGTTAGACGTGTATTTTTATCTTTTACATGTCCTGGATGTGAAAAAATCTTACATTCGTTTTTAACTGCTGCAAGGCCTACCTCTCTCATAGTATAATGCTGGGTTACCTTATTACATTTAAGAAGTGATAACATTTGTTTTGGAACAGGTAGACATATCATATTTGGTGTCTATAGAATTGTAATTAAAAAACGTATTTAATGGCAAAGTCAGATTTTAAGTCGCAATTCTGGAAATTTCCCTTTTTTAGGAAGTTGTCATTTTCGTGTCTTAACCATTTGTCATCTTTAAGTATTCCTCGCACATAGTATCAGAAAGGGAGACTGGAGGCTGGCAGAATGGGCCATCCTGACCTGATGGGAGGGGGAGCTTTCATCTACTACAATTGCACTTCAAAGGAGCTGCCTCAGCACACACACAAAGAACTTCATGCTAGCCTTTTGTGACTCCAGACATACTGGGACCAGGGCAGGAAGGAAGGAAATTTCAAAACCAAAAGTGAGGTGGAAGTCTAGAATGTTTCTCTCACATCAAAGCTCACACCAGGTATAAATATTGGACCCTGAGATCAACTCTTCGATATGCTCCTGGACCTGGGAATACTAAAGAAGAAGGACTGCCCTGCTGCCAGAAGGCTGCCCTGTTGCCAGAGGCCTACTCTACTGTCCTACAAGGATGACTAAATCTGCTACTTTCATTCTAGGTTGCCTGAAGTGACTCCAAAGGTCAGCTGACTGAGGGCCATAAAAAGCTGCAGAGGTCTCCCTGCAACTTACCAGCTGACCAGGTGCAACTGGACCTGCCTAAGCCTGGTTGTCCTCTGCAAGAGTGAGTCCCTGGTCCCCTACAGGCACCTCCTTAGATTCTAAGCCCTTGGCTGGCTTCAGAGTGTACAGTTCTGACCCCAAAGGAGAAAACTTAAGTCTTGGCCTCTTCACAACTGGCGCCGAGATCTTGCCTCCCGCACCAACAGCCAACGCGCAACTCCGGTAAACCCAACTATTCACGCTGCAGCGACCGCCACCGAGGAGCGGCAACACAAGATCTGCAGTTCACATTACATCATGAACAGCCTGCTGTGACCGCCAAGGCGAAGCACCAGCAATGACCGGCTGCGATGCCAGATAGGATCCATGCGCTACAGATACGACCATCCGTGCCACTCTCTGTGCAACCTCCACCACCTCAAAATGGAGTCTTTGAGATGGACATTGAGGAAGTAATGCTTTCAGCTGACTAACCTGACCCCTCTATCCGGCCCATGCTCCAGTGAACTAGTGAAGCTTGACTGCTGTTGTGCCAAGTTACCAGCGGGTTAAGCACAGGTTAATTTTGTAATTTTTGTGGTTCACTCTGACGGGGATTATGGTTGCTGCTTGAGAAGGGTTCACGTCCAAAAAGCCAGTTTCTCACATAAAGTATCAAAATGGCGTGCATTTTATAACACATCTACATTCAGCACCTTTTTGAGGTCACGTGCAGTATTTTGGAGCTAGCGAAAGCAACACATTTCCGGAGTACGATCATTTGCAAGGCCTGTTTCGCAACACTCTTTCATTGGCGAATGTAGCAGTATGTTTTTGAATTGTAAAAGTGTTACATAATTTATTTTTACTGTTTCCCCGACACGTCAAGGAAGAAGAACGGCGTTTCCAAGTAAAGAACAACCTTGTATCAGCTAAAGCGGTATATCTGCACTTTGTACCAGCACAGACGCATGAAAGTGCAAAGTTTTCTAACTTTTATCTCCGTTATCGCCCTTGTATTATCAGAGATTTTAGCCCAAGTGTCAAGGATTGTTTTTCACGAACACACATGCATGCAAGATTTCACTCACACACACTTTAAATTGCACTGGAATACATACAGTGATATCCTACATGAAAATAAAGGTTTGTTTTGGTAGTCGCCTATTGACTTGGATCGAGACGCGAAACATTAGTGCATTCACGGCTTTTGAAATCTCGGTTGTCAAATTATGTAAGAGGTAAACCATCAGAATTTAATATAGTCAATGATGACAATAGATTACTTGCAGTTTGTACATTTGGCAGCAATAATGCATTTCTTCTAATTTTCCTCTGCAGGGCAACAGAAAACCCGTAACAGCAATCGAATATAGCTCGCACTGTACTTGTGGAATATGAGAACTCCAGGCTACTCACTCAAGCGCTTACTCGTACACTCTGATTACTACAAACCTACTCAAATGTTGAACTAGGAATGTTCCCTTGACTGACTGGTGAATGTGAGCCAAAATCTCAATTTTCCTGGTTGCATGCCTCATGCATGTTTTCCTACCGTCCTTTGACCAAAAAAGAGGTGGCATTTTTCAGGGTTCTAAAACTCCATTCAGCATAATGATGACATTACAGGAAATGACATCAAATGACGTTGGTACCAGATCAGAGGAAAATCATTAGAAACGAACACTGGCAGAGCCAACAGTACTAAGGTACTCAAACAAAGGAATGTGCAAATGAGCACAAACTAAGGGGGTAATTTAGTATGGATTTATTTACATGGGTACGCAAATGGCACAAAATGTTGCAAAGCATTGTTTTCGATTTACCTACCATGGTTAAAATTGCAAAGTGCCATGCACGATCCCTTGCAACCCTTAATTAATAACCCCTTATTTATGCTATGTCTGTTTGCACCCCACCTCTTCCTGTCAATCCTATGACTTTGCCCTTCTTGCATGGTACCAGTACAGCAAGCATGGGGAATAAAAAAGAGCAACACACACGCTTAGGAAATAAAGAAAAAAATGAAATATGGTACAGATATGGGAGACACAGGCAGAAAAAAGGTGGCCCAGAGACACAGCACAAATAGTCTATGTGCATTTCTGCATGCATGTGCTAGCGCATTAAAGTCAAATCTTCCACATTGTCAGTGCTTGTTTAAGAACCTAGAAATCCTAGCTGAGCCTCCCAACACCATATTCAGCGTATATGTTAGACAAAATTACAAAGTTCATACAGAAAATGACTGATTAATGAGCCTATCAACCGTTTTGCTCTTTAAAATAGAGGGCCTAGCTACCCCAGAGGTTGCTACATAATGGCAGGTCATACTAGTCACCAGAAAATTGACTCAGAAGGAAAATTTGATATGACATTTTCTGAAGAACACCACCTGCATGGAAAATGCTGTAACGTCTGCCTCTCCATGTCCTTCCATTCTTTCATGAGCATGCCTGTCACTGTCCAATGTAAGGGCAGTGATTAGCATACAGGTACTGGTCGAAAAGGTCATCAATGCAAGCACCATTACCAACAGTGGAGAAACCCAAAGCATGTCCAGATATGTTGGAGACCTTCCTCCAGTTGTGAACCCTGCATATAATTTGCTGAAGGGTCTCTACAGTAGGATTTGTTTCACGTGACTAAATGAGATTCTGCAAACATATCACATTACAGAATTCTATGTTCAGTATGTCATGTCAGCCATTTTGGATGAACAAATGGGCAATGCAGTTCCACTTACTGGTTCAGAGTAAGCTGGGGGTGACTTACCTGAGTGGTGCACTCTGTGCACTCCTTTCACCCTCCTGGACTAGCTTGATCTTGCATCTGCCATTACAAGCTTCAAGGGGATCTGTGAAAAGCTTGAAGGTCCAGCTGCACCATCAGCAATTGTAGATACCAATTGCCATCTAGCCTCTTCTTAGGGAATGGATGTCATGATGCACACTAAAAGGTCTGTGGGCAGTAGATTAAAAAACATACTGCAGTGCCCACACAGAGACAGGTCTCATACCCATAACTAAGGCCAGACTGGGGAACCAAATGGAGAACTGGCAAAAATGCTCAAACCAGCTCTGGTCCGCCATCTCTTCCATCCATTTATTCTATTCCACTCTTTCTCTTCACTCCCTTCTTGCTTTCGTGTTGCTTTCTTTCTAGCTTCCCTCACCCTCCCTATCTTTGACTCTCTTTGACTCTCTCTCAAAGCCCCTCCATGCTTTCTGAATTTAAGCTGGGGAAAGTAACAGAAGCACCAGGGGAGGTTGTTGGCTTTCAAACCCGGTCTCCAATGGCCCCAGCCCACTTGGGAAGCACCCAGCGTGCTTGGCCATAGCTTGCTGCAAGTGAGTGACAACTGAATGAGGGCGTAGCTCACTTAACAGTGCTTTAGTAAAGGCAGAAAAGTGACCATCAAACGTAATATAAAATCAGCACAAAACAACATCTCAGATGGGGTCAGGTGGGGTACACTGCGACGTGGGAAGCAGGGGCTAAGCTAAAAACTTTAAATGAAACAAATAATAAAGGAACATTGATTAATACTTGTAAAATGAGCCATGTGCATGATCCACAAAATGCATTTTGTAGTACTCCAGTATTACTGCTTACTACAGAATACAATCCAACAAGTGGAACTCTCCATCTTTATCTCTACTGTATTTTCTATGGAGAGATTTCACACATGTAAGTTTACTACTATGGGGTCGATTACGATGTTGTCCATAAAGGCTCCGAACGGCATTCGATTTGTCTAAATCCGATTCTAAACCCACCTTTCCGACTGACTCTGACACTTTTCCCAACGTGTGATTATGATGACTAGAAACCGTTTGGACTGTCGGACTCGGTTTTGAAAGGAACTGGGGGTAACTAAGTCAGTCGGAGCTGATTCGTAGCTGTCTACGGACCATGTTTCCAGTTGAGCGATTAGGATGTCAGATTCAGACAACCTTTCCAAATCAATTGTTCTGAGATGGATAGCCTTTCAGAATCTGACTTTAGGAGCCCGTAGCAGGTTCTTCTTCACCCGGGGCCCTCCAAATTGGGCCCGTGGGGGTATCCATGGGTCCCCCCTTCCCATGCATGCACAGTGTGGCGGGCACCATGGGCTGTCCGCCACGGGGTGCAAGGGTTTCCCCCAACAACCCCTTTTGTCAATGGGAGCCTGTGTTCTCGTTCGGAACACAGGTTCCCATTGAAGTCAATGGGAATCCCATCGAAGCATCGTAATTGGTCAGTTCGATTCCCAGAACCCAATTAGTTCGGAAACGATTCTGAAACCAATTCAGTCAGAAGAGTTTCCTAACGAGATCGTAATCGGCCCATGAGTAGTAAATGTGGAAGGGACCAAGGCGAGTGACTGGGAAATTAAGAATGCTTACTAGTAAATGGGAGGGGCTTAGGGAACAGTAAGGAAGGATTTTGGGATGGTGAAGGAAGGGTTTAGGCATGGACAGACACCAACTTACTAAAGCGTAAGCCAATTGCTAGTCATAAACTGCAAACTGCACATCTAAAGCTCCTGCAGCCATAAATGACCCAAAACAAGAGTAAATCAACTCTAGATCAGACCTGGAGTAAGGCTACCACTATACCAACTACTGGTGCAGCAACACCCTCACATAGAAAATAAGAGAGGCAAGTACTTCAAATAAAATGCTATAGGAAATACTTTTCAAATAAATTAATTTATTTTGACATTTGTTAAAATATATAAATGTAATTTAATCTTATTGAAGTGTACGTAAATATGAAAGAAATATTAAGGTGACCCACTATAGAGGAAGCACACAATTGGCTCCTTAATGGCTATTTGATGTTTTCATCCGCTCAGTAAGGTCTTGACTGTTAAGAGAGGATAACACACAATTTCCTTTTTTATTGAGAAACTTGCAAAGTAGGCTGTGCACTATCATGTTTCTAGTCCTGATGAAGACCCCATGGTGATGTTGTCTAACCTCACTTGTTTTCTGGGGGTCGAAACGTCGACGTGAAGTGAACAAGTGTACCATGCTCAAATAGACATGTACATGACAGGATGAAAATCACATGTCTCCTTAGGGTAATTTATTGTATTTAGACGCAAAAGCAAATTTCTGTATATATGTCAATTGTGTTGAATGTTTTGATTGTCTATTGTGTTATCACCTGTGTTATTTATGAGGCACATTTATATAGGTCACAAACATTGTTCACAGTCTTTATTTAGTCTGGTCCTTCAATACTTTTGGATGTATTAGCACATATGATATATGACTTTCCAATACATCGGCCTTTCTTATTTTTTCAAGCAAACAGTGTTGTTGTCATTTTTCATGTTGGACAGTAGTGTGTTTTTACGTATCATTGATTGATAGTCCTAAATCTTTGTGGACAGATTTTATTAAAGAATGAAATTACTTTTTTCATAGCAGAACTTCTGCCTCTATACTGCTGTAATTCCCCAGGTTCGGCATGTTACTGGGACACCCTATTATTATTGATGCATTGGTGCTAGGCAGCCACAGGCACACCAGGGAGCGAGTTGAGTAGCTCCATAACTCTGTAAATATGGAGCAGTTCAGCTCTCTCCCCGTCACCAGCACAGCAAGGCAACCTGCCTTGCTAAGTTGCATGAAAGATCACTAAAATAAATCTCTACTCACACTTTATCAAAAATACATCATATATAGGAAAGCTGAGTACTATGCAGTGCGAATCACCGATGCACCAAGTATGCAAAAGGAGACTTTTAAAATCTTGAAAGAACTCAGCAATAAGTCAGATGCAAACCTCGCAGTAGTACCCACTGACTGTAACGTCCTACAGTCCTTTTTCCTCCAGAAAGTAGCAGACATCCTCCTAGAGATTAAAAACACCTGCATCACCATGAGCTCCCTGGAATTGTTCACACCCCTAGCATTCACCGGTCATCTTCTCACTAGCTTCCCTCAACTAGACTCAAGGTCTTTAATACTCCTGGCTTTCCTGCCGACCCATGCCCGCCACCGATCTTCAGGATGGCACTGCCGGCCTTGGAAAGCCAGATTCCCACCCTCTTGAATAATTCCTTGTCGACTGGCCAGGTCCCCGTAAACCTGAAGGAGGCTAGAGTTACTCCCTTATTAAAAAAACAGGGGCAGACAGGACGGTATTAAAGAATTATAGGCCTATCTCCCAGCTCCTTTTTCTGGCGAAGGTTGTGGAGAAACACGTCTTGAAGACCATTTTGGCATTCCTGGAGTAACACGAGCTACTCCAGTCCCACCAGGCAGGTTTCAGAGCCCATCATAGTACAGAGCTGGTTATGCTATCAGTTCTGGACAAACTCATGATTATGGCCGACAACAAAGAATTGAGTGCCCTGATTTTATTAGACCTGTCAGCGGCGTTCAATACGATCTGCCACACAAAATTATCCCGGCTTGCGGACTTGGTCATTCGGGGGCTTGTCAATAAATGGTTAGAATCATTTTTATCAGGACGAGCGCAGAGGATTCAACTGGGTGAGCAGGTATCAGAAAAGGGCAACATCTCGTGTGGGGTCCCTCAAGGCTCCGCACTGTCCCCTCTCCTCTTTAATATATACCTACAGTCTCTGGTGGCTGCACTAGCCAAAATGGACTGCTGAGTATTCAACTACACGGATGACACCCAACTCATCCTAGGGATCGATAATTCGGCCCATGGCCAACAGTCAGCCTTGAGCATACTCAGGTTCACAGTTAAGTGGATGACTGCTAATTCCTTAAAAATCAATCCAGACAAAACTGAAGCTCTAGCTATCTCAACTAAAAATAACCCCTGGAGCGATCATTTCTGGCCAAAGGAGCTGAGGGCCACCCCCAACCCAGCACTCTTTGTGAAAAGCCTGGGCATTAAGATCGACTCTGAGCTCTCTATGACCAATCAAGTCAATTCTGTGGTCGGAACATGTATAGGCCTTCTTAGACAGCTGAGGAAACTGGCCCCTCTTCTTTCGGTCTCGTCAATGAAAACTATAGTATCAGCAACTATTGTTTTGAGACTTGACTATGGCAACTCGCTTTATGTCGGGCTACCCCAGAAACATACTAACAAACTGCAGGTAGTGTTGAATGACGCAGCCAGGAGCATCTTTTGGCTGTTCTGAAGAACTCATGACACTCCCTTGCTGAGCAAGCTGCACTGACTGCCCATTAAGCAAAGAGCGAATTTTAAGGGATTGTGCATCACCCACAAAGCTCTAAATGGATACGCCCCAGGGTACATAAAAGAACGCCTACTCAAATATGTATCAGGGCACGTGCTGCGCTCAGTTGAAGCCGGCCGGCTGACCTGCCCACTTTTTAACACCATATCAGGAGGAAGAGCGTTTTCGGTCCTTCTGCCACAACTTTGGAATCAGTTGCCCGTTAATCTCTGGAAAGAACCTATACTTCTCTCCTTCCGGAAGCAACTAAAAACTTTCCTCTTTAGGGAAGCCTTAGATATGGCTTAAAGTCCTTTCAGTACCTGGAGACTTTCCCGCCTTTTGACTGTGTTTCTCCTCTTTCCAAAGCGCTAAGAGACCTGTCGGTGTACACGCGCTATACAAAAGTAAATAAATAAATAAATCTGCCTCCCAATATACTATGTGCAGAGGGATCCAGAATGTGACTAACACTTCAGCAAAGCAATGGCTGATGGGGGCTGACCAAAGGCTAAAGCTATGACAACAGACCTAATAAATGGCATGGCCAATTAATTACTTTGAGCAAAAGAGCCGGAATAACCTGACTAAAACATATCTTCAGCAAACATACTTTTGCTGAAAGTAACTCAGGTAACTGAGGGGTGGCGTGAAATACAAGTTACTATGCAGCTTTTAGAGGGTTGTTGGTAATTCCCTGGTTTTGATGTCCAAACAAAGGTTTATCTGCATCTTCAGAAAAACAGAAGTTTCTCGCCAATCAATCTGTAGACCATAATTATGCAGAATAAGAAGTGGTCTACCTCCTAAATAAATAGAGTTCCGAAGTATGCTAACTAAGATAGACATAATACTTCCATAACTGAAATATATCATTCCTGTCTTTTAGGTCTGTAGTGGTGAGTTTGATTGAGGATAATAGACACAAGACAGCCAGGTATATAACTATCATTTGTATTTATTTAAGGATTTTTTTACACACAAAAAATGACAAACTGTAGATAATTCAACAGAAAGCATGGTTGGGGGGAGCCTGAGAAGGGCTGAGAAGGTCCAGATAGGGCCAGGAGGTCTGGAAGGTTGTAAAGGGTAAGCATGAGGGAACAATGCTGATTGGGAAGGCATGTTGATGAAAAGCAAAAAATAAAATCTATTTACTTGGGATTTTTTCTTCCTTCTGTCATACTGCTTCATGTGGTGAGGCTTGGAACCTGTTCACTAAATCTATGACAACCTGATGAAAATCAATCATTAACTCAATGGAAATAATTTTAATGGGGAGGTTTGATCAGACCACACAGGCGGTCAGCAAACTGACCCTTGAAGTTCATCTGTCAGTTCTGGGTATAAGTGAGAGCAGATCCATCCCCTCAGGTCTCCATACAGGTCACAGACAGCAGGACCAGTCCTCTTCCGTGCTATCATAAGTTCAGATGTGTTCTGAGGAGCTGTGGGTGAAGTGTCACTTTTGTAGGATTTCCTAACCAGTGGGTGGGGGTGACTCCTGTATACCCCCTAATCCTTGAGAAATATGTCCCAATTGCATCCTATCCCCCTTTTGCATAACATATTGTTTGTTTTACTGCACACTATCCCACAGCACACTATTCTGAGCAAAATTTAACATGGCAGTACCCTTCTGCCATTTGAGTTGTCTTGTCTCCCAGCCAGGGTTATGTTTATGGAAATAAGCAGTGCCCTCCTTTTCGATTAAACAAACACTTTTCTGTGACCAGCTCTACATCCTAATGTGGTGCAGCCAAGCTGGTTACAGCTAGCCTAGGAAACAAACACTTTTATCCTCTAGGTCCCCTTTTACATTCAACTATGAATGAGTAGGCCTCACCCTGTTCTCTTTTTAAGTTAATAAAATTCCGGAACCCGTCTCAGCAGCCCTCCCTGAGTTGAAATCAGCTACGTAGCTCATACCCAGTTCTTCCTGCCAAAAGCCCTAAGTCATTGTACATGCTCTGGGAGCAGTTTTCACACTTCATTAATGGGACACACAGCTAGGGGTCACCTACTGGCAGGGCTAATGCTAATTAACCTACTGGAGCTTCAGTCAAAGTCTACCTTTTTAAAAGTTGCATTTCTGGAATATTTATAAAAAAATCTGACTTTGCCAGTAAATTGGCTTCTTAATAATAATTTAAATATTAAAAATCAGGGGGGTTAACAGTTCCTCATTAGTCAAGAAAATGAAGTGTCGCTCAAACAGAATTATAAAGACAATACATGCGTTATGGATCATGGGGATTCTTGCGCTTCCGCCAAAGCTTGCCGTGCCGGGGGCACACAAATCTCTCTGCGATGGCTATTCCAGGCCCCCCATACCTTCCCCCACTTCTCGGGACAACCCCTGGCAACATATACTATACTGACTTTTCCCGGAACATACACCAGTCCATGTCCTCCGCCCATTTGGTAACCCGGGGTGGCTGACTGGCTCCCCACCGCTGAGCAATATTTCGCTTCGCTACCATACACGCCAGTGTTGCCCACTGTTTCCCATACACATTCAATATACACCTCCGGGCCTCCGGTAGTATCTCCACCCCCAGAGCACTGCGCATCTCGTCATGAACCTTTGTCCAATATTCCTGTACTTCCATGCAATGCCACAGAGTATGCATAAATATGCCAAGCTCTCCACACCCCCTTCGGCACTCTCCACTCTCACTGCGACCCATTCGTACCAGGCGAGGCCCTGTAATGTATGACCCGACCTATGCAAAATCTTTAATTGCACCAGTCTAAGTCTCATATGGATCGCAACCACCCTCGGGGAGGAGACTGCCTCTGTCTAGTCTTCGTCATGTAGCTCCATCTCGTCAGCAGTCCACTGTGTCCGGATGTGGCCTAGCGGGTCCTCTATGTTGTTAATAAGCTTTTTGTATATTAAAGATATAGTCTTCTCAGGGATATACCCGTGTAGTACTCGATCTTCGAGAGGTGAGGCCTCTGGAAGCATGGTACCTTTAGGTATGTGTGTGAGGAGTGCATGTCTAACCTGGAGGTAACGATAATACTCACTGTCATGTAGGCTATATTGCTGTTTGAGAGAGTGGAATGTGTGTATTGTGTCCCCACTCCAAACGTCTTTGATCTGAGTGATCCCGATAAGATCCCACTTGTCAAATCCCTTAGACTTCCACAAGCTCCCAAGTCTCTCCGAACTCATAGGGGGGTGGCCAAGGATAATTTTCCTTCCCAGGTAAGATATCTATTGGCTGCATGCCACACATGGACTTCATGCGCCGTTGGGCCTGCCAGTGAAAACCGCCTAGTCCTGGCATAAAGCGCCCTGGTGAAATCCCCACCCGGCGCCTGTCCATGATCCATGGCATACCCTGGATCCCCTGGTGGTCTGTACACAAAATGGTTTACCGCCGCAAGGTGCGAGGCCCAATAGTATTTCCGTAGACCCGGCAGTCCAATCCCCCCACTGTACCAAGGGAGGGTAAGTTTAGTGAATGCTATACGGGGACATCTGTCCCAGTGAAGCTTCCTCTGGAGGTTCTCTATTTCTTTAAAATAGGATGCCGGTACCGGGTCCATTGTATTCTGAAGTACATACAAAAATCGGGGAAGAGCCATCATCTTAAACAGTACCGCCCTATCCAACAGGGAGAGTGGAATAGCCTTCCAGCGCTCCACGTCCCTTTTAAACCGGTTCAAGGGGGGACCCAGGTTATTGGTATACTGCAACTTCAAATCAAGTGTCACGTAAATACCTTGGTATTTAAACCCTACTGGCTCAATTTGTATAGGGCATGACTGAGGGATTACCGGTGGCTCGTGACCAATTAATATCGAATCCGGAATACCTTCCGAATATGGCTAGCACAACTAGAAAACCGATCAGAGATCCCCTAGGGTTGGTGAGATAAAGTAGAATATCATCAGCGTACAATGAGATTTTGTCCTCCCACTCCTGCGTCCACCGCAGGCCGCGTATTGACCGGTCCCATCTGACTCAAGACGCAAGAGGCTCCAGCGCAAGAGCGAAGAGAAGCGGGGACAAAGGGCACCCCTGGCTCGTGCCCCTGCTAAGGGGAAAGTCAGCCAACTTGCAGTTATTAACAACTACTCTGGCCAAGGGATTAGCATATAGCAAACGCACCCAACCAATAAACTCTGGTCCAAAGCCAATCTTCGACAGTACCGCAAACAGATAGGACCACTCGATCCCTATCGAATGCCATAGTGGCATCCAAGGACACTAGCACCGTCGGCTCATGAATCTTCGGGGAGCCACCCAAAATCCCATGCAACCTCCACAAGTTAAGGGCTGTGTTTCGCCGCGGCATGAAGCCAGACTGATCCGGGTGTATCAAAGTGGTGATTACCTTAACCAATCTAGTAGCAAATAGTTTCGCCAGGATTTTAGGCCCGGAGTTAAGCAAAGAAATGGGTCTATATGAGGAACAAAACGCCTTAGGCTTACCTGGCTTATAAATAACCACGATACTAGCCACCCGCTGGTCATATGGGAGTCTACCTTTCTCTCTACTTTCTGCTAACATGGATCGAATGTATGGGGCGAGTTTATTAGCATTCAATTCATATAATTCTATAGGGATTCTGTTTGGGCCAGTGGCCTTCCCGGATCTTACCTCTCTGATCGCCTGTGCCACTTCATCATCAGTAAAAGGGGAGTCCAGATAGCCCTTATCCTCCTCCCACAGCGCAGGCATACAGACATCCCTGATCATATGACTGTTCTCAGCCTCTGAATTTCCACCGACCGAGGTGTATACTCATCTGTATTAGTCAGAGAACTCATACGCCACTGCCTGCAGGTCTGTGACCATGACGGAATCTGCTCCCTGTAGCTCAGGTACGCGCCTAGACGCCCACTCCTCACGTTCAAGCCACACAATCAGTTTACCAGCCTTGTCTCCATGTTCATATATTCGACTTTGGGTGATGTTATTTTGGGCTACCGCCCTATCTCTGGCTAGGCCTTTATATTCATCCAGTCGTAATTTCAAAAGATGCAGGTCTTGCTAAGTGGCCGACCTAGCCACCTTACCTTCCAACCTTACCACTTCTGCCTCCGCCCTAGCACCCTCCGCCTGATGCTTCTTTCTCTTCCCCGCCACCAAAGAATGTGTTCCCTAGTTATTGCACCAACAAACACGGTGGAGGCATTGCCATCATCCACAAAGAAACAATCCCCTGGACTGCCCTCGATGACAACACACTGATCATGGAACCAGCGGATGTTCCTTTGAATGGGTCAAAGGGCTGCACCCCATTTGTTTTCTCTCTCATTTGTGTTTGTTTTTGTTATGCCAAGAGTGAATAATAATATTATACTATTCACTCTTGGTATAACAAAATAAAAATGTTGAGTTCCTTCTGTTCCGCAGCAAGAGGCTCTGTCTGAAGGCTGGCGCAGGCACACAAAGGGGTCCGCACCAGTCTTCAAAGATATCCAGGGCTGGAGAAATTCCATCCCTGGCCATCACTAACTTCATTACTCCACTTGCCACCAAGTCCAAGCACTACATCATCCTCTGAGACATCAATTTCCATCTGACCGATCCCACAGACACAAACTCTGCTAACCCCATGGAATACATGGGCAACATCAGCCTCACCCAACTGATCACCGACTCCACACAAAGAGCAGGACACACACTGGACCCAATCTTTACGGCCAGTGACAGAGTCAATAACAGTTCACCGTGCACTTCACCATCGCAGGATCACCATGTACTGCCTCCAGTCCCCCAACGCCTCCTTCAGTCAATAGAACAAAGTGACACAGACCCAATAGATGGATTCCCTCAACACCACCCAGCCCAACCCTGCATCCAACCTGGAACAAGCAGTCCATAACTTCACCACTTGGATCACCAACATCACCGACCTAGCCACCCCCATCAAACAATCCAAAACCCGCAGATCCACCAAACAAGCCAGCTGGTACACACCAGAACTCAGGACAATGAAACACAGCTGCAAACAACTGGAGAGAAGATGGCACACCAGCAGAGACATCTCTGTATGTGGGACGAATTTGTCGCCCCAGAACCAGCGGCACTGCAGGGTGCTGTCGCACATTTAGACCTGAGTCAATATTTGTCTTCCTTTATATGATCGTTTCTTCAGTATTTCCTAATATTTTTCTAATGTGTTTCAATTTTGCGAGATTTCTGTGTTGTTCCACACGTCAGACAACATGCCAATTTCCTCAGTTTTCTCATGTTCAGGTTTGTCCATCCGGACCTTATTCCAAAAACACGTACAAACGCCAAGATCCATCAGAAGCAGTGTTTTATTAGACCAATGCATTTCGGGCACTTCAAGCCCTTCGTCAGGGATAACTGAAAATGTTAAGTAAACATGCTTTATTATCAGGTACAGTATTAAATAAGCTATACAATCATTGAGACTCTATATGTTATGAATCATGTTAAAAACCACGCATTTGTTATATTCCTGTCCTCTATACCAGTGCGATGTAAACCAATCAGAAGTTGCTTTTACCAATGTTTGTTTAAACCCCAATCATCTTATGTTACTTCAAACCTGTTCTCAAGGACCCGAGCCTGCACTACTATGTATTTTATTAAAGCGTCTAAATCAATCTCCTCTTTCTGGCCGTGTGATCTTGTTTATATAATCACTCACGTAAAATGCCCCCTTCCACATTGCTTTCATAACGAACGTCAAAAACGGAATAATTATAGCCCAGCTTTATTATAACTTTAATCTACAGAGACACCACAGACTGAGCCACCTTCAAGTCAGCCCTCAACGTATATCACCAACGACTTACAGATGTGAAAAAAGATGTGGTGCAAACTGCTTCGAAGCAAGGGCCAACCACTCCAGGGAACTCTTCAGCATTCTCAGAAAGTTCTCCTGCCCCATAAACACAGAGAACATAGTCCCTCCTTCACAGAAATTCTGTGACGCTCTTGCAAACCATTTCCACCATCTGCAGGAACTTCAAGCACCAACTCAGCGACCTCCACAGCCTCCTCACTTCAACATAAACCTCCCTTGACCAGCCACTCACCAAATGGAAGCAACTCACCACACAGAACACCACATCCATCATGAACTCCATCCACTCAGGAGCACCCACAGACCCTTGCCCAAACCGCCTCTTCAACCTCGGAGGTAAGGATATCAGCCGCCAACTCACCACCATCCTCAACGCACCCATCGCCACAGGCACCTTTCCTGAGGCATCGAACACACAGAAGTTAGATCTCTCCTCAAGAAACCCTCCACTGACCTCAGTGAACTCCAGAACTACCGCCCCATTTTGCTGCTCCCTTTCCCGCAAATGTCCTAGAGAAAGCCATCAACCAGCAGCTCACCAAACACCTGGAAAGAAACGACCTTCTCCACACCTCCCAATCTGGTTTTCACGCCAATCACAGCATCGAGACCACTTTTATCGCCTCCACTGGCAGCAGCCGCACACTGCTCAATGGA
This sequence comes from Lissotriton helveticus, assembly GCF_964261635.1. Taxonomy (NCBI): domain Eukaryota; kingdom Metazoa; phylum Chordata; class Amphibia; order Caudata; family Salamandridae; genus Lissotriton; species Lissotriton helveticus. The sequence goes on from NC_136059.1 coordinate 782,581,012, forward strand.
GGAGAATCAGCAGCCCTGATCCTCCTCGATCTCTCTGCAGCGTTCAACACCATATCCCACCATACACTCATCATGAGATGCCCTCAGATGGATCACTTCATTTGTCATGGGATGTACTCAGAGAATCCACCTACCCCTCTTCGACTTCGAACCCAAGAGCAGTATCTGCTGCATCCCCAAGGCTCATCCCTCAGCCCCACCCTCTTCAACACCTACATGACTCCTCTAGCCGACATTGTCCTATTCCACAACCTCAACATCATATCCTACGCCAACACCCAGCTCATCCTCTCGCTCTCAGTAAACCGTCCACCACAAAGACCAACTTCCACAGCTGCATCAAAAATGGTGCCAACTGGATGAAGACCAACCCTCTAAAGCTCAGCACTGATAAAACTGAAGTGCTGATCTTTGGCAACAGTGCCTTCCCTTGGAACGACAGCTGGTGGCCCACCAAACTCTGATCCACTCCCACATCGACAGACCACGCCCGCAACCTCAGTATCATCTTGGACAGTAAACCCACCATGAAACTACAGATCAACACAGTCTACTCCGCCTGCTTCCACACTCTCCGCATGCTCCAAAGACTCTTCAAATGGCTCTCCACCGGCATGAGGAAAACTGTCACTCAAGCCCCAGTCACCAGCCGGTTTGACTACGGCAAAGCACGGTATGCAGGACCCACCGCTGAACTCATGACGAGACTACATATGATTCAGAACTCAGTGGCCAGACTCATCTTCAACCTGCCTAAATGGACCCATATCACCCCGCACATTAGGAACCTCCACTGGGGTCCCATCCATAAAAGATGCCAATTCAAATTTATTGACACAAGCCTACAAAGTCTACAAAGCTCTCCATGATGACCTAGGACCAAAATACATCAACCACTGCGTGAACTTCCAACAACAAGCCAGAGACCTCTGCTCCACCTCCCTGGCCCTCACAGAGACTCTGCGCATCTGCCGAAGCCACAAGGGAGGCCGCTTCTTCTCCTACCTCACCGCCAAGTCTTGGCACGGCCTTCCCCTCCACCACTGGACATCACCCTCACTGGTGGAATTCAGGAAGAGACTCAGACCTGTTTTTTTGACTGAGCCCAGCAATCCAGCGTATACAAATCCTGTTTGATTGACTGACTGATGGATTGCTTAATTGCTCCTATCTATCTATCTATCTATCTATCTATCTATCTATCTATCTATCTATCTATCTATCTATCTATCTATCTATCTATCTATCTATATATCTATCTATCTATCTGATTTCTCTTCTTTTCAATTGGCATTTTGGAATCAAATTCTCAACAACTGCCTCTCCTTCCACGCCCCCATGAGAAACCTCTGCTCAACTGATCTCTACCTAGCCACCGTCCCACACTTCTACAGGAACAGAGCAGGGGGAAGGTCCTTCTCATACCTCGCAGCCAAGACTTAGAACAATCTCCCGTTTCACCTCCTGTGAAGCTCCACACTGCATCAATTCAGGAAAGACCTCAAGACCTGGCTGTTCGATTGACCTCAACAGACCTGCACACACACCTCCCCCCAGCGCCATAAGACCCTTATGGGTAAGTAGTGCACTTTACAAACCCCTGATTGATTGAATGATTGACGATGTTTTCTCATCTGCCACCTTATGACTCTCACCATTAACCACCCCTATTTCAGCACCAAACCCACCCCACTTTCTCTTTTATTTTTAAAATAGCATTATTTATGTTTTTATTGCTCTCACACCTTTCTCCTTTCTCTTGCATACTTCTTTTATATTCTACTGTCTAATATCCCTCTAGCACTGTGGTACTCAAATTACCACCTGGGAGCCACATGTGGCTCTCCTAATCTTCAAATGGAGCTCCCAGGTGAATGACTGCACACCCTGACAACTATGTCAATGGTGAACTAAGAGGCAAGTCAGTTGCCACGTGGAACACTCTGGATGCTCAGGATTGTTATTATACATGGGCCACATTATAGTTTATTAAATTAAACACTAAGGGTTTGTACATCCTATATCCTGAACTCATGTATTTCAAGGTGCTCTTACATGTCATAGTGAAGACAAGCATTGGCATAGCAAATAGGTCTTGCCTTTGGGACCTTTTAAGTGTTTAGCTGTGCAACAGTTGTTGTTGTACCAAAAATATTGTGCTGCATAACTAAAAACTTAGAAGGTCCCAAGAGCGAGACCTTTTGGCTATGCCAATGCTTGTTTGGGTATTATTGTGATAGTTAGTTGTGTATTAGTATGATGTATAGAGTTAGAAGGAGAAGAATGTGTGAACATTTGGGTAGGAGAGTGTAGAGAAGAAGAACAGCTTGAGAGATAATGTAGAAAAGTAAGGAGAAGTGTAGAATGAGCTAGAAGAAAGGAGAGTTTGCAGAGGAGTATGTTGTACATGGAAAAGAGTGAGGAGGATAGTAGTGTGAGGTTGAAGGAAGGAGAGTGAGGAGAGTAGTATGTGGCATAAGGAGATAGGACAAGATGAGTAGCATGAGGGATATGAAAGGACAGTGAGTATGGGAAGAGTAGTGTTAGAGAGAAGGAAGGGGATCAGGCACTTGTATGGAGCATGGTGTATTAGAATAGTATTAGGGACACTGAAGGAGAGTGTGTAGAAGAAGAGTAGTGTGAGTGAGAAGGATGGAGAGTATGGAGGGTAATAGCATGTGAGGCAGAAGGGTGGTGTATGTGTATCTATATACATGCATATTTATATATGCATTTAGATATATGTATATATTTATATGCTTATGTTTGTTTGCATGCAATTAGAAATACCTTGCAGCTGTCTCTGTGGACAAGTGTAGGACAGTTCTAGTTTGCAAATTGGAGATATTATATGGCATACGGGTGGACCTTGCCAATGGGGGCAGGGGGTGCATTCGGCCGGGAATGGAAGTTCTTGCTCCTTTAGCATTGTCACCCGGATGGAGGGGCATGCGTGCAGCTGCTGAAGGGCTTTGGGGGCTTTGAAGGGATGGTGCCGGTCAAGAAATGCTGAGGTTTAGTATGGGATGGATTGAAGGAAGAAACTAGAGAGGCGCGGGCCTGTGGGGGATAAGGAAAGGACAGCTCGCAAAGATGCACGTGAAAGGCTGCAATGATGTGGGGATAAGGATGCAGGGAGATAATGGCACTGGCTAGTGCAGCGGATAATCCACAGTGTACAACCTGAAAATATGAAAGAAAGCAAAGATATGCAACTTGCATACAGAACCTCTATGTCCACCTAAGAACGGCATTTTGCTATGACCCCGGAAACTGTAAGTATGAAATGCCCCAAAACAGCTAATGTACGGTTACATAAAATCCATAAATTAATAGCAGAAATGCACCCAATGTGAAAGCCAACCTTCCCGTTTTTGTACCTTATGTATTTCGCAACTGTTGTGGTCCGATACCAAAAACACAATAAAAACGTAAATTGGTACCATAAAAACGGAACCTGTTCGTGCACGATCTTGCTATACCCTGCCTTCCCATAGCATACTTCCGCTGTGTTTTGATTCTGGGGTGCATAAAAAGAGGGTATACAGTCAAAATATCAAGTAAAAAATATAGAATGGGCAAAATATCGAATGGACAGAATATAGACAACAAAAATATCGATGGACAGAATATTGACAACAAAAATATCGAATTTTAGGTAAGTATGTTAATATTTATTTTTTAATAATATCTAAGTGTTTTTTATGTTAGTATATGTGTTAAAAGTGTTTTTTTATTTTATAATGTATTTTAAGTAATTCATTTTATGGTATTTAATTTTTGCGTAATATAATTCTGTAGCGGGTTGTGGGTTTATAGGGGAATCGGGTGGGAAGTAATTTATTTATAATTATTTTAATTTATTTATTGGTATTTATTTTGAATGAATTGTTAATTAATTTTTAATTGGTAATTAATTAAAATATAATTGGTAAATATTTTTTATTAATGGATTAATTGGTAATGATGTTAATTTAATTAATTTATTTTCTGTAGCGGGTTGTGGGTTTATAGGGGAATAGGGTGGGAAGTAATTTAATTATAATTAATAAAAAAAATGTATTCATTTATTGGTATTTATTTTGAATTAATTGTTAATTAATTTTTAATTGGTGATTAATTAAAATATAATTGGTAATTAATTGTTATTAATTGATTAATTGATAATTATGTTAATTTTATTTATTTATTTTCCGTAGCGGGTTGTGGGTTTATAGGGGAATTGGGTGGGAAGTAATTTAATTGTAATTAATTACATTTTTTATTTATTAATTGCTATTTATTTTGAATTAATTGTTAATTATTTTTCAATTGTTAATTAATTAATTGTTAATTGGTAATTATGTTTGTATTAATAGGTAATTATTTTTCATTAATTCATTTTTATTATTATTTTTAATTGATTAATTATTATAATATATTAAATTAGTAATTATTTTAATTAATTTGTAATTGGTATTAATATTTAATTTAATCATATATGAAGTATTTACTTTCCCTACTGTTGCCCTCCTTGGAGTGGGAATAGTAATTTTTACCCTCCCGCTATCCAATGCTTTCCTTACTGTTGCCCTCCCTGGAGTGGGAATAGTCATTTTTACCCCTACACTATCCAACGCTTTTCCTACTGTTGCACTCACTGGAGTGGGAATAGTAATTTTTACCCCTACGCTATCCAACGCTTTCCCTACTGTTGCACTCACTGGAGTGGGAATAGTAATTTTTACCCCTATGCTATCCAACGCTTTCCCTACTGTGGCACTCTTTGGAGTGGGAATAGTAATTTTTACCCTCCCGCTATCCAACGCTTTCCCTACTGTTGCACTCACTGGAGTGGGAATAGTAATTTTTACCTGTACGCTATCCAACGCTTACCCTACTGTTGCACTCCCTGGAGTGGGAATAATAATTTTTACCCCTACGCTATCCAATGCTTTCCCTACTGTTGAACTCTGGGGAGTGGGAATAGTAAATTTTACCTCTACGCTATCCAACGCTTTCCCTACTGTTGCACTCTATGGAGTGGGAATAGTAATTTGTACCCTCCCGCTATCCAACATTTTGCCTACTGTTGCACTCACTGGAGTGGGAATAGTAATTTTTACCCTCCCGCTATCCAACGCTTTCCTTACTGTTGCACTCTCTGGAGTGGGAATAGTCATTTTTACCTTCTCGCTATCACTGGAGTGGGAATAGTAATTTTTACCCCTACGCTGTCCAACGCTTTCCCTACCGTTGCAGTCTTTGGAGTGGGAATAGTAATTTGTACACTCCTACTATCCAACGCTTTCCCTACTGTTGCCCTCCCTGGAGTGGGAATATTAATTTTTACCCCTACGCTATCCAATGCTTTCCCTACTGTTGCACTCACTGGAGTGGGAATAGTAATTTTTACCCCTACACTATCCAACGCTTTCCCTACTGTTGCACTCCCTGGAGTGGGAATAGTAATTTTTACCTTCCTGCTATCCAATGCTTTCCCTACTGTTGCACTGTCTGGAGTGGGAATAGTAATTTTTACCTCTACGCTATCCAACGCTTTCCCTACTGTTGCACTCTCTGGAGTGGGAATAGTAATTTGTACCCTCCCGCTATCCAACATTTTGCCTACTGTTGCACTCACTGGAGTGGGAATAGTAATTTTTATCCCTACGCTATCCAACGCTTTCCCTACTGTTGCACTCTTTGGAGTGGGAATAGTAATTTTTACCTTCCCGCTATCCAACGCTTTCCCTACTGTTGCCCTCCTGGAGTGGGAATAGTAATTTTTACCAATACTCTATCCATCGTTTTCCCTACTGTTGCACTCTCTGGAGTGGGAATAGTAATTTTTACCGCTAAGCTATCCAACGCTTTCTTTACTGTTGCACTCTCTGGAGTGGCAATAGCAATTTTTACCCCTATGCTATCCAACTCTTTCCTTACTGTTGCACTTTCTGGAGTGGGAATAGTAATTTTTACCCGCCCGCTATCCAACGCTTTCCCTACTATTGCACTCACTGGAGTGGGAATAGTAATTTTTACCCCTACACTATCCAACGCTTTCTCTACTGTTGCACTCAGTGGAATGGTAATAGTACATTTTACTGTTCTGCTAACCTACAGTAAAAATATTGTATATTTGTTATTAATATTATGTTTATATATATGTATGTAATTAAAAATTAAATTGTATGTTTATTTATTTTTAACTTAAATTAATTATTTATTAATTTTAAGGTTATTTAAGTATTTTAAGTATGTTTAAGTTAATTATATTTAATATTTTATTATTATTCAATTACTTTTAAGACATTTAAAAAATTCGATATTTTGACTATCTATATTTTTTACAACATATTTTTGTTTCGATATTTTTGTACTTATCTGTTTGGAGATAGGAGTTCGATATTTTTGTATTCTATATTTTTTACTCGATATTTTGCTACATCGATATTTATGTTATCGATATTATTTCAGTGATACTAAAAAGAGGCCACAACTGCAAGCGCTAATTTGCAATAACAAAGCACGACCTGCACTTGCCCCACATGTAGCAGAATCTATTGGTTAATGAAATGGAAGTATAATAAAAATGACGTAAACGCCCCCACGTCCAACTATGCACATAAAGTGCATAAATTCAGAAAAATTAGAGCATCAAAAATAAAGTCAATCCCCCAAAGTAAAGGGATTTGCGACCGATAACTGCAATGCTTTAACACTGTTTAGGGCCACAAAAAACAACATAACCAAGCAGCTATGAAGGAAATACTAAACGCAGCACAATTACAGCATAATAAATACACCAAAAGCTGAGCTACATAGTGCCATAATTTAAAAATCAAAATGTACAAATGAAAAAACCTACCTTCATGTCCCAATACAAAAGGACACAATAGTAAGTGCATATACAGTTTTAAAAAACACAGCCTGTATCTGTCACAAACTGCAACATGCTGCCAATTCACCCTGCCTCCCCTTACTATACTTTAGGCACTGGGGATAAGTTCTGAGTTGCATAAAAAAGGGCACAACTGCAAGCGCTTCTTTGCAACAAAACAAAACACAACCTGTACTTGTGGCCAAATGCGAAGATATCGGTTACAAAAATGTAAGTATAAAAATAATGTTAAACGCCCATGTCCAAATATTCATACGAAGCCCATAAATACAGAAAATTTTGTGCGCAAAAAATAAAGTTAATCCCCGAATGTAGAAGAAGAGATTTGCGTACCGGTAACTGCAATGCTTTAACACTGTATTGGCCCTCATCCCAAATAAGTCATAGACAACTGTAAGTCAGCAACAAAACATCAACGGGCACCTCGCGCTGAAAGTAAAAAGCAGCAGGGGGAGGGGATAGAGGAGGGAGCCTGGGCCTGTTTCCCTTGCGGGAGCGAGCGAATTTATTACAAACATATGGTTTGAAAGCTCGCTCCCGCAAGGGAATCACCAAACCTGCACGTGTTGCCATTCAAACCAATGCAACACGTGCACGTTTTTACCCCCAAAGCTGTGCCGATTACTCACGGTCTTTTTCCTTGCAGTAGCGCATGCGCGCTGCGTAGGCCAGACATTAAATAAACTGAAATTAGGTAATTGCCTAGGATCAAACAGTTGGGTCAAGTGGGGAAGCCAGGATTGATTCTAGATCTTCTGGTTTCAAGTTGTGCAATTCTATTTCATCTCAATTCAATTCAATAATCAAGTTACTTCCTTTTCACACTTGCATCTCCCAAAGTAGTGATAGCAAGCAGAACGGCTCAGCCGAAGGTGCAGTAGAGGGTAGCAATTCAGATAAAGAATAACACAGTCTTATCAAATCTCTCAGTCTTTTTGAGACTAGGGACTTAATTTTGATGACAGTATAGAAAGAACCCCTTGAAATAAATCCATGCCTCACTGACTACACCATGTATGTGATCTGCTTTACCTTCGCCCATCACAACCCCTCACAAAGCCTGACTCCCACTGTGCTGCCATTAAAGAGGCCGGCGGGCACACCACACCACAATGCCACCGTTTTTGGCCCCTGGGGAACTGTTTGCGAGTACCCATGCTCTGGCAAGCCCTTCCTCTCCCCCTTCTTTCTGAAACATTAAAATTGCATTCCTCTATTTTTCAGCCTTTTGTGTTATCAGACAGCACTCTCTTCCTCCATCTTCCTCTCTATATCCCCCTTGCCTCCAGCTCTCTTCCTCTCTCTCTCATTCAGCTTTTACCGTTGCCCTCTCTTCCGCAATCTTCCCATCTCTGAGCTCCCTGATCCATCTTTCTCTCTCTCCTCTTTTGCATTTCGTTTCTGTAGTCCCCGTCACTCTCTCCCCCTCTCATGGGACACGCACTGACCCCTGGGTATATTTGCCACTGTTGTTTCACGGTCTAATGCACTGTTGTTTTCTCATCTTTGATTGTCCAGTCCTGTTAGACACGCTGCATTTGACCACTTTTTACTTTGTTGTGGTGCATGTTTATAGTTATACCGTTTATCAAGATTAAACTTTTACTCAGTCAGGACAAACCAATGCCGTGCACGGCCATCTTTATTAAGCTACCGTTCTCTAGGCGTATAACATTATTTCCTCTCCCAATTCCTCGTTTAAAGTCTGAAAAACTAACCACAAGGTGGCAGACTGCGAAGTTGCTTTTCATCGTGCTTTCAGATCCCTTTAGCTGTTGAAATAGAAAAAGAATGTCACAGCACCTGTGTGTGTAATGCAGGGATAATACAGGGGTCGTTTAAAGATAAGTCCAGGTTCTTGGTCGACCCTGAGCGCGCTCGCAGCAACACTTCTTTCTTAATTTGTAAAAAAAAAAACGAGTGCAGGAGACCTGAGTTTTCCTTTCTCACTGATTTCCTATCCTATCATATCCTTCATCTTCCTTCATGCCACTTTTCTCTTTCTTGCTGTGGTGAGGGAAAATAAGTACCAGTCCACGCCCACCACCTGCAATCACCGGAACAAATTAAGCCTTCCTCGTTACAGGAAGCACTCGTATTCAACTTCCGGCGTGGTTTGAATAGACAGCGAGACACACAGTTACAGAACTGCAAGCATTAATTGGAGTAAAATGAAACTATTTAAAAGCCTACAAATGTTGAATATTGAATTTTAAAAAGAGAGATGGCGGAATCTCCAAATAGCACATACCAAAGAGTGAGTTGATGAAATTCCGGTGAAGGTGTTACTCTCTAGAATTCATTTCTGATATTCTGTCATTGATGTCATACTGGAAAGAGATACATAGACGATGTAGACGAGATTACAAAACACCAATACCCAAGTACAAGAGTAACAGTGGTTTTATGATTTTTGAAGGATAAACTACTTGTGATAATATAACAAGTTTTTTAAGGTTACAAGAGGGTTTTGCGACATTGCATCAGAGAGTGACACAGACCAGTGTGTGTTTTGTAACTTTAATGCAGCGAGGCTAGGATTTATTTTATACATATTAGTGATTTATCTAAAATAGGATTGATTATCTACCATAAAATCAGATATAACTTTGCAAAAGGATCAATCTACTCCCATCTTCTGGTCTCCCTTTTTAATATGCAGCATTTCACATGACATGCATGTGATGGACCCCTGTCTGTACTGGCAAGGCAAGCAAGCAAAGGATGGACTGGAACGGCTGAAGTTAATGCAAGCGTTTCATCCATTGTGTTCTGTTCTTCTGAGTAAGCTCTCTGCCCAAGCGTGCATGCCGAGACCACTGTGTCCTGGAACAATCTCGCCTGCCTGATCAGGGCCAACTCGACTGGGATTGGTCTGCGGTGCTTGGGATCCCATTCAGGGAGGGAGATGACCTAGCAGTTGGGACTTCCATTTTTGTGGTGGGGCCAGGACTGATTTCCATTTGGTTGGTCCCTGTCCATGACGGTACAGGAAATAGAATGTAATGTATTTAAAGTACTTACGCATGCAGTGCGTGACTCAGATGAATTCATGAATTTCCATCAATCACATCTTGTAATGTAAAATGGCATCTAGCACTAGCATGCCCTTCTCCAGCATGAGTTGGGCTCTCTTGTATTTTCTTTGGTAGTAATTGCTTAACTTGAGGAGGAGGACTGGGGCTCAGTGGACCAGAGAGGGCAAGCGCGTACACCCTATGCGCAGAACTGAGAGTCTGAGGGCACAGAGGTACTACAAAGGCAACTACAAAAAGTAAGGGATCCCTCAATGTGCTTTAATTTCTGCTGCTAATCGTTTGTTAGCTTAATTGATTTTAAATGTTTTTGGGGAGAGTGTGGGCCTTTTAAAGCTTGGTTAAAGTCTATTACTGTAAATGCACCTTATTGCAAATGCTGTATTTAATGCAATTTCATATTGGTGGGTTGTATTTCATGTACCCTTTTTAATCTAAAAGTTTACTTGACAATTTTAGCTGCTAGCACAAGGCTCTTTAATTTCTGCTGCTAATCATTTATTAGCTTAATTGTATTTTTTGGTCAAATGTGTCCTAAATGTTATTTCTTTGTACTTCTTAGTTTTTCTTTTAAAGTACTGTATTTTGTGAATTACTGCTGTAGGCACAATGCACTTTCTTCCAGTAATCCTATTATTTGTAGTCAAACAAACTATGGGGTCGATTATGATGGCGGACGGACCTGCGTCCGTCCGCCACCCCTGATGTGGAGGGACCATCCGCAGCGGCAGCGGCGTTCCCTCCGTTGGAATTAGGATGTGACCGCCACCCTGGCGGTCACATCCCGTATATTTAAAATTGCAGCAGGTGCTGCTTTAAGCAGCACCCGCCGCAAAGTTAAAAATGCATGCTGTGCATTTGCATGCACAAAGCGGCAGGCACCGTGCGGTGCCTGCCGCATTGTGCATGCAACTGCAGGGGGGTACCATAGGTACCCCCCCATGTGCACCCCCATCCCCTCTTCACCCTAGGGGCCCGCAATGGCCCCCAAAGCAAGGACTGTATGCCTTTTCGTGGCGGCATTGCCACCACGGAAATGCATAGCCCCCAGCACATCCTAATATGACTAGCGGTGTCTGATAGACACCACCACCATATTAGAGCTTTTCCGCCGCGGTCGCAAGACGACCGCGGCGGAAATGCAGCGGACGGTCTTCCCATCCGCCACGCTCCCCCCGCCATTGTAATATGGCGGGGGGAAATAGGTGGCGGACGGACAAGGATGGCGGACGGATCGCCACCGCCTGCATGGCGGTGCCGATACATCCTCCATCCTAATTGACCCCATAGTTAGGGCTTAGCTGTGGATCTCGTCTTGGATATAAATGTACACTGCATCTGTATATTTTTTGTTTTGGATGTGTACTCTGCTGCTCGTAATGATTTTAAATAATCAACAAATAAATTGTACTTACCCTCAATGTGGTATTAGCTATGCCTCTACAGATCACCCCATCAAACAGTCTCCCTTTTCATTAATTTCCTCATCCAGTCCTTCTCCATTCAGAGCTATTTCTTCCTATTCAACCCTCTACTTTGTGCTCAGTTTACAAATATTTCAAGACTGGGCCAGATCACAGCCTACACCCATTACCCTTAAACACAACTTGCCATACCACATCAAAATGAACACCATAGCACCAAGAGTCCCTGCCAGGAGTCAAGGGGCATCTGAATTGGATCAGAGTAACTCCCACCTCTTCATCCTGTCCCTACCTTATTCACAAACAATCAGTCGGGGTCCGGTTCTGAGGCAGATCCTAGGTTCCAAGTGGGCTGAGAGCGTTGAGGGCGATGTGCCAGGCACGCTCCAACCCCCCTCCCGAGACCCATGGTGCAAGTAGCGCCAAATTTTAAAGTGCTGATACTCTCCTGATTTTGGAGGATTTTTGGGATTGAGCTATTCGCTCTCCTTTTTTCATGCACTTTTTTCACCTTTTATAATTTTCACTTTCACGCCCCCAGGTTAGGGTGGACGATTAGAGAGTCCATACCGCCGGGGTATAGTCCTGATGAATGCCTTGGTAAATTTATACCTCCCATATGGCAGAAACATGTTGACTGACTGATTTATTGTATCTCTCTGAATTTTACCATTCCTAAACCTTGGCAATTAAATTCAGACACATAATACCTGTAATACGTGTCTTAGGGATCACCTATTAAAAAAAATTTCTTGATACCCTCTTAGACACTTTTAATTTCACTCACCCTCACAACACGCCCTTCTCCACACAACCAGCTCCACAGTCTTTCTGTTACTTGTTGTATCACATATCTGGATGCAATGACAGAAACAGCAAAATGCAAGTCGGGCAGCACACTATGCTAAGCACAGATTTTTATCGTAAGTGTTTTTAAGCCATGCCCTTAATTACATCGGCCACGCCCCTTTGAGAGACCCCCGTATTTTCATCCCACTTAAAGCCCTGCTAATACTCATAATATATCACAGCGCAACAAGGGTTTTTTTTCCTCACAGAAGGATGTTTTCCACATGGAGAAAAAAGTTAAAAAGTCCAATTAGTCTTAAGGCATTTTCACAAGCACGATTTTTCACTACATATATGCAGATAGAATTGCTTTTGCATGGGGGTAATTGGGAATACACCACACTTTTCCACCAGTTCTCTTGGAAAAGTCCAAGAATTCTAAAAAAATAATAAATCTTTACCCGCAGATTAAATCTAGGGGGACCCATATGTATTATATAAATAAAAAGAAACAACCATGTTCATGGAAAGGGTCCAAAGTCACAGGCATCATGGATGCAGCAATGGACATCTGGATTTCGCTGGCACTCTTGTAATAATCGTGGCATTTTTACAAAAGTGCAGATTTCGCGGGCACTTTTGTAAAAATTGCTGCTTTTTTACAAAAGTACTGATTTCGCAGCAAAACGCGAAATCGCGAAATCGTGGAGGGTCTGCTTAATGTGACGTGCTTAGAAATATTCATCATAACTACTGAATGTTTCAGGTTTAACAAATGTATTACATTTTGCTAAGAAACATATTATTGTATGAACTAAACTTCCTATTTTCCCCATATTTCACATAATGCTTGAATAGAATAGCTTTACATTTTAAAGCAGTATTTCTTGTTCGTGTTAATGAAATATATTACTAAACAGCACTTTTTCAAGTTTATGTTTTTCTTCTTTAGCATAGTTCATTGTTTACACAATTAAACATTTTACATTATATGGTAACCTGTGTTTGATGCCTATGGGAACGTAGGCTTATGATATGATAAGCTACATATGTAAGATTTCTGTAACAAACGTTCTGATAAAACTTTGTAAGATGCATGTTATTTCATGGAAAAGGAAGAGCTGAACTCACTCTTAGATGAATGTGGTTGCCTGATTGGATCAGAAGAAGGAAAGCCTGATACAATGTCTACAGAATAATTTTGCTTTTTCATATTAGTGCATGTTTCTAGTTAGATTAGACTGGATTTTATTAGACTTGAAGCTAAGAAGCTGTTACCCAGACCCATTCCCTTGTCCTTTTTCTGACAATTGTTGCTACTGCTGCTGCTGTTCCTCCCTTACCGTACTATTTATGCCGATGCTACAGTAATTTTATGTTTCTTTGTTAGAATTAGTGAGACACGGCTGAGTTTCATGAACTAATCTTAATAAGAAGTTTGGCTGCTTTAATTGGATTTTGAGCTCTATGCCCTTTTTATCTCACTTGTCTCCTTCAAACTTGAGCTCTTCATGAGTTTTACTTACTCTAAATTCTGAACTTGTTCTTTAGAATAAGGTATTTGTCCTTTATGGAACACGCTTGATGCATTATTTAGTGATTTGTTCTAGCCCTAACTTTATGAGATTTCTGTGAACTTACTTGAATTTATTGACTGATCTTAATAAAAAGAATATAAAGAATCTTAGCAATCTCTTAATGAAAAATAAACATTGAGAACTAGTTCAAACTCTCATTTTCTGAACTTAGAACTGTCAGTGCAATTTAACTTATTATGATGAAATAGTTCCTGACTCAATATACTGTAGCAAAGATATGTCCCCTGAAGTGAGTTATCCTTGGAAGCCAGCTCAGGAATGGGACTTAACCCTGTAAAGTGATGGAAAGAAATGGTTGAACAATATTATTTAAATTTTGCCCCAACTCCACGCTATCATTTTTCGGGTAGCAGAGGATGGTTTACACCGTGAGCAAGGAGCTCTAAAATAATTACCCAGGTTAGAATAAAATACCCAAATCCTAAAATCCAATGACCAGTGCCTGAAGAACCGACAAGGTATGGTTTTCAAAGGTGGTTGCTCTTTTGGAGGTGTGAGTATTAATAGGGCATATGTGTTGCCAATTGTAATTGTGTTTACTGGTGTATTATTGAGACAATAGATAACACCTTTACGGCAGCGAACATTCCGCCGCAGTGCGGGCGTTCGACAGAGTGGGCGGGGCTATGTCGGCCAACGGTCGTGTTCAGAGCACGAAAGGGGTTAATGGTTTCATGAATAGAGATGTTTATTGTTTATGTGTAAAGAAGTTGAAACGTTTTAGGCTGGGCGTAACCTAAGATCCTGTGATATTAAAACAAGCATAGAAAACACTCAAAGTAGCCATTGTCGAATAGTATTTCTTGCTTGCAGATTTTTGTGATGTAGAGTATGAAGTACCTACACAACTGAGACAGGGACATTAGTGAATTGTTGTGTATGTACTAATATTATCTTATGTTAGCAGAACTTGATTGCGCAAAGGGTGAAACTGCATTGATTAGGGTAATTTCACGCTGGTTGAGATTTTGCTTGTGAATAGGAAATGTATTTTGTGTGGTAAAAGTCGGTTGTTGAATTACTATTGTTTTCTTTAGCTGAGCAAACAAGAATAGTGATATGTTTGTTGTTGTTTTTAATATTTTTGTTGAATTGTTACAGTACGAGAGAAATTGTAAAGGAAGGTGAGCTGCTGCAAGGAGTGAGATCATATGTCATAGTGTTTTGCGCTGAGATTGGTAGGTTGGGGCATTTTTGCACTGTGACTGATTGGTGACATCAGGGTGTTGAGTTGTGATAGGTCAGCGGTTGTGTGAATATCGCATTGGGATTTGTTAACAGGTTTCGATAAATAACAACTGTGACAGGATTGAAATATAAGAAATCTGACGTTTATGGAACAAAATAAAAATATTGAATTTGTGATGGTTTTACTCTATAATTTTGTGAGAATCATGAAATGCTTTAAAGAATTTAAGAGTTTTGTGAAGGGTGATGTTACAATTCTGATTCAGGAAGGTGAAGAGGCACTTCCTGAGGGTACGCCTACACATTACAAAACAACTGAATTGGGATTACATACATGTTTATGGCTCTGTCAAGGGTGCAAGATTACTGGGAAAGAAGGTTAATTACAATTTCCAAAATACAGTACCTTTGAGATTAGAATTATTGAGAAATTGAAAGAAAAATTGTACGTAATTAAACTTCCCCTAGACCCACACAATATGAAGCTTTAAATATATGGGAGAAAGTTGCATGAGAGAAAAAAAGGGTTAAATATCAGAAAAAGAGTAATGCATAATTATGCAGATGCTCGATGGGATTAAGATACATCAGAGATGTAGGAAAGCCATAGTTCAAGGGGCTGGAATTGTATCCAACTATTTCCATGGAAATACCTGACTACAGAGGTTCAAGGAGCTGTAGAAGGTTTATCTACATCTGGATTTATTCTTACTTCTCAGAATTCCCAGATATTTGCATGGAGACCACCTCAGACGGGCCAAGCCTTAAGAGATGGGGGAAGGATTGTTTTTACAACACCAGTAACACCGGGGGAAACAGATTTGGTTGAAGAAGGAATTTTTCCACCATTGTTTGAAAAAGCTGCAGGGATTAAAAAGACAGAACGTTGTGCAAATGGTTAACCTAGAACCTGGGAAAGAGAAGTCACTAAACATTCCCCAATTAAAAGTTGAAGTAGAAAAGATTATTAGGGGATATTTAGATTTAGAATATTTGAGTCTATATCAAGAGAAATAATTGATTTACCTGTGTAAAGAAATTACAAGATGAGCAGCAATTACACATGATAGGTTAACAGTGTTGGTCTGGAAATATGAGGTTGGTCCATCTAAAAGTTATCCTTTGCAGAGAAAATACAGGGTTAAATTAGATGCTGAAGCAATTGAAGCTTCGCATTCTTCAGGAATGCGGTTGCTCATTACAGAATTATTAACATGTATTTGTAAATTGAGCGATTTGAAAAAATTAGAGAACAAATTTGCAAGAAAACATAAAAAGAAAAAAAAGCAACCTTAGTAGGGGAAAATAATGAATAGGATGAGGAAGGAGCTTCAGCTCATCCACTGAGAGAAATAGCGGGAGAAGTGTGTGTCTCTGTGACTAAGAGTATAGGTGATCTTGCAGCTTTTATGAACAATTTTCCAAATTTAGAGACAAGCTTGATCAACACAAGTTGATCGATTTGTGAAGATTTCAAAGGTCAAGTAGATTCATTTGTATACATTATTGTTGTGCCAAGTGATTTTTGGGCTGAATGTAAGATTACTTAACAATGGCTAAGTGATGAACAAGAGAGGAAGCAGAAATATATTAAAGCGAAATTCATTTTTGCTCACACAGAGGTTACTCAGAAAGGTTTTCAGAATTCTTCTTTTGCAGGAAACCAAGGAGGAATGCAAGGTGTTGTTGTTCCACAAGATATATTTCAGGGTAATCCAGGAGGTTTTGATGGTTTCACAGGGTAGAGGCAGAGTTGTTCCAATTGATCAGGGTTCAGGTATGGATGTTGCAACATTGAAGAATAAATTCCAGCAATTTCCTGTTTTTGATTAGGACATTTCAGTATCCGACGTGTCTCAAAGACAGTGCCTGAGAGGGAGGTAGGGGGCAATTGCTGCAGTCTTAGAGGTAGACCAGAGTGTTCCATTCGTAAAAGGTGAGGTGAGTGGCCACCCCATATAATTTCTTATTAATGCAGGTGTTATGAGATCCACTGTTAGAACTGTGGAAGTCCCAGACCTACCCCTCTTGGGAAAGAAGATCCAAGTTGTAGGATTTTCAAATCTCAAATCCAGTTTCAGAAAACGGTCCTGTAATAGTAAACTCATTTGAGTACAATCACCAGTTTGTTGTGTGTGATCCGAGCTCTGCAATGCAAAAACAACAGTTGATGGACAGAATGCAGAACAATGTCATACATTCACCCCAGTACACAGATCTGGGCCTAAATCCATCGTTTTTTTTGCTCACCATGCCATTGCAGTTTGAACCCAGCCATATGCAAATCAGTCTTGACCCTGTGCCACAGGGGAACAGTCCAGCCCGAACTGCCTTGCCAAGTCCTCCCTGGACTGGAAACAAGCATCCTAGGACCGGTTTCAGGCTTTCAGCCCTCATCAGCCAGGATAGCTTGATTCTAGTGGCATGGAGAGCATGGGACTCACGTCTGAGCATACCTGTCCCACTCGGAGTGACAAATGCAAAAACAACAGTTGATGGACAGAATGCGGAACAATGTCATACATTCACCCCAGTACAGAGATCTGGGCCTAAATCCATCGGTTTTTTTGCTCACCATGCCATTTCAGTTTGAACCCAGCCATATGCAAATCAGTCTTGACCCTGTGCCCAGGGGAACAGTCCAGCCCGAACTGCCAAGCCAGGTCCTCCCTGGACTGGAAACAAGCATCCTAGGACAGGTTTTGGGCTTTCAGCCCTCATCAGCCAGGATAGCTTGATTCCAGTGGCATGGAGAGCACGGTACTCACGTCTGAGCATACCCGTCTCACCTGGGGGACACAAATGCAAAAACAACAGTTGATGGACAGAATGCAGAACAATGTCATACATTCACCCAGTACAGAGATATGGGCCTAAATCCATCATTTTTTTGCTCACCATGCCATTCCAGTTTGAACCCAGCCATACGCAAATCAGGCTTGACCCTGTGCCCAATGGGAACAGTCCAGCCCAAACTGCCAAGCCAGGTCCTCACTGGACTGGAAACAAGCATCCTAGGACCGGTTTCGGGACTTCAGCCCTTATCAGCCAGGATAGCTTGATTCCAGTGGCATGAGAGCACGGCACTCACTTCTGAGCATACCCGTCCCACTCGGGGTGACAAATGCATAAACAACAGTTGATGGACAGAATGCAGTACAATGTCATACATTCACCCCAGTACAGAGATCTGGGCCTAAATCCATCGTTTATTTTGATCACCATGCCATTCCAGTTTGAACCCAGCCATATGCAAATCAGTCTTGACCCTGTGCCCCATAGGAACAGTCCAGCCCGAACTAACGGAAGTTGGCCACCCGCCTCCCGCCCGCCTCCAGCCCGCAGTATTAAATTACATTACAAAGCCTAAAATAACATTTAAAAGAAAACATACCTTATCGGTGGCGCATGCTTCGTGTAACGGAACTATGCGGAGAGGCACGCAGATTGGTTCAATCTGCGTGCCTCTCCGCGTAAGTCCCTTACGCGACTTCTGCCCACCCCTAGTGATAAATGCAAAAACAACAGTTGATGGACAGAATGCAGAACAATGTCATACATTCACCCCAGTACAGGGATCTGGGCCTAAATCCATCGTTTTTTTTGCTCACCATGCCACTCCAGTTTGAACCCAGCCATATACAAATCAGTCTTGACCCTGTGCCCCATGGGAACAGTCCAGCCCGAACTGCCAACTGTAAGCCTGTTGGGGAGAGATTTAAGTTAAACTGCACAATTTATTGTACACCAGATGGTGTTGAATTCTGGACTCCTGATGAGGATGTAGAGTTTAAAATGGCTCAGCAGAGTCTCAGGGGTGTGGCCAAGATGTCGGTCGGATAGGCCTTTCCTTCTCATCCCGCTGATGCCGCTGCCAAAGGGGGCCGCTGCCCACCTTCCTCAAAGCACAGCCCGGGACCAACAGTGCCTCAGGATATGCCTGTAACAGTTTACACCAGGGTTTGCTAGTGGTGGGATTCTCTACTGACTGCAAAGAGCAGCACAATTGTGACCCCCCCGGAGTGGCGCAGTGAGTTGCATTGACTACAGCTCGCCTGCACCGGCTCTGACAACCTCATCTTATATCTGATGGGCTTGCCTCCTGCCAGTGGCCCCGGGGATACCCCCTTCCTGCGGATGTCTGCTGCATGCTGCATAACGTTGGTGTGATGGACCCTGGCTGCACGGCCCAGATAAGTACACAGAAGATGGCGGCAGCTGCGGTGCAGTCTTCGGCCCTGCCGAGACTCAACTGCATCAGCCTCGGCGTCCTTGACCTAGGGGACAGGGTGAATATCAGAGGGTATGGTGGCATCCCTGCTGGCTGTGGATCTGGTGTTACCCCATCTTTACTGAGGTCCATCGGGACCCATGTGAGCGGACGACAGCCGCCGCAGTGCTCTAGATGACATGGGGACCACTGGGGCTTGTTCTGTCGTCCCTGGCAATATGGGATACCCCCATCAAGGAGCAGAACTCCTGCAGACTTAAAGCAGTAGCCCCTGGGGATGCCACAGGGTGTGCAAAGACGACTCAAGCTGAGGCCCATTGTAGACTCAACAAAGGACACCTGCTGTCCTCCCCGCTGGCACTTTACTTAAGTGACCAAGCACTCGCCGGAGAGAGCGAAAGTGAATGAGCAGTGGAAGGAGCATGCAGTGAACCCTAGGAGTGGCCTCCTAAGTGTGAGAGTCTGCCTGATGACACCGGGCAAGTGGCGAGAGTAGACCTGCTGCCTGTGGACCTGTGGTTAACCCCTCTCTGCAGTGCCCATCGACACACATATGGTGCTGCCATGGCTCCACAGCGCTGAAGACAAGATGGCAGACAACAACATTTGCTGCAACAAGTGGGAGAGCCTACGCAAGAAAGTTCAAGAATTGGAATGTATCCACAAATGCACTGGAGCCTCCAGGGTCTGGCGGCAGCTAGAGGCGACGTGCAGGACATGACCTGGATGAGGTCAGAAACGCATTGCTCAGATTGTGACAATCCTTGTATGTGAGGGGGATAAATGTGGGCAGATACTAGCAAAAAGATTTAGAGCGCAACAGCAGGCTGCAGGGGTGAATTCCCTTCTAGCACCAGATGGCACTGACATCATAGGAGACGGCTCCATTACATTCTCCTTCCAGGACTTTTATGAGAGGCTTTACCTAGCAGGACCTAGACCTTGATGGTCCTGACATCTACCTCACGGAGGCACATACTCCTTGCCTGACGCCGGAACAGGTGGACACTCTAGACTGCCTGATCCCGGTTGAGGAAGTTATCTCTACAATTGCTAAACAGAAACCCCTCAAATCTCCAGGACTGGATGGCTTTCCTGCCGTCTTTTACAAAATCTTCTGCATGACTCTCCGTCAGTCCTAACAAGGCTCTTTACCTCCATAGCTGGCCCAGGGACTGTGCCACCTTTGATGCTGAATGTTTCCATCTTTGTTACTACCAAGCCTGTGAAAGACAAAAAGCAATGTCGCTCATACCACCTGATAGCCTTCCTGAACGTGGATATTAAATTATTCACTAGCTTGCTAGCATTGCGGTTGGACCCCTGTATGTCAGGTCTGATTGACCCTGATCAGGCTGGATTTGTTCCCCACCGTCAGTGTAGTGACAATACCAAGCAGATCATTCACCTGATAGACGAAGCCAAATGCTCTGAGAAGGAAATATTGCTTCTGGCTTTAGACGGTGAGAAGGCGCTTGACTGGGTGCATTGACCCTATTTAGAGGCTATGCTCAAACACTTTGACTTTGGGGTGAGATTCTGCACCTGGGTCTTCAGTAACTTTGGAGCACCACAAGGATCAATGGTAAGACTTCAGCCCCTTTTCCTATCCGCAGAGGAACTCGGGGTTCCTGCTGCCACCTCTGCTGTTTGCTCTGTATATGGAGCCTCTGGCCCAGGGCAAAAGGGACAATCTGACTATCACCGGGGTCTGCTTCGGTGGGGATGAACACATCGTGAGCCTCTATGCCGATGACCTGATAGTGGCTCTGGATGACCCATTCAGGGCCCTCCTGGAGTTCCTGGCAGAGATCAAGAACTGTGGAAAGACTAACAGAATCTGTATTAATCTCCAGAAAACACACGCCCTCAACCTTTCGGTCCCTCCAGCAATGGAGATTTTGCTGGGTTGCGAATACCAGATGCAATGGACGACTACCTGCATCCCCAATCTGGGCATCCAATTGGGCCGACAGTGAAAGCGACAGCAGGCATCTGGCAGATATGGAGGAATTTGTCCAAGTGGAACCACTATTGGCTGTCCTGGCTCGGCCGGGTGGCAGCACTAAAGATGAGTACCCTCATGAAGATCCTGCTCTTATTTCAGAGTCTCCTGATACAGCCGTCCATAGGCATGATTCAGTCCCTGCAGGGGAGATGTGCTGCTTCATTTGGGCCGAGGGGAGGCCTTGCATGAGACAGGAATTGATTTATCAGTCCACACAAGAGAGAGGTCTGGGGATCCCCAACCTTCTACATTACTACTAGGCAGTGCAACTCTGCCATATGGTGGAATGGACCAACGAGGAGTCCAAGAAACAATGGCTCTTTATAGAGAGGGCAGTTGCTGAGGAACATCTGTAGAAAGTACTGTTTTGGCTACGTGCACAGAGAGCGTGGGGGTCTTTTCTCCTACCCGGTCACTAAAGCCACTCTTGAAGTGTGGGAACAGGTGATGACATATAAAACTCTGACATTGTTTCCTTCTTCACTGAACCCGATTGTGGGTAATGCGGGCTTTACACCGGTGCTAAATCACACTGCGTCCCGGCCATGGCAAACAGCAAGGTGCAGATCCATCACCCATCTACTTCGAGCAGGTGCATAAAGATTATGTGCTGTCAGAAATGGATAGAATGCACTACCTACAAGTCAGACATTGGCTAACTCACCTACTGTTTGTGCTAGGACAAAACACCCATTTACCCCCTTTGAGAAATGGCTTATAACTGAGACCTCTGATAACGGCCTTATCACAGAACTATACGATATTCTCCAACATGCTACTCCGGCGACCAAGACCTCGGGGCAGAAGCGATGGGAGCATGAATTCGGATGGACACTTATGCACAAAGAATGGGACAAGATCTACTTAAGGATGTGACATAGAGCATGCAACACTGCCTGCATTAAGACAGTTACTAAAATAACTACTTGCTAGTACCTTACCCCAGTGTGACTACTTAGGGTCAACCCTGCGCACAGCACGAATTGCTGGAGAGATTGCGGGTCTCCCGAGAGTGCCCCAAGCTTACACAATATTACTTAAATCCCACAGGGTGGTGACACATTGGTCTCTCACTAGGGGCAGACCTATAAACCATCCTCTCGCATTGGGACACTGAAAAGCTCTTGACA
Source organism: Lissotriton helveticus (assembly GCF_964261635.1). NCBI lineage: Eukaryota > Metazoa > Chordata > Amphibia > Caudata > Salamandridae > Lissotriton > Lissotriton helveticus. The sequence goes on from NC_136059.1 coordinate 782,603,298, forward strand.
CATCTATGGCACATATTAGGGATGGAGAGATTAACTCTCACAATGACTGATCAGGGTAACTCCTACAGAAAGCTTTGGTCCCCTTACATTGCTCTCCTCTCGGCTGAGTTTATGGAGCTATCCTGCCCCAGATACCTGGTCTGCTGCACTTGGCGAAGCCTGACACAGTGGTATGGACAGCGGTGGAAGCCCAGGAGCAACCTGTGGAAGGGAAATAGAGCGTTACTAACAAGATGACATTGGATGAGCATGCTCCAGAGGGAGGGTAGGGGTTGAGGTGGAAGTTTTTTTAGGTTCTTTAATTTTGTTTTCATTTTGGAGCAGTCTCTCGCTTACTGTTTGCTGGTTTGTATTTTTAAAAAAACAATAAAACAGATATGAACAATAAAATGGCTGAGAATGGACATTCAGGGGCTAATTATCATGTTGGGTGGATTTAAGTCTTCCTGACACGATCTCGGTCCTGGGACCGACCGAACTTTGGTCGGCGTTCCTGACCGCCTCATCAGGAAACGACCGAACACTTTTTGGTAGCATTCCTGCATTTCCCTATGGGAGCATGCATTATGGTTGTAAATCGGCCATAATACATGCTCACATAGGGAAATGGGAGGAGGTGATTTCATCCCTGCACCCCATGGCAGGCACCATGGTGCCCCCTCGGCCCCCAACTGGAGACCGCGCACCAAAGGGGGGCCCTGCTGGGGGCCCCCAAAGACGCTTTCCGACATGGTTTCCATGTCGTACAGGCCAGCATAGAAACCATGCTGGAACCCATGTATAATTATCCCAAGGTCGGAAAGGCCCGTCCTTTGGGATTACAACCCGGTTCCAACCGGCCGATGGGCTCCTGGAGCCTGTCGGAAGCCAGCCGAAATGACCGGCTGGGTTAGTTTCTGACCTACAGCATTGTGATGCGGCGGTCAGAGAGTAAACCGCGCTGCCAATTATGAGGTGGCCAGCAAGGCTCTGACCATCGGGCAGAGCTTTGTTGGGCCACATCGTAATAGGCCCTAAAGTGTCTTCAGGTAAACTGCAGTAGTGTCAAAGAGAAATTCGATATCTGGGACATATAAATGAGAAAGGATCTAGAAAAGTGTCTCAAGAGGAAGTGAAAGCAATTCTTCAGATGAATCCACCTCAGAAGGAAGTCAGAATGTTTTTGGGAATGGTTGGCTACTATAGACAGTGGACACCAAACTTTTACCTAATGGCTAAGCCTTTATTGAGGCTGACACACAAGGATGTACCTGATCCACTTCCTAGGGACAGAGATTGTTTGAAAGCCTTCCTAGAGCTGAAAGAACAACCTTGTTGTGCACTAGGAATGCCAGACTAAAATAAAAAGTTTACATTGTTTTGCAGTGAGAGGGAGGGCTGCTCTCTCTCAGTAGTTACTCGGATGCACAGTAATTCGAAAACCAGTGGCAGACATCTCAACCACCCTTGCCGCAGGACTACCTGGCTGCCTTAAAGTGGCTGCCACAGTAAGCACTAGTCTGGAAAAGAGTAAGAACAGAGTGATGGAATAACATTTAACTGTAATGGTTCCACTCTCTGTTGAACAACTACTGACACGAACAAAGACCCAATACATGACATATAATAAACATACAAAGTAGGAGTAAAAGATTTTGTCTGCAGAAAATATTGTGCTAAAAATATGTCAAGTTATGAATCCGTCAACACTGTTACCAGTAAATGACACTGTTTGTGATGAGGTTGAGCATAATTGTCTGGATGTCACTGATTATACCTGGACCTGATATTAAGAATGAACCTCTGATTGAGACCAATTATATAATTTTTGTGGATCTCTCATGTCTGAGAAGCAATGAGGGTACCCTGAGAGCAGGTTACACTGTGTGTACAATAAATGATGTAATCGAAGCTTCATGGCCTCAAGGGGTTACCTCAGCACAAGTTGCAGAATTGATTGCCTTTACCAGAGGATACAGTTCAACTGCTCAAATGAAAGTATGATTTCCGCAAGAGTAAAAGTAGTGATTTGTTGAAAAGCACAGTTCAAATTCCCAATCTATCTGTAAGTCGTGTGTCAACTCCTAGAGATCTGACTCCATCTCGGGCAAAAGTTTTTTTCATTTTTCGGAGGTCAGCAGTATATTCTATCCACTTTCAATCGTTTATAGCTGTAATCACTCCTTTAGTTTCTGATCATGCAAAGTCTTTACTTTTCTTATCAATAAATCATCAAATGCTGGTATTTATTTCATATAAAATTATTTTTATTCCATTGTCAATTCTCAACATCACTTTTCATGTTGTCCGATTCAAGGAGATCATGGGAGCCCGTGCCATGTGAATTCGATTTGAGTATCAGGAGAGAAGGAAAATAAAGGGACAAGGATTGAGAGAATAACAACTTAAGAAAAGGAGTCACAAAATTGGACTGATGAAGTCCCTGTAAAGGATGAAATGCGTTGGCTGGGTCTGCCAAAAAGTGATGTTGAAAATTAATGTTTATTCTAGATTAGTACAGGAATATACACATGCCATGGGAGCATAAGACTGTTATGTTTTTGCTCATTGACCGTCATCAGCAACTAAAGAAGTCCCATATTATCATATACCATTATCATATGCAGTTTCCTCTAGAATACTACTTCCACTTGAATATAAATGAGAACATTTTAAATATTTCTATTTCAACTATGATGTAATACTATTTAGAGTGCCTCTAAAAGAAAGCATGAAAGTACACCCGCAAGCAAAAGAAATGTACATAGATTGGTACTACTTTATGCCATGCAGACCTATATAGTTTTAAAACTTATCAAAACAATTTAACCTGCTTGATAAGACCACTAGAGAAAGTTTTCATTATGGCTCTGGAGGAAAGAACCACTAACATGACACGTAGTAAAGATGAACATAGTGATGTTTTAAAAAATGTTTGGAAGAAGGAAGAAGATGAATTTAGAAATAAAATGGCTTACCCAGAATTAAGATTAGACAGTCAACATAAAGAAAATCTGCATTTATAAACGAAAGACATTCAAACAAACCAGATATGTAGGGAATAGTAGTTATGACCATACAGTTGAATTAGTAGAAGGATCAAGGCACATTTTTGCAGAGAGATGAATCCACAATTCCAGGAGTTAATTTTATTCGTGGACACGGTGCTTGTTTCCAGTTGCCTGCCGATTGGGAGGGTATTTGCTATTTAGCTGCACTATTTCCTAAAATGTACCATTTGTATAGTATAAATGCATTAACAATGACACCAGCACATAGGCACAAACGTAGTACAGAAATTGAATTTAAATTAGAGGGAGACATATTTGGTGCAATCATTCCACCCGTAGGAGTCATAATAAATGATGAAAGGATTAGAAAACTATCAACTGTTGTTGACAAGTTGGAAACTGGTACTTCTGGAGCTTTATTAGGAGTGAACACTGAGCTTGTAGCAGTTAGATCCAATGGTTTTGCAGGATCACTTAGCATTAGCCATTTTACTCTCAAAAAAGGCGGAGTCTGCAGCATGTTCAAATTAACCCACAGTTGTTCATACATACTTGAAGAGAGTAAGAAAATAGATGAATTTGCAAAGATAATTTCAGACTTGAAACCTGAATTAGAAGAGTTGGAAACATCTAACATTTTAAGAAAATTTGGGAAAAGAAATTCATACAATTTGAAACTGAATTAGAACAGCAGGAGGAGGTATTTTAAAACCTATACTTATGCCAATACTAATCATAGTACTTTGTTTATTATCTTTATTTGCTTTATTTATAGGATGCAGATATTACTCACACAAGAGAAAGAGCAGAGAAAGAAATAGAACATTTTAAAAGAATTAGAACTAAGTAATCTCATGAGAGATGATTACAGAAAGTCATTATAATTCCAAATTTTAAAATGAAAACAACAAGATTCAACTGAAGATGGAAGTGCTCTTTAAAAAGAACTCACATGTGAAATCAAGACAATGTGATGGTTAAGATAACCATCAGATGGGGGAATTACAGAAGCTAACTAATTAAGGTACAAATCATTTAGAATAACAGCTAAGTGCAATGATTAACATAAAAATGTAAAGATGAAATTATACCCATTTAAATATGCAAACTGCACGATGCAGACATAGTTATTCGTCTAGGCCGCAGCAACCCTTAACACCTTGGGTGCTACTGATATTTCTCCTCCTGCGCTGAACTTTGAATTTTCCCATTGTTTGTGACAAGGTCAACTCGTCATAAGCACAGCGCAGGTAACACCCATGACGAGCTGACCTTGTCACAAGCATCGAAGGGGTTATTAAATGCATGTTTTCTTTCAACTAGAAGTGAACTCAACAATGTTGAGATATGCATAATGGAATTTAGAAGCTTGAACTTAATGTGCCATGCTTAGATATATTCGTCATAACTGCACAATGTTCCGGTTTAACAAATGTATTACATTTGGATAAGAAACATATTATTGTAATAACTAATTCCTATTATCCCCATATTTCACATAATGTTTGACTAGAATAGTTGTGCATTTTAAAACTGCATTTCTTGTTCATGTTAATGAAATGTATTACTAAATAGTATTTTTGCAAGTTGATGTTTCTCCTCTTTAGCATAGTTCATTGTTTATACAATGAAACATTTAACATTAGAATGTTAAACTGTGTTCATTGCTTATGGGAATGGAGGCTTATGAATCAAGAAGCTGCATACGAAAGATATCAGTAACAATTTGTAATAAATCTTTGAAAGCTGCATGTTATTTTGTGGGTAAGAAGAACTGAACTCACACTTAGATAAAGGCAGCTGCCTGATTCTGATCTGAAGAAGGAAAGCCTGATGCAATGTCTACAACATAATTTTTCTTTTTTATATAAGTGCGCGTTCCAAGTGAGATTAGATTGGATTTTATTAGACTTGAAGCTGAGAAGCTGAGACCCAGACCCATTCCCTTGTCCTTTTTCGTTTGTATTGCTATTGATGGTCAATATTTACAGATTGCTACTGCAGTCGTATGTTTCTTTGCTCGAGTTACTGACACTTGGATGAGTTTCATGGACTACTCTTAATGGGAAATGCAGCTGCTTTAATTGGATATTGAGCTTTATGCTCTTGTTATCTCACTCTTTTCCATTAAACTTGAACTCTTCATGGGTTCTACTAACTTAAAATTCTGGTCCTTTTCTTTAGATTAAAGTATTTGTCCTTTATGGAACACACTTGATGCATTATTTGATGATTTGTTCCAACCATAACTTAATGAGATTTCTGTACACTTACTTGAATTTATTCACTAATCTGTATATAAAGAATTAAAAAAATCTATAGCTGTTCAGCAACATCACCCTAATCAGCCATTTACTAGCCTGGCATATATCTCACTGCTTCTATGTGTCTTTTTGTGTGTGCAGAGGGTATGTATGGGTATATGCACACCAGTGAATGTGAATGCCTATGAGTGTATATTTGTGTTAGTGCATAGTTGAGTGAGTACATCAGTATGTAGTTGTGCAACTCTTTGTGTGGGGTGCATGTGTGTGTCTGTGGTTGAGAGTTCATGAATGTGTGTGAGGGTAAAGGTTTGGACGTTTGTTGCAATGAATGTGTGCGCAGACATAAGTTCTGACAGCTCATGACAGTGTTTCTCCATCTCTACTGGGCTACCTCTCATTTGTCTCTCTCACACCTTACACGCCTGTAACTTTCCCTCCTTTCTACCTTACATCGTTTATTGTGTATATGATCATATATTGTAATCTGATAATTTAGTTTTTGTTATTTTACTTATGTTAATGCTATTCAGATCCTCCTTTGTTAGAAGGGCCAATGTTGCACACAAGTATTTACTATGCATGTCACTTATGTTCAGTTTGATGAGTAATATATTAACTTTGATAACTAACAAATTTGTTCCGACTGCCAATATCTGGCATCCAATTTGGTTCTGTTACTGGTCCGGGTAACATCATTATGCATTCTCAGTTTTAAATATACTCAGTGTCCATCTTTAAGCACCGAGGTTAGTGTATTGAATCAGTTTGTTTTTAGTCATAGTGGATTCTGCAGAAAGACCGTCCTAGTGTACAGTTTCAGCTCCATGTATTAGTGTGCATAAACCATGGTTGTGCTTTGCATTTGGGGCACCTTGATGATCTTATCAGCCTTCTTCAATTCAGTAAAATGTCATAGCCTGGCTCCTATTAGGACTGGCATGTAGGCAGTCAATCTCTGCAGACCTTAAGATCTAGCCAAGGCTTTCGGCAGCAAAAAGAGTGTTATTTAAAGCCACTTGTACTGCCTAAAAATCCTAATGGAGAATTTGTTAAGATGCACGAAAGTCCACAGGTAGTTGTACCTTTATGTTTATTTATTAATGTAAGTTACATGTATTAGCACCTCACCAGGAGTACATTGACACCAGCACTGCACTAGGACTTCTCAACTCTTTCAACTGACTGGTGGATTCCACTGCACACCAGAATTCTATATTATCTCACAGACACTGTAGACGCAGACACTAGATACAGAGCATACAGGACAGGAAATAACACACCTCCCTTTTTCCAACACGCACAAGCAGGCCATGCAACAGCACTCCACCAGTTTCTCCACTTGTCATGGTCTCAGAGATGGGCTCCTCTGCTTCTTTCATGGGGGAGGAACTGCCCATTTCCTTTCTTGGCTGGGGCCTGGAGATGAGTTCCTAGGCCCCCCTTTAGCATAAACCAGCCAGGGGTGGGGGAGGCAGGGATCCCTGGCCTTCAAGACCTCTGGGGAGAGTGCCCCACACATGCCCCTCCCTCGAGAAAAATACATAATTTAATGTTGTGCCGACCCCCAGGCCCGGGCCCACCCTGGGGTTGTTTGCAGAAAACATGGCAGAGTGCCACACACTCATTTTGCTCTAAAAGGGTATCAAAGAAGGGCAAATCTTTAAAAGGCCATAACTCAAGCCTCAATGAGACGATATTGATACTTTGCAGGGATCTGGTTTCACTGGCTCCCTGCGCCAGCTTTCTCCTCTGCTGTGCCCTCCACAGACGCCCTTCCCTCCTGGCCATCTTTCAGGTCATCTGGCGGGCTGTGGAGTCCAAGACTTCCCTCCAACTGGGCCGCAGTGGGTGTAAGGCAGCCAGCCTCAATGGCCCTGGAAAGTCCCACTTGTCCTGGGGTCACTGTAAGCAGAGTCCTTAGTACATCAGGTCATCAGGGGCCTTTCTCTTCTGGTTTTCAATGACTGCTACAGCTGTTACAGTCCCAGTATCCAAAATCCAACAACATCAACTCTACTTTTTATTTTTATTTTATCCTCATTTGCGTTCATTGGCTCCAATCTGTCAAGACAGAAAAACTACCGCAGAACCGAAAGTCAGGCAATGCCTCTGTACTGACTCAGCTACTGCTGGCGGGGATCACGTAGGAAGAGTGGTGAACCGAACCCCTTCAGTATCAGCTGGCAGGCCGTGAGATTCTAGCATGCGGGTTGCTCTGATGGACAATGATGCCTGGAATACCAAGGCCCTTTCAGCTTCGACAGTGCCGTGGCGGAGTCGAGAGGTGAGCCATGTCAGCAATAATCATCGGACCTGGAGAAAAAAAAAAAAACCCAGGTGTCAACAGGACCTCTCCAGCAGCTTCCAAAAGGCTCTTTTCACCTGATTTCCTCCCCTTGCCAAGTCAAGTTTCGAAATCTGGAGGATTGAAGCACGCCATTCATAAAAAGTGGGTGGCAAAGCGTCTTTCCAGTGTCTACAAATTTCCCTGCGGGCCGCCAGAATGGAATAGAACACTAAGTTGGAGGCAGCGTTACGAGTTTTTCCACTCAGGCCAAAAATGACTAAGCCCAAATCGATGGTAACCTGATAATCCAGAATCAAAGACAATTTTCTACTTATGGAATCCCAGAATGGAGTGATTTGTGGGCATTCGTAAAACATATGGATGTCGGACGCCGCCACCAAGCCGCATCTTGGGCAGGAGACTGGCCCTGTTTGGGAAAAACAGACAGTCTCTGCGGGGAGTAATAGGCTCTATGTATTGTAAATACGTGGTTCCTTCGTAGCCACGCAGGCTTAACCAAATCCCACAATACACTGCATGAAGTTAGCCAAAGTTCTTCCACATCTACTCCTGGCATAGACTCCGCCCACAATTGGGTTGGAAGACAGAATTTAGCATCTAATTCCTCTATGATCTTGTTAAACCAGAGCGAGATCTCTTTTTTTATAGGTGGTTTATCAAGCAGGCATGTTTCTAGTTCGCTCTCTCCCCCTATAGGGAGCCTGCTGTTACGTGAGGGCAGTATATTTTGCGCCTGGGCCCAACTTGAGATTTGTAGATATTTGAATCTAGAAAATCTCGGTCCGACTTTGTTAGACAAGTAGTTCCATGGAAGCAGATGTCCATCAGCAAATAAGTCACCCCAAGATACGATTCCTGCCTCTTTTAGTGGCAAGACTAGTGCGTCTTCCGCCCAGGGAGGGGGTGCAGGTAAGTCCCATATTGGAGCTCTGCTTGAAAAATATCCTAACTTAATCGAGTATCTTACTCTGTACCATGTATTGGCCATCCCCTGTAGTATCTTCAGCTTGATTTTTTGTAAAGAATTTGGGATCTCCAAACTTAAACAGAAAACTGGCTTGCCCAACTCCCTCACACCTCAGCAAAGTGGAAAACAAAAGGCCCAGGCCTGAATCAGCTGGTGTTTTAAAAGGCGTACGTGCATGCGTTAGCTGGAATGCCCATGCATAAGCCTGAAGGTCTGGACCCGCCAACCCGCCCTTCTCCCTCCGACGCCTTATCTTTTTCCAGGCAATTCTGGGATTCTTATTATTCCAGATAAAAGAAGATATCTCACTCTGCAGTTTTGCAATTAATTTGGGGTAAAAAAACAACGGTATTGAATTAAATAAAAAAGTAATCTTTGGCAGTATGGACATTTTTACTAGATTTACCTTCCCCGGGATCGTGAGAGGGAGATGTGTTTATAAACGAAAAAGGTATCTGAAGGTCAAGGGAAACTACAAAACCACTGTGAACACATTAATAGGAGTGCTGTCTTGTAAACCAATAGATGTGACTAAGTGTCATGCTGCACTTAAATTCTCAATTCTGAAAAAAGTGCCCATCAGCTCCCATCCGATACCGCCCTACATCATTTGGGCTCTCCTTACCCAGGAGAAGGTGCAGTATGTCTATCAATATAGTGTTGATAGAAAAATAACTTCAGAAAACTGGAGTTTTAAGTTGGAAGATTTTTTCATTACGGGTAGCTGATTTTTACAGTGCCAAAAGTAAATATGTGAAAAGGGTGCTATATTAAAATTAGGTAATTATTGAGAGGAAAAAGTATTTTATTAGGTACCCTCAATACTCCTAATATTAAAACGTGAAAAAACAAGCAGATTTAACAAAATATCTGCTGATCAGTAGGGTCAACATGTTTCAGCAATTGTGACGCTAAATATGTCACTGCTTTCTTCAGGACCTTGATGTTTTGTGGCTACTGTATAAGAAGAAAGAAAAATATCACCTGTATATTTTTCATATTTGTTCACTCTTCTCCCCTGTGATCAGTGAAAGAACAAACAACACACACAATTAAAAATGAGAGCACAGTAGTTTCGTAGAGAAGGCATATACATTTTGTTTAGCCATGCTTTTTGGACACTTGTGTCGAGATGGTTAATAAATCACCATTTTCTCAAAACTATTTTATAGCCTCCTTACCTAGTTTAGTAGGAGGGAAAGCATCACCCCACCTGGCCGCTGCTCAGGTATGAGGAGCACCGCTCTAGTAGAAACACAAAACAAAATACTGAATCGCACACCAACAGGTCACGTAACTATCACACATTCAGTCCATCTCAATCCATTTGCTTTTTGTATCTGACAAATGATGACACAAATTTGTCTGTTTATAATTAGTCTCTAGTGTTGTCAGCTTTTTTTGTTATAAATGTCAAAAGCAACCGTTTTCACTTTCACTCATCTCCTTGAAAAATCGATATAATCTATTTCAAGGAACATATGTTATTTCACGCTTGATAAAACAATAAGTTCGAGTTTTAGTCTTATCGGCGTTTGAATCCTTAAACTGAAAATGTGCGAGTATTTGCACAACATGAAAAGCGCATATAAATGAATATCAACTCGATACTCGATCGTAATTCTTTACGCGCTTAAAGTGTCTCAAGGCACCAGTTATTCTCGCATTGTGCACCACTTAGTCAGAAACGTTCCCTGGCTCTTACCTTCCTGTCGGTACACCGGGCGTCCCTCTAAGCAAACTGGGGGGGCGCCGGTGCATTGTCTGAGCGCCATTTTGAGCATTCGTCAAGTCACTTGGTATAAACGGCACATGACACGGAGAACTACAACCCAAAGACAGCATCATGGGTATTGTAGTTTTTACAGATAAATCCAATAGATTTTTTTTTAAATCATGTGACGAATTTGTTAAATGGCCTCGAAAACTACAGAACCGGAGTTAAAATAATGTGAATTGTAGTTTTTTTAAAATGTAAGTCGTGTGTTATTTATGCACCAAAATTTAACTTGCAAAAAAACACTTTGTCGTGTATCTTTGTGCCGGTTTCCAATAAGCGCTTTAGACATATTCATGCGCATTACTGATAACTCATATTAACATCGTATTTTCTCATGTTGCCACCTACTCATTTTGTTTCAATATTCACTCACAGGAATATATGGTGTTATTAAAAAAGAATCGCCTCTGTTTATAAGTGCGAACAGACAGGCATCAGTATCTGGCCTTGTGTTTGATATATCGCCTAAGGAGTTACAATGACAACCATGGGATATCCTCATTTAAACCCATTTTGTCACAATTTAAGCGATAGACCCACTTTTGTTCCCGTCTGAAGAGGTAATTTGATACGTCAGCCACATGCTCTGGTATCACTGGTTGTTCTAGTACCGTCCACTGGAACTCATTGGGACCATGACCCTTTTCTAGAAAATGTGCCGTTAGTCTTGTTGCTTGTCTCTGACAGCGTATGGTACTTTTATGTTCTGATATTCTTACTTTGATACGTCTGGTCGTCATACCGACGTAGCGTAGTTGGCACGGGCAAGCGATCAGGTATATAAGATTTTCGCTGTTACAATTAGTAAACCTGCGTTGCTCCCATGCTCTGTTAGTACCTATATCGATAGAAGTAGATTTGCAAGTCTGAGGGCAAGCAGCACAGTTGCCGCATGGATGGTGACCTGTTACTGCAGGTAGATCCCATAATATACCTATCTGGCGAGGTATTTTGCTTTTGGGCCTGGTATGGACTAATTTGTCTTTGAGATTTTGTCCCCTCTTGAACGCAAAAAGTGGTCGCGCTATATGATCTCCTCCCGTATTGAGAATAGACCAGTGCTTGTAAACGATTTTTTGGAGTTCATTCGATCTTATATTGAAGGTGTTAACAAAAGTTAATCGGTCCATTTTCTCTTTTTCTTGCTGTTGTTTCAACAAAGCCTCGCGGTTATTATTAGAAGCACGTTTTTTTGACTGACGAATCACCTTTCTAGGGTAGCCCCTGTCTAGTAGTTGTACTTCTAGATTGGCAGCGTGTTTTGCAAAACTAGTCTTATCAGAGCAATTTCGTTGAACTCTTAGAAATTGCCCGAATTGCAAATTGTTCCTTAATGCCCTTGGATGACAACTGTCATAACTAAGAAGGGAATTGCGAGCCATCGGTTTTTTGTACAACTCTGAGTGGAGCTCGTCCGGTTTCACAGTGATCAATAGGTCAAGGAATGGCAATTCAGTTGTACTATGTTCAACTGTGAATCTCAAGTACGGGTTCTGAACATTGAGCCATTGGTGAAAAAGCAAGAGATCATCCAATGTTCCATGCCAAACTGTTCAAACATCATCAATATATCGCTTCCATGTGCGAAGCGATTGATGAAAAGGATTGTAGGATGACAAAACAATACTCTGTTCAAAGCTATGTACATATAAATTCACTAGACTTGGCGCGAAAACGCTGCCCATGCTGGTCCCAGCAATTTGGAGCTATAATGAGTCCTCGAATTTAAAATAGTTCTCTCTCATAGCTAGCTCAGCCAGTGACATGATAAAGGAAACGGGAGTGATAGTTGGTGGTTCACTCTCTTCCAGTAGTTACCTGACTACTTCCAAAGTTTCAGTTTGTGGAATTGATGTATATAATGATTCCACATCAAAGGAAACCAAGATATCTGTGGAAGGGTCAAATTCAATTTCGGGTAAGAGTTTCAGTACATCTTTCGTATCTTTGAGGTATGTTGGCATCTTCCTGACCATTGGGTTTAGAAAATGGTCTACGAAAGTTGATAGGGGTTCCAATAGGGAACCAATCCCTTAAATTATTGGTCGTCCTGGTGGTGGGCGTTGTTGCTTATGTACCTTTGGTAAGGTGTAAAAATATGGTACCGTGGGATTGTTGTTTCTCAAAAATGCAGCCTCATTCGGAGTGATCCAGCCTTCACTGACTGCTTCCTCAACCAAATTGTTTATGATGTTTTTCAGCCGTTCTGTTGGGTCGACAGATAATGGGGCATAAGACCTAGTATCTTGTAACTGACGCAGACACTCGTCTCTGTATGAGGTGCTATCTTGTAAAACAATTGCACCACCCTTGTCGGCTGACTTTATCGTGATCTTGTCATTCGATGTCAGTGAGCGTAATGCATCTTGTTCTTTCTTTGGTAGATTCACATAGGCAGTTTTCTTTTTTTTTTGAAAACTTTTATTGAGACAAAAAACAGAAGATACATGCGCGAGCCCACAACCATCACGGCCGGCCGCAAAGATAGGCGAGAAATAACAGGAGAACAGTATATCAGTATACCATCAGGATATTGCAAAATACGCCAGAAGCGACAATGGGGCGCGCTACACAGGAGAGGAGGTTTTCATTTTTAAGTCAGAAGGAAGCGAGGGGCTGCTACAGGAAGAAATGTACACCTTACATTAAGGGACACAAAGAAACGCGAAAAGAGGGGCGTACCCCATTTACAGGGGAAAGTGGGCTATACATACAGCAACTATATAGGCTAAGCATCCGCAACAATAAACCAAGCAATAGGCAGCAATACACGAAATAACGATTCCAAGCGGAATCCCAGAAAGCCCACCCCCAGAACAGAAAACAAAGATTCGTTAAAACACAAGGAGAAAAAAGGTGCGAAACCCCAAAGCAGCCACCCCACGAAGAGGAAAGAACCCTCCCAAAGCCGGAAAAGAGCGATAGGGACCATAGAACAAAACAAACTAAAAGAACAAACCCCCCCCACACCCACCACACCGCACCCCTGTAATGGCTACGGCCAAATCCACTAACAGCGTGCCTGTCGCCCTGGAACTGCCCCACAGTAGGGAAAGATATAAAAAGAGTGGAGGAGGAGAGAAACAGACCCGCTCCGGGATGCAATAGTCGGGCCGCCCATCCCTAGACCCCGCCATCGATACAAAATAAATGTGGAACATCCCCGGCTATCCATCAACATCCCAGCAGTAAGAACAACAACAAGCTTAACATGGGAGGGGACACCCTCCACCCCGCCTCCCGCAGCCCGGCGTAACGACAAAGTCCAGCTTTATAATACCGTCCATCAATTCTAATCCCAACAGTAAACGGTACACAGTGCTTGATAGGGGGAGCTCAACCCTGGCCCCTGCGATCAAGAACATCGACGTGGTCCAGCTGCACAGTAGCCATCTTGAATGGGACAAACAAACCGTGTAACCCCAGCAGATCATATCCTCTTTTCGGTGGTGGCTCAACCTATGCGACCTCTAGCTCTGAGGATCTGTCTAGTGATTCTGACAGTTCACCTGCAGGGACACAGCCTAATAGGAGCAGAGGAAGAGGAAAAAGAAGATTCTGGGGAAATAATTATCAAAGCCAAATTCCCCCGTGGTTTCAGCCGAACCCTTGGATGTATGGAGCACCTCCTTTTCAACCACCTATGGGACAATTTGGCCCTCCACAATTTCATTACGATCCAAATATGCAGCCTTTTTTAGGGCGTGGCCAGAGAGGAGCAACAAGTCGAAAAAGATCCGGACCCAACCGGCGGGTCCAATGGGCGATTCCTCCACAACTGACCACAATGGACCTGAGGAACGGCAAGAAAATTCCGCAAGAAACGGCGGGGACAAGCGACGAGATAGCCTCGTAATAAATCTAAGTTCCTACAGTTTATCAGAGAATGAAGAAGCTCTCTTAAACAGAGGATTAGGTTTTGTCGCAACACAACAAGGTGATCCTTTCCTGGCCAGAATGGAGATGGCGAAATTCTTTAGAAAAATAAGGTTACACTCCTTTTTTGCAAAAAAGATTGAGGATTCGCAAGACCGGATTAATACTAACACTGGTCTAAAAAAGCCGTCCACCTTTATTCCTCCACATGCAGGGACACCAGCTAAAGTCATCGCCTTTGAGAAAGCAATTGAAAATGATTTGAGCCTACTCTTCCAAACTAAGAAAACTGCCTATGTGAATCTACCAAAGAAAGAACAAGATGCATTACGCTCACTGACATCGAATGACAAGATCACGATAAAGTCAGCCGACAAGGGTGGTGCAATTGTTTTACAAGATAGCACCTCATACAGAGACGAGTGTCTGCGTCAGTTACAAGATACTAGGTCTTATGCCCCATTATCTGTCGACCCAACAGAACGGCTGAAAAACATCATAAACAATTTGGTTGAGGAAGCAGTCAGTGAAGGCTGGATCACTCCGAATGAGGCTGCATTTTTGAGAAACAACAATCCCACGGTACCATATTTTTACACCTTACCAAAAGTACATAAGCAACAACGCCCACCACCAGGACGACCAATAATTTCAGGGATTGGTTCCCTATTGGAACCCCTATCAACTTTCGTAGACCATTTTCTAAACCCAATGGTCAGGAAGATGCCAACATACCTCAAAGATACGAAAGATGTACTGAAACTCTTACCGGAAATTGAATTTGACCCTTCCACAGATATCTTGGTTTCCTTTGATGTGGAATCATTATATACATCAATTCCACAAACTGAAACTTTGGAAGTAGTCAGGTAACTACTGGAAGAGAGTGAACCACCAACTGTCACTCCCGTTTCCTTTATCATGTCACTGGCTGAGCTAGCTATGAGAGAGAACTATTTTAAATTCGAGGACTCATTATACCTCCAAATTGCTGGGACCAGCATGGACAGCATTTTTGCGCCAAGTCTAGCGAATTTATATGTACATAGCTTTGAACAGAGTATTGTTTTGTCATCCTACAATCCTTTTCATCAGTCGCTTCGCACATGGAAGCGATATATTGATGATGTTTTAACAGTTTGGCATGGAACATTGGATGATCTCTTGCTTTTTCACCAATGGCTCAATGTTCAGAACCCGTACTTGAGATTCACAGTTGAACATAGTACAACTGAATTGCCATTCCTTGACCTATTGATCACTGTGAAACTGGACGGGCTCCACTCAGAGTTGTACAAAAAAACGATGGCTCGCAATTCCCTTCTTAGTTATGACAGTTGTCATCCAAGGGCATTAAGGAACAATTTGCCATTCGGGCAATTTCTAAGAGTTCAATGAAATTGCTCTGATAAGACTAGTTTTGCAAAACACGCTGCCAATCTAGAAGTACAACCACTAGACAGGGGCTACCCTAGAAAGGTGATTCATCAGTCAAAAAAACGTCCTTCTAATAATAACCGCGAGGCTTTGTTGGAACAACAGCAAGAAAAAGAGAAAATGGACCGATTAACTTTTGTTAACACCTTCAATATAAGATCGAATGAACTCCAAAAAATCGTTTACAAGCACTGGTCTATTCTCAATACGGGAGGGGATCATATAGCGCGACCACTTTTTGCGTTCAAGAGGGGACAAAATCTCAAAGACAAATTAGTCCATACCAGGCCCAAAAGCAAAATACCTTGCCAGATAGGGACATTATGGGATCTACCTGCAGTAACAGGTCACCATCCATGCGGCAACTGTGCTGCTTGCCCTCAGACTTGCAAATCTACTTCTATCGATATAGGTACTAACAGAGCATGGGAGCAACGCAGGTTTACTAATTGTAACAGCGAAAATCTTATATACCTGATCACTTGCCCGTGCCAACTACGCTACGTCGGTATGACGACCAGACGTATCAAAGTAAGAATATCAGAACATAAAAGTACCATACGCTGTCAGAGACAAGCAACAAGACTAACGGCACATTTTCTAGAAAAGGGTCATGGTCCCAATGAGTTCCAGTGGACGGTACTAGAACAACCAGTGATACCAGAGCATGTGGCTGACGTATCAAATTACCTCTTCAGACGGGAACAAAAGTGGGTCTATCGCTTAAATTGTGACAAAATGGGTTTAAATGAGGATATCCCATGGTTGTCATTGTAACTCCTTAGGCGATATATCAAACACAAGGCCAGATACTGATGCCTGTCTGTTCGCACTTATAAACAGAGGCGATTCTTTTTTAATAACACCATATATTCCTGTGAGTGAATATTGAAACAAAATGAGTAGGTGGCAACATGAGAAAATACGATGTTAATATGAGTTATCAGTAATGCGCATGAATATGTCTAAAGCGCTTATTGGAAACCGGCACAAAGATACACGACAAAGTGGTTTTTTGCAAGTGAAATTTTGGTGCATAAATAACACACGACTTACATTTAAAAAAAACTACAATTCACATTATTTTAACTCCTGTTCTGTAGTTTTCGAGGCCATTTAACAAATTTGTCACATGATTTAAAAAAAAATCTATTGGATTTATCTGTAAAAACTACAATACCCATGATGCTGTCTTTGGGTTGTAGTTCTCCGTGTCATGTGCCGTTTATACCACGTGACTTGACGAATGCTCAAAATGGCGCTCAGACAATGCACCGGCGCACCCCCAGTTTGCTTAGAGGGACGCCCGGTGTACCGACAGGAAGGTAAGAGCCAGGGAACGTTTCTGACTAAGTGGTGCACAATGCGAGAATAACTGGTGCCTTGAGACACTTTTTTAAGCGCGTAAAGAATTACGATCGAGTATCGACTTGATATTCATTTATATGCGCTTTTCATGTTGTGCAAATACTCGCACATTTTCAGTTTAAGGATTCAAACGCCGATAAGACTAAAACTCGAACTTATTGTTTTATCAAGCGTGAAATAACATATGTTCCTTGAAATAGATTATATCGATTTCTCAAGGAGATGAGTGAAAGTGAAAACGGTTGCTTTTGACATTTATAACAAAAAAAGCTGACAACACTAGAGACTAATTATAAACAGACAAATTTGTGTCATCATTTGTCAGATACAAAAAGCAAATGGATTGAGATGGATGGAATGTGTGATAGTTACGTGACCTGTTGGTGTGCGATTCAGTGTTTTGTTTTGTGTTTCTACTAGAGCGGTGCTCCTCATACCTGAGCAGCGGCCAGGTGGGGTGATGCTTTCCCTCCTACTAAACTAGGTAAGGAGGCTATAAAATAGTTTTGAGAAAATGGTGATTTATTAACCATCTCGACACAAGTGTCCAAAATGCATGGCTAAACAAAATGTATATGCCTTCTCTACGAAACTACTGTGCTCTCATTTGTAATTGTGTGTGTTGTTTATTCTTTCACTGATCACAGGGGAGAAGAGTGAACAAATATGAAAAATATACAGGTGATATTTTTCTTTTTTCTTATACAGTAGCCACAAAACATCAAGGTCCTGAAGAAAGCAGTGACATATTTAGCGTCACAATTGCTGAAACACGTTGACCCTACTGATCAGCAGATATTTTGTTAAATCTGCTTGTTTTTTCACGTTTTAATATTAGGAGTATTGAGGGTACCTAATAAAATACTTTTTCCTCTCAATAATTACCTAATTTTAATATAGCACCCTTTTCACATATTTACTTTTGGCACTGTAAAAATCAGCTACCCGTAATGAAAAAATCTTCCAACTTAAAACTCCAGTTTTCTGAAGTTATTTTTCTATCAACACTATATTGATAGACATACTGCACCTTCTCCTGGGTAAGGAGAGCCCAAATGATGTAGGGCGGTATCGGATGGGAGCTGATGGGCACTTTTTTCAGAATTGAGAATTTAAGTGCAGCATGACACATAGTCACATCTATTGGTTTACTAGACAGCACTCCTATTAATGTGTTCACAGTGGTTTTGTAGTTTCCCTTGACCTTCAGATACCTTTTTCGTTTATAAGTGTTAACAGGGCATGTATCTGTTGGGTCACTAATCCAGCCCAAGGACCCTACTCTAACGTTGTTTTATGGAGAGGGAGATGTGCCCATGCTCTCATCGATTTTCGGCACTGTGCTGCAACTTTTGCAATTTATATTTTTATCTATGACAATCCCCAGATATCTCAAGTTAGCCCTCGATGTCGCACTATGTGTATTTAGGTTAACGTTCCATGACATTGACTCTGTTTTAGAGGCATTCACCTCGTATCCTGACACCTTTCCAAACTCCAAGGCGAGATCTATAACTACTGGAAACGCAGTATTTATATCTGGTGTAAAAATCATAATATCGTCTGCGTAGAGGGCAACTTTTTTAATCCAATCACAGTAGACAAATGGTTTGAATTGTTGGTTTTCTCTCAATTTCTATGCGAACGGCTCTATATACAAATCGAATAATAGAGGGGACAGGGGGCAACCCTGTCTCGTTCCCCTCGCTACCCTAAATGGCTCAGACAACCCTCCATTGATCAGAGTAGAGGCCGAGGGGTTTCCATACAGCAGTTTTATTGCTCTACGGAATTTGTCTCCCACATTGAACCTCAACAAGGCCTCCGACAGGTATTGCCAATTTACCCTGTTGAAGGCCTTGGTGGCGTCCAAGGTGAGGACCGAGAGGGGCAGAGTCTCCTTAGTCGCCAGATCTATAGCTCCCAGCAAATCATACGTGAGCTCGAACAGCTGCCTCCCCTTTACGAAACCTTTTTGGTTAGAGTTCAGTATATCTGGAGCTACCTGACCGAGCCTCTTAGCCAATATTGCCGCCAAGATCTTATAATCGGCGTTTAGGATTGAAATTGGCCGATACGAACCGCAGTCAGATGGGGGCTTTCCAGGCTTCAGGATTAGTGTTATCGAGGCGCTATCTCAGGATGCTGGCGGGGCCTCTCCCTCCCTCAAGATCTTGTTAAACAGTTCCACCAGAACTGGAGACACCACCAATAGCAGGTTTTTATAGATTTCTGCCGGTAAACCGTCTATTCCCGCAGCCTTACCTCCCTTGGCTCCCTGTATAGCCTGCTCTACCTCATCCTTCGTTATTTCCTTATCCAAGAATGTGCTCTGTTCATCCGTCAAGGATGGTAAAGAAAGATCTTTTAACCAATTAGCAACATCTTCTGAGGTGGCACACAGGTTTTCCTGATATATTGTTTGGAAGAAGTCTTTAAAGACTTCCCTGATGTCAGCATCATTTTTGAAGGTGCCGCACTCCGTTGTCACTGAATCGATATGATTTCGCACTCGGTCCGATTTTACTTTCCAGGCCAGGAGCCTACCAGCCCCCTCCCCATATTGAAAATGAACAAGTTTGCTCGCCTCCCATCTCTGCATAATTCGTTTATCTAATACTGATGTCAATGCATTCTTCAATTCCATCATTTTAGCGTGTTTCTGGGAAAGATCATGATTGCTGTCGTCGCTACTGTTTTCGATATCTGTCTGGGTAGCTCTAATATTCTCTTCGATAGAAGATACCTCTTCCAGATACAGCTTTCTTCGGTATACGGTCTTATTCTTTATGATCCCTCTTAACGTACACTTAAAGGCGTCCCAAATAACACCTAGAGATGCTGAACCCGTGTTAATTAAAAAAAAAGCCCTTGCTTCTGATTGTATGTGCTCTATATCTTCAGATGAAGTAAGTAGAGAACGATCGAAAGACCACGACCTTGCAGGGTGTTTGCCTCCCCAGTCAAGTACCATCTTCATGGCTGAATGGTCAGAGAGATGAGACGGAAAATAATCTACGTTTAGGACTGAGTTAGTCAACTCACGGCTAATTAAGATACAATCTATCCTCGACCGATGTCGATATTTGAGATTCCTGAAGGAAAATCCCTGCCTCTGCCCCTCTCTTACCCTCCAGATATCAACATAGCCATATTGACTCATGCACCCAAGTAAACAGTTTCTAGATTTAGATAGAGGCTGTTGTCTACTTGTTGGGGACTTATCCAGCGTGGGATTCAGTACAATATTAAAGTCACCGGTAATTATGACTGGCTCGGGGAATTGTAGCAGGTGGAAAAATAAAGATTCTAACGCTGAGGGGTCATCCCGATTCGGCCCATAGTACCCAACCAATGTTAGCACTGCGCCTCCTATCTCGACCGCCACAATAACCCACCTACCTCCGGTGTCAACCTTGTGCTGGATAATTTTTATAGTCTTAGATTTTTTGAAGAAGATAGACACTCCCCTTATATTCAGCGATTGGGAGGTAGAAACAGAAGTCTCCAACCATCTATTCTTCTTGACCAGTTCAAGTATTTCTCTCTCCACTAAATGCGTCTCCTGCAATATGATGATATCCGCCTCAACATCCCGCAAGTACTGGAGAATTTTATTTGCACGCAGTTTGGTGCGGAGACCATTATTATTCCAGGAAAAAATGTTAAGCTTCGCCATAACCCGGGGAATAGGTGACAATAGGAAATACCGCCAACCTATACAAACCGCTGTTTATCTGCTGCTTGGAAATAGAATCCCTAGAAAATATTAATGATTGGAGCGCTGTTGAGAAGAAATATTTTTTTGCTTTCCACCCCACCCCGCCACCCCTCTGTGCCCCCCCAAACCACCCTCCCTCCCATGGGAAACCCTTGTACTCGCTATCCGGAGTACCGAAAGTAAGTGCCCCAGCTCCTCCTGAACCCCCCCTGTGAGTGCCTCAAATTATATTATATTGTGTTCCTTATCACTCCCTTATTACTTGTCTGTTATTATTATTTTTTTCCCTCTTCTTCCCCTTTATCCCCCTTTTTTTTTTTACTTTTCTTACTATTTCCCCCTTTTTTTTTTTTAGATTTTATATATTGTTTAATTGTTTAATTATTAATTTTTTTTTGTTCCTTTTTAAATTTTTTGTTCATGTAAACTCTGTTACATCCATTTGGAAATTAGGTACTATACCAGAACATTCTTAGAGGTAATCTATTTTTTTTTTTTTTATACTTTCTCCCCCCTTGTTATGGTAGAAGACTTCGGAGGGGGAACTAATAGATCCTTATGTGGACCCTATTGACCCTGTACATCCTGTTATTACTTTTTTCTACTTCCCAGTGACAGTAGCAGCTCGTCTGCAGCCTGAACTGATCGTATATTATACATTCTGTTATCATGCATTATTTTAAGGGAAGCAGGGAAACCCATCTGCACAGTAGCGCCCAGCCCACGAAAAGCATCCATTCTCTTGCCCAACTCCCATTGTTTGTTGAGAGTGAATCTGGACAGATCCGAGCGTATCTGGTAGTTGAACCCTTTGCCTGGTAATGATTTTTGTTTTAATGCTAGGTTCAAAATTTGTTCTTTCAGGGTATAAGTATGGAAATTGACCAGGATTTTCCTTGGCTTGGTTCTCTGCGGGTTCCGTCTAAATGGGTCCCTGTGGATACGCTGTATATCCATGGCGAGATCCTCATTTGAAAGCTGAAGGTTGAGAGACTCTTTTAACAACGAGATAGTATAGCCTTTGATATCTGTTCCTTCACTTCCCTCCGGTACATTTAAGATACGGATATTGCAGCGCCTGGCATTGTTTTCCGCAATCTCCATTCTCTCTGATAGCGCGGTATCCTCTCTTCTCAGTTGCAATATATCGTCCTGGACGCTCTCGGCACGCATAGATGTCTGCCCTACCGTCTCTTCTAGGGATTGTGTTCTTACAGAGAGGCCAACAATCTTTTCGTCCAGGGACTCACAAAAGGTTCTTATCTCTCTTTGATTAGAAGCGGACTCCTCAAAACCTTGCTTAATCTCAGCAGATAGTGCTGCAAACATCTGCTGTAACGGGGCTACGGAAATGGGAGTAAAGCTGGAATCTGAGGCCCCGCTTTCCTCAGAGATGGGGAAAATTCCGCCTTCAGACAAGCTGGGGGCTAAAAGGGGCCTCGGATATAGAGACCTATCTGCTACCTCATTGTTCTTCCTACTGATATTGTCAGAATCCGTTGGTTTAATTGAGTGATCTTCACCCCAAATTTCGCCTTGAGAAGATGTAGGCGGGGGTGGAGGGGATAAAGTTGAAGTATGAGCCAATATAATGGCTGAAGCATTTAATTTGTGGACTATTTCCGGGACTGGTAAGACTGTTTCCCCCTCTGCAGCCCCTTCATCTGAGTTCAGATGGACGTCTAAACCCGGATCCTGTGAGCCCCCCACTAAACTAATGGGAAGTTCCTGCATCAAGTCCAGCTCCTGGCCTTGCTCTATGGACGCCATCTTATTATTCACGAGCTGTGATTCTGAGGGACAAATCTCTTTGAGTGGACGCTCCTGACCTATTTCCAACACCTGAGGGGTGTTGTATGAACGTAGAGAGGGGGTAGTTTTTGAGGAAGAAGCAGGAGGTGGTTTGACCGCCTTTTTACACTTTCCCCCCTCTTAGGTTTTACTTCGAGTGAAAGGTACGAGGAAGCTCTTTCTAGATTTAAGCTAGAGGGTAAACGAGTTACAACTTGAGAGACCCCACCAAATACAAAACACGGCTCCTCTAAAGAATTTGATGCACTGCTTGCTAATTTCTCCGGTGAAGGTGAGGGCGCTTGTGCTCTCTTGCCTTTCTTCTTGCGAGGGCACTTTACCTTCCCCTGACCTTTAGTTAAACCCTTGCCTTGGCTTTGTCTCTCCTTGGAAGTGCTGACCGCTTTCATTAAATTGGAAGGGACCTCAGAAGATTTCTCTTTACTCACTCCCCTCTTGTCACCATGCTTCCCTTTTACCTCTAATCCGAATGTTTTTTTCTCCAGCTGACCACTTTTGGGAGAACCTGCGTCTACCCCCGTACCCAGGGGACCTGGTGCAGAGCAAATGCTGGTACTGGAAACAGGTTCCCTCTCGTTGAATGTGCCGGTGTGGGAGTCCCTACGGAGACTCCGTACGTGCCTGGCCCTGCGGAGCTCCAGGGCGGCCTGACCCCAGTGAAGCAGCGCTGACTCCCGCTGCTCTCCCGCACTCACTCTGACTGGGCGTTTCCGGGTCTCGGTCTCGGTCCCGGTCTCTGCCTCCGCCTTCTCTCTGAGACCGAAGCACATCGGGCTGAAGCTGTAACCAGAGCTGTGTCACGAAGAAGCCTCCGCGGGCGGGCGGCGAAACGGACAATCTCCGCTAAGAGCAGCTCGCAAGCAGCTCGTGACCCAGACGAGAAATGCCAAGAGTATCCAGAGTAGGTACTGCAAACAGAGCGGGCCACTTTGTTCTCACGGGCGGAACAGGACGAGTAAGCTCTTCGGCACTCACATGGGGTTGGAGCGGAGCACTACAGCAGTCAGCCTACTGCCGCCATGTTTCCCCTCCCAAAAAGATCAATCCAACATCAACTCTCCCTTGTTCAAGAGTTTTTAAACGGGGTGGAAGGTTCTAGAGGCCAGGCACCCCTGGCCAATACGAGGGTGCTACATTACCGCTCCATGCCTGTTCCACCCCTCCTGCACAGCATGCTGGGACAGTTCAATATGGTGCTGTCCAGAAGTCACTAGTCACATCTACACTGGGAACCTCAGCTCCGCCCATAGTTCACATCACTGCCAAGGTCTTTCCCACCATAACTTCAAAGAGAAGCTCCCTCCTGTGTTTCCTCAAGAGGTCTGGGATTCCTCCTTTGTGCAGTATTCTTGTGGGTACTGTGTGGCAGCTAATTAACAAATGCAGCTTTTCTTTCCCACAATTGTTTTCTCAGGAGGTGAGGGAAGCACTGTTAATTACTTATTTTTTGTGAACGCCTTTGTTCCCTCTGTTTTGAAGCAGAGAAATTAGCTCAGCCCAGCAGGGTGCCAAAAGGTCTGGACTGTGATCCCGAGCTGAGCCATAGAAATATGAAAATTCTGGATGACCGATAAGGCCTACTTGCATGATCTTGGGACCTGTGTAGTCAAACTAGGCCCTTGTTTCACCCCAACATACCTCTTGAAACTTTGTAGGCTTAAGGGGAAGCAAAACTGCACTTTAAGGCAGATTTCTTTCAATATATATAATACAGTGTCACTGCAGACATAACAGTAAATCATACTGACGTTGCCTATGAGTACCACTAATATTATAAAGCCATTGCCAGGTCATATCTAGCACTGCAGATTCCCCCCAACTGCTACTAGGCTGCGCATGATGGTAGGTTCCCATGTGCATCATGCATAACTGTACACATGTGTTTGCACATGTGTGAAGAGCCCAGTGCCACTTACCCATGTTGCGTCACAGTGGCCTTATCTTAAAAGGCAAACACTGCTGGTAAACACTTGCAGTCCATATGCCATGTGATTACCATGGGTGAGACCCAAGTAGTGAGATTCACACATAGTAAAAAGTCCAAAACTGGGTGATCAAATATTGGACCCCATTTTGCAACACATACACAATATTTAAAACACAGAGAGCACATGTTGCACTTTGCGCAGTAACACTGGCACACCTGAAACCTATACAACTTAAAATGACAGACAGATCCACAGGAGGCATCTGCAGCACAATACACCAAACAAAGAGCATTAAGATGATCAACTCTCTCCACTGCTCAGGAGCACAATACAAAGGAAAAATATTAACGCTGCAAGCAGAGCAAAGTCACTTCAAAAATATATTTCCACCCTAACTTTCTTTTTCATGCCAGTAACTGACTACTATGAAAATATCTTACTTCTATATAAGGAACTCGAAACAGAAATGCAGCTACCATGCCAAAAATTTCAAAATAGTGTACCTGTCTTCCATCTTCATCAGTTCCCAAAACGGGCACTAGAATCATCTTTCTGTATCCCTTTGACTCACAGTTGAAGTCCTACTTTAATGTTGGCAGCTGCAGACTACAGAAACGGTACTTTGGCGAAGAATGTCAGAGTTCCACCTTAATTAAAATCACTCAAATACTCCAGAGTAGCAACACAGGAAACAGGTCAGAAAGTATGGCCACTGACTCCTGGCTGCAGGTTGGTAAAGCCATTTAATACATAGAATTTCCTGCATCAGAGTAGGGAAATACTCACGTTAGGTGCAATAACGAACCTCTCAGACTAAGCTGTGCAGAGTCAAAATTGCAGTGCCACTCAGTTTCACTTGGAGGGCACACTGACAAATCCAGGAATCGAAGAATATCACAATGTCTTGTGTGCTCTCTAAGAGCTGTTGACAGAAAGAATGCTGCCACAAGCCTTGTGACCTACGACCATGTCCGTCACCACTGACATAAGGGACTGCACTCTGGCCATGTGTTTCTTTCACCATATGAAAATATATGCAATGCCGCAACTGATGCACAGGCCCCCTTTTCCTGGGAAATAGTCGATAAACATATGCATTACTTTTCGTCACTGATCGATACACCCTTCACAACTTACTTGTACTGCATTTTTGAATAAGAGAGCAAATGCCCTCTGCTGGCCAAAATAAAAGTAGCAAAGTGCTTTTCATTCTTTTACTAGACATTTGTTTTTCATCTGAGCACTGAGTTCACAGGATCTTTCTCCCAGCCGCTTTGGAGGGCTCTTGCCTGCTTCTTGAGTATTCCTCTAGTTTCCCAGGACTCCAATAACCTCTTTAGAACAGCTACATTTCCCAACTGTAGGGGAATTATTCACAGGTTAGTTCAGGGCAAATATGCAACAGCCTCTCCATCAGCACTTCAGTTCAGAGGCAGCTCCTTCATGCTCTGGGCCCCTTTACGTCAAACACAGCGCCATCTTCTCACAGCTAGTCTCCTATCCCACTCTGTTGTAAGCTGCTTACAGGGTTGTCACTACACCAGTGCTGCCTCAATTGCTTTGTACGACTACCAAATGATATTTGGCACTGGTGGGGTTAATTTTGTTTTGTTTCTTCTTTTATGTTTTATTTTCTTAACTTGCTTTCTCTTCACTGGCTCCAATACTCAATTCCATGTAAATACTTGTCGAAGTCGATTTCCAAACCATCCTCGTCGCCAATGTTAAGATCACAGAAGTCCACATGTAATTGTAGCTTTAAATTAATGTATTAAAGTAAGTTACATGTAATAGCCCCCCACCAGGAGAATGCTGACACCAGCTCAGCCCTAGCGCTTATCAGCTCTTCCGACTGGTTGAAACCACTGCACACCAGGGTTCTACATTGCCTCATAGACACTTTAACCATAGACAACAGGCACTAGATACACAACATACAAAACAGACACAAGAGAATCGGACTCCTTTTCGCAAAGTTTCTCACATTCCAAACCAGTTCAAATCTCCCCATTCACAAAGGGGCTCATTAGGATCGCGGTTTTCCCGCATCCTCCGGGCCGGCGGAAGCCACCGCCGGCACGGAGGATGCGGGAAAACCGCTGGGGAGGCACAAAAGACCCACCGCCAAATTAGGATGGTGGTGGGTCTCAAAATCGGTCCGCAGCTTTTCCGCCGCGGTCGCCTTCCGACCGCGGCGGAAAAGCTCTAACATGGCTGGCGGTGCCTATCAGACACCGCCAGCCATATTAGGATGGCTGAAAACAGATGCCTTTCCGTGGCGGATTCTCCGCCGTGGAAAGGCATTCGGTGATTTCTTTGGGGGCCCGTTGCAGGCCCCCAGGTTGAATGGGGGGTGGGGGGGTGCACATGGGGGGTACCTATGGTACCCCCCTGCATTTGCGTGCACGAAGCGGCAGGCACCGCACGGAGCCTGCCGCTTTGTGCATGCAAATGCTAAGCATGCATATTTAACCTTGTTAAATATTGAGGATGTGACCGCCAGGCTGGCGGTCACATCCTAATTGCACTGGAGGGACCGCCGCTGCGGACGGTCCCTCCTCCTCTAGGGTGGCGGACGGACGCAGGCCATCCTAATGAGCCCCTTAAGTTCTGAGCAATTTTGTTTTCTCACTGTTCCTCTTATACGAAGAACCAAAAGTGGTGCAGGCCCTATTTTGCACATGGTCCCTTTTTATTTGATCATGTGACACTTCTGGTGCCTAATAGTTGTAGTTGAAATTGTGGCTTTTCTTCTGTTCCATTAAATATGAACTCTTCCTCTATTGAAGGTACTATATTTCTGAAAAGCTACCAGAAGGCTGTTTGGCAGCAAATACCTTTAGAGAAAATGTTGAGTCAAATTCTGTATGTGGTGTGGGTGTAACTGCATGCTTTTGTATAGTATTTATTTATTTATTTAATTTTCAGAAGTTTATCATAGTATAAATTAGACCCAGTGGGAGACAGAGAGCTCTACATAAAAGTAAATTTCAAGTTATAGGCTAAAAAAATGATTTTTACATATTACAGTATATATGCTTAAGTGGGAATGCTAGTGTAACAGACATTTTTATAACAACAAATCATCATCCACACAGGCATAGATAGCTATAAAGTACATGGATTTAGCAGAGGAAGAAGGAAAAGTGTTTTCCTAAAAAAATAGTACAAGACACAGATATGTTCCGTTGATGAGAGGAAGTGGCATTGGAACCTTTAAAATAAATAAATAAATAAATAACAGACATTCCAGTTCTTTTTTAAATGTCTCGAAGTAAGAAGTTTTCTGAAGGTTGGTGGTTCCCAGCCCTTGGTGGCAATTCAGATGAATGATTGCTTTAGTCTTTTTCTTTTCCAGAATGATGGGATTTTAAGATGGAGAGTATATGAACTCCTGATATGGTGCGTTTCTGTGCAAGGCAGTTTGGAGTGCCAGAGTAGTATGCTTTAAGGTTATACGGACTAGTTTGTAGATACTTCTTGTCTCTTGATTACTTACTTATGCTTTGAAATCTTCCTTGGGCATACGTCATCATCTTGGACTCTCCAGTCATCTCTCTGTCTTGGGCTTTTCTTTCAATCTGACTTCTGGTGTATCCCATCTCCTTGCAGTCAGCCTTGAGGCCTCAGTGCTAGGTGTTTCTTAGCCTTCCTCTGTTCTTTTTCCCTTGAGAGTTCCAAGGCAGGGCTAGCCTTGTGGTGTTGGACACAAGCGGCTTGCCTCTAGTAGGAGCAATAATGAGTGATAGTGGAATACAGTTGAATGAGGTTATTATGTAAAAATGAAGAGAAAAGAAATACAGAAACACTCCGCATTGTAAATTAGATCTCCACATTCTAAATTGAAATCCCTAAAGAATATTTTATTAACTGATGAGATTGAATTTTCAGAGAATAGTTCAATCAGATATTCCATCAAAGTTATTTTTGCTCCTGGTAGATGGTAGGTGGCAAGGAGTTTGGTGGAAGTTGGGTTTATGTTTTTTATGATGGAAACAAATTTGAGAATTGGTAATTATTTTTAGATTTAGCGGGCCCGGTTCACAAATTGTATTTTGTAATACATAAAGCAGTATTACATTAGTACTACTACTGTAAAATGCAAATCATAAATATGCAAGTGCAAATCTTCACCTTCACCTCTCCTACCTTTTCCATGAAGTGATCCTCACACAGGTAATTTTCCTTCCTAGGGATCGATTACGATGTCATTTGGAAAGGCTCCGAATCTGATTCGGAACCCATCTTTCCGATAGATTCAGAAATCTTTCCACACGACCGATTACAATGTTCGGAAAGCATTCAGACTTATCGAGTCGGTTATGGATGGCATTCGGAGGAACCAGGTCATTCGGAGATGACTCATACAGGTTTACGGACCAGGTTTCCGCCCAAGAGATTACGATATCTTACAGCCTTTTCGAATCGATTTGTCCAACACAGATCGGCTGTCGGAATCTGACTTTGGGGGCCTGAAGCAGGCCCCCTTCACCCGAAAACCTTCTGAATGGGGCCCGTGGGGATACCTGAGAGACCCTATTTCAGAGCATGCACAGTGTGGCATGCACCAAGGGGTGCCCACCACAGGGTGCACGATTTTCCCACCCACCCCTTTCTTCAATGGGAGCCTGTGCATTCGGTCGGAACACAGGTTCCCATTGAAGTCAATAAGAGTCCGACCGAATGGTATCTGGAACCATCGTAATCGGTCGGTCGGACTACCCGAATCCACTACACTACATGGCGCCCAATGTTTGGTAAGGCACTAATTTAACACTAGATGCTAGAGTAACTCAGTCGTGCTTTTCACAGAGACCACTTTTTCCCGTAACATACTCCAATGGAAGTCTGGAGTGGGCAAAAGGATAAAATATCCGCCATAACTGAATAGGACGAAAAATCCTATGTATTAGTTTTTGGTTTGTTCAACGTTGAAGGATACATTGTTCCAAAATATTGTGCACCTTATCTTTGTTTCCTTGAAACTTGCTCTGCAAACTTTCAGTCAACAAAATGAGTGACCCCGAGAAAGGTGGAGATGCAGTAAATGCAAACCAACCAGGTTTAGACATTACAGGTTTCCAAGAAACCGATGCGGATGCTATAATCATCCCGGAAAACGTACGGAAAACCATTACTATGAAGCTTATAGCAAATGGCCTATCACCAAGAGGTGGTAGGGTAATTTTTGTCATAGAGGCACATGAATATCGGCAGACAGAGATATTCTATTTATGGATTGTCTGCCCTGGAGCAAATCCAAGAACACATGTGTTTCACTTCTACAAAGCAGAGGAAACTTCAATGAAATACACTCCTTTCGAGCATATTGAAATTCCATTAACATACCAAGAGCATGCGCTCTGGTTTAAAGGTGCCCTACAACTTCAAAATCACATTACTAGGCTCGGTCCACTAGACCAGGAGCAACATGGCCGGTACTAGCCAGCTACATCCTGCCATTGAAGAAATGTCAGGTCCAGAACTATTAGTTCAACTAAACAATTAATCAAAATACATAAACAATTGGTTTTGCTGCAATCTACACAAAAACTCATGGTGTTCCATCAATGGCGGTAATACCAGACGTCCTGTAACAAATTCAAAATGAATACGGGGCAGAGCCTGCTTTAAATCTGGGTATGAAATTACTTAAAGATTTCAAACAGGTCTCAGCTATAATATTAGCTAATATTAAAGGTGAAGCAGCATCTGTGGCGATCCGCCAAAAATTAAAAGAACTTGATGTAACTGAGCAACCATATGAATTGGCCAGAATAATAAAAAAAATCCGATGAAGAACTAGGTAGCGATAGTTTGGGTGGGAAATCAGTTAAACCCCAACTAACAGAAAATCCTGAAAAGGTCTTTATTAAAAACACTCTCACTACTCCTAAAAAGAAGTGAGAAAATACTAAATAAACTTCTAATGAGAAGCGTTTCTAATCAGAGGTAGGTCTTCTCAAAAGGAGCCCTCTGAAAAGAGGTATAACCTCAGGAATAGGGATAATTTGAGAAAGCCTGATAGATATCAAGATAATGATACACGTTCCTCTCGTACCTTTCAGACTTCCTCACAGAAATCGGAAAGAGGAGGACGGTCAGAACACAAGCAAGAACGTGTGAAGTCCAAAGACGATCAACACGTTCCAAAAAATAAGAAAACCCAATTCACCAAGAAGAAGGTTGCAGGTCTAAAAATCAGACATGTTGAGGATCTTGAGGACACAACTCAAGAACGGGGAGTGGGCCCAGACAATGCTAGACAGCGCAGCAGAAGTTACCATAGCTCGCAAGATCCTGAAGGATCATCTGGAGACAGTGGACTTGAATGAGTACATTCAAGTTGAAACTGCCGATACCAGGGTTAGTGTACCTCATAAGTTATATGAAGTAACACTCCGGATTGAAGGGGACATAACTAGGAAAATAAGAGCACTCTTTTGGGGCAAGCTCTCTAAGGGTTATGACATTCTTCTAGCTGAAAAAGACTAGCCACCAACATTTGTCAGGTTGTGCCCACATGGCGAAGACATCATTATACGAACTATTACTTGGCTGCCCCTGTGTGGGGGAAGGCTCCTCTGCGCACTGCTTTAATTGACTGAACAGTCTACTTCACTGTTACTGTGTAATAAAGTTTGTTGAATACAAAAAATGTTTTGTTACTGGTGTCTTTTATTTTCAACTCATTAACTTCATGGTTGTTTTCAAAAGTTCATATCTTGTTTAACATCATCATGTGGTTATCGCCAATAAAAAAAAGTCCTCCCTGTTATTTATTCCCAATGCATTTCAGGCTCTGCGGGAGCCCTTCGTCAGGGGTTCACACTACGAGTAAAGAAACAATATATCTGTAAATAAATGTGTCCATGTGACACTAAAGGTTTTGTGTGCGTTAATCTTGCAGTGAATACATGCTGCACTGACATGCGTGGTGTGAGGCATTGTTAAAAAATAAATGCGTTGAATAGGATCAATCCGCCCGTGTTCGTGAAAAGTGAGTATGTGCATCTGAAATAAATCAACAAAATAGTGTATGTGCTCGTTGATCGGTCGGGTGAAAGTTAACGTGAGTGCATTGAAACGTTAAAGCCCCATGTGTCTCTGGGTCAGTGCTCGAATTTAACTCGACGGGTGTGCATACGTGTACGGAGTCAAATGCAGTGACTCTCTAAACTGCATTATTTAATGGAGGTTCACTCACGCAACAAGCAGTCAATTTTTTAGCTGAACCTGAAACAATACCGAAACGAAAGTAAGCCGTTGTTAATCTTAAAGTATTTAAATGACGGCTTGAAGAATTAACAGTTCTGAGTGCTGGTACTTACTGAAATGTGCGATAACATCGTGAGCTGTGAACTCCTCCGTGAGAATCGTGGTAGTTACTGGCGAGTGTTGGGCGTGTTAGTAAAAACCAGCTGGTGGAGCGTGCTAAACATAAAAGATGGTGAAGGACTTCTAAGCCATCTACAAATGGTCGCCATCTTGGAATGGTTAAGTATTGTGAAATGTCATAACGTTCAGAGTGTTATGTGAAAAAGGTTTGGATAAGAATCAGCCTCATTACATGCTCTTGGTGCCGAGTGTATCGGTGAATGAAAAAAGTAGCAAAAATACATCATGATAAATAACACATTTTGTAAGTAATAAACAGATCTAATCAAAGATAACATAGGAACTCCATCCTATCATTCAACCCGTTCGGTTGCATCGTGGACATAAGTCGGATCCAAAAGTTCTCTCTTTTCAACAGTGTGTTTTTATTGTTCCTGGCTGGTTTAACCTGGTTCCATGCTCAAAAGTGGCCAGTGTTTAGAGATGATTTTATCTGAATTTATTGCTGATGACGGTGTATTTAGACACCACCACCATGTGTATTGGCTGTTTTGGGTTTGAGTTGAAGTAGATCTTTGCGATTCATCCGTTTGCATCTGGCTGCCGCTTTGTCTAGTATCTCTTGTGGGTATCCACGATCCTTGAATCTTTCAAGCATATATTTCAGTTCTTGTTCGCTTTCTGTGTCTGTGGAAACTATACGCTTGACCCTCAATAGTTGAGAAAAGGGTAGATTTTGTTTGAGACCTGGTCGGTGAAAACTGTTATAGTGTAGAATCGAGTTACGATCTGTGGGTTTTCGAAAAATTGTAGTGAATATTTTGCCATCTTGTCTGTGAATTTCCACATCCAGGAAATGTATGCTGTGGTTATCATAGCTCCAGGTAAATTGAATTCGGTCATTAATTTGTTCCAATTGTTGAGGAATTGAAGAAGAGTCGTGCTGGTGCCTGACCATAGTATCAAGATATCGTCAATAAACCTAAGGTGTAGTTTACCATGGGTCTGCCACACTATATCATTCAAAATGTGTGTCTCCTCAAATGACTTCATGAACAAATTGGCATAGGCCGGTGCCGCATAATTTCCCATGGAGGTCCCGCATAATTGGTGAAACCAGTTGTCTTGGACGGTGAAATAGCTATGGTATAAGGTGAATATCATCAATTTCATCAATAATACCTGTAAGTCTGTATCTAGTGTGGATCTGCTAAGAACTGTTTCCACAGCTTCTATCCCCTGGTCATGGGGTATCGATGTGTACAAAGAACACACGTCTACTGTGCAGAGTAGCAAATCTTGGTCTTCTAGCTGGTCAACACATGCATTTAATTTGACCAAAAAGTCAGTGGTATCCCTGATGTATGATCCAGTAGCTGTTACAAACGGTTGCAAGTATTTATCTATGAATTTGCCAATGGTTTCGTGTATGGAGCCTTTGGTTGACACTATAGGTCGAAGGGGTGGTCTGGTCGGGTGTTTGTGCACCCTGGGCACCATGTACAGGACCGGTACTGTTGGATTATTTGGTGCTAGGTATTGTCTGGCTCTGTCGTTGATGGTGCCATTATCAAATGCTTGGTTCACTATTTTGAGTAGTATAGATGAATACTCATTGGTAGGATCCATTTGAAGCGTAGCAGACTACATTGAGACTTATCCGGCAGTACGAGTCCTATCTATCTTGTTGAAGACATCATTATGCCAGCCTTCTCTAATCATATTCCGATACATTTAAAATACACCTATGCCAGAAAATGGGCTGTGGCCCAGGCTCCAGCATTATATAAAAATCATGTAGGATGGGATGAGGATTCTCCTCGGCCGAAAATCATTCCGAGACCGATTCAGTTGGAATGCTTTCTGACCAACATTGTAATCAGCCCCTTAGTAGTGAATGCGGGAGCGACCAGGGGGAGTGATTGGAAAAAGGGAATACTTACTACTAAATGAGAGGGGTTTAGAGAGAAGTATGGATGGGTTTAGGAGGGACTAAGGGGGAGGGTTAGGAAGGTATAGACATCCACCTATAGAAGAGTAAACCCTTACCATTCATTACCTGCAATTCTAAAGTTACTACTACCAAAAAGGACTCAACACAGCAGTACATGTACTGTACTGTACTGCAGTTTGGAGCTAGATTAAGTCCAGTGCAAAACATTGCCATCCACTGGTACTGTAGCACCATCACATAGAAAATAACAGAGGCAGCAACTAAAAATAGAACCCAATAAGAAATATATATGTGATCAAGGCCGCTTGGACGACCGAAACGCACAGTAACTACAAGCTGAAAATAAAATAATGCTGGCACACTAAGAAGGTCTACGCTTGTCATTCTGCGTTAAGGGGAGGAGTATTGTTGCAAGTTTGAATAATATATATACCTTTATATATATATATATATATATGTGTGTGTAAATATAATATATATTTAACTTTATTTAAAAAAGCTCTGAATAAAATATTTTTCATAACAAAATATTTTAACTTAATTAAAAAAATATATTTTAATTTATTTAAATCAATTCTATACCTAACATTTTGTACTTTTAATACATAACAATAACATATAAATATTTGCTTTTAGATAGGATATTTTTTAGTAAATCTTAAAAAAATTATTTCAATTAAATTTAATATATTCACATTCATTAAATATTTAATTCAAAAGTAAGTTAATAGTGCTTAGCATTTTTTAGTTTGTTCGAAATTTAAGATAATGTTTTACACATATGGTCTGATTCACAAAAGTAACTTACACTTTTGAGTACATTTACATTTTTGAGTAAGTTTACTACTTTTTGGTTTTCACAAGCTCCTAATGTAATTTACTACTAAAAAACAACCAGTAGTAGGTCTGGCACTGCACACGGCCTAACAATGGTGCTGTAACACTCTCCAATAGAAAATAATGAAGGTAGGAACATAAAATACAACCACATAGGAAATAATGTAAATATAACTTAAATTATTTAAAAACATATTTATATATAATTCAGTGTTACAAATATATAAAAATAGTAAATATTTATTTTTTAATTGAAAGATGTTTTTATAACTTTATATATTTAAATAAATATAAAAAAATAATTTTCTTACAAAATGATTAAATAATTTGTACTTACTCTACCCACCCACTTTTAATAATTATTAATTCACACAACTTTTTTCTTTGGGGGGAATGTATTTAATAGTGCAGTAGACTTTTTTATTTGGTTCTACATTTAAAGTATTTATATTAAATTAACTTGAATTAATATTTAATGTAACAATATTTTTAACATTTATTTTTGAGTTAAATAATCTAGTTTCCCTATACTTTACCATAGGGAAACTCTGCAGTCAGGTCTAATCATGTTGACCTTTTTTTTCTAAATGCTTTCTAAAATTGTTATAGAAAACTAAATGAGAAATTGTGTTTCGGATCCCCCTTTTTTTCTCAGCCCCTGCTTGTCAGATCACCCTGAAACTTTGTAGAAAGGAACTGAGGTGTATGAACTGTTTTTCCGAATGTTTTGGGAAGATTCGTGAAATTGCGGCAATGTTATTAGTGAAACTAAAAATAATTTTCATATATATATATATATGTATATATATATATATATATATATATATATATATATATATATATATATATATATATATATATATATATATATATATATATATATATATTCACTGAAAAAACCATAGGTTTCACACCAGTTATAGTTAGCTGGATATTTTACTCAAAAAAAACCATTGAAATTCCCCCGTTATAGTTAGTTGTACTCACTATAACTCGCGCGCCCGCAATCCACTGCTGATGATGTCACATATTACATCATTCATGACATGGTCAGTGACATCACTGATGACATCACTGATGACATCTCAAATGACATCACTGATGACATCTCAAATGACATCACTGATGACATCATCCATGTGACAATCAAATACACCTCATCACACACTAGTATAATCTTTCATCACTCACTGTAAAATAAAAAGTGCCATATTTGAAACCATTGACACACCAATAGAAATTTCTAAACACCCACTCAGTTATTCATAGAACTATACACACATCTAATCACTTACTTATAGATTCAGTGTTATATGCAGTGAAAAATCAACAGAACACTATCAAATATACGTATACGCCTATTTCAACATTACACACCAGCACACATTGTATTCACTTATAGAGACATCCTTCTGACTTATGCAAACAATTGATTATACTTACATTTACTCACCTACACACTTATACAAACACCACTTCATCTATTTATATAGATAGTAACTCACACTTAGTGTGTTATAAAATCACTATTACAAGTATACAGTTATCCATATAGTGACTCATACAATCACTAAGTCTTAGGCACACTTAATTAGATATGTATGTATGTATGTATAAACCATTTTATAGCGCGCTCTATTACTTGGGAGTATCCTGGCGCAGTGGAGAAAGGCAGAGAAAGACAGAGAGGGGACCAGCTTATGCCGCACCGGTAAACAGATGAGTTTTCAGACTCTTCTTGAACTGGCCCACGCACTGAATGGAGCGCAGGTGAAGGGGAAGGGCATTCCATGCCCTGGCAGCCAACACGGCTATAGACTGTCCCCCTAATCTAGTCCGCTTAAAGCGAGGAAGAGTCATTTTAAACAGGGAGGACGATCTAAGGGCACGTGAAGGAGCATAAAAGATAAACCAGGGGAGTGATGTAAACATTGAACAGTAGGGGACTAAGAGTGGAGCCCTGAGGGACCCCAGTGAGAAGTGGCTTTGGCTCTGAGGCATGGGGCGGTATCCAGACCTGTTGCGTCCTATCTGATAGGAACGATGTTAACCAGGCCAAGGCACAGCCACCAATGCCAATCGCAGACAGCCAGGCGAGGAGGAGCTCATAAGGAACGGTGTCAAACGCGGCAGAGAGGTCCAGAAGAATCAGGACCGCTCTGCCGCCACCATCCAAACACTCCCGGATTGCCTCCACCATTTCAATCAGAGCTGTCTCAGTGCTGTAGGCCGCCCTGAATCCCGATTGAGCTGGATGCAGGGCTTTAGAGGTCTCAACAAAGTTCTCGAGTTGGCGAAAGGCCACTTTCTCACAGATTTTTGCCAATGCCGGCAGAAGGGATATAGGACGGTAATTCCCTGGAACAGCAGCAATAGACCAATAGAAATTTCTAAACACCCACTCAGTTATTCATAGAACTATACACACATCTAATCACTTACTTATAGATTCAGTGTTATATGCAGTGAAAAATCAACAGAACACTATCAAATATACGTATACGCCTATTTCAACATTACACACCAGCACACATTGTATTCACTTATAAAGACATCCTTCTGACTTATGCAAACAATTGATTATACTTACATTTACTCACCTACACACTTATACAAACACCACTTCATCTATTTATATAGATAGTAACTCACACTTAGTGTGTTATAAAATCACTATTACAAGTATACAGTTATCCATATAGTGACTCATACAATCACTAAGTCTTAGGCACACTTAATTAGATATGTATGTATAAACCATTTTATAGCGCGCTCTATTACTTGGGAGTATCCTGGCGCGGTGGAGAAAGGCAGAGAAAGACAGAGAGGGGACCAGCTTATGCCGCACCGGTAAACAGATGAGTTTTCAGACTCTTCTTGAACTGGCCCACGCACTGAATGGAGCGCAGGTGAAGGGGAAGGGCATTCCATGCCCTGGCAGCCAACACGGCTATAGACTGTCCCCCTAATCTAGTCCGCTTAAAGCGAGGAAGAGTCATTTTAAACAGGGAGGACGATCTAAGGGCACGTGAAGGAGCATAAAAGATAAACCGTTTCTTCAAGTAGGATGGCCCTTGATCGTGAGTTGCTCTAAAAGAGAGCACTAGGGATTTGAATAGAATGTGCTGTGCCACTGGCAGCCAATGAAGGCTGCACATGTGGGAACGAACGCTCTTCCATCTCGGAACATTAAACAAGAGGCGGACAGCGGCGTTCTGGATGACCTGTAAGCGTTTGACCAAATAAGCAGGGATACCGCTGAACAGAGCGTTCGCGTAATCCAGTCTCGACAAAATGAGAGCCCGGGCAACAGTCTCTTTTGCTTCTCTGGGGAGCAATGGGAAGAATCTTCGTAGTGCTCTCAGGGTAGCAAAGCAGGTCCCTGATAATTTCCTTATATGGTCTTCAAATCTTAGATCCTCCCCAAACCATATCCCAAGATTTTTTGCGGGGCCGCCCATCACCTTAGGGCTGGAAATGTTCGGAGGCCACAGCGAATCTTTAAAACTGGAGGGAAAAGAGCCATAGAAGAGGACCTCAGATTTGTCCTCATTGCATGTCAGCTGGGCCATAGTCAACCAGCGAAAGACTGAGGACAAACAGAGCTGGACTGCCGTGGTATCCAGATGATCGTCCGGCCAGGTAAACAGCAATTGAGTGTCATCGGCATATCCAATTATCTTAGCCCCGTACTGTTCCGCCAGGTAAACCAGGGGAGTGATGTAAACATTGAACAGTAGGGGACTAAGAGTGGAGCCCTGAGGGACCCCAGTGAGAAGTGGCTTTGGCTCTGAGGCATGGGGCGGTATCCAGACCTGTTGCGTCCTATCTGATAGGAACGATGTTAACCAGGCCAAGGCACAGCCACCAATGCCAATCGCAGACAGCCTGGCGAGGAGGAGCTCATAAGGAACGGTGTCAAACGCGGCAGAGAGGTCCAGAAGAATCAGGACCGCTGTGCCGCCACCATCCAAACACTCCCGGATTGCCTCCACCATTTCAATCAGAGCTGTCTCAGTGCTGTAGGCCGCCCTGAATCCCGATTGAGCTGGATGCAGGGCTTTAGAGGTCTCAACAAAGTTCTCGAGTTGGCGAAAGGCCACTTTCTCACAGATTTTTGCCAATGCCGGCAGAAGGGATATAGGACGGTAATTCCCTGGAACAGCAGCATCCAGCCCTGGTTTTTTTTAAAAGCGGCAGAAGCTTTGCCTGCTTCCAGCCTTTAGGAACAGTTGCTTAGGATAAAGAGAGATTCACAATCTGGGTGACCTCACTGCATACAATAATGGCTACTTCTGAAAGTACCCGAGCAGGGCAGGGTTCTGAGGGCGAGCCAGATTTTAGGGATATAACTGTCCCTTACACTGCCTTTTTTTTCAAGTTTAATGGAGATGTACCATTGAAAGAAATATTTCATCACCACCACACCCATAAACATATACACTCACTGAAACAACTGTTATAACATGTAGTCTTAACTTCATATACCTACTGAATGAACTCTTCACACATTTTTTGGCAATCACACACCCCCCACCAAACCACATAGACATTCATTTACCCATACAAATACTCAGTTAAGAAACCAATTTCAAATATAGTCTTTAACATAGCAATTAAGAGAAAGCAATAAAGACTTTCACACAGTTTAGTAACTACACATTATATATAGTGAGACTCTACAAATTAGTCAAGGAAACAATCAATGACACTGTTACTAAATCCACCATCCACACATTTATATTTATATATCCACTCATTCTTCAATGCAAAGTAGTGTATGTATAATACATATTTAAATATCAAAGCAAACCACATTCACTGGATGATGTCATCAGTGATGTCATCAGTGATGTCATTTGAGATGTCATCAGTGATGTCATCAGTGATGTCACTGACCATGTCATGAATGATGTAATATGTGACATCATCAGCAGTGGATTGCGGGCGCGCGAGTTATAGTGAGTACAACTAACTATAACGGGGGAATTTCAATAGTTTTATATGACTAAAATGTCTAGCTAACTATAACTGGTGTGAAACCTATGGTTTTTTCAGTGAATTTCAAAGGTTTTTTAAATGCTAATTCCTAACTATAATGAGTGTGAAACCTATTGGGCCTTATTTACGAGCCCCTTGCGCCTCCGGAACGTCACTTTTTGTTTCGTTCCGGTGGCGCAGAAAACTGAGTGATATTTATCAGGCAGGACTAAGCCACTTTTTGTGGCATAATCCTGCCTGATAAATATCAGTCCCTTTAACGCAGTGTCCTGCGTTAAAGGGGCGTGCAATGGGTGTTGCTGGGGGCGTTCCCAGCAGCATCCATGGACTTGAGTAATTTATAGCATTGTCAAAGTCAGTCTTTCAAAAATTCCAAAGTATAGGACATGATAATCCAAATCCAAATGTTTCTCAAGAAAAGTCATAAACCATGTCCGTGAGTCATATCTGCCCAAACGCCGATATTCCGAACAATTTAAAATGACTTTTTCTTGAGAAACATTTGGATTTGGATTATCATGTCCTATACTTTGGCATTTTTGAAAGACTGACTTTGAGGATGCTATAAATTACTCAAGTCTGCCCGAATTGTGTGGGTAAAATTGATACCTAGTCACTTTGAATAAGAATGTACTTACGACTCGTCTAACATTTGGAAGAAATATCTAGCTATATGACAACAGGATACCAACATAACTTGAAGGAAATAAGAACGCCCTGAAGAAGTTCTGTTGTACGGAACGAAACGCGTCGGCTGGCTGTGGTACATAAACTTAAGGAAAATAAAAGCATTTGAATATACAACAAGATTCAGCGCTTCAATAAGGACTCTAAGTGATATGATTTGATTGGACTTGTTGTGCAAGTGGTGCTTTGCCAAATTTTGGAATATTCTCCACTACTCTCTACTACTCACTCTCTACTACTCCACTACTTTCTAATACTCACTCTCTGCTACTCATTCTCTACTACTCTACTACTCTCTACTACTCTCTCTCTACTGCTCACTCCCTTCTACTCACTATCTACTACTCTCTACTTCTCACTTTTTTTTTTACATGAGGACACACTTTCATTTTTAGGCACGGGGAGATTAAGTGATTTGCCCAGAATCACAGGAGGTTTTGGCGTCGTTACCGAGACTCAAACCCAGATCCCCAGGTCCGAGGTCGAGCTCCTTAGCTGTTAGGCCAGCTCCTCTCCCCAAGTAGTACTCTCTACTACTCCCTCTCTACTACTCACTCTCTACTACTCACTCTCTACTACTCTCTACTACTCACTCTTTACTACTCTACTACTCACTCTCTACTGCTCTCTCTACTACTTACTCTCTACTACTCTTTACTACTCACTCTCTAGTACTCACTCTCTACTACTCACTCTCTACTTCTCACTCTCTACTACTCTCTACTACTCACTCTCTACTACTCTCTCTACTACTCTCTACTACTCACTCTCTACTACTCACTCTACTACTCACTCTACTACTCACTCTCTACTACTCACTCTCTACTACTCTCTACTACTCACTCTCTACTACTCTCTCTACTACTCTCTACTACTCACTCTACTACTCACTCTCTACTACTCTCTACTATTCTCTCTCTCTGCTACTCACTCTTTTTTTTCTCTGCTACTCTCTCTACTGCTCTCTACTACTCTCTACTACTCACTCTCTATTACTCACTCTCTACTCTCTACCTCTCTCTACTTCTCTCTACTTCTCTCTCTACTAGTCTCTACCTCTCTATCTCTACCTCTCTACCTCTACCTCTCTACCTCTACACCTCTACCGCTACAACTCTACCTCTCTACCTCTCTCTACACCCACACATATACACATATATATATATGCATAGGCATTTATATATATGTATGTGTATATATATATATATATATATATATACATACATATATAAACATATATAATCTGCATATCTATATAAATACAAATATAAATGCATGCATACATATACATATATGCATACATATGCATGTTATTTACATGAACGTTTTAAAAACACTAGTAAAAGCAAAGCTAAAAAGCCACGTCATTACAAACAGAATGGCTTTAACTTAAACGAGGGCGAGATCTATTGCATTTTCAATGCTTGTTTACTTTGGTTCCATCAAGAAGGCATTCAGATGTGTCACACATTTGCCATAAATTCTGAATGTTAGCACTCTAGTTGCTCATTAGATCACTGTAGTAAAGCTACTACTCACCAGGGAAGTCTGCTGCTGGTATTCAAAGTGCATGTTTCTGTCTGCATGTCAGAATTTTTTTAATGAAATAGAAGAGGATTTGAGAAGTCAAAATGTGCCCTAATTTTTCTTTCTGAAGCACTAATCATACTTTCTACGGCAAAATATACCCCCTCATTTTGTTCCTTTTTAAATTAAATGTTTTAAGAGTTACCACTTTATTCCAATCAAGATGGCTTCAGGTGTGCCATACCTTTGTAATAAGTAGGACTGTTAGCGCTCTAGTTGTTCTTTAGAACACTCTGGGAAGCTGCAGTAGAACACAAAGGAATCAACTGACAATCTCTGTCCTTGTTGGATGTACATGTTTTACTGGGAATGTCAGACTTCATTCTCACATGACTGCGAAAGATAATGTGAATTTACAGAACATATGCTTTCAGTTTAGCTTATAGATCCCCTTCAAACATGATTCATGATATCCCAACAGAAGGCTTTTTCACATGGTAAAAGCACCTTAGAACACACCACAATTCCTAAAATGAGTATGGTACCATCAACAAATGATTTATAATGGAACTAACGTCCTAAAACCTTCTATTAACTGCAATGCTTTTTAATGAGGTGCTATCATGTATATTGGTCCCAAGATGGCTGCCAACACTTCTTGGATGAAGTGCTGACAGCCAATCAGATCTCACGACCGCCCAGATATATATATATATTTTTTCCTTTTCATTTTCTCAGGAACTACTGGAAGGATTTACACCATTTAACCAAAAGGGTGATCTGCGTACCAGACCCTACCATTTTCCCAAATTTGGTGTAACTCCGTTCAGCGGTTCGGGCTGTAGCCGTGTCTAATCGTCCAATGGAAATTAACATGGGGAAAACACGTTTTAGGACCCCCCTTTTTTCTCGGCCCCCGCTTGACGAATCTTCCCAAGACTTTCAGGGGAGGAGCGGAGCGGAGCGGGCCATCTTCTTTGAGAAATTCTTTGAGAAATTCGCGATGATTCAACAACCGGCGCCAAAGTTATTCCCAATAGAATGTTGCGGATTTCCTGTGGAAACTAGGTCCTAACTATAACTACCGACTGGCGACCGCCAGTAGGTAATTTATATATATAAACGGACAGGGCACCAGGAGGCGCTTAAAAACCAGCGTCTCTCACCGCGACGCGGGAGCGTGCGGGCTAAGCCCGGGCTAAGGGCGGGCCCTCTGTGGCCCTCAGAGGCCTGAGGAGTCTGGACTGGGCTACGACCCCTGGAAAAATAATCAGATTGTGTGATAAGTCTGTTGTGTGTTCTGCCACTGATAAAGATCTTGTTTAGGGTACAGGCGACGCATTATCTGATACTCGTTCTGGGATAAGCATCCTTCCTCTGCATATTGTTTAGAGCATGTCCAAACTGAAGGTTGACAAAATTCCATCTGGGGGGGCCACTATGGACAATTACTTGGTAAAAATAGTCAACAAAATAAATAATGAGCGGAGAGTCTCTCTAGGAAGAGACAGTCCTGTGGTAATAGATTTTCCTATCTCCCCTTTTCTCTCTCCTCCCCCTATCGCCCCACCGCTGGTAACTTCTGTGGTGACACCATCTGCTACTTGCCACTCTATAGCTATTTTAGAGGGGGCCCAAGATGGCAGTGCACCTGTTGTGGTAGACAAGACCCCTGGCCCAGCAGCTGTATCTGCAGGGAGTTCCGCTTTTGCTGGAGCTCGTGCCCCCACTTCTTTGGTTGTAGATACAGAGAACCTACAGGTGCAACCAGCGGCAGTAGTAAAACTAAGAGTACAAGGGCTGTCCATCAAAAGGAAAAGAGCTGTTAGTGGTGTAGGGGGTGGGAGTATAAAATCCACCAAGAAGGCCAAAAAACCGAGGGAAAGGTATAGAGTAGGGGGTGGGGTAAAGGATGTGGCAGTTGGCGTAGTTAATACTCAAACACGTCATATGCCTGGAACTTTGGCTACTGTAAGTCCTAGTGATGTTACCTCCCCTGGTCCCTCTACTCTAGAGCCTAACTCGATTTATTTAGAGAAACTCATGAAATCCCTGCTACTACCCATTATTGAGAGTTTGGAATGTTTAAAGGGAAGGGTCGATAGGCTCGAACAAACCTCCCTGGACAATTTCCACTCTTTAAAAACTTTAATAAAATTCCAGGCTAAAAACAAGGAGTTGGCTAATTCATCTGACAACAACTCGAGGGGAGTACTCGAGCAAGCAACACAAAATCGGGGGAGTGCTGGCGAGGGGCCCTCGGCAGGGAAAGCCTTATTTAAGGCTTCCAATGACTTAGCCAAAAGTAGATGCCCCAAAAATGTAGCATCACACACAGGAGGGAGTAACTCTCAGGCTCGGGTACAGATATTACACCCATAACAAACTTGGGTTCCAACTCTAATGGCATCAGTAGCAGGCCCTTGGCCCCTAATTGTCCTTCATCAGTTGCCCCGGAAGATCCCATAGCTGAGGCAACCACGGGCATAGTCCATCTTAGTCTGCCCCCAGCATGCCTCCCCTATGTAGTGGTCCTAACAGGGGTCCCCAAACTTAAGGAGGGTAAATATGAATCTTACCAGGAATTGAAAAATAAAACCATGCTCTGGTTAAATACAAACAAGCCTATTCTAAAACACCATGATGGGAAAATTTTGAATGTAAGAAGAGCAAGTTGGGTGGGCGACCGTAGGAAGGACATAAGTGGCGATTGTATTTTGGTCAATTTTGGTGATCCTGGGGCAGTTAGCCACATATGTAACCAGCAACCCAAACATGGAAGCACGGGGATTGGCACTTTCGACTTAAGCTATTTTCATCCGTAAATTTTGCCCCCCTACTTTGTGGGTTATGAACTTAGGGGATCTGAGCCTGGAGGGCTTTATCGTCCACCTATTTTTCCCTACAGCCCATGCTTTCCCCCCATCTAGAGGCAGGGGTGTCCCAGGATGGCCTAGTGGCTATTGATATAATGAGGTTCTGGGGCTAGCACTGGGATTGCATGCTCCAGTAACACCAAACTGTGACAGAAGATCTTGTATCCCTGTCTTAGGAGAACTGTCCTCGCACCCACCAAGTATTGACATAGTGTATGTACCACCTGTTCTTCCTCTTTTACCCCCCAGTCCTGCTATTGGATGTGATCTCCTCGAGTTGGCTTCCCCGGTTCCTCCAT
The DNA here is from genome assembly GCF_964261635.1 of Lissotriton helveticus. Taxonomy (NCBI): domain Eukaryota; kingdom Metazoa; phylum Chordata; class Amphibia; order Caudata; family Salamandridae; genus Lissotriton; species Lissotriton helveticus. Next base: position 782,648,271 of record NC_136059.1, read on the forward strand.
CAGATCGGTCGAATCTTAAAATCATTAGCTGGAATTTGGCCGAGATTGGTAGGAAGCTCGATCTCCCAGATTGGAACTCAATTATTGGGTCATATAATATATGTATTTTCCAAGAAACATGGAGTCTTGTTCCCTGCCATAAAGTAGGTTACTCGACTCCGTGTTGTCCAAATTGAAACTAATTCCCCTGACTTACAAAAAGTGATTCTGTATGGACCAAGGAGAGGGGAATCATTAACTATTTTTAATATCTACGCCAGGGGGTCGAGGGGCAGTTTACCATCGCCCACTGTCACCAAGCTCGAGGATGAGCTTAGGAATCAGACGCAAGGCTCACTAGTCTTGGTAGCGGGCGATCTGAACTGTACCTTCGAGCCTCTTGTGTCTGAAGATTTTCTTAACATTATGAAAGAGGATGGCAGGAGGGGTATTCCGCAGCTGTCAATTCCCTCTGTCAAAAGGTGGTCTTCCAGAGTAGTCCAACTTAATGCTTGTATTGTATTGTATTGTATTGTATTGTAAGGGGTGCTTATAGAGCGCACTGACACCATGGGTTTCCTGGCGCTGGTTGAATGCAGAGGGGACAGGGGGACTTAACTAGATTGGGGGAACAGCCAGGTTTTTAGAGATTTACGAAAAAGAGTCAGAGAATTGGAGGTTTTGAGGGAGAAAGGGAGAGAGTTCCAAAGTTTGGGGGCCAAATATGCAAATCTTCGGCCTCCAGATCTGCAAAGTTTGAAAGAGGGAATGGCAAAAAAAGGTGAAGATGGGAGGATCTCAGGTTCCGGGATGGGTAATAGGGCCTGATAAGAGATTTCAGGAAGGCGGGACAAGGCCCAGCTAGCGACTTGAAAGTGAGGCAGCCGATCTTGAAGGCCGCCCTTGAAGCGACAGGGAGCCAGTGCAGTTTGGAAAGGAGGGGCCTGGCAGATTGCCACTTCGAGATCCCGAAGGCCAGTCTCGCCGCTTGATTTTGAACAGCTTGCAGTCTGGCCAAAGATGTTTTAGGCAGACCGTGATAAATCGCGTTTGAAAAATCTAAGCGGGAGAGGACGAGGGCCATGATGACTTGCAGGAGGGCATCAGGTGTAAGGAGGTAAGCCACTTTCCTGATCCTGCGCAGCTGGTAAATGCAGGAGGAGACCACCGTCCCCACCTGAGGCCCAAGGGATAGATCAGAGTCAATGGTGACCCCCAGACTCTTCACCGAGGCCACGGGGATGGGAGAGGGGCCAAGTTCCGCCGGCCAGAAGTGTGGTCCCCAGAGGGTGGCACTCCTACCGGGAAGGAGGAGCTCCGTCTTACCAGGGTTCAGTTTTAGCTGATTTTGGCCCATCCACTGGAGAATGTGGGACATGACTGCCTGGAAGTTGGGAATAGCGGAAGGGGAGTTGAGAGAAAAGATGAGTTGCAGGTCATCCGCATAGTTGAAAACGGTGACGTCCCACTGCCTCAGAGAAAAAAGAAGGGGTCGAAGATAGAGATTAAAGAGAAGAGGGGATAAAGAAGAGCCCTGGGGGACCCCGCAGAGTGAGTGCTCCCTAGGAGCCCTGAAAGTGCCCTGGCTAAGGGTCTGAGACCTCTCGGTCAGGAAGGATTTGACCCAAGCCAGCGCCAGGCCTTGGATGCCAGCCTGCTCGACACGGTGGAAAAGGATGTGCTTTGCCACTGGAATTTGATTTAAGAGCAGTGAATGGAAGGACAGTGTCGGACATGGTGGGGGCGGATACTTATAATAGAGTTGGTCATTCGTCGCGCATAGATTATATCCTCCTAGACTTCCAGTTATGGAAGTGTGTGGAGGATATGGTGGTTGTACCCACTGTCCTTAGTGACCATAACCCGCTTTCCCTGACCCTGCATCCCTTATGGATATCTCTCCTCGGCAGAGGTGTGCCCTTCAAATTGTGGCAGACGCCTTAATTGGCCCAGAGTTCTGCTTGATGAGGGGAAGATTCAGCTTATTGGCTCCATTTTGGCTTCCTACCAAAGTAAAGTAGAACCTGGTGGTTTAAATCCGGCTACTATTTCAACTACATTTTGTGGCACAATTAAAGCTTTAGGAGACTTATTTTTGACTAAAGGTAATAGTAACTCCAAGGGGAGCCAGAAACGCAGAGACCAACCAGGCTGGTACTCTAAGAACTGTAGAGTAAATAAATCATTACTCATCCAGGCAATTAAGGGCAAGCAGACGTCTCTGATTAAAGTAGCAAGACATAATTGTAATTTGGCCATCAAGAAAGCAAAGAGGGACTGGGACGATACGTTTTGGCATGACCTCAAGATGGCCAGTGCGGGGAAGAACGCACGAGGTTTCTGGGATCTAGTAAGATCAAGGAATAGACCGGATAGTTCCCTGATTACCTGTAACATCACTGGTGACAGTTGGTTTGCCCACTTTTCTTCCCTGTATACAGTTGACTTCCTCGGCGAACAAGCCCAGCCCTTGGATAGCCTTGAGCTGTCCGAAGAGGAGGCCATCGGATTTACGGCAAAAGAGGTTGAAGCGATTATTCGCTCCCTGGTTCCGCGTAAAGCAGCAGGCCCCGATGGGGTTCCAGGAGACCTGTTGCGCTTAAACTATCTAGACTGGGGGAGGATCTTGGCAGGTCTCCTTAATGCCATCATGAAGGGTGCGCCAATCCCGTCATGGAGAGGGGCGGAGGTGGTCCCTATTTTTAAGAAGGGCTCGAGGGACGACCCCGCAAACTACCGCCATATTAGCCTAATAGACTCCACGCAAAAGGTTATAGGGAAGGCAGTATTAGGCAGAATCCTTCAGTGGGTCGAAGACAACAAAATTCTGTCCGACCTACAGGCAGGCTTCCGTCCTGGAACGGGAACAATTGAGCAAGTTTTCCGACTACATCTGCTATACTGGAAGACAGTTGTTCTGGGCGGAGGCAGTCTTTATTTGGCCTTTATAGACCTGAAGACTGCCTTTGACCTAGTGCCGAGGCAGAGTCTATGGGGGGTTCTCCAGGACTTGGGTTTGCCCACATACAGTTTGAGTATCCTAATCAAGCTTCACGAGGGACACTTCACCCAGGTGAGGTGGGGTAGTCAGGGCCAAAAAACATCTAGAATAGCTGTGAGTAGGGGCGTCCGCCAGGGCTGTGTGCTAGCCCCCACTCTATTTTCACTTTATGTTAATGGAGTGGTGGAGCATCTACTAAAAACACCTGCAGATGCTCCGTCTCTGGCGGGTAAATGCATCCCGACCCTGCTATTCGCGGACGACACCCTCCTCATCTCGAAGTCCCCAGTGGGCTTGCAGAAGCTACTCGATAGCTTCTATGTGTTCTGTACAGTTAGGGGACTGGTAATTAATACCAGTAAAACCAAATACCTAGTATTAAATCCGGCAAAAAAAATGGGGATCCCGCCAAACCTGAACGGTGTGCAGCTGGATAGGGTGGCGGAATTCGATTACTTGGGCATCAGACTCTCCGATCGAATGCACTGGGTCCCTCATATTAACAAAATGATCCCCTCTCTTAAAAGGGTAACAGGCACACTTCTCAAAGAACAGCGTAGTTCTACTACAAAACCTATCTCCCCCATTGTAGAGATCTACAATGCAAGAGCAGTTAGTGGGTCCCTGTATGGGGCAGAATTATGGGGTGCCTGTAACATTGCCCAGCTTACCCAGTCAGAGAATACATTTCTTAGGTCATTGTTGTCCCTTCCCCAAAGTACACCTATGATTCCGGTACTGTATGATTTGGGGAATTGTCCAATAAAGGACAAGGCCCAGCTCCGCCCATTGTTACTCTGGTCATGTCTATGGCGAGTCCCGGTACTTGCTCATTATGCGGAAGGGCTGGCAGAAATTCTGTCTATGTCTGGCTGGACAAAAATTAGTTGGCTGCGTAATGTAAAATCCTTACTTGTTGAGCTTGGGCTGGGGGAGGCATGGACAACTCAATCTGCTGTGCCAAAATCCCAATTGAAGCAGATTTACTGGAGCTGGGTGTATAATAAAAATATTCAAACCCAAAAAATGGCAGGATTGTTTCCAACTATCTTCTTCTAAAGGATGTACCCTCGTTAGAGCCCTATTTTGATTTTAGTATCAAACCGCGGGATCGCATGTTGTATTTGAAATTTAGGATTGGCACCCTTCCTCTTGGTGAGTTTACAGCACGCAGGAGCGTGTCCCCAAGTACCCTTAGCTCATGCCCATTCTGTCCGCTGTAAAAAACAGAGGGAAAAAGGAGGTACTAAAGAGCAGGTCGTCCTCCTCGAGCAACGTATGAATAATGAGCCCAGTGTCTGGGTTCGTGGACCTGTCTTGTGTTGTGACCGGATACAAAATAATATTTGATGTGGTCAGAAAAGAAAGAAAAATGTCTTTCTTGAGTCCCCTCACTCACCGGAGTTTCCTCACGGTGACATGCTTCATCATTGGGGCCATCCCAGTTCTCTACGAAAAGACCTGGAGTTTTAATTTCCTAAGAAACTCCTTTAATTCGCAACAGAGTTTAAATTTGTCAGTTTGGGGGGTGGGGACAAAACCTAGCCCTTTGTTTAGTACCTTAACTTGGATAGCGGACAGAGTCACAGAAGACAGGTCAACCACTAGATCTGGTGGCTGCTCGTTGTCGGTTCTGGTGGGCCCTTGCTGTGTGTGTGTCGTCCCGTGGTTTCCAAAGGTTGTGCCCAATGCACTTGTTGACTTGTCTTGTTTTTTGTTCTTTGGGTTGGTTGGCCCCTTCCTAAAAAAGGACGGCTTTGATTTCCTTGATTGGGGTTCCAATTTTGGAACGGTTGTTGAGGGTACATAGGAGGAAATTGTTGGGGCCCGTAAAAAATGGTGGTGGACCAAACGGCGTATGGTAAGGGGGCCACATTGGGGGTTGGTTCCCTCGGTTTCGACCTGCATTACCTCTGCCCCTTCTCTGCCTCCTACCTGTCGGGTTGTAGTAATTCGGGGAGTTAGAACTATCGGATCCACTATCCTCTATTTAGGTTTCTAGGAGTGGAAAATACAGGGCTGGTCCCTGTATGGTCCTGAAGAAACGCTCGGGGTAGCGTGAAACATGTTGACCACATACTGAACCAACCTCCATAGTTGGTCGGTCCACAGTATCACCCCACTTTTAATATACCAGTCTAGGAGCAGAATAAAACATTGAGGCCCACTAGCACAGTATTTTTAATTCACTTACTCACCCACTCCACCCCACAACACCATTTTTTGCACCACACATAGTCCTTCACTTTATAGTGCTCCTACGTAATTCGCAAGTCGCAGCATGCCCCTTTTCGTAGAGAACTGGGATGGCCCCAATGATGAAGCATGTCACCGTGAGGAAACTTAGGTGAGTGAGGGGACTCAAGAAAGACATTTTTCTTTCTTTTCTGACCATATCAAATATTATTTTGTATCCGGTCACAACACAAGACAGGTCCACGAACCCAGACACTGGGCTCATTATTCATACATTCTGTCCGCTGATCTTGGAAACAGTGCCCCATATCTTATTTGAATGCACTGCATATAAACTTCCGAGATCTAGGTGGCTGAAACCAGTGTGCAGGAATATGGGTACCAGGTCCCACTCTATGGCCTTACGAATCCTCATGTCAGATACTCGGCTAATATACGCTTGTGCCATCTCCAAATTTCTTAGATGGGTATGGATTATTAGAGCAAGAAGGCTTAAGACAAATGATAAAAATGTTTAATCAGATCGTAATCTTAATGTGTTTTCCAAATTTTTATAACTGGATGTTATACTATGTATGACCATTCCTTATTTGTTTTATTTTATGGAATTTGTATTGTGAGATTGTTTTTATTGTGATGCTTTTAAGATAACATTTTATCGAAATAAAGCCTTCTACACACACACACACATATATATATATATATATATATATATATATATATATATATATATATATATATATATATATTCACTGAAAAAACCATAGGTATTACACACGTTATAGTTAGGAAGTAGCATTTACAAAACCTACGAAATTCACTGAAAAAACCATAGGTTTGACACCAGTTATAGTTAGCTGGAAATTTTACTGATATAAAACCAATGAAATTCCACGTTATAGTTAGTTGGACTCACTATAACTTGCGCGTGTAATGCACTGCTGATGACGTCACATATTACATCACTCATGACATCACTGATGACACCATCCAGTGAATGTGTGTCTTTCTGAAAAATAAATATGTGATATATGTATATATTATTGAATATCTTAGTGAATACATATATTACTGAGTAATGCTTAAATTTTTAAATATATGTATTAGTGTTTCACTTTGTGTATAAGTGGCTCCATGGGTTGATGAGTAGATACATGTGTATGTATATAGGTTATTAGATGTTTTTCTTAGTATCAGTATGAGTGTTTGCATGGTTTGGTGGGGGTATTACTTAGTACATAGATGCAAGAATGACTGAGTCTCTGTTTGTATGTGTTTTGAAGACAGCATATGTGCAGGACTGTATGTGTGGATGAGTGTGTATATGTCTGTGTTAGTGAGTGAATGACTCTCTTATTAGTGTCTTTATCAGTAACTACATATGTTTTAATGTAGTATATGTGAATATTGATGTATATAAGGGAGTATATGTGAGAGTGAGGTATTGTAAGAGTTCCTGTTTAAATTAGTATGTGTTTCTATAAGTGATTTTTTAAGAGAGTAAGTATGTGTAAGTTTCCTTAGAAGTAAAGTGGTAGTGTGTGTATAGCTGTTTATGCAAATAAATGGATGTTCAATAGTTTATTTGCATGTGTGAGTATGTGTGTGAATAACGTTTGGATGACTGTCGGTGTGTAACAGGATGTGTAGGTGTATCACTACATATGATTAGTGAATATATGTATGAGTGACTATATAGAACTGTTGGTGAATTAGTGCATGTGTATATAGATGGTGGAATTATTGAATTGGTTGTTGTAACTGGTACGGGTATCTCCATTTTTTTGAAAACTTTAGTTTCTATTATTGAATATGCGTTTCAAGGGTTAGATTACAGTTAAAGGAGGTCTGTCACTGTGTCACAAGGATGGTGTCATCAGTGATGTCATGAGTGATGTAATATGTGACGTCATCAGCAGTGCATTACACGCGCAAGTTATAGTGAGTCCAACTAACTATAACGTGGAATTTCATTGGTTTTATATCAGTAAAATTTCCAGCTAACTATAACTGGTGTCAAACCTATGGTTTTTTCAGTGAATTTCATAGGTTTTGTAAATGCTACTTCCTAACTATAACGTGTGTAAAACCTATGGTTTTTTTCAGTGAATTTCATTGGTTTTTAAAATGCTAATTCAGAAATATCTCTTGTATACAACCTATACTTTTGTCAATAAAGTTCTGGCAATATTTTTTTCGGAAACAAGCCGTTTTCTTCACTGTTCAAGTTGCATAGAGACTCCTTGTAAAGCGATACAGAATTAGAAAGTCTGTACCTTGCCTTTTTTTCAACGCATTAAAATTTGTCTGTAAATAAAAATAGCCTTTCTAAACTTTCGTGCACGACCCGGTGTGCGCACTCTCGGCAACAGTTCTCAATAAAATGGATAGCGCATTTCCAGGCTTTCGTGCGCGACCGTGTGCGCGCACCCACCTACATATTTCGTGAAAACTTTGCAATCTGAACTTATTGGATTTCTTCATAGACCCATCAAAGAACTTATACTACGTCAAAGACACTAAACCTAGGCTTCTTTTTTATTATTATGAAAATTTTCATTAAATGGAGCCGAATGTCTTTTTAAACTTTCGTGTGTGACCGAATGTACACACCTTGCTATTTTCAAAAAAATATATAAAAGGTTTTATACTTTAACAATTGTATGCTTGAATCGAGCTCAAAAGATAAATTAAATCCAGATATGTTTGAATTTACTCCTTTTCACGTTTTGAAACTTCGTTGAATTAGACCGCTACTTCCAAATGGCGTACGTGACTACATAGTATCACCGCGTACACGTCCTGAGACGCGCATGTGAAGTCATGTGACTTGAAAACAACACTTCCAATTGGTTCTTAGTTTCTATGCTGCGTCAATACCTACGCCTGCTTCAAGCACATGCACAGTTTTGAAACAGCATGGGCCTGAAGGGAAACGACCACTACAACGAGGCCGTTTCAACGAAAACTTTAACCACGCATGCATTACAACGCATGCGTGGTTACAACGACAGCCTTTACCACGCATACTTTTACTACGAGGTACGTAGTAAAGGCATGTATGGTAAAGGGTACATATAAAAAAGGGGGGTTGAGGGGGGCTTCCCCCCCCCAAAAAAAACACTCACCATTAGACGTGATGTGCAGGCAATCGACATCTGAGAGGAAGGAAAAGGCCGTTTTTTTTTTTACTAATGACGTCACCACACTAAAATACGTGAAAAAGATAGGCGTGTAAATAGCATTCCGTTGTAACGCATGCGTGGTAAAGGCATGCGTTACAACGGAGTTCGTTGAAAAAACATACAACCCTTACCGTTTATTAGAGGTAGATCGTCCGACTCCACCGGAGGACACCCCTAATAAAAAAGACATATATATAAAATGCAGACTAGCCGCTGTATCGTACTAGCAAACTTTAACTTAAAAATCGTTAGAGAAAACAAAAAGAATAGAGCAAAATCAGTAGGCCACTGATAGGATCTCTTTTTGACCTCGCTAAAATAGAAACATTAGGAACAACGCCTCATGAGAAATATGAAACTAGTGAGAGAAACCGAGCTCGACGCCATGATGGCTGCAACATAGCTCGGCGCCGCCGCCCACCCCGCCCAAAATAACGACAAACCCTATGCAAATATTATAAATAAATACAACACACCAGCAAAGTAACAGAGTAAAATGTTTTATTAAATAACTATTTACATGCCAGCCTGCTGCAACATGAAAACAACACTTCCAAAATGATCGACTACCTTTAAGAAGAAAAAAAGAGTCTTTCATCTGGCAATTTTTCACTTATCCTGAAGATCAAAAGAAAGTAAATGCACCAAAAGTAACCTGCACGATATGTGATTAGTTTCTCTCAAGAGGAAATCCAACAAAAAATATTCCTTTTCCATACATACCATGGTGCGGCATGTCAAACAAGTGCACCCTGTGCAATTTGCAGAGGCATCGACAAAAGCCCTGGCCACGCTATTACCATTAGAGGTGGCCAGCACATTTTCTGATCGACGACCTGTATCTCCATCGAGTGCACAGAAGGACTTGAGATATTTAACTATATATGGTCTATAACCTATGGTTTTTTCAGTGAATTTGCTCCGCCGCCCACCCCGCCCAAAATAACGAGAAACCCTATGCAAATATTATAAATATATACAACACACCAACAAAGTAACATGGTAAAACGTTTAATTAAATAACTATTTACATGGCAGCCTGCTGCAACATCTCCGCCAGGAGACGGCGTGGGGTGCACTGGAAGGGGGAGGCGGCGCGAACGAGCCTCCCCCACCTCCCCAGGTGGAGGTTTCTCAGCTACACCCCAGCGCTTCACTGATCTCCTTGTCCTCAGTCAAGCATCAATAGTAAGATTTTCATAGGTGAGTGTAGGTTCATAGTTTGCCATCCACAGACTAAAAGCCTGGAGTGGCAGTGAAAAAACCATAACTAGGTAAGAAGGAACGCAGAGGCTGTAGAAAGGACTCTGCATATGCTTGGTCCCTGAGATGCTTCGATGTCACAGCCTTCCACAAATGTCATAAGTCCTGGATGTTGGGTGCCATAGTTGAGGGTTTGACCTAAAGACACGTCCTGCGGTGCCCTGGTCCAACCATCACATATACCTGCGCCAGGAGACGGCGTGGGGTGCACTGGAAGGGAGAGGCGGCGCGAACGAGCCTCCCCCACCTCCCCAGGTGGAGGTTTCTCAGCTACACCCCTAAAGACACGTCCTGCGGTTCCCTGGTCCAACCATCACATATACCTGCGCCAGGAGACGGCGTGGGGTGCACTGGAAGGGAGAGGCGGCGCGAACGAACCTCCCCCACCTCCCCAGGTGGAGGTTTCTCAGCTGCACCCCAGCACTTCACTCGACATAGGCGGCCGGCTCCCGGGGTCCGGCGGAACTTTTAGCCTTTTGGTGACTTTTCCATTCTGGACCTTGTCCCACAATCCGTTTGACCTGAAGACACGTCCTGCGGTGCCCTGGTCCAACCATCACATATACCTGCACCAGGAGACGGCGTGGGGTGCACTGGAAGGGAGAGGCGGCGCGAACGAGCCTCCCCCACCTCCCCAGGTGGAGGTTTCTCAGCTGCACCCCAGCGCTTCACTCGACAAGCTGAGTTGCGCCCGCTCCTGCGGCACATTGCCTCGCTCGGCCAGCTCAATTATGCCTGCTCTTGCTATTACAGCGTCTCACCCGCCATCCGGCTGAATTGCACCCACTCTTGCGGTACAGCGACAGGCGGCTGCCACGGAGCTCAGGAAATGGCGGTCGGCTCCACAGACTTGGGCCTGGCCTGCAAGGATGGCTCTGGACAACCCTGGAACTCGAACGCTTCACTGCTACGGCATGGGCCCCATTCCCAAAAGCGTCCCATCAGCCTAGAAGATTCTACAAGAGTCACCGGGGCCCCCGACTCCCGCAGAGTTCCGGTGGGAAGCTTCTGCCATGATTGCTCGCAGATTGGCCACGACGTAGCCACGGGGTGCTCTCATGCTAACGCCAGCTTCAGTCTGAAACATCCAGAAACACTGTAGACTACCAATTCAATCAGTTCCGGTGGAGCCCCAATGACGTATCGCGTTGTTGCATAATGCGTCATATGACACGCCGCGTTAGCGCACCCGGAAGTCCTCCGGTGCGCGAGGCGTGAAGCGCAGCTTCCCGGAAGCATTCCGGGGCGCGGCGCGGAGTGCGTAACGTAAGCATAACAGGTCATGTGACTTGTTAATAAAGCTTTTCATTGGTTTAGAAATATTTTTATGAGCATATTTGACTATTTTATTAAAGACACTACACATAACCTGTTCTTCAAGTTATGTTTAATTTTAAATGAAACGGTTTACATTTTCACTTTTTATTTCCAATAAATTTTAAAAATAAATGTTTATAGTTCCATAGGCTGAAGCACGTCAGCTTCCCACCCTATGTCATACAATTCTGACAAATCGGCATCCTCATCATGTTCTTCATCATCCTCAGGATTTAAATCATCTAAGGGATCCACTTCCACTGACGTTTCAATGACAAGTTCAACGATAAGATCGAGATCAACGGATTGCTCATTATCACTCATGGTTAATGTTGTTGTTATCTTTAAAGAAAGAGAACAACAATGAGATGTTGCAGAGTAAGAGACAAATCTCAGAGACTATAATAGTAAACAGGACTCATCTCTTTTTAACCTTGGATAAGCCTCACCAACTCTGTGTCCCCTGCTCATACTTAAATGTAAAGGGGCAGATTTATGTTAACTGGCGCATCCCCAGAGATGCACCAGTTAATGTGCACCGCTGCTCTGCCACCCATGGTGTGCCGCATTTACAATGTGGAGCACCATTGAGCAAAAACAACACAGATGCGTCACGCATCTGTGCCGCAAAAGCAGCACATTGCAGGAATCACGTCATAAGCGCGACATGTCTACTGCAATGCACAGGGCAAGCCACACATTGCATGGTGCATCACTCCTTATGCCTGTTTCAAACAGGCGTAAGGATTTGATTCAGCAATGCCATAAAGCTGACTCAGTAAATTTCACCGTGTTAGTTTTACAGGGCTTTCATGCAAATTAATGCATACCTTGCAACAAAACACCTATATGAAAACTGACGCAGGTTTCATGTGGCACAGGACTTTACAGCATGACACATCTGCCTAGATGCATCAAGTTGTAAATATGTCGCCACATAGCAAATCTTTTGCACCGCCACTTCTGTGAATTTACAAAAAACTAAATAATTTAATGGGAAGATTGGTGCTGCATCCCAGTGACAAACCTTTACATGGCTGGTTTTATTTTGCTGTTTGAGGCTCCTGCTCCTGCAAGAGCCAGTCTGGAAACCAAAAGCAGCCCTAGAAAATGTTTTCAGACCAGTCCCCATACGGTGCATACCAAGTGCAATGAGTGAGCCTGACCACTACAGAGGGTGCTTTGGAATGCTCTCCCCCAAAGGTTTTTGGGAAACAATGGTGCAGTCTACAACACAGTTATCATTACAGATTGAATTTTATTAGCTTTCAAAGAATAGTAAATGAAGACCTTATTATGCACAAGGATACGACAATCTGGGAAGAAAAATAAGTTACTTACAAAAGCAGTAAGTAACCCACTGACCTATGCATATAACATTTTTTTAAATTAAATACATGGTACATATTCTTTGCAGTAACCCTCTGTGCTACATTAGATAAGTTGAAGTTGCCACTGGACAAAACTCTCCTCTCTCCAGCAGGTACATTAATCACTGGTGTTATCTTGACACTTTTATTGTTGCTCCAAAACTGATAATTCTGCAAGGAACTTTGAAGTGCTTTTAAAACTGCTGCCTGCGGACCCCCTGATAATGGGTCAAGGACCCCTGGGGTCCGCGGACCACAGTTTGGGAAACACTGGTCTAACCACTAGCATTTTCATGTATCGTTCCTAAACTGAAAAGCCAGAGACCTTCATCCATTTATTAACATATAATGAGCCTTATTTATGTTAAAAGTAACGCACCGGCGGCGCAAGGCCTTCATAAATCTGCCCCAATATACTTCCTCATAAGAGTGTATAATTAATTTTGCTAAACCATATTCATTTTTCATCAACTATACCGTTTGTATTTTATGTACTAGTGGCTATACCGATTACTTTGTTTTTTACAATGTCTGCACTCGTATTAGATAAGAAACTTGCCTTGAAAACAGTGCATTTCTGAATAAACATTTCAAATATACACGTTCTCTCTTTTAATCCATAATCTCAACTAAAATGATTGTGTATTGAAACAGTATTCATGAGTTCCACGTAACTTCAGCTGTACTAACTTAATATTTTCTTTTGTCGACCTGATTTACTCATACTAGAACCCACAGGCCTATAACAGCCCGTGAACCCTTTCTTTTACAGTACATGACAAAACAAACAGTTACAGACTTACCTTTACCAATGCTTTGTACGATGTACAACAGTGACAGTCACAAAATAGATATTCGTTTGACGGAAGTCTCAATTATGCTGCTATCACTGCAACCAAACTTCAATGGCACAGATATCCAGTCAATACAGACTCATATATGTCTCTTCAGCCAATCATATTTCCTCCCGCAAAATTTTGTATCCAAATTCACATTTCAGTTGGTTGTCCCTCACAATATTTTCAATGTCACATAAAAGTCACCCATCACCCACTGCCATCTCTGGCTGTTTCCATGGTAACACCTCATTCTGCACCTGGCTGAAGGCACAGGTCAAAAGTTCATATCTCAACGTTCTACAGCAAACTAACAACACTGTTTTCCCTCCAGAAACACCTGCCTATCCACAGCTCTGTTACATGTCATTTTTTTCACACCCAATACTACTTTTTCTTTTACATAACATTAACATGCAACGTAGTCTTCAATCTTCACGTATTAGAATCAACCAATCATCTTTTGTTTTTCAACCACACCAAGCCTCATCCATTTTTTTTATCCTGAATTTCAGCTTCTAACTGCCATTCCACTTCCACAACCCATCGGAGCACGACTGCATCTGCCTTGAAAATGAAGGTTTGGCTTTTAGGACACAGCTATATTCACTGGAGTGGAAAATATGCAGCAAGCAGACGAATTTCCAACCTTGATTTACCAAATGTGCAGATAACGTGGATTGGGCAAAGAGGATTAAGATGTCACCAATTAATACCATTGGTGAAAACTTTTATGCATCTCCCAGAACCAGACCTTATAATTGTGCACTGTGGTGGGAACGATCTAGGCACATTGACTGGGGTAAGTCTGGAAATGCTTCTAAAAGACACCTTTAGACAATTGATGACACTTTTTCCTCGAACTGCCTTGGTATATTCCAATATATGCCAAAGACAGAAATGGAATTGGTCCAATCAACATTGTGCACACATTGAGAAAGCAAGGAGACATGTTAATAAATCTGTTTCTGCTTTCCTCAGAGATTATAGCATGGGTTCTATTTACCACAACAACTTGCGTTACCACATGCAAGACATCTATAGGACAGATGGTGTTCATTTCACGGATGAGGGAAACAAAATCTTCCTCTGCAACATCAGACTCTGCATCGGTACTTACTTATAAATGCAGAAACAAGTCAATAAACACAAGGGCTCTTTTCAGAGCCACCTTATATCAAAGCACTCAAACTTCTGATTTATCTCCATTTTCACACTCTTGTAAATAGGTGTGCGCGCACCCCGCAATTTTTTTTATTTTTTTTTATATATTTTCGCCTTTAAGGACCTTACTGCACACCCTGAGAAAACCTACGCAGCAAAACAACCTCTACCTTCTCCCCTTTCCATGTTCCAACGCTTTGAAATGACAATATATTTACTTGCAGTGACAAAATGGCGGTCAACACTTCCTGATTTCCTTCGAATCGAACGTTAGCAGACGTCACGCAGCAAAAAAAAATTCCGCTCGCGCGCAGCCGCTTGAGTGCGCGCACCCGTCCGCGCTTATAGATATATAATTGACTTTAACTTTAATTTTCTCAGCAACTACTGAACGGATTTACACCATTCCACAAAAAGCGTAATCTGCGAGCCGGACTCTACAGTTTTGCCAAATTTCTTATAAATCCATTCAGCCGTTCGACCTGTAGCCGTGTCTAAACGTCCTATGGAAAATAACATGGAGAAAACACGTTTTGGGACCCCCCTTTTATCTCAGCCCCCACTTCACCAATCCCCCCCAAATTTTCAGGGAAGGAGCGCAGTGGACCGAGCCATCTTCTTTGAGAAATTCGCAAAGATTCATCCACCAGGGCCAAAGTTAATCCAAATAGAATGTTGACGATTTCCTATGGAAACTAGGTCCTAACTATAACTACCTACTGGCGACCGCCAGTAGGTAATATATATATATATATATATATTACCTACTGGCGGTCGCCAGTAGGTATATATAGTTAGGATTTTTTCTCTATGGGATTTTTGAAAATTCTATGTCTAATAACTTTGGCGTTTGTGGACGGAATTGGCTGAAATTTTCAGGAAAATGGAACATTTTGTTTCTGAGCAGCCCCTGGAAATTTGGGGGGGGGTTCGTCCAGGGGGGGTCGAGAAAAAAGGGGTGTCCCAAAACGTGTTTTTAACATTGAGTTTTCCATAGGGCGGTTGGCCTCACTTTTAGCCCGAACGGCTGAATGGATTTGCACGAAACTTGGCAAAATTGTAGGGACTGGTAGCCCGATGTGCCTTTTGTAGGTCTCAATATATGTGCTCCAGTGGATTTTGAGAAATTAACGTTTAAAAAAAGATATATATCTGTAAGCGCGGACCAGGCAGCGCCCCGGTTCGCGGACCTTACGCGTATCGGAACTTTGCGTAGCGAAGCTGATTGGTTCTCCGGTGTCTGTCAACATTCTAAACAGTCCGGAGCGGCCGCCATCTTGTCTCTCGGTAGGATTGAGAGACAAGAGGAGGCCAAAACAAAGGGGGAAATAACCATAAGGGGGCATACTAGCTCCTCCCTGACCCCCTAGGTTTAATGTGGAGGTTTTAAAAGGGCCCCGCGGGGAGAAAAAAACAAAATTTTTTTTTGTTTTTTTTGCGTGGGTAGCGCCCGGTCCGCGAACCGGGAAGCGTTCTGGGCAGCGTAACGTAGCACGTCATATGACATATCACGCGACAACGCGAAACGTCATGCTGACGCGACGCGTCACGATGTTGTTTTCTAACGCGACAGTTGCGCAAACGGAACGTTTACTGGTTCGCGGACCGGGTCGCGGCTCCGAATTGAGCTAACGGGAAGCTAACCGGTTCGCGTACCGGGAGCGAAACAATAAAAATAATTTTAAAAAAATTGTATTAAAAACATGTAAAAAATATTTTTCGATTTCAAGAAGAATACATTGTAAAGGTTTTGATATTTGCTATTAAAAAACCATTGAAATTCACTGAAAAAACCATAGGTTATAGACCATATATAGTTAGGAATTAGCATTTACAAAACCTTGAAAATTCACTGAAAAAACCATAGGTTATAGACCATATATAGTTAGAAATTAGCATTTAAAAAACCTTATTTTACTCACACAAAACCATTGAAATTCCATATATAGTTAGTTGCACTAACTATATATCGCGCACCCGCAATCCACTGCTGATCAT
Source organism: Lissotriton helveticus (assembly GCF_964261635.1). Taxonomy (NCBI): domain Eukaryota; kingdom Metazoa; phylum Chordata; class Amphibia; order Caudata; family Salamandridae; genus Lissotriton; species Lissotriton helveticus. The sequence continues at coordinate 782,664,580 of NC_136059.1, forward strand.
GTCACATATTACATCATTCATGACATGGTCAGTGACATCACTGATGACATCACTGATGACATCTCAAATGACATCACTGATGAGATCACTGATGACATCTCATTTGACATCAATGACCACATCACTGATGATATCATTCATGTGACAATACAATGCATCTCCTCACATTTTAATATAACCTCTGTTTCACCCAGTGTTAAATACAGAGTATAATTTTTGAAACCATTGACACACCAATACTAGTTACTACATACGTACTCACTGATTCCTACGTCTACACACACACTCACTCATTCACCCATACAATCATTCATACATACAATCACTCATCTTTACAACACTATCATATGCACTCATACACCTATACAGACACTCACACTCTGCCACTCATCCATGGAGTTACTCACACACCTAGTCAGTCCTGTAAAGAATCAATCACACTTCCATTTTCTTGTCTATACAGTTAAACATAGAGCACCTTACATTTTCAAACATATACTAACACATACTTACTTTCTTATACAATCATTGATACAAGTACACATTGATCTGCACAGAGTCACACACCTCCCAGCCAGCCACACACACACTCAGTCTCCCATACAAATACTTAGACAATCAATCAATAACCCATATAGTTAATCATATAGCTACTGATCAACACATGCAGCAGTTTACAGAACAACAGACATAATGATGCACAAATTAAGACAGTTTAGTCACTAACCCATGCACTCAGTGAGACACATTTAATCACTCACTCATACATTCAGTCATGCACCTACTAAATCCTTCGTCCAGACACTTATACATCTACTCATTCTTCAATATGTAAAACATATTTAAACTTTACAGAAACACACAGTCACTGGATGATGTCATCAGTGATCTCATCAGTGATGTCATTTGAGATGTCATCAGTGATGTCATCAGTGATGTCACTGACCATGTCATGAATGATGTAATATGTGACATGATCAGCAGTGGATTGCGGGTGCGCGATATATAGTTAGTGCAACTAACTATATATGGAATTTCAATGGTTTTGTGTGAGTAAAATAAGGTTTTTTAAATGCTAATTTCTAACTATATATGGTCTATAACCTATGGTTTTTTCAGTGAATATATATATATATATATACATATATATATATATATATACACATATGTATATATATATATATATATATATATATATATATATATATATATATATATATATATATATATATATATATATATAAAAACAACTGTCCTGTCCCACCTTCTGCACTGAGCGGGGATTTGAAGCAGGTACGGACCTCAAAGATGCCTCCACACAATCCAAAGTATTTTTCTTGAACTCCACAAAGTGAAACAGACAAGTGTCCGCCCTGACGCGTTTCGATCGCTCCACTGCGATCTTGTTCACATGACGCGTCGCTGACAAATCACTACTCAAATACTAAGAATAGGCAATCATTACAGAGGACAGGTCGAAGTTAGTGCAAAGATATAAACAACAGACTATTCCATGTGACTGTTTGAAAAAACAGACTCAATATCATGATAAAATATTTTATAAAACAACAGTCAGAGCCCATAAACAGAGTAAGATAGTGGTCAGTGCCGCTTATTAATAAAGTGCAAGTGCTGCTGATGAAAACTGACATAGGTTTATCTAAAAAAAAACCTTACCTGTCCTAAACTTAGCAAGTTATGAAACAAACCAAATGGCCATCGTGTAACAAAAATTATTGTTTGTGCAAACAAGTGTAAATGTCCTCAATTAATAGTCCATTAACAATTTAACAACATCAAAGCGTATGTGCAAATATGTGCAAAAAAAACATATATACAAACATATATAAAAAGTAGTGGTGGCTGTGCAAAGGCGCAAAATTACTCATGAAAAACAACCAACAGGTTGTAGCCAAGGTCCTAGTGCTGAATTTATAAAGTGCCTGTGCCAGAATCTACAGTACATATAAATTCAGTCATGGAAGTAGAAATACAGAAAAAATGTCTTTCATATATTTACTACAAACAGTGAGGCCTTGGAAATTGAGACAGCACAATATAGAACAGAGGAAGAGAAACTGAGTCAGTAAAACACAAGCAGGACACAGTAGCAATAAAGAAAAAAGGAACTATAAATCCAACATTGCTATAAAAAATTATGCTAGTCCTCGCTCGTGTTAAGCCCATTGGGCATCTTAGTATCGAGGGTCATAATAAAAAATGACTCTTATTATCGCAGCTTCCTCTCTCTCCCCCTCCCCCCCCCCCGAATAGAAATAGGGACCGCCCCGATCATAGAGTATTTTAATTCACTGACTCTGTTCTGGTGTACTGCTTTAAAGTGCCGGGATACCGGGTAATTGGGGTCAGAATTGATGATTGCTCGCAAGTGCTGTAAAATCCTTTGAAGCACTGGGAGTTTCGTACTACCAATATATTTAAGATGGCAAGTGCATTCCAACAAATAAACCACGTATACAGTACAGCAGGTATAATGTTCTTTTAAAGGCACCGAATAGCACTGAAGGCATTCAAGTACTCATGTACATTGACCCCAAATTTACAGGCCCAGCAAAATAAACATTTTCAAAAAACAGTTTTAGAAAGCCAGGGTGTTTTTGATGTCAATTCGGGGCTGGATTTGACTAGAGCATCCCTCATAGAGGGTGCTCTTCTAAACGTAATAGCAGGAAGTGGCGGCAAGAGTGTTTTAAGAGTTAAATCTGTGAGCACATTGGGCCATTGAGCATATATAATCTTGCAAATTTGTTTTTCCTGCATGCTGTAAGTTGTTATTATTCTAATAGGTTGAATTTCAATATTGTTATCATCAGTAGTTGGCTGTGCTACAGAGTCAAGATTATGTTCACTCTTCGGTATTAAATAAAACTCACCTGGTTGAGAATTAGCTTTGTCCGAAGCCATCTGTAAGTTATGTTACCTGTACCCACGCGCCAGGAAGCTATCAAAGGCCTCTTGCTGGCAACATTTTAAATCAGAATAAAGACTGCTGATACAATGTATGCGAAGAAATTCGCCATATGGTATACTGGGGATTAAGTGCTGGGGATGTGAGGTGGCAGCATGAAGTGTAGAATTCCCGGCAGTATTCTTTCTGTGAAATTTAGTTTGCATTTAATTCTCATGAATATACACTTCTACATTGAGAGATTCTACCCTCTGTTCACTGATGGGGCAGTGAAACTAAGATTAAGCTCATTGTCATTAATTGACATCACAAACTGAGATGCTTCCTCTTTTGTACCATCCCATAAAATGAATACATCATCAATGTACCTACACTAATATTTAATATGGGTGTCCCAGATGTCCTTGTGATGCGCCCTGAGAGCATGCTCCTCCCACCAGCCCACCAGTAAATAGGCGTAGCTGGGAGAGAAGAACTCCCCCATCGCCACCCCTCTCAGTTGTTGATACAAGATTTTGCTAAAAAGGAACAAGTTATTATTAAGGCACAAGTCAATTATAGTAATTAGCATACTGTTGTGATCATGCAAAAAAAGAGCTCTATCGTTTAGAAAATATTTAGCTGCCTCAAGTCCATCAGTGTGTTGAATGCTTGAATATAAAGAAGCTGTGTCCATTGCAATCAACAAGCAGTTTGGATGTCACTCTACTTCAATAATCTTCCTCAAGAAATCTCCTGTGTCCTTGATGAAGGAGGGCAATCTGGTCATGTGATCCTGAAGAGAAGAATCTACATATATTGGTCTGCCTTGCACCGGAGAAGTGCCCTTATGCACTTTGGGTATAAAGTACAAAATTGGAACAGTGGGGTGGTCATTCTTCAATAAATGGTACTCATTCTTGGACAAAAGGCTTTGCCTTTACCATTGCTGGAGATGTTTGAAGACTTTGGGGCCCATTAGGATCTTGGGCGGATCGCCACCGCCCGCATGGCGGTGGTGACCCGCCCAAGATCCGACCCCGCCCGCCACCCATTTCCCCCCGCCATATTACTATGGCGGGGGGGCCACGGCGGACGGAAAGACCGTCCGCCGCTTTTCCACAACCGGGCGGAAAAGAGTTTAATATGGTGGCGGTGCCTGTTAGAAACTGCCAGCCATTTTACTATGGGGGCGGAAACATGCCTTTCCGTGGCGGCAGAAGGGCATGCAGGAATTGCTTGCGGGGGCCCGTTGCGGACCCCCAGGGACTCTGGGGAGTGAACATGGGTACCCCCCTACAGTTCCATGCACAACATGGCAGGCACCGCGCTGTGTCTGCCATGTTGTGCATTCCTGGCATTGTGGCGGGCGGTGCTGAGTGCACTGCGTGCCACAATGTCAGGAATGCAGGATGCGCCCACCACTGTGGCAGGTGCATCCTAATGGCCCTCACGGGACCCCCGCCCTTATGGTGGGCGGTCCCATTTCCTGATAGGATGGCGGGCGGACATCCTAAAGACCACCTTTGTCTTTTACTGCACTCAGGTATTGGCGGGAGACTATGTGATAGCAACTGGTATCAGAAAGGTGGCGTTGTGCTTCAATTAGATGGACAGACTTAGGCCGTAAAACAGCATTGCCTCGTTTATCGGCACTGATCACGATAACCTCATGATTATTGCGTAGTTTCTTCATGAGGGCCCAGTAAAAAAATTGTTTTATTATTGCCATTTGTAAAATACAGAGTACAATAAGAAAACAAACACCAATACATTACTCAGCATTCACAGGGACGGTAATATAACAGTATCGGCATTTTGATTGCATCACAAATTACTTTCCATTCTACATCAATGCGCTGTGTTATTTCAACAGTGTCCTTCCTGTGTCAACTAGTACGCGGTCTGTTTGGTAACTAAAAAAACAGATAGGCCCTGTTCTGTACAGCAGAACTACCTTCATTACCCAGAGTTCTCTTTAGAGTTCTTCTGTGTTCACTGTGTTTAACCTTTTAACGAACGGGCCCCAGTTATCACGGGGGTAGTATCTTGCTGGCATCAGCTCCCAGTAATTCTCCAGTTGAGTCTTGTATTGAGTGATACTGATGATCCATCCCTTTACTATCGGCGGGGGGGACTGCCCTCCATAGGAGGGCCACCTGGCGCTTAGCTATGAGTAACAGCATGGCAGTTAGTTTCCTCTTTTTGGGTGGGACAACCGTGATATCGCCAGTGGCGTGTAGGGCAGCTCCTGGACAATTATGTTGTGTATAAGTTGTAGTGTGTGCATCCAGAAGGTGGCCACTGGTAGACACTTGAAGTAGAGGTTACGCACTCCGCAGTTGTAGATGTGGTTAGGTTGTGGTGTGCACCAGAGATATCACTCCCCGACAAGGTGTGGTAATCAAATAACAGGTTGCGACACTAGAGGTGAGTGTCGTCTCTCCGAGCACAACCAAATAGACGTGGCACGTCTTGAGAAATACAATCAAACTTCAAAGGATCATGATTTCCATCATATTTTATTCCATGTTTCTTCACAGGAAATGATAAATACCATATAGCTGATTGTTGGTTAAACATCTTTAAACTTCCCAGAATTTTCAGAAGACCATTGAGAAATCACCCAATGCATTTCGGACTATTTCAGTCCTTCTTCAGGGTAGTCTGAAAATAATATAGAGAAAATATATGTAGGATCTCTTCAAGTGTCATATTCCACTGACATACTACACAAATTGAATCACTACAGTAAATTAATCACATGCTGTGCTGACTCATTGTTGTAAAATCATTACTACCTCAACAAAGATTGTGTTTAAAAGTAAAATTATACAACACCAAGATATGAAACCCCATGAAAGAGAATAAGTTGATATTCCCTAGAAATCCTGAACAAGAGTAAACCATGAATGTGTCACGTTAACCAAAATTTTGGAAAGTGAATGTCAGAAAATACATGTGACTCAAGATTAAAACGTGAATTGAGAACAAAAGAAACTGTGTGCCGTAATCATACTAGCCAGGTGGAATACTGTGTCAAGAAAAGATATACCAAAAATAATGCCAAGTGAATTCAGACGGATATGGCGTGTGAAGCAGTGCAGTCGGTTAGATGGACGCGCAAGCGGCGAGTACATCAAACTTACTTGAATACTCAGAGACGAACAGCGTGTAGGCGCGGTTCGGCTATCTTTGCACCATGTCGTGTATTCGTGTGAAAGAAATAGAGAACGGTGAAAAATATTAGAAGAGTGAATATAGAAAGAGGACACATATAATGGCGGCCATCTTGTGACGGTGTATCCGAGAAAGTGAATGACAAGTGGCGAAAATTGATTAATAACATGCAGTAATGTGAAATGTATATGAAAAATAGAGAAGCGTATGAATCCTATCATTCAAACCCAAAGGTTTAGACGATTGCAATAATTTTATCCAGTAGTATTCCCTTTGCAAAAGAAAGTTGTTATTGTCTCTATCATCGCGCTTAGGCACCACTTCAACAGCAGCAAATCTTAATTGACTGATGTTGTGTCTGAGTTCTTTAAAATGAGCTGTTACAGAAGATCTAAGATTTTGAGTCCTGATGTTGCTTTTGTGTTCATTGATGCGTATCTTTAGTTTGCGAGAAGTTTTGCCTGTGTAAATTAATCCACAAGGACATTTTATAATGTACACCAGGTTTTCTGTGTCACAAGTGGCATTGAGTTTCAATTTGATGTCTGTGCCTTTCATGGAATGTTTCAAGAATGGCCCTCTGATAATGTTGTTACAATTTTGACAATTAAAGCAAGGTTGATTGCCTTTGTAAGTAGATGCAGTTTCTTGTTTCGGTTTGGTGATGATTTCTTTGAGATTATGACCTCTTGTGTAGGCAAATAGCGGTGGACCTTGGAAGATCTGTTTAAAATCAGGTTCAGTGCCTATGATTGACCAATGTTTGAGTATAGATGTTTTGTATGATCTCGAGTTAACTGAATATTTCGATACGACCACAGGTCTCTTGCTGGTGTCTTTGTTTTTGAAGGTCAATGTCTCCTGGCGACTCAATTTATCGCAACGGTCTTTGGCATTTTGAAGAATGGTTTGTGGATAGCCTCTTTGCTCAAACCATCTGATCATGGTGGTTGCCTGTTCTTCAAACTTGGTAGTCTCAGAGACTATTCGTTTAACCCGAAGCAATTGGGAAAACGGTAGGTGGTTTTTCAAAGCCGTCTGGTGAAAAGATTTGTAATGTAACGTGTTATTTTTATCAGTGGCTTTTCGGTATAAGTCAGTTTCTAGATGATCTTTGACACGAGTGATTTTGACATCAAGGAAGGTGATGGTTTCCTGGTTAACTTCATGGGTGAATTGAATGCGATCATTGATATGATTCAGTTGCGACAATGCATTGTTAAAGATTCATGGTCTACTTGCCACAAGACAAAGATATCATCAATGTACCTTAGGAAAATCCTGGCATGTGTCTTCCAAGGATTGAGGTTCAGTATGTGGTTTTCTTCAAAATACTTCATGAAGGCATTAGCGTAGACCGGCGCAGCACAGTTGCCCATACAGGTACCGGACAACTGTACAAAATGCTGGCCCTCCCATTGGAAATAACTTTGATACAACGTAAAATGCATGATTTGCATTACAAAAATTTGGAAATCAGTGTTCAAATCAGAATGCAATAACATGTTCTCAATGGCTTCCATGCCCAAATCATGCGGTATACTCGTATAAAGTGACTTTACATCAATAGAACAGAGCCAAATGAGGTCCTCTTCTTTAAACGATGTTGTCAATGTGATGTAAAAAGTCTGTAGTGTCTTTAACGTACGTTCGTGACTGTTGTACGAAAGGTTGTAGATACTTGTCTATGAGTTTGCCAGTAGATTCATGAATGCTTCCACGAGTGGAAACAATTGGTCTGAATGGAGGGTGTGTCAAGCTCTTGTGAATTTTTGGCAGCATGTACATGCTGGGAGTTCTAGGGTTCTTGGGAGTCAAGAATTTTACAGTCTTTTGATTCAAAATCCCATTCTCATATGCTGTAGACAAAATGTTAACCAACACTTCAGTAAATTGTTTGGTAGGGTTGTATTGAATAGCCTGATAAGTGTTGTCATCAGAGAGATGTTCTTTCACTTGATTGTGATAAAAGTCAGTATCCATAAGGACCAAAGCCCCTCCCTTGTCTGCAGATTGGTAAGTAATCCCAGCATTTCTCGCCAGGTTGTTCAAAATGGCAAACTCTTTATTCGTCATATTGTTGTGTCTTGAGTTGCGTCGATAATTGAAGCCACTTATGTCATTCCTCACAAGATTTTCAAAGATGTCAAATGATTTGTGACTGGTAGAGGCAATAAAGGTGCTCTTATTGCGTAAGCCTTTGAGTTGATCAACTTGATCACTGGTTGTCACTGGAAGAATATTTTCAAAATAATGTCTGAGTCGTACGTTTCGCATTAATTTAAAAAGACTTATCTCCAACTCAAGCTCATTGGTATGGCTGGTGGGAACGAATGAGGTGCCTTTTTGTAAAACAGATTTTTCAAGTTCGGTAAGTCTATGTGATGAGATGTTAACAACTAGGTTCATTTCTTCTTCAACTCTTTCTGTTTCTTGGCAATTGTAGTGCTCCTGGTGTCTCGTTCTGTTTCTTTGTCTTTTCCTTTGGCTCCTCCGGGGTCGTCTCTTTCTCCTAAACCTTCTTCTAAAAAAGGAACCGCAGTAGAGGTGGATGTGCTGAGTGTTGATTCCCTGCTCGTGGAGGGTTGTTGAGAACCAGATCCGTTTGTGGTGGTGCGTGCATCATCCTCAGAAGAAGATGTCTCTGTTTCTGTGTTTGTTTTGTACGGTTTGTTTTGACGACGTTTGGCGTAGACTTCAGCCCAGGAGTAGACCTCCCCTAACTTATAGTCGATGGTATCTCTTCTATATTTGCGTATCTTCCGCTCATTAATTTCTCGTGCGTGCTTATCTAATTGTACAGCTGTATCCTCTAGCATCTTAGTCAGTTCATCGTTAGCATGTCGGATAAATCTTTTTTACATTGTTCAATGTCTCTGTTTAAATCTTCTAGAGCTCTTGAAAGTTCATCCACGATTAAAAGAATAAGTTCTAATGAACACTTGTTTAAGATGGCGTACCATCTATCCACAAATTTGGAGCTGTTCTTGCATAGTAGTGGTTTCAGCGGGATTCGGAGACCCCTAGGGATTCGTTGCGCTCGATGGTAGCGTATCAAAGTACTGGCATGGAGCCTTTGGCTAATTTCTTTCTTTGTCAGATACAAAAGTTGTTTAATGCAACTCTCTTTGCTTCTTGTTAGAGTGGGATGTGTAGACACTTCCGGATTCAAAGCATATATTTAATCAATGTCATCAGTGGTAAAGGCAAAGGTATCAGCTTTTAAATCAGTTAATGCTGTGATGTCATCGTAAGCCATGTTGAAAAAAAGGAAGGGGTGCAGTAACCCAGTCAGGGTAGGTAAACGCAATTGAAGTAGAGGTTACGCACTCCGCAGTTGTAGATGTGGTTAGGTTGTGGTGTGCACCAGAGATATCACTCCCCGACAAGGTGTGGTAATCAAATAACAGGTTATTATTTTCAGACTACCCCTGAAGAAGGACTGAAATAGTCCGAAATGCATTGGGTGATTTCTCAATGGTCTTCTGAAAATTCTGGGAAGTTTAAAGCTGTTTAACCAACAATCAGCTATATGATATTTATCATTTCCTGTGAAGAAACATGGAATAAAATATGATGGAAATCATGATCCTTTGAAGTTTGATTGTATTTCTCAAGACGTGCCACGTCTATTTGGTTGTGCTCGGAGTGTCGCAACCTGTTATTCACTGGTAGACACTGCCATGCTATGTGCAAGAATGTTGCTTGTGTAGTGAATTAATCTAAGACGGTAATTAGAGGACAGCATTTGCAACTGGCCACATATGAGCTTCCACTGATCGTCCGGGATGTCCGCCCCCATATCTTTCGCCCATGCCGCCCTGGCCCCCAGTGTGGTGATTGGGGATTCTCGCTGTGTTATATTGTATATATGGGTAATTAGCTTACGGCTGTGATCAATCGCTAGAACATTTTCAAGTGCTGGTAATGTAGGGGGGGTTTGGGAACGTGTCAAATTTGCTTCTACAAGAGGCTCGCAGTTGATAGCATGTCCGCAGTGGAAGAGGCTGCTGAACCGCACATCTGCTGTAGTATGAGGAAGGTGTCTGCTGGGAAGAGATCCTTGCGTGCCCATAGCTGGAGTGTCGCCGCTCGCTCCCATGCCCTGCGATCCCCTAAGGGGGGTATTTGTGGGTTACTAGCCAATTGCATAGAGGGAGCATATAGCACCTCTAATTTCGCTCGCTTGCACAGTCCCGTCCAAGCCCATCGCAGCACCTCAATCGTGTCTATCTCATTGCGTAGTCTCTTGTATGTCTGATATATGGTGGTGCCAAGCGTTATCGGTGCCACTCTGTCTAATTTAATCGCCACATGCGGCTGGAAGGGTGTAGGGCGTACCCAGTATTGTAGGAACTGCGCCTGTGCACTGTAGGCGTAAATGGGAAAGTCAGGAGCAAGGGTCCCCTGGGACTGGGGTAGGGTGATATTCTGGATTGTCGCCCCACCCATACCAGTTCAATCATAAGGGAGCGCAGTGTTTTGAAGAAGTGTGAGGTGTGGGGGAGGTGGACATTCACGAAAAGGTATAACAACTTGGGCAGTATGATAATTTTTGCCACTGCAATATGCCCAATCAGGGATAGTGGGAGCGTCTTCCAGCAGTGTACCCTCTCTGTAATCCAGTCCACCACTCTACCGTAATTCTCCGCCCAAAGTTCATTTAAATCAGTGCTTATCCATATCCCCAGATAGCATGTTGGCCCTGACGCCCATACAATTGGGTACTACGTTTCGAAGGGCTGCGAGCCCGGTGTCAGGGGGACAATGACAGATTTGCCCCAGTTTATCCGCACTCCAGAGAGTTCCCCATATCGTATCAGTTCTCTCGTCATGGGTGCCAAATTTTCTTTAGGGTTTATCATGTATAGCGTGATGTCATCCACATAGAGTGATACGGTCAGTCCTCTAGTGGTAAACCCAATGCTGCGGTGCATGTGGTATTGCCTGATTCAGGCTGCAAGTAGTTCTGTCGCTATAGCAAAAAGTAATGGCAACAAGGGGCAGCCCTGTCTTGTTCCCCTCGTAATAGCAATGGTCTCAGAGATCAAGCCATTCACCCTCAGGTGCGCCGTGGGGGCATGGTGTAGAGCAATTTCATCTGCTGAATGAATATCGAGCTGATGCCGATGCCGATGCGCTTGGCAGCGGGAAAAGGAACCCTCTCTCCAAGGAATCGAACGCCTTGGAGGCGTCAAGGAGCGCAGTGATCGCCGGGGCATGCGGCGCAAGATAGTGCATTAGGGTAAACAGTGTCCCGAGATTGTGGAACGTGGATTTACCCGGTATAAAACAAAACTGGTCTGAACGTATGATCAGGGGAAGAAGTGTTCTTTATAGAATTTGGGTGTCGGGTCATCTGTACCAGGGGCCTTGTCCGCAGGGAGACAGCCTATGATTTGTTTGATATCCTCCACCGTGAAGGGAGTCTCCATATATTCACGGTGGGCTCTGTTGAACTATATGAGCTCGATGGAGTCAAAGTAATCGCACAGGATGTCGTCAGCAGGTTTGAGGTAGAAGTGTACAGTTCTGCATAAAAACTCATCATCGTGGACAGAATATCTGGTGGGGAGCTCACTATTTCACCATCTTCAGTTACTAGCTGTGTGATAAAAGGAGATCCCCTAGGCTTTCGCAGGATGTTGGTGAGCGTTTTACCGGGTCTGTCACCCTCCCCATACCTGTGCGCTGTTGCATGTTTGTGTAGGAATTTAGTTTGGCCCTCAGTTTCCACTTGAAATGCCATGAGCATTGTGCGTATGTTCGCCAGAATTGGGGGGATGGTGTCTCGCAGTATTTTGTTTCTAACTCGTGCAATTCCCGTGCTAATCTGCTCAGGCTGCTCCGTATATATCACGAAGTACCCCGGACTGCCCAGTTGTGCAATGCCCACGCACCACCACCTTGAATGTGCTCGCTGTTGACACCGATCCTTATGGCGGGCAGTCCCTTTCACCGGTAGGATGATGGGCGGACAAAGTCAGCCCATCATCCTAATGGGCCCCTTAGTGTTTTTGTTTGTCTAAATAGTGCATATGTTGTTTGCCCTTCCTCTCATCTCCCCTGTTCAATCACAGGATCTCGTCTTATCAGCTGCCTTGTCTTGTGTTTGTGCAGAATTCGAGTGCTTTCTGAGCGTGAATACCTATGATAGGAAAGTTAAGACTGGTACCGTGACCGGCAACAATAAACAGCAACATTTCCCTCCCTCCCCCCTCCCACACTAACCCCCTATCAGGTTGTGTATCCCTTGTGTAGGACCCTTCTGAACAGGGAATCATACCAAAGGTGCTTGGGCTCGCCTGCATATTCCCCTATCACACTGTACAGGGTGGCAGAGCATGTTTGGGTGGCGCTGGCTCAAGGGTACATCAAAAGATATCACCAATTTGGTACATTGAGCCACTCAGTAGAGTGGGACCAAAAGCAACGTAAGACTCTGAGTGCCTTTGCCCATAAGTGCTAGTGTGGGACCCCCTACCCCGAGTCTCAATCATTGTCACACATCTGGTTGCTTGAGCAGGGCGGTGTCCCATCGTCCCTGTTGCGTTGTTTCCTTGCATTCTGCTTTGCGTACTTCAGTGCTGCAATGGCTTCTGTGAAGAGCAGGGGTTTCCCCCCTGTATGTACCCGCAGCTTCACCGGGTACAGCATTGCGTACTTCGTGCCTGCCTGTTGTAACAGTTTTTTGGCGGGAATGCATTCTCTTTTGTGCAGATTGTACGGCTTGAGTGAAGTCCGGATATATCGCAATCTTGGTCACTTGGTATTGAGCGTCTCCTTTCTCTCTGGCCACTCTAAATATAGTGTCTCTGTCCCTGTCGTTAAGCTGGCTCACTAAGATTGGCCGCGGCGAGGCCCCCGGAGATGATGATGGGGAACATCTTCCTCAGCCGAGGCAGATTTGGACTCATACAGCGTATGTGTCATTAGGAAATCAGTTGAGCCTCAGACAAAGCCTAAGAAAAGCTCAGTAAGTTCCAAGTGACCAGTTCCAGTTCGTTAAAGATAGCAATCTGTCTCAGCCTGTCGCTACATCATCACACCGATCAGTGGCAAGTTGCAGCATCACGTCAGAAATAGTCAAAATACTCAAATGTCCAAAATCAAGCCGTCTCCAATCTAAGAGTGGGTGCCACTGCATCAGTCCCAAAATCTGAGTAATTATACTCCATAAATTTCCTGGGTGACACCCCTTGGCATCACTAGAAATGTCAGACCACTCTGTCCTATTCATCATTCTCGATGGAATGAGGGTGATGTAGTAGGTAAAATAATACAATCCGTAAGAATTAAGTAATTCAATTTACGTAGTTTCCTTAAATCATGTGAGCTTAGCCATATGAACAATGAGATATTTCAGAGAGAAAGAGAAAAAAATGCTATGACTTGTCACTTCTCATTTCCCAAGCATCTGTTCTAGTATGTAACAGAAAATGTTGCAACTGTAGTTGAGCTGTACTGAGGATATGAAAAGAAAAATGTAAGGGTTGAAATACAAATGCTAACTTTGCTGAATATTCCCACGAGTTTGAGGCTATTTAATTCACAAGTTCACGTTGGAAAAGAGAGCAAGATATGATTTCTATGTAGTGTTGCCGGCAGTGGGGTGTACCACTGCAGCACACGCCCCCTCCCACTCCTGTAAGCATGTTGTCCCCTCCGGCGTGGAGGGGCTTTGGTTCAGCCCGGCGTGAGCGCTGGGAACGTGTGTGCGCCAATAAAAGGCCCAGGTCACTGGGCGTGGTTCAGTTACGTGCTAGCCACTACCAGCACATGTGTGTCGTCTAGCCTGATCAGTTGTAGGCCCAATCAGGACATTACACTGGCGACGACGGTGGTCTAGTTTGCCACCCTACCGCGTGCCCTGCCGCACCATCATGGCCCGTGTGCCTCCCTGCTGCCCGGTGCCCGGCGCTGTGCAAGACTGCACGTGGCACGCTACTCTGCCCCTGAGCCGCCGGCTGCCCGCTGGTGGCCCACCCCAGAGGACCCGGAGGCCCGCCGGCCCGCCTGCAGCTGCTCGTGCCACTTACCAGTGCTCTACCGCGACTCCCGGTTGTCTCCTTGGTCGTCCTACGACCCCATCTGCAGCGTGGACTGAAGTGCTGCCTTCAGGTACCCCGGAGTGTCTTTTCGCCTTCCCCTGCTGCCTCCGGCCCACAGGCTGCGCGTCTCTCCGACCCCGATCCCGTGTGGCCCGACGGCTGTCCCGCGCATGCGCTGTGAGCGCCCGACACCACGCTTCAGGCGTGCAACGCGACTACCTGGCCATACCTCACGCATCTCGCGGAGCAACGGACCCTGCCAAACCTCACGCTTCTCGCGGAGTTCGTGCCTAACTCCTTACACAGTACCCAGACTGTTTCTGGTGCCTGCAGGAGCCTGCGCTGCCTTCTAGAGCCCCGCCTGTCATCCCCACTATCTTGCTTCGGCCATCATGGCCAACGTGCCGCCGCTGGAACCTTTCTCTGTCACAGTGACACCTCCCTCACAGGCTGCCCGGTGTAGGAAGTGGGTGGAACGCCTTGAGAACTACTTCATAGCGGCGGACATTGCGGTGGCGCGACGGCGCGCAATGCTTTTGCACCTGGGAGGGGAAGCCATCCACGACATCTCCAAGGACATCACAGAGGGGGACCCGCCCCACACATACAACACTCTACGCGACGCCATCACGAGGTATTTTGAACCATTCACCAGCGCGGACTATGAACGCTTTTTGCTCCGCCAGGCCCGCCAACTCCCAGAGGAGTCCGTAGATGTATTCTACGCCCGACTCAAGAAGTTAGCCAGCACGTGCTCCCTCCCGGATGCGGAAGACGAAATCCGCGCCCAGTTCATACAAGGGTGCGCCTCCCTGAAGTTGCGGGAGAGGGTGCTAGAGACGGACGCTATGTCTATGCGCGACATCCTAGCCCTGGGGCGGTCCAAGGAACTTTCTAAAGCCCGCGCTGCTCACATGGAGCCGAAACCAGCCGTTACGGTCAAAGCAGAACCCGTGTGCGCCATCAAGTCAAACGCTCCAGATAACCGGACGAAGCCACCCCGCAGAGGACGACCGAAACCGTCCCAAACCGTCCACGACCAAGCATGTATGTGGTGTGGAGGCGCTACTCCCCACAAAGGAGCGTGATCTGCAGTGCTTGCGGCAAAGCCAATCATTTCGCGAGCGTTTGCCTGTCGTCGCAGAGACAGAAGCAGGGTGGCCCACCCAGGAGAGTGCGACAGATGGCACCGCGGCCGAACACACCCACCAGCAGCGACATGGATGACGATGAGGAGGACGTCGCATCCGTCCACGTGGTGCGCATGCTCAACTCTCTGGCAGCCACGTCATCCACCGAACCAATGTGCACCGTCCTAGTGCACGGCCAAACGGTCACAGCCCTCATTGACACGGGCGCAACTATCAACCTCATGGCCGCTAGCGCCTATCGGAATCTAGAGAACGCTCCTACACTTCACCCCACCAGAGTGCAAGTTTTCGCTTATGGGACGCGTCGCCCGCTGCGCCTGTGCGGTGTATTCCGAGCTACTGTGTCCCACGACTCGACGCATCTACACACGAAAGTTTACGTATCCCAAGAGGGGTCAGGATTCCTTCTTGGCTGCAAAACAGCGCGAGAGCTCGGGCTGATACATTTTGCCCTAACAGTACAAGCCCACGGCTTGGATCACTTGGTGTCGAACCACCCCTCGCTGTTCGAGGGCATCGGATGTCTAAGAGGCCCCCCCGTCTGGCTCCACATCGACCGGTCAGTGGCCCCGGTAGCCCTCTGGCACAGACGAATTGCCTTCCACCTCCGGCCGAAGGTTGAAGCCGAGCTACGAATGCTCGAGCAGGCCGGCATCATTGAACGAGTCAACGGGCCCACACCATGGGTATCCCCCATTGTGGTCGCCAAGAAGCCAAAACAACCTGAGGCGGTAAGGATCTGTGTAGACATGCGTATCCCCAACCTAGCGATCAAAAGAGAACGTCACCTGACGCCGACCATCGACGACATCATCGGAGAACTCTCAGGATCCAAGTGGTTCTCCAAGATGGCTTAAGGTCAGGATACCACCAGATTCCTCTTCACCCAGACTCACGCCCAATCACGACCTTCTCCACCCACGTTGGCCTCTGGAGGTACACCAGACTCAATTTTGGCATATCAAGTGCAGCTGAAGTATTTCAGAACATTATCCACAATGTCCTGCAAGGCCTCGATGGTGTGCTCAACGTGAGCGATGATATTTTGGTCCACGCCCCGACCTTAGATGAACACATCCGACGCCTCCAAGCGGTGTTCACTTGGCTGCAAGAGAGAGGTCTGACCCTCCACAAGGACAAATGTGAATTCCTACGCAAAGACATCAGTTTTTTTGGGTACAAATTCCCCGATTAAGGAGTTGGGCCTGACCCAGAGAAGGTCAAAGACATCCACAACGCCCCAGCCCCCACGTCGGTGACAGCCGTCCGCAGCTTCCTGGGCATGGTGACATATTGCGGGCGTTTCATCAAGGATCTGTCGGAGTTGACAGGGCCCTTTCGTGACCTCACCAAATCAACAACTGCATGGACATGGGGCCCGGAACAGCAGGAGTCGTTTGCAAAGACCAAGGCAGCTCTGTCAGCCGACACAACCCTGGCCTACTTCGACCCGCAACACGAATCTCAACTAGTGGTCGATGCCAGCCCGACAGGCCTCGGGGCTGTCCTGTCCCAACAGCAAGCGTGTGGAGAGTGGGCCCCAGTTGCATACGCCAGCCGCACCCTGACACCTACCGAACAACGGTATTCGCAGATTGAGAGAGAAGCCATCGCCATTTTGTGGGGATGCCGCCATTTCCATATCTACCTCTATGGACATCCTTTCTCAGTGATCACCGACCACAAACCCCTCATCCCACTCTTCCAAGGCTCATCTTCTCGCCCACCCCCGAGAATCGAAAAGTGGGTGCTGCAGCTGCAAGAGTTCCAATTTACGGTGGAATATCGACCTGGCACTCGGAACCCTGCTGATTACTTGTCGAGGCACGCCCGCCCAGTCACCGATGCAGAAGCAGCCGAGGCAGCAGCCACGGAAGAGTACGTCCGGCTGATCGTTGAACGGTCAAGGCCACGGCCGATGTCCCTGGAGGCAGTGGCGAGAGCCACCAAGGATGACGACTGCCTCCAGATTGCGATCCGGGCCGTAGAATCCGGTGACTGGAAGGCGCTCCAAAACCCAGCGTCATTTCGCACCCCGGAGGCCCAGGCCATCCTGAGAGCCCTACACCAAGTCAGACACGAGCTATCCATTTCGGCCGAAGGGTGTCTCCTGAGGGGCCCTCGCCTCGTGTTGCCCAATAGCCTCGCCCAGCAAGCCGCTTTGTTGGCACACGGATCACACCAAGGGATCGTGAAATCCAAGAACAGGCTCCGAAGCAAATTGTGGTTCCCGGGACTCGACAAGGCAGTTGAAGAGGTGGTCCAGAGATGCCCGGTGTGCCTAGCGACAAGCCTGCCCAACCCCCCAGCACCAATACTCACCGAAGAAGGGCCAACCTCCCCGTGGGTGCGGGCCAGCGCAGATTTTGGCAGCCTCCCCGGCGGCAAATACATGCTCGTCGTGGTTGATGATTTCTCTCGGTATCCTGAGGTGGAGATAGTGGCGTCTACGGCGGCGTCGGAAGTGATCCCAAAGTTCGAGAAAATCATTGCCACCCATGGGCTCATGGAAGAAGTCCGCACGGACAATGGTCCACCGTTCAACGGCAGTGAGTTCACCGAATACCTGCAGACCCATGGCATTAAACACAAGCGAGTAACACCGAGGTGGCCCCAAGCCAACGGGGAGGTCGAGAGACTGATGAGAACCCTAAACAAAACAATCCAAATCGCCATGGCCGAGGGTCACAATCTAGAACTGGCCCTGTACCAATTTCTTCGAGAATACCGCCTGACCCCACATTGCACCACCGGAGTCTCTCCAAGCCGACTCTCTTTCAACCGAGCAATCACAGATATCATCCCGCACCATCCCATGTGGGGGCTATCCACAGCTCCCAGGAACCGGTCCATGGAACAGCGCGCCAAGAACAATCGAGAGGCGTCCCAGAGACGGAGGGCGGTGGACAGCCCCATCCAAGTCGGAGACAGAGTCCTGGTCAAAGACCGCCGTCCTGGAGGAAAATTCCGTCTACCGTTTGAACTTGACCCCTGGAGAGTGACCGAGGTGAAAGGGACAATGGTCACTGCGATCAGGAATGGAGAAGCAGTGACAAGAAATGTGTCTTTCTTTAAAAAAGTACCCGAGGGTAGTGATGATCCTGAACTGGACGACTGGTGACCGACCCCTCTGTGCAGACCGCCAAGACCTACTGGAACAGAGACCCTGACAAGCCAGTCCGACAACGACCAAAGAGCGGTCGCCTCGAGCGATCATGAGCCCGAGGGACCAGCGGAGAGCCCCAGCATCAGCGAAACCAGAGACTCTGGAGAGCCATCCCAGGCCACAATGGAAGGGCGGAGCCAAGGAAGGTACAGTCTACGTCCGTGCCCTAGACCATCCCACAGGTACCGAGACTTTGTGGCACAATGCTGGCGCTGAGCGGAACTGGACGGTGACCCCGCCGAGAAGAAAGTAAGACTGTTCTGTGTTTGTTTCTGTATGTTTTCAGGTACACTGTGGTTCCAGAGACTCTACCAGCGAAATGTTTAACAGAGACTGTCAGAGAAATGTTTTAAGTTTATCAGCAGCGAAACCAGAGACTATGCAAGCGAAGTGTGTGCTAGTTTGTTCCAGTTTTGTTTTATTCCCAGGTAAAGGAGGAATGTAGTGTTGCCGGCAGTGGGGTGTACCACTGCAGCACATGCCCCCTCCCACTCCTGTAAGCATGTTGTCCCCTCCGGCGTGGAGGGGCTTTGGTTCAGCCCAGCGTGAGCGCTGGGAACGTGTGTGCGCCAATAAAAGGCCCAGGTCACTGTGCGTGGTTCAGTTACGTGCTAGCCACTACCAGCACATGTGTGTCGTCTAGCCTGATCAGTTGTAGGCCCAATCAGGACATTACAGCCTACATGAAATACAGCTAATACACAATGAGCTATGGCGAATTATAAATCTCACATTAAAAACAACTGACAATATTAATTTCATAAGTGAATGCATTAATAACCAATACAATCCTAATTCATTTGTGTACGTGTAAGGTACTCATAACATTTTTTGTAAGTGTCGATGTTGCATATATAGGAAAATACACGTAAATCTCTTTATGTAAATACTATTCAAGGCAGACATACATAAAATGTACGTTAGAGAAAAGTTTCTCGAAAACAACTTAAACAAATTTAAACTAAACCCTTGTAACACCTACTTTTCTTTTGACATTTTCGGTGCACACGTTACAACATGAAACAATAAAGTCATATTTTTTACATGTAAATTGATCTATTTCACATAGAATTACTTTGTTTTCATTAATACCACATTATCAAATCATAAAATCATGATCATTAATAATTGTTAATAATCACATCTATTGAAATTGAATATAAAATATCATATTTACTATTCTACCATCTGCATGTTTTTACGATGCAGTATATGAATCAAACTTTCATATCAGTTTAGAAGAAACATAGAATAATCTGAGTACATATTAGTCATCATTTGTGTAAATGTTGTAATAATCACTTTTTTGTCATACATTTTGGCAAGTGTAATATCTGCTCTATCAGGAGATGCAGACATCACCCTGAGACAGTGATTGACTGGGGAGTGTTTGGGAATTAATTATAATTCACAATTTTGCTTGTGTTTATAGCGGCAGAAGTTCAAAAGATATATCACCATAGCTTGAGTAGTATAGTCATAAATCAGATGACATCTATCTAAAATATGGCAGTTTAATGAGAGTGCATGTACATGAGAATGCAACTCTTTGCATATCTGTGGAGTACAAATGCACTGTTGGGTCCATAAGCAAATGATGGGAGGTCTAAGCATATGAAACTATCACAGCTGTGCCTTGCATTTGGTTGTATATTGGCATATGATGGCAAGCATGTGGTGAGAGTACATGCCTATGTTATAGTAATGCTTGGAATATGGTGTGAGTATCTGGAGTATATTAGCACACCATGCCAATACCTTGGAGTACATATGGTGTGTTACTCCGAAGCAGCACTGACACACCTGTTTACAAAATGAACTCACTAATGCAATCAGAATCCAAGCACATAGTGACCTAGGAAACCACTTCATAGATTACACAACCATCCACTCTCCACAAAATCATACACTACACAGGACTTGACATTCCAAAATCCATACCTTTTACTTGCCTGTTCTTCTTGATATAAACGTTCTCGTTAAATAATAGTTAAGATCTGAAAACACTTTTGAAGAGTCAGGTATGTGTCAAGGTTAAATGTAAGGCTTTGAAAAGGGAGTGCTGGTTTTGTTTCTTCATCAATAAAAGTGATTCGTATCATCAACGACTATAATTTTCACTGGCTCCTAAAAAGTCACATAGGCATATTTACAAGAAGATAACGCCATCAGAGCTTCACTTTTTCCATAGTTCTGGTGGCGTTAACTCCTTCGCCTTATTTACAAGGCAGGGTTCAGCCACTTTTTAAAAATAAAATGTACCACTTTATTTTTCAGATAAAGAATAAGAGTCACATTGCATTGCAAATAATCACTTAACAATCAGAACAAATCGTACCTGACAGTTTCTTCACAACAGTGGTTACAATAGTATTTCGTACTGTGGTCTAGTATAGTACTTTGGCCTTCCCCCAGCATGACCCCCACACCCTCTCCCACAAACCCACTCCCAGTTAGTAGACATCATGGCCAGCAGTGCCTCCCAAGTAAAGCTAATTGACTGCGTCTCACCCGGGTCATGATGCGCAGAAAAGAATCTCCGGGGCTCAGGAATTACCCCCTCAGCCCACTCTCTCTGGTAATATTCCGTTGCCTGCCTGTGTGTTGGAGGCATGCTTGGTGGCCTCAAAATGGGCCCTCAGTGGTCCCATATATCTTTGGGTCGTGATGTCAGTGGCATAAGACTGGCATATATCTCAGCATGGGTGTTGCAGTACACCAAGCTCCTCAGCCAGTCTTGTAGCTTAGGAGCGTATTTCCTGCCCCAGTGCATGGCAACCTCCCTTTTACCTACCAGCTAAAATGCTAATTTCCTAACTTTCTTGGGGATCTGAACTGTGTACCCCAAAAGAGCTATTTCAGGGAGGGGAACCAGTGGAAGACTGATTATCTTTCCTAGTGTCCGTGTACCGCTGACCAGTAGGTGTACAAGTGGGGACAAGACCATGCCAAATGCAGAAAATCAGAGTGCAGGGCAGTGCATTTCAAACAGGTGTGAGGCCTGTCAGTGTCTATCCTATGTGCTAAGGCTGGTGTGAAGTAAGCGCGGTGGAGAAATTTAAAGTGCAGCAACTTATGGCCGCTGTTGAGTGAAATGTCCTTGGTGGCCTCGCAACAATGTATCCATTGCACCTCCATTATAGCGCAACCCCTGTCCACCTCCCAGGCCTGTCTAAGTTTGGAATCGTCCGCAGGTAGCATCCTAGTGCAGGCTTTGTACATTTTAGAAATGAGCCGCTTGGGGTTTCTAACACCAGAGTGAGTGGGGGAAAAGAGTCAGGCTTAACAGGGTATGTGGGGAGAGCAGCACGCAGTGCGAATTACGTGCAGCACATGAGGAGGCGTGTCATGAAATTGCAATCAGTGAACCTGGCGTCTTCATCTATTAAGAAAATATCGCCTATTTTTACAATATCTAGTGCAGACAGTGTACTCTGTATTAGCTTTTCCCCAGGAATTGGGAACCACCTGGCATTGGGTAATGGCAGGGCGGAGGAATATAGGAGCGCAGTGCCTGTGCGCTTTTTCAATTTACCCCACGCCCAGGCAGTTGTGGACACTGTATGTCGCATCTGTCTCGCGGAAAACCCCCTGGTAGCACCTCGCACAATTTAACAGGGAGAACCAGGTCCGCCTTTGGCCATAGAAATGGAATGCGTGCATCCGGGTGAAACCAAGCAAACGCGTATCAGCATTGCACTACCAAATAATAGAGTTGGAAGTCTGGGACATTGAACCCGCCTCTGTTATACGGTAGGGTCATTGTAGACCAGCGGACACATGGTCTTTTTCAGCCCCAAACCAGTCGAGTCATGAGTGTTTGCAAAGTGCCAAAGAAGCCATCTGAGAGGGGTATTGGGATATTATTCAAGAGATATAAAGATTTAGGAAGGACCACCATTTTCAGTATAGCCACCTGGGTAACCTCAGCCATCTGTCGACCTGTTCCTCTACTTTTGGAAAGTCTGTCCGTAATTCAAGCGAATGATTTGAGTGGTGTCCAGATGGATATGTATACAAAGATACTTCACAGAGTCTTGGCACCATTAAAGAGGGAATTCGCAGTCCCATTGGACTGTGCACGCCGTTAGCAGGAATATGATCGATTTGTGACAGTTTATATCCAGCCCCGAGAATCACCAAAACGGATGATTTCACGGATAAGAGGCAACAGGTTGAGGTGTGGTTCCCGGACATAAAGGATGGTATCG
Organism: Lissotriton helveticus; assembly: GCF_964261635.1. Classification (NCBI taxonomy): domain Eukaryota; kingdom Metazoa; phylum Chordata; class Amphibia; order Caudata; family Salamandridae; genus Lissotriton; species Lissotriton helveticus. The sequence goes on from NC_136059.1 coordinate 782,687,247, forward strand.
TCGGCGTATAGAGAAGCTAGGAGAGGGCCCGTGTTGAACTGCAGTCCTCCATGCAGGTAGCGTTCCTGGAAATGCCTGACCAACAGGTCCATGGCTAGGATGAAATGGCCTGGACAGGGTACCATTCAGACGGAGTTGTGCCGATGGTTTACTATAAAGCAGGGAGACTGTGGCAATGAAGCCATAAGGCAGCCCCATGAGTTGCATCACCTACACGAGGAAGGGCCACGCCAAAGAATCGAACGCTTTCTCCGTGTCTAGTAATACTGCTGGGACGTCGGACTGTATTCTGTGTAACACAGCAAACAGCCTACGCATATTTAGGGATGTTGAGTGTTGGGGGACGAAGCCAGATTGTACTGGGGAAATGATGTACTCCATCAGCTGTGATGGCTTATTTGCGAGCACTTTTGCCAAGATTTTATAGTCTAGATTTAATAAGGACAGCGGTCGATATGAGGCGCATTGCTTGTGTTCTTTCCCAGGTTTCGGAAGAAGTATAATAACGGCTTCACTCAATGTAGGGGGAAGAATTTGTTTTTCTAATGCTTCTGCATAAACCTCAATCAGTGAGGGGTCAGAATGTCCTTGAATTCTTTATAAAAATTCCCTGTGAAGCCATCAAGGCCCGGGGCGGAGGAACCTCGCAGGGTGTCTATGGCTAGCATGACCTCGGTAACAGATATGGGTTCCTCCATAAAGTCTAGCATGTATTTTTCCAAATACACCAGTGCAACTTCGTCTAGATATGCAGTCTGGGCCGTGCTGTTGGGTTGTGCCCTGGAAGAGTACAGTGCGGTGTAATAGTTCAGAAACTCGTCTCGAATGGCCGATGTGGAGGTGAGAGTGGCACCAGAAGCTGAGTGTAATTCAGTAATATAAGCTTTACTGTATGGTGGTCTCAGCATTTGCACCAGTACCCTGCCAGGCCGCTCACCCTCACTGTATTGTCGTGCCGCCTGATATTTACCCAGGTAAAGTATCTCCCTGTCGGCCGTGTCCCTGTATTCTGACAAAAGGTCGAGTCATTCCGCCTGAGCCCCTGGGTCAGGGAGGGACGCGAGTTGGGAGTCTAGCTTAGTTATATCTTGTTCGATACGGGACATCGTTTGACGGAGATCCCTGAGTACTCCAGCCTGTTTAGAGATGCATACCCCTCGTATCATAGCCTTGAAACCCTCACATAGAACCGCCACTGTGTCTACCAAGCCTGTATGTAGTTTGAAATAGTCCTCTATTGCCTCGTGCACTTCTGCCTTGAACACGTCATCTTGGAGGGCTTTACTTGGAAAACGCCATTGTCTCGCATACCCTTCCGGAAGTGGAAGCATCAAATGTAAAGCTATTGGGGAGTGGTCAGAATATGTGCTGGGGAGTGTAGTGTGGGAGCCAAACCAATCCACAACTATGGGTGAAATCAGCCAAATGTCTATCCTGGACCAGGTGCCGTGTGGGCCAGAATAATGAGTGTACTTGGTGAGGGTGGGATTATTCTGTCGCCAGATGTCTATCAGTGTATATTGAGTACAAAGTTCCCTCAGGGCCCGCCTCGCCCGTGGTTTAGCATATGGTGCGTTAGACGTGCTGTCCAATGTGATGTTTATCAGTAGATTGAGGTCCCCCCTAGAAGCAGCGCATGAGGATCATGTTTTGCAACCCAGGCATTCAAGTCGTGTAAAAACTCAGGGGCGTCCACATTGGGAGTATACACATTAATCAAAGTGACTTTGTGGCCATATAGAGTGCCCTTGACTATCACTTACCTGCCCACTGGAACTCGGGTCACATCTATGAGGGTAATGGGGACTCTCCTATGTATCAACATTGCTGTGCCTCTGGCATAGTTGCTATAATTAGCATAGTATCTATGCGTCCTCCAGCTAGCGCCAAAAGGAGCCGAATCTGTGGGAGGGGAGGTATGTCTCTTGTGAATAAGCTATGTCAACTTTGTGTCTGAGAAGATAATGAATCACTTGCCTCCTCTTATGGGTGTTATTGAGGCCTCTAACATTCCAGGACAGTAGGGTGATGGCCGAAGATCCCTGTATGTTACCTAACCTTGACATCTAAACATTGTATATGAATTCTCCTGTCAGGACTGTAATGCGATGGAAACTTGGCAAGCAATGCTGAACTAGAGTGTGAACAACAACAAGCGCAATATGTGGACATTCCCCCATCCCTCCTCCACCACCCAGCCGCCTTCTAACCCATAGGTGGCTAACCCCCAGTAAGTTAACCCGCCCGGGAGTCATAGAGATCACCGGGCTAGCTGTTGAGGTCCAATAGATGGGCCTGAAGATGAAAATTAACCAACTTAGTGGATACACCAGGGCAGCCACAAATCTAGCCGGCCAAGTGCCGTATCTGTAGAAAAAAATCAAAACAAACAATATATATGTAAACCGTTGATAACATGAGATCACTCAAGAAACATCATCCAGTACCAGTGTTCGAAAACAGTTCCGCACTTGCGTCAGAGCCGCTGTGAGGCGGGGAAGCGAGTGCACCCTCCGTCGAGTTTTGTGAGTTCCTGGGCCTCTGCTGGGGTGTCAAATATTTGAGATCTGACGCCCACATCCACCTTGAGTCTCGCAGGGTATAGCATGCCATATTTGAGCCCAAGATTGCGTAACGTAGCCTTAACACCCTGGAATTTGTGGCGTGCCTCCTGCACCATCGGTGTAAAGTCCGGATAGAATGACAGTCTTGATCCCTGCCAATCAACTGTGTCGCAATTTTGTGCCAGACGCAGCGTGGTGTCTCGGTTCCTAAAATTCAGGAGTCCCGCTATGATGGGACGAGGGGGGAGGCCTGGGTTTGGTCTGGGATCAAGTGATCTGTGGTCTCTCTCCACAACACAGCCAGGTGTAAAAGTCTTGCTGCCGTACAGATCCGTGAGTAACTTCTCCATGAAAAGGTCCATTCGCCCGGTAGATGTAATCTCCTGAACTCCCATAAGGCGGACGTTGTTGCGGCGTCCCCGTGCTTCCAAGTCCTCATTCTTGATGGCTACTTCCTTGAGCAGGCGTTCTGCCCATTCCAGCCTCGTCAGAGACTGAGGTGTCCCGCCCTCCAAGTCCGAGACACGAGCTTCCGCCACGTCCAGGCGCCTGCCGTGGACCTCTACTTTGGTGCATAAAGACGCAATAGTCTGGTCAAGAGAGTCGAAGCGGGAGTCCAGCGCTTTAAATCCAGCCTTCATTTCAAGCAACAGGGAGGCAGCAGAGGCACCCAAGGGTTCAGGTGATTCGGTAGCAGGAGCCTTGGCAGCCATGTCTGTGTTGTGTGATGTTGCTCCCTCAGCCACCTTTTCAAAAGGTAAGGTTCTTTGCCTGGGATCCTTACGTCCCATTCTGCAGAGCTAGCACAACTGGTAAGTGGGGGTCTGGCGTAGAACTGTATTATGAACTTTCCATGGATCAGATAATAGCTCTTTCAGGCCCCGGACACTTAAGGCGCTCGGGACAGCAACCAAAATGGTGGCTTCCCCACAAGATGAGGTGCGTATTATTATAGCAAACTTGTGGGCATCTACGCAGGTGGGTTGTGCATGTCCTATTCACTGGCACTGAATAACCAAGCGGTGCTGTGCTGCAGCAGCTGACTGTGCAGTACAATCAATGACGAGGCGTCATGGCATCACAGACAGAATGGCTCAGATCGAGTGTGCAACGTCAAGGAAAAGTTCTTCATATTCCGGGGCAGCCCTGCGGGTGATCCGCACCGCTCATGGTGTCGAGTGCCAGGCCTGCGCCCAACCTCCGAAGGCAATACAAGTGGGCCCTGTCCCCAAGTAAGCCCAACTAAGCGAATTAGGGTAGCGGGGCAGAGCAGCCGGCCTGACAGCCGACAGCAGGACCAGGTGGCAAGGGAGGGGGGGCACCACCTGCACGGGCCCGACTCACCCGGTCTCCCGCCGAGGCTCACTGGCGGCGCCGCCGTCTGTCCGATAGGCACGTGTTTGTGCTTTGTCGCCGGGACGCCAGGTGTGGTTACACGGCCTAACCCCCCCGTCTCCTTCGGCATGACGAGTCTTCGATATAGAGGGGAGCTGGCACCCAGCGATTAAATCGTCGTATGCATTTTTCAGGGGAAATCGCCGATGGGACCGGCCGATTTCAGGGGCTTCTCTAGCAGGCGGGCATCTTTGCCGCCAGCTTGGCCATGCCCCCTGGAGTTAAGCCACTTCATGTGGCTTAACCTCGTTTTGTAAATAATGTCCCCATTCATGCAGCACTTATGGTGAAAGGGGCGTGTACTGGGTGTTACAGTGGGTGTTGCTTTTTTACGCTGCCCCATATTTACAAGGTATGGGGCAGCGCCAAAAATACCTCTAAGGAATACCTGGTCTTGAGCAGGCGATACGAGGAGAAATGTTTTGAAGACAATTATTGTCCTTCCGAGTCGGAAGCAATGCTGGAGATTCTCACTTCACAGCGGGGTTCAAACGGTGTTTGTATGTCCCTGTCTTGGAAAACTCCTACAGATAGTTACACATACATGTAACTGGAGACATACAAGCAATCAAGAGCTATCACAAGAACATACCATGCAATAATGGCAGCACGTTACCATGCTAGTACTATATTCCTTCATTTCCAACGGTAGCTGCAAGACTCAAACATCTACAGCCGTTTAAAGGCAGGATTGATAAGCTACATAAGGGAAATGCCGCATTCAACTGCAAGTGCATTGGTTTGCACAAGGACTCTTAAGGTCAAACCACAAGTGTACGTCCTACGACACAACACAGTGAGATGCATCACTGCCCTGTGTACTGGCACACATATGCCACAGTGAAATGGTTTGTACCACGCCTGGCATCTGATGAGATGCAGGGCATGCAATTTAAGGAGACAAACATTAAAAATGCAATTCAAGATGACATGCTTCATAATATGTTCATTATGTTCTTTATTAAGAAAGATGAAACAACAAAATCAGCCATGACCAGCACATTAGGCAAACCAGTCTGCTCCTGTGTAAAATGCTAACGCTCTGATTTGATCTGCAGCGGTGAATACGTGTTGGCCCGTTCAAATCCCCTCGAGCCCACAGGGGGCCGTGCAAGTAATTCTCAGTTTAGGTCTCTTTGCTTATTTTTTATGATTGATTTTCAGTACAGCCGAGTATACAACTGCACACAGCAAATTTTTTTTTAATAAACTTATGCATTAGTGACATCAATATTCTTATCCAAAATAAACATTTAACCAATTTTAATCAACCCAACTGAATCATCAATTTAATAAAACAAAAAATAATGAGGACTATGATAGCGACTATAATAACAGTTTAATATGTATATTATTGTCAATATTTTCCAAGTTTCAACAGTAGCCTTTGCTCTTTCATTGTTTCCTAATGGTTCAGATTTTTAATATCTTAGTATGTACGTATGTTTTGGGGCGCTCTAATGGGGCACGCCACAGTGAGGATACATTGCAGGTGGAGACGGAGGGAAGAGGTTGTGCTAGTCAAAGAGTAGCTGATTCAGTCTGTCTGAGGGATTCTTCCTTGAACAGGTAAGTTTTCGGTTTCTTCCAGCATTGTAGGACGGTTGATGGTGTCCTGATGCCATAGCAGATGTAGTTCCAGATCCAGGGGGCATAGACTTGTGTTCTTGTTTTCTCCTTCCTGCAGTGTTTAGTCTCTAACCTGGTTATGTCAGAGTTCATTGTCTTGTGTGGACCTCCAGATGCGGTCAGTTTGTTAATTAGGTAAACTTGAGACAAATGGGGTTGTTGGTTGAGGGGTATTGAACCCTAAGCAAGCAACAGCCACAGCCCTTGGCATATGAACCACAAACATGTCACTGCATACTGTTAACTTTTTGGTACTGCACAAACACAAACACAAATACTGGATCCCACCATTGAGCACCAATGTGATAAATTGGGTTGTTTATTGATGGGGTGAAACCCTACTCACACAACAGCCAGATCAATTGTCAGGGTGAACCACAAAAAGTCACTAAGTTAACATGTGTTTAAACCTCTAGTAGCTTGGCATAAAAGCAGTCAGTCTTAACTCAGAGGCAATGTGTAAAATATTTATGCAGCACACAAACAGCAATAAAGTGAAAACACAACATCGAAGAAAATCTCGTACTAATTTACAAAAATAGAGTAAAATGTAATAAATCATTTGGTACCAAAATGACATAAATCCAATAAGTAGAACCGGAGCTATGCAGTTTTAAGGAAAGCATATCGCTCCAAAGCACTCTCGTATATATGGTTGTGTGAGACTGGGTGAAAGTCATAAGTTCAGGCCAACTGCAATGAAGCACGAGCCGGATACATGGACCAGGTTAGCCAGCTAATAAAGTCAAGCGCTAAGAGTTCAATTCACAGAAGAGGAGGCCTTGAGGAGCTTGGCTAGGCATCACAGAAGCTTGCCACTTCTCTGTGAAGATCCTGTCGGGCATACTGGACGGTTGTTGCTGGAGCTTCACATTGGCAGTCACCACGGGCTGTCGATGCTGTAGCGTGAAGTGCAAATCTTGCTTGCCGGTTATTGCTGGCAGACGTAGTAGCATGAAGAGTCTGATTCACCTGAGCTTTGCATTGGCGGATGGTGCTTGCAGCAAGATCTTGGTGTGAATGGGTCTGTTTGCAGTCACAAAGAGCCCAAAATATCAGGATTTCTTCTTATTCTTCTAGGAGGAGCTCGACTCATGCCACACCAAGGGTCCATGACCTGGGAGGCACCGGTTGGGGTTGAGCAACACCTTCCATTAAAGGCCGGCAGTTGCAGGTGCAGGCAGATCCAGTGAAGCAGGTCAGCTGAGTAGCTGCAGGAAGACTTCTGGAGTTTGTTGTCTCCCTAAAACTCAAAATACGAGACCAGCTAACTGGCCCTTTTTTAGTCAAGCAGGAAGCCTGAGATGAAGGTTGCAGATCCAGTCTTCGTGCTCAGGTAGCAGGGCTGGCCTTAGGCTGCAGATCTGTACTTCTTCTGTAGTACCCACAGGTCCAGGAGTTTACTGAAGAGTGGGCCTGAGGTCTGAGGATCCTATTTTTATACCTGGTGCTATCATTGATATGGGAGAAGCTTCTGGAGTTTTCTTCCCACAGACATGTTTGGAAAGTCCTGCCTCCCTGTCCTGGTCCGAGTCTGTAGTCACAATAGGCTCGTGTGAAGTTCTTTGTGTGGGACCTGAGGCAGCGTCTTTAAAGTGCAATTAGGGCTGTGCCCTGCTCCACCCCTATCCTGCCTTGGATGGCCTATCCTGCCAACACCTCTGTCCTCTATTTTGTGACTGTTTAGGAAGAATATACAAAGGCTCCCTGCCAACTACACCTAGACGTGTGATGCAGGAAACAGGCTACAGGCATCAAATGGTTAGGACAAGAAAATAGCAACTAAAAGTACACCAACAAGATCGGTAACCAAATAACCCCTTGTAATCTTGGGTATACACATAGGTAATAGTTTGAAATTAATTTGATTGATGCAGACATAAATTCCTATCAGCCAAGGATTCAGCCGAGATAACATTACTAACATGCTTAGAATTAACAATCTTAATCCAGTGCATATATTATACAAGAGTTATGTGCCTGTGTGGCAACAATATCCAAAATATATACAGAATGATCTTAATTATGCCAGTAAATGCTTTACACAGCAGTGGGCACAATTGTTTTATGGGTGTCAACAGTATTTCAAGAATGTTTGCTATACTGCTGTGGGAGGCACCTTATTACCAGTTGAGCAACTTACCTTTGACAACCACTATGGAGATAGCTCCATCAAACAGCGAAACGTTCTTGAAATGGCAGAAGGTAGTCCTGCACGACACAAAGATAGCTGGTATTAAACATGGCCTAATTGCAGGAACACTCGAGCTCCAGGTTGCTGTCCATAGCACAACCAGACTGGCGGAAGTTCCTAGGGTTCATACGCACACTGTCACCCAAATTAGTGCTTACTTTCCAGTTCCCAATTCGGGCAAAAAACCTAGCAACAATGCCAAGGAGCCATATTCATGGCATACCATAAATTGCAGGCAAAAAAGATCGATCCTGGATGCAGCTATTAAAGAGAAGAACCAGCTGCTCATAAAAACCGCCAGAAAATCCTACAGAGCAGCCCAGCGGGAGGCAAAGATAGATTGGGATGAATCCCACTGGCAGCAACTTAAAGAAGTATGGTCATCCAAAGACACTAACCTGTTTTGGAAATTGGTTACCTGGCGGAGCAAATCAGGTGCATGTTCACCTGCAAACCACATCACAGGCCAGAAATGGTATGGCCACTTTAGAAAACTTTACTCAATGCCAGAGGCCACGGAATCTGAGGAACCAATTGACCTAAATGGGCCCCTTGCAGAAATTGAGTGTTTTAACTTATGCGAGATAGAAGTTGCAAAAAGTAAAATCGTTTCTTTCAAAGTAGCGGGACCAGATGGCTTGCCAGGCGATCGCTTTTTGGCCGATCCTTCCTGCTGGGCATGTTACATCCTACTATTAGTAAATGCAATAGCTAGCGGAGTCCTGGTCTCAGAGTCATTGAGGGCCGCTAAAGTGGTCCCCATTCATAAAAAGTGTGCTAGGGACGACCCTTCCAATTATAGACCAATCAACCTGATTGATGCTATGCTGAAAGTCTTCGGTTGAGTCCTCCTGCAGAGGATACAGCTATGGACTGAGGATGAAGCCACCTCTCACAGTACCAGGCTGGATTTAGACCAATGACTGGGACAATGGACCAGGTTTTTAGACTCCTCCTTATCTACTAGAAGGTAGTGTTGCTAGGCAAGGGCAGTCTTTATCTCTCATTTATGGACGACGCTTGGAGAGATGGGCATTGCCCCCTTTGCCCTTAAACTACTGATCCAGCTCCACGAGGGCAATTTCGCCCAGGTCAGATGGGGGACGCAGGGGGAGTTAACAGAGCGCATCCCTGTCAACAGAGGAGTCCGACAGGGCTGTGTTCTGGTCCCAACCTTGTCCTCCCTATAAGTGAATGGGGTGGTTGGTTTTCTTCAGGAGGACCCTTCAGGCTCCCCTACTCTGGTGGGCAACAAGGTACCAACCTTGTTGTTTGCAATGACACCCTGCTGATATCTAATATCCCAGCCGGGTTGCAAAGCCTTCTTGATAGATTCCAACTTTTTTGTGACAATCGGGACTGATCATGAATAGCTCAAAAACTAAATTTATGGCTTTAACTGTCACAAGTCATATAGGAATAGCCCTCTGCTGGGTGGGGTACCCCTGGAAAGGGTAGATACCTTTGACTACTTAGGTGTAAGACTCTCCGACAAAATGTCTTGGAGGCCCCATTTAGCAAAGATGCTGCTGGGACACGAGCGAGTGACTGGAGCAATAGGGAAAGAACACCATCTCTCACACACTAGACCAGTAGCCCCCCGCCCTCCAAGTTTATGACACCAAAGCAGTCAGATCTGCTCTTTATGGAGCAGAGGTTTGGGGATTCAAAAAGCTCAACGAGCTCTGCCGATCCGAGCACACGTTTTTTAGAGATCTGGTAATGTTACCTAAATATGTCCCCCTTACCCCTCTATTGCTGGACATGGTCAGGCGGTCGATTGGCGACATAGCTAGTTTATGCCCACTACTCTTTTGGGCCCATATTAGGCAGGCCCCTCAACTTCTCCCCCACACCGAAGCTCTCATCAAGATCATCTGCCTAGATACTGGCTGCAAAATATGCTGGATTTCCAATGTAAAAGAAACACTCACAGACATTGGACTCCTAGCCTGTTGGGATAGCCAGGAATCCCCAAGGAGAGAGAAGCTCAAACGAGTGTATTGGGAATGGGTGGATCAACTGGAGAACTGCAAACCTAATGTGGGCAAATTAACAACAGAATTTTATTCTGATAAACAAACTAGATATTTTTAACCCTTCCTTGACATAATCCAGGTCCCCAGGCACAGCATGTTGTATATACATTTTAGGTTTGGAACTCTCCCTGTTTGCGAGACGACCGCGAAATGGCACTCAAGCAATGAAAAAGACTGCTCATGCTGCAGACCCCTGACAGAAAGCATCGCCAATGTAATGTATTCCTGCCCAGCACACAACATCTCGCGGGCCAAATGGCTAAAACTGATTTGCTAGCAACTGGGCACACGGGATCATCATACAGCACTGCGCATTCTTAGGTCCGATTCTAGACCTCTTTTTGCATGTTGTTTAGCAAAGTTTGTAGGCCAGGCATGGCTTATTAGGTGGAAAGCTCTTTCAAGAATGGCATAGTCTTAATTTTAACAAGGATGGGACACATTTTTGTCACAATTCTAAATCCGATTGGCCATATATATGACCAACCCCTACGCACTAGCACTTAACCTGTTACTCTTTGCTGCTATGTTAGGAAAAATCCAAAATTCTTCAGTATAGTAATGATTGACTATAGGATAGTGAAGATTTGTTATTAAGATGAAACGCTTACTGTTTTTATCTTGTTCTTATCACAGATCCGCATTTGATACATTAATCACGTATTTGTCTCTGTTGTATTGATTTTTAACTATTTGAATATGTGCCATCAGAAGTTGGTTGCATTATTTCATGGGTGTAAAAAGAACTACTACTATTAGGCCAGGGCTTGTGTTAGAAAGGTGGGTCTCTAGTTGGCAATGGTTGGCATCCTTTGTCCAAATAGGGGCCCTTCCTTCTAGTCAGGATAAGGGGGACACACTACTGAAATAACCCTTGCTCATCTCCTTGGTAGCTTGACACAAGCAGTTAGGCTTGTCTCAGAAGCAGTGTGTAAAGCATTTGCACATATCCAACAGTGAAAACAATAAAAAAGGACACCACACCAGTTTTAGAAAAATAGCAAATATTTATCTGTGCAAACAAGACCAAAAAGATAAAAGACCAACATACAGTCATCAAAAATATGCACTTTGTAACAATAACTTTAAAATACAGTTCCTTGAAGCCAGTAGCTCCGTCCGGGGCTACTGCGGCGCTGAAAACAACAGAATCCAACAGTTCTAACCAACCGCAATGGTGCAGAATATGACAAATGTAGAAGCCCAATATGGCATAGGAGCCCAATTGGCTTCTATGCCGTATTGTTTGTTCATACAAGCTCAAGATGTAGCACATTTGTATTTTACTTTTAAAAAACTTTATTTTATTTATAGCTTTTATGACATTTTCTGTCGAATAAAGCTTATACAACAACAGCTATACTGCTGTGCCATCATTGTCCTGGGCATGAACATGCAACTGATGGGCACATTCTGTTAAGAATCAACAAAATCATGGCTAGAATTTCCATTAAAATGCTAGAGCCAGCATCATGCCAGAAGTTGGTTGCATTATTTCATGGGTGTACAAAGAACTACTACTATTAGGCCAGGGCTTGTGTTAGAAAGGTGGGTCTCTAGTTGGCAATGGTTGGCATCCTTTGTCCAAATAGGGGCCCTTCCTTCTAGTCAAGATAAGGGGGACACACTACTGAAATAACCCTTTCTCATCTCCTTGGTAGCTTGACACGAGCAGTTAGGCTTGTCTCAGAACCAGTGTGTAAAGCATTTGCACATATCCAACAGTGAAAACACTACAAAAGGACACCACACCAGTTTTAGAAAAATAGCAAATATTTATCTGTGCAAACAAGACCAAAAAGATAAAAGACCAACATACAGTCATCAAAAATATGCACTTTGTAACAATAACTTTAAAATACAGTTCCTTGAAGCCAGTAGCTCCGTCCGGGGCTACTGCGGCACTGAAAACAACAGAATCCAACAGTTCTAACCAACCGCAATGGTGCAGATCGGCGTTAGTGTCAGCAGACTCGTAAACAGTACCTTTGGTTCCGGCCGACTGGGTCAGTGAGGTTGTGGCAACCATAGCGGTTGCAATGTGAAGCATAGCGGTACAGCGTGTGCTGCCCTCACATCACGGTACAGACAACGGCTCTGTGACGGTTGTCCAGTGGCGTCCGTGAGACCAGGGCTGCGTTGCACAGTGAGGCGGTGCTCATTGCAGTGCTCACAGGTAATGTTGCAAGAGACAGTGCCGGTTGATGAAAGCTGACATCTATCAGCCCAGACTGCGGTGTGGGACAGGGGGCTGTGCATCGTGTGACTTACGAGCAGTGCCCCCATACCACGGTGCAGTCACGGGTGTTGAGGCCAATGTGCAGTGACGTTGTCGGTTAGACCAGGGCGGTGGAGTGAAGAAAGAGGGTATGTAGTGCGGTGCCCACAGGTAGTGGTGCAAGCAGAGGCTCGGTGGTGGCGGCGGTCGTCATCGCCGGTGAGACCATGGTTGCGGTGTGAAGTGTAGTAGTGCCTTCTTCGGTGCCTTCAGGACATGGAGCCAGCAGCGCTGACATGTCAGCTGCTTTCCCCCTCTGCAGCAACTGAAGCCTACAGTCCTAGAGGTGGTACCCAGAGGTAAGTGAAGTCTTTGCACTACCTGAGACTTTGTCAAGAAGAGGTAAGATTTATTTCAAGCCCGTGGAGATACTCAGCAACAAGTGAAGAAAGTTCAGTCCAGTCTTTTCACTACTCAAGCCAGAAGCAACAACTGCAGGCCAACACAGCAAAGCAACAACACAAAAAAGGGGAAGTACTCTTCCTGGCAGTTATTCCAGCTCTTCTTCTTGGTAGGTTTGTTGATCCAAGAGAGTTCTAAAGTTCTGGGGTCTGGGACCCAATATTTATACTCAGTTTCACTTTGTTCTCTTGGGCAGAGAGTGTCTGTGCTCAGTCCAAACCAGTTTTGTCCTCTCTGGCCCAGCTTCCCGGCAGGAGGTGGAGAAAGCATTGTCCAAGGCAGACCAGGCCCATTGAGGTGCAGGGAAATCTTCTCCAACTACTCTAAATGCAGCCCAGGTCTATACAACCCGCCCTGACTCATCCAGGAAAGGCAAGACACACCTCGACCCCCCCCAGTAGCTGTCTGAATGGAATGCACACCCCCAGTCCTTGTCATTCCAAAGCCAGACAGTCAATCCACAACCCAGCAGAGGCACACAGGATGGCTAAGCAAGAAAACACGTACATTCTAAAAGTGGAATTTTCAAACACTAAACATAAAAATCATCTTTCGCGGAACACGAACTACACTTACCACAGTCCTTAGGGGCGATACCGCTGGTGTGTGAATAGTGTGCAACCCCACCCCCAATTGTAATGTTAAAGCTCCCTCGAGCAGTTGGCTGACGAGCCTGGGACCCCGCACTGGCGCGCCTGAGTGGTACTAAACCTGGCAATATTTGGCAGCCACTGGCAACCCCAAAACACGGCCTAATCCCTGCTGATGAGGGGTAAATACCCCGAAACACGTGTCCAGGGATGGCGAAGATAGCGAAGATAGCAGAGAATCGAAAGAAGATGCATCGCGGAACACGAACTACACTTACCACAGTCCTTAGGGGCGATCCCGCTGGTGTATGAGTAGTGTGCGACCCCACCCCCAATTGTAATGTCAAAGCTCCCTCGAGCAGTTGGCTGACGAGCCTGGGACCCCGCACCTGCGCGCCTGAGTGGTACTAAACCTGGAAATATTTGGCAGCCACCGGCAACCCCAGAACACGGCCTAATCCCTGCTGATGAGGGGTAAATACCCCGAAACACGTGTCCAGGTATGGCGAAGATAGCGAAGATAGCAGAGAATCGAAAGAAGATGCATCGCCGAACACGAACTACACTTACCATAGTCCTTAGGGGCGATCCCACTGGTGTGTGAGTAGTGTGCGACCCCATCCCCAATTGTAATGTTAAAGCTCCCTCGAGCAGTTGGCTGACGAGCCTGGGACCCCACACCTGCGCGCCTGAGTGGTACTAAACCTGGCAATATTTGGCAGCCACCGGCAACCCCAGTACATGGCCTAATCCCTGCTGATGAGGGGTAAATACCCCGAAACACATGTCCAGGGATGGCGAAGATAGCGAAGATAGCAGAGAATCGAAAGAAGATGCATCGTGGAACACGAACTACACTTACCACAGTCCTTAGGGGCGATCCCGCTGGTGTGTGAGTAGTGTGCGACCCCACCCCCAATTGTAATGTTAAAGCTCCCTCGAGCAGTTGGCTGACGAGCCTGGGACCCCGCACCTGCGCGCCTGAGTGGTACTAAACCTGGCAATCTTTGGCAGCCACCGGCAACCCCAGAACACGGCCTAATCCCTGCTGATGAGGGGTAAATACCCCGAAGCACGTGTCCAGGGATGGCGAAGATAGCGAAGATAGCAGAGAATCGAAAGAAGATGCATCGCAGAACACGAACTACACTTACCACAGTCCTTAGGGGCGATCCCGCTGGTGTGTGAGTAGTGTGCGTCCCCACCCCCAATTGTAATGTTAAAGCTCCTTCGAGCAGTTGGCTGACGAGCCTGGGACCCCGCACCTGCGCGCCTGAGTGGGACTAAACCTGGCAATATTTGGCAGCCACCGGCAACCCCAGAACACGGCCTAATCCCTGCTGATGAGGGGTAAATACCCCGAAACACGTGTCCAGGGATGGCGAAGATAGCGAAGATAGCAGAGAATCGAAAGAAGATGCATCGCGGAACACGAACTACACTTACCACAGTCCTTAGGGGTGATCCCACTGGTGTGTGAGTAGTGTGCGACCCCACCCCCAATTGTAATGTTAAAGCTCCTTCGAGCAGTTGGCTGACGAGCCTGGGACCCCGCACCTGCGCGCCTGAGTGGGACTAAACCTGGCAATATTTGGCAGCCACCGGCAACCCCAAAACACGGCCTAATCCCTGCTGATGAGGGGTAAATACCCCGAAACACGTGTCCAGGGATGGCGAAGATAGCGAAGATAGCAGAGAATCGAAAGAAGATGCATCGCAGAACACGAACTACACTTACCACAGTCCTTAGGGGCGATCCCGCTGGTGTGAGAGTAGTGTGCGTCCCCACCCCCAATCGTAATGTTAAAGCTCCCTCGAGCAGTTGGCTGATGAGCCTGGGACCCCGCACCTGCGCGCCTGAGTGGTACTAAACCTGGCAATATTTGGCAGCCACCGGCAATCCCAGAACACGCCTAGTCCCTGCTGATGAGGGGTAAATACCCCGAAACACGTGTCCAGGGATGGCGACGATAGCGAAGATAGCAGAGAATCGAAAGAAGATGCATCGCGGAACACGAACTACACTTACCACAGTCCTTAGGGGCGATCCCTCTGGTGTGTGAGTAGTGTGCGACCCCACCCCCAATTGTAATAGTAATGATTGACTATAGGATAGTGAAGATCTGTTATTAAGATGAAACGCTTACTGTTTTTATCTTGTTCTTATCACAGATTCGCATTTGATACATTCTAAAAGTGGAATTTTCAAACACAGAACATAAAAATCATCTTTACCAAAAGATGCAGTTCTACATTTTGAGTCCAGGCATACTAAACTCCATTTCTCCATCTTGTCCCACTGTTAACATATTTTCGTAAAATGTTACCCAGTACTTCCCATTCTATCCTATGGGACAGATAGCCTTTCAATAGTGAAAAACGAAATATACTATATTTCACTATCAGGACATGTCACACACACCAGTACATGTCCTACCTTTCAAATACATCGAACTCTGCCTATGGGGGTACCTTGGGCCTACCTTAAGGGGGGAATCGCATGTAATAAAAGGGAAAGTTAAGGCTTGGTGTATGGGTGCACTTGGCAGGTCGACATGGCAGTAAAGGCTGCACACATACACGACACTTTTAGGTCTGAGAACTCTCTGAATGGGTGCTTGTGTGGGTTGCACAATCAGTGCTGCAGGACTACTAGCAACATTTGATTTACAGGCCCTGGCACTCTCAGTGCAATTTACTAATGACTTACCAGTAAATCAAATATGCCAATCATGGAAACAACAATCCATAATACAGTTTACCATAGGAGCAATTGCACTTTAACTCTGAACAGCAGGGAGAAAGTGCACAGAGACACCAAACCAGCAAAACCAGGAGGTCAGAAAACAAATAGACAGGGGAAACATGCCAATAGATGCCAGGTCTAACAGCTTGCATTATGCTACAGATGGTCACAATCATGTCATACATGCCTACATTATGTTTATAGAGCGTAGCTCACAAACTTCTTACTTGTCACATCACTCCAAATACATGCAACAATCGATGGCGTATCAAAAACAAACACTAAGCGCAAATCAATATTAAGTTAACTTTCGATAGGCACATAAATACATTTTGTCCAGTAAGGTAATAAATGCATGGTCCTGATTTATTACGTCTTTTACAAATACACAGGGAAACACAACTGAAGTCCCAATACTACACGAAAAAACACCAGTACAATACAGCAGCACCAAAATACAATATATCACAATTGCAACACACTACAACCAGTGTTCCCTCCAAGTCGTGCGCATGCGCTCGCGCACTCTAACTTCCCAGAGCACACAATCTGAATTGTAAAGCACACACACTTCACAATTCATGCAAGAGAGTGTTTTGCATTGTAAAACTGTCACTTGCGTGTCGGTAAAGCACAGGAAGAAGCAGAGGCAATATAGTGTGGAGAAGGAGTTCACTGTGGAAGAGGCAGTGGGGGCGGGGGGGAGAGCTGCAGAGGTTTACAACTCACAAGCATGGCTGGCCATAATCGATTGACTGGGACTGCGCCCTGGGCAGAAAGAAACTTTGATGTTTGTTGTGGGGGCAGGAATCATTTTAATCTGCCAGCAAGAGGTGTGAGGAAGATGGGTGGAGGCCGGGGGTTGATGAGGTGCTAAGAATGACTCTGAAGTACATTAAGGACAGGTCTAAAGCTGTGCACAAGACATTTGTTTCATACGTTTTCTGAACTTGGCGTTGGCTACAGGACATAGAGGCAGCAGTGGCGTCTCTGAATAATGTATTTTTTCACTGCCATGCATCAATTGGCATTTTTGGAAGGCCTGGTAATAATGTGCTCTGTGCATTGTTCGTGTTTATGCCGGGACAGCTGATGTTTGTGGATAAAGATCAGCCTGATAGTTCTTAGTATATCAGTGCACTGGCCCCTTTTACGAGCTGAGCCCTGAGATACTTGCCATTACTCATGCAGCAAACATCACCTAAAAAAAGATAAAGCCTCTTCAAAATAACAATATACATCTTTCTTTAGCACGCTGAAGCTTTGGCATTAATATGTCACCTTATTATATAAGTGCACAACACTGATTAAAAGTAAGTTATTAAAAATAGAACCAGTCTTTTCCTACCTCTGTAGTAATGTCATTTGTGAACCGAGGAAAGAGTTTGTCATGTGCACCCTGTGTGTGGCCCACATTCTTGTATGGAGAGCAACAACATTACAGTCTAGTGGATGTGGCCAAATGACTAGGGCGGTTGACTTCGAATCTGGGGAACCGGATTCGAGTCTCGGCAGTGACGCTCAACATCCTGTGATTCTGGGCAAATCACTTAATCTCCCTATGCCTAACAAAAATGAATGTGTCAGTCTGTAACGCAACAGGTGCTCATGTAAAGCGCTCTGATACCGTTGGGTTGAGGTTGCACTATATAAAATTCCCCCCCCCCTCAAAAAAAAAATCTAATAATATATTTGTATGCCTCTTATGCTGAACTCATCTATTTAAACCATGGCATTTTGATGAAATAAACTATTTGCCCAAGGCCACAGCCAGGATCAAATTCAGGTTTTCTAGTTTCACTTTGTACAAATCAGCCACTAAATCAGTGTTTGAACTGTGAAATGGGGCAACAATTAGCATTCAGTGGCCCCTCTGACCCTGTGCCCCGGTGTCATTGCACCTGCTGCACCAATGGAAGCTACACATCTGCACAACACTAATCGTAGCATTTTCTTTTAGATGGCACCAGCTCACTGTTTCCGTGTAGTGGACATTCACTGATGTCAGTACCAGGGAAGTAGCTACCATTGGTGCAGCAGATGCAGTGGCACCAGGGACCATTAAACCATGTAAAGTTCTGAATTTTCTTATCCCAACAACAGTCAGAAGGGCCATTTCCCTTGCTTGCTCCAGAACACAAGGCGTCATTTCTAAGCTTCTGGCTACCTGGTCCTTCCAAAATATGCATAAACCTTGGCTACGTACCACTGCTAGCAAAGAAGGAGGACTGTATTTTTTGACAGAAAAGTAGATTTGCTCAGGACCTCACATATATAACAATAACATTATTACCTGTAACTTCAGCACCACTGTCTGAGAAGGTGTGAAACCTTTTCCTGCCTCTTCTTGGATAATGCAGCCTTCCCTCCAACTTGAAATAAAGTTTTCCATTTGTTTATTTTACAAACACAGTTTCCCTTTATAAAAGTAGAAGTAACAATAATCACTGCACAGTACATACAACAATAAATCCATGTTTTGGAAATGCACATCACACACATTCTTACATCAACAGTCACTCCATTATCAGCCCATTTTATACAAATTATGCTGAGATGCGTGGATGCTTCATGTATTATTTCATTGTGCATTACCTGAGAGGATGAGGTTTTACAAAGTGTGGCTCAATGGTTAGAGCGGCAGACCCTGATGCGGAGATCTAGCCCGGGACCAGGGTTCAATTCCCCGCCTCGGCGGGTCTTGGGTTCAAAATTCCACGGACCTGATAATTCTCGCCTCGGTGCCTATTCCAATCATGGAGTCCCACTCTGCAACTCTGGGCAATAGCTTGCTTAATCTCCACAACGGCCCCCACAATGCTAAGGATGCCTGGCCTCCACCTTGGGGGTGACCAGGAGTGGACACCTCACAGGAAAAGCCAGGATGGGTTCCACAGCGGTATTCGTACAAGCGCCTTGAGACCCTTGCGGGTGAGTAGTGCGCTATACAAGTATCAATTTACAATTTTTTTTTTTACAAACATTGTCTATTTGCAATTTATTATGCACTATATGACTGTGCATACAGTGAACGGAGTTGCAGCTATGTGTGAATAATTGCGTAGAAACAGTGGGTGCGTAATTATGATGGGACATGATTGAGAGCTTTGTAGTTAAGGCAGAATCAAGTGCCTGTTTCTCACAGTGCCTGTCAGTGAGTCCTAAAGCTGTTCAGACTACATGCATCTCCCATTCTGGCTCATATACAAACCACAGAAAGTGATGGTCATATATATATGTTAACTGTAAAATTTTGAAAAATGGATGGAGCACTTACACAACTTTCCAACTAAGACATCCACAAAGAAAAACAAAACGTAGCACTTGCAGCAAGTGAGTGAGTGTGGGATGTTTGGGTGTGTGTGTGTGTGTGTGTGTTGAAGATGTTGAAGTAGAGGAGGTGAAATGAAGTATATTCAGGAGAGAGTGAAAAAATGGTGTACAAGAAGTAACAGATGACATGTGAGATATGCATATTGAAGATTTCAGAAAGGAAAGCTGTGGGGACAAAAAGGATATGTGTTGAGAGAAGATATTTCCATTTCATATTACCGTAACAAAATCCTGGTTACTCATTTGTTTGATACACCTAAAACGCATTGGCAAAGCCAATAGATCTGGCTTGTTTCAGTCTTAGATCCCATTGTTGTGTTATGCCTGATGTAGTAACTGAGAAATCCCATTGTTATGGTATGTGGAACCTGATGTGATATTGAAGAATGGCTCTTGGGGTTAGAATCTGATGCTGCATATTCAGTGCAATTATGCATCAGGTTTTAGGGTTGTGGCAGTCTGCTACCCAATTCCTATGGTGTCAAAGTTTGTCATCCTCATTTTGCTGTGCTGTCATTTATTGTACTACGAATACATTCAAATTCAGCTGTTATCAAAATAATCTCTTTTTAATTTGAAAGAGTCTTTGTCATATTTTTTGCATGCCACTGCTGTATCATTTCATGTGGGATATTCTAAAGGATTGTGTTATAGCTAATATTATGTACATGGTACAGTCTGTCCTCACCTGTTCCGTTCCTGACTTGGTTTCCCCTACCTGGAGCTTACTTTGGAATGTTGGTGTACTCTTCAGTGAGGAGAGTGGATGGCCATTAAAGAGTACTTCTCGCTTACCTGGATTCCTGTCATCTTTCATACTTCTAACACTGGCGACGAATCTGCGCAGGGGGCAGTTGTGGCCATTTCCCCTTTGAGTGCTCTCTCCACACCGGTCCAGGATGTAATCAGGAGAGTTTTCCCTCTAGTTGTCGATATTGGGGGGTGTCTTCATCCAGCTGGACTGTCCTATCTTTTGTGTGTCTTCACCGAAGCCGCTAGTTAAGGTATTTACCCTGTGTGAAGCATCTTTACAACAGTAATGTTCAGCGACCTCTGTCACCCCCTGGGAAGTGCCATTCCTGTCACCTGGTGACGTCCAGTGACCCTGTCAGGCGTTTGAACTTTGGCATCTGAGAACCTTCCTGAGCCGTGCGGTATCTTGTAGGTTGTGAGTTCCGTTGCCCAGTCTCTAGTGGGGGTTGTCTCACAACCGACGGACGGATTCCCACTGTTTTGCCGCTAGATTTTTTGGCAAGGACATTATTGTGCCAGACTTTTCCCTGCATTGTGGCACATCCCGTGGTCCCGTCAGCGGTGGGAAGATTAGCTCATCCCAGGAGCCGTTCCGGTCGTCTAGTGGCTAGTTCCCTCAGTGCTGAGGCTTCGTAGTCCATTACCCGACGGTGGCTGTCCTGGCTATCGGGGGACGTCCTGGCAAAGAGAAAAAAGCCTGGAACGGGTTCCGATTCTCCGGTGCGCATTATCCCCGTGCGACTGTCCTGGCTGGCGGGGGATATCCTGCTTGGAAGGAGGTCCTGAAGTGCTTCTATCCCCCGGCGCACCATCAGAAAGAGGGCTGTCATTGCAAGGAAGTGAAATCCTGAAGGGTTTTCTAACTCCCCGGCGCACCGCCAGCAAGGGGGCCGTCACCGCTGTTCTTAGCTGTGCTACCCGGAAGATTGCTCCGTCTCCTGCCGGCGCAACACACCTCGAGGGCCGGTAGATGTGTCCTTCCTGAGTATGTGTGGAGCTTTTGTCACGGACTCGCCATAGACTGCTGGTGCTCCATTCCCTGAGGGCCGCCTGCGTAGTACTTCTACCTCCTCACGCATTTAGCTGCCCTCAGAGATTCTTGTCAGAGTGTGATGCATTAGCCCGGGAGCTAATCCTATTCCTCTGGCGTTGCAGTCATCTTGGAAGAAACAATTGCTGGTGAACATTTGTGACCAAATTAATTACTATTGCTGACTTTTGTCTTTCCCAAGTACCTTTTTGCACCATAGGTGGGTGACTGCGTCCCTAGTTTTACTGTTATAAACACATGTACTCTTCCTTCATATCCTCTGTAAATCATACCTTCCCCAGTATCGCTTGTAATATATATTGGTCTGTGTGCTTCACAGTTAACACTAGTTGTCTCCTAGTTCCGGGTACATTACTTCTTCACGACAGTTGATCCCTTTCTCCAGTTTTGCTCACTTCACCCCACTTTATTTGTTAGCCTGGCTGCGGCAAGTATGAGCCAGACTCCCCCTTTTTTAAATGACATTGGGGAACCAGAAATTAGTTGGAAGGAGTGGGTGAAGTTATTTGAATCTTATCTCATAGCTATTGGGGGCGAAAGATTCAGCTCAGTACGCAAACAGCACATTCTTCTCCATAATTTAGGGGTGCAGGGGCGTAACATTTATGAGTCTTTACCAGCGCCAGAACAAGAAGAAGATTTTGTGGGAGAAGTGGATGTGTTCGCACAGATTATGAGTAAGTTGGAGAAGCATTTTTGTGACAAGATTAATGTGGTACTAGAACGCCATACATTTTTTAAAAGAGTACAGGGTAGACAAGATTCAGTTCAGAATTATACTGCAGCTTTATGGGGCCTATCGCAGTTATGTGAGTTTGACAACCTTACGGATTCTCTTATAAGAGATCAACTAGTACGTTGTACCAATAATCCACGTATTCAAGAGAAGTTATTGGCTAAGAATCCAGGGTTCAGAGAAGCAATAGAGATTGCGAAATCTGTAGAGCACACTCCCAAATGCATAAAAGAAATGAAACCCAATACTGAAGTTGTTGCTAGCATTAAGGATGATGAAGACAGGAATGATGTATATAAAGTAAAACAGAAGGAAAACGCAAGCAGCAAGGTAATCAATAGAGAAAAGTCTCCTAAATGTTATAGGTGTGGGAGTAATAATCCTTTTGCACATTTTTTCCATTGCCCTGCTAGGTATGTTACCTGTAAAAAATGCAATAGGAGGGGACATTTTGCGAGAGTATGCAGGGAAGGCGAACCTCACCCAAAAGATAATGAAAGGGAGATAGAAAAGTTTCCCAGTATGGAGATAAAATGTATAGAGTTGCAAGGTGAGAAATATGTTTTGCAACTAAAGGAGATCAATAATTCTGTGGACTCTGTATATCCTAAATGTGATGTGTTAATTGATAACAAACTTGAAAAGATCTGAAATGTCCCTACAGCATATATCTAGTGGACAGCTGAGCTAATCCAGAAGATTCTATGCATCCAACATAGGACTTATGAACACACCTATTATTTAGGTCAACCTCACAACCACAGATAATATGAACTTACTCGTATCTAGGGGGACTAACAATAGAGTACATAAATCAATAATGTTGGCAATTTATAAACACAATATACAGAACAAAAAGTGTGCAGAAGAACAAAAACGTCTTGGCAAGAGTGTAGTTACAAAATTAAAATATGTATGTTTATTCTGTTTCCTGTAGTTATATTTATACACAATAGTAATTACATACAAGCATTATAATCAGTACATCCTAGTATTCATAATGTTTTCTTATGAATACTATGAGGTACTGATTATTGTTACATTGTTATATGAACGTGTTACATTGTATATGAACCTACTGCCTTCATTGTTTTTACATTCTGCACATTGTTGTAATTCTTTTGTCCTAATAAACTTTTTCTGAGCTTAAAAAAGTAGGCGACCTATAAATTTGGCTGTCGTATTGATCGGCGAGATCGGTCGATACATTTTTTGATTATTTTTGTCTCCCTTTTCATGAATGTGGACGATGATACTTGTTTTTCTGCACTTAATGAGGCCCACTCTGGCGATTTTATGAAAAACATTAGTTAAAAAAGGAACCCATATATCCATGTTCTCAAAGAGGAAATCCTTTGGGACACTATTAGGCCCTGGGGCTTTCCCACTGCTGCATGCCTCAATCCCGTTCCTGACTTCATTATAATTGAATGAAAGATAAATCTCAGGGGTAAAGGTTACTGATGGTGATACGTAATCAGTTGGGGAGAAAATGAGCCACCCAATCCTCCTCCCACCACATTAACAACAAGGACTGGGTCATTTGGAGTTTTAAAATGCGTGCCATTTATTATTCCCCAGAACGCCTTTGAGTTGCTTGAGGCTGAGGCCTGCTCGAAATTTCCCCGGATTTCAATTTTTAGTTCCTTTTCCCTGTTTTTCTTCACCACTTTATATTCCCTTCTAAGTATAGACATTTCTGACGTATTTCTAGACTTAACCCCTAAAGCTTTAATAAGCGCTTTCTTTTATTGAGAACAAATAGAGGGACCAGGAACTTGTTGGTCATAAATGTGTTTTCACAAAAGTGCTGTTTCAGATGTAGGAGCACCATTTTAGACCATTCTACCAACAGGGTAATTATCTGACTATTTAAGTTCGTAACATTTGTAAGTAGCTGAGACCTCTTCGTTGAAGATAGAATGTGGTATGACTATGAGTCCACTCAGCATGATTCAATATCTCTCTGTGGTTTAGGTGGAATGCTTCTTTTTATGGGTAGCAAACGCAATGGAAATAGCCTCCTATCCCTCACCTCCATACCTCGATTCTCCTGTGGTCACTCTCTACTTCCAAAGTTACCAAGATGGCCACAGCAGGACTTTACCGAATCTACGAATCATCATTCTTTGCTCAAATCTTGATGCAGGCTTCTCAAACACTGCCACGACGAGGATCTTTTATCAGCACTTCTGCCCATAGAACCAAACCAATGGCAGCTAAGTTAGATGTTTCTTGGTGGTTTAAGTGGGCCGGGTCCTGCCGGTGCTCAGCACCGGCAATTCTTAAAAGCTGGTGCCGAGACGGGTCCCTATCGGGCTCTCCATTTTCGTCCTCACTGTCAGGATGGAAAAAATCTTACCTCTGCAGCAGTTTACTGTTTTGATGTATGTTTTATTTATTTTTTGCAGTTCTATATTGCAAAACTCGAAGAGCTTTACATGAGCACCAACCAGGACATCTTCATTTGTTTTTTGGTAGGCACCCACGAATAATCGATTTGCCTAGAAACACAGGATGTTGAGCTGACACTGAGACTCAAACCTGCTTCCTCAGCTCCAAAGTTGCCAAATCTAGCCATTATGCCCCCACCTTTCACACAAAAACTAAAGCATTTTCAATATTATATACAAGGAAGTCTTAGCTGTATGTATGCATGTAGCATATTTATCTTATCCAACTAACAACATGACAAAGCCAATACTTCTGGCTTGTTGTAGGTGTAATGTTACTTGTTGTAACCTCCCACTTTCAAGAAGGAAAGATCGATGGCCCAATCCTTTTCAGGCAACGCGGTGAGAATCTGGAACTCACTTCCGCCTCAGCTCCGGACCACCACCTCCTCCCAGGCCTTCAAAACGGATCTCAAAGTTCTCCTCCTCCAAAGATACCTCCAAAAGTAATTCACACCCTCTCTATTATCTGAAGGAAGACCTCCCATTACTGAAAACTCTATTCTCCATGACTATGGAAGTGCATTCCCAGTGTGTTCTTGTGGTTGGAGTGTTTGCCATTTATTGCAGTATTATCCTTGTACCTGTGTTTAGTACTCTTTTGTAACATGCACACGCCACTTTTCTCTTTTAACACACTGTTTGCTACCTCTCACATGTTGTTTGCCTTTGATACTTGCACAAGTGCCACCATTGCCTACGTAACGTTTGTTCTTGTGCCTGAGTGTCTAGCATATATTGCAGTATTTTACCTCTAATTGTACTTTGTTTTCTCTTGTAACCTGCACACTTGTCACTTTTTCCTCCTGTAATGCACTGTTTGCTACCTCATGTATTTTGTTTGCTCACAATTGTCACTTTTACCTCATGTAACTTAACGTCTGCTTTTGTAAGTTGTTCACCTGTAATTTTCTGTTCCTATTGTGAAGCACTCTGACGCCTTCGGGTAAAGTCTGCGCTATATATAAACGCATAAATAAATAAATATGTGGATGCAATAACAGAAGTCGCAAAACTATCAGTCGGGCGGCAATGATGGTTTGAAAACTTACTGTGTAGAGTCGTTTCTCTTTCGGACACCCTCTTGAAAACCCTTTATATGTTATTGATTAACATCTACTGTATTGATTATTATTCATACATTAGTTGTGCCACTGGAGCCATTGTTTCCGATATAAAGTACATACCCTGGTTCCTAAGTGAGTAGGGTGCCCTTGTTCTCCCCTGCGAACATATTTTAAGCATGAATGTTTTAAGCCACACCCTTAATTATATCAGCCACGCCCCTTTGAGAGACCCCCAGTTTTTTCATTCCACTTAAAGCTCTGCCTCCGGCCACTTGTAATGTCTCTGTGAGAGATATCTCTGCAGGCACGGGTATTACCACCCAGCCTTTGTGACTTCGACACGTAAGTGTGACCTCCCTGGGGAAATTAGTGTGTTCCCTTCCTGGGGATAAGTGGAAGGCTGTTCTAAAAAATCAGCTCGTGGTTCCTGGAGGTCCTGTTTTTTACCACAGACGGGGCAGGGTCATGCTCGAGGTTGTGATGCATCTGCCCTCAAGACGTCTGCACGCACCTCTGATTTGTGTGGGTAGAAGGTTTTGTGAGTGTCCGGTGCAGGGCCGGGCAGGCCACTGTGCCATTCTGGCGTCCCCCGGTAGGCCCCAGCTTATTATTATTATTTTTTAATCAGAGCTGTGTGCATTGCCATGACTTAATAGTGACCCCATTCAGCTGCAGGCTCCGCAGAGAGATGTTGTTTTGAACACATCTGCCAAGGCTGTTTGGTTTTTAATCCGGTTCTGGGCATAAATGAAATGCCATTATCAAAAATGCGACTTTTGGTTCGTGTGCGCGGCATTGTTTGTGCTCTGGCAAGGCTGGGTCGTGCTAGTGATTGCGGTGCCTCTTCATACCCTTGACTTTATAGAACACATTCTTGGATTCGCTGATAGGGGCCCTGAGCACGAATGTTGTGCTTTGCTCTCAGCGGCGGGCGCAGCCAGTGCTGATAAAAGGGTTGGAATGTCTGCCATGATCTTGTCGTGACTAACCCCGAGCATGGCAGATTACACTTGTAATGATGCTCGATTATGAAAAAAAGTTTTTGAAAACTTTTCAAGGCAACATTCAGCGTTCAATCACTGGCGGGGAGTTTATTCTAAGCAATGGAGTGTTTCGTTGTATAACAGCTGGGTCAGTTGAGATTGAGTGGGTTTGCTCCCTGCCAAGGGTCAGCCAAAGTTAAAAAGAGGTATGATGCAACTTTTAAGTGCCCTTGGCGAAAAGCTAACTTTTAGTGAAGATACTTGAGGGTGCTTTCAGATGTCACAACGGTGCGCGGGTGAGAGGGAGCGCAATTGTAGAGCCAGTGTTTGTGCGCGCGCACCAATCTGCGCACGAGCCTGTGAGCTTGAGCCTGTGCACTCTCACACGAAGCTGCTGTTTGTCACTGTGTGTCTGCAGGTATAAGGTATTTTCCCTCTTCCTTCTGCCACATAAAACTGCTCTGATTCATAGCACCAAAACAGGTTTATCCCATTCTGGAACACCTCGCTGAACCTCCTTAGGCTAAAATATATCCTTTATTACTCTGAGGTATGGCTCTGCCCCAATGCTGCTGTTATGTCAGTGGACCTGGAAAAAGTCTTCGTCTCTGTGAGGTGGGACTTTCTTTATTTTGCTGGGACCCCTCTTGGGCCCTGGCGCTGCCTCTGGTCGGGCTTCCCCATGTTGAACCAATTTCCTTTTTTGAGGAGGCACAATTGTCCACCTGGAAGGACACTGACCTCGTGACAGTGGGGGACTGTATGAACAACAAAAAATATCTGAGGGTCAAAAGGTGAAATAATGATGTATGTAATGGTCGGTACAGTAAAGACAGGTTGGAAAAAAGTGCAATAAGTGCTACAAAACGACACAATCCCGCAATTGGGAAAAAGTGCCCATCAGTTCCCAAACCGTTTGGGAACTGATGGGCACTTTTTCCCAATTGCGGGATTGTGTCGTTTTGTAGCACTTATTGCACTTTTTTCCAACCTGTCTTTACTGTACCGACCATTACATACATCATTATTTCACCTTTTGACCCTCAGATATTTTTTGTTGTTCATGCATAGTATTGGGGCACATATCTGATAGGGTCGTTAATCTAGCCTCTGGACCCTCTTTCTAAATGTTTGTTAGTGGGGGACTGTAACCAACTGGGGACACTGATCCTACTGGATTACTTGGTGTCCAACTGTGACTTGCCTCTAGGCCAGTTTCTAACCCATGAAGCATTGATGAGCATGTTTGGAGGCCTATGGCCCGGTAGTCGAGATGAACCAGAGACACATGCAGTGATCCACCTATTGGTGACCATGGTGACATGACGTGGAGTTGCCCCTGCGTGCATCCGTTCTGGGACACGGTGATTCACACACCTTGGGTTGCGCACTTACCTGCACTGTGGAAACCTGCTTGTTGGGAGTCGGACGCTTTCCTCCATTCCGGACATGGAAGGTGGGCACTAGACTCCTAGATCCGGCCCCAGCACTCGCCAAGCAACAAATAGCACTGAGATGGAAGTGTGGGAGAGGCACAGTGGTCACAACATGGGTAACAGACAACTCAACCTAGGCTGGGGCTGAAGAGAGAGCTCTAATCAGAGAGAATGACACGGGAGTGGGATGACACCCAACAGCAGGGCTGTGGGCAGAGGTGCTGCAGACCTGTGTACATCTGGAGGGGGGTTTCGGAGAGAGGTAAGGGGAACAAGATACATCAACTGAGGAGGCCGTTGATGAACCCTCAGGGGACATAGAAGAAATACATGATATGTATAGGGGATGGTGGTGACACCCAAAAGTAGAGGTGTCTTCTCCCGGGGCGAAGGATTGAGGGAGGAGGAAGGCTTTGCTCTCCCCTCCCATCCTGTTCCCCCTTCCCTCCCTTACCAGAGGACTGGCTGGAGACAAGTTGCAGATCCCTACCCGCATACCTCCCCCTCCCTTAGTGGGCAATGGAGTTTCCCCCTGAGGCTTTTCCTATGGAACACCCTGACATGAGTGCATGATATTGATGTGTTGCCCCTTGGGACAGTTTAATTAGATTTGTTCTTACCTTAGTTTTGAGAATCTTGATATTTTGGCAACAACAAATTCCCTTGCCATTAATGTAGAAGGTTCGTATGTTCACACTTATAAAGTAATAGAAGCGATTAACATCAAGCAGAGTCCCAAATAGACATGAGGAACAATTGACCTGTACCATTGCGGCACAGCAGACACGGACAGATTTTAGATCACATAAAACCCCACAAAATTATAGGTAGAGCAAAGACCTTGCCATTGAGGATGGTAGAAATTGCTGTGAAAACTAATTCAGTACTCAAATATATATGTAACATGTAAAGGCTGACCTCAGGGGTACATACTGTGTGTGTATTGGACGACTGGCTGACACTGTAATGCAACAGCAACATTGAAAGTAACGTCTTTAAATGCTTTCCTGAATGATTAATGTATTCTTTAAATACCAACAAAAACTATGGGCGTAGCTTCGGGGCAGGGGGTGTTTGGGGTGTTATTCCCCCCTAGTAAATGTACTTTCAGGTAAATGGTTAGGTGTAGGTGCTTTCAGTCGGGTTTGGTGAGGTGTCTTTCGGATTTCACAGGGACTTTCCACATAATTCCAGTCAAAACACAGCACACACACTATCTGCCTCTTTGAAAGTCTTCAAAAATGTTGGTAATTTAGAAAAATATTGTTTTCTTTCACTTACCACCCCTATCAATCCGCGTTTGTCTCTCTTTCCACTGCCTTTTTATCCTCTCTCATGTGCCCTGCTTGTCCTATTATGTATTTTAACAATACATGCCGGCGTGATTGTCAGAAAATCTGAAGTTCATACCGTTTCAATCTTATTGACAAAGGGACACTCCTGAATAAAACGAATTAAAAAAATATACAACAAGTAACATTAGAGGTAGCTCAGCCCAGAAGGTTTAACAACATCTGTAATTCCTTCTCCATTCTGGTAAAAAAGAATCCTCACTGCATTAGTGCTCGGGGGGGGGGGGCATATCTCAGTCCCCTCAGAAATGAATCCTTCGGGAGAGGTATCATTGGAAAGGGAAGAATCTCTCCTTTCCAATGATATCTCTGCCCAGCGAATATCTGCTAGGTTCCAGATAAATGGGGGCGCTGCCCCTCAGGCAAGGGCGTGTGCTCCCCCCACCACCTGTAACAATTTCAGTCTTTCTGCCCACCCCACCCCAGGAACGTATGAGGTGATTACCTCTGATCTGCCCCTCTCGGGGCAGGGGGCAGAAAGCCAAATAAACACCAGCGAAGAACAAAAATAATAATATTTACGGATGGGGCTGCCCATCATGGCCATAGCCATGCCCCACCCCAGCAACTGCAGCATCAGTCTTTCTGTCCCCCTTGAGGGGCTGATGGGGTGAATACCACCTACCTGCCCCCAGGGGGGCAGAAAGCCCACTAGACAGCAGGGAAAGGTTACAAAAAAAATGGGCAGGGTGCAGGCTTCCTCCATGGGCATGGCCATGCCCCCACTCAAAAAAACAGCAACAGTCTTTCTGCCCCCTCTGCTGGAGGATGTGGGAATTATACCCAATCAACCCCCCCCGCCCCCCCGACTGGGGGACAGAAAGGCCAACTGACACCAGGGAGAATTTAAAAACAAGAAAATGTAGAGCTGGGGGCTGCCCACCATGAGCATGGCCATGTTCCCAGCTGAAAACATGTGACATTAGTCTTTCTGCCGGCCCCCACCCCCATGGTGAATAGGAGTAGGTTCCCCCAATCTGCCCCCCCACCCCCTCCGTGGAGCAGAAAGCCCACTAGACACCAGGGAAATTTTGGGAAAAAATGTACAGAGGTGAAGGCTGCCTGGCTGCCCTCCATGGGCATGGCCATGTCCCCACCTAAAAAGTCGTTATGCCCCACCAGGGGGTGGATGGGGCAATGCCTCCAGTTTCCCCCCTGGTGGGGCAGAAAGCCCACTAGACACCAGGGACTTCATTTATGCAGTGTTCTGAGCCTGTGCTCTCTCAACCCCAAGGCCCAGTAGACTTTCTTGGCCCCCCCCGGAAGGTGGCTAGGGATTATTATTCACCCCAATTTGCACCCCTGGGAGAGACAGAAAGCCCACTAAATACCAGGGATTTCAAAACATAACCAAAACAAACAAAACAAGAGCCGGTCTGACCTGGCATCGAGCCACACCTTGCCCCAGAAAGGGCAATACTTTATTTTTGCCCCCCCAGGAGGACCGGTAGAAGGTTTGCAGAAATCGGGGAGGTTCCACACAAAAATGTCCCTCTGAGAGGGAAGAAAGTCCACCTGACACCAGGAACTGTGCATTTGGGCCAAAAGGAAGTGGTGCCGGTGTTGACCTCTGGTTTGTCTTATTTGGAGTTGGGGTGTGGTCAGAGTGCAACACTTTCTTTTACCCCAAAGTCAAGATCTCTGGCGTCAGGAGGACTTTCTACCCTCTGGGGAACCAGTTTGGAGCAACCTCCCTAATTGGAGCAAACCTCCTATATGCCCGATGGGGGGGCGGGGGGCAGGGGTTGTGAGAAAGGCACTATATCCCCTTCTGTGACAGGGGTATGGCTTGATGCCAGGGTGGGCCTCACCCTCCTATTTTTTTGTTTTGGTAATATTTTGAAATTCCTGGTGTGTAGTGGGCTCTCTGGTCCCTTCAGGGGCAATTTGAAGCAAACCCCTGCCTGACCCTGTGGGTGACAGAAAGACTGGTTTGTCCCATTTGGGGTGGGGGTGCAGCCAATGCCAGTTTTTCCCCTCTAGTCAGGGCCAGACAGGGAGTTTGCCATTCATTTGCCCCTTTGAGGGGCAGAAGGCCACCAGGGAATTCAAAAGGGTGCCAAAACAAAAAATGGAGAGTGCAGCTTACCCTGGTATTGAGCTATACCCCTGCCTCAGTAGGGGCAATAGTGTCTTTGTGCCCCTGTGGGGGTAGATATGAGGGTTTTCCCAATTGGGGAGAGCGTCCCAAACCTGCCTCCCAGGAGAGGAGGGGTGGAAAGCCCGTCTGACACCAGGAATCTGCCTTTAGGGGAGAAGAAAGCGGTGCAGGTGTTGCACTGTGTCATTAGCCACATCCTCATCTCAAATGCCACAGACACGTCTTTCTGCCCCCCAAGCCCCCCAGCAGCAGGCAGGAGGTTTCCCCCCAATTTGCCCCTGGGGTGCAGAAAGCCCACTGTGTGGCAGGAAAATATATTTTTAATAAAATAATAGGGTGGGTCTGGCCCATCCTAACTTAAGACCTACCCTCACCCCTAAAGGCTCAATAGTCTTTCTGCTCCCCTGCTGACTGAAAAATGCCATCCCAATGGGAAGCAAGAGCACATTTGATTATTTTGAGTGTTTTTTTACGTATGGGCCAGGTGAGTGTGTCTAACTCCCAATATAGTCTCACTAGCAATGGTGAATGCCGACACTTTTTGGGCTTAGGTAGGCTGCCACCTGGGAAAATCTACCAGACCCAGACAGTACTGAAAACTACACATCCGGGGGAGCCCAGGGTGGTGTACTTTGCGAGTAGCACTCCCATGCCCATTGGTTTGATCTGTTACTGTTGTGGGCACTAGGCCCAGCCACACAAGTGGTGCAGCGTTTTTATCGGCACAAGTGGGGCACGCTGGCTGGTGGACATTTTGTGGATTCCGAAAGTTTCCATTACAGAAACGTAAGGAAAATGTGTGATTTCAGCCAGGCAATGTTTGAGGTTTGCATGGCATTGTGGGTATGAACATTTCACTGGATCCATGCAAAGTACACCATCCTGGAATCCCCTGCTTGTCCAGTTGTCATAAATGGTTTGTAGGTTTGCATGGGTGTCACCACAACACAGCCCCAAAATACCAAAGCTACCTCTGTTGCCTATTTGATGAAGAAAAATATTTTAAAACCAACTTACAAGCCACTTTTACTGATTTAGACACAAAAACCTGAATGTGCATATTGCACAAGATGAATGAAGTGATACAGCAATACAGACAAGTAAAGTAACAGCACCGTAAAAGCATGCTTGAAAGAATTTGAAAAGGAGAAAATACATTGGCAATTAGTTAAAACGTTTATCAATAGATTTTAATAACAAAGTTACTCATGAAATTATGTTTTACTATTCATGTACTAATGAAAACTAATTAATCTAATGGTGAGGCCTAACATTTCTATTGCCTTTTTATTGCAAATGTATTAGGGATAGATCGAGGTGCAATCAAGTAATAACAGCAGCTAGGAAATGGAAACTTATAGAGGTGCTAGTAGAGTCCTTAATGATTAGAAAAATGTAGAAATGGTAATAGTAAACATGTTTTAAAGAAACATTTACATGTAGGGATGTTGAAAATTGTGGCAGTGGGCCATAGCTAACGCTATTCAATTTAGTGAAAAAATACATTGGTGAAACATTAATTCTTCTTCTTTTATTATGAAATAATGATTCAATGCACTATATTTGATTTCAATTAAGTTTGATTATTGAAACCTGATGTATGCATAAACTGTACGCTTTCTTTGAGTTGCAATTTTTCCCTTAGCAAGCACAATAGTTCATTGACATTTCTGCACGTGTTACATTATTTGTTCTGTGCATATTTCCTTTTACATACAAAGGACATTCTTTCAAAGCTCATTGTGAGATGGCTTAGTGGGAAAGTCAACTCCAACTTGATGCTATGGACTATCACATTGTATATTTCTTAATATTAACAAACCTGTGAAGCCCAGAAAGACAGGTCATTCACATAAAATGCTTGGGAAAGAATGCAGGAGTTACTAAATGTGTTTTGTGACTACATATGTAAATTAATCATACAATGGACTGACTAGTGGAGTGACACCACATCATTAAGGTGTCCTAAGGGCTATAAAAGAAGCAACTCTAAAGGAGGGGAGCCACCATGCAATGTTTTTACTTTTGATGCAACAACTTGCTTATTTTCCTTACCTTGGGAGAGAAACTGAACTCTTTTCCTATGATTATATAATCATCCTTTTAAACCCTATCTTGGACTGCCTTTTTGCTGCTGCTGCTGCATTCATGTAGTTGACCTGGAAAACTTCTTTGCTGAATGGATTGATTTTTGTTTCATATTTCCTTTTTGCCAATGCTCATGGACTTGCCCTTAGAGGACTTTAAAATTGATTATTTTATCCCTTTGGTTTTAGAGCCACCGTTGTGCCCTGGATGCCATTTTAATGGCCTGAAGGTTGACGCTGAATGATTACAATATAACTTTTTTGTCTTTTTGTGGCTTGTTCAACCATCTATTTTAAGAAGGATAGCTCGCCTTAGTAGAGGCACTGGTTATATGATTTACTTTCAGACAGTAGTTGGAAGAGTTTATTGTCTGAGGACTCTTCCTCCATTTTTGCTTGGTGGCCCAAAGAGCATTCCTTTTTTTATTTCAGGGTGAGTTTACCACTGTGCAGTTTGTTGAATTTCTTTGTGAGCCTCATAGTGGGAGAAGCCAATTAATCTAGAATAAGATCTAGTCCAGTGTTATATTTAGATAGTACGGGGTATGGGGTAAGGGGTATGGGCTGGGATTGGTGTGCAGCAAAAGTCTGGTAGAGGAGATAAAGTAGAGTAAATTACTTATATTGATGTTTTTGTGGTTCCTGGTCACTTTAAGACACTTGTAAGGTTGCAGCTTATTGCTGATGTAGATCTTGGCAGATGCCTAACATAAGTTCCCGCGTAGGCTGCAATGTGAGGGGACTCTGGAAGAGGCTCCTCACCCATCCCTGCAACCTGTGAGCAAAAACATGCATAGTAAATCTCTGCAGCCGGAGAGAAAAAGCAGGCTTGGTAAATGCGAGCAGTCCCAGCCTATCTACATACAGACTGCTTCCAGCACCAGGTCTTCCCTGTTATGTCATGTCATGCTATCTGGATTTGTAGAGCGCACTATCACTCAGGAGAGTATCATGGAGCTGAGCAGGTGTGTGTCTAGCCACACCTAGGGCCTACTGGGACCATTTGAAATGCCAGGTCTTCAGTTTTTTGTGGAATTCAAGAAGTGATGAGGAGGCGCTTGTGTGTGACAGCATGTCATTTCACACTTTAGCAGCGATGTAGGAGCAGGCTTGACTCCAGATCAGGTTTTCTGTGTGTGCTGGATTTGTGCATGTAGGCTTCTGGATGAGTGCAGGTGTCTGGAAGGTTAGTGAAAGAAATGCAATTTTTTAAGTATGCTTGGCCATTGTTATTTAGTGCCTTCCAAGTGTGGGCACGGAATTCGAATTTTGCTCCTTTGTGAATGGGGAGCCAGTGGAACTCTGTCAGGTGTGGTGTGATGTAAGTGCGGTGTGCGAGATTGTGAGTGTTACTGGCCTCCAAGTTCTGAATGGTCTGCAGCCTTCTGGTGAGTCTTTTGTTGATCTCATCACAGAGGGTGTTCCTGCAGTCCAGCTTGCTTGTGACCAGGGCATGTGTGAGAGTTTTCCGGGTAATGATTGGGAGTTATTTCAAGATCTTCTTTAGCATCTCCAGGATATGGAAAGGCGAGGTGGGTGACGGCACTGACTTGGACGATAATGTTGGGTTTGTTGTCGATGATGATCCCAAAGTTCTTGTTGTTTGGTGGAGGGTTGGTGTTGTTCCTAGCTCTGTTGGTCACCAGGTGGAGTCCCACAGTGATGTGCTTTTCCCAAAGATCACAATTTCGATCTTGTTGGAGTTCAGAGGTTTTTTTTTGTAGTTATGCAGGCATTGAACTTGATCCGGGCACTGAGAATTTGGTCCATGAAGGATAGAATGAGTTGCGTTTCATCAGCGTAAGATAGGATGCTGATGTTGTGATAGTGGATGATACAGGCTAGAGGGATCATGTATACACTGAAGAGGATCAGGCTCAGGGAGGATCTTTGCGGAACTCCACAGAAGAAGTTGCGAGCGTCAGAGGTGTACAGTGCCAGGTTGACTGACTAGGTCCTTCCAGTCAGGAAGAAGCAGATCCATCGGAGTGCATGTCCGTGAATTCAGATGTCATGTAGGGGTTGAATGAGCATGAGGTGGGAGACAGTGTCAAATGCTTCGGAAAGATCCAGGAGGTTGAGAGCAGCCGTGTCTCCTCTTTGCAGAGTCCTGCACAGTTTTTTTTTATTAATTGCATAGTTATTTAAAACCGTTGCAATAAAATGACAATTTTCAAGCAAAAACTATCAACAGTCTCCTCAATAAGAAGACTTGGTATGTCACATGCACAAGTCGCCAAATTGCAATCTTAGAAAACACGTTAAAATCGAGGGTCCTGTGGATATCATTCAGGGAGATGAGGGCAGTTTCCATGCTGGAGTTGGGTATGAAACCAGACTACGTTGTATTGAGGAGTTGCTGGTGGTTGAGATATACGGTGAGGTGTTTGTTGATGATTTTCTCTAGGACTTTGGCCGTGAATGATTACAGGGAGATCGGTCTGTAGTTGTTGAGCGTTGAAGGTTCCACATGTGGTTTCTTCAGCAATGGGCTGTGTGGTAAGTCATGTTAATGTTTACTTTACATTTCCTAGTACTGTAATAAAGTTTTTACCCTTTGTATCGTGATGTATTTGGTATCCTTAAGTTCTCTGACTTCAGAGATCTAGATTCCCTGCACTGGTTTGGTCATTATCTGCTTGCCTACCTGTTGGAGCCGTCGTGGGTTCCTTACTCAGCAATAAAACTTTTTTTCATTAAATCCTATTGGTGCTTCTCTTGTTCCTTCATAGAAGCACTCTCTATAGGCTGACAGTTACATGTTTACAAGCATCTGATATGGTCATGGAAGAGGTGGAGACATTCAGAATGGGTGTGAGCATTGAACTGATGGATTGCAGTCCTCTGTAGTAGGCATGGTGGGCGCAGGGGCCTGATGTGGCCCCTAAGCGGATTGATTTCATGGTGGCAACAGTTTATTCATGGGGTGATGTCATTAGATCAGAACTGGTTCTTTGGATAAGATCGGTAGGCATTTAGTGAGGTCTGTCTGGACCTTTTTTCGGTTTAAGTTGCTGCAAATGGCAGTGATTTTGTTGCTGAAGAAATAAGTGAGATTGTTGCGAGGAGATGATCAAGTTGAAGGCCGCCGATTGTGAGGTGAAATGCTTCTGTTGGTGCTAACATAACATAACATAACATAAAACGACATTACAGACACCCAAGTGAGAGGTAGCGAGAGGCGTGGGGATGAGGGAGACAGGTGAGAGAGATGGCGGTAAGAGAGAGACAAGATACTGTGAGATATAGTTGATGATAAGGCTAATGAGAGAGCAGAGGAGAGAGAGCGACCAGTTAGGAAACAAGAGTGAGTTGATAAAAGGACAGCTTAGAAAGAGAAATTGTGAGACAGATGTGATAGAGAGAAAGAGAGAGGAGACAGGTTTATTTGAGTCCAATGATAAGGTGGTGATGCAGGCACAGAGACAGCTAAGAGAGAGTGAATGGGAGATGGATGATAGAGAGAGAGAGTAAGAGAGAGACAGAGGCACAAATAGAAAGAAAAGTGAAAGAGGTGGTTGGTAAAGTGCCAAATATGTCAGAAAGGGACATCTGAGAGCAGAAGGGCTACACAAATGACAAATAAGGTGGTAAAGAAACAGAGAGATCACCGAGGGGACGTGTGTGAGAAATATAAGGAGATTGTCAGGTAAAAGACAGCAGAGAGAGAAAACCGAAGGCAAGTCACATCTGACAAATGAACCCCTAATAAAGAGATGAGTGAGAAATAGATGATAGATAGCTAGGTAATACTCATACAGGTAAGAAATACAGCTGAGGGAGAGGAGGATAAACGAGAAAGAGATAACAAAGGGACAGACAGGTGAAAAGGGGACAGTTGAGAGAGTTGGGGAAATGGGTGGCAGAGGTGATAATGATACAGACAAGTGGGAAAAAGACAGCTGGGAAACGGGAGAATGATGGGCGATAAACAGTTTAGAAACTGAGCTGAGAGGAAGGACAGCTGAGCGACCGCAAGGCTATAAAGAAAGAGATACAGAGAGGTGAGAATGTGATGACTGGTGGGGAATAGGTGAAAGGGAAGGGGTAAAGAGTCAGGCAAGGAAACACAGCTGAGAGAGGGGGATACAATGAGAAAGAAATACCCTGGAGAGGGAGACACATGAGATGAGAGCAGATAGATACATAAAAAAGGTGAATAAACAGACAGGTAGAAAGGAGGTGCTAGAGTGACATCTAATACAGAGAATTTTAAGAGCAAAGTTAGCCAGATAGAGGAGTCTGTCTAAGGGAGGAGAGAAGAAGGAATAGGAGGGAGGGTAGCAAAGAATGGCAGGTATATGGTGTGAGAGCTGAGACAGAGCCTGGGAGATTAGTGCAACAAAATGATGGAAGATGTGAGGGACAGCGCACCAAGGTGACAAGGGAAAAAGAGATGGAAGTGCATTAATACAGGGTGAGGGAGACATGTAAAGGAGAAGGATCAGGGAGAGAAAAGAAAGTATGTTCTATTCCAAACATATATTTATAATCTGACACCGCATAAATAGGCTAGCGTGTTGGAGGATTTGTATATGTGGATATACTCATCGTCTCTCCAGCTCCAGTGAACATGTTGTCGGATGAACATTACATGAGCAAGTTCTTTAATATGAAGATCTACAAAACAGCCACTAGAGTCGATACCTCTGCCCCCTCTCCTATTGCCATATGAAGGGCAGATAAGTGTGGCCCTGTTGGCCAAGTCCAGCAAAGAAAGACCATTTTCGGACAGTTTAAAAGGAAACTTAACACTTTTCACAACCATTGATAATTATGGATGCGTGGAGATCTGGCGCTCAACACCCACCACAATTCCTACCTGTGGGGCTGATGTGTAGTCCAAACAACACTGAGCAGGAAAACAGAGGGGGAGATGGAATTTCCATTTCTATTTGGAATATTTCTGTTTTTCCAGGGTTGAAGCATAGTTTACTCACTCTCTTCACCCAATATATTGTAGTTCGGCGCACATCAAGTTGTTCTTTTTCCTGGCTACTTTCTCCAGATGAGCCATCAGTTGGTTGCCTTCTGCATAGAGAGGAAAGAACAGATGAAACGTCGTGAGTTTTCTTAGTGATTCCATCCGCCCATGAAAAAGTAAGAGGCCAATTGTGAAACTGCGAGGAAGCAATCATGAAACTTTGTGCAAACACCATATAATCTGAGTTGACAGTAGGGAAACATATGGCAATACCAAGGCATTAACGTGGTACCTACATTCCAAGGTGTATAAGTCAGAAAGGAGCAGTAATATTGCACCCGGTAAACACCTCTCCCAATTGTATGGTTATTCACCAAATGTGCTATTAACTTCCGGGGTTGCTGAGGACCTGTAATGAGGTCATCAGGAGAACGATAAGAACAAGCGAAAAGTGAGTAAAAAGTAAATACATCTAGATGGCGGTTATGCATAATGGCTCATAATAATAATAGCATTCAAGGCAACTCAAGTGAAATATAACTGTTGGAAACTCTGAATTCATCATCCTGAAAGCCATCCCTATGGGAAAAGCGCCTGGTCCAGACTGTATCCCAGCGGATATATTCCAGCAGGATCATGACCTCTGGGTACCTTACCTGGTGCGTTTGGTAAATGCACTGGCAATGGACGCCAGAGTACCCGATTCCTGGGCCGGCGCTGAAATATTGCCTATTTTTAAGAAGGGCGATCGGTCGGTTCCATCCAACTACCGGCCGATCAGTCTAATAGACGCGGTACAGAAGATCATAACCCGTCTTGTGCTCACTAGGATCCAGGCATGGATAGATGAGTATGATATCCTCACCCCCCTACAAGCTGGATTTAGATCCCACGTGAGCACCTTGGATCAAGCATTCCGATTTATGCTTCTGTTTTGGAAGACAGTCACCCTGGGTAAAGGCAACCTGTACGCGGCCTTCGTGGATCTAAGGTCAGCGTTTGACCTGGTCCCGAGGGCAGGCCTATGGAAATCCTTATTGGATATGGGTATGCCCCCCACCTTGGTACGTCTCATTGTGAACCTTCATGCCCAGACCTTTGCATATGTGCGATGGGGAAAACCGGGTGAGGTGACGGAGAACTTTCCAGTGGCTAAAGGTGTCAGGCAAGGCTGTGTCTTGGCACCCACCTTGTTTTCCCTATATATCAACGGGGTTACTAAATACTATGACAACTTTTCCACGGATGCCCCAAGTTTGGCTGGAGCGAAAATCCCCCTGCTCATGTTCGCTGATGATACTCTTCTGATTTCACGAACAAGGCAGGGTTTGCAGAAAGCTCTGTCAAGATTCGAGGAGTTCTGCAGCGAACATGAGCTGGAGGTGAACGTCTCCAAAACCAAATTTATGGTTTTAAGAGGGCACAGACAAGTAAATGCCAGGGTCTCCATGGGGGATATCCCCCTGGAGCAGACAAAACATTTCACCTACCTGGGAGTCACCTTTAGTGAGACTCTGAGCTGGACACATCAGATCGAGCTCATGACCCTGAAGCATCAGCAGTTGGGTGGGGCCTTGATTAAGGAACACAAAGGGTCATTTACAAGGCCAATGTCCCCCCTCCTTAAGATCTACGGTGGCAAGATTCTATCAGCAGTTTTATACGGAGCGGAATTGTGGGGTGGTAGTAACTTGGACCCATTAAGACATGCTCAAAATAAATTCATAAGAATGTCAACGGGTCTGCCCCAGTCAACTCCATTAATTCCCCTTCTTTACGATCTGGGGTGCCAACCAGTAGTGGACCTAGCAAGACTTCGCCCCCTAACATTCTGGTGTCGTCTCTGGACAACGCCGGAACTCCACCACTATGCTAAAGCTTGTTTGGAGGTAAGAAATAGCCCCGGTGCCACTAATATCAGCTGGTTCAGAGACCTTAAGGCTACCCTAACAGCTTTGGGGTATGGTGACCTGTGGTCTACACCGGAAACAGCTAAATTCCCTCCAAAAAAGGTTTTCAAACATAGTTACTGGGAATGGGTGCTACATAACAGGCTTTCAAAATCGAGTTCTAATAGCCTCACAGGCCTGTTCATGGTATTTAAGGATAAGCCCAAGTTGGAAGGGTATTGGGATCTAATAACAAAACCCGCGGATCGCAAATTATTCTTCCAATTTAGATGTGGCTCGCTTCCTCTTGGGGATTTTACCAAAAAGTGGGGTGCAGAAAGGTCGGGGTTCTGTCCCAAGTGTCATGGTACTGGGGAAAACTTGAGCCATTTTTTATATGTGTGTCCACTTTATTCCGCCCCCAGAGCCAAATGGCTTAGGCCGGTATGTAGAAATCTGGGCACAAGATCGGCGGGGGAAGCAAATAGATTGTTAATGACCAATTTGGATCCTCTGATAGTTGTGGGTGTGGCCAAATTTTTGAGGTGGGCCTGGCTGATTAGAAGTAGGCTCATTAAAAGTAATCAAATGGGGTCTTAAGGTTGTGACTCCTGATATGGAGTCCTGTATTTTGTTGCATTATGTTGCACTTATGTGTTTCTGTAATTTTGTTTATATATGCAAGAAGCTGATTAGCTCGTTAATGCTTTAATACTTGTTTTAACCGTTCATATGTTTAAATGTATTTTATGTCTTTTATGATGAACTAATCGAATAAAGACTTCTTGAACTGAACTGATAAGAACAAGCGAAAAGTGAGTAAAAAGTAAATACATCTAGATGGCGGTTATGCATAATGGCTCATAATAATAATAGCATTCAAGGCAACTCAAGTGAAATATAACTGTTGGAAACTCTGAATTCATCATCCATCTCAGAAATAAGGTGTTTG
This sequence comes from Lissotriton helveticus, assembly GCF_964261635.1. Classification (NCBI taxonomy): domain Eukaryota; kingdom Metazoa; phylum Chordata; class Amphibia; order Caudata; family Salamandridae; genus Lissotriton; species Lissotriton helveticus. Next base: position 782,728,201 of record NC_136059.1, read on the forward strand.
GTGGCGGGGTCGATTATGAAGCAGAAAGATACCCTAAGTCAGAGCTTCAAATACGTTTTTCCTAGCACCTTGCTGGTTTTGGAGTTATCCAGAGCAAGTCACTTGTAGATCTAAGTGATATTTAAGCAGTCATGAAAAAGAAGCAGTATTACCTAAGGTATATGTCTACTGCCAAAGGTCGCGGGCATTCACATTGTAACTTGAGCTATAGCTCCGCTGTGTGAAGTCTGAGTCACCACTTTCTGTTTCACATGATGAATAGACCTATTGTCTAAATCCAGAGTATATGGCTCCATCCTATGAACCTCCTGGGGCAGACGGTGGGAAAGAAGACTGGCATGGAGATGTGAGGTGGGCCGCCGTACTGCACCTTGCAGGGGGGCCTCCAAGCTTTTGTTACCCAACTGGATCTAGGAAGGCGCGTGCAGTCTGGCCAGTCAATTAGGATGGGCTCCAGGGTTGTGTCTGGCAATGATCAGGTCGAGTGTGGCGCCTTTGTTGGGAGAGATGAGTTATGAGAGATGTGATATGGGAGATGTGTTATGAGAGGTGTGTTGTGAGGGGTGTGTTGTGCGGGGCTTTTGATGTCTATGAAGTATTTTAACAGTCATATCTCAGCATTCGGATTTTCAAAATGTTTTTCCGTATTAGTAGCATAACATTTCGGACATAAATGTTCACCAATAGAACAATAACAGTACTTAGTGCCATAGGGTGGTTTACAGCTAACCAGGATGAGGGTATGTGATGAGCGTATCTGATGCGGTTTGTGAGCATGGACAGGGATAGGTACAGAGTTCCCGGGGAAGAGTGTAGTGTGTGTGCTAGGAAGAGGGGGAATCCCCTAGTTGGAACTAAAACCCTCACACACCCAGCAAGCTAGGTGTCATGCTTCATCATATGGGTTCTGCTCCTCGTCAGACTGGCGCTGCAATGTCTGACGGGCTCCCGAAACCGGGGCTCTTTATCGGAGATCTTCTGTTCCGGCCATATGGTGCGTGCGTGTGAGAGGGCAGGGAAGTGTGGTTGTGGCGTCACCGTGTTCTGTGTGTGTGTATCTGGATTGCTTTTGTGTGAACCCTTCACATGGGATAAGTGCACACACTTCACTGTCCTTTGATCTGTGTTTAATCTTACAGGTCGCAATACTGCAGCAGGACCAACCGGCCTGCGCCCCGGTATCAACGACCGAAGGTTGTATACCATATTGCAAGTTTTAATTACCAGTTTTTCACTGTTTGGTACGATTTGACTGAGGTCCTGAGGAATTGCCATGACGGCAAGAAACATGTCGACCTAATCAGAGGGTAGTAGCTAATAGGCTCGGATAGTTCCAGGGCATTTATCTCCCCTCCCACCTTTTAATCAAGGAGGTCTACCACGTTAATAAAATTAGTTTGTGGATTGACTAACCTTTTTTAATATCACCTTTTTCACGCCACGACCACACTTCCCTGCCCTCTCACACGCACGCACCATATGGCCGGAACAGAAGATCTCCGATAAAGAGCCCCGGTTTCGGGAGCCCGTCAGACATTGCAGTGCCAGTCTGACGAGGAGCAGAACCCATATGATGAAGCATGACACCTAGCTTGCTGGGTGTGTGAGGGTTTTAGTTCCAACTAGGGGATTCCCCCTCTTCCTAGCACACACACTACACTCTTCCCGGGGAACTCTGTACCTCTCTTGTGTTACTAGTTGGTGGACTTGTACACTGGACCCCGTTAAATATTGTCCTTCTCCAGTCCCCCCTTTGTTCAAACATGGACAGGGATACACAGACACACACATGAACGCACAGTTATTGAATTCTACTTTCAGGGATAATGAATACAAGTCACCCAGGAGAATATTTTAATGAAATGAGAGACCGCGGTCCAAAATGTGGTGAGTGAATTCAGATGTGACATTTTTAGGGTTTTGTTGCCTACAAATATATCAATAGTTCGAAGCATAAGAAGCCATGAGACCTGATAGACTTGAATGACAGATTGCTCTTGTTTATCATTCTGTAGTCTCAAAGGGAGCAGCAAACTGATTAGGATGTTGAGTTAAATTATGTTTCTGTGACGTGGGTCACATTGCTGATCAGCAGGTTTGGAAGTCGGAGTAGCAGTTGCATGTATTTCTTGTGGTTTTGATACTAACGCAATTCCGTACCTTTCTAGTACTGTCTTCAGTGTCATGCTGGTTTGCGAGGAAAAGGGTGGAGTATCTGAGAATGTCGGGTCACTGGTGTTAGGGGAGGGGGCCTGGTTGGGAAGGTGTTAGGGACTAAGCTGACGTCATTCCCAGCGTAGGCTTTGCGTCATTGCAACACAGTTGACCCTGCCCTCTTTAGTTGTTAAGGCTTTAGTCCCTCCCCCACCTAAGATTATTGAGGGTTTAGAACTGTTATTCGGTCCACGGATTGTCACATTCAAAGATTACCATAGAATGTTTTTTTTCTATTTCCTGCTGTTTCGTCCACATTTTTTTGCTTAACTCTCTGGACCCAGTTTATGATTTATGTTACCCGGAACAACTTGTCCTTAGAGAGAGGCCATCTCCGGCTGAGGTCAAGCAGCCTGGACATCTTGTGCTTCCAATACAACGAGATAAAGTGTTGGAAGAAAGGCCATCTGAGAGGTGTAAACGAAAAATTGAGTGTTCGATCATTACTAGAAAGAGAAACACAAAGAGGCGCATTTCCACTCCACACTAAAGCACAGAATGAGGAGGCATGAGGCACTCCCTATGTGAGCCTGATTCGGTACAGAGCATGGGATTGTGTTTTCACCTCTCGTCTGCTCTTTTCTATTACACAGTGTTTTATTTAGCTATTTCCAAGGTAGATGATAGATTCCTGGTCTCTGGCCACTGTTATCTTTTTACTTAATGGAAACGTGAACTGTCATGCTGCAGCATTTAATAGATGTCTTAAGGCAACAGAGATCTCGAAGCGATTAGCGTTTAAAACGAAAAAGGAAAAGTGCTATTTTCTGACAATACTGCAGCATACAAAACAGCTGATTGATGCGGAAAGCAATGCCCTGTAAGAGACAGATTCAAGCGCTCCATGTGATCTCCTGTGCTCCTTGGTCCAGTACTGTGAAGCTGACGTCATGTGTAACACAGTTGAGTGCATGTTAGGTACTTGTCTCTCACATTTGTACACACTGTATTTTTTACAGAAGGAAAAAGTGCTTCCTCCTTCTCACACCTCTTTAAAGGCACCAGATCACAAATAAGTAACAGCCCACTTCTGTTCTCAGAGCCCAGCTACCCGCCCCATCACTCATTGGCTCAGTCTTTGGCCCTGCGGTACCTTGTTTCTCAGCTAGGATTGTGCAATGCAAATACTTCATATGTACAAACATTGACTTCAAAGCCTATTGCCCCAAAGCCACTGCAGAAGATAGCCCAGATCACGCACGATTCTCTATTCATTTGTCCAATAAGTCTCTCCTTAGCGTTTACTTGAATACAGCAGCAGCTGCAGGACCATTTCTTACGTGATTATTAGGAATACCTTGACGGTTCTCCTGGTAAAGGGCAGCATTCATTCTCTTGTGTGCTTTGATTCTCCTTTGGGCAATTTTTAAGGTTGACAAAATAATATATAATTCCATGAATTTTCATTGGTATATGGTTAGGCCTTCAAGAGTCGGTGGAGAACTCAGACATTTGAGTTGTATATATACACAAACTTACCATGAAGAAGCAAATCCATCCATTTTTGCCAGTTTATTCATACTTTACATTTATTCTACTTTTTCCTAGCACTGGGCATTGTGCTCTTGAGGGAACATGCGGTTCTGATTTACTGTTATAGGGGGTTGTCTGACAGAGTATCGGTCCAAAAATATCGTGTGGACAAAATATTGTGTCAAAATTATCGAAGACCAAAATATCGAGAAGCTAAGTGCAAATAGATAAGTATAGATTTACTATCCTTAACCTCACATCTACCTACCTTGAAGATATTTATATATTGTTAAAGTATATATACGTTGAGTTAAGCACTGTATAGTAAAACTTTGCTTACACATAGAAACTTACCTTCACTACATTTTTGTCCTCGATATTCTTGACACAATATTTTGTTTGCACTATATTTTTTCTACGATATTTTGTCCAAACACCTTCAAGGGTATGACCAATAACGGGACATCAGCAATAGACCTGAGCAGGAGAGTGAAGCAAACGTGATTAGCCAACACAATCAGCTGGAGAGTGCACGCTAGGTGATGTTTTGAGTGCCCCAAGACACGGCAAATATTTCGTGAGAGAGGGTTCAGATGTTTAAAGCAAATAGTCCACATTGAGAGTGGAGACAGATCCCTTGCAAGTAGCTTCTACATTCATGAAGTAATTTGTGAGAGTGAACCAGAGAGAGAGGCCTTTCTGTTGGTATAAATTGGTATGACTGTGCTCCCTTGTTGATAGAAACCTACGAACGACAGGCATCCCCTTCTGCTGGTGGTCCCCTACACACTACCTTCCCTGCAGAACGATCCACAATGACTTAACGACAATAATAGTGTTTGCAAATACTGCGTGAGCAGGGAGGCCTTTGAGTACTTTCCCTCACAAGTTTTCCCCCAGTGGCACTGCAAGGGCACCATGGTCCATTATGCAAGTAAGTAACATGGTACCCTCCAAACAATCCCCCACTATGATTTTTCATATTTGTCTTATGGGAAGTCAGTGTTAAAGCCTGACCCGAGACATTTTGATTCACCTACAACCCTGTGTAAATCTGGTATTTTAGCAGTTGTTAAGGTTATTGCTTTCTTGCCCAGACTTGTTTTTATTCCCCTGTGCCTGTACTTGCTTTCTTGCCCAGACTTGTTTTATTCCCCTGCCCCGCCCACCTGCAATCCCATTCGCCGCCCCGCTCCCGCCTCCCAGCTGCTCCTCCCTCCCACATCCCCTCATATGGAAGCCGCTGGCGCACCTAAGGCAAGCCCGTCTGTGCCCGTCCGTGCCTGGACCGCGCCCAGCGCCAGGACCCCTGGACACCACGAACACCACGACACCCAACACCGCTACGATGCCAGAACCCTCCACGCACTCAACACCGGACGATCACACACCTGCTTCCTGGCCGCCCCGAAGCTCACCCACGGAGCTTTCACCTGCCGGAACTGCAGCTTCACAAGCATCCGCCCCACCATGCTGGCGACCAGGAAATAACTCAACCACCTCAGATGCATCCTTCTCAACACCCGATCCGCCCGAAAACATGCAGTTGAACTCTGGGACCTACTCGACTCAATCTCCCCAGACGTCCCCTTCCTGACGGAGACCTGGCTGAATCCCACCTCGCCACCCGACATAGCCATAGCCATCCCGGAAGGCTACAAGAACACCCGCAAGGACCGCACCTACAGAGCAGGAGGAGGAATCGCCATCGTCCACAGGAACACTCTCAGAGTCTCGACCAACACCGACGACACCCTCAGCACCGCCGAGCACCTGCACTTCCCGATCCGCACCGACCCCAACACCACCCTCAGACGAACCCTCATCTACAGATCGCCCGGACCCCGAACACAGTTCAGCGACTCCATCGCCGACTTCGTCAGCACACACGCCCTCGCCTCCATGGACTACATCCTCCTCGGGACCTGAACTTCCACCTCGATAACAATGACGACACCAACTCCACCACCCTGATCGACAACCTAGCCAACCTCGGACTCAGACAACTCGTCACAACACCCACCCACTCCGCCGGTCACACGCTTGACCCCATCTTCTCCGCAAGCCCCCACGTCTCCTTCAACCATACCACCGAACTCCACTGGACCGACCACTGCTGCATCCACTTCACCTTCAAGAAACCCACCACGCACCACCGCACCAAACAGATGCCTCACCGCAGCTGGACCAAAGTCACCGAAGACCAGCTAACCACCACCCTTGCCCAGAGCCCACCCGCTGGCCATACCGACCCTGACACCTGCCGAAAGCTGGAGAAGATCTGGCTCCGTGAACGAACACCGGACAGCCACGCTGCCCACAAGAATGCCACCCGCAGACACCATCACCTCATCAAATCCGCCAAAAGGGCCTCCTTCAAAGACCGCCTAGACAACAACGCGCACAACAGCAAAGAGCTCTTCAACATTGTGAAGGAACTCTTCAACCCCAGCACCAACACCAACGACGTCCAACCCTCGCAAGAGCTGTGTGACTCGCTGGCCACCTTCTTCTACCGCAAGATCACAGACATCCACGACAGTTTCAATGCCACGACCGCCCCGACAACCACTGAGACCTCCGCCCCCACGACCACCATCAGCACCAACCATCTGCTCTACTGGACCAACATCAACGACGATGACACCATCAAGATCATGAACACCATCCACTCCGGATCTCCGTCAGATCCATGCCCACACCACATCTTCAACAAAGCCAGCACATCCATCGCACCCCATCTCTGGAAAGTCATCAACACCTCCTTCGAGACAGCAACCTTCCCTGAGAGCTGGAAGCAGGCCGAGGTCAACGCCTTACTCAAGAAACCCAATGCGGACCCCAAGGACCTCAAGAACTTCCAGCCCATCTCCCTGCTCCCGTTCCCGGCAAAGGTCATCGAGAAGACCGTCAACAAACAACTGACCCACTACCTCGAGGAGAACAACATCCTGGACCCTTCCCAGTCCGGGTTCCGCAACAACCACAGCACAGAGACTGCCCTCATCGCCGCCACTGATGACATCAAGTCTCTGCTGGACAACGGAGAAGCGGCGGCCCTCATCCTTCTGGACCTGTCAGCCACCTTCGACACGGTCTGTCACCACACACTACGAACACGCCTCCACAACGCTGGGATCCAAGAGAAGGCCCTAGACTGGACCACCTCCTTCCTCTCAGGCAGAACACAGAGCGTCCACCTTCCCCCCTTCCACTCAAAAGCCACCAAGATCATCTGCGGCGTACATCAGGGCTCATCCCTCAGCCCAACCCTGTTTAACATCTACATGGCACCGCTCGCCCACGTCGCTCGTCGGCACGACCTCAACATCCTCTCCTACACCGATGACACCCAGCTGATACTCTCCCTCACCAAGGACCCCCACACTGCCAAAACCAACCTTCACGAAGGAATGAAGGCCGTTGCTGAATGGATGAGGAACAGCCGACTGAAGCTGAACTCGGACAAGACGGAGGTCTTCATCCTCAGATCCAACCCTTCGGCCTGGGACGACTCCTGGTGGCCGACCGCACTGGGAACCGCTCCAACACCCACCGACCACGCACGCAACCTAGGGGTCATCCTCGACTCCACCCTCTCCATGACTAAACAGGTCAAGGCCGTCTCCTCCTCCTGTTTCAACACCCTCCGCATGCTCCATAGGATCTACAAGTGGATCCCCACTGAAACGAGAAGAACAGTCACCCAGGCCCTTGTCAGCAGCAGGTTGGACTATGGAAACGCCCTCTACGCAGGAGCCTCGGCCAAACTCCTGAGACGGCTCCAACGCATCCAGAATGCCTCTGCACGCCTGATCCTCGACATCCCTCGCCGCAGCCACATCACACCCCACCTGAGAGACCTGCACTGGCTCCCGGTCAACAAGAGGATAACCTTCAAGCTCCTCACCCACGCACACAAGGCACTCCACAACACCGGACCAACTTACCTCAACAGACGACTCAGCTTCTATACCCCCACCCGCCAGCTCCGCTCCGCCGACCTTGCCCTCACTACAGTCCCCCACTTCCAAAGAGCGACCTCAGGCGGCAGATCGTTCTCCCACCTCGCCGCCATGACCTGGAACACCCTCCCCATCCACCTACGGCAGACCCAAGACCTGTTGACCTTCAGAAAACTCCTCAAGACCTGGCTTTTCGAGCAGTAGCAGCATTCCCCACCCCAGCGCCTTGAGACCCTCACGGGTGAGTAGTGCGCTTTACAAATGATATGATTGATTGATTGATTGATTGATTGATTGATTGCCAAGGTGAGCAACTGCATTTCAGGTGAAACCAAATGAACTGTTTTTGCCACAGGGCACCTCATTTATCACTTTCATTTGCCAAAATGTCCATTTTCCTTTGATTCAGTCATTGCTTTTTATCATATATGCCATACAACCATTGGCCTGTCAGCTGTCTCTCAGTTACATGACCATCTCCATACTCGCCTGCTCCGCACTCCATGAACAGCTCTCAGGTTTTTCTGCCTCCTTGGCTGACTACTGAAGTAAAAAAAAAGAACAGCACTTGACCTTATATTACGTCTGTGTAGCCACCCAGCCAATCCCCAAGAGTAGATGTGTAATGGTCCAATCAGAGATATACCTCATATATGAGCTTCCTCACCAGGATGTGGATGTTTTCCGGCTCCTGGAACTTTAGAAACTCTTGAGGAAAGTTTCTGAAGATCTCACTGGTTTCACTTCTATTATACAATACATGCTAAGGATTGCTGGTTGTGTGCGACATACCAAGGGCGCTTGGTAGGAAGTTATAACGCAAAATGGCACCAGCTTAAATCACCACCACTGTTAAGTGTAAATGCAATTTGTTAGCTTGTGTGGTAAAAATCCACCATTCTTGTTGTTAGAACTGGGGTCACCAATTCCGACACGGTAGCTTGGCGCAAGGCAGGAAGGCACCCGAAGGCAATGTGCAAAGCAGTGGTGCAGCACACACTCACACTGACTCAAGAATGCACACACAATAAATTGACAGCACACCAGGTTGCTGTTTGAATCAAGACTCTTTATCTGATCTCTTTGGTTCAGGTAAGTAACTCTTCCTATATACTTAGGCAGCTAGAGTAAATATCTCTCAAAACTTTGTGCACATAACAGTAATGCTTTCAGTATTTAGGGGCATCATAGGCACATATCTTCTGCAACAGTAATACAGCTAACCTCCCCACTGTACTTCCGCAGGGGGGCAACACCTTGGGTGCAGGAAGAAAACTGGTGTTCAGAGTCTGTCCCAGGCCTTCCGATGCCTGCTCCGGCCCGGGATCCAATGATGACGCGGCTCTAGGGGGGTGCGGTTCCAACAGCCAATGAGGGCGCGTCTGGCAGGTCCGGGCGCAGGAGACAATAGAATGGCGTCTTCCGGTAGGCGCGGCTGCAGGAACCAATGGGGCCGTGCCTGCCACCAGACGTGGCCGATGACGTCGGCCTTGAGGGAACGCTCCGGTCCTAGTGCGGCCTTCCCTACTACCGTGGCAGCCCTCCCAGGCTTCGGGGGCCGCAGCGGGGATCTCAAGTGGCGCCTCCTCCTCGCCCGGTAAGGGTGGGCCGCCCGCGGAGCTTCCGCTCTCTCGGCTCACCATGCTCCTTTCGCCAGCGGCCCAGAGATTGCGGCGGTGAGTGGCAAGAGCGCTTGAAGATCTTGGCACGTAGCAGGCACGGGGCGCGCGGGGCCAAGTAGCAGTCTGTCAGGCCCTGGGCTGAGGCGGTGATCTGGGGCAGACAGCGCTCAATGGGGCCCAGCGCGGGGCAGCCTACAAAGATCCTTCGGGCCAACCGCCGTGTGGGCAGTCAATTCGGGTGATGCAGCTCTTTACACAGCTCTTCAGTAGCACAGTGCTGGGGGCACAGTTCTTGCAGCAGTTCAGTTAGCACAGGAGCCAGTCTCTACAATAAAGCGCTCAGCAGGAGAGCAGCAGGTTGTTGCAGTCTAGCGCTAAAGGGGCACAGTTCTCTCAATAAAGCGCTTAGTTGGCACAGCGCTTATTACCTCATGAACCCCATCAACAGTGCTCACAGCAGGCAGTCCACGTCTTCAGTACAGCGCTTATCTTGGGGGTGGATGGCAGGTCTTAGTTGCAGGTTTTTGAGGGGAAGAAGGGGGTTGAGTTGGCAGGCATCAGAGGCAGGATGGTTCCCTGCAGCACACTGGAGTTGATCCCCAGGGTTTCCCCCTCACTGGGAAGATCAGCAGGCTGGCCCTCATCTAACTTGGGTACAGCAGGGCCTAAGCTCAGTCAGTCCCAGTAGTGTAGGTTCCTCCCCTAGGCCCAACCGCCTATACTCCGGCAGAGGTTCCCCCAGGTCCAGTGGTGCCCCAACTGACTAATCAGGTTTCCCTCCTTTCCTCTTATACCCCTAGGTCAGGTGTCCCTCCTGTTAAGGCAGCAAAGCATAACCCCTCCCAGGGCTGGAAGGTTCCAGGAGCTTCCACATGTTAGTCTATGGGACAAAAAGGCGGGACGGCAGAGATACAGTATCAGGATGCCCCAGCCTGCTCCTAACTACTAGTGCGTGTACTCAATGGCCACTCCGCAGTAGCAGGGGCCTGTGGCAGCCATGTTATTGGGAGAAAACACCTGCACCTCAGCACTGTTTGGCAGTGGTAAGGCGCCCAGAGACCTAGGCCCAACAAAAGATGGTGGCAAAAATGAGGCGAAAAGGACAAAAAACGTGCTAAGACCCCCCTAGGGCTAACGGTTCTAACACTTATTTATTTTGCATTTTACTTTAATAAAAAGTAATGGAAACGTATGCTCAGCAGCAATTTTTTTTAAATAATTGCATTAAGTGTGAGCCAGGAAAACAAGGACTCTGCTTTGTGTCTGCTTCAGCTACTACAAACAACACAATATTCACTAAAAAGTGCTCAGTAACTGTTGTGGTAATTCACTGTGAGTAACTCAGTGAGCATAACAAGTTGCAACACTATCATACTAAAAAACAAAGGGGCATATTAGCAAGGGCGTTATCGCCGCTTTAGCAGCACTTTTTGCCGATAAAGCGGCATTTTTTTTTATCGCCCAATTACCAAGCTGTCGCTATCAGCAGTTAGCGACAGCTTCCAGGGGATAGCGACCGGTTTGGGGCCCGCTTTGCATGTCAGCGATATTTATAACTAATGACATGCAAAGAGGGCGTACCCAAACTGGTAGCAACTGAAATCAGTCTCTAGCACAGCTATCGCCTGTTAGCAATACCCGTGATGTGAAAAAAAAGCGCGCCTAGCTTGATAAGCGCCAGGATTTTACACCTGGTAAAAACCTGACTTAGCTATAATAGTCAATTGGAGGTGGGTTCTATGGCTAAGTCCCCACCTGCCTATTAGCGAGATTTTCCTTAGCAATAGGATTTTTATCGCTGGAAATCTCGCATTAAACATGGGATTCGCCGCTATCACTGGATTTTTTATCGCCGTGGAGATAAACGTTGGTAATACTGCGTTATCTTCGTGATAAAATCCAGCGATAATCTCGCTAAGGGCGGTTTGCGATAATTTTTGCAAGTTGTTGCTAATATGCCCTAAAGAGTTTCTAGTGATTGTATATGCTTTTGGTAGGTGAGTGGGGAATTGGGCTAGTGAGGATACATTAATTAATGTATCTTGGTAATGTGCCACCTTATTAAAAAAGCTGCATCCTTCCCTTAACCACACCAGACGAGCTCACATGTCTTCTGGTTCATGGTGAACAACATACGTTCAAACAACAGAAATTTATAACATGAGCTGTGTCTGTAGATATATGTTAATGCCAATCCTTCACTGTGTCTTTCTGGATCTTCTTTCTGATGCATGCAACCTTAAGCCCCATTGGCCACTCCTGCAGCAACCCCACTGCCAACTCCTGCAAAAGCAGTGTGTGCTAACACCATTCACCTGGTGCACGGGGGAAGGCCTCAAGAAGCTCCAGTCTACTTTCAGTTAAGTATTATATTTGGCTATCACACAGACCTTCTTTAACGTGCCTAATGACAACTTTAGCTGCAAGATTTGAAATCATTCCATGGATTTAACTCCTACAGATTAGGCTCCTCAATAGCATAACCATTCGTTACCACTTTATCTGGCACATTCCTGCAGTAAGAAGTTCTTCTCAAATTAGGCCCAGGCACAAAAATATGAACAGAAGCCTTTTGCACGTCCAGCATTCCGATCGACCCTCCAGTTCATTAAAGAGCTGAAGATATTTCTTTACTGAGCAGATAGACATGCATAATTGGTATCTCATATATTAGTATATGCTAATACTTGAACACAAACAGTATTGGCTATCAACTGGACCTTTGCCATGAAAGTGGCTTTATGCCAGCCCTAATTACTTAGCCAATAGTAGTGGGCATGCTCCGGCTTCTTATTTTGCCGTCACAATTGAAAAACAGACCTACAAGTGCCATCTTGTTCAATCTTGGTGGCAGAAAAAAACAGAACCAGTTCATAATACATGCATTATATGAATAAGAAACAACGTGTGTATGCTTATTACGGAAATGAGGGAGGAACTTTTGTGAACAGGTGGAGAATATGTGCCGAAGAGCCTGGAAGGACTTATGTAAAGAATAGTGGGAAAAGTGAGACAAATATATAAATGATCTCATGTACTGACGGGAATTTTTCCTAAATTATACCTTGTCCTGTTGTTCTCGCAGCATCTGCTCCTTCAGTCCCTCCAGCTCCATGGTGAGCCTTTAACGCAACAACAGCAGCTCTTGATGCCGTTCCTACAACCCAGGAGAGGTGTGGTGCAGTGGCCAGGGCAGCTGACTTCGGAGCACAGGTTTCACGGTTCAATCTCCGGCAGCAGCTCAGCTCACCACCATGTGACTCTGGGCAATGGCTCACTTAATTTCCACGACGGCCCCCAGCGCCTTGAGATCCGTAAGAGTGAGTAGTTCGGATACGGAGTAAATACGGATTTACTTATTTACATTTACATCCCTTTCTGCCAGGTACAGTCTGGCAAGAGTCCTGAGTGCTCCTGCAAGCAGGGCCAGGAGAGGCCATATGAATACATAGAGCCATGAGGGATATGAAGCAGCAGGCTGAGATGCGGGGACGCGTGTAGAATTAACTTTCTCACTACTGCACGTGGAAGGTGTCCCAAGGCCACCTTTTCCCTTCCTCTGCCCTGCTGACAAGATGGGTACAACTACTTGCACCGAGTTAAGCTGTCTTAACACCTTAAGCAACAGAGTTTATAACTTGTTGCCTAGGGATAGCCGTAAAAAATGCAGGCAAAAAAGCAAAGTGGGAGAATAGAAAAGCGAAAACATGGTTGTTTAAAAAAGAAGCATATATAACAAGTATGGTCAGCAGCCTTCAATGCCGTATCACGCTCAGCGTGGGAAACGGAGATTGAGTCTGTTGTAATAAAACCTTCATGCAGTAACCTCAGCCGCACGCCGCGCCTTGGACGATCTATATTTTTGTTTAGTACCTGCTGCCACTTGGCTGTCCCTCAGGGTGGCAGTGTGAAAAGTAATGTACAACCTAAGATGGCGACCAGCACGGGCAGTAGTTGTCAAACCACAGTGGCCTACAAGACCGTCTTTTCTGGGGAAGGCTGGTGCAGCCAGTGAGTGCACACGGACGCTCCACAGGCACTCAAAAGGAGAAGAAAAGTGTCTTAACGTGCGCTACATTTAAAGGGAACCATCGGTCAACTCAGGAACTCTGACGGCAGTAAGCGGCGCCGGGTCTTCCTAACGAGGTGAAGTAGCTGCAGAGCATGCTGGGAAATATCAGGTCAGGCAAACGCGGCTCATAGTCTAATGTCTGCGCAGGGCCGGGAGGGGAAGAGCGCTGCCCCGACTCAAGAGCATGTGCCTAATAACTCAAAGGCAGCACTCTCAAAGATGGATACATTCCTTATTTTTGTGATTCGTCCCTCATGTTTCCATCGGAACCTGTTACCATATTGAACAAGGCTTTGGAAACATGATCCATAATTACACGCCTCCTAAAGATACCAAATACCCTCACGAAAGCAAACGATCCAGTCCTGATGTGCAGTCCGAAAAGGAGACGTGGCGGAAAGAAAGAAGCCTCATTTTCAATTGGGGGGGCCACCATTTAACATAAACGATGACGCCAGCCAATGAAAATGATGGGCGGGACTACAAGTCCCCTCCTGAAATCTCCTCGATCACAATAGCCATTGCAGAGGGTGTAGCGCATTCGCGCTGCAATGCTAGGCGAGACCTAAAAACGGACTCAATGCTCAGCAGGCAAAAGAGCAGTTGTTTCTATTTCATTCCATGTTTTTAACAACTTAAAGGTAATAAAAGGGAAAAAAGACATACCAACTAAAATGGAACTTGAACTTTAAAAACACAAAAGGGGCACGCACGGGGTGAAGAGACAATTCTTGAAATTCCCATTGTCTTAACAATTCAAAAATATACTCTTGAGGTAGAAGGCAACTGATTCTCCGAATGTCTATTGTTTAATGTCTATTGTCACAATGAACTGGTTAGATTTAATATTTGTTGGTTCTGATCAAAGGTGACGCAGGGCAGGATCATAACACCTTCTGAATGGTGCTAGTTCATGTCCGTGGTGGTAAATGAAGGCAGTGTGTTATAGTGCTGTTTTCTGTTGTTCTTTGTCCTGCTGTGCTCTTGAATTGAATTATTGTAATATAAAATTGTGTTGCACTGTGGCTGTTGTGCTGCATTCTGTTTTGATGCACATAGGGCATGTTCATATTGCATGTGCAGGTGGAAATCAGAACTGAAAATCTGTTGTCCGGTGCCCAGGATGCTGATGGAGAGGCACGGATAGATGGTGCCTCTAGTCTAGGGTGTGGATAGAAGCTCTATGCTTGTTGAACTGTGGTCAGCATTTGAAGTGGAGGTGAGCACAGCAGAATGGACTCTAGATAAAAGACTGAATGTAGCAATAAGCAGGATGGAACAAGCATTAGGGGGGCTGGCAGAGGATAGAATGGGGCTGGGAGAGAGGTATGGTGGTACCACAGGGTGGGAGCCACTGCCAGAGATGGACTGGAGGCTGTTATCACCGGTGTGGAATTGGATGCACCAATAGAGGTCTGGCAGGGGGTTACTTTTAGAGCTAGAGGCTTTGGGGCACAGAAGAGCAGACGTTGTCCCTTAGTTCCTCCTCAACCACACACAGCCTGGTCAGGATATGTTAAAATATTTTCACTAGGTAGTCTAGTAGGCCTGTCTGTAACACACTTCATTGGATGCCTGGTGGTTGTGCTCTTTGACCCATTCTCCTGCATGGGAGGGAGAGAGTGCTTCTGCCAGCTTGTCTTGACATCACAAGGGTCTCACTCCATCCATTTCTTCTGGCCTTGGACGGATGGAATGGGTGAATGTGGAGCAGGGAGGCCCTGTTTGCAAGGAGCCAAGGGGCCTCCTCCTGCTAGTTCCAGGATCACCAGAGGAGCCTGCTTAAGGACCATTTTCTAAGCCTCTGGACCACTTTCTGAAAATCTGTTTAAAGAGCATCATTGCAGCTTCATTACCCTTTGTCTATGCCTGTCTAATATAAGTTGTATGTTATTCTCTAAGGTGAAGGTTTTAGGAGAACTGAAATGTCTTCCAACGCATCCAAAAAGATCTCCAATCCCAATAGGAGGGGTGTCCTTCATAGGGTTTTGAATCATTTGTGCACAATTCATGTAAAAGTACATTACATATAGTATCAGAATCGGAGGTGTAATACAGCAGTGTATTTCCTAACCTACAGTGAAAACATTGTGAATCATCTTGATCTGTGTAAACAAGCCATGCCCTTATATACTACTGTACGGAAGGTACCTCTCTTATACAGGGACAACACCTTCTCCTCTTCTCACAGCTTAAACCTTCCTCAAAGCAGAAAATAACAGTGATTAAACCAGTGCAAAACATTTACAAGATCAAAAATATACCAATTCTAGCGCATCATAACCACAGCATCTCCAGTTAGGCCATCGAGTGATTAGCACAGGTCCACAGAGAGAATGTAACCCCAGTGAGATTTCCACTTGCCTCTAGTGTGGCATGTTCTATGCTTACCAATGGTACAAGAAACTCATTATTCTTTCTGTGCACTCACATTCTCTACCCCTACCTATTCTAACCCTAGACCCTAAACCTAAAACGACATCATGGCTCGCACCATACCAAACACGAACATTAACTCCTAAACACAACCTAAACATAACCCTAAAATCCTCCAGAATCATTTCCCATGTATTTTACTACTCTTAGCAACTTTTTTTATATATCTTACTTTTGGGCCTCATTTTTTGCTACGTTACCTTT
Organism: Lissotriton helveticus; assembly: GCF_964261635.1. Classification (NCBI taxonomy): domain Eukaryota; kingdom Metazoa; phylum Chordata; class Amphibia; order Caudata; family Salamandridae; genus Lissotriton; species Lissotriton helveticus. The sequence continues at coordinate 782,744,187 of NC_136059.1, forward strand.
TCTCTAATTCTTTCCTCCAAACCTGTTTTGTTTCTGCACTCAGTTTCTTTTTCGAGTTATGGGGCTCCTCATTGTGAGGCAATTGACAGCCGCTTAGGTAAGGTTCCTTCATGGATCGTGGTATATAGAATCTGCAAAATAAACTTTCTGTGATCTGTAGCATGTCATCCTTAATCCTCAACATAGTAAAGTAAGAAAAAACTGGTCCTCAGGAGGTCTAAGGGGGACCCGCCTCACTGGCCCTTAGAGACACCCATTGGTTCTGGGGTTAACGGGGCAGAGTCCTTAGTCCGTCATGGGCATCAGGGAGTTCTTCCTTCCAGTTGTCAATGGCAGACCCAGGGTCCGGGAGTGAAGAGCAGAAAATACCAAGTAAGAGAAAGTCTCTCCCTTGTGCAAGAGTTTTCAAAGGGGAGTGGAAGGTTCCAGAAGCCAACCACCCAAGGCCAATCCTAGGGTACCACATCACCCCTTCACCCCTGTCCCAACCCTCCTGCGCACCCTGCTGGAACAATTCAAAATGGTCTCATCCAGGAGTCACTAGTCACATTTCCTCTGGGGTCTCAGCTGTGCCCCTCACTGACATCACTGCCAGGGCTTTCCTCATCAAATCTCCAAATAAAAGCCCCCTCCTGTGTGTTAACTCCAGAGGTCTGGGCTCCTCCTTTCTTTCTACCCGGGACAACCCTGCACAAGCCCACTAAACAGTGAGACCACTGATTGATTGATGCAGATACTTCAGCCTCACCCCTTTCCTCAACAGGAGCTGAGTAAAGCACTGTTAAATTTTCCCATTGTGTGCAGAGGCCTTTGTTCCTGCTGCTGGAAAAAAATGTAATTAACTGGGCACAGGTGAGAAAAGGCATGGGCTCTGATGCTTAGCTGAGGCAGAAAACTACAATAGTTTTGGATGACCCATAAGTTGTTGAGATATCTTTTTAGAACCAGCAGATTTGATTTTCTCGCTCAGGTTACACCCCACTTCGTTACAACACTAGTCTCCATAGGCCAAAGGGAAGCAAAACTGCACTTTAGGACAGTTTTCTCCCTATGTGGTGTGTAATAAAGTGTCGTCACAGACAAAACAATAAATCACACTGACCTTCGCTATTAGTAGAACACACAAGAAGGAGAGGGGAAGGACTCAACCGTACCCCATCCTTCTCAAACACAATAGGTATACACAAAAGATTAAAAGGTTTATATCAGTTGCAAATAATTTTTACGAATATATACAGGCATGAAAGGTGCACACTAATTGCAACTCCACTAATGTCATCTGTATAATCAGGTGCCCGTGTGGCCTGATGTATGTGGGTATGACATGTAGAAAGGTCAAAGTGAGAATAATGGAGCACAGGAGCAACATCCGCTGTGCGAGGACTACTACACGTCTCACATTACATTATGTGGAGAAGGGCCATACTGTTGAGGACATCTATTGGACCGTGTTGGACAACCCTTTTATTTCACCTAACACGAGGGACACCTCATGAGCCCTATTCATACGGGAGCAGAATTGGGTCTATAGAATTCACAGTCATGAGACAGGGCTTAATGATGACATCCTGTGGACATCCCTGGGGAGGTCATAGTTCCTTTGTGAATATCTAGCATGTCAATGGATCATTGCCCTTTCTCTATCTAAACTTGAGGACGTAGCTATGGACCCTGTATTGACCCTATATAACTCATTCTAGGTACCCAAAACATGTCCCTTGATATGTGATTGAATTGCATTCAGGCAGCTTAGAGTACCATTGACACCCCACGCTTGAATTGTGACTCCCTACTACCATGAGACCCGTTTTGACATGAAGGTATTAAGAACTTCACATCCTGCTGTTCTGTATATACCAGATAATAATAATGACCAAACATGATCACTTGAACCATCCTGTGTTGATCTGGTTAACCAATCTTTTTATCTGTATCCCCATCTAACGTTACACTTCTTTGGGGAGATTTTGTTGTTACATCTTGGTCACGGAACACATGACACGGAGGTCAGCGCTCTAGTCTGTTTCTCCCTGTGTTTTCCCTACACGCTTTACGAGGCTTGTGACGCAACACGCAGCGCTCACGTTATAGGAAGCGATTGCACTAAAAAGAACACAGGTCCTCCACATGCCCGTGAAACTTCACGGCACCTGGAGAGACCGATTAGGTGGCAGATGACCACCTTTGATGAAGTAAGTAGCAATGGGGGGGCTGAGATTCTGCACTACAGGAGCAGTTTGCTGCATTTATACCGTATTGGGACATATGTACTATCCATTTCACTCCCGAGGGGATGTTTGGCCATTACGGGGTACTACTTGACCACGGCATTGATGTCACGGCATTGATGTCCATTGACATCGCACTGGATAATGGTGTCCCAGTTCTGTATACCCTTGATGAAGTAAGAAGCAATAAATAGGGGGCAGAGACCTCTCAATACAGGTGTGGATCGATACATTTACACCACGTTGGAGTATATGAGTGTACTATCTCACCCCTGCTGACCTGATGGCTATCACTTAGTACTACACGGCCACAGCATTCCTGATTACCGACATTGTGTAGGATAATCGTGTCCCAGATCTATACACCCGCTGTAGGGATAATCACTTACTTGACAAATATCTTTTCTCACAGAGTGTGACTACAGGGGGTCGCCCTCTACTCCTGTACCAGTTCTAGTGATCTCCATAATAAACTCCGTAAGGAGTGCTGAGTGAGGGGGCATGGATAACCTAGGGAGACCACATCTAATGTTACACCTAATGCTATGAGTACGGTGTGGGGCAAGGTGCCTCCACATCTAGTTGTCAATGGTTGTGTTCTTTTTCTAGAATAGATTTGTTAAGCACACTATGTTCTGGACGTATGTTACTCACAATTTGTGATTTTGATATATATTATAAGAAGGCCGATTGACGGCCCAAGTTTGTGGGTGTGTTATTTGTAAATTACAAGACACCAGAGTCGCGTCTAATGAGTTGTTTTTAGGCAGTTCAGCACTGTGAGCACACTTTTTCACTTTAATTTGTATATATACTGATTTATCACTCTACAGATTGCTTTCACTGTTTTTTTTTTTCCATTTACAGTTACCATCTGATGAGTAAGGTACACGAATGCTCCAGAATTACAGGTGGAGTAATACCTAGTACAGTGTTTACATTAGAGGGGATTTTTTAATTTCTGGAAAAGTAGCATAGGGATCCTGTTTGTCCTGACGAATGCTGGTTTAAGAATTAGAACCCGGCAGAAAAATGTTGACCTCTATGCAGAACGAAGGGGTGGTGAGAAGAACATAAACTCACTCACACCACATTCATCCGAGTGTTTCTAATACCCTTTTTTTCTTAAGATCTAGGTATAAAACTATTATGAAGATATTTCCTAGTTAGTTTTAATCACTCTCTGTCTGCACTTTTGTAGGATCATTTTCTTTTCCTGTTATCTTTATGTTTGTATTGTCTACTCCTCCCTATTGCTCCGCCTCAAGCATTGGTTTGCGCAGAGGCATTTAGTAGCAGCCCTATGATGAAGCATGCCACAACTTGTTGTGGGTGAGGGCAGTTTTAACAAAGTGTTTGTGCTCCTATCACAACTGTATATATTCGTAAAAATTATTTGCGACTGATATTAACCTTACCTCCTTTTGTGTATACCGTCCCTATTAGTATACACTAAGACTATAAGGCCTACCCCAGGTCAATATCTAATCCTCAGAGTCCCCTCTGTGACAGGCTACCTGTAAGCAATCAGTGGGCTGCACACAACAGTAGTCTCACTCATGCAGCCTGCACACGTGTGCACATGCAAGTGCGCATGTGTTCACGTGTAATCATCCAAGCGTACCTTACCCTTATGTCGTTACGGCATTCTTATCTTAACAGATGGACACTGGTGGTAAACACATGCAGTCCACTTGTCATGTGATTACTGTGGGTGAGACACATGTAGTGAGACTCACCCCTAGTAAAAAGTTCAAAACCGAATGATCCAAAATGCATAAAATCCAGGCGTACTGAATGGGTGGAACTCAATTGCAACCCCCCCAGGTTATGATCTGGCTTTGTTTGCTGAATGGTTGCTTGAACTGTAATTTGTCTCTGTATTGGCTCCTGTGTTTGTTCTCCTGCTTCTTTCTTAAATTCCATGCTCATTTTTGACCAGGAATACCACTCTTGATGTTACCACCTTTCTTTGACTTTGGGTAACGGTCCTTATGACCCGCCTTTACAAAGCTTGTGAGCATTATCACCAATAGCTTCTTACCTTAACATTTTTTAAATTTTATGTTAAATTCTGTTTATAGCTTCTTTTCTAAGATGATTCACATTTTTGTGATTCATGGTAAGACATGGTTAGTTTTTCAGTGTACGTTTGACATTCACCTTTGGAAATGCTATTATGTGTCCCCACTTTTCTCTCTTGCTTCCATACCCCTTCCCCTCCAGGGTTTAGTCCTGCTATTCATGTTCACCCACAAATGGGTGGAGCTATGTTCTGGGGAGTGGTGCAGTTGTCTTCCGATTCTGCTGACCAAGACCCTGACATCCTGATAGACATGCATATTTTAGGAGCAAAAATACATTGCTCCTACTGACCAACTGCAATACCCCTAACTAAAACCTAAGTTCTATCAGTATGCAATTAATGCCAATAGGGCCAATCCAGTTACAGATATCTGAAATGAAAGACTATGAATCCCTGGCCACAGTAACTGTGTCCCCTAGTGAGTCCAGAATGGTAAGGGAATCATCTTCATAGATGCCAATATGTATTTCACTGGAATTGATAAAGTTCATGGAGGGTGCCAGGTATACATTAAACATGCTAGGTGTCAGGGAAGAGTAGTGGGGAATACCACATTCAAGAGCTCTATATCTTGGACGAGAGTCCTTTAAGAGAGACCCATCAGGAAGGTTCAAGTCATTGACTCACATGAGGTACACTGTTTTAATTGGCCCCATCCTGAGGTCATCCATATCTGTAATATATATAAAGTTACAATTTGAGGTTCAGTTGAAAACATAACTGAAAATTATGCAAACAGGGTTCTTAAGGTGTTAAAAACCCAACACGGTGGGAAGCCTATAGTAAAACTAGCATTCAATGCAAAATAGCACAGAGCACAGCAAAAGATCAAACACGATTGTAATTTCAACTCATGAGGGCATTTGCTATAAAATGATCAGTTTGAGCAAAGAGCTAGAATTCATAGTAAATCAAAACCGATATATATATTTATATATATATATATATACATATGTATATATATATATATATATATATATATATATATATATATATATATATATATATATATATATATATATATATATATATATATCCAAGAAAGAAGTGACTCAAACAGATAGATTCACCAGAGAACAAAAATATATTTCCACTACAACATTTCAGCTTCCGCCGCCTTCCTCAGGTAGTTTCAAGATGGTAAGCTCAGTGGCTGCACAGATGACACAGCTGAATTTTCAAAAAGCATCATGAGTGAAGATTCCATTTGGAATGTGGAATCAATGCAGTCCTGAGAGTTCTTGAGATATGCAGTAATCAGGGTGTATTGTCAGTAATGTTCAGTCCATCTGGATGCAATGATTTTAAACGGTACATCCAGAAGTTTTCCCTGGAGTCCAGTAGTTCTTCCTTTGAGACATGTTCCACGGGGAAAATCTTCAAATCTGATAGTGAATGATCCACAAGGTTAAAATGATTGGCTACAGGCTGGTCAATTTTCTTATTCATTATTGCTGATTTGTGGTTCCTGAATCGTGTGCGGAGGTCATTCACTGTTTGGCCTACATATTGTTTTTTACAGCTTTGCCGTTGGCACTGAATCACATAAATAATGCATGTTGAGCGACATGTAAGATGCTTGATATTTTGCGTATGTGCTGGCAGTTGGGCATGGGAGATTGCACAAGTCCACTTGTGCAGTGACCACATTGAAACGCTCCCCTATTGGGCTGTGTTGTGGATTGGTGAAACGGCGTGGACGGAGCACATCTATCCAGACCAGTTAATACATTGGCTCGCCCTCGTGTCCGCTGAAGTCAACAACGACGTACGCTTGGAACTGATTACCCAGGAAGCTGCACTCGCATTAATGGACGAGTAACTATGTTCCTGCAGCTATCCACAGCTTACTCCTCTGATATGTCTTCTGTGTCAGGTGTGTGTGGTGGTGTTATGGCTGCATCACTGTGTGCCACTGACATATCAGGGGGATGAGGTGTTATGGCTGCATCGCTGTGTAACATTGACACATCAGGGGGCGGAGGTGTTATGGCTGCATCACTGTGTGCCAATGACACATCAGGGGTGGAGATGTGTGTGTCGAAGTGCCTGCAGCAGTCATCTGGGTCAGGCACTGTGGCAGCAATGGCAAGATGAGGATCTTCAGGGCATGGAAGATCCAAGCTACATCTCGCTGGTGTTCAGCCGTGGCAGCCATCCTTCCAGCCTGCATCCGCTCCATGGTCTCCATTGTCCTACGCAATATGTTCCAACTCTGTGCTGCCATCGCTGGAACTTGTCTGACTAGACAGTATCCGAGTAATGGCTCTGGCGAGGTCAGCCAAGGATTGTTGTAGAGCATGGAACGGACTGTGGGTGTCCATTAGGGACTTTAAGTGGTCCCTGATGGGAATTATACACCCATGTATGGCATCTGGTTTGTCTGCCATGAGGCAGAAACCCACCCACACCTGTTCAGCCAGCCCCCTCTGGCAGTCTAAAACACGGCATTGGAAGGCCATGTGTTTTTCCGTGAGATGCTGGGAGCCAGCCGTGTTGGTGGGTGCGTCCTGCTGTGTGGTCTGTGCGGGGGTGGGGTCACCTTGATGCAGCTGGGCTGCCCTGCTCCTGGAGGTGGGGTGTGGAGGCTGTCCAGTGTGTCCACAAGCCTTTGGAGCGTGTTGTAGCAGATGGCCAGGGGGTCCTCTTCATCATCAATGAAGAGATATCTGGTCTGCTCTGCAGGAGGTATTGATTGTCCCTCTCCAAGTAAAGGGGAGATGCAGGTTAACAGTGTGTTCCATGTATGTTGACACATTGTACATGTTTACATACAGACTGCATGACAATGTATATTGTGACCATTTGAAGGAGCTGGCTATTTGATGGGAGACAGTGGACATTTCGACTACATGACGGATGTGAGGTTGTACTCGTACATTATCTTCTCAGAGTTTCCTGATATGCCAGATGTGATTGGCCATTTTCTACGCACAGGCGGCACCAGTTGTGTCCTCTGTTCTGTAATGAAAGTGTTGCACTTTGTACCACATTGTTGTCAATGTTGATGTGCTGTGATTGCTATGTGTGTGTGCTGCTTTGTGGTAGAGTTGCCCCTGCAGCTCTGATTTAGCTGCCCCTTATCCCTTTGAGGCGGTGTGCCTTTGACTTGTGTGCTTTTACGGTGCTGAGATATTGGCAACTTGGGTCATTTGTGCTCTTGGACGATTTGTGTACTCTTGTGCATTGCTTGTATGCAGATGTGTTGTTGACGTCAGGGGTTATATGTGCACGAGGATGTGTCGCAGTGTGTCCTGCTCTTTTGAGGATGTGATCCTCACTGGGCCAACTTAGTGTTGTGTCGTGCACCATGTCATGTATTTTGACTGCAGCCCTGCTATTGGTCATGCAGTGTCACTTGCATTGTCAGTGTGACTCACAGTGCTTTCCTGGATTCAGCACATGTGCATGGGTAGGTTGTGAGATTGGTAATAGCGAGGTGCGCCCCGTTGTGCACATAGTGGACGGGTGCCTACTTGGCATTTCTATGTGTACTGCAGTGTGCCAAGGGTATCAGGGACATGTTCCACATTCATTGTGGGTCAGCAGTGTGCTACACATAATTGTGCATGTGTGCCATTGTGCCCATCTGTCCCGTACCCCCAGTCCCAGGTCGTTACTCACCCTCTTGCTGTTGGGTTAGGTCATATCGAGCTGTGTCCGGACCCCCAACTCCTTGCATCGTCTCCACACTGATGACTGTAGCCACCATTTCCTACAGCTCATCCAGCTCCTCCTGTGGCGCAGGACTCCCACCTCAAGTCGCCGTTGCTGCCTTCCGGTTGGCAGCGAATTTCTGCTTGGTTTGGTTTTTAACATCATGCCAGTGCCTTTTTGACCTCCTCCATTAACCTCCTCAGCACTCCGACTGCATTTACGTTGTTCACAATGGCCTGCCATATTTCCGTTTCTGTTGCGAATGACACAGTGTAGGTGACGATCAGTTGTTGGCAGTGTTCTATCGCCTCCGTGACGATGATCCGGTTTTCCTGCGGACTGAACCCCGTCTTCCTCTTCTCCTTGCCCTTCCCCGACAACGGGGTTCCTGGCTGGTCCTCCGTGGGGCTTGTGGGGTTCGAGTTATCCTCTGCACTCGGACTGGGTGCATCCATGGTGCTACGCAGTTTATTCTGGTTTTGATGTATTTTTTTTGTTGCTTTTATAGTGCATTTTCCTGCATGACACGTGGGAATTGCTGGCATGCCGCTGGTTATCGCTGATTTTTTTATCGCGGTTGACCACATCACAACTTTTTCGCGTTCGTGTTTCGCGTTTTTTGCCGTCACAGTGATTGTATTGCGGTCATTTGATGCGTTAGCATGAGACCATCGCATGGTACTGCCGTGTCGAGAATACAACGTTAACACAGTGTTATTTTCCCGTGATAGACTGCGATGTGCAGAGTTTCGTTAAGCTAATTTTGCGATAATTGTCACACGTTCTTGGGAATATCCCCCGATATCTATATTTGATTGAAATAGTTGACACATTAAGGGCAATATGTGCGGTAATTAATACATTATTTGAGGTTAACTCAGCATAACACAGAAAAGATTTTACGTTTGTTTTCGGAATGCAGTTGCAGACTGCAACGCTACTGAGCCTTCCATTATCCTAACCATGGCAGGCACGATGAAAATTTAGTCATAAGCCTTTAGATGTAAGAATCTGTAGGATGCTCCTCATGGAAAGGGCCAACCACTGCCTTCCTCTGGTAGTCAGTGGGAATATCAATTAAAAAAATGTAAACAGAAGAGACACCGCGCACCTATCCACAAGCGCATTGACGACTTAAATGCAACAGAGATCATGAGGAGGCAGGTTCCAGTGTGACAAATCATTTGACAGCTTGTTCGGGAGACAATCCTATGGGGGCAATAGACATTATCTCTGTTAAAATGGAGTAACCCGCTCTACAGTGCAGAACACTGGCCAGTTTGAAAAAGCATTTGAATGTTAACCTTTCAGTGCCTTCATCAAGGCCTTTGTTTTGCTCCCCGTACTCTGAAATAATCAGAAAGAACTTCACACAAAATTAAAGCAACATTCTAAGCTGGCTCCATGCTATCCAGGTAATAATGCGTGTCTTTCCCTTGTGCACGTGTACAATCTACTACAGTGGTAAAGAATATCCAAACAGGGTAAATCTGCATGAAAATAGCAGGAACTGTAATCCTGCTTTGAAGAGTCACTGGGCGATCGAGATTTAGAACTCTGCAAAACTGATATTGATATTATATCCACTAATTGCACAAATGTGTGTATGCGTGTTTTGAGTGCCAGTGTGTTGCAGGCGGTGCGCGCCGGCCCTCACTTTTGGGGTCCATAACTTCTTTCACCCAGAGAGAGAAAGAGAAAGATAGAAAAACATTGAGAAATGGAGAAAGCAGGAATGAATGAAGACCAGATAGTGTATTTCGCACACCACGCATTCAGCAACCCCATCATTAAGCACCTTAGAAGGCAAGCTGCAAGAACCTTTGACCCACACACTTAAGGTTTTTACAAATTAAGCATTGGTGTTCTCATCACTGCACAGGTTTACAGTTAGCAAGGACGTAATCTACTGAGCCTAAAGTGGAGGGTGCAAATTGCATTGCATAGTATTACTGTAAAGCTAATAAGTACAGAATCACTTTCAGACCCCATTCCAGGGGGGCACAGGGCCAGAACGGGCTGCTGGTCCACAAAAAGTGGTGGGGGTCCCTTGCCTACAATAGCTCTGTAAACGGGGCTAAGTACACCTTTCCCGCACCTGCCTCTCAGGGTAGTGACGCTGAACAGTCAAAGGCTTCATAGGGAGGTAATATGGGGACAAAGACTCGGAAATCAAACAATCAAAAACAGACACAATAACAAGCTGTCTGGCCAGTCCTTCTCTTAGTAAAAGAGAAGCACGTTAATATAGGAGAAAAATAAAATACCACACACCCTTATGGGAATTCAACTACAGGGTTCACCTCTACAGAACTACCGGACTCAAGCTAATATCAAGAGTGCTCACGCCATCCACAGTCTTTTAGTGCACATGCTACACTTCCTGCACTGCTACAGTGTTCTAGCACAGCTGGTTGAGCTCCCACACAACTAATGTCCTAGCAGTAAAGGGAAGCTCAGGGACTAGACTCGGCACAGGTGCAAGTTCACTATCTGTTTGTGTGAGGAGCTACTGAGTACAGTAAGCCGTAGGTCAATTCAAGTAATATCTTGCAAAAGCACTCTCACTGGCAATCAGTGCTTGTTCTAACACGGCCTTGAGCTGCCTGTCCATGGTACAACGCTCGCCACAGAGGTTATTGGGGTGCACTTCTTCACAGTTGCGGGGTTAACAACACTTGTCATCCTGCACAACGCCTCTCAGAACTAACCACTGAACACAAACAGCAAAGGCAAGCTTTGGCAGTAGTCACATGTCTTCAGCAGTTGTGGCTTTGAGGCGTTGGGGGATCCTTCCATTATAATAATAAATAATAAAGAGATTTATAAAGCGCCTGGTGACGCCATCTCGGCGTGTCCCCGCGCTACGGAGAGAAGAAAAAAACGCTCAGAAGTAGCAAGCTCCTCTGTTCAGGCTGTGAAGATTTAAAGATTATACAGAGGGGTCTTCAGAAGTTTTCTGAACTATTATAGCATTTTTTATTTATTTTTTATTTTTAGAGTTTTCTATAACGCGAACCAGACCCAAGGTAGGGTAGCAGAGCGCTTTACATAGTGAGCAAAATATTGGATAGCACATATAGTGACCAAATAGGTCTCTTTGAGTCTGCAGGATCACAGTTGTCATGCTTTCACTCAGAGTTCATCGGTGCCTCATGTAGGTACCCACATGAACCATGAACGGAGGCTGGGTGACCTTTTTCAGCTTGGGTTGGCATCAATCACAATCAGATCACATGGGCTTCTGCTCCTAGACAGTGTCTCCTCCTTGCATCTTCGGGTGATGTCCCCTCACCTTTGGGAGAATGGCTGTGCAGTTCTTCGGGTACTCTGTGGAGCACTCAATCATTTCACAAGAAAAACTTGAAAGTAGAACATAGTTGGAAGGTTTATGTTCATTTTCTAGACAGGGGATCAACGGTGGTTCCTCCATTTGAGTGGAGTAGCGTCGCCCCACTGCTGCAAAAGCAGAGGAGGTGAGAAATATAATGATAATAAAATGAATTTATTACCATTATATTTTTCACAGCTACATCTCAGCCAGAGCCATGCAGGGGCTGGGCCATTGATGCTGATTGGCAGCAGGGGTGGAGTGGCACTCCCGTTTAAAGTGCACATGTCACTTTGACTATTGTCTTGCGACTGCCAGCCTGACACGCGCACTTTAAACCTCTCCTCCAGCGCTGTCTTAGACAGCTGGGAGGATAGAAGCCACTGGTCCCAAGTGCCTAAAGTAGCATTGAGCCAGCCTGCTCCAGCAAATGCTGGTGCTTCTCTCATGCTGGTTAACATCAGCATCAAACGAACAGCTTCTGGAGTGGTAGAAGGAAGTTGGCTGAGGCTCTAAGACTCCCACTTGGACTTCCGAAGAGGAGAACACCGAGGATGCATGGGTAAGCAAATATTTTATTATTATTTACGTTTTTGACCCACTGACAGAAACGTGTACTGCCTTCAGCCAAATGTTCTGAGCTCTCAATCATGGCCCACTATAAATAAAGTACTCTTAATGAGCCATGATTGAGAGCTTTAGCATCAAGACTAAAACATCCACTTCAGCTCCGACGCCTCTCCACATCTATATATCACCACCTGCCATTGCAGAGGATGTGGAGCCACTGTCTAAAGTCCAGAAACTGCTTTGGTGTGGTTCCCTTTCTAATTTAATTTTCTAACTGCAGTGCAGGCATAGCCTTTGTGCGAGGTGATGGTTCTCACACCAAGTAGTGATCATGCTGTCTCCAAGCAGGAATATCCAAAATATGGGCACAATGAAGTGTGAAGACTATGCAGCTGGCTGTCATCATATGCCCTGAAGTAGAAATTAGGGAAAGACAAAAGGGTGATCCTGTCTATAAACCTCCTCATTTTTAAAGCATTCCTCTACCAGCAGCAATCCCCTGCAAAAAAGTCCTTATAAAAAGTATAATAAAACACTGCCGCCATCTACCCACATGGTAGTTTCTGGGGCGCCTCCCTTGGGATCAAGGATTGCAGGCAATACAGTTTCACTGCCAATGGGATCCGTATTTTATCCTTCATACCAAACTCACATTCGGTGTCATTCATGACTCTTGCAGGTAATACACACACACATCTGCCCAATCTTTTCCCAACACTGCACTCTGTCTCCAGGGAGAACTCTGATATAGCAGGATACACGCAGAACCCTGTCATGTTGCTTTATAAATGCCAAATCGAGTTACAGTAACCGGCGTACTCAGGCCCCACCAGAGCAAACTTGTGGCACAATCAATGGGCTACATCTATGGACGGCACAACCAGTGCTGCAGGCCCACAGAGGTGCATTCAAAAAACATGCCGCTGGTATAGATCTTACCCCATGACAAGGGACGTGCAGCTAACTCTAATCAGCCAATGATATATCCACCGATCCACAGAATGTATATAACGAGCACAGCTCTCTGACGCTGTATGGCAGTAGCACACACTCTCAAGTCCTAAGGCTAACATCCAGAGCAGTGGAAAACTGGAAAGGAGAAAAGCAAAAAACTAGAGGGAAAGCACCATCGAAAGCGCTATTTCCAACTGGGTTCTTGGCCATCACAAAATAAAACGCATTTGAGCATGGCTTGATTTACGAATTCCCAAGGGATTGACTGGGCCTCCCAACCACAAAGAGTCAACCTCCTTCGAATTCCAAAATGTTTTTTGCACAACAAAAATGGTGGCTTAAAAGGATACACAAACAGAAACTGGTGGACTGCAGGAAAAGGCTCTGGACTGAAAAGCCCCAAGAATGACAGTTGCTGCAAGGCAATTCAGCACATAAAGAAAGACTTGCCAGAGGCTTTCCAAAAGAGATCCTGCTCTTCCCTGTAATGAAATTCTCACTAGAACAAAGAGTCTTGATATCATCTATACCTTACACCTACACACTCCACACACACACACACACACAAGATGTCAGTGTAAGGTTCTGGGAGTCGCATCTAAGTGAAACTTTACATGTTGGAGGTCGGTAGGCAGCACTCCTCCTGAACCAGGAAAACGGATTGTTCAGTATTATCAATTCACAATATATCAGTTTGCTTCATTTCAATAACCCAGGGCATAAAGAGTAGACCTCTGGCAATCAAAAAGGTACACCTAATGCACCCTTCTAGGTCAGAGAACAGTGTTTGGACCTTGGAATCAGAATGGATAGGCTTAGGTCTAAGCCCACATGCTAAAATAGGGTATTACCTGGACAAATAAAGTCAGGATACCAGTCATGCAGTTAGGTCGCTCAATGCAGGGGTAAACACCTGTTTACCATGCAGTGAACAGTCCCAACCCAACAACCAGAATATGACCTTTGTCTCGAGTAAAATAATATGTCAACCTAGATGCAATTTTGCCACCAAGAAAAGACAAACTCGTTGGCAGCACATGTGGGATGCTGCATTGAGTGGTACCAAGACATTATTTGTCAGATATGCCAAGTTTCACTTTGAAGAAATGTTGTAGCCTTCTATGATATTACTGATGGCTATTATACAATTATATTTCAGCACTGACCATCAAATCACCTTTCTCTAATTAAACAGTAGGAGCATCCTCTGTGCTTTTTACCATACACATCATTCCAATTTTTCGTTTCAGATCATCACCAGTGATAAGAGCGACCACCAAGGCAAAGTAGGCCCAAAGAATGGATTTCAACCTGTGAAAACTATGCTCTTCATCATCAGCAGCATACATTTATATATTGCACAACACTACAATAGTCTCCTATCACTAGTCTGTGGGTCAATTAACTAGAACACATCTGGCTTAAGTGGTCTTCTAAACGAAAGGCTCGACTCGGTGGTTGCTGTGATTATTGTGGTGCACCCGTACTGGATCAGCTTTCAGAGTGCTGGGCCCTGGAACGGGAAGGTTTTGCCATCCATTGATTATTATTTTAACATGGGGGAGGGAGACACAGAAGCCTTTAACTTGGCTACGAAACATGGAAGCAGGGTGGCTTATTGAGATGTGGCACAAAATTGTTGAAACATTTAAACATCCATCAGGGGAGATTAAAGCAAATTCTATAACAGACTGGCAGCTACTAGATTGATCTTCTGGCCTGTGAATAATATTTTTGCTATTTGTGACTCCCTGAATTAAAGATTACCTCTCAAACAAGCTACAAGTCAAGCAACCAATGAAAGTAATTGTCTGAACAGGATCTTTAAAGCGAAAATGGCCTTTGCTTCCTTCAAGTACAGTATCTTAAGTCTGGCATTTGTCTCAGGTACAAGGTTAACATATACCCAGGACCATCATAGGTTCTTGGCCATAAGAATGATACAATGCATTTGATCAGGGCTTGATTTACGAACACTCAAGGGATTGACTGGGTCCCCCGCCACAGGAGTCAACCTCCTTGAATTCTAAATTTTTTGGGCACAGCTAAAATGGTGGCTTAAAAGGATACACAAACAGGAACTGGTGGCCTGCATGAAAAGGCTCTGGACTGAAAATCCCCATCAATGTCACTTGCTGGAGGGTAATTCAGCACATAAAGAAGACTTGCCTATGGCAGCTGACTGCAGTGCTTCAAATATCTACATGTTTTCTGATTAAAATATGTGTTGCTCCACTTCACCAATTGTAAAGTCTAATAGAAAACATGCTCATTAATATTATCATGATTTTTGTGTAAATATCAGTGATTACGAACCTTCATGAGTGTGGGAGAGTGCATAAGGCGAGACAGGTTCCCAATTATGTCAATAAAGACCAATGGGAGAGAGTATGCCTTTGATGAAAGACCAGCTTGTGTTCGATGAAACAAGCGGGCAAAGGAAGGTAACAAATGGGGTTACTATGAGGGCCATGCAGACCAAAGAGCACAAATCATTAAGTTTATGATTTGCCCACAATGAGGCTTGTGCTGACTGAGAAGTGAGCGATTGCAATGATGCTGAGCCACAGTCAGCCTTTTTACCAGATCTGCAAAGCTGTAGAGAGAACTTGGCAATATCAAAGGACAGAGTCGTGTGTTCCTTGCTTGACAGGATGCTGGGCACTTGGTCTGCAATGGAAAGTCAGACTTCAAAACCTTCTTCACTATTCAGAATAGGCTGGACGTACTGTGAAGGCTTACTGCAGTGTAGTAGGAAACTTGAGAGGGCCCCCCTACAAGATATGCTGATGGGGCCCCACCACATGTCTCTCCATGCCAATAATTTATTTATTTATTGTAGAGTTTTGTGCAGCGCTAGCCAGACCCGAAGGTATCGGAGCGCTTCCCAACATGGATTACAACAACATGACAAGGCGCTCGTAAACGCATTGAATCAAGGCGTAATTGGAAGACCTGTGTGTTGAATAACATTACAAGAAAGGAAAACAAAGAGAGTCACAATAGTGAGCACAAGCAAGGGGGGGAAGAGGTATAAGTCTTGGTGAGGCCGTGGTTATGTCCTGCGAAGTTCAGGCTTAGGCTTTCGGCAGCGATTATCCATTCGGGAAAGACCAGTTAAGGAAGTGGTCTTTGAGTTGTCTTTTGAATTGTAGAAAGGAGAGGGCAGTCCTGATATGAACTGGGATGGAGTTCCAGATTTTGGGGGCATTTCCAGAGAAGGATCGTGAAGCGTTTTATTGTTTGCGGATTTTCGGCGGGATGAGGAGTAGAGTGTTGGAGCTTCTGAGGCTTCTTGTCTGACCAGCCTTCTTGAGTTTGGCGGCCAGGTAGGCTGGTTTCCCTGTATGAAGGGCTTTGTGCGTGAGGCAGACCGTTCTGGAATTGCCACGCATTTCAATTGGGAGCTATTTTAGCTCTCTGAGCGCGGGCGAGATGTGATCAAACTTCTTCACTCCAGTTACCATTCTGGCGGCTTCGTTGAGCGTAGATCTGAGGGGGGCTAGGTGGGATTTTGCTGTATAAATCCAGTTGATATATATTTGTGGGATGAATTATAGTCTAGATATGGGATTGCTCATAGTGAAACCAGCACACCTAACTTCTATTTAATATATTTGTATTCTGTTTTCATGTACAAAAAATAGAAAAGAAACTATTTTACTGAAAAATGACAAACAAAATTCCAATTTAAAACACATTACATCTTTAACTGCAACATACCACTTGAATATAAATTCATTCTTTACCTAACGTAGAACCTAAAAACAAAAAAACTTTGGAGTCTCAGTACCTGCGATTCCCAGAGTCATAGGGTTTGCAACCCCAAATTGTTTTTTATTATGCACTAAACCCATTTTGCAATTCGGTACAGCTTTTCTAGCTCCCCTTTCAGCAATTATTATCTGCCCAATAAAAGCATGTGCGCTTGGTCCCCTTCTTCGCAGGCCCATAGACAATGCTTTAGTATCACAGACTCCCTTGATGCAATGCTGCTGAATATTCCTGTTATTCCAGTTTGAAAGCATAAACGTACTTTGTGGAAAAAATGAAGGAAAAAGCTTTCAAGCTGTACATGTGTACAACAAATCATCCATTAAACCCTAAACAGTGACTTTCTATTTATCCATTTCAGGATTGAGTAGTTGATGCATTGCATTGTGGTACATGTAGTCCTTTCTATAATGGGAAAAGCAAAATAATAAGAACTAGGGGCCAGATGTAGGTGGCCAATTACCGGTCGGTAACGGCCGAATTCGTCCGTTACCGACCGGTAATTGGATTTTGAGATGTAGGGCATGCATTTACAGAATCGGTATTTTACCGATTCTGTATTTACCGATTCGGTAAAATTACCGAATCGGTAAATACAGACTCGGTAAAATACCGATTCTGTAAATGCAGATGTAGCTGGCACATGTCAGAGTGCCACAGGGCTTTAAGAATCGGTATTTTACCACCCAATCCAATTGGGTGGTAAAATACCGAATCCAGGTGTGCATGCACATGTGTGCATGCACACCTGTGCCATGTGACACACAGACATGCCCTTAGGGCATGTCTGTGTGCCACATGGCGCACATGCCTATTTTTGGGGTGCTAGAGGGTGTCAAAGTGACACCCCCTGCACCCTTGCTAAAATCGGTATTTACCGAATCTGTAATTACAGATTCGGTATTGCCCATTGATTCCTATGGGCTTCAGGGCCCATAGGAATCAATGGGCAATACCGAATCGGTATTTACAGAATCGGTAAATACCGAATCTTAACGATTCGGTATTTACCGAATCTGAAATACCTACATCTCCCCCCCTCTATTTTACCACTTCTTAAATACCGATTCGGTATGATTCGGTATTTAAGAAGTGGTAAAATAGAATTACCTACATCTGGCCCTAGGTTACAAAAAAAGATACATCAGACAAGAGAAAGGTTGAGATCTCTGCATTACAATGCTGCAGCTTAAAATGGTTATTTAAATATTGAATTCACTTAATATTTTTTATATAACACAAAGGCAATATGCGGTATATATTGGTCAATTATTTTTAAACTACTATGTATTGCATGTTGCTTTTAACTTTTGTCTGACACCTTATTCAAAGCATGCCAGAGAGAAACAAGGACTCTGGGGTTCTTTCCAGATCCTTTAATAGAAACATTGGGAAACCACTTGTAATGAGTAGCATTTAATGTCCTGGCTGGTATTTTTTACCTTATCAGTACATACCTTTAACAGTTAATGTAAGAAGAAAATACTTTAAAATGCTGCCCTAATGGTCCCTGACTGATAACTTAAGTAAATAAAGACAGAAAGGCGATGTTAAAATGAACACTGTCTTTACCTATCAAAAGAAACACTCTCTGGTCTCCATTCAAGATGTTCCTTGATTCATGTGAGTTTCAAGCTTACCTACATCAGCCCTCAGTTGAAGAGGTTGCTAAACCTCCATGAATCAATTGTATCCTCCTTACCTATTTTACCCATTTTTTCTTTTTCTTTCCTTAATCAATACATTATTAATTTACTCTATAATGTTACTAGTTTCATGCTTACACATTCGTCTCATTAGCTGTATAATATATATGTCTCTCCCTCCCCCCTTTATGCTCATGCTTTAGTTATACAAGCTGTTTATTATACTATTAGGGGCCGATTCCGATCTCAGTCGGAAGTGCACCGAATCGGGTTTGGCATAAGCGGATCCGATTCGGAGGCCGATTTTCTGTCCGAGTTGTACACGGGTCTGGATGTTGAAGTACGATGTGAACATGCACAAAATCTCCGTCTGAATCGTTTCCGTGTTCGAACCGCTCCGTACGACTCGGTCACAAGCAAACCGTGGCGCGCAATGGAGACGTTTCACAACCGTGCTAGTACGATGCTCGATTCGGACAGCCAGAACGAATTGGAGCATCCAGCTATCAATAGCTCCCGGAGTCGGACTTCGGGGGTCTGCGTCGGACCCCCGTCACCCACAGCCTTACGACTCAGACACAGGGGGAGACCCAGTGGTCTCCCCAACACAGGCATGTACGGTGCGGATGGGACCAACATGTACCCACTGTAGGGGGCGCACTTGTCCGCGACGTACCCATTCAGTCAATGGGAGCCCATGTACGCGTCGTACAACTGGCTCCCTTTGACTTCTATGGGAGTCTGACCGAACCGAGTCCGACAGCATACGACCGCATTGTACTCACTCGGTCAGACTGCAGGAGTCCGGATCGGTCAGAAAACACCCCGGATCTGGCTCGGTTGGAGTGCTTTCCGACCCAGATAGGAATCGGCCCTTCAGTAGTTATTTTACTGTACTCATTATATTGTTCGATATTTCACATTGTCATCTGCTATTACTTTATCATCTTTTCATAAACATTCTTATTAAACTTAAAAATGAATACAGATTATTTCACATTAAGTTCTACTTAAGAATCATGTGCAGGCCTTTGCAAAATCTTAAAACATGAAGAGAGGGAGATGACATTTTCTCTGGGAAAGGTGGCAACACTATCTCTGCTCCAGTCAGTTCTGTGGTTCCTCTTCCCCTTTAAGACCAGTAGTGCTCTTTCGAGGACGCTCTCTCTCAGAGGACCCCACTCATTCATGTGAGGTGCCTGGCAGGCTCAGACTAAAGATAAACACATATGTTATTTTGTTTCTTTTCAATCCTGGGTCAGTACAGTGTCAGCTCAGAGCATGCTGCACATTGTAGCTACTTTAGAGAGCCACACTGCACAGACCTGCTCTGGGGGACCCCTTCATGTAGAGAAGGCTGAGCCCCCCTCCAGCATCCCAGGGGCTGTGGGGGTGTCCGTTATGCTCCTTACCTCAAGGGAGGTGATGTGAACAACTGTTAACAGTTTCAATAAACATGGAATGCCTGATGCACAAAGCTTAGTTACTCTTTTGATTAGGTTTACACTTTGTAGTACGTTTACTACTTTTGGCATTTACAAACTCCACGTGGTGGCTTTCTACAAATGTCTCCACCCGCAGTGTAATGCAAGTGGCTTACTCTTGTGTGGGTGGGTGATGTCCTTCCTTAAACTCCTCTGTGACCCTCCCTAAACCCCATCCTATTCCTCCTTAATCCTTTCCCCTTTAGTGGTAAATCTGCCCCCTTTTCCACCCTTTCCCCTGTGTCCCTCCCATATTTACGACTAAAATCTAGGTTAAGTGTGTCGGGAAAAATCTTGCAGGACTGAGTTCGAAACCTATTGAAATCAATGCAGAAACGCTGGCTCCCTTGGTTATGGCCCAATCACAGAGGATTATCATAAATAAATGGTACTCCCTCATCTCTGAATGATTGTAGCAAAAAGTCTGAGGCATTTTCGTGCAAGATCACCACTGCAGTATTCCCAAAAGATATGTAACTAGGGACAAAGTTCCCAAAATAATTAAAAAGTGGCTAGGTTGGGTACCCAATTTAAACCCTTGCTACAATTTCTATAGTTGTTAGCTGATCATATTCACTGTGCTATTACAAAAAGAGCTCACAACACATGATCCTCTCTCATAGGAATAAAGACCAATTTTATCTCATGGGATGAAATCTACCATATACCATAAAAAATTAAGAGCCACACTGTACTGTTTGCAGTCACTGCACTGATAATAACAAATTTTTACCAATGTAAGAAGGGGGATCCTCTCCCAGAGTAAACAAAGGCCTACTGTTATCAAATAGAAAGGATTCTAAACACCCAGCCTACCTACCAAATTGTATGGCTGTTACCATGCTGTTGACAATGGATCATTGACATAATATTGATCCTATAAATATCAATATCCTCAAATATTACTAATATCGAACACACACATATCGAGTACAAAAACATATTGATTTTTACATTCATCTATAACAAAAATATCAGAAACACTAATATTGTTGCCTATAAATGAACTTGTAAAATGTCAAAAATATTGATTAGCACAATATCAACACAATATTATTGCTGACATAACTAATAAATCCCTAAACATACCACAAAAAATACAATTGTAACAAATATTTACTGAAAATATTCACAGAGATAAGAGCAGTTTTGGCTCTAGAATGACGGCACCAGTGTTAATGCTTGAAATGTAGAGTAATAGCACTTGACCTCTTGTGGTTTCACTCCTCGGGATCCATCAACCGAGAAACATGTTTGTGTGGCCGCATGCTCCTCTTCATTACTCTGCAGAACCCCATGAGAGTGACTTTTCTTTGCTTGTCCTACTTATATTGGTCCAAACCGAATCCAGATATACATACAAGGCTTGCAAATTTTGATGAAGTCCTCTTTAGGATGAAACGCGTTGGCTGGACTGCAGTGCGATGTTTGATGAAATACAATTAAACTTTGTTGGATGCCGTATTATGGCTCCCTCTTCATAATGGACTGAAAAGAAGAAACTATCACTTGCCTATCCAACTGTGATGACCATTCGAACTATTTAGAACTTTCAGAAAAGGATTGTTTTGAAACGTATGAAGCATTTCCTCTTCTGTAGAGTTCAAAGAATTACTTCAAATCAACCCAAAACTTATAATAAAGAACTATAATAAAATAAAAATTAACCAAAAATGTATCAAATAGTAAAATAGAAATTAACCAAAAATTTAAGAAACATGGCAAAAAAATTGTACTCCTAAAACACATATTTAAAAATGCTAAAACAATTATTATTAACTATAAACCTATATAAAAACATTTATTAATATTCATTATTATATCTAACTATTTATCTATATATATATATATATATATATATATATATATATATATATATATATATATATATATATATATATATATATATATATATATATATATATGCTCGACATTGTTCATATATAAATAAAACAACCTATATGTCATACTACAAAAAGAAAACATAAATTAGCGTTCACCAAATAAGGGCTAGACTGATGATTTTTTAAAAAAAAACTATACTAAACCAACCAATAAAATAACAGTATAAACACCTTTAACTAATAAAATAAAACAAACAATTAAGCCAAAAATGTAAAAGAAACACCAATTATAACAAGTAACTACTCTAAAAATGCTAAACGCTGCAAGAGGAGGAAACTCAAATAAGTAACACATATTTAAAACAGAAAAGTAACTGTTATTAAACTAAAAAATATAAACTTGCAAAAATTGACATTTAATGAATGTAACTTTTTTACTTTCAACAGAAATTTCAACTCCTGCTCCAAGTTAAAACGAAACTCAAAACATCTCAACAAAACATGCAAGTAAATAAATAACAAAAAAACTGCATTTTTTTAAAATATGAATAACAAAGAAGCGAAAGTCAATTTAAAATATATTCATACTGTCAAATTATTCACAGATACAATGACAGAAGATGCTAAATATATCACTTCACAGAAAAAGAAACAAATATTGAACCATATGTGCTACACCTACAGCCAAGAAGGTGCATCAACAGAACCATAAACTGCAAATGTAGTAAATATTATTCAAATGCATGCGATGGGAGGGCAACTACATGAAATAATTTTGTAATAAATGTAAAAGAGCACAACCACCCCCCAAATGTTAAAGGAATAAAAGTTAGAGAAATCTTACAAGATATAAGAGAGGCAAGCACTAGCTCCCAGGAACCTACAAGCAAAATCCTGAAAGACATACTACCCAAAGTCCCCACACATGTAACAGGCCAACTACTACCTAAGCACACACCCCTGGAGGTTTTCCATGGCAGAACTAGACGCACTTCACGAGGACTGAGCAGACGCGATCAGGGTTCTAGACCGGAACGCACCTTGACAAAAGTTTGACTACAGAGGTTCCTGAGCCCTTCCTCATGGACCCCAAATGACCTGATGTTTCCGTCCTGAAGAATGCAATGGACTCACATGTGCCACCAAGCAGAAACATGTTGATGGTACATTGGAGATGGGGTACTAATTCCACTTTGTCTCCACGTTTGGTTTTTAATACCAATGTCATTTATAGTAAATATAAAGATCTGTTTGGATGTCACATTTGTTTTCAGTCTATTTAGATCACAGGCCTGTTCAAAGGTAGAAGTGCCTCCCTGGCTCCAGGTGTAGGCCCGCTCTCCTTCAATCCAGGTTTTTGGAAGGCGTGTATTGTCCTCTGATGAAGCATGACACCTGGTGGTGTGTGAGGACTCCCCGTTACACTTTTGTGTATGTCTAGTAATGGAAGCGGTGATGAGTAGAATCATGAGGGATATATAATCGCAAAATAAAATCTAGGTAGCTTTATTGTTTTGAAACAACTACCACTTACCACCACTTTAAAACTATTAATTGCTCACAATACCAAAGTCACCAGTGATACCCCACCTGCCCCTGGAACATACCTAGACATAGACATACCTGACCATTTAAAAATAACATATAACGAGGAACTCTTCCTTTTTACATGACAATTTAAATAATAAAAAACGAATCCTAATTTTCTCTACATCAAACAGCTTAATGAAACATACCCAATGCCAAACCTGGATGATGGATGGGACCTTCAAACTGTGCCTCAAACCATTCATTTACATATACACCATCATGGTGAATATGAAAACATCAATGTGCCTATTGTATAGCTTTACTACCAAACAACCATAGCACCGCCTACTATCAACTCCTAAATAATGTAAAACAACACACAAATAACTACTGCTCCTAAGAAATAATTATAGACTTTGAACACTGTACGATTCAAACAATTCTAAAAATATACCCCCACACAGCCATAAAAGGCTGTTATTATCACTTTAATCAAAGTATATGGTGACATCTCCAAAAATCTACACTAAGGATCTGATTACAAGTTTGACGGTGCAGCGCTGGGTCTTTCCCAACGCCAAACCTGTGGTCGGGCTGTCCAGCATATTATGAGTGTTTATCATGTCTGGTGGACTTTTCTTTATGTTCTCATTGCAGGGCCTCAGACTATGGGCACCACAATAGGAACGCCAAACCAGTTCCTGCAGTCCATGCCGTGCTGGAACTGTGGTGTATGCACACATGGAGCACCAGTGGAGAAGTGTGGTTCAATGGTTAGAGCGGCAGACCCTGATGCAGAGGTCAGGCCTGGGGACCAGGGTTCAATTCCCGCCTCGGCAGCTCTTCGACTCAATTTCCCCTGACCTGATAATTCTCGCCTCGGTGCCTAGTCTAATCATGGGTCCCACTCTGTGACTCTGGGCAATAGCTTGCTTAATCTCCACAACGGCCCCAGCAGCGCTTGGATGCCTGGCTTCACCTTGGGGGTACATTTCACAGGAAAGCCAGTACGGGTTTCACAGCGGTATGAATACAGTGCTACGAGACCTCTGGGTAGAAGTGCGCTATATGTAAATACAAACACATTTACATTTACCATTTACATTTACCTGTTGTAACCCCGATGGCCCTGAGGCACAAGGGCGCCCTGTAGGGCCCCCTATGTTTCCTATCTGCCACAATCTTCAAGGAGTAGGAAACGCCATGAAAGCTGTGGCGTAGAGGAAAGTCATAAAATGCTGGCGGGACTGCGCCGTGCGAGTTTGGTGGTCCGTGGACAGACAGACTCATAATCAAGTGTATAATACTCAACTAACAGCTAATTCGCTTTTGAAATCAAAAACAATACAAAACAAATATAGCACTAGACTACTTCCCTGTCACAGTGGAAGTCAACCACAATAACTTACTAATAGAAAGCCCTTTCTACCAACAAAAGTAAGAGCATGAATTTGGCAGACTGCATCGGTCAGGACACAGACACCAAGCCAAGTACCGGATAGCATGGTGGAATGTCTATGACAACACCTTGGCATAAGAAGCTAAAACAAACAACGCAGTGGATGGATGGCACAATGCCTTCCAGTCTACGCAAGGCAGTACTCAACCTACATTATAGAAATGTATCAAAGGATTACAAAAAGAGCAAAGCTACCAAGAACTAAGAATAGAGCAATCTGTTACCCAAATTGGCCCTAAACTAAACAGACTAAAAGAATGTACAGCATGCTACAATTTAAAGTCAAACTCTTCATAAATAATAGAGGACTACATTACTTAGGGCCTGTTTTAGATATCAGCAGACAGGTAACTCAATCACAACACGGACAGATATTCCGTCTACTGAAATCTAAATCACATAGGATACTATGGGAGTTATATTTCGGTAGACAGGATATCTGTCCCCATTGTGATGGAGTCCACCGATATCTAAATCAGGCCCTTAGAAATGATCACCAAAAGCATATTATAACTTAAACATAAACCTACCAAAAATGGAAAAAACTGCAATCCAAAAAATCAAATCCATTTTCTTTTTTTAAATATTGACTTAAATTTTTATTACATAAGTGAAGGAATTATATAAAATTTCAAAGTTATTAAACACTGATAATATATATATATATATTCACTGAAAAAACCATAGGTTATAGACCATATATAGTTAGGAATTAGCATTTACAAAACCTTGAAAATTCACTGAAAAAACCATAGGTTATAGACCATATATAGTTAGGAATTAGCATTTACAAAACCTTATTTTACTCACACAAAACCATTGAAATTCCATGTATAGTTAGTTGCACTAACTATATATCGCGCACCCGCAATCCACTGCTGATGATGTCACATATTACATCATTCATGACATGGTCAGTGACATCACTGATGACATCACTGATGACATCTCAAATGACATCACTGATGACATCACTGATGACATCACTGATGACAACATCCAGTGACTGTATGTTTCTGTAAAGTTAAAATGTGTCTTACATATTGAAGAATGAGTGGAAGTATAAGTGTCTGGACAAAGGATTTAGTAGGTGCATGACTGAATGTATGAGTGAGTGATTAAATGTGTCTCACTGAGTGCATGGGTTAGTGACTAAACTGTCTTAATTTGTGCATCATTATGTCTGTTGTTCTGTAAACTGCTGCATGTGTTGATCAGTAGCTATATGATTAACTATATGGGTTACTGATTGATTGTCCAAGTATTTGTATGGGAGACTGAGTGTGTGTGTGGCTGGCTGGGAGGTGTGTGACTCTGTGCAGATCAATGTGTACTTGTATCAATGATTGTATAAGAAGGTAAGTATGTGTTAGTATATGTTTGAAAATGTAAGGTGCTCTATGTTTAACTGTATAGACAAGAAAATGGAAGTGTCATTGATTCTTTACAGGACTGACTAGGTGTGTGAGTAACTCCATGGATGAGTGGCAGACTGTGAGTGTCTGTATAGGTGTATGAGTGCATATGATAGTGTTGTAAAGATGAGTGATTGTATGTATGAATGATTGTATGGGTGAATGAGTGAATGTGTGTGTAGACATAGGAATCAGTGAGTGCGTATGTAGTAACTAGTATTGGTGTGTCAATGGTTTCAAAAATTATACTCTGTATTTAACACTGGGTGAAACAGAGGTTATATTAAAATGTGAGGAGATGCATTGTATTGTCACATGAATGATATCATCAGTGATGTGGTCATTGATGTCAAATGAGATGTCATCAGTGATGTCATCAGTGATGTCATTTGAGATGTCATCAGTGATGTCATCAGTGATGTCACTGACCATGTCATGAATGATGTAATATGTGACATCATCAGCAGTGGATTGCGGGTGCGCGATATATAGTTAGTGCAACTAACTATATATGGAATTTCAATGGTTTTGTGTGAGTAAAATAAGGTTTTGTAAATGCTAATTCCTAACTATATATGGTCTATAACCTATGGTTTTTTCAGTGAATTTTCAAGGTTTTTGTAAATGCTAATTCCTAACTATATATGGTCTATAACCTATGGTTTTTTCAGTGAATTTCATTGGTTTTTTAACAGCTAATATCTGTAGCTGTAAAATGTATTCTTCTTTAAATCCAAAAATATATTTTATATGTTTATGAATATTTTTTTTTTTAAATATTTTTTTTTCTTCGTTCCCGCTTCGCGAATCGGGAAGCTTCCCGTTAGCTGACCTTGATGCCGCGAAATAGACCGCGAGCCGGTAAACGTTTCTTTACCGCAACTGCCGCGTTAGAAAACAACATCGTGACGCCTCCCGTCCGCATGACGTTTCACGTTGTCGCGTGATACGTCATATGACGTGCTACGTTAGCGAACTGGTACGCGAAGCGAGTCGCAAAGCGCAGGTTTCTGGAAGCAAACTGGGAGGCCCTGCAAAGCGCTTAACGTAAACACAGCAGGTCATGTGACTTGGTAATAACACTTTTCATTGGTTCATTTCACTTTTGGTTTCCTAATGATGTAAGACTAGGTCATATAATATAAAATGAACACTTTTCATTGGTTGAGAACTCTTGTTTTTCCCAAATGATGAAAATCCCTCCTTCTTTCCTCACTCTGACTTTCATCTTTGTGAGAGAAAGACCCTTTGTTACCAGTGAGCAATGGCTTCTTTAGTAGCTTCAGCTGGTGCTTCCCCACCACCTCCACCACATCCAAGGAAGAGTGGACCACCTGCTCAAGTTATAATTCAACAAGAAGAGGAAGAAGAGGAACAGGACGACGAGCACGAAGAGAGGCAGTTTTTGCCTGAGGAGCCCAGGACGTCTCACCGGAAAGAAAACTTCATTTGGCAATTTTTTAAAATTCCCAAAGGTCAGAAAAAAGTAAATGCAAGATACGTAACTTGCCTTATATGTCAAGATAGACTGTCCAGAGGGACCGAGAAAAAATACAGTTTCGGAAACTACACAATGCATCGCCATATGACTAGGTGGCATCCTAACAACTACAGTGCTGCACAGTTTCGGAACGACCTAGATAATCTCCCTATTATGGCCAGAAGATCTGTTGTACCGGAAGTAACGGGACCAGAGGGCAGGGAGATAGTGCCAAATATACAAAT
This sequence comes from Lissotriton helveticus, assembly GCF_964261635.1. Classification (NCBI taxonomy): domain Eukaryota; kingdom Metazoa; phylum Chordata; class Amphibia; order Caudata; family Salamandridae; genus Lissotriton; species Lissotriton helveticus. The sequence continues at coordinate 782,771,890 of NC_136059.1, forward strand.
GAGATTTGGTGAAGTAAAACACGTCTGCGTACATTGCGATGGATTCATTTGCTACGGAGAAAGAAGCATCACTCTGATCAACAGAGCTATTGACTATCATATGCAAGTTTGTACGAAACGCCCAAAATAATAAATACTTTTTTTTTGTTTTGTTGCTCCTGTTGAGCTTTTTACAATGAATCGTTTTCATTGCCCCCTCCAAGAAAAACCCAAAAAAATATAAAACTGTTCAGAAAAATTCAAAAAAAGTAAAAAAATGTTCAGAAAAATAATAAAAAAAATATAAAACAACAAAAACAATAAAAAAAAAGTTCTTTTCAGAACTACCTCCCCGTTATTAAAAAATTGGTACAATATTTGGAACTGTGCCAACCTCTATTTCTCGTAGTTCGCTTCCCAGTTCGCTCGCCGGTACGCGAACCGGAAGTGAACCAAAAATGTTTTTTTTAAAAAAGAACAGTAAGTATAAGGGAAGGAAACAGACACTTATGTTAAAAGAAAGACAGCTATAAGGGAGTAAACTAGAGATACTATTACCCGTAATCCACTGCTGATGATGTCACATATTACATCATTCATGACATGCTCAGTGACATCATCAGCAGAGGATTGCGGGTTTTTTGGCAACGTGCCTTATCCACGGTTTAATAACGCTGCCTTTTGCTTTATATAAGTTTTCAAATTGTATGAAATATATACCAATAGGTCGTTATGAACCTTTAGGTAGTGCTTTTCTTCATGAGGTCTGGTCGCTTCCATACACATACAGATGTTTCAAAGATGATCAAGAAGTTTATCTGAATGGAGAGGAATGCACTGAGACGCCACATCATTCACTAATGTGTAGGCACATACAGTTACACGGTTCATGCAACAAACACCGACCAAATATGGCTTGCGTGTTGCAAGGCACGCCAGTTCCTGCTATCATCCCCACGTTCAAGTTGTTGGAAAATGGTAGTTATTTGATGCTCAATAATGAAGATTGTTCTGGGTTAATTAAAAGTATTCCTTTTATCGTAACAGTAAGTGAACGGGTTATTTGCTGCAGAAATGTTCTATTTCCTCCCACACATGAACATAGGGAGTTTTCAATCTCGCCACAAATACCAACCTTGGGAGCAGATTTCAACGGCATGGCAAGAATAAGAGCTCTTTTGTCTCAGAGAGAGGTGGCCTTGAGTTCGGCCCGTGAAACTTTCGTGCTTCACATAGCGAACACCCGTACAGAGGTGCAGACCCTTTTCAATACAGATTTGCCTTTCCATTTCAGCAAGATGGTTCGGACTATCTTTAACGCGTCCTCCACAAAGGCCCTGGCGCACTTTTTTAAAGTTGTTACCAGTGGTCTCGTGACTTCATTTGAGAAAATCTTTGGAGTCATCCCTGCTTTCTTTCATTCTATTTTTTCCACTCTGCTTCGTGGATTCCCATTTTTACTTGCATTACCAGCGGACGCTCTTGTGCTTTTTTACATTTTTAAATATGGATGTCCCTCCTGTGCAAGCTCCCGCCCTGCAGCTGCTGACACTGTTCCGCAATCGCATGCTAGAATATTATGGCACAATGCCGTTGGCGATATTAAGCACGGCATATGGATTATCTTTTCGATTCTCCTACTTCACCTGTGTCCAGCCTGTATTTCACTGCCTGACCTGTGATTTCGATTGGGCCATTGATTTGTGTCTCTGCGGACCGGTTTCTCCTGACGTCGACTTTAATCAGCTGATGACTCCTATCATTACTCACGAGTTGGTTTGTCCTGGCGAAAGGATTATGGCTCTGGCATTGATGCATGGACTAATTGGTCCCTGGAATTTACTGGCGGCAACACAGTCTTTCTTGGAACAGAGCTTTCTTGAAAACCCACCGAGCTGTCCTCTGATGGTGATAGAGGATCCGGTGCTGGGAGAGCACGTATGTTCTTTTCCGCTTTTAAATTGGATGGCTGAACTCTTTTCGGATGAAGACGGTGACTTCCTATTGGAGGCTGTTGCAGCTTATTTTGCATACACAGTTATGTCATAGACCTTTTTCATGTTTGATATGCTGAGTACTAGCATTTCATTGACAATTCATTGACTTATTTGTCAAGTTTTTATTATTTAGCTTGCCTATTGGCTTAAGACTCGATAAAGTACTTGGCTGTTTTATTTTTCTTTAGCATTAAATTTTCCTAGTTTTTAATGCTTTACCTTGCGGACCGTCCACATATAAACTTGCAATCTGCTCTCATGAGATGGCACTTCTATTATCTTATTCAGTTCGTTTCCGGATCATGGGGAGGTGTCATCTAGGTCCTGGATATCTTTACACCGTGTTAAGTTAGCATGGGCTCATTACCGGTTTAAACGCCATTTTTCCTTTTTTGCAACTTCTGCACACGACACTTAGTTGTTGCTTTAGCTTTCAACCTAGTAGTTCATCGTGGTTTACATGAGAATAATATGTTCTTGCTCTACTATCTGCTTTGCTTGTTAAACTATATCTGTACAGCGAGTGCTGAAGTTTCAAGAACAACACGATACAGAATTGTTATGAGGTCTGATCTCCACGACTTCATACTCATAACATAAGTGCAACTTCTGCCAATTCTGGGCATGAGGCGGGTTTTATATTGCTTTGCCGAACACACATACACAACAGTTGATGCGGTTCACATGAAGAGAGAGCTGGTGTATGCTGATGTGATTCCTTCAAATCTAAGACACTAAAGTATGGGCACGCCCTAAACCAACACAAAGAGACCTTCTTAGCAAATAATATAATATGTGTATTAGGGAGGGTGAGATATAAGCAGCCGCGGGCCGTGGAGGGAGTTACGGTGGGGCAGGGAGGCGGGGAGGGGGAGGGGCAGGGTGGAGCCCTCTCCACCCTGCCCCTCCCCCTCCCCGCCTCCCTGCCCCACCGTAACTCCCTCCACGGCCCGCGGCTGCTTATAAGCGTTGCTAACTCTTATTCATTTACAGCATGTTAACATACTGTCACCATTCGCTTTTTATGTACTAGTAACTATGCTGGTAATTTTGCTACTGATAATATGTGTACTTGTATTATCTAACATACTACGCCTGAGAAGACGGCATTAGTAAATAAACATTTCAAATGCACATGTGTTCTTCTTAACTCCATGTTCTGGTTTCTAAGAAATATATAACGACCGACTGTTCATGAGTTCCACGTATCCTGAGGTACTATAAGTTCATATTCTGGATTGTCTAAACATTGAGAGTTTGTTATATCCAATGTGACACTGTACCTAGCTTGCTAAGGGGTTTTGATTACTAAGGTGAGTTCTGGGACACTTTAATTCGCCGAGGTTCCAATCCTCTGTCCACAGTTCTGTGTGAGAACAGAAACCCTGCGACAGGGGCACCCCTGAGCCTTGCTGGAGCTTCATCACACTTGCGATACAACTCCAGCAATGCGCCACCTTTACGGCACAGATACGTCACGCATCTGTGCTGTTTTTGCCCCATGATGCGCCGCATTGTAAATGCAGCACACCATAGGTGACGGAACAGCGGCACAGAATGACTAACACATCCCTGGTGATGCGCCAGTCATCATAAATCTATCCCTATGCTTTTTATCTTGTTAGAGATGAACCGCCATATGTATCATCAAAGTTTTTTGCATTTCCTAAATAGCGAACTTTAAGGAATAAATAGCGATTCTTTACCATTCCTAGTTTGCGATGACCTATTTGCTAATTACAAATTACCCATTCATTTCCATGCAGCAGGAGGCCCATAGGAATGAAGGTGCAATTTGCGATTAGCAATTACCTCATCGCAAATTACGAATTTTTCCGAGGGTGCAGGGGTGTCTCAAGAACACCCTGCTGCACCCCCGAAAAAGAAATTTGGGGGCATATGGCGCACATAAATTTTGAAAACATTCCTTTACCTCAAAAACGATTTTCTTTTTTTTTATATATTCATACTTTGAATTTCAAAACAGTCTCAGAAACACACCAATTTGTCTTCAGCAGAGCAAAAGGTATGCACTCCAGAGTCTGCAGCTATCAAAAGCACAGAAATGCTGTAATTCCTCACACATATCTCTCATGTCACACCAATCAAAACTCTTCCCTCACTTTTTTTCAAAGCAAAACCCTGCCCCCTCTCTGCTTTTTCTGCATAGCAACCACCTCTTGCAAAACCTCTGGTGTTTCCAAGTTCACACAACAATGTTGCAATTGAACTCTGAACTCTCAGTGCACCTGCATATCCAGAGCATTCTTTCATTTAATGATTTTTTCTTCGCCACTCAAAATACATCTTTCAACGAACTCATCCATGCACACTAACTTTCTGTTTTCAGCAATCAAAATCCACCAATCACTCTTACTGCTTCATTAACACAGAAACTCCTCAGTTTTTTTCATTTTACACTCTCATTTTTTCAACTGCCATTTCATTGCCACACTTCATCTGACTGCAGCAGAACCTTCTCTCGCCATGTTTTCTGTCTGGATTGTTGGACATAGTTACATCTATTGGGCTCAAAGGTACGCTGAAAACAGGAATTTACCTAACCTCAATTTACAAGATGTGGAAATTAAGTGGTTTGGCCACAGAGGATTAAAATGTCACCAATTGATACCATTGGTGAAAACCTTTATGCATTTGCCAAAACCTGACCTGTTAATTGTGCACTGTGGAGGTAATGATTTGGGCACTTTGACTGGGGTAGGTCTGGAAATGCTTTTAAAGGACACCTTTGAGCAATTGATGGCACTTTTTCCTCAGACTGCCTTGGTATATTCAAATATATGCCAAAGACAAAAATGGAGGTGGTCGAACCAATTTTGTCCACAAATTGAGAAATCGAGGAAGCATGTAAACAAATGTGTTTCAGCTTACATGAGAGACCATGGAATGGGCTCCCTGTACAACAATAACTTGCGTTACTACATGCAAGATATCTACAGAGGAGATGGAGTTCACTTCTCAGATGAGGGCAACAGAATTTTCACTCTGAATTTAAGACTGTGCATTGGTACCTACTTATAAGTACCTAAATGTACCATAAACCCAAAAGCTCTTCTCAGAGCTACCCTACATCTGATCACTCACAATTATTATTTTACTCTAACTTTTTTCACTAATTTTCAAGAAAGTACGCTCCCCTGAACGCTTCCCGGTTCGCGAACAGGGCGCACTCCACGCAAAAAAACTAAAAAAACTGTATATTTTTTTTTTGCCCTGTGAGACCCTTTCAAAGCCTCCACATCAAACCTAGGGGGTCAGGGACGATCTACTATGCCCCCTTATGGTCATTGCCCCTTCGCTTTGGCCTCCTCTTGTCTCTCGATCCTACCGAGAGACAAGATGGCGGCCGCTACGGACTGTTTGGAATGTTTACAGACGCCGAAGAACCAATCAGCTTCGCAAACCTCCGTAACGCGAAAAGTACACGAAGCGGAGCGCTATTACAGATATATATCTTTTTTTGAACGTTAATTTCTCAAAATCCACTGGAGCACATATATTGAGACCTAGCAAAGGCACATCGGGCTACCAGTCCCTAATATTTTACCAAGTTTCGTGCAAATCCATTCAGCCGTTCGATTATTATTATTATTTTTTTTTTTGCCCCGCGGGGCCCTTTTAAAACCTCCACATCAAACCTAGGGGGTCAGCGAGGATCTACTATGCCCCCTTATGGTCATTTGCCCCTTCACTTTGGCCTCCTCTTCTCTCTCGATCCTACCGAGAGACAAGATGGCGGCCGCTACGGACTGTTTGGAATGTTTACAGACGCCGGAGAACCAATCAGCTTCGCTTCACAAAGCTCCGTTGCGCGAAAAGTACGCGTCCTGGAGCGCTGCCCGGTCCGCTGTTACAGATATATATCTTTTTTTAAACGTTAATTTCTCAAAATCCACTGTAGCACATATATTGAGACCTACAAAAGGCACATCGGGCTACCAGTCCCTACAATTTTGCCAAGTTTCGTGCAAATCCATTCAGCCGTTCGGGCTAAAAGTGAGGCCAACCGCCCTATGGAAAACTCAATGTTAAAAACACGTTTTGGGACCCCCCTTTTTTCTCGGCCCCCCCTTGACGAACCCCCCCCAAATTTTCAAGGGCTGCTCAGAAACAAAATGTGCCATTTTCCTGAAAATTTCAGCCAATTCCGTCCACAAACGTCAAAGTTATTAGACATAGAATTTTCAAAAATCCCATAGAGAAAAAATCCTAACTATATATACCTACTGGCGACCGCCAGTAGGTAATATATATATATATATATATATATATATATATATATATATATATATACGCTCAAGTTTCCGTCTTCTCCTCCCATTCATTCGCGGCCGGGAGCTCTCTAACCTGGTGATGGACACCACGCAACAATTCTGGCTCGGGGTAAATAATAATACCAACACTCGACCATATATATATATATATATATCAATACATATATGGTTGGTGGATTATTGTTATATTTTAAGAAAATATTATATATATATATATATATATATATATATATATATATATATATATATATATATATATATATATATATATATATATATATATATATATATATATATATTACCTACTGGCGGTCGCCAGTAGGTAGTTATAGTTAGGATTGTTTTCCATAGGGAAATCGCAACATTCTATTGGGAATAACTTTGGCGCCGGTTGAGGAATCTGCCTGAAATTCTCCTCAACTTTGCCTCGCGGCGCTCCGGTCCTTCCCTGAAAGTTTGGGGGGGATCCATCAATCGGGGGCCGAGATAAAAGGGGGTCCCAAAACGTGTTTTCCCCATGTTAATTTCCATAGGGCGGTCGGATGTATGACGTTACAACGCATACTTTTACAACGCCTACCATTACAACGAAACTTTTACAACGCAAAAACTTTTACAACGCATACCTTTACAACGCAAGATTTTACAACGCATATACCTTTACAACGCATACCATTAAAACGTAAGTATTGGTAAGTATATAATAAATTTTTTAATTTAAATTAATTAAAAATATTGTAATATAATTTAATTTTATTTAATTGTATTTAATTAATTTAATATAAATGTAATTTTATTTTATTTATAGAAAATACCCCTGTACCCCAAAAACCCCAAACTTACCCTGAACCCTAAAAATACCCCTTTACCCAAAAACTGAAAACTGACCCTGAACCCTAAAAATACCCCTTTACTCAAAAACTGAAAACTGACCCTGAACCCTAAAAATACCCCTTTACCCAAAAACTGAAAACTGACCCTGAACCCTAAAAATACCCCTTTACCTACAAACTGAAAACTGACCCTGAACCCTAAAAATACCCCTTTACCCAAAAACTGAAAACTGACCCTGAACCCTAAAAATACCCCTTTACCCAAAAACTGAAAACTGACCCTGAACCCTAAAAATACCCCTTTACCCAAAAACTAAAAACTGACCCTGAACCCTAAAAATACCCCTTTACCCAAAAACTGAAAACTGACCCTGAACCCTAAAAATACCCCTTTACCCAAAAACTGAAAACTGACCCTGAACCCTAAAAATACCCCTTTACCCAAAAACCCAAACATATAACATTTTAAAAATAATTATATACTTACCAATACTTACGTTGTAATGGTATGAAACATGCGTTGTAAATGTATGCGTTGTAAAAGTTTTTGCGTTGTAAAAGTTTCGTTGTAATGGTAGTGCGTTGTAAAAATTGCGTGGTAAACGTTGCATACCGGGCGGTCGAACTCACTTTCAGCTCGAACGGCTGAAGGGATTTTCACCAAACTTGGCAAAATTGTAGGGACTGGTAGCCCGATGTGCCTTTGCTATGTCTCAAGATATGTGCTCCAGAGGATTTTGAGTAATTTGAGTTTAAAACAAATATATATCTATAAGCGCGCCCCGGTACGCGTACCGGGGAGCGCACAGGGCGCGCTACGTGGAAAGCTGATTGGCTCTCTGGTGTCTGTAAACATTCGAAACAGTCCGCATTGGCTGCCATCTTGTGTCTCGGTAGGATCGAGATACAAGAGGTGGCAAAAAACAAAGGGGGAAGTGACCAAAAGGGGGCAGGGTACACCCCCCCTGACCCTCTAGGTTTGATGTGGGGGCCATAACATTTTTTTTTTTTGATTTTCACGGGAAAACCCAGTGAAATAGGAAAATAATAATTTAAAGTGATTAGAGGTAGGGTAGCTCTGCATAGAGTTGTTGTGTTGTTTGGGTGTTTTAAGTACCAACATGTAGGTACCAATGCTGAGTTTTAAATTTAATGTACACCGTTTCCTCTGTAGATATCTTGCATGTTGTTACAGAAGTTATTGTGGTATATGGAATCCATATCATAGTCTGCCAGGAAAGCAGAAAGAACATGGAGGCAGGAGATGAAAAAGAGATGTCAAATACACATTGGAGATAATATAGTGGGAGAAAGGAAGTAACTATGAGCAAAATTACTATGTAACATAAAAAAGTTGCACAGTATACTATAAGTCTGAATTTACATTATAATCAATTTGGTACTAGTTTATGAATTACATATACAAATGAATAATGTCTCGAACAATTTTTGGTTATTAAATATAAATTTATTTTTCTGATTCATTTTCCAAATTTAACAGAACTTCTAACAACACATTGTCGGAAATGTCCTCATTTTCAATCAGCGAATCTACTGCTTCTACACATTGAACTAATTCACAGTCCCGTGATTCATCCATGAAATCTAAGTCATCATTGTCTTCAATAACTTTTTCAGCGTTGTTCTCCAGAACAATTTTGAAGGAAATATTCTGCTCTCCTTCCATTTTCTTGCTGTAATTTGCATAAAAAATAAACATATCAGTAGAGATAGGGCACTGTTGGGTTTAAGTTCAGACAGGTAGGTTTGATTTTTTAACAGTGAAGTTATCTTTGGCCAGTTTATGGTATCAGGCTGGAAGTAGAAATATAAAAATGTGTATATCATAAAGCCTAAGTAAATTCATAATTATACAAGACAAGCCTAACTCCATCCATAACTATAACAGAGAAGCCTATCTCAATCTATAACTATTACAGAGGGATAGTATATAACTATCAGAAAATGTTTTCCAAATTAACTTAAAGTGCACAACATACTTCAGTTTTCAAAATAACATCTTACCATTGAAAAAGAAGTTTAAGTTCTCAGTGAAAATCCTTTTGAAATGTACTTTAGGAAGTAGTAGTCAAAATGGCTGTTTTTCCCTCTCTTTCTTTATATATATATTCATGTACATAACCAATCAAATGTCATGAAATAATAGTAGAAAATGAAAGTAACATTTTAATTGGTTGTAAATTCTAACACTTCATATGTGTTTTTGTCAAGTAATTCACCTCAGGATATTTAGAGAGGGCTACAGGCCAAATGGCTCAATGGAATTCCACCAAATTTGGAAAATGGTATGGACTGGTATGTAGTATGGCCTATTCTATATTTGGTGAAAGTGTCTCTAGTGGTTTTTATGTAAATTAACTTTTAAAATTTTTGTGAGCGCTTCCCGGTGCGCGCCCCGGTACGCGTACCGGCAGCGCTACGAGAGTCCTCCATTTTGCGTTTCGGTAGATTTGAGACAGAAAATGGAGGACAAACAACGTTGGGAATGGGTATAAGGGGGCATGGTAGGCACTCCCTGACCCTCTAGGTTTTAGGAGGCCCATATAGGCGGAAAAAAAATTTAATTTTTCGCGGGGGGAGCGCCTGGTACGCGCACCGCGAAGCGTACCGGGGAGCGTACTTTGGTGAAAAATAGTGAAAAAAGTTAGAAAAAGAAAATCATTTAGAGTGATCAGAGGTAGGGTAGCCCTGAAAAGAGCTTTTGGGTTCTGTGGCTGATTTAGGTACCTCCCCGCTCCCGCCTCCCAGCTGCTCCGCCCTCCATCGCACTTGGCCATATATGGCGACCGTGCGATGCAGGTGAGTGTGACCTAGCTTAGGACACCCCCCACGCCGCACGGCCACCAGCTGCTGCGTGCCTCCCGCCACCCGCCTGCCTCGCTGACCTGCCGCCGCCGTGTGACCACGCCCCCTGCCACCGAGCAGCGTGGTCTCCGGCGGTCTAGCGCTGTGCTCACTGCTTCTACTACTGTAGGCTCCCCGTTTTCCTTGCTGTGTTCCCCTTTTTCCTGCTTGTAATTGTTTTGTATTAGGATTGTATTGTATTTTATTGTTGATTCCTCGCCTGTCCCCCTGTTGACGCTCCCCCCGGTCTCCTCGCTCCCCGCTTCCCGCCTCTGCCGATAACCACGCCCCTTTCTCTTCTGTGCCCTCCCCTCTCCCGCCTCCCAGCTGCTCCGCCCTCCCTCGCACTTGGCCATATATGGCGACCGTGCGACGCAGGTGAGTGTGACCTAGCTTAGGACACCCCCCGCGCCGCACGGCCACCAGCTGCTGCGTGCCTCCCGCCACCCGCCTGCCTCGCTGACCTGCCGCCGCCGTGTGACCACGCCCCCTGCCACCGAGCGGCGTGGTCTCCGGCGGTCTAGCGCTGTGCTCACTGCTTCTACTACTGTAGGCTCCCCGTTTTCCTTGCTGTGTGCCCCTTTTTCCTGCTTGTAATTGTTTTGTATTAGGATTGTATTGTATTTTATTGTTGATTCCTCGCCTGTCCCCCTGTTGACGCTCCCCCGGTCTCCTCGCTCCCCGCTTCCCGCCTCCGCCGATAACCACGCCCCTTTCTCTTCTGTGCCCTCCCCGCTCCCGCCTCCCAGCTGCTCCGCCCTCCCTCGCACTTCGCCATATATGGCGACCGTGCGCACGCGCAGCGGTAACGCGCAGCGGGCGCGCCGATTGTGCGCCGAAGGCGCGCCAAAGGTAAGCCCGTCTGCGCCCGTCCGCGACCGGACCGCGCCCAGCGCCAGGACCCCTGGCTCCCGCAGACCCCAGCCCACCCGCCGGACGTACGACGACGCCACCCTCAACGCACTCAACACCGACCGAATCCCGGGATGCTACCGAGCCACCCCGAGACGAACCCACGGACCCTTCAGCTGTCACACCTGCAAGTTCTCCTGCAACCGGACCTGCACTACACCAGCACCCGCCAAGCCGAACACCAGCAGCAACAACCTCAAGTGCATCCTGCTCAACACCCGCTCCGTCCACAGACACACCATCGAACTCTGGAACCTCCTCGACACCACAGATCCTGACGTCGCCTTCCTCACGGAAACCTGGATGAACGACTCCTCAGCGCCCGACATCGCCATCGCCATTCCAGAGGGCTACAAGATCACCCGAAGAGACCGCAGCAACCAGACTGGAGGAGGCATCGCCATCATCTACAGGGACACCATCCGCATCACGACCAACACCGACGACACCCTGAAAACCGCCGAACACCTGCACTTCCAGATCCACACGGACCCAAAAACCACCCTCAGAGGCACCCTCATCTACCGACCCCCGGGACCACGCACACAATTCAGCGAAGACATCGCCGACTTCATCTGCCCGCATGCCCTCCCCTCCGCTGACTACATCCTCCTGGGGGACATCAACTTCCACCTGGAGAACAACAACGACCGCAACACCACCGCCCTGCTTGACAACCTCGCCAACCTCGGACTTAAGCAGCTGGTGACCACCCCCACCCACCTCGCCGGACACACACTCGACGCCGTCTTCTCATCCAGCAAGGACATCATCTTCAGCCACGCCACCGGACTCCACTGGACGGACCACAGCTGCGTCCACTTCAGCTTCAGAAGGACCACGATCCACCACCACCAGCAACAGGTTGCTCGAAGAAACTGGAACAAGATCACGGCAGACCAGCTCGCCGCTTCCCTGAGCCAGCACCCTCCCGCCAGCTCAGCAAACCCCAACCAGGCCGCCGATAACCTCACGAAGTGGATCAGAAACTGCGCAGACGACCTCGCCCCACTGAGGACCCCACCTAGCAGACCCGGCAGCAAGAAGGCCCCATGGTTCACTGACGAACTCAAGAGCTCCAAAAAGAACTGCTGAGCCCTCGAGAAAGCCTGGAGAAGGGAGCCAACACCGGACAACATGACCACCCTCAAGCTCGCTACCCGGAAGCACCATCAACTGATCCACGCCACCAAGAAAACAGCATTCAAGGACCGACTGGACAACAACGCACACAACTGCAAGGAACTCTTCAACATCGTGAAAGAGCTCTCCAACCCCAACGCCGGAAACAACGACATCACCCCTTCGCAAGACCTCTGCAACTCCCTCGCCTCCTACTTCCACAACAAGATCGCTGACATACACAACAGCTTCAGCCCACGAACAACGCTCCCCAAGACCGCACCAACGCCCCCCACCACCACCCTCAGCGCCTGGACCCAGATCAACACAGAAGACACCATCGGCACGATGAACTCTATCCACTCCGGATCTCCGACCGACCCCTGCCCCCACCACGTCTTCAACAAGGCTGACGCCATCATCGCACTCCACCTGCGGGACATCATCAACACCTCCTTCGACACAGCCACCTTCCCTGAGAGCTGGAAGCACGCCGAACTCAGCGCCCTACTAAAGAAACCAACAGCGGACCCCACCGAACTCAAGAATTACCGCCCCATCTCGCTCCTCCCGTTCCCAGCCAAAGTCATCGAGAAGACCGTCAACAAGCAGCTGGCCGCCTTCCTCGAGACGAATGGATCCCTCGACCCCTCACAGTCAGGCTTCCGAGCCAACCACAGCACCGAGACCGCCCTCATCGCTGCCACCGATGACATCCGAGCCCTGCTGGACAACGGTGAAACAGCGGCCCTCATCCTCCTAGACCTCTCCGCAGCGTTCGACACTGTTTGCCACCGCACCCTAGTGCAGCGCCTCAGCGACATCGGAATCCAGGAGAAGGCACTGGAGTGGATCATCTCCTTCCTCGCTGGAAGGACACAGAGAGTCCGCCTACCACCGTTCAGATCGGCAGCCACGGAAGTCATCTGCGGCGTTCCTCAGGGCTCCTCGCTCAGCCCCACCCTCTTCAACGTCTACATGAGCCCCCTGGTGGCCATCGCACGCCAGCACAACCTCAACATCATCTCCTAAGCCGACGACACCCAGCTGATCCTCTCCCTGACCAACGACCCCGCCGCCGCCAGAACCAACCTCCATGAAGGGATGAAAGATGTAGCCGAGTGGATGACGACCAGCCGCCTGAAACTGAACTCAGACAAGACGGAAGTCCTCATCCTGGGCTCCTCGCCCTCTGCCTGGGACGACTCCTGGTGGCCCCCCGCCCTGGGCACCGCACCCAAACCGACAGACCACGCACGCAACCTGGGCTTCATCCTGGACTCCTCCCTCTCCATGACCAGACAAGTCAACGCCGTCTCCGCGTCCTGTTTCAACATCCTGCGCATGCTACGAAAGATTTTCCGGTGGATCCCCACCGAGACCAGGAAGACGGTCACCCAGGCCCTCGTCACCAGCCGACTGGACTACGGCAACGCCCTCTACGCCGGAACCACCGCCAAGCTCCAGAAAAGACTCCAGCGGATCCAGAACGCCTCAGCCAGACTCATCCTCAACATCCCCCGACGCAGCCACATCTCCGGACACCAGAGAGACCTGCACTGGCTTCCCGTCAACAAAAGAATCACCTTCCGTCTCCTCACCCACGCACACAAAGCCCTACACGACCAAGGCCCGAGCTACCTCAACAACCGCCTCAACTTCTACGCTCCCAAACGCCACCTCCGATCGACCAACCACGCCCTCGCCGCCGTCCCCCGCATCCGAAGAGCGACAACAGGAGGAAGGTCCTTCTCCTACCTGGCCGCCAAGACCTGGAACACCCTCCCCACCGACCTCCGCCTGACCCAAGATCACCTCTCCTTCAGGAAGAAGCTCAAGACCTGGCTGTTCGAGCAGTAGCGGCCCCCCACCCCCCCCCAAGTGCCTTGAGACCCTCTGGGTGAGTAGTGCGCTCTATAAATGCCATGATTGATTGATTGATTACAAGTAGGTACCAATGCACAGTCTTAAATTCAGGAGGAATATTCTATTTCCCTCATCTGAGAAGTGCACACCATCTGCTCTGTAGATATCTTGCATGTTGTAACGCAAGTTGTTGTGGTATATTGAACCCATTCCATAGTCTCTCATGTAAGCAGAAACAGATTTATTCACATGTTTCCGTGCTTTCTCAAATTGTGGACAAAATTGGTTGGACCAGTTCCATTTCTGTTTTTGGCATATATTGGAATATACCATGGCCGTTTGTGGAAAAATTGTCATCAATTGCCCAAAGGTGTCCTTTAAAAGCATCTCCAGACCTACCCCAGTCAAAGTGCCTAGGTCATTTCCACCACAATGCAAAATTTTGAGGTCAGGGTGTGGCAGATGGTAAAAGGTTTTCACCAATGGTATCAATTGATGACATCTCAATCCTCTTTGGCCAATCCATTTTATGTGCACATTTGGTAAATCAAGGTTGTGAAAATTTCTGGTAGCTGCATACCTTTGAGCCCAGTGAATGTAGCTATGTCCAATAATCCAGACAGAGTACATGGTGAGAGGAGGTTCTGGTGCAGTCAGATGAAGTGTAGGAATGAAATGGCAGTTGGAACAGTAGGAGTTTGCAAAAAAAAAACTGTGGCGTTTCAGTGCTCTTGAATCACAAGCAATGATTGGTGGATTCAGATAGTTGAAAACTGAAAGTTAGGGTGCATGGTTCTGTTATGTGAAAGAAGTAATTTGAATGGTTAAGAAAAAGTCATTTAAAGAAAGATTGCAGTGGATAAGCTGGTGTATTGAGAGGTCAAACATGCTTTCTGATTTGATTTGCAACATTGTAGAATAAACTTTTAACCCTGGGAGCTCAGTGAGGAGGGAGTTGCTATGGTAACAGGTAGAAAGGGCTGAGGGGGGGAAAGGTGTTGATTTGAAAATAGAGAGGGAAGAGTTTTGATTGGTTACCATGAGGAATATGTGTGTAGAATTAGAGGTTTTCTGTGTCATTAATGGTTGCAGTGCCTGGAGAACATACCTTTTGCTCTGCTAAAGAAATATTGGTGTGTGTATCTGACACTGTTCTGAATCTCCTAAAGCATTTGTAAAGGTGAGTTATGATTCATTTAGATAGAGAGTTCAGATTAAGTAGCACATTGATTTTCTTTGCTGTTGATTTGTGTGATGCTTTTTGAAAATGCATGGTTTCTATATTTGTAAAATAGAGGATTTGTATTTTGTGAAATAGTGATGTTTCAGTAGTGAAGTTGAATGGTTGTACATAGGACTTGCACTCTGTATCTAAAATGTTATTTTAAAAATCAATTTTAGGGTAAATGAATGGGTTTCAGTAGTGAAAATGAATGCATGTACATAGGACCTGTGTTCTGTTCCTAAAATGGTAATTGAAAAACGATTTTAGTGCAAATCAATGGGTTTCAGTAGTGAAAATGAATGCTTGTATATAGGATCTGTGCTGTGTTTCTAAAATGTTAATTAAAAAACGATTTAGTGCAAAACAATGGATTTTAGTAGTGAAAATGAATGCTTGTAAATAGGATCTGTGCTCTGTTCATAAAATATTAAATAAAAAACGATTTTAGGGCAAATTAATGGCTTTCAGTAGTGAAAATGAATGCTTGTACATAGGACCTGTGTTCTGTTCCTAAAATGGTAATTGAAAAACGATTTTAGTGCAAATCCATGGCTTTAACATTTTTAAGAAGGAATAAATAGTGTGTGCATAATTATATAAAAATATTTGATTCTTTTACAAACATGTTACCTGTTTTACCTCAGATTGGGAAGCAGACTGAGTTTCTTTGCTGTTGGTTTGTTTCATTTTTTGGGTAATGCTTGGTAGGAATGTTTGCAAGAGATAGGAAATGTATTTTGTAAAATAGTGACTTTTCAGTACTGAAATGGAAGGATTGTACATAGGACCTGCACTGTGTTTGTAAAATGTTATTGAAAAATCGATTTTGGGGCAAATTAATAGCTTTTACATTTTTGGGAAAGAATAAAAAGTGTGTGCATGATTAAATAAAATAATTTGAAGCTTTCACAATCATGTCACCTGTGTTACCTCAGATTAGGAAGCACACTGAGAGCGTTATTTATGAAAACAGCGATGCGTCACTTTTAACTGTGCACTCCTTGTGACACCAATGATGCATTATATTTAATGTATGACGCATCATGTTTCTAGGACTTACAGATAAGTCAGTATTTCTGATGTATCTGTAAGAGCAAAAGTGACGAATTGCTGGAGTGTGTCACAAAAATGACGCAAGTCCAGCAATGCATCCTTTCACATGGGGAAAGCCCCATGTGAAAGCGTTTGCCTCAGTCTTACGCCTGCTGTGAGGCAGGTGTAAGATTTTGACGTAACAGTGTCCTAAAAGTGACGCAGTGAAATCTCATAGATTTCACTGCGTCACTATTACGAGGCTTTTTGCGGGGGAATGCCCCCTCTGTGTACATTACACCTGACAGAGGTATAATGTGGCGCAGAGGTTTAAAAAGTGACGCATCTACCTATATGCGTCACTTTTTAAATATGGCGCAAAAAGGCACATGTTTTATGCCGGCGATGCATCAAAAAAAGTGACGCATCAGCAGTGCAAAACTGACGCAGGGCCTCATAAATGAGGTTCATCTTGTTTTTGCACACTACTCCAGTTTAGTCCTGTCCACTGCACTCTTGGACACAAGCCTCACCTTTTGTGCTCCCCTGGACAGGCTTCATCTCATCTGCACTCCAGCTTAGGTGTCAGAATCCTTTCACATGGAGAAAGCCCCATGTGAAAGCGTTTGCCTCAGTCTTACGCCTGCTGTGAGGCAGGTGCAAGATTTTGACGTAACAGTGTCCTAAAAGTGACGCAGTGAAATCTCATAGTTTAGTCCTGTCCACTGCACTCTTGGACACAAGCCTCGGGTTTTGTGCTCCCCTGGACAGGCTTCATCACATGAGCACTCCTGCTTAGGCCTTATAATCTTTTTTTAGAATAACATTTGAGAAAAAGAGAAAAGGTCATATGTATAAGCTTTTCATTACACTACTAAAATATTTTTTGGGCAAATTAATGAGTTTTACATTTTTGAGAAAGAATAAATAGTGTGTGCATGATTACATAAAAACATTTGAACTTTTCACAATCATGTCACCTGTGTTACTTCAGATTAGGAAGCACACTGAGCTTCTTTGCTGTTGGTTTGTGTTATTTTTTTGGTAATGCTTGGTAGGATTGTTTGCAAGAGAGAGGAAATGTATTTTGTAAAATAGTGAGTTTTCAGTACTGAAATGGAATGCCTGTACTCCAGCAATGCATCCTTTCACATGGGGAAAGCTGCATGTGAAAGCGTTTGCCTCAGTCTTATATCTGCTGTAAGGCAGGCGCAAGATTTGGATGTAAAAGTGTCCTAAAAGTGACGCAGTGAAATCTCATAGATTTCACTGTGTCACTATTACAAGGCTTTTTGCGGAGAAATGACCCCTCTGTGTACATTACACCTGAAAGAGGTATAGTGTGGCGCAGAGGTTTAAAAAGTGACGCATCTACCTACATGCGTCACTTTTTAAATATGGCGCAACAAGGCACATGTTTTATGCCGCCGATGCGTCACAAAAAGTGACGCATCAGCAGGGGAAAACTAATGCAGGGCTTTATAAATGAGGCTCATCTATTTTTTTGCACACTACTCCAGTTTAGTCCTGTCCGCTGCACTCTTGGACACAAGCCTCACCTTTTGTGCTCCCCTGGACAGGCTTCATCACATCTGCACTCTTGCTTAGGCCTCATAATCTTTTTTTAGAATAAAATTTGAAAAACAGAGAAAAGGTCATATGTATAAGCTTTTCATTGCACTACTGAAACATTTTTGGGGCAAATTAATGTCTTTTACATTTTTGAGAAATAATAAATAGTGTGTGCATGATTACATAAAAAAAATTGACCTTTTCACAATCATGTCACCTGTGTTACCTCAGATTAGGAAGTAGATTGTGCAGATGAGGTGAGGCATGTCCAGAGGGACAGAGGAGGTGAGGCCTGTGTTCAAGACTGTAGTGGGAGAGAGGCTTTTCTTGGAGAGCGTAGGTGGTGAGACCTGCGTCTAAGAGTGCAGTGGACTAGGCTTCATGAAGCCTATCCCCCACTGCACTCTTAGACACAGGTCTCAAGTTCTTTGCACCCGTGGACAGACCTCTCTTCTACTACACTCTTCAATAGAGGCCATACCTCTTGTGCACCCCTAGACAATCCTTACCTCATCTGCAACCCTGAATAGACTTCAACTAATTGGCATGCTTAGACAGGCCTCAGTTTATTTACACCCTTGGACATGCATCACCTCCTTTGCACCTACTTACTATCAATTATACTCAATACATTGAGGCCTGTTCAGAGGACAGAGATGAGGTAAGGCTTGTCCAAGGGTGAGAGGAGCTTAGTCCTCTCCACTGTAGTCATGGACACTGAAGGGTTGTACATAGAACCTGCACTGTGTGTCTAAAATGTTATTTAAAAAACGATTTTGGTGGAAAACAATGACTTTTAGTTTTTTGAGAAGGAATAAATAGTGTCTGCATGATTAAATACATATATTTCATCTTTTCACAATAATGTCACCTGTGTTACCTTAGATTAGGAAGTAGATTGTGTAGATGAGGTGAGGCATGTCCAGAGGGACAGACGAGGTGAGGCCTGTGTTCAAGACTGTTGTGGGAGAGAGGCCTTTCCTGGAGAACATAGGTGGTGAAGCCTGTGTGTAAGAGTGCAGTGGACTAGACTTCATGAAGCTTATCTCCTACTGCACTCTTAGACACAGGTCTCACTTTCTTTGTACCTGTGGACATATCTCTCTTCCACTACACTCTTCAATACAGGTCTCACCTCTTCTGCACCCTTGGAGAATCCTCACTTGATCTGTAACCCTGAATAGACCGTTTGCGTTTTGTCATTGCTTTGTTGTTTGATAATAGTGGTCTATAATGTGCTATTTTTTTCTTTAACACAGATTGAAATCAAGATTTCAACAGTAAGGAAAGATGCCCTCAAGGCAAAGAAGAAGGAAAAATGAAATACGGTTACAAACAAAAACAGCAACGGAATTACAGCACTCTTCAACAACAAATACTTCAAAAAACAGGAACAAAGCTCCTGGTAAGACAACTAAGACTTTCTTACGGAACATATTTAGATAAAAAAAAAATGTTGGACAGCATGTAGAAAAAGAGAATGAGAGAGTAAATTTGAAAAGGAAGGAGAGACCCTCAAAGAATCCTACAACTGGAGCAGGAGATAATAATATGTATAGGAATAGAAGGCAGAATCAGTTTAGAGACATTCGTAAACGAATGTTTCGCAATAGGGTGGTTTTAAATTTGTTAAAAAACATTAGGAAAGGTAAACAGAGAGCTGCTTTTTATAAGAAAAAGAAAAGTGTAGAGAAGATTGTTGATCAGGCTTTTGAAGTTAAGAAAAAATTATGTATTTTAATAATTAATAGAATTAGGACACTTAACAAGACAATTGATGTTTTCAAATCAAACAGTAGATGGAAAAGAGTAATTAATCGGACTAATTTTTGTAAAGTTTTTTCAGGAGAATGGATGCACAGTTCAAGTTGTGAGCCATTTTTAATATGGAGAGTTACTTCCAGGAGAATGATTTAGTGCATGCAGTTGACACCAGTGGTCGAGCGTTTGAAGTGAAAGACGGTTGTCCGATTGAAAAAGAGAAACTTGTGCCTAGAGAACCAGAAGAGGTGTTAACTGATGAAGTTTTAGGGAGACGTACTAAGGGTCCAGTGTACACTTGGAAGTGTAGTCGTATTTGTAGTGTGCGACAGGAATCAATTGATTTGTTTTGTAATTTCTTACGTACATATAGTAAGAAAAGTCTAAAGCAGAAAGTGAAGTTGTTGCAAGACTTAGATCCTTGCAGAGTGAGAGAAAACACAGGTTTGCAAGGGCATTCACTGGCTTGTCTTTCTAGAAAAGTCTGTCAGAGTGTTTTTCATCATTTTAGGATGTTAGCAGTGCATCATACTAAAATGAGGAAATTAGTGAGAATGTTGTATTATGCAAAAAGTCCAGCACTTAAGCTTAAACAATTAAACAGTGCTCTTTTGCATGGAACTGAATTAGATGTGAAGAAGATTTGTGAAGAAATTGAGATTTGTTATTTTGGTGAAAAAGAGGACAGTGTAGAAATTGACACAGCAATTCAAGGTAATGTGGAAGACAATGTACAGATTTCAAGTACAAAAAAGTTTGAGCAGGAAATTACCAGGTTTAAGGTGAAATCAAGTGAAAGGCCGAATTTTACTTGTGTGTGTTGTCGACGAAGTCATTTTTTTTTTTTGTTGAAATTTATTTTATTGTTGCATCAAAGTATACAGGTACAGTGTAATTGATCTGCTGACATGGCCTCAACATTCAGCCACGAACAGCCAGGCGTGCAACGTTTTTTAGTAACTATATAACTGGTGCTAACATACATTTTCTTGAATGATCAATGTAGATCGTACAAACATGTCCGCAGGTCGGGAAACAGTGAATCTATATCGCCAATGGGGCGGTGGATAATAGCAGGTATATAGGATCCCACCTTGAGAGCGTTGGATCAAGGTCTGCACTGTCCATACAGTGGTGGCACCTGATAACGAGGGGGACAAAAACCGTGGGTGGGAAGCATATGGGCGCTAGCAGGGTCTAGGCAAGGGGATACTGGCGACGGGCGTCAGGGGGGGGGCCTCGGAGCTAGTTGGTCTGCGCACCATGAGAGGGGGAGGGAGGGGGATAAGAGGGGTGAGCAGGGGGTGAGTACCCCCGGGGATGCGGGCATCGAGGTGGGTGGCATGGCATACGAGAGTTTGATCAGGATGTAGAGGGTGCCGGGAGACGGTCCCGGGACGGTTGGTACCATGTAGAGGCTATTGATTCTCTTGGGTGGGGGGGGGGGGAGGAGTAGGCTGGTCTTCTGCATGCGTGGACTGTCGGAAGCTGTGGAGGAGCATGGCCCAGTCCATGGACAAGGGAATTTTACGCGCACCCCTGGCTTCTTCCTCTCTAAGGGCATCCTCTTCCGCCGCCGCCCATTTACCGACCGCGCCCCTCCATGCCGCTACAGGGGGACCCTCCGGGGAGCGCCAGCGCATGGTTATACATCTGTTTGCCAACAGGAGTGCTAATGATACGAAACGTCTGCGCACTGGGTCTCCCTTGGGAACATGAAAGATGCCTAGTGCACTGGACTCCCAGGTAGCTAGTGTAGTGAGACCCGTGAGGTCCGCCAGAGTGTCATGTACCGCCCGCCAAAAGGGGTGAAGGTTGGGGCAACTCCAGAACATGTGCCGAAAGTCCGCCTTAGGGGAGCAGCATCTGGGGCAAGGGAATGTTGTGGAGGGATAGAACTTCTGCAGGCGCGCTGGGGTGAGGTATGCCCTGTGTAGGATGTAGTATTGGATGTTCTTGAAGCGGGCGTTTCTGGAGACGCGTTTAGGGGCCTCAAGTGCTTTAGTCCATTCAGAATCGTGTAGTGCGCGACCTATGTCCTCCTCCCATGTGGCTCTCAAAGTCGTAAGGGGAGTATGTGAGAGTTCCCGGATGGACTTATATAACCAGGTGATTAAGTGGCGTCCCACCCCCATTTGTAGGATTGTGTGTATTACTGGATGCGTGTCTGGCTCGCCGGTGCAGAGATTAAAATGGGGCCGGTATCCGTCAAGCAGCTGTCTATATCTGAGGAATTGGCCTGAGGGGAGTCCGTATTCAGCGGTCAGGCGGTCCAGCGATTTTAGCTGGCCTTCCTCGAAGAGTGATTCCAAATCCGTGATGCCACAGAGAGACCACTCGGTGAGCAGTGGAGCGGTGAAGTAAGAGTCCTGTCTGGGGCCGCCTATCAGTGGCAGTAGCGGGGAGTACGGAGGTCTATTAGGGGACAGCCGGTGGATTCGCATCATGCACCGGCGCGCCATCGCCACTTGAAGGGGGTATGTGCGCCGAGGCTTGGTGCCCGGGAGGAGGAGACGGGTGAGTTCTGGGGTTGCGATTCTGCCGGCCGAAGTGACAGTCTCCTGAGGGTAGCGGTCCGCCGTCCAGTAAGACAGCCATTGGAGTTGTGCCGCGAGGAAATACGCCTCGAAGGATGGAGCTCCGAGTCCACCCTGCGTCGTGGGAAGTTGGAGGGTTTTCAGGGCAACCCGGTGACGGCCCTCGCCCCAGATGAGGGTTCCCAGGAGGGAATCGACAGCGCGGAAGAAGGACCTGGGTGGTATAACCGGTAGGTTTGTGAAGTGGTAAAGGAGTCGGGGAAGCATCACCATTTTAGCTAGGGCTATCCGTCCTATCGGGGCCAGGGGGAGTCTATTCCAGAAGGCGACAGTTGGGCGCAGACTAGCTAGCACTGCGCGGTGATTACCCTCAAGCATGGCCGCCGGAGAATGGTATAAGCGGACACCGAGGTATCGGGGAGCCTCCGCGGACCATGAGAGTGTATGTGGACCGAGCTCGACCTCCCGGGGGGGTAGGCTCGGGTGTAGGGGGTAAACTGTGGACTTGTCCCAGTTCACCTGTAGGCCCGAGGCGTCTGCAAAGTCCACCAGTGTCGCTCCTATGGGGGCCAGGTCCGTTTCGATGTCCCGGACATATATGAGGAGATCGTCCGCGTACATGGACACGCAATGCATGTCGTCCGCGAGGGGAATGCCCCAGTTCACACCCTCCAGGCGTAGCCGAACCGCCAGCGGTTCGACCGCTAACGCAAATAAGAGCGGCGACAGGGGGCACCCCTGTCTTGTGCCCCGCCGAACTCCGAATGCTGGTGATATATGTTTCCCGATCCGAACTCGGGCGGTGAGATCAGTATACAGGAGGCGTGTGTACGCCATGAGTGTCGGACCGATATTAAGGCGCCGCAGGACAGAGAAGAGATAGGGCCAAGTGAGGGTGTCAAATGCCTTTTCCAGGTCCATAATGAGACAGGCGGCGCGAGGAAATCGGTCACGTACCTGATCCTGGACATGGAAGACTCGACGGAGATTCTGGGAGGTGTTTCTTCCCGGCACGAAGCCGCATTGGTCGGGGTGGACCAATGGGCGAATGATCTTCGCATACCGGTCCGCCAGGATTTTCCCCAGGATCTTACAGTCGGCAGACAGGAGCGTGATGGGGCGATACGACCCCAGATGGAGTGGGTCTCTGTGGGGCTTGGGAAAGGTGACGATCACGGACTCTCGTAGTGACTGGGGCAGCCTGCCTAGATGAAGAGACGCCCCAAACACCCGCGACAGACGAGGGACCACCAGGGGGGAAAACATCGAGTAGTATTCCAGTGGGAAGCCGTCCAACCCCGGCGCTTTGTTACGAGACATGGCCCGTATCGCCTGGGTGATGTCAGATGGGGCAATCTTGGCGTCGAGGGAGCGTTTGTCGGTGTCCGATATTGTGGATAGAGTCAGAGGGTCTAGAAAATTGTCTACAGAAGATGGGGAGTACTGGGTCGGGGTCCCGTACACTCGTGTATAATGACGCTGGAACGCCAGGAGAATCTCGGCTTGTGAGCGCACCAACACACCGTCCGGGTTGATAATATCTGTGATTGGCTTAAGTTCGGTGTCCTGCTTCGCCATCCAAGCCAACAGCGCCCCCGTTTTGTCCCTGTCCTTATGCATCCTAGAGGCGTAAGCCCTGAAATTATACTTCCGGAGATCGGCGCAGGCGGTCTGATATTCCGTCTTAGCCTCGGCCGTGAGCACAGCGTGCTCTTCCGAGTCGTCAAGTCGTTTAGTGAGTGTGGCTAAAGTCTGCTCCGAGGTCAGGAGCGTCCGCTCCAGGGTGCGGCGAACCCCCACCACCTGTTTGATGCATTCTCCCCTAGCTACCACCTTAAACGCGTCCCACTCCACTAGTACCGACGACGCCGTGTTCGCGTTATGTGCGAAGTAGTCCCGTATGTAAAATGTAAATGTAGTATACTTGTAAAGCGCACAGCTGCCCCAGCAACGGGGCGTCCCGGCGCTGTATAACTCTGGGGAACCCGTCCTGCAAGTTTTATGCGTGTCTCTGAATGCTGGGTCGGTCAGGCAATCCCGAGGAAGGCGCCAGGTGGGGACCGGTGGGTGGGGGGGGCGCCAGGTTAGTCGCACAATGTGAGCGTCGTGATCCGAGAGGATCCGGCCCAGGTAGTCCGTGGACGTGATCTTAGGGAGAATTGGTGCAGAACAGAGGAAGCGGTCTAGGCGGACCCGGAGGTTGTGTGGGATCGAGTGGAAGGAGTAAATGCGAGCCAGTGGGTGGAGGTGTCGCCATGCGTCAGTGAGCGCCCAGTGTGTGACCCAGGTCCTAAAGAGTTCTGCCTGTCGGGGGGCCGGGGAATGCGCGGGAGGAGGATGTGAGCGGTCCAGGGTGGTGTCCAGTGTGCAGTTAAAGTCGCCCCCCAGTACCCATGGGACTGTGGTGAACTGGGCCAGAATGCCCGTGAGGTGATCCCAGAATTTATCCTGGTCTGTATTAGGGGCGTAAATGCTGCCAAGGAGTATTCCCTGCCCGTCCAGTATTCCCTCCAGAAGCGCATACCTCCCCTCTTTGTCCACCACCCGTCGGAGCACCCGGAAGGGAGTACCCGGTCTGACCCAGATCAATGCGCCGCGTGCAAACGCTGAGTATTGCGTGGCACAGAGGGTTCCACGCCATTTAGATTGCAGGCGAGTGAGTTCGGTAGCATTTATGTGTGTCTCCTGAAGGAGTGCGATATTGGCTGACATGCGTCTAATGTAGGCGTACACAGAGTATCGTTTGCTGGGCGTGTGCAGGCCCCGTACATTCAAAGTAAGGATGTTAATGTCTGAGCGTGGGACTGCCATTCCTGGGGTGCCGTGGTAGGGATGAGGGTCCCCCTATAATACCCAAAAGTCGCCTGTGTATATGGGTCACGTGTGTTCCTGCGCGCCAAGCTTCCACAATCGTAGGGGAGGGACTAAGGGGAGTAACAACTAGTATAACCTTGGGTGGGTAACAGTCCCAATACTGGGGATATAGCACCGGAGGTGGCATATCCAAACTAGTATCCCACTAGGGGAGAAATACAACAGTTAACTCCGGGGGTGGCAGCATGTGTCGCTGCTGGGCCTGTGCGCGGGTCGGGCTCCTGTAGGAGAAGAGTCCATCGCTCGGATGCACATGCTATAATCAGGCAAAACAGTCTAGGCACCTAGACATCGCGCAATACAACAGGTGATCATTAGAAGGATACAGGAATCGACAGTTCATTGTTCATGAGGAGGTGTTAGGTTGGTCGGCCAGGGTAGCGTCCAATGTAGGTGCCGCCATGAGTGGGGAAGAGATCGGGCCAAATCCCGACATCGTTCCATCGCTGTCGCGGTCTTTCTCTGGGGTGAACAGGTGTGGGTGACTCTCTAGGTCTGATGCCGGGGGTGACGTGTGAAGCTCGACCACCGCTCGCAGGGCATCTCGTCGCTCTTGCATGATTTGCGCGAGGTCGGGCGACCTTGTGGGGGAGGACGCCGGGCTCTTGGGGCGGCCAGACTGGGCACGGTTCGCACCCCGCCGTCTAGATCGTCTGGGGTCGTTGTTGCGGGTCCTCTGGGGTCCGGGCTTAGGGATCAGCGGGCAGTGAAGTTCAGCCCAATCCTGTGCTTCCGTCGCCGTGGTGAAGAAGAGGGCTTTCCCATTGTACAGTACTTTGAGGCGGGCTGGGAACAACAAGGAGTACTGTAGGTCGTTAGCGCGAAGGCGCCTCTTGACTTCCAGAAAGGTGGATCGCCGCTGCTGGACCTCCCGGGCGTAGTCCGGGAACACCATAACATGTTGATCCTCCACCTGCAGGGGGCCCACTGTCCGGGCCGCTCGGAGTACCGCGTCTCGGTCTCGGAAATGTAGGAATTTAGCTAGCATGGGTCGTGGAGGGAGGCCGGGTTTGGGTGCCCGGGCCGGGACTCTGTGGGCCCGTTCGATGGAGAAGTACGGTGATCTCTCACTCTCCGGGGTGAACGATCTGGTCCAGGATTCCATATAGGTCAGAGGATCCGAATTTTCAATCCCCTCCGGCAGGCCCAGGACGCGGATGTTACATCTTCTCGAGCGTCCTTCCAAGTCCACCGTGCGCTCTTCTAGGGCCTCCACACGACGAAGTACCTCTCTCATGTCTTCCTCCTGCATCTTCACCACGGGTCGTAACTCGGTCACGGTCCGTTCGCCCTCCTTTACCCTGTCCGCCAGTTTACGGTGTTCGTCTCGGATCAAGCTAATGTCCGTCGTCAGGGCACCTAACCTCTCCTCCATTGACAGGCGAGACATTTCGATCGCCGCCAACACCTGGTCCAGTTTCGCCGACAGTGCAGGGTCTGTTTGTGACGTATTGGCTTGCGTCCACGTCCTGGTGTGTGGCATCTTTTCAACGGCCGTTTCAGGGACAGCCGTCACCTGCGGGGCCCTTGGCTTCCCCATAGGTACTGTCGGGTGGGCCACCGGGTCTCCGCGCACTCCGGGGATAGCAGACGTATCAGGGCCAGAGGCAGTCCAGTGCCAATCGGTCCCCTCCGTCCCCCCCGGTCGACGAAGTCATTATAAGCATCAAACTAGATTAGTTGATTTATACGTAAAAAGTGAAAAGATAAATAATTATGAGTGGAAGGATTTTGCAACTTATTTGTGGGTGGAGAATTGTTTTGATTTGAGTTCTGATCAGCGTATTTGTAAATATTGTTATGATAAATTAAATCAAAACAGAATGCCTGCTAGAGCTGTTCATAATAATCTGGAGTTGGTAGACATTCCCCGTGAATTGATGGATTTAAATACATATGAGTCTATTTTGATTCAATGTGTCCATCCTTTTCAGGCAATTGTTCGCATGGAGCCTAAGATAGGGAAATTGCCTCCTACAGATTTGCAGAGAGGATTAAAGGGAAGAGTTGTTTATTTGCCTCTAGATTTCGAAAAAATATTGATACAATTGATATAGAAAAAGTAGAAGAGGAACCTTGAGTTATTCTAGTTAATGGGGTTCCGACAAAGAGTAAGAAAATCTGGCAAGATTTAGTGGATGTTAGGAAAGTGAAAAAGGCAACGTTGTATTTAGTCAAAAACAATGAGTATTACAAAAATGTATGTGTTGCAGCAGAGGAAACAGCTGCAGATGAAGACAGTGATTGTTCAGGCGGCCAAATTGTGTCTAGAAGTGAAGAAATATATGAATATTATACTGTTCATCCTTTGCATTCCAAAGAAGTAATGGGGAATGCAATTGAATTGTTTCAAATGAAAGCAGCAAAAGGAAGTCCCATTAGTGTATGGGAAGAAAGTTTGGAAGCTCGTTGTTTCCCACAGCTATTTCCAACAGGTCGAGGTGGATGATATGACGATCGACCACTTCAAATTCCTGCATCTGAATATCGAACTGTAAGATTAAATGCTGAAGATCCAAGGTTTCGTCAATGCATTCCCTATTTGTTTCATCTACTGTATGAAAGTGACTTGTCTGGGCTTTCTTATGCAGTAAACCATATACTGAAAAGTGGAGCACATTTGCAAAATTTTTCGGCGAGGGACTTTATGGAGAAAGTGAATCTGCAAGATAATTTTGGAATCTCATTTAATCAATCTCATGGCATGTCAGCGTGGTACAAATGAGTATAGGTTCAGTCGTCATGGGGAATTGAAATGTATGCTAAGAAACTTAGGAACTCTTACATGGTTCCTCACTCTTAGCTGTGCTGAGTATGCATGGGACGACTTACTTCAATTTCTACGAGAGGCAAATGCAAATATTCAAAATATAGAATTCAAAACTGCTGGAGAACTGTGTTCTTTGGATCCAGTGAATGTGTGCAGATATTTCAATCATAGATTTGAAGCTATGATGTCTTTTATTACCAACAAAAAAAATCCTCCCCTTGGAGAGGTTTTGGATTTCTTTTGGAGAAAGGAGTATCAAGCGAGAGGTGCTCCTCATATACATATGTTGTTGTGGATTAAAGATGCACCCAAATTTGGAACAGATTCGGATGAGACAGTGATGAGCTTCATTGAAGAGTATTCAACATGTGCTGTTCCGAAAACTACCAAAGAAAACAGTTTGAGGCAACAAGTTTTACGCTTTCAATCCCATCGTTGTGGAAAGTACTGTCGTCGAAAATTCAGAAACAAGGACAAGTTCTACACAAAATGTCGTTTCGGCTTTCCACGACCAGTGATTTCTAAAGGAAGAGTAAATAATTTGATGTCTTCTCTGCGACATACTGTGACGAGGAAATCACCAAAAAATACATACAATTTAAAAAGAAACGAAGAGTCCAAGTACATCAACGACTACAACCCAGTGATTTTGTCCATGTGGAATGCTAACATGGATATTCAATTCGTTGCTGACAACTCTATTGCTGCGGCTCGATAGGTGACGTCTTACATCACAAAAAAAGAAAAGACAGAACTGAAGGAAATGTGGGAGCACATTTCACATGAAAAGAGTCTAAGCAAGAAATTATACAGTGACAGTCTGAAGATGTTGTCGCATCGAGAAATTGGAGCATATGAATGTTCTGATCGATTGTCATCAGCAAGTCTCTATGCCAAATCTAGAACCATCATTTGGGTGAGTCTAGGTCTTGCTGCAACACGAAATCGAGTTTTGAAATCTGTACAAGAAATAGAGTATTTGGCGGAGAAAGAAGCAAAAAGTACAGATATTTTGAAGACAAACATGTTGGATACATACTATCCAAATAGAAGTAGTCATCTTGAGAACAGTTGTTTGTATGAAGTTCTGCAAAACTATATTTATAAGAGAACCATCAGAGAAGATATCAACAATGGAATATATGCTATCATTGGGTGTGAAGGATGTCTAGTGAGACAGAAAAAAGGCCATTTGATTAATCATCGAAAATTGAGTTGCGAAAATCCAGAGAAAAGGGAATTTTAC
Source organism: Lissotriton helveticus (assembly GCF_964261635.1). Classification (NCBI taxonomy): domain Eukaryota; kingdom Metazoa; phylum Chordata; class Amphibia; order Caudata; family Salamandridae; genus Lissotriton; species Lissotriton helveticus. The sequence goes on from NC_136059.1 coordinate 782,800,776, forward strand.
TATTTAGCTCTTTTGCATCTCTTTAAGCCATGGCGTACAGAAGAGGAACTACTTGGAGATTTTCTCTGTTACGAAGATTCTTTTAATGCAACCAAGGATACCATATAATGTCCTGTTTTTCCAAATTATCTGCAAATGTTGAACGAAGAAATAGAGCAAGAAGCAACAATTGCTGCAGAGATTGCTAGAGACAGTTCTCAAGACAGTCAGAGTTCTGCTTCATTGAGTCAGGATCCACTTGGAGGACCAATTATTCAAAATGAAGCTGCCACTGCCATGGATGAGGTGGAAAGAACTATGGAACAAGCTCAAGATGATGTAGTTAACTTAGAAGATTTGGTGAAACAACTAAACCTTGAGCAGAAACAGATATATGATGAAGTCACAGAACAGATTGAACATGGATTCACTCATGAGAAAAAAGAGTGCTCATGTACATCATTTAAACCAGTCCAACTGTACGTAAGTGGAGAAGCGGGAACTGGAAAAAGTTTTCTGATTAAAGCAATTGTAACTTATCTGCAGAAAAGGACTGAATCACCGCTATCTTGTGTTGTTACCGCTCCAACTGGGCTGGCAGCACATAATATTAAAGGGATTACTTTACATCGTTTACTGATGCTGCCAGTGGAGCATGATAACAAATTGCAATATCACAAGCTATCTGGAGATGCGTGTTCCGAAGTTTCGAGAGTCCTGAAGAAAATGAAACTTCTTATCATTGATGAAGTAAGCATGGTGTCAAATATAATGCTTGCTTTTGTGCATTTGAGAATGCAAGAAATTCTTAGAACAGACTATGATGTCTTATTTGGAGGAAAACATATTATTGTTTTTGGAGATCTACTGCAGTTGACTCCAGTGAAAGGACAACCTGTGTTCAAAATGCTCACGCATGAAGATACCAGGAAGTGCCTAGGAAGCATTGGAAACGTTAATATATGGTTAAACTTCAAATATGCAGAACTGCTTCAAAATATGCGGCAGGCAAAGGATGAAGATTATAAAAATATTCTACAAGATGTAAGAATCGGAAAAGTAACTCAGCAAGGGAAAGAAGCTTTACATGGACGATTAATTTCAAATTTGTACCCAAATGAAAACATTCTTCCAGAGAATATTTTTAAGAAAATTAACGAGAAGAAATCTGGCATATGTTTGATGCCAACTCTGAAAGAATGTTCCATGTTCAACAACAAAAATGTTAAAGATAGAAAATGAAGAGATAGTGAAACTGGAAGCTATAGATAAAATTGAACATATGGGAGCAACAATTATTTTGTCGGGGGAGGAGCCTAGCTCGCGGCCGTAATGGTCGCCCTTTAGCTCGGCTCCCGCAGCCCTCCGTCCTGATTGCCTATCCTGTCTTCTATCCTGACCGGGGACGACACATTTTTGGGGCATTGGAAACATAACGGCTTGTTTGTACTTACCATCCGACCCCGGGGTCTCGGTGTGCAGTGGCTCCGGAGTTGTGGCCTCTGAGAGATCGGGGCCTCTGCGAGACCTGGACCGGGACCTGGCCGGTGGGATCCGACGGCTCTCGGCCCCGGCCGAGAGCGAGAACCAGTGTTGGGAGCCGATGTGCGAAGATCGCGGCGATCCTGACCCGGGCCTGCCCTGGTGGCCGCGCGGCCGATGTGGGTGAGAGGCCCGGGGACCTGAGTCTGTGAAGGGGTCTCTCCCCGCCGCTGCTTTGTCCGGCGGCCCTGGTCCTCGGGGCCCGGACTCCGCTTGATTGGGGCACCGGTGCTGGTGCTGGCGGAGACCCGTCTTGGGCGGACATCCTTTTGGCATCGAGGCCGCCCTTGCTGGGACCCCCGGAGCTTGTAAAGTCCTACATTTCAGAACTGTTCTTTCCGGGGGTCGTGGTGAGCGGCGATTGGGCTGATTCACGAAATGGCGGCCGACCCTCTGAAACGAGAATCACCCTGTGGCGGCGGGCCCGTGTTGCCTATTGGTGTGGGGAGCGGATCTGGTGGACGTGAGCCGACGGTCAGAGATATCCTGGAAGCCCTGAGATCCCTACACGCTTCCCTGGCCCTGGGCGTCTCGGTGGGTACGCCACGATCTGCCGCCATTTTGGGCGGCCATTTCTTCTTGTCGCCCTCTTGTTTCGAAGACTTCATTGCCTCGCCCCCCTCGATTGACTTGAGTGTCGCCGCCACTGATCGGAGATCGTGCAGTGTGTCGTGACTTTGGGGCGCCCTGCTTTTCAAGGTTCGGACCCCGGGGACTTGGATGCTGTACTGCGACCCTGTTCGACATTGTTGCCTGAAACTATTGGTGGACTGCCTCCTGTGCCTGCTTCGATGACTTTGCCTGTGTCTATAATTGGGGCCACCTCGCCCGCTCCAGTGGCGCAACTGGACTCCTGTTTTTCATTGCTCGTGCTGCGATATTTGATGCATCGATATTTTCTGTTTGGACTATTGCTCCCTTGTGGATCTATCTACCCCCCACGTAACTATGCTAGTCACCATTCCACTCGACTATATGCTGATTTCGTATTTAGTATGTGGTTTTACATTGCCATGTGGTGGGTGGGGTTTGTCGCTCGAAAGGGTTGGGGGTGAAATGTACGACTTCCGTTTGCTTCCTGGTATACGATTTAGTAGCATAATTGTTTTTAATCGTAGCGGGGTGGGAGGTCCCCTTCTCCTAATGTTTTGTGGCGCGTGATGGGGTGTCGTCCTGGTCTGTTTTTGACTGTGCTTGTCTGGTTGGGCGGAGGGCTGCGGCCGCCCGTTCGGATTATGGTTATTCTGCTCCTCCCTCCTGTCTTCTTTTCTCCGCTTTTGTTGCCCTTTTTGTCTTTTTCTTCTTTCTTACTTCTCGCTATATTTCGGGTTCTGGTTTAGGGCGACAGGCACGCTGTTTGAAGGGTGGGCCATAGCCTTCTACAGGGGTGCAGGGTGGGACGGGTGGGTTGGGTTCTATTTTTTGTTTGTCTTCTGGTTCTATGGCCCTTTTGTATCTCTTTTTCGTGAGGCCGCGTCTGTCCCGACCTCCTATGGTGTGTTTCGGGTGGGGGGTGTGGCGTCGTTAATCCTCCTGCTATGTTTCGGCTGTCTTTCTCCCCGATCGCCATACCCCCACTTGGGCCGCTACTCCTTTTGTCTCCTGTCTTCCCGCCACGGGGGGCCTGTGTCGGCGTGTCTTCTTCCTTTCGTTTTTCGTATTTTCTTATTTTCTTTTTATTGTTTTATTTTGTCTTCCCTTCATTTTCCTTTCCCTTCCTTTTCCCCTTCCCCACTTCGTCCCCCCCCTTTTTTTTTTCCTTCCTGTGTCCCAGAGGTTACTATGACGGGCTGGTTTTGATGCATTGTTTTTCCGATCCCTCTGTTCTGGCTTGGTAGTGTCTTTGGTGGCGGGCATGTTACGAGGAAAATGCTCAGGGGCTGATTGTGTCTCACGTATCCTGATTTTCTTGAATGCATTGTATTATCCCCCGATATTTTGCCCCCATGCCCCCTTATTAATGTTGAGGTTGGTTTTGGATATCGGATGCCTCCGTATTGAAAGTGAGCCTGTCATATGTCTTCTCCCCATATTATAAAATTGAGCCTTATTTACTCCTGTGTTTTAGCCCTTTGGTTTCTGTATCTCTTCTCCCCTTCTGCGATTCTACGGCCTCTGCTTTGTATTGATTGATTATGTAATATTTGCCTGGTGACTCCTGATTATTTTGCACATTGCGGCCGGCCGGCTTGGTTGTAGGCCTCGACTTGTCTCTCCTTTTGATGTCAATAAAGGTTTTCAAAAAAAAAAAAAAAAAAACTATTATTTTGTCTGAAATTTTGAAATCAAAATTGGATTCATTAGAGAAGACTATATCTAAAACTGCTGGTTTTGAAAATACTCTGAATGTGTGTTTAAATTGTCGTATCATATTGAGAAGGAATTTAAATGTTGAAAGAGGTCTGATAAATGGAGCAATGGGTCATGTTGTTGGTTTTGTGAATTACAAAAGTATAGATGGAATGGAAATTTTAAAAATTAAATTTAATGGCATTGATGAAATAGAACAAATTTGTCGTTGTTCAGCTAGATTTTTGCTTGTGAAAGACTTATATGTTCGCCGAAAACAGTTTCCTATTTGTTTGGCATATGCGGTGACAATTCATAAATCTCAAGGTTTAAGTGTAGATAGCGCTTTGGTGAACATTGGAAGTTCTGTGTTTACAGAGGGTATGGCATATGTGGCATCATCACGAGTCAGAACTTTATCAGGATTGTACTTGATTGAGTGTGATGAAACAAAGATTTGTGCAGATCTAGATTGTGTTAAAGAATACAATAGGTTAAGAAGAGAGTATGCTCCACATTTGCCTCAATATCCTCTGTTTGAAAAACGTGTGGTAGGCCGAAAAAGAAGAAATGAGAATAATTGCAGTGAGGTAATAGCAAAAAGACAAAAAGTAGATGAAACTGTAATTGTAAGGAGAAAGAAAAAGGATTCTTTTGAAGATGTTGTTGGATTTCAGTTTGAAAACAGTTCTGGTGTCAACTGCTATGCTAATGTAGTGGTTAATGTTGTTTTTTTTCTTCATAATATACAAGAACAGATTGTTGAAAATCGGGATCAAAGATTCTGTTGTTTGTTGAATTCCGTGTTTGAGAAATGTAGCAGTGATAGAGCAAAAATAGAAAGTGTTTCAGAAATTCGAAATCTTCTAGACATATGTTCTGGTCAAAATCAATTTTCACAGAATATTCAGCAGGATTGTCAGGAATTTTTAATGTATATGTTTGATGTATTGGAAGATGAAGGTGTAGATATAAAAAATCTTTGTAGCCTTTCTTATCAATGGCAGCATGACTGCGACAACAGTACTTTATCAAGTATTACTAGAATAGACACTGAAAGATTTATATATTTGGCTTTACCAGACTGCAAATCAGTGCCTTTTAATAATCTAGTTAAAGCAGCGGATCACAATATGGTGTGTACCCAATGTAAGTCTGCAATGCTGTCCACATTATTTCTACAAAATTATGGTCAGTATGTCATTTTAATGTTCCAACGATGTAGACCTGATGGAACTAAATTGACAACTTCTATTAAAAATTTCGTGGCTTCTCAGTTATCAATATCAGGAAGAACCTTTGCAACTGTAGCTATTATTTTTCATGACGGTCCTTCTACAACATCAGGGCATTACACATGCTATTTAAAAAGTTGTAAAGGTTGGACCCACTGTAACGACACTCATTTGACTTTCAAACAACGTTTGCCTTTTGGCTTAAAAAATTCATACCTAGTGTTTTTACAACCAAAATGTAAGTAAAGGTAATTGGCCTATGAAGACGGGAGCCGTTAATAAAGGTTATTTTGCTGTTTCAAAATATATTCTGAGTAAAAGTGATCCAGGTAATATAAAAAATTGACTTGTCATATAGGTACTGTAAGTGGATCTCATAGTAAGTGATATTAGTATTATACAAAATGATGGACATGAGTGAGTCAGAGATGGTTTTACAAATACTTAAATATTGTGAAAATGTTGTATGAGCCTTTCTTTCAGAACGTCGGAAAAAAGGTAATTTCAGAGTTTCTTAGAATTAATTTGAAAATATACTCATACATCTGACACTATTTGGCCAAAAGGAAAGGTACAGGAATGAGTAAAGAGTCATGACTGAAAAAAAGGAGTATATGAAAATAATGAAAATATTTCAGATGTTCTTGGAGCTTTTCTTCTAGAAAGTCGATGAAATGGATTTTTTTGTGAAAAGCAGAGTACTTTGCAACGAGAAAAGGACCTCCATGATATACTATTTGGCCTCAAGGAAAAGTAAGTCAATCAAAGATTAGTGTACATTTGTCATTTGTCAGTATCTAAGTTTTTTTTAAAAACACAATCTTTTAGATTGTGTTTTTTTTTCCCGCTGTCATATGATGAGTAATTTGAACTCACTGTTTTAAGTGAAATTCAATATATTCTGAGAACAGCAAAAATAAACTATGTAACATGTTGTACAAGTTATTCTATACTTTGGATTGTGTAAATTAAATTGTATTCCCATTCTCTGACACTCACTTTCCTTTTTCCATCCTCTTTCAGCTCTTTTTACTCACTTATAATGTCTTTCTCTCACTCTCTGTAACCCCCGTTCCTTTACTCCACTTCTTTGACAACCCCTCATTCTCATTTCAACTGTCTGCCTCCCCTCTCTGCCTTGCATAACTTTTCAGCTTTCAGTCTCTCTGCTTTACTTCCCTTTTCCGTATTTTCCTCCTTTGCTCTTTTAGTAATTCCTGTTTACTCACTCAGCAGTATTATCGCACTCTATCACTATAAATCACCCACTCTCCCTCGCTTATCTTTGTTTGCTTTTTCTTTTGACCTCTTCTCTCTATTTTTCGTACAGTACCTCTATGTCCTCAGTGCCTCACTCTCCTTGTGTTATGTTCACTTGTGTTTATCTACCTTCTATCATTTATTTTACAACAACTTCACAGCTCCTCTCTCATTGTTCTTCATCTCATTTATTTTACTCTGGTTCCATTACTATCCCTCATTTTGTTTCTTTCAATGTCCTTCTCTTTACTTTCATCACCAAATTATTTTCTCTCAGTACCACTGTTTCAGTCATTTTCTCCTCTCTTTCCTTTTTTTGCTCCCTTTCTCATTTCCTTTGCTTACTCATTGTACTCCACCTCACTCAGTTTTTCTCTTAGTGTGTCTGTCTACTTACTTCCTCACTCCATTTCCCTCAATCATTGTATATTATCCTCTCTCCCTTCATCCCTTCACTCTATGACTGTTCTTCACTTACTCTCAGTTATCTTCTATTCCTCATTCTTCTAAATGCATCCTTAATTAGACTCTTTTCCGTCTCTGTCATTATCTTTTTACTTACTACTGTTTCCGGATTTAGTTTTGCTAACTCACATTCTTTTAGTATCTTTCTTACCTTCAGTTCATTTCTCTGTTCTTCTCTTCCTCTCTGTCACTGAATCTATATGCCTTACTCTTAGTAATTTGCTCTCCTTCTATTTCTTTTTCTCTCTTCTTGTCCTTCTACCTTACTTTATTTCTCTTTCTGTGTCCTTCACTCTTACTTTATTTCTAAATACACTGTTATGATTTTTAACCTCTTCATTTGTATCTTTTATTTTAAAATAGATATTTTACTAATTATAACTTATTTTTTCTTCTCTCTTTCACAGATACAAAGTGTAGTAAAAAAATGTAATAAAAGTTACATGTATTATATGGTAAGTGTGACTACAAAAATGTAGTTTGTCATCACCCTTTGCTTTAACCTCACTAATATTTTCTCAACGAACCTCACTCCTGTTTCTTTACTCTGCTTCCCTCACTTATTCTTATTCTCCATGTTTACTCCAATTTCCCTATTTCCCCTCTCATATTCAACTTCTTTCAGTCCCTATTCTTTACTTCACTTACCCTCTGTTCCCTTCCTTTGCTTCTTCACTCATTCTGTTTTTCCTAATTATTTACCTTACTCCTACACACACACATCATCCCCCTCCCAACACATACACACACCTCTGACATACACCCCACACACACACCACACACACACCTCATACACACACCCCACACCCACACACTCCTCACACACACACACACAATCCATACACACACATACATCCCACACATATAACCCCCACCCCCACACACCCCCCACACATATCTCACACACCCTCACCTCCACCCACACCGAAACACCTTACACACCCACACCCCGACCTACACTCACTGACTCCCTATAAGTCACACACACTGCATTACTTACCTTTCTTTGCTGTTTCACTCACACCCATTCAGGCATTGTTTCCTTTACTCTCTCTGTCCTTTCTCTTTGTCACTCCCCATGTCTTATCCTAATTCAATTTTTCACCCTCTTTCACCCCTATTTTCTTACTCTCACTGCTCTTTTCTCACCCTCCCTCACCATTGTTAATTTATCCCGGTTCCGTCACTACCCTTCATTCCCCATTTTTTACTGTCCTTTCTTTTTCTTTCAACACCCACTCACATTCTCCCACTATTTCTACTTTAGTCTTCTTCCTCTCTCTTCCCTTCTTTCGCTCCCTTATTCATTTTACTTTTCTTACTTTCACCCTATTACACCTTCTCTGTTTTTTACTATGTAATAAACAATCCCTCTGCTCTGTTTTTCTCCCTCTAGCTCTCTCTCTCTTAACATTACTCTCTTTGTGTTCTTCCCTCATGCTAACTCCTTCATTCATTTTTTTTTTCTTTTTTGGGGGTGCACGCCCCGGTGCGCGTATCCTGAGGAAAAAAAATTGACAGAGATTCTTTAAAAATATAAGTTTATTTTTATAAATTAAAGGTAGTTCTAAAAAGAACTGTTTTTTTCTTCTTTTTGTTGTTTTATATTTTTTTAATGTTTTTTTGAACATTTTGTACTTTTTTTGGCTTTTCTGAACAGTTTTATATTTTTTTGTATTTTTTATGGAGAGAAACAAAAAAAGGGAATTGAAAATGGCTCAACTGGAGCAAAAAACAAAAAACGGAAAAAATTAGGGTTTTTTGGGGCAATTGTGGTTGTCACCAGCAAAGACGATGAGCTTTACGCTCTTTTCACCATAGGAGATGAGCTTACCACAGTAAATACATGTTACTCTAAAATCTTCAAATCGTTGTTGAATGCAAGGCATCGTCTCCGTTGTTTCTGGTCCCGATGGAGTGGGTTGCTTTCTTTTGGAGGTGGTCCTTGAAGACTGGGGGAGGTTTCTGGCCAGTTCCCTCATCTCTGCACGAGAATAGTTGTTTGGATGCTTGCGGGTCATATGTCTAATCATGGTATTATTACCAAAGGAATATTTTTTGTTTGGGTTGCCCCTTGAGAGTTCTGAGCCACAGATTAGGCAAGTTACCTTGGCCGCATTGACTTTTTTCTTGCCCTCTGGGATTGAAAAAAACTCCCATACAATGTGTGGGCTGGGCTGGTATGGGGTATTGTCTTCAGCCAGCCATCTTCTCCTCTCCTCCTCTTCCTCTTCCTCCTCCTCCTCTTCTTGACCACCAATGTACTGTTGTGGTGGTCCTCTTGGTGGTGGTGGTGGTGGTGGCGGTGCAGATGCTCCAGCTGCTGCTGCTACTGTAGCCATTTTAAAGTACAAAACAATTCTCTTTGTTGTTGAAACAGGTCTTCCTCAGTCAAAGGACAAAGTCAGAATAAGGAAAAAAGGTGGAGTCTTTCATCATTTGGAAAACAGAACTGTTCTTGACCAATGAAAAGTGTTATTTTCAAGTCACATGATCCGGGCTTTCATCATTTGGAAACCAAAACTGATCTGCACCAATGAAAAGTGTTATTTTCAGATCACATGACCCGACGCGCTTACGCTACGCGCCCCGGGGCGCGCCCGTAGTCGCGCTCTGGGGCGCGCCCGGGGTTGCGTAGCGTAAGCGCGTCAGGACGTTGCGCGATCGTATGCGCTCGCGTGCTTCCGGGTGCGCTTACGCAGTGCGTCATATGACACATCACGCGGTTACGCGAAACGTCACGATGTTGTTTTCGTTCGCGAGAATAGCGCTAACGGGACGCTCCCCAGTACGCGCCCCGGGGCACGCCGTAACATTGCGCTTACTCGTGTGTTCACCGGTACGCGTCCCGGGAGCGCCCCAGGGCAAAAAAAACCCCCAAAAAAACCATAATTATACAAAATAAAATTCGTTATAAAATGTTTTACTTTTTATACCTATAGCGATTTGCTATTAAAAAACCTATGAAATTCACTGAAAAAAACATAGGTTTTACACCAGTTATAGTTAGGAATTAGCATTTAAAAAACCTATTAAATTCACTGAAAAAAACATAGGTTTCACACCAGTTATAGTTAGCTGGAAGTTTTACTCGCATAAAACCATTGAAATTCCCACGTTATAGTTAGTTGGACTCACTATAACTTGCGCGTGCAATGCACTGCTGATGACGTCACATATTACATCACTCATGACTTGGTCAGTGACATCACTCATGACATCACTGATGACACCATCCAGTGAATGTGTGTCTTTCTGAAAAATAAATATTAGTGAGTAATGTTTAAATATTTAAATATATGTATTAATGTTTCACTTTGTGTGTAAGTGGCTGCATGGGTTGGTGAGTAGCTACATGTGTAGGTATATGGGTTATTACCCCAGCTCCAACGCCAACAACATCCCGCTGTCACAAGACCTATGCGACTCTCTGGCTACCTTCTTCCGCCGCAAGATAACCGACATCCACAACAGCTTCAACGCCACGACCGCCTCAACGGCCACCGCCCCCACCACCACCACACGCACCAACCAGCTACTCTCCTGGACAAGCATCAATGACAAGGACACCAGCGATATCATGAAGACCATCCACTCCGGCTCACCGCTAGACCCATGCCCCCACCACATCTTCAACAAAGCCAGCGCATCCATCGCACCCCAGCTCAGCAAGGCCATCAACATCTCCTTCGAGACAGCAACCTTCCCGGAAAGCTGGAAACACGCTGAGATCAACGCCTTACTCAAGGAACCAAAGGCGGACCCCAAAGACCTCAAGAACTTCCGGCCCATCTCCTTGCTCCCTTTTCCGGCTAAGGTCACTGAGAAAATAGTCAACAAACAGCTGACCCGCTACCTCGAAGACAACATCAACCTGGACCCATCCCAGTTCGGTTTCCACAGCAACGACAGCACCGAAACCGCCCTCATCGCTGCCACGGATGACATCAGGACCCTGCTAGACAACGGAGGAACAGCAGACCTCATTCTCCTGGACCTATCCGCCTTCGAAACAGTCTGCCACCACACCCTACGCACACACCCACACAACGCCGGTATCCAAGGGAATGCCCTGGACTGGACCACCTCCTTCCTTTCCAGCAGAACCCAGAGCGTCTGCCTCCCCCCTTCCGCTCCAATGCCACCGAGATCATCTGCGGCGTACCCCAGGGCTCGTCCCTCAGCCCAACGCTGTTCAACATCTACATGGCACTCCTCGCCCTCGTCGCCCATCAAGACAACCTCAACATCATCTCCTACGCTGACGACACCCACCAGATCATCTCCCTCACCAAAGACCGTCACACAGCCAAAACCAACCTCCACGAAGGAATGAAGGCAGTCGCCGACTGGATGAGGATCAGTTGACTGAAGCTGAACTCGGACAAAACGGAGGTCCTCAGCCTTGGGTCCACCACTTTGGCCTGGGACGACTTCTGGTATCCGACCGCACTGGAAACAGCTCCGACTCTCACTGACCACGCACGCAACCTGGGGGTCATCCTCAACTCCACCCTCACCAAGACTAAGCAAGTCAACGCCATCGCCTCCTCCTGCTTCAACACCCTCCGAATGCTACGCAAGATCTTCAAATGGATCCCCACTGAAACAAGAAGAACAGTCACCCAGGCCCTCGTCACCAGCAGGTTGGACTACGGCAACACCCTCTACGCAGGAGCATCGGCCAAACTCCGAAACCGCTGCAAAGCATCCAAAACGCCTCGGCACGTCTGATCCTTGACATCCTCCGCCGCAGCCACATCACCCCCCACCTTAGAGACCTACACTGGCTCCCCATCAACAAGAGGATAACCTTCAAGCTCCTCACCCATGCACACAAAGCCCTCCATGACACCGGCCCAGTGTACCTCAACAGACGACGCAGCTTCTACACCCCCACCCGCAAGCTCCGCTCTGCCGACCTCGCCCTTGTCGCTGTCCCCCGCATCCGTATAACGACAGCCAGAGGCAGATCTTTCTCCCACCTCGCCGCCAAGGCCTGGAACACCCTCCCCACCAACCTACGGCACACCCATGACCTACTGGCATTCAGAAGAATACTCAAGACCTGGCTCTTCGATCAGTAGCAGCGTCCCCCCCCAGCGCCTTGAGACCCTCACGGGTATGTAGTGTGCTTTACAAGTGTCCTGAATGATTGATTTGTAGGCACCTGTGTGTATCTGTGCGCATTCATGTCCTTGTGTTTTTACGTGACTGTGTGTCAATGTTTGGTGAGTGTGTGTTTGTGTTGTATGGGATAGGTCGGATTGGTATAGGGCATGCCTGTGTCTTCCAGCAAACACACAAAAAAATTTAATATGGAATGGAATGTTTAAAAATGTCAGAGAAAATTAAAAACCACTAGTAAGCAATAGATGGCTCCAAGGCCTTTTGTTTTTTTAATTAACAAAGGATCTTGAAGCAACAGCGCATGCGTTGCCTCAAGTGAGACATGCCTGACAGGAAGTGTAGAAGGCGCTAAAATGAAAAATATCAATAAATCATAAACACGTAAATAGAGTTTTTGCTTCCAAAAGAAGAACCTTGTCTCATAAAAAGTGATGTCCTCTTGAAATATACTTTTCTTCCCAAAAAGAGTACAGCAGAGATTATACATCAGAAATAAATAAGAAGCAGGATCTCAAGTATCTCTACATGCTTGAACTCCAGTGTTTTGGAGCTCAGCACTACCTTCACATAAGGCAATATATATGGACTTGATTTTTTATTTATTTTTGGCAGTTTTATATAGCCCAAACTCCCCTTGAATGAGTTGGAGCACTTTACATGAGCGCCAGCTACATTACACAAGGACAAATTATTTTTTTACAAGCACCGGTGAGATTGAATGATTTTCTCAGAATCACAGGATGTTGAGCCAACGTGAGACTGGAACCTGCCTCCCCAGCACCAAAGTCGTCATATCTAGCCACAAAACCACATCCTCTCCCTCATTCAGGCTCCTCCTGTAAGAAACATTATGTCCTAGCCCATGCTTTGTGTGCCACATCATGCATCACATCATGGCTGCCTAAGGCCTTATCTCTATACAGCACTTCTATTGAAACTGCCCCTGTCTGGTATCTTTCGGAGCATTTCCTTAGAATCAACGTGCATGCAGCATATAAGTGAAGGATGAGGAGTCCCATTGCACATGTGACAGTACGCTGTGATCTCCACCAGCAGACATAAGACACATCTCCCAGCACGAAAGATCACGGCAAGTAACAGGTTACTCAGCTTTTGTCAAGAAAATGGTAAAAAGGCAGCATCCTTCTCCGAAGCATATGAAACTACGTTAGTGCAATTTCACAAAGTACAACTCCCTATAAACTAATATGCAGCATGTTATAAACACACGTTCTTCGCGGGGCTCGCTTAAGAATACATAGCTACTTAATGCTTCATACATTTTTTAACTGTTACTGCTCAAATAACAAAGTGCAACAAAAACACACCGGGGCCATATGACAGATGCCACAAAATGTCCTTTAGTGCGCAGGGTCACCTTTCAAAAAGGTGCACTCGGCACAATTTGCTCACTGAAATTGCCCTGGGAGCAGTGCATTCATGTGAAAAATGGAGTGACTTCCATAAAGCCGCTCTTTGTTTTCACAACCCGCCTGCACTTTTAGAGGGGATTGAAGATCTCCTTGCAGGCGGGTGCAGTCAGTGACAACTTTTAGATGGCGCACTGTCAGTCAACCTCCTCAGAGCTTCTTTGCCTCTGTGCCCGCGTCTGCAATACAGCAGGGGTTCATAGGCAAAGGGATACCCTCATTTGCATGATGCTACACCCCCATGGAAATGAGGGAATTCCCCTTGTAGATAGCGGTGGTGCAAACTGTTGACCCCCCCGGGGCACTTACATAATGCAGCCCCAGATAGGTGGGATAAGGCTGCTGCTGCTGTCCTTGCAGTTGGAAAATGCAATTCTTGATTTCTTAAATGGAATAGCAGCAGGCAACGGTGGAGTCAACAGAAAGTCGTGAGGAGCTTTGAGGTACATAATACCTCCCCTTATTTATTAGAAGGTTTCCAGACTTTCGAGCCATCTAAAAAACATTATCCGAAAGCAAAACTGCTTGTAGTAGGCCACTCTCATTCTGCAGCGCGATGTCTGATGCTGCACTGATACTCACTTAAAACAGTGTAAAAATAAAACAAGAATGCCGTGGGGAGATGCAGGGAGCGGTAGCGAGGGCCTGCAAACACATGCACTCAGATGGAGTGCGAGACTAAACATAAAAGAAGGACACATTAATTTATTGTTATAGGCATAAGAAGCGTCTGACAAACATTTAAGGAGCAGGGTTTTACGCCCAATAAATGCTTGGTGAACAAATTGGACTTACTTTTGCTGCCTCTGGGTATGACGTAAACAAGCAAAGTGGGGGTCTGGAGCAGATGAAGGAGGATATAGAAAGAAGCGAGAAAGAGACCAAGCTGGGTTTATGAAAAGCATCACTGGGAGCTTGTAAAGCGCGCTTGTGAGGCGAGGGCAGCATTTGTGAAAGTTTTCATTTCGATTGCCATGTACATACACTACGTCTACAAAATGAAGTTTGCTAAATGAATGCTGTACATCAGTAATGTCAAAATTCTTAAACTAAATGCACACGTTACTCATCTTAAAACAGACTTTAAGTAACCCTGGGCGAAGCACTACGCTACGCTCGCATAGTTTGCGAAGTTTGCGCACTACGCGAGCTGCACGTAGCGGTCATTTTTGCTTGTTCGCGGTCCTCAACATCATGTTCGCAAACGCGAGCAAGCAAAATGACCTTCCGGCGAGACTCTCAACACGGGTAGGTCAGGTTTCTCATTGCGAGTGGTCGTGCATGCTCGCGACCGCTCGCAATGAGAAACTACCAGTTCGCGTTGAGAAAGCTGTCGCTCGAGTAAAAATCTACTCGAGCGGCAGAAAACTACAGCTCGCACTGTGCAAGATGCCGTTTTCAATGATTGCACAGTGCCGGATGCTTGTTCGCACTGTGCAATCATTGAAAATGCATCTTGCACAGTGCGAACATGCTACTACGCAGCTCGCGTAGTGCTACGTGAAGTTCGCGAAGTGCACTTCGCGTAGCTTCGCGTAGCGCTACTTCGCGAACTACGCCCACCCCACAAAGAGCATTCTAGACTATAAACCTAGAAAGCAAGCTTCCAAATGTTAAGGTTATTCTTTCTCATTCGGTTTGAAATGTAGAATTTTATACTTAGAATCGCAGTTGCTGTCAGGAATGCCTCCCTCCAGTACACGTTTATATTGCTGAAGAAAGATCTCTTCTGTGCCTGTGCTTTCAGTGAATGTTGCTAAACGTATCACTTTGAACAAATCTGCTGAAAGTACATACAGGTGAGGTGCGACACAGGAAGAGGGACTCAAGGCTCTATCTTAAGTGAGGCAATTAGTGTCAAATAAAGGAAGAGTGAAAAAAACAAGCTGGGTTTGTGAGAAGCATCATTGGGAGCTTGTAAAGTCAGTCTGAGGAGAGAGCAGGAGGTGTGCAGCTCATGCTGCTGCTTTCATGGCAACTGACCTTTCTAACCCTGGCCCTGTTTAATGTGTCCGGGTCGGAGAAAGGGCCTTTGAAAAAAGTTTACAGCCCACTTTAGCATGGCTCTGGGCAGCCACCTCTGACACTAATAAAGAAGCTGCAGCAGGGATGCGACAGTACAGATGAATATCTCCAGCAACTACTGAACACAACAAGCACGCTTGATATACTGCAGCCACAGGAGATTAAGTAAAGGGTGGAGGATAAACTAAAAAAGCAGGCAAAACCTTTAATAAAAAAGTTCCACAAAAGCGGATGGAAAGGAGTACTTGGGTCATGGGGCACTGATAACAAAAACCAACAAAGAGGAACAGAAAATAGTATACTACAACCAATAGAAATGGAGGAAAAGTAAGTGGCAAGCATGCAAACAAATGAAAAGTAATAGCGGGATGTAAGCATCATTTAAGATTTATATTAAATACAATAGATTTCACAAGCATAAAACCTAAAAATAGGAATACACAAAAAAGAAAAAAATCTTAAAACAAAAAGCAGAAAAAAGTACAAATATACAAACAATCCAATTGAATTTCCTTGAAGCAATCCAAAATCTGTAGCCTCAATAAAAAGACCCAAAAAAGTATTTTAAAAAAAGAACCGCTCCAGGGACGGCACCAGCAAGGGAATCGTAGACCCAGAACCCTGAGGGGCAGGCAAGGAGCCCCTGTAATCAGCAGCACCTGAGCCCAGAGAGCGTCATTTAGTGGGTCTACACTATCCGCTGCCCCGGAGAATGGGAACAGCACCAGCAAGGAACTCGTTGTTCTAGAACCCTGAGGGGCAGGCAAAGAGCTCGTGTAATCAGCAGTACTTGAGCCTCGGGAGCACTATTTAGTGTATCTTCACCATCTGCTGCGGCGGATGGAGGCAATGAAGCACGCATGGTATTCACACAGAGAATTCCTACTGGAATCCAGACCTAAAAAGACCATGTCGCGAATTCCCTGTGTCACCACATTCTGCACTGCCAGCAACAAGATAACGAAGATAATAAAAAAACACTGGCCCCTCATAACGTCCCTCAACATTTCCAATTAGGCTCCATTGTTCTCTTTTAAATGTGGGCGCAACATTAGGGACCACTTAGTTGGCGCACTTGGTTTACCCCCAGTCATTGGCCATTTTAAGTGCGGAAACTGTGTTGCATGCCCACTCACCAACAACACAAAAACGTTTGAATATGGCACGAGCACAAACAAGTTTAAGTTCTTTTCGATGTGTAACTCCACGAACGTGTTATACTGTATCAAATGTCCCTGCAACATCATATATGTTGGTCAGACCATCCAAAAAGTGAAAGCAAGAATCAGTCAGCACAGGAGCAGGATACGATGCCAAGTTACTACCACACCACTGGTGAAACATTATATGGAGAAAGGATACTCGGAACAAGACCTCCGCTGGCAAGTGATTGACATTATATGCCCAAACGACAGGGGTGGTGACCCTCAAGCCATTCTCAACAGACGTGAGTGTAAATAGATGTTTTACTGTTGCTCCATTGAGAATGGACTCAACACCATTGAGGAATGGAATATGATTCTGTAGTGGCATCCTCATGAACTTTACCAGTGCACTGCTTGGCATGTGCTGCCATCATGAACTTTATTATTTTTTCATGACCTTTATCTTTACTAAGCTCCAACCGCAGGCTCCTTTACACAATGTACCCAATGTAATGCCCACTTGTTTACCCAACTCCTCTTTGAATTTTGTATCCTCTGTTTTTTTTTAGAACCCGTTACATGTAATGTCTTCCCTGTACTCCTCCAGCTGTCACTCTGGCCTCTATTGCCTTTCTAATTCTATTTTTATTTGACTTCAGACTCCAGACTACCAGAGTACCTTTTTGGCCTCCACTAGACCTTTGTTCTACACAACGCTTAATATTACCCATTGTCTCACTACTAGGGTCCCCTTCTTCTCTATACATTTCTGCCGATAGTGACTAACAAGTCAGGTTTCTCAAAGTATTCAGGGTGAGCCATATCACCAAAGAACCGCTGGACATACGCTAGCTATGGAATGCATGTGTATGCAATTGATTTAAGACAGTTGGCTATTATTGCTCGATTGAGATCTGTGTACTCTGAGGTCCAAATTTTGTGCCACAGCAAGATTGGTTCTAGCTTCATTAATTTTTTTTAAAAAGGCAAATCGGCTTCGGTGTGGAGTACGTAACCTGACGTGCTTTTGAGGCTGGGTCTGATGGCTCAGTGGACTAAAGCAGCAGTGCAGGGGCCCGAATTTGACCTCATGCTCACAGGTTTGAATCCCAATGGGTCTACTCAGCCTTTCAACCATCTCCAGGTCGGTAAAAGGAGTACCACTGAGTTGGGTAACAATAAACATCTGTTATTCAGCACCAAGACCCCTACGGGTAATCGTGCGCTTTACAAATACACATGTTATGTTATTGCTAAAAGGTGTCTATATAAATCAATTACTGTTACTTCCTTCTCTGCACATTTCTTGTGTCCCCATATGCCCACCCATAAAGTGCTATGCTAGTGCATTTCGCTTTATATATCTTCATAATCATGTCTGGGGGATTGGGGCCCAGTCATCTTGCAGAACCTCTAAGACCCCATTAGGCCTTACTAAAAAGAATTTTTCTGATCTCTATAGCCTTGTTCCATGACCCATCTTTGTCGAATAGAACTCCGAGATAAGAAAAAGTGTTGGTGGAACTAATCTTCATTCCATTTATTGTTATATTTCTGCATTTCTCACTATTCTCACCACACTCTATAATGACGGTTTTATATTGGTTAGCTTGGAGACCCAGTTTCTTCATATATTCGATAAAGTTAGTAAGCAGCATCTGTAGGGCCAATGTGGTGCAGGTCATAAGAACTGCATCGTCGGCGTAGGGGAGGGCCGGGACAAGGCGCATATCTATTTGCGGGAGGTCTTTAGAGGCAGCCACAAGCTCCTCACCCACACTGTTTATATACAAAGAAAACAGGAGAGGGGCCAAAACACACTCCTGTCTCATCCCTCTCGCCATGCCAAAGTCTTCAGTGCATTCTCCACCAGCACTGTATCTTACCATGGCTCTACACCCCGTATATAGGTCTCTTAAGAAGCTAATGATGGGGCACTCCAACCCCATAACTTTCAATTTTAACCATAGCTTGGCATGTATTACACAGTCAAACGCCGATGAAAGATCAACGAAGGCTAAGGAAATCTTCCCCTTTTTAATCCTGACATATTTACCAATGAGCATATTTAGGTTGAGACTCTGCTCTATTGTCCAGTCCCGAGGTCGAAATCCGTATAGCAGGTCTGACAATTTACCGTGGATTAATTTCAGCCCACTGCTGTCATTTTTCCAGGATTATAAATCCCGTTATTTTCGCTAGGGAGTCAATCAGGGAGATTGGCCTGTAACACGCTGGGTTTAGGAGATCTCCTTTTTTATAGATAGGTACAATGATTGATTCTCCCCACGATAGGAGGAAACCTACTGTACAACAAGTCCTCAATACTTGGGTCAACAGGAGTTCCCATAAATTGGTGTTGTCCGTTACGGGAAAATGGAGGAGGTTTGGGAGACTCAAAGTCCCAGACACTGTTCCCTGAGAGATGCGCATGCACACCTTTGTCACCCCGTGCGCCCAGTGTCATGTGTGAAGCACACACACACACACACACACACAGAGCACATCCCGAAAAAAAACATTCACGCAGCTGGTATTACAAAGCGAACAGCATGAAAAAAAGTTATTTCCTTGCTGTGGGAGGAAGAGGAACAAACCACTGCAGAAGAGGAGAACACAAGGGAACAGCAGGTAAGTGTTCCTCTTGCAGCAGCATAGGGGGTTAAGGAGGGGCACACTTTCAGAAGCTCGTGCTTTTAGACTTCATGCATTTCTTTTCTTCCTAGAGCGTGGCTGCAAGGCAGATTGTGTGCCTTTGTGAAAGTAATCATGTTAATCTCAGGGCCTTTCATGTGCTGCAATTAGCATGAATATTTTCAGATTATCACATGAAGGCTCAGAAGAGTAGCAACATCTAGTAAATATCAGAATCTGGTTGCATAGCGATATGCATTTATAGTTGTTTTCTATCCTACAATCCAAACCTACCTCTGATCCCTCTTCTCAACTCAGACCTTCTACATCTTTTGTGATGTTTAGTTGGTCCCTCCACATACAAAGCTGCATTACAAATTCTTCATCTTTTGAATACTTAAGCAGTCCGGAAAACGTTTCTCCAGCAGTGATTCCCTGGAGCTGTAATTTCTATGTAGATGTCAAGTTGTTGGAGTGTGTAGGCACCTGTTTTTCCACCCCTCATCAATGCAGTCAACTATCATCATCTAAATAGAATCCCACTACCTTTTCTACAGCATCCCCGGACAGGGAATCCTAGAGACTTGATTACTTGTCTTGTATAGTTTTGGGCTCTGGCAGTTAAACCCTTTGCATGACTAATGTCACCTGCCTTCAAAGACAGTACATCATGCATTTTGGTAACTAACGATAGGGCCCTGGACCAAAGGTATTTTGGGGACCCCTGTTTGGGACAGTTTTGATTGTATGATCCAGTTTAGCTCCTTCATGTCCTTTCGGTCAAATTCTAAATGTGTGTACATCTGATATTCGGGGATAGTGCTGTGTGTTTTCAGTATTGTAACACAGCTGCAGCTCACTAATATCACTGCAAAGAATCTCTGTGACACCCTCCCATTTCTCTTATGTGAGCTCCTGTATTGATCTAAAAGAAACGTTTTATACGGATGTTGCATGAAACATAAATGCATTTTGTCTGCAAAATGTCTGTAATAGACTCTCACACATTAAAAATAATTGATAAAAAAAACACTATTTACAACAGGCTTTTTGAAAATGATTCAAGGACATCAGGGCAAGACTCTCTGCAAAACATAGCTGGCTCTATCAGGAGGCCCCCTGAAAGGCTGGGGCCTTGGACCAAAGCCCACTTTGTCCATGCCATAAAACGTCTCTGTTACAAGGCATAATGCTTTATATATAAATCACAGTTCCATAAGATATGCCCTTGGGGCTGCATGTGCCTTGTCAGTCCATCTGTGCTATTTCACAGTAGATTTGTAACCTGCGTTTCTCTATTCAGCCACCTTACAATGATCAGAACTGAAAGTGCTTGGAAATAGGCATAGAAGTGAAGTGCATTTTGTGTGAGCAGCACAAGCCACCCGTCTTAAATAGTTGAGCTCTACAAAGCATTCTGGTTCTTGTTAGAGGATTTGTACAACCGACTGTGGCCTGCAGTATCTGAATAACCTTATCCAGAGCTGCAGTCTTTTTTCAATCTTGTTCAGTTTGTGGTAAGCATTGTTAAGTGCGTCGATTATAATTCCCAAAAGATTTTATTGAAGCCTGTCTTCAAGCCCTTTGACATGATGGTATGCCATAATTGCGCTGAATCTAAGGTAGAAGTAATACATAAAGCTCTTTTGTAAAGGACTTCAGCAAGGGGGAGGAAGATTTTATTTTGGTTTTTCAATTTCAGGGAAAACAATTGCCAGAAATGTTATGAATTTGGAGGAATCTACAAGTTTTAAAAAACTCACATCTAGCAACCAGATTGTTTGTGAATACAAAACGCTTTGAGTAGGGTTGAGAAGTGCGCATGCGATACTAAATAAACACTGGGCAAAAGAGGAATCTGCAAGAGCAAAAGTGATATAAAACAATTGCCTAGGATCACACAATTTGTGCAAGTGGGGAAGCCAGCATTGATCCCAAGTTTTATGTGCAATTTAATTCAGCTACTAAATGTACATGCTTCCTTTTCCCTACACCCACCTTAACAACACCTCCCACCTCCTTTACTACAACTCTACCGGCATCAGTGCGGCCCTCGTTCACACCACAACCAAACATTTTTGGCCCCTGGAAAAAAAATTGCAAGTACCCACGGTCTATTTTAATTGTGATTACATACGAACATGTTTGAATGTGACACACATCTGTTTAAACATTGACATGGCAATAGGTAAAGAAAGTGCAGGTGACTGGGTGGGTTGTGTTTGGGGGTTAGTGTAGTGAAGATGATACAAGCAAATAGAAGTGTTAGAGAAGTAATTTCTAATTAGAAAGTCTTTCATCATATTTTTTGCACACCACTCACTGCATCATGTCCATGTGGGATCTGTGGAAGGCTTGTGTGTGGATCAGTCCTCCTTGTGAAATCCTAGTTCACCCAACTCAATTGTTTGCGCTGTTTGAATGCTATGGAAAAGAAAGAAAGTGCAGGTGACTGGGTGGGTTGTGTTTGGGGGTTAGTGTAGTGAAGATGATACAAGCAAATAGAAGTGTTAGAGAAGTAATTTCTAATTAGAAAGTCTTTATCATATTTTTTGCACACCACTCACTGCATCATGTCCATGTGGGATCTGTGGAAGGCTTGTGTGTGGATCAGTCCTCCTTGTGAAATCCTAGTTCACCCAACTCAATTGTTTGCGCTGTTTGAATGCTAGGGAAAAGCTGCATCACAGCAGTTGAAACACACAATGCAGATTTACAGGCCAGATTAGCACATTGGACGCTTATAAAGAAGCACATGGACATATGCCTGTTTTGTCTAAACTGGAATCCCAGGGAACTATTTGGTGGTTTTTCCTATTGGAGTCTCTGGAACAGTCACATACATTGTTTGTAACTTGGAGCCTTTGCTAAAGATCTTGTCTTCAACTGCAGGTTTGTAGTCTGTAGGGTATTTGGATTTGAATGGTTAGGCATGAGTACCCAAAAAGATGAGGTGATTCTATTAAAGTTCCTGGTTGGATTTGGGGTTGCTGGGTAAATAGATTCACATTCTGCACATTTTTCTTTTCAGGTTTGTGAGACCGTACTATGGTACAATTGCACAGCAGATGTGAATACAGGCAGAGCAAACAGGTAATTGTTTGATAAAGTTAAACTGTGGTGCACCATGTACATCGTAGTGCAACAACATACTTTGCCCATGTTTTCTTCAGTTGCAGGTTTTGCAGGCAGTACCACATGCATATTTGAACAGGCATACATGAGTACAAGCAGAACAAACAGGTAATTGTTTGGTAGAGTTAAACTGTGGTGCATCTTGCACATTGTAGAATAACAACATACCCTACCCATGGTTTCCTCTGTTGCAGGTTTCACACAGAGTACCACACGCACACACCTAAAAGGGCATATGTGAGTACAAGCACAATAACAGGTAATAGTTCTAGTAGAGTTCCCTTATGATGCACATGGTATACTGCTACATCACAATGTGGGTAACAATCTTTACTTCAATTGCAGGTTGTACAGACAGTGCTACATATAAGTTTGGAAGGGCAGGACAGAGAACAGAAAAATCCAGGTAATTACACTTTGGGGCATATTCTCAAGGAGTCATCGTTGAGTTAACAACACTTTATCACAGCCAAAGTAACGATAAATGTATCGCCTCATTCACAAGCTGGTGCAAACAGCCCATATCACCAGTTTACCTGTCATAGCAGGCGCAAAAATCGTCGCTACAGATGAGCCCCGCAACTATCGCTAATGAGATGCAGAGTAGGCGTTCCCTTGCAAAAAGCCGCAAAAAGACCACTCCGCAACATTCTCAACGACCAGCCAGATAGGCGATAAGATCCCAAAACAGGCAATGAGGCGCGTCAGCAGCAGGAAATTAACACCAGCTCTGACCTGGGGTAAAGTCGGACGACATCCTGCACCAGAAAAAAGAGCCCAGCCCAGAGCCACACCTGAAGGGCAACAGATGCCATGGATCCACTGATCATGCAGCTCGGAGCCCCAACAGGGCCACCACACCCCCCGCCACCACCCCCAGGCCCGCGAGCCCCCCCCCACCCCCCGGGCAAAGACATGTCACATCAACTCCCGAAATCATGTACAAAAAACAGATTGATGTCACACAATCACATGTAACATACATATGTCGTCACCAAAAGGAACATCACCCATTCACCTTCATAGTACCAGAACATTTGTATTCAAAATAACACAAAAGAACATCAATGAAGACACATGGCGCTCTCCTCAGGACAATCTGTAGGACACAGCCTGCAAGACAAAAATCCAGTTGAGAAGGTGTGTTATGCGGCCATCAAACGAGAGAGAGAAAGTGAAGGAGAGAGAGATACAGAGAGGGGGAAAGAGAGGGAGAGAGAGAGGAAGACAGAAAGAGAGGGAGGGAGAGAGGAAGACTGAAAGAGAGGGAGAGGATGATGGAAAGAGAGGGAGAGAGAGAGAGGAAGACGGAAAGAGAGGGAGAGGAAGACTGAAAGAGAGGGAGAGAGAGAGGAAGACGGAAAGAGAGTGAGGGAGAGACACAGAGAAAAGAAGAGAGGGACAGGGAGAGAGAGGGACAACACTGCGCACCCAGGCCTCCCTGCTCTACTGCTGCCACCGGTTAGTCTCCATCCATGTGCCACTATGTAGTGCAGTTCACCAGGTCCCTCATCTGAAACAGATCCTTCATCTAAAACATATTCCTGAAACAAGAATGGCAAAGTACATACAATTGCACAAGACATCTTGACCTGTCCGCCACTGTGCTCCCGTGCAGCTGCACCCCAGCCCCTAGCAGTGCATGCCCGCCTCTGCGCACCCAGGCAACTGCACACCAGCCCCTCCCAGCGCCCAGCGGTGCATGGCCGCCCCTGCGCACACAGGCCTCACTGCTCACCTTCCGCCACCGGCGTGTTGCAATGAGGGCCCACCACGTACTGGTGCAAGCCCAAAGCCTGGGGCCGGCAGGCATGGCACCCTCCACATCATGCAGCCCCACTCCGCGGGCCACCAGGTTTCCTGGAAAAATGGCCCAAAATAACATGAATAGACTGCAAAATAGAAGGTAGCAGTAAAAAAATGGCCACAAAATGAAACTAACAAAAAAACTATCCCCCCATTGAAATCAATGGGAAATATAGTAACAATGTTAAATAAATAATACATTTTATTTAATGTCAAATTTGCCAATGTTGAAAAAAAGTCTAAAATAAAATAATAGTATTAAATATATATTCAATTATTTAATATACACTAATAAAAATTACAAAAATGTGAATAAATGTGATGAAAAATGTTAATGAATGTATAATAAATGTATAATAAATGTAATGCATTTTTAAAATGTTAAACTTGTCAATGTTGCAAATTGTTTTTTTTAAAAATTGTGGAGTAAAAACTAATAATAGTATAAAATATATACAATTAATTAATATATATAATAAAAAAGTTACAATATTGTGAAAAAAGGTAAGCAAAAAAAACTAACATATGTATAAAATTTGTAAGCAATGGAAAATGACAACTGAAAATGTACATTATACAAATATATTAAATATGATGTACTTCTGGTTTTTACAGTTAAAATTAACAAAAAATATTTTTTGTTCACTTTGGGCCAGATGTATCAAGATACCCTTATGCGATTCTCAAATAGCGATTTTTTGAGAATCGCTATTTGAGAATTGCAAAATGGTATGTATGTAGAAATTCGCTATTTTTTAGCGATTTCTTAAAATTCCTAAATTACGATTAGCAAATTGCTAATCGCAATTAAGGAGTAATTTCCCATTCATTTCTATGGGCCAGGAAGCCCATAGGAATGAATGTGAAATGATTCCCAATTGGCGAATCGCAATTTGCTAATTGCAAATTGAGAATAATTTCAAGGGTGCAAGGGTGTTTTAAGGACACCCTGCTGCACCCCCCCTGAAATTGACATGTGTGCGCACATGGCGCACATACATGCCCCAAGGGCATGTATGAGCGTCACATGGCACCTTTACAAATTGCAAAAAGTGCATTTGTAAAAGAATTCGCAAATTACCACCAACTACAAATTGGTGGTAATTTGCGATTTCTTAGCCTAAATTCGCAAAACTCAAATGCTTCATACATAGCATTTACGGAATCACAATTTGCGATTCCTTAACTGCTTACCCAATATTAAGGAATCGCAAAATTTGCGATTCCTTAGTATTGCGAGGCATTTATCTAGATACATTTCATTTTGCTATTTTTTGTCGCAAACGCTGCTTTTTAGCGATTCGCAGCATTTGCGACATCTGCCCCTAGGTAATTAATTCTTTTTTTACTCTAAAAATACATTTGTTAACATGTAAAACTGTACAATAAATTAAAAAATTATAAAAAATGTAAAATATGTGTGACATTTTTGTACTATACTTAATTTTGTAAAAAATCTTTTACTATTTCTACTCAAATCTAAGCAGACTTGGAGAAAGTGTTGGACGCTAAAGGGAAGAGATTTACTATTCCCACTCCAATCTAAACTAGTTTGAGGAAGGTGTTGGACACTAAAGGGGTGACATCTACTAATCCCACTCCAATCTAAATCACCGCAAGGAAAGTGTTGGACACTAACGGGGTGACATTTACTATTTCCACTCCAAACTAAACCAACTTGGGAAAAGTCTTAGACACTAAAGGAGTAACATTTACTACTCCTACTCCGGATTTTGCCCCCTGGGAGACATTGGGCTGTGGGCTGTGGACCCACAAGGGCCAATTGTGCACACATGTACAGACATGTCTTTTGAACTCTGGATCTTGACACAAGCCAGAGGATTGCTTGACCTTTGCACAGACAGTACATGCCAGGGAATCCCCAGGAGCAACAAAGGAACATGTCAAATGGATGCCAGTGGTTTCCACGAAAGGGCAAGGCAAGGGAATCCCATTAAAAGGAAAATAAGGAGAGTTTGGCATAGCATGAACTATCTCATGGTGAGCCACATACCAACAGATAAAGGGTTTAGACCCAGGAATGCTGCCTTGGAAGGAAAATAGTGTAGGTCTTCCACATTGCCCCTGGGGAAGAAGATGGATAAGGGCTGCCGTTGTCTCATCTGTCAGCAGAATCTACCCTCTACCTTGTGCTCTCCATCTACGCAAAAGTTTGCACATGATCATGTAGAGATCATCCCAAACGTATGTAATAGGATTGTGAGCACTTTTTTTCACTCACACGCATTCAACTGTTCATGGCGATTAATCAGATTATATTCATAATCGGATCACTGCTTGAGATGTGTGAAACCCTATTCAACCAGCAATCACAATCCTTATGAGGGTCAAATCACAATCAAACCCCATATTTACCTGCACTCAACCCTTTGGTAGCTTTGCACAGAGCAGTCAGGCTTGACTTAGAGGCAAGGTGTAAAGTATTTATGCAGCAATTCAAACAGTAATAAAGTGAAACACAATACAAGAAAAATCCAACACCAATTTAGACAAATAGAGTAAACTTTTATGAATAATTGAAGTCTAAAATGACAAAAATCCATACAATAGATATAAAATGTTAAATGTTTAATTGAAAATAACCCCAAAAAAGCTAAGGTGCCAACTGTGATTTTCTGGTCGCGCTGGACTGGGAGAAAGTCACAAATTCAGAGTGACCACGATGGAGGCCGGGCCAGTTACAGGGACCCAATTAGGGCAGCTGAACCAAGTAACGTAAATCTTGATTGTGAAACGAATCAGAGTCCTGTGTCAAGGATGCACCACACAGCGGTGGTTCCTAGGAGCTGCGAGGCTGTGATGTGAGGTTTTGCATCGCCGTCGAGGATGGCGTCGACGAGGTGCTTGCAAAGTCCTTCAGCGAGGATGCATCAGGCAAGGGCGATTTCTGGGAGGCTGTGGTTGGTGATGAGAATTCCTGTACTGGGGATGCCTCATGTAGTGGTGCCGTTGCAGAGTTTGGCGAGGTGGTACGGTGTGCAGCAGCTCCATTGAGGAATTTTTGGAAGCCGATATGCCAGTTCTGTTGGGGCCATAGCAAGGCTGGCAGAGCACTTCAGGCCCCCTTCTAAGGGCCCAGGACTGGTGAGGCGACACTTGGGAGGGCGGGACTCACAGCTGGCAGAATTTAGGTGCTGGGTTTAAGATGGCGAAGACCTGTTCTGTCCATGAGACTTCTGATCAAGAGGTCAGCTAATTAGCCCTGGGAGTCACTAAGGTGTTCCTGGGTTTAGGATGCAAATCCACTCCTTCTCACTCAGGCAGAAGGATAGGAGGGAACCACAGCAGGGCAGCAAAGTAGCAGTCCGTCTTGCATCAAAACAGCATAGCAGTAATTCTTCTGAGTCTTCCACAGGTCCACATGTGATTTTTGATTTAGAATTTATATAGCGCCTGAATCACCCCCCAAGGGGTATCTCTGCGCTTGCGGACTGCATAGTTGGACAGAAACAGGGAATGAGTTAGAACAATGAGGTCTTCAAGAGCTTGTGAAATCTCAGAGCATTCCTGGAAATAAATTGGAAGTTGGTATCAGAGGAAGGTGGCTAAATGGAAGAAGGCTTCCCCCATACCCAACCGGACCTCGGGGGACCACAGGTAGAGATTTGGTTCCTGAGCGTAGTGTCCTAAGAGGCTGATATTTAATAAATGTCTCTGCTAGATAACTGGTGCCCTTACCGTTTAGGGCTTTATGCACAATGCAACAAATCCTGGAGCAAATTTGTTTCCGTACAGGCAGCCAGTGCAGTTTCTGTAGGAGAGGAAGAGAGGGGGTGAGAGCAGGGTCATTCGAGACCAGTCTTGGAGCGGTGTTTTGGACCACTTGCAGTTTGTTCAGTGAGTCTTCACTGGCTGAGATCAGCAAAGCGTTGCAGTAGTCTAATCGACTCAAAACTAGTGCTTGGATCAGGGTTTTGCGAGTGGACAAAGGGAGAAAGGGAAACTGAAGAGTCTGAGGTCCAATATTTATACCTGGTGCCCATGTTTAAATAGGAGAAGCTTCTAGAGGCTTCCACCCCTGGAGGTGTCAGGCATCCTCTTCCTCCCTACCCTGGCGACAGCTTGTCTGGGGACACAAACGACTAGTGACAAACTCTTTGTGAGAATGCTCAGGTTAGGCCTTTGTGAGGTCTCTTCCCCCTTGTTAAGTCAAAGTGGCCCATCCTGCTAACACCTGGCTTCCCTTTGTCTCACTGTCTGGGAGCAATACACAAAGACCAACTGCCAGCTACATCTAGCCATGTGACTCAGAAATAGGCTGCAGGCAACAAAAGGTTAGGACAAGAAAATGCCACCTTTCTAAAAGTGCCTTTTTCAGAATTTTGACTTAAAATCTAAATTTACTATTAAAGAGGGCATTTTAATACAATTCCTTAGACAGCAAACTCGACTGGATCACCTGCTCCTGATTGGACGTTATCACATATTAAATGTAGTAAGTTAATCCAATTTTATCTTGTGGGAGAGGTAGGTCATGTAGTAGTGAAAACGTATTTTAGAGTTTTTCACTACAAGGACATGCAAATCTTCAAAGTGCATGTCAACGTATTAAACACACTGCCCTCTGGACTGTTCAGGGCCCACACTAGGGCTGTATTTCCAAATGAGGTTGCACACTGCTCGTCCCATCAGCGTGTGACCCCGGAGCATGATGCTCGATGTAGTAGGTATCAGTGGGTGCGCTTCCACCCGAGTCTTGAATCTTGAGGGTATTCACTGGTGTGCTTGCCATCCCTGGACACGTGTTTCGCGTTCATTAACGCTCGTCAGCAGGGATTAGGCGTGTGCACGGGGTTGCTGCGTGGGCTGCCAAAAATATGAATAGGTCCAGATACCTCTTATGGCGCGCAGGTGCGGAATCTCGAGGTCGTCACCTCCACCGGCTCAAGGGAGCCTGTATGAATAGTATTTCCAAATGAGGTCGCACACTGCTCGTCCCATCAGCGTGTGACCCCGGAGCATGATGGTCGATGTAGTAGGTATCAGCGGGTGCGCTTTTACCCGAGTCTTGAATCTTGAGGGTATTCACTGGTGTGCTTGCCATCCCTGGACACGTGTTTCGCGTTCATTAACGCTCGTCAGCAGGGATTAGGCGTGTGCACAGGGTTGCTGCATGGGCTGCCAAAAATATGAATAGGTCCAGATACCTCTTATGGCGCGCAGGTGCGGAATCTCGAGGTCGTCACCTCCACCGGCTCAAGGGAGCCTGTATAAATAGTATTTCCAAATGAGGTCGCACACTGCTCGTCCCATCAGCGTGAGACCCCGGAGCATGATGGTCGATGTAGTAGGTATCAGCGGGTGCGCTTCTACCCGAGTCTTGAATCTTGAGGGTATTCACTGGTGTGCTTGCCATCCCTGGACACGTGTTTTGCGTTCATTAACGCTCGTCAGCAGGGATTAGGCGTGTGCACGGGGTTGCTGCGTGGGCTGCCAAAAATATGAATAGGTCCAGATACCTCTTATGGCGCGCAGGTGCGGAATCTCGAGGTCGTCACCTCCACCGGCTCAAGGGAGCCTGTATAAATAGTATTTCCAAATGAGGTCGCACACTGCTCGTCCCATCAGCGTGTGACCCCGGAGCATGATGGTCGATGTAGTAGGTATCAGCGGGTGCGCTTCTACCCGAGTCTTGAATCTTGAGGGTATTCACTGGTGTGCTTGCCATCCCTGGACACGTGTTTCGCGTTCATTAACACTCGTCAGCAGGGATTAGGCGTGTGCACGGGGTTGCTGCGTGGGCTGCCAAAAATATGAATAGGTCCAGATACCTCTTATGGCGCGCAGGTGCGGAATCTCGAGGTCGTCACCTCCACCGGCTCAAGGGAGCCTGTATAAATAGTATTTCCAAATGAGGTCGCACACTGCTCGTCCCATCAGCGTGTGACCCCGGAGCATGATGGTCGATGTAGTAGGTATCAGCGGGTGCGCTTCTACCCGAGTCTTGAATCTTGAGGGTATTCACTGGTGTGCTTGCCATCCCTGGACACGTGTTTCGCGTTCATTAACGCTCGTCAGCAGGGATTAGGCGTGTGCACTGGGTTGCTGCGTGGGCTGCCAAAAATATGAATAGGTCCAGATACCTCTTATGGCGCGCAGGTGCGGAATCTCAAGGTCGTCACCTCCACCGGCTCAAGGGAGCCTGTATAAATAGTATTTCCAAATGAGGTCGCACACTGCTCGTCCCATCAGCGTGTGACCCCGGAGCATGATGGTCGATGTAGTAGGTATCAGCGGGTGCGCTTCTACCCGAGTCTTGAATCTTGAGGGTATTCACTGGTGTGCTTGCCATCCCTGGACACGTGTTTCGCGTTCATTAACGCTCGTCAGCAGGGATTAGGCGTGTGCACGGGGTTGCTCCGTGGGCTGCCAAAAATATGAATAGGTCCAGATACCTCTTATGGCGCGCAGGTGCGGAATCTCGAGGTCGTCACCTCCACCGGCTCAAGGGACCCTGTATGAATAGTATTTCCAAATGAGGTCGCACACTGCTCGTCCCATCAGCGTGTGACCCCGGAGCATGATGGTCGATGTAGTAGGTATCAGCGGGTGCGCTTTTACCCGAGTCTTGAATCTTGAGGGTATTCACTGGTGTGCTTGCCATCCCTGGACACGTGTTTCGCGTTCATTAACGCTCGTCAGCAGGGATTAGGCGTGTGCCCAGGGTTGCTGCATGGGCTGCCAAAAATATGAATAGGTCCAGATACCTCTTATGGCGCGCAGGTGCGGAATCTCGAGGTCGTCACCTCCACCGGCTCAAGGGAGCCTGTATAAATAGTATTTCCAAATGAGGTCGCACACTGCTCGTCCCATCAGCGTGTGACCCCGGAGCATGATGGTCGATGTAGTAGGTATCAGCGGGTGCGCTTCTACCCGAGTCTTGAATCTTGAGGGTATTCACTGGTGTGCTTGCCATCCCTGGACACGTGTTTTGCGTTCATTAACGCTCGTCAGCAGGGATTAGGCGTGTGCACGGGGTTGCTGCGTGGGCTGCCAAAAATATGAATAGGTCCAGATACCTCTTATGGCGCGCAGGTGCGGAATCTCGAGGTCGTCACCTCCACCGGCTCAAGGGAGCCTGTATGAATAGTATTTCCAAATGAGGTCGCACACTGCTCGTCCCATCAGCGTGTGACCCCGGAGCATGATGGTCGATGTAGTAGGTATCAGCGGGTGCGCTTTTACCCGAGTCTTGAATCTTGAGGGTATTCACTGGTGTGCTTGCCATCCCTGGACACATGTTTCGCGTTCATTAACGCTCGTCAGCAGGGATTAGGCGTGTGCACAGGGTTGCTGCATGGGCTGCCAAAAATATGAATAGGTCCAGATACCTCTTATGGCGCGCAGGTGCGGAATCTCGAGGTCGTCACCTCCACCGGCTCAAGGGAGCCTGTATAAATAGTATTTCCAAATGAGGTCGCACACTGCTCGTCCCATCAGCGTGTGACCCCGGAGCATGATGGTCGATGTAGTAGGTATCAGCGGGTGCGCTTCTACCCGAGTCTTGAATCTTGAGGGTATTCACTGGTGTGCTTGCCATCCCTGGACACGTGTTTTGCGTTCATTAACACTCGTCAGCAGGGATTAGGCGTGTGCACGGGGTTGCTGCGTGGGCTGCCAAAAATATGAATAGGTCCAGATACCTCTTATGGCGCGCAGGTGCGGAATCTCGAGGTCGTCACCTCCACCGGCTCAAGGGAGCCTGTATAAATAGTATTTCCAAATGAGGTCGCACACTGCTCGTCCCATCAGCGTGTGACCCCGGAGCATGATGGTCGATGTAGTAGGTATCAGCGGGTGCGCTTCTACCCGAGTCTTGAATCTTGAGGGTATTCACTGGTGTGCTTGCCATCCCTGGACACGTGTTTCGCGTTCATTAACACTCGTCAGCAGGGATTAGGCGTGTGCACGGGGTTGCTGCGTGGGCTGCCAAAAATATGAATAGGTCCAGATACCTCTTATGGCGCGCAGGTGCAGAATCTCGAGGTCGTCACCTCCACCGGCTCAAGGGAGCCTGTATAAATAGTATTTCCAAATGAGGTCGCACACTGCTCGTCCCATCAGCGTGTGACCCCGGAGCATGATGGTCGATGTAGTAGGTATCAGCGGGTGCGCTTCTACCCGAGTCTTGAATCTTGAGGGTATTCACTGGTGTGCTTGCCATCCCTGGACACGTGTTTCGCGTTCATTAACGCTCGTCAGCAGGGATTAGGCGTGTGCACGGGGTTGCTGCGTGGGCTGCCAAAAATATGAATAGGTCCTGATACCTCTTATGGCGCGCAGGTGCGGAATCTCGAGGTCGTCACCTCCACCGGCTCAAGGGAGCCTGTATAAATAGTATTTCCAAATGAAGTCGCACACTGCTTGTCCCATCAGCGTGTGACCCCGGAGCATGATGGTCGATGTAGTAGGTATCAGCGGGTGCGCTTCTACCCGAGTCTTGAATCTTGAGGGTATTCACTGGTGTGCTTGCCATCCCTGGACACGTGTTTCGCGTTCATTAACGCTCGTCAGCAGGGATTAGGCGTGTGCACGGGGTTGCTGCGTGGGCTGCCAAAAATATGAATAGGTCCAGATACCTCTTATGGCGCGCAGGTGCGGAATCTCAAGGTCGTCACCTCCACCGGCTCAAGGGAATCTGTATAAATAGTATTTCCAAATGAGGTCGCACACTGCTCGTCCCATCAGCGTGTGACCCCGGAGCATGATGGTCGATGTAGTAGGTATCAGCGGGTGCGCTTCTACCCGAGTCTTGAATCTTGAGGGTATTCACTGGTGTGCTTGCCATCCCTGGACACGTGTTTCGCGTTCATTAACGCTCGTCAGCAGGGATTAGGCGTGTGCACGGGGTTGCTCCGTGGGCTGCCAAAAATATGAATCGGTCCAGATACCTCTTATGGCGCGCAGGTGCGGAATCTCGAGGTCGTCACCTCCACCGGCTCAAGGGAGCCTGTATAAATAGTATTTCCAAATGAGGTCGCACACTGCTCGTCCCATCAGCGTGTGACCCCGGAGCATGATGGTCGATGTAGTAGGTATAAGCGGGTGCGCTTCTACCCGAGTCTTGAATCTTGAGGGTATTCACTGGTGTGCTTGCCATCCCTGGACACGTGTTTCACGTTCATTAACGCTCGTCAGCAGGGATTAGGCGTGTGCACGGGGTTGCTGCGTGGGCTGCCAAAAATATGAATAGGTCCAGATACCTCTTATGGCGGGCAGGTGCTGACTTATGTGTACTAAAAAGGAAGGTTTATACCTAGCAAAAGGTTTATTTTGCCAGGTTGAAATGGCAGTTTTAAAACTGCAGTGGCAGACCTGAGACATATTTAAACGACTACTTAAGTGGGTGGCACAATCAATTCTACAGGGCCAATAGTAACATTTGATTTACATGCCCTGGGTACATGTAGTACCAGCTTACTAGGGATGTACAGGCACATTAAATGTGCCAATTGGGTATAAGCCAGCCAATTCTACCATGTCTAGAGGAGAGAGCACAAGCACTTTAGCACTGGTTATCAGTGGTAAAGTTCGCAGAGTCAAAAAAGCCAGCAATAACAGGTTCAGAAAACAGGAGTGTGAAGACAAAAAGTCTGAGGATGACCCAGCAGATAGGGTCAACTCCAACAGATTGCAATCCTTAAAATAACCTCAAACCAGCTGCTCCTCTGTTAGGGCGGAGGAGCACCCCCCCTACTGTGAGTACAGCAAAGGTGAAAAATAAAATGATTTTATCACCATTTTATTTTTCAGTGCAGCCCAAGCCGAGTATGAGGGCAGGGCCATTGTTGCCGATTGGTATCAAGCAGCAGGGAGGAGTAATGTGATGTTGGTGGTCACTCCTAGTGCGCATGTCGGTTTGGCTGGCTGTCTTGCGATGGCCAGCCCAACACGGTCACTTTAAACCTCTGTAACCCAACTGTATGCACAGGGGTGCAGTAAAGAATGCCCCTGGGTGAAGCGACTGCATCCCAAAACTATGAATTATGTTGCCCAGGACTATGGTAAGTGATTCAGGGGTCATGCCCTGTCTGGCCTAGGATATTGAGAGAGAATCATAGGTCTCCTCCTCCCTTGCAGAGGTCAACACATGTGGACCTGGGAACACTCTCTTAGACGTTATGGCACTCCTTTAGATTTGGGACCACTAAAACTGAGCCTAAAAAGTAAAATGCATGTGAACTTCTGAAGAAAAGGAAAAATTGAATGGATGGGACTGCTGCTACAGTTAACTGGAAATATGTATCCTCAAAACCACTATAAGGTCCTTGCGAAACGAATGGAGAGAGTGTGGAGTAATACAGAGCAACATGAGAGACATAAAGGTCAACAAAAGAGAACATTTTATTATATGAAGGGCTGCCATGAGGTCCCCGTAGAATAGGGACAGGAGCTAATTAGGGTAATATTCAATTAATTCAAAGCAGTCCTAAGGCTGATTGCCATCAACCAATCAATCCACCAGGATTTGTAAAGCATGACAAATCACCCGTGAGCTTCTCCAGGCGCTGTGAAACCAGCAGAGGAAAGGGGTTCAGTTGAATAGCCAGGTCTTGAGTCCTTTCCTGAAATCCAGCAGTGAGGATGAGGTTCGGAGGTGAAGGGGGAATATGTTCCAAGACTTGGCAGTGAGGTCGGAGAAGGAACAACCTCCACTGTTGCTTAGGTGGATACAGGAAGGTGTGCCTGAGGAAGAGGGAGGCAGAGTACAGGTGTCTGGAGAGTTGATGGAAGTTCAAGCGGTGGTTGATATATGCTGGTCATTGGTTGTGCAGGGCTTTGTAAGTGTGGATCACCATCTTAAATTGACATATTTTCTGAATAGGCAGCCTGTTAAGCTTCCTGAGGTGGGGGTGATGTGGGTTAATCGGGGGAGGTCAAGAATGAGTCTGGCAGCTGAATTCTGTATTGTCTGCAGTCTTTTCAGAAGGTGTGCAGTGATTCTTGTGTAGAGTGTGTTGCCGGAGTCCAGCCGGCTGGTGACTGGGGCTTGAGTGATGGTTCTTCACATTTTGACGGGGAGCTCTTTGAAGATGTTATGAAGCATAGGGATGGTGAAGAAGCAGGGGGATGAGACTGTGTTCTTCTGGTTTTTCATAGTGAACTTGCTTTCCAGGATGATTCCTTGGCTGTGGGTGTGGTCTGTCGGAGTATGTGTGGGTCCAAATTTGGAAGGCCACCAGGAGCCTTTCCATGAGGAGGTGTTGTTCCTAAAGATCAGCACTTCTGTTTTGTCAGTGTTGAGTTTTAGGCAGTTGTGTTTCATCCAGTAAGCAACGCTTGTCATGCATCTGCGGAAGTGTGTTGTTCTTGTAGGATATGATGTTTAGTCCATGGGTTTTAACGATGTTGGATAATGGGGTAATTTAGAATCTGTGGAGGGCTGGTGTACGGGCCTTAAGGGACACCGCAGATGATGCTCTTGGGTTCTGAGGTGAAAGGAGGAAGGCGGACTCTCTGTGTTCTTCTGGTGGGAAAATAAGTGATCCATTTGAGGGAAGCTTTCTTGGATTCCAATGTGGTGGAATCTCCTGATGAGGGTGTGGTGGAATACGGTGTTGAACACGGTTAAGAGGTAAAGAAGGATCAGGGCTACTGTTTCTGCCCGGTTTAGGAGGATCCTGATGTCATCAGTTGCAGCAACCAGGGCGGTTTTGGTGCTGTTGTTGGTGTGGAATCCAGATTGGGAGGAGCCCAGGAGATTGTAGTTGTCCAGGTGTTCCGTGAGTTGGCAGTTGATGGCCTTTTCAAGGACATTGGCTGAAAAGGGGAGCAGAGAGATGGGATAGTAGTTGAGGTCGCTGGGGTCGGCAAATGGTTTCTTGAGAAGGGCTTGACTTCTATGTGTTTCAATTCTTCGAGGAAGATGGGCATAGAGATGGATATGATGGAGATGGTGGTGAGCTCATTGCTGATTATCTTGCTCCCGAGGTTGAAGATGTGATGGAGACATGGGTCCGAGGGTTCTCCCAAGTGGCAGCGGGGGGAAAAAAAGGTGGAAGAGAGGTGCAACAACAAGCAACAGATACAAAGTAGCAGTATACAGAAACAAAATATGGTTACAAAATAATCAGTGACCAAGCAAAAAGCATTGGAGGTCAGGGCGGAGTGACTGGCTGTTCGCTCTGGAGAGCGGGTACAAGGAGCCTGTTCAATGGAGCCACGCTGCGACCTCCATTGTGCAGGTTGGGGGGAGGCAGGGGCGCAGAGGCAGTGGGTGGGCTGTCTGGAGGAAAAAACTGCAGGAGAAAATGGTGGGAGAGCGGCTCAACAACAGGATCAACAACAGGCTCAACAACAGACAACAGGCCATGAACTCCAGGCGCGTCTGTGATATGTTGAGGAAGTAACCTGCAATCTCACATTTTGAGTTGTCTTTTAAGTGTTACCAAGAAAAGCATGGCCTGTCTTTAGAAAGACCATTAGGGTGACATGTGTAGTAGAAATTTTGCCTGGCACCCCATCATAGTGCACTGCTGATATGAAGCTAGAAGTTGTTTTTTAGCTTTAGTACACCTGACGCTTTGATAGGAGGAATAAAAAGTAAATCGGCCATATAAGCCATCATGCTGCCTATCGGCAAACACACGACATTGCTCAACACAGCAAGTGTTAATATGAATTCCAATAACAATTAGAGAATTTGCTAATTTCATTGAAGCTCAGCTTGTCCAAGTCATAGGCATAAGTGAATGCCTACCTTAAACCACTAAATCCTGGATTATTGGGCAAGTTTGGCTTACACTCGAGGTTGATTTACCTGCTGATATCAACTCTTTTATTAGACATATTTTTGAGTTGCAGATCAAGAGCTCAGTCTTGCATGTTGTGACCATAAACACAATGGAATGTTTGGGAGTGTGTTGTAACTACAAATGTTAAGCTAGGAAGAGTTCCATTGTGCCATGTATTTTTAAAAGAATATCATGTTGTTATGTTCCACAATGGAAAGCATGTTGTTCTCTTGAAATATTAAATTGTATTCATTGTAGTGCATAAAGAGATGCTTAGAGAGAGGATTGTTAAGCACCGACTCTAGGTTTAACATGATAAGTTGAATATTTTGCATTAAGTAGGTGAATGACCAATTCCGTTTTTAAAGTTGGCCATGTAACATTTGTCAGACATGAGTTTAAAGACCAATTAAAAGTAGGCTGGGCATTCCTCCAATGGATGTGTGGGAGATCTAGTGGCAATTGGGAGCATTGTAAGTGTGTTGGTCTGAAGGTATTTATGTCAATTGGATAGTTTCAAGGTCAGTTTTAAAGCCTAACAGGTAAAACATATTTACAATAGGAGCATCAGCCTCACAACCAGGTCTAATACCTAATTAAGGCCACTGGTATTTCTACAAGAGGAGAATTCCTTCCAAGCTGACACAGGGTCCTGCATGCTGAACCATCGTCACGCACCGGTCTGACATCCCTTGTGGGGTGTCATCCTAGAGCCGAGACGGGGTCCTTCATTCTTTACCGTCAAATGAGGTGATTGGGTCTTCCCTAAGGGGTTCTTGGCTATACACACTTATATATGCTACACCTTCATATCTAGGTTAGGTACACTTAGGCAAATTACTTAGGGCATGCATTATAGGAGTATGCATATGCTTCTGTTTTATCTGAACTGTGTAGGTTGATCTTTTAAGCACTATGGTAGAAATGTATCTACTGTTTTCTGTATTGGTACTTGGGATTTCTCTCTTATGCTTCCGTCTCCTAATTTTCGCAACACATTTCTTTAACACAAGACTGTCGCTGGACCACTAAATGCTTTTTGAAACGTCCTAATCGCCATCCTGTGTATTTTCTGAGAATAAGTAAGCATGAGTGACTAA
This sequence comes from Lissotriton helveticus, assembly GCF_964261635.1. Lineage (NCBI taxonomy): Eukaryota > Metazoa > Chordata > Amphibia > Caudata > Salamandridae > Lissotriton > Lissotriton helveticus. The sequence goes on from NC_136059.1 coordinate 782,838,706, forward strand.
GCAAAAAGTACTGTACTGTTTTCCACGATCCCTGAATAATAAGGGTTGTTGTGTTAAGTGGTTGCCAGAAACTATCTACACCACTGTAAGATACAAGGGGGTAGTAGTGGCACTGTTGAGCTAGCTGTTCTAATGGCTGAGATATCCTGTGGGGGATGTCTGGAAACGGTTTAGACACCAAGCCCTCAGTTTAGGTCATACAAAACGTGCAGGTCCTGGAGGACTCCTGGGAACTACATGACATGGTAACGTCAGAAACATCAGTGCTTAAGCGGACCCCCACCCTAATCAGTGTGGTTCATCTGAAATACCAACAGGATATAATGTTTAGTTTGGAACAGTGTCATAACATATTAGCTCCAAGTGATTGCAGATTGTTCCATAAACCCACAACAGCCCCGCTGGCCAAGTACAGCTGCTCTATGCCATTGAACATATAATCGTTAGCAGCACAGCTTCACAGCTTAGAAGAGCTCCACTGTTCAACACATATGCTCCATGTCAGTGCACTATTATCCAGTCTGTGTAATGCCAGCATTACACTCATTGTCCAGTCTCCATGTACAGCACACATTTTCTAGTTCAGAATACCCGAGTTGACATTCATTTGCCAATAAACACATTGTCCTTTGACATGCGCGGCCGGCGCAGGTCACAGTGGTTGAGTGGGGCAGGGGCGTGGGGAAAGTGGACAGACGACGGCATAGGGAAAGTAAAATAAAAAATAAAATAAAACCACTTACTTTGTGCTCACCGCATCACTGGCAATGCGGTGAACGCAAGGTAAGTGGGTTTTTATTGTTTTATTTTACATTCCCTATCCTGTCATCTGTTCACTCCCCCCAACCACCCTCCCTGCCCCACAGCCTGGCCTTTGATATAATCAGTGAAATTTTTCACAAAGCCCATATTTAGCACACAGTAGCGGAGTCCATATGAACCTCATTAGCACATCATGCCAGTTTCATTGTTGTCCCATTTACAACACTTTACCATTTGAAAGCATGCCTAATCTAAGGCACACAAAGTTGGATTCTACAATGCAGAGATGAGCACTTTTTAACACGTATTTCAGGACAATTATCCTGGACCATGTATCTAGAGATACAAAGCCCTGGCTGCACCAACAATGGTGAATACTAGAGACTTTTAATTGAAGTAAATGTTCTCATGCACCTCATTTACCAAAATGCATATGAGTTTACACAGTGCTGGGATATCAGGCAGCATGCTCCCTACCCCCTTTGACAGACAAATTAGAACACTCATAATGCACCTGATAGCTCACTGTGTTAGATACCAAATAAACTCATCAAGTTCAGTGTCATATTCTGTAAGACCAGGCTTGATTACAATATAAGATTCCATATCAACCCTATAAGTTTATAGTGCAAGACCCAGTTCCGTAGCACTCAAATTATCTCTTTTGCATAATGCGTCCAATTTAGTATGGCAAGATTTCTCTATTGTTCAGGTCTAAAATTCTGTACTGATCACTGCCAAACAGGGAAGGAAGGTGAAACTGTCATTGGGAGCAGCCTATGGTCTGTCTCCTATGGGTGCTGTGGCTTAAAGAAAGACTTGCTGTTGCCTGCCTACAGTTCACTCCACTCACCTTGCTGTGAGTGAGGTACTTCTCCATGGGCAGGGTTCAACAGTACATCTTATTATGACTCAGCCAGAGATTACTTTTGTAAGAAATTGGTTACTGGTTGATAGAGCTTAAACCCTTCTCAAGCAGCATCCACAACTCTTCTTAGGGTGAAGTCACAAGCACACCCTAAATTAACCTGTACTCAACCCTCACGCACCTTGGCATAGAGCAGTCAGGCTTAACTCAGAAGCAATGCGTAAAGTATTTCTGCAACATTTTGAACAGTAACACAGTGAACAAACACCACAAAAGGATTCCACAACACATTTAGAAACTTAGATTATTTTTTCATAAATAAAACATGAACAAAACGACAATAATCCAATTAGTAGAACCGTAGATATTCCATTTGAAAGATTTTAGTGAAAAGAGAGCCAACTCTGGATATCTGGTTGCGCCAGACCAGAAAAAAGTCACAAGTTCAGGCTTACCATGATGGAGCTTGGCCCAGCTATAGTAACCCAGTGAGGCCTGCTAGACAAAGTACCTTAAATCCGGTTTGTGGAGTGTTGGGAGCATCTGTGTCGAATATGTGCTGTGCAGCCAAAGTAATGAGTTGTTTCAGACATGTGCCAAGGCTGCGGTGCGAGGTCCAGCATCATCGTCGAGGATTCTGTCGAGAAGGGCTTGCGATACGAAGTCCGGAGTTGCGGATGCACTGCTCTGTTGAGCCAAAGCTTTGGCTCAGAGGATCTATGATGCGGAGCCCGGCCATTGTAGTTGAGGCTGACATTGACTATGGATGCAAGGGCCTGTGACAGTTCTTATCCACGCAGAAGCGGCGATGTGTCAGTTCTGCTCGGGGTTGTACAGCACAGCATAGGAGATGCAGCGGCTCTGCTGGATCCACAGATATGGGCAGATCACCTTAGTCCCACTTCCAAGGGTTCAGGACTGGGGTAGCACCACTTGGCAGGGTAGATTCACAGATGGAGGAGTCCAGGTGCTGGGTCAAGGTTGTTGGAGGCTTCTGTCCCTGAGGCTGAATTCAAGAGAATCAAAAAAGGGGGAGATGGATGTACTGGTAAGGTTCACCATCCAACGTACATGTAGTTTCACAACAAATCTGTAAATGTCAGATCCAAAACCCTAACCAAGGGAATGGGGATTCCGCTGAAAGCGCGAAAAAACAAGACCCCTGTCCAAAGAAAAGAAAATTCTTTTCTTGAGTCCCCTCACTCACTCAGGGTTGCCCCTATGTGACGTGCTTCATCATTGGGGCCATCCCAAACAGCTGCTGTTTGGGGCGTGCTGCGTCTTGCGGAACTATGTAGGAGCACTTTTTTGTGAAGAAATGTGTAGTGCAGTGTTAATTGGAGTGGTGAAAGTAATGTTAAAAATACCTAGCTAGTGAGCTAATATTTTATTCCCGCTCCTAGTTGGTATGGATAAAAAGGAGTTAAATAATAGGGAAAAGATATAACTATTATGTGTATACAGTCCCTAATATTCGGTCAACATGTCTCGAGGTATCCCCTAAACCTCTTCATCCGGACCACACGGGGACCAGCCCCATGAGTGCCACTCCTTGTGAAAACCTATCCTTTCCCTATTATTCAACTCCTGTTTATCCATACCAACTAGGAGCGAGAATAAAATATTAGCTCACTAGCTAGGTATTTTTAACATTACTTTCACCTCTCCACTAACACTGCACTACACATTTCTTCACAAAAAAGTGCTCCTACATAGTTCTGCAAGACGCAGCACGCCCCAAACAGCAGCTGTTTGGGAGGGCCCCAATAATGAAGCATGTATCCAAGGGGCAACCCTGGGTGAGTGAGGGGACTCAAGAAAATAATTTTCTTTTCTTTGGACAGGGGTCTTGCTTTTTCACGCATTCAGCGGAATTCCCATTCCCTTGGTTAGGTTTTGGATCTGACATTTACAGCTGAAGTCAAGAGGCCAGCCGACTAGTCCTTGGAGTCACTCTGGAGTTCTGGGTTCAAGAGCTGCAGATCCAGTCCTTCTTGCCCAGTCATAAAGGGCAGCGGGAAGCAGGTCAGCACAGCAGAGCAGGAGCACAGGAAGGCAGTAGTCCAGTAGGGCGGCAGTCCAGCAGAGTGGTAGTCCTTCAGAAGCACAGCAGTCCTTCTTCCTGTCATAGTATCCACAGGTTCAGCAGTGTACTGAAGGGTTGCTGTCTGAGGTCCAGTATTTATACCCAGTTGTGACTTTGAACTGGGGAAGAAGCCTCTTTTTAGCCTCCAGGCATCCAATCTTCCCTGTGTTGGCTCCAAGCTAACTACCTACAAGAGGTATGCAGTCCTTTGTGTGGAGGCAGGGCACAGCCTAATCAAGTGTAAAGAGGGCTGTGTCCAGCTACGCCCTTCCATCCTGCCAGTGATGTCCCATCCAGGCACACATAAGCTCTGTATTGTGTATGGCTCTCTAGGAGGAATGCACAAAGGCGAACCCTCAGCTACACACAGTCATGTGACCCAGAGGCATGCTGCAGGTACTTAATGGCTTAGGCAGGAAAATAACAACTTTCTAAAAGTATGTGGGATTGTCAATGGCAAAAGGTCTTATGAAAAAATCTGCATATTGTGCAAGGGGTTTGAGAATGGAATTACAGCCAGAGGCGATTGGTCGTCCAGGCAGATTAACATGGTTTTTATGTATTTTGGGTAAAATATAAATCACTGGGACCACGGGTGCTGTGTTAATCAAAAAGGAAGCTTCCTTATCACTTAACCAACCTCCCTCAGATCCATTTTTGTTTTGTACCCTTTGAATTTAAATGTAATTAAAAATGTTTACAAAAAAGTATACACCTATTGTTGTTTTCCTTGATGCAGTCACTTTTGATTTCTCTAATTGATATTTATAATTACTATGTCTGAGGCCACGAATCTTGGCACTCACAATTGATCTTGATAAATTAAGCCTGAGCATTCTTAAACAAAATCCCTTGTAGGCATTGTTACCCGATATAAATCTTTTTGTTACCCAAGCCTCCAAGGGTTTATTGGGTTGCCAAATGTATTTAATAGTAACTTTCTAAAAGTGGCCTTTTCAAAGTTGTAATTTAAAATCCAACTTCAGCATAAGCTAGGATTTTTCATTACAGTTCCAAAGACACCAAACATGAACTGGTTACCTGTTTCTATTTGGAAATTGCAGCTTATTAAATGTAATAAGGCAACTCCAATGTTATCCTATGTGGGAGGTAGACCTTTCAGTTGAGAAAATGTAATCAAGACTCTTTCACTACCAGGACATGTAAAATTTAAAATTACATGCCCTACTGTTTAAATACATTGCACCCTGCCCTTATGGTTGGTTAGGGTCTACCTTATACGTATTCAAAAGGAAGGTGTAGAAAAGGCAAAAGGTTCATTTTGCCAGGTCGAAACTACAGTTTAATGCTGCACATACAGACTGCAGTGGCAGGACTTAGACATATTGGAAGGGCTACTGACGTGAGTGGCACAATAAGTGCTGCAGGCCCACCTGTAGCATTTAATTTACAGGCCATGGACACAGGTGGTGTCACTTTACTAGGGACTTACAAGTAAATTAAATATGCCAATTGGTTGTAAGACAATTCCACCATGTCAAGAGGAGAGAGCACAAGCACTTAAGCACTGGTTAGCAGAGGTAAGGTGCACAGAGTCCTAAGGCCAGCGACAGTGGTGCTATTTAAAAAACAACCATTGCCCAAAATACTCCTCACACCTCCCCTTCCTCTGCAGACCTTAATGCGGGTCATTCTCTCTGAAATGTAAAGTGTTATTTATGGGTGTGATGTTTTACTTCTGCAGCTCACAGCTTAAATGAAAATGCTGATGCGTCTGGCTCGGTGTCACTTCGTGCACTGCTTTCTTGTTAGCTAACTAAAGACGTGCTTTCCAAGAAATGCTGCGAGTTCAGTCAGCGGCGAAGAGAGTGTCCTGGGAATGGTGAATGTAGTGTTGTCCGTAGAGTCAGATTAGGGTCTAGACAGAGTCTTATTTCTCCGCCAAGTCAGACTGATGTGACTTGTAAAGTGCAGTTTGGTGAAATTGATATTCTCGGCAGTGTGCTTGCATAGTGATGGGGACTGTACACATGTATCTGGGTTCTTTTGATTTCATTGTGTGCAGTTGGAAGCATTCCAGGTCTGCAGAAAACATGCCCAATTATACAGAAACAGCTTCAACTTTCTGTGAAAAAAAGAGGGAAAGAATTATTCGAAGAAACATAAGAAATGTGCATGAGCGACAACGAAAAATTGTATGATTTTTCTTTTCTTGGATAAATGACAAAAATAATAGCAAAAGGACCTCAAGCACTTCCCTCGGTATTTATTTTCAACATTGATGAAATATTAGAAAACCTACTGATTGAATGAAATATGCAGGGCCTATGTACCCTGATGCTAATTTCTATTCTGCTCTCAGTTTCCATCGCACATATGTTTTCCTGCTCTTTGATGGCAGATATCTGTAACTCCACACACCTTTCACCAGCTCCCTCTTTGCTTTCAAGCACCCCTGACAGCACCCAGGTGCTTTCTGGAATATGTGACAGATAACCGGGAAAAAGACTCCCTTCACAGGGTCACCTCACTTAAAATGTGTGTTTACCTATTTCTCGTGCATGGTTCGAATTCTGCAATTTTTCTTTTTTATTTCTTTTTTACAAATGGTGGACAATTTGAAGGACCTTCAGTGTAGTGGTAATTAGAAAACTTGAGTCCTTCAGAATCAGAGATGTGTGGGAACATATGAAATAACTCGTGCAACATCTTTATTTGGCATTTTCGACCCTCATTTACCACCATCAGGACGTGGTGGTGGTAACATCCAGTATGGTGGCCATATCTTTGGGAATAATACATGTCTATGAGGGTTTCTAAAATCTTCCCTTTCCTTGACAAAATAGCTCAGGACACCAACAAGGAAAACTACACCTCTAGTCTCCAAACACTAGTGCATGTGCCTACTCAATTCTTGAAATGACTTGTAAAGGTGCTAAGAGAAATGACATTTCTAAAGCTCTGAGTGGAGATATATGTAAGCCTACAATTGAAAACCACCCCTATGTCTTATATAGTACTATCGCTTTACACACTTTTTAGTATGTGAGTTTATAATAGATAAATGTACTTTTTAAAGTTCTTTTCACTTTTCTATGTGTGATAATATCAAATTTGCTGTTTTTGTATAACAGCCACAAAGTCAAGGGGCCACTTCAGCGCACTAATAGCACATACGCACACATACACGAACGGTCACGAACACACGTTACGCACACACATTCCCCCCCAATCCTCAAAATTGGTTCAGTGGATCATCAGATAGAATTTGGACATATTTTCCGGTGGTAATGGAATATTGCACATGGTTCGTGCTAATTAGTCCCTCGCCTTGTTGCACCGCTGTCCTGAACTGAGGTAGGGCAGCTTGAATGCCCAGTACTGGTTGACGAAATATGTTCAAAGTGTACACAGTAATTGCTTTTGCATGACTCGGAGATCGTGGGCGGTCATTCACAGGGCTTTTCAATTGGAAATAAATCTGATGAGTAAAGGCCTCCAGCAGGCTCTGGTGACATCTGGTATTGATGGAGCTCATGTGAAGTGGAATGGGACCTCCCCATCTCTTCGTAAACCTGGGGTCTCTGGCATCAGTGAAGTGTTAACTCATTATTAAACTAACACATTTGTCACTTCAGTGAAAAGTGTTGGGAAAGGGCACAATGTGTGGTGCCACGTGTTTCCCTGTCAAACATGGCTCCTGCTCCTAAATGAAGAGGTAAAGGACAGTTCTCATACACAAGACTTTTTCTGCCAATCAGCACCAAGGTTTGGATCATCATGATGCCCTGCGGTGGCTCAACACAGACTGAGCGCTTGTTTTAATGCGCCTGTAGTGTGTAAAGTGAATTTATTTCACCTAATATTTCTCGGAGTTAGTACATTATTTTAGACGGCATGGCTCAGAAACAGGAGGCGGCAGACACTGCTGCTTCCCATACACACTGTCTGAAAAACAAGCCTTGATACAGAGAATATGGACTAAAGTAATGTGCTTTACACACTGCAGGAGCACAAAGACAGACCCTCGGCTCTACGCGGAGGCAGCACGCCTCTTCATGATATGGCTACAGTGTGCTAAATAATTCATACCACAACAAAAAGCACATTATGTTCCTTCATTTGAAAACTAGAAGCTCCTACACTTTCTAGTAAAAAAATCCCACGGTTTCATAACTAAGGAGGGGGCTCGAGCAGCACTGCAGCTGTCGGGGAAACATGCCAGCGCTGGAAAGTGGAGCGAGCATCCCCCGAGAGCCGGGCTCTGCTTTCAAGTTCTAAGAACTGCCTCCGCCTGCAAGACCATCATTCTCCAGAACAGAAAAAAGTGAACAACCTCCCACTCGGGCCACTCTTGACTTTTCAGAAACCCACCAGCTCCTTCTCTTCTGTGTCTCAGTCTCCCCCACCTTTAGCTGCAGTTCCTCCAAGCAATTAGATTCCTTACCCTACTTACTAAAAATAGAAACATTGTCCAAGATCCCAGCAAGAAGCCTCTTCACGAAGTAGTTTGTTTGCTTTCTGTGTCAGAATGCTGGCTCTATTCAGAGTTACAGCTGTGTGGGCTAGCAGATGATGATCCCCATATGGAACAACTTTTCAGTAATTTTATACACATGAGAAGGCTAAAACACTATGGGCTCATCCAGAAAGTTTTTTTTTTTTTTTTAAATGAGTTGTCTTATTCCTGTCTTGGATGTGACTTGCTCCTGAATTTCGAGGCCTAACTCACAAAGTAGTTTCTGTGAGTAGCTGTGTCTTACTGCATACTTGGGCACCCCTTACCCATGTAACTACAGAAGAAAGAAATATTTAAAAACGGGGAAAAAATATTTTTTCAGGAGGTAATGAGTCTGCCACATCTAAGATAAAAGGAAGACCAATGACTATCAGCGAAAGCTTTGAGCATTGGGCCCTAATATCTTGATTCTTAAAAACAACTGCAAAATAATCCAGAGGGTGTAAACCATGCTTGAAGAAAAGTTTAAATTTTTGGGGGAATTCTCAGCTTTCTAGGAGTATTCACATGCACAAATATTTACCCCTAGTAAGTGTAATAGGTTTACATTTAGGCATGTGTTACTGTACAGGCAAGTGTAATGCCACTTGTTAACAATTCTTGTTTCGCTATTGAAAACGATGTTTTCTCTGTAGAAACTGCTTGGTTTCATTGGTACCAATTTTCAGGGGTGTTCCCCCAACTCCCCAGTTCAGCTCTACTATTCACGGAACCAATCTGTACCATTATCCAGGGTGGTAATGTGTCATCCAAAAGTTAGTGAGTACCCGAAAACTAGCATCTGTGATCATTTGCCTATTTAGGCTGACATCGCCGCCATGGACATCCTACCCTCACTATGGCAATAAAAGCGGCCCACCTCCTAGCAGCAGGAGTACTATTTTGGAGGAAATTAAATAAACACTCTTTGAGATCAGCCCATTCAACAAATACTGGGGTAATTATAACTAATAACATCCCCAGAGACGACGGCTTAATGAATTCACCTGCAAATAACTTACAAGGGTCTGCCCTTGTTTAAATCCCTCAGTAAACGAGTCTAAACCCCCTTTCATGCGGCCATGAAACACAGCAAGTCTCCACAAACGTGATTAATGAGGAAATCTTATTGACAACCTTCACCAAGGTGGAAAGATCCCAGGTGAGGCCAGGGCTGAGGGGAAGAAGACAAACGTTGATGAAAATCTACAAACTCTCCTTTTGACACCTGAACATACCCCTAGGTGACAACATCATATTTTAAAAAGAGGAACTATCTTCAGACTGCTCCATTTCCATCACCAGCTGAAATCTCTGAACTCGAGTAAATCTTTATTTTCATGTTCAATTTAACAGCGTTTCAGTAGCTCACGATCCATCTTTTTATGTTATAAACAGATTACAGCAATGTGTTAGTCTATCTGAGAGAATGCAATACAATTGTTATATACATAAACAAAACAGTATCCCCCAGATGCATCAAGCATCCATTTTGTGATTCCTTATTAGCGAAAAATAAGGAATAGCTAATAAGCAATAGCAAAATAGTATGCAAGAAGAAATCACTTTAAAAATAGCGATTTCTTAAAATTCCTTAATTGCGATTCGCAAATTGCGAGTCGCGATTAAGGAATACCTCCCCATTCATTCCTATGTGCCTAGGGGCCCATAGGAATGAATGGGAAGAATTTTCAATTTGCGAATCGCAAGTAGCGAATCGTAAAATAAGAATGCGATTTCAAGGGTGCAGGGGTGTCCAAAGGACACCCTGTTGCACCCCTGAAATTGATCTGCGCACACATGTTGCGCACACACATGCCCTTTGGGCATGTGTGTGCGTAACATGAAACTTTGAAAAATGCACTTTAGTGCATTTTTCAAAGTTTTTGCAAATTACCATGAAGTTGTACTTCATGATAATTTGCGAGTCCTATTAGCGAAATTGCTATTTTTTAGACTTTAATGCATTGCATTTAAGGATTCTCAATTTGAGATTCCTTAAATGCAAGTAATCGCAATTTAGCGAATTCTCAATTTGCGATTTTTGCATTTGGGATGATGCATCCCAAATGCAAAAATACCGGTCGCAAAGGGGCAGATTCTGAGAGCGGTTTTTAGCTTCATGCATCTGGGCCTATGTTCCGTCTGAACATAATACACTTGAGTTAACCAATTCCTGTACACTCCTGGCTCTCCAAGTTGGCTTCTGCAACTGATTTACGAGTTAAGCTTGAAACGGTTCCCAAATGTTCTTTGGTCTACATCTTGCCAGTATGAGGGCATTATAGCAATCAGACTGACTGCTTGTTACAATATGCTACATCAGAACAGCAAGTATAGGCCCTTCCATCCATCTCAAGGCTATCCTTCTTTTGGCTATCAGTAATCCCAGCGCTGTCAACTTCCTTACGCTTTTGGGTAGTGTCTTGACATATCCTGGTAGTGCCACCAGCGGTGTCATGGGTAGGCCTGTCTCCATCATGTCCCGTAGTGCCCCTATGACCTCATTCCAGTACTTGTTGAATGTTGGGCAGTCCCAGGCCAAGTGTGTAAAATGTGCCCCTGCAACCCTACATCTATCACATTTGTCATCGGTACTCAGTGCATACCTATGCAACCTGTTAGGTGCGTATACGCTCTCTGCAAACATTTTAAATGGATGAGCCGGTGCCTGCCATTCTGTGATACAATTTTGGTGCTGACACAGCAGTACAGCCATTGTTCCTCTGTTATATCTACCCCCAGTTCGTCACACCATTCCTGTAGGGCTTTGGATATTTAGAGTTCCTCCTTGATCTTATGTGTGTATATGGTGCAGTTATTGCCCCCTGTGCCGAGTGTGCTTGCAATAGATATGTCAATATGGCATACTCCTGTGGCTCTTGCACAGCCTCTTGCAGCACATCTCGTAGCGCGTGCCTTGCTTTATAAAAGTGGTATCTCTCGAGTTGGGTGGCTTCCAATGCAGCATCCTGCAGTTGGTCCCAAGTTTTTACCATGCCCTCCGTGAAGTAGTCTCCCACTATACTTATTTTTAGCTTGCGCTTAGCTTGAAGAAACGCTTTTTCCTTGTGGTTCTCCAGCCATGCACACCATTCTAGAGGCAGCTTCGGGGAGTATATTCATTCAGATTTTGCAATCGGGCCACCCTGTGAAATTGAGCTCTTGTAGTCCCAACTGGGCCTATACCATGATATTTCCTTTGTGCCTTTTCCATCAGATATTGCGGAAGTGTTAACGGACTCACTTCTTCTCTTTCAATGTATAAGTGTGAAGTATCATAAGGACCATGTATCCAATGCAAAGCATGCATTTGTTGCGCTGCACAGTTAAATGTTTCAAAGTCTGGTGCATTTAGCACTCCAGCCGAATATGATTTAGTCAGTGTCTCCCACTGTACTCGCAGCTGTTTTCCAGCCCATGCTAATCTAATCATTAGTGTACGCAATGTGTGGAAAAATGTTTTTGGTAATGGAATTGGGATATTGACATAAAAGAACAGCAATCTTGGGAGAACAATCATTTTCATGAGTGATATGCAACCCAGAATCGACAACGGCAGCCTGATCCATCTCTCTATAGCTTCAGTAAGTTTCTGTATGGCCCTGCCGTAGTTTTCTCTAATCACCACATCCGGGTCTGCATGAACCTGTACACCCAGATATCAAATGGGCTCTGTAGTCCATAATATTAGGTCGTCTATCTGGTGCGGGGAGCTACTCTCAGTTAGTGGATATACTAATGACTTGTCCCATTTATTTTGAGGCCTTAGTGGTGGCTGAATCTTACCGCCTCCTGTAATATGGGTGTCAAATTGTGTTCCGGGTTGCGCACATATAATAAAGTGTTTTCAGCGTATGCAGACATTATTAATGAGTATTGTGGGAATCTTAAGCCCCGATGCCCATGGTACTCCTAAGAGCACATGCCAGTGGTTCTGCTGTTAAGGCATATAGGAGGGGAGAAAGGGGGCAGCCCTGCCTTGTCCCTCTGGTAATTCTCATGGGGCATGAGAACAAGCCGTTAACATGCACCCACGCCGTGGGCTCAGGATACAACACTTGAACTAGTTGGGCGAACACCTCACTGACTCCTATGCATCTAAGCACTGCCCTAAAAAAAAAACACTCCATCGAATCTAAAGACTTTTAGTCATCTAAAAATACCGCAGCTGCTTAAACTGTTGGGTCGAGACAGAAAATCGTCCTCAAATTACTGGTAAGTGATTGGCCCGGGACAGAACCCGATTGTTTGGGTGCTACGACCAAGGGGAGTAGTGGGGCAAGTCTGTTTGCTAACACTTTGCCGATTAATTTCGTGTCTGTGTTCAATAGCGACAGAGGTCTATACGATGAACACTGGTCGGCTGGTTTCCCTGACTTAAGTAATGTAATAGTATTGCTTCTCTCAATGTAGGTGGCATACTTCCACCTTTGGCCATTTCTTCGAACAGGTTCACTAGATGTGGCATTAGTTGGTCCCGATACTCCTTATAAAAGGCCACAGTGAGCCCATCTGAGCAAGGGGCTTTCTGGCTAGGGAATGTCTTTGAGTGTGGCAATGATCTCGGTCGGGCATAGGGGGGCCAGCAATCTCTCCCTGTGCACACTTATTAACTAGCTTATTTTAATATATGCTAGATATTCAACTGCTGTTCCTCTACATTTGAGGGGTGGTAAGTGTAGAGTTCTGCATAATATTCGCAAGATCTATCCGCGATTTGTGTTGGATCTTGAATCACTGTGCCTTGGCTATCCATTATTTCTGTTACCTCGTTTGCGCCTCTAGCTGGTCGTGTCAAGGCTGCCAGGGTAGCGCTGGGCCTTTCGCCCTCCCCATACAACCTCGCTGTTGCATATTTACCCAGCGCTTCAGCTGTAGTGCTCCTGAGAATTTCCTTTTCTAACTCTGCTATTTTCACTTCTAATTTCTGTAACCTTCCCCTGATCGTGTGATGTACCCCAGAGTGTTTAGATATTACCACACCTTGAATATATACTTTAAATGCTTCCCATATAGAAGCCATCTTAGGAACGCTAACGAGATTGTTGTTAAAATATTCCTGGGAGATAGCTTCCCTGAATACTGTGTCCAACAGCGAGTACTGTGGGAAACACCACAAACGGGTCCTGCCTATTATCCAATCCAATTTTATCTGAAGTTTTACCGGGGAGAGATCCGAGGGAGTTTGGGCCAGGTGGCAGCACTCTATTATATGTGTAGTCAATTTGTGTGAGGCATACCAATAGTCTGTGCGAGTATGAATGTCATAAGCTGATAGGTAATGTGTATATTCCCTCTCTTGGGGATGATAATAGCGTGATACATCTTGTAAATCGTCTGCCTCTGCTTATTGCAGCTAGTGCTTTGGCTGCTGCTGATCGCTGCCTGCGTGGACCTCTTGACCTGTCTAACTCAGTAGATTGTACGCAGTTAAAATCTCGCCCCCCCTCCATAGTGTGGGCATCAATTTATACGTAGCTAGCCTGTTGTGCAGTGTTTTATAGAATTGTGGATCGTCATAGTTTGGTCCATATACTCCCACCAGCCTCATACAAAAGGGGCCTCTTCGGCATTGGGCAATTATATATCTACCGCCCGGGTCCACCTCTAGTGTCTGTAATTCATATTGGAGCCCTGTTTCACCCGTATTAGTACACTACGTGCGTGCGAAGAAAGCCAGCAGCCGCACATTCCCCCTTCATATTTGTCTGACCTAGCAACCCTGTGTGTGGGTCCCCTGCAGTAGTGCTATGTCAATTTAATGTCTATACAGGTATGATACTACTAGAAATGTTAATTGTGTCTCACGTGCTTTGCCAGACTGGTCACTGTCTCTATTTCCAATCATAGTGTATGACTAATTCCACATTGGCCATGCTGCTTCCTACATGCTTCCTGGATCAAAGTCTCTCAGCCACTTGTATAACATGCAATCATATAGTCTGTACCCACCTCCCCCTCACGTCCCCTGAACTTTGACATGCTGTAGACATACCCGCCCTTACACCTCCCGGTAAACTAGCCCTACTTAAATTCCCCATTAACTTTGTATTAGACATCGGGGAGGAGAGAGCCTGACCACTCATTAGAGCCCCGTAGCATATGCCATACAGAACATAAACTGCCTTATGCTTGGCCAATCTGGATGCTTGTCTGCTTAACTAGAATATGCTCCTTTTTACTCACTTCAAGGGCACTGCAACAGGTGTTTTCCAAACGCTGGGTCAGAGACACCAAGAACCTTTATCCCAGGGAACTGGCAGCTCGCTGTAAGTCTGACCTCCCCCCCCCATATCACATCTGTCAGTGACCTCAATGATCATTACTCTGCGACTATAACTAACATTCTTTATGACCTTGCCCCGTTAAAACTAAAAACCAAAGACAGAAACCCCTGGTTGAATGGGTCCCTCAACAGCAGGAGGAGATCCCTCCAGCAGTCAGAAAGAATCTGGAGATAGCCCCCCTCAGCCACACATTTAATTAATCTCTGCCAGGCCAGAAACGCCTACAACAGGAACATCCTCAACTCAAATAAAGAATTCTTCAGTTCTGAACTGGGGAACGCCAAGAACAGACCTCAAAATTCTTCAAATTGGTCAAACACCAATCCAACAAACTGGCCAAAACACCAAAAGCAACCCCGAAGTCACTAATATCATCCAAGGAATTCTCCTCCTTTTTCTCAGACAAAATCACAGCCGTAGGAAACAAACTCAGATCCGCAACCGACTCTCAACCCCTTCCAGTTCTGCCTCCCTCCGAGCCGCCTCCACAGGCTTCACCCAAAAACCAAGCGCACTGGACAGACTTCAAAATCTATGACGAACACTCCGTCTCAAAAATCCTATCCACCTTAAATCCAAACAACCACTTTAATGACCCACTCCCCTCTAACTGCCTAACTGCCGATGCCCAATCCATCATTCCTAGCTGGACTGCAATAATTAACACCTCCCTTCTTCAGAGATCAATACCTGTCTCTCTGAAAGCCAGTCAAATCCTACCCATCCTAAAAAAGCTGGCACTTGACCCTGCCTCCCCTGACAACTTTAGACCCATCTCTAACATCCCACTCTTAGCTAAAGTCTTGGAGAAGTGTGTGCAACAGCAGCTGAGCCAACACATCACCAACTTCCACCTACTAGATGACTTCCAATCCAGTTTCAGGCCAGGGCACAGCACGGAAACCACCATTCTCCACATCATGAATGATGCCCTCCGAGCCTTTGACCAAGGCAAAACCAGTCTCCTAATCCTCCTAGATCTATCCTCGGCATTGGACACGGTCAACCATGAAAAACTACTCGAACGCCTCAAACTCAGGATAGGAATGGGTGGCTCTGTTCTTGAATGGTTTAGGTCCTTCCTCCACAACCACTCTCAGAGATTCCTAATTAACGACAACCTGCCTGCTCCCTCTCTGGTCATGGTTGGAGTCCCCCAAGGATCAACCCTGTCACCTACCCTCTTCAACCTTTACCTCGAGCAGCTTGCCAAAGTACTATACATCACAAATATCTCCTACCACATGTACGCTGACGACACCCATATCTACATCAAAATCTCCTCCCTCAAGGATATTCTTTCCCTGAATGAAGCCCTGAAATTGACTGTCCAATCGCTCTCCTCCAATCAACTCAAACTCAACGCAAAGAAGACAGAAATTCTACTAATTCCGATCCCAAAAACAACCCTGAGACTCAGGTATGGATTAAGGCCATCAAAGCCTTAAACTGTCTTCTGACCATCATGGACTTGGCCAAATCCCTCGGAATAACCCTTGACTGTAACCTGAGCATGCAGGACCACATCAACACGATGGCCAAATCAGCCAGATTCCACCTGAGCTACCTCAGGAAAATCAAACCTTTCCTTGAGTCTCCTGACCTAAAAATGGCAGTCCAGTCACATGTCATCTCTAGACTCAAATATGGCTGCTCTACCCTAACGGATCTACCCAAGATCTCCCTGGCACCTTTAAAAGCCTGCCTCAGCACAGCCGCTAGACTAATAACTGGCTCAAGGAAATTCGTCCACATTTCACCAAATCTGAAAGCTCTGAACTGGCTTCCCCTACAGGCCAGAATGCAACTCAAATTGGTATGTATCACGCACAAGGCATTATACTCAAACTCCCCTGCATATCTTGCCCAGAAACTCGTGATATCCGGAGGAACCAGAAACTCCCGGTCCACCAGAGACCTCTTGCTCCAACCTGCAAGTTTTTGGAAAAAGAAAACTTACAATCGGGCCTTCTCCGGGGCAGCACCATGAATATGGAACTCACTCCCGCCCGCCATTAGAAGAATCCCTTCTCTGGCTCGCTTCAAAAAAGTTCCAAAACCTTCCTAATGGGTAAATTCTTCACCTACATTTTGCCTTCTAATCATCCCGAGACCTTGCTCCACTTCCGTCTAATGCATCCCTCTGGTGTACCAGGAACACCTTCCACCCGGCACCTCCGGGCCTCCCACCATGGACCCTGGGACCTTGTTTCATCGTATATTGTAAACGTAAAATGTAATTACTTGTCATTTTATCCCATATTTATCCAGCACCACCCCCCCACTCCAAGTATTTTGTCTATCACTGCGGATTCCTGTAAAGCTCTCTGATACCCTAACGGGTCAAGTTTGCGCTCTATAAAAACTCAAAATGAATACTTCCAATCTTTACCCTGTGAATTAGAATATATCGTATCCAATTACACCCATGCCCTCACACTGAAACCAACATACATCCTATTCTGTAGTCTATGGAGTCTGGAATTACATTTTCCTACCAACGTTATGTACATATCACCTTTCTTCACCAGCAATCTGCTGTCTCTCAGCTGTGGCTTCGGTAGTGCTAACTAGCGCAAATATACAGTTCGCTCAATCATTTTGGTCCAGAGAGCTGGTGCTGTGCTCCTCAGTTCCAACTGTCACCAGCGTCTGAGTTCTCAGTTTAGGTATTGTTCTGTGTTTCAGGTCCTGCTGGAGCTTGCTAGGGTCAGCATATATTTTCACTTTGCCATCCAGAGTGACTTTCAGACGGGCTGGGTAGAGTATTGCGTATTCAAGGTGTGGTTCTCTTACTTTCCCCCTTCACTGGAGTAAATCTTTGCTTTGCCTCTTGTACCTTAACAGAGAAATCTGGACAGAGCGATATCTCTGATCACTCATAGCTGAGTGTCTTCAACTCTCTTGCCCTCCACAGAGTCAAGTATCTGTAGTTTAAAAGCCTAGCTATGAGCGGACACAGAGGCGCACCCGCTGGCGGCCTGGCTGCCAATGAGCGATGTGCCCGCTCTACCACAAAAATGTCAGAAAACGTATCTCGGCCCAGTATTGTCACGAGCAAGTTCCCCACGAATCCTTCCATGTTGCCTGTGGGCATGGATTCTGGCAAGCCTACTATGGGCACATTATTGAGCCTCGTGCGCTTCCAAGTCTTTGGTCTCTGACTGTAGCGCATCAATCAACTTTCCAATCTGCTTTTGATCATTTGATGTTTCCATCTGTTGATGCTCGAGCTCTGAGACCCCGCGTTCCGCCATATCCAATCTCTCCGCATGTGTATCGAGACGTTCGGTCATGCGATCCATGCGGTAGGAAAGGGAGTCTATTTTCCCATCAATAGTTGATAAGCTTTGTTGAATTGCTTCAATTATTTTACGCAAATCATCACACAGTTCCGAGCTCGTAGTGCCACTCACTTCTGTCTCTTTTTCGGCCTTGTCATCTCCGTTCCTGATTGATTTGCGTTGATCAAATTGCAGCTTTGCCTGCGTCTTGTCGGGTTTCCCCATTGTAGCTCAGGAGCCCTTACTGCTACCACCTCCTCTGATGTCGTCCAAGTGCCCGCTTACAAACCAAGTTTTAGGCTTCGTGAGCGCACTGGCCTTCGCCCAGTTTTTATCCGGTTAGGGTGATTACTTAAGGGATGTTAATGTGGTGCAATGGCCCCAAGCGCCAGCCAAGTCTGTTCCCCAACCAGGTAGGCTCCCCTCAGGAATTCTAGCTTGCGTGTGCTCCAGGACATACCACTCTTGGCCGCGTATATTATTTTGTTGTAGCTGTACAGTGTCCTAACAGCATACTGACCTCCACTGCCCGCTCCTCACTGGCTCTGTTCAATCTAGCGCTCCAGAAGGTGATCCCTGCCCTTAAAATCACTCAGCTGCCTGGACTCTGCGTTATTACTCCACCGGGTCAAAGGACCCCACCGTGTCTAGCTGGGATCGATAAGTCCTGTGGTGTACTTCCGCTGCTTGAGTCCGGGTGCGCCTCTCTCAACTAGGCCCCGGTTACACCCTCCAAGCAGTCTTTTTATCGTACCCTGCAACTCGGTAAGCAAATAGCACACAAAGGACCTTTTCGGGGACCGCAGCTCAGGACAAACAACGCACATGTCTGTACATATATTCCGCAGTCTATAATAGGATTCCTTCAAGATATTTGCGACGTTACTACCGGAGCTCTCTTTTTAAGCGGCCTTCTTGAGGCCAGGCAAACTCCGCCCCCCAACAAATATTTGATTTTAGGGGTATCACTATTTGCAAACCAAACTTGAAGACATACCCTTAACTATTCAGCAATGCCCCAAACACCTGCATTAATGTCACACGTAAGTGTAAGAGTTTTTCTTTTAAGATCCACAAGGTCATAGTACCTCTAAACCTATGAACAAATACAATGGGACAACCAGTCAGGTAAACATGCTTTTATTCGAGATAGCCTTAGTCGAGATCCTGGTAACAGAGAAGATCCGAGTTGGCTGGTCTTAACTTTGAACTTAGGGTAAACAAATTAAGAGGCAACAAAAAAGAATATTCTTATTTTTGGAACTGATACTAAACAGATTTCATGGTTTGTAGCAACTTTAGCAAGACTCCTTTGAGTTGAGATATGTGTAATCTTTTGTTTCACAGTGATATCATCAATCTTTTAAATGTCCTTGATTGCATGAATAATATTACTGACCCTGGAAATAATTTTATTCAGGTATTTGAACTAAAGTGGAAATACAGCTTGGACAGTTTTAATTTTCTTTTATTAGTGAATTTGTATTTTCATCTTACAAGTAAGTGCATGCAAAACAATATCCAGAAATGTATCTATTCCCTTAATATGCTTTTGTGGGGGGACAGTAAAATGTTTGTATTACACTTACAGGTGAATTTGACCTTAATTTGGTGTGCAATTTAACAGACAATGAGTCAGATGTACAAAGCTTTTTTACCTTCCCAAAAGGGCCGATTTGCGAACGCAAAAATACTTTTTCAAATGTACAAATCCCTATTTGCAATTCAGTATTACCAAATCGCACATTGGTATTGCGATTCAGTATTAGGAAGGGGCGTGTTAAGGGCGTCCCTGCCTAATACTGAATTGCAGTAGTATGTGTGTATGTTTTGTGACAGAAATGGTGTTGCCAAAACATTCACATTTTACTGTTTACTTCAAATAGGTGGTAACCTATTCGCAAATGGGGAGGGGAGCCCTCCCTCTTTGTGAATGTGTGTAAAAGCATTTATGAAGAGCAGGCAGTGATCCTAAGGACCACTGCCTACTTTGAAAATTAAAAGAAAACTTTTTTGCTGCATTTAAAAAGAAAAGATTGCTTTATTGAAAAGCAATCACAGACATGTGCTGGCCACAATCACTGTGATTTTTGCGAGTCTCAATGGGTCGCATAGAGAAAACTACCTCATTAACACTCATGAGGTAGGTCTATTTGTGACTCACTGGGATTTGCAAAATGTACAGAACACACATTTGTACATTGCTGTTTTCTTTTTTTTTTCCTAATATTTTCATTGGTATTTTTCACATTTATAGCATATGACATGTAACATGTAAACCTCGTCGCGTTTGTTCATACAGGGACCCCAGCCCATGTGGTTTAGCTGCTGGTTTTTACAGTTTTTTTCGAAGGTCCCATACGCCTGAGCGTCCCTGTCTCTCTACCGTGCAACGCTTAACACAAAACATATATCTATTGGCGCTTGTGCCAGGGGTGACCGTCAGCCTGGTGGGAGTGAATCAAGTCTGATGTCTATCCAGCCCCCCTGTCTAGTCATCTACTCCGAAGTGAGAATATATAGATGGAAGAGTGAAGGATTAAGAGGTGGGGGGGGGGGTGTCCTGCTCTAGTCACTCTTTCGTAGGTAGACCCTCTGGTTAATTCAGGTTGGTCCTTTTCATGGGGGCTCGTAGGGGCCTAGGAATTTGTCTAAACATCAATGTACTTGACAGAGACAAGACATTTACATTGTTGTTTTCAATTACCAAAAAGCAAATCACAAAAAATTGCTATTTGCTAATCACAAACACATACTTTGTACATCTGGCCCAATATTTCCTTTATTTATGCAGATTTTACATGGGGCATTCCAGTGGTAACTGAGCCCCAGCAACGTCCAGAGGCTCATGAGCTAGATTCATGAAGGTTCCTTTACTCTTTCAACTTGTGCTCACTGAACTGGTGTTTTCTGCAGATAGGCCCTGTGAGAAATTAGGTTGTTGGTTGAGTGAGGTTTTCACCCTGCTCGTGCAACAGCCACAATCCATGTCAGGATGAACCACAAAAGTCACTAGGTCAGGTCAAGAAAAGCTTTATTCGATTGTTGAAGCAATCATAAAAGCACACAAGTAATTCATACAAAAACAATTTCACAAAAAGCCATAATAGTAACATTATACGTAATAAGATTAAAAGATTACAATGTAAATCCTAAAATTTTGATTAACGTTACTGTGCAAAATGAGCGTTCAAAGGACCATAAATTTCCTTTGGTAAAGCACTTTTTTCAGAAAGGATAAAATTCTTAGAACAATTTTCATGGGCTAGTAACTGTAAAAGTAACAATGCCGGACGACATTGTTGTAATCCAGATCTCTTTAAGAAAGAAACTAGAAACATCTTCCTTTCACTGGAATAAAATTTACAAAATAAAATAACATGGATCGTGGATTGGGGGAAAATAGAATCACAAGGGCATGGCCGAAGATCATGTGACCAATCGTTCATGACAGGGAAAGTAACTAAACTATGGAAGGTCCCCAGCCTAAAACGAGTTAGTAAAAATCTATCGTAGGCTCCTGGGACAAAAGACAGATAGGGTTGAATATTAAAAGTTGTTAAAATTAATTGATGATGGAGGACAGAGGGCTTTAAAATCTCTACCGTCATTCTCTGGGTATCCAGCAGCATTAAACACTCTCTTCTCAAGTCCTTTCTGGATACTGCTTCAATAGAAGAGGGATTCGTGTAATAATGTAACTGACCCATATCTTTAAAAAAGTTATGGACGTATCTCAGCCAGCGGATCTTCATAGCTCCTTCCAACTTCAGTATATCTGAGAGGATATCTCTATTTAGTTTAGTTTGGACTTTCGTCCACAGCCTGTGCCATAATAGCACAGGCTCTATCCTAATTGAATCAGAGATGAACTGAATACCCAGTTCAGCATGGCAGACAAATCCTGAAGTACTTTTCGGTACGGCTAAAATGTATTTTAAAAAGGAGTTTTCAGCTATCTGTAAAGGGGAAAGATCAGCAAACCCCCATATTCCACTCCCATAAAGTGCAGCAGAAACATATTTAGCCTTATATACTTTGATTAATTCCTCTGGTGGTCGCCTGATGAGTTTCCTGGCGAAGATAATAAGTGCAGATGTGGAGCGTAAAAGGGCAAATTTTTTTGCAGCTACTGCTTGTACCCAGGAATCGTTCTGGGAAAAAAGAATACCCAGATAGGAGAATTTTTTAGTAGCCTCAATCCTTTTACCTTCAATAAAAATATCTTTATTAATCCTAAAGCCATTGCCACAACGCATAATAAAAGTTTTGGTGAAATTAACCCTTAGGCCCAAATCTTTCATAAAAAGGGTAAAGCTGTCCACGACTCGTTGCAATCCCACCTGGGTACGTGACATTAAGACCGCGTCGTCAGCATATAGTAGGGCTGGTATTGGGCGACCGTTAATCTGAGGAAAATCCCGATTATCTTTACATAGGGCTTCCTCAAGCCCGTTTGTATACAAATTAAAAAGGAAAGGAGCCAGGACACAACCCTGCCTGACTCCATTCCTAATCGGGAATGCGGCTGTACACTCGCCCTTTACACCGTAGCGTACGCGTGACTTGGCGTCAGAATAAAAACATTTAAGAAAATTAATAATATTTACATCAACCCCCAGATCTCCCAACAATTTCCATAATTTCGAGTGAACCACACAGTCAAACGCGGCTGAAAGGTCCATAAAGGCTAAAAACAAATTCCCTTTCTTGGCCCTCGTATATTTGCCCACCAGTAAGGAGAGATTCAGACCCTGTTCTACTGTCCCTAGTCCATCTCTGAACCCGTATTGCAAGTCAGATAGGATCGAGTTATCATCAACCCAATCAAGTAAACGCTCTAGTATAACCCGACCTACAACCTTCGTGATGGAATCCAGTAGGGAAATCGGTCTGTAACAGCCCGGGTCGTTCCTGTTTCCTTTTTTGAAGATACGAACGATTACAGACTCAACCCAGGTTGGTAGAAATCCGGCGTTACAACTCACATTAAGGACCTGCACAAGAAGAGGCTCCCACAAAGATATAATTGATTTAAACAAATCAATGGGGACCCCATCTGGTCCAGGAGCCTTTCCGCCCTGACTAGCATGTAAGGCCCTCTCGACTTCCTCCAGGGTAAAAACTAAGGACATAGAATGGGAAGAATCATTTAAAAATTGAGTCCCTACTGGAGTTTCTACACCTGGGTAAAATGCTCTATCCACCAGTTTTACAGGATAGCTGACTCTATAGTAGGACCGGTATCGTTAGATAAAAAGGGTGTTCTGATTACCTTCCAGAAGCCTGCACTATCATTGGTTACTGAGGCTAAGTGAAGAGCCTCCCATGCCTCATCCCTTAATATATTCTTCCTATCTTTGAGCACTTGATTATAGGCCTGTCTAGCTCTCTTAACTTCTGAGGCGTTCCTTGGTTTTCTGTGGAGTTCTATTTTTAACAACAAATGTAATTGAGTACACTTTGAATCGAACCACCCCCTCTGTGCCCTCTTGCTCTTATGTTGTCTACTAAGAGATTCCCTAATTGCCTTAGTTATCTTCTGAAAAGACACTAATAATACAGCAGAAGTAGTGTCTTTGTTAAGGCATGTCTCTATATCTGTAAAACATTTAGCGATAATTTGTTTAAGCATCTCTGTCTGGTTCATCATTGCCCAATGTAGAGAGTAACCGTTAGTACTGGCAATAGATAGATTTTCTAGCAGTTGATCTCTATTATTGGTAACTACAGTATTCTTAGATGGCAATGTGACAGTTAGACAGAGCGGAAAATGGTCGCTAAGTGAATTATCAGAGACATGAAAAGAGTGAAGTCTAGAAGCGTAACTACTAGAGGCCAACATAAAATCGATGGTGGAGCAACAACCCCGACCACTGATGGAGCGAGATAGAAAACAAAATTTTGTTTAAACTCGCAAAGTCACATTTCCATAACATGAATAAAATTATTAATGATTTGTGATATGTCGTACTAATACAACTTAGATTAAACTTTACACGTGGGGGGACTAACATTTGTGCTCATAAACGTGCATATTTGTTGCATCTTTTTGTTTGTGCAAAATAATAAAATAATTTATTGTTTTCGTTTTTGTCATTACTAACTGCTGCAAACTTAAAAGAAGCATGTGCTTGTTTTGCTTTTCCTTGTCTGTGTGATGTCATTTCTACTATTCTAGGTGCATATGGGTCTCATAGAAAAACGGAGACTGGTAAATATAAACGCTGCTTTATTTGTTTGCAATGGCTAGGTAACATTTTGATTAATCGGGTGGGTTAATTAATTAGTAAACCATGGGGTGGATACAGAATATACTTTATTTCTTACATTAATACTTTTCTTGTGTTTGTTTTATACTAGAAAACATAAGTTGCCTGCTTTTGGGCCTAGTTATTTGAACCGCAGAAAAAGAGCTGATCTATAATTCTGCAGAAAGTCACGAGACGCCCATTCTGAATTAAAACGTTTATTGAAGCTACATTCACAAAGCAAAAAACTGATGAGCTGACATCATTCTGTCGGACATGGCCAAGGTCGAAAAATGAACATTTTGTCAGTCCTTAACTTGGCATCCGCGGAAGTTGTACTGAAAGACTATGGAAGCTGCGAGGATGACTTAATACAAAGTTGCAAACGCAGGAAGCTTCTGGCTTCACGTGGAAGAGACAATGGTCTTTGTAAGACATGATTTTGTGGAACTTTTTAAGAATCGGGTGACATGTCACTTGTCACTCTCAGCCAATGGGACGTCGAGGATTTCTGAAAACTTTCCTTTGCTAGTTTAGTTAGTGTAGAAAGGTATAAAAAGTCATGCCCTTAGGGTTGGGCTGGCTGCTGCTTTCTGACTTTCCGATGAGGGTGATGTGCTGCTGGACTTTGCGTGGAGCACGTAAGAATCCTCAAAGAACTTTACTTTAATTTCTGTCTATTTAGCTCAGTTAGGGAAATAGGTTTTAGAAATGCTAAACTTTATATAATTTCTTTAAAATTGATTCAATTGCTTAAATTGTATTTTTTTCATATTTCTTACCATCATGCTTGCTTTATTGCAAATAAATTTCAATTATAAAACTTTCAACTTATATACCATAATTTAGAAAATAAAATCTTACTTTTGACAAACAAGCTGGTCTTGATTATTCAGAAGTGTAGGTTACCATTAGCTAGATCACGTCGCCTATGGTGGTCGTTTAAATGGTTGGGTTTTATTCTAATGACAATATTCTTTCTGCAAATGTATAAAATGTATATAGTTTGTAAATAATATATAGATTTATTCTGACCACCTGATTCAGTAGGCCCAAAATATATCAGGTTCATAAATGGGTCCATATTTAGTTTAGAATTTTGTTTATAGATTATGAAGTTGGGTAGCGTAGTTTATGATATATTTTCTATAGCCCGCTGGATCAATTCTCTGGTAGCAGAAATTGATGGTTGCTAAGAGGTAACCAAGGTAATATGTTGGTTGCTAAGGGTTACGTCATGGTATGGAAATAGGATCGATGTTTTAACACTTGTTAAGTTCGTTTTTCGTGCCTATCTGTAAGCTATACCGGTATAGATTGTGTGGCGAGAAATTAGTCACGCAAGCCATCTGTTCAGTTTGTAGTGATATCGCCGAGTATCACAAGAGGTATCGCCGTGTACCATAGTGTTGTCGCCGAGCAGCACAGTTTTAGGGCTAGGTCTGAATCTTGTATAGTGAGGATTTTCTAAGAAATCAAAACAGCATGAGAATAGGGACAAAGCGCCTTCCATAAAACTCACTGTGATGAGAGTATTAGTTATATCCGAGCTTGAGTGAAGGGTAAAATTAACGTCGGTGCATGATTATCTATAAACAGGTTAGAGTCCTGTACGGGTACATGTTTCATATCTATAAACAGGTGAGAGCCCTGTACGGATAACGTCGTTATTTTGCTAACGGTGCATGAATTCTATAAACAGGTGAGAGTCCTGTACGGATTTCATGTGTGTTTGAATTTAGGGAATTTTCCGTGTAAAAGTGCGAGTTTGAATTGTATTTTATGTTCAAGTGGAACTCTTAGAACTTTCACTTCGCGGTGGGTTCAGAGTAAAGCGAGTTCATAATTATACGTGTTAGAAGGGTGGGGTAAGGTTACTCTACTGACAATTGAATATTATCCTTAGTGTGAATAGCGCCGTCTATTCCGAAGTGTGGATACTTGAATGTATGTAAACTATCCTAAATAGTGAAACGAACAGATGTTGTCTTTATAGTCATTGTTAAGAATTAATTTACACTGAAAAGTGTCCTTAAAATGGCGCTGTGAAAAGATTTTGTGAAGGAGGGGTAAGCGCCAGGAGTGAGAAGCGAGAAACCGCAGCTGCTGTGTACGTCACAGAGCCGCGCTGGGATTGGGTGACCTACGTCACAAGCAGTATTCTGATTGGCTCTTGAGTCTCTGACGGCCTGTGAGCTGATTGGTCGTTCGGAAAAACTCTAAATTTATTGGTTGAGCAGAAAAGTGACGTAGCTCAACTGCCATTGGCTTGTTGGTGTGTTTCGCGCACGGATTGGTTGTTTTGCGGAACATCCCGGAAATATTTTACGAACGATTTTGTGAATTAAATTTAACTTTTAAAAATGAGTTATCATTTTAAACATGTTGAGAAAAAGACAACATTATTTCAGAAATTCAAAAATTTATTTTCACCTGACAAGAAAATCGAAACGCGAGGTGGTAAACTACTTCATAAGTATAAAACACCTGCAGCGTACATGGAAGGTGAATACGGATATCATACTGTCTTATGGTTCGACAGTTGGAAACGTTATACTAAAAACGACGGTGTTTTAGCTTGGCCTGATGATGGTTCATTTAATGTAAGAGTTTTAAGAAACTTACGAGAGAAAATGAATGCTCTTGTTCCAAAACCGAGACCAACTCAATTTGAAGCTTTAGTTGAGTGGGAAGACGAGATGTATCAGTTACAAAGAGAAGCTAGTGGAATTAAAAGACCTTCTAAAAATCCATCATGGAAAAGAGAAACTCATGAAGATAGATTGCGAATGTGGAGACAGGGAAACATGAGTGAAGGATTATATTTAATTCATGAAATGGTAATGGGTTCTCCTACAGGGAAATCTATGGAAAGTGAATCTGAGGATGCAGTTATGGAAGAAATATATACAACTGCTAGAAAGAAACAGCCTAATCAGCCTTTGAGACCTCCTAGATCTTGGTCTACTCCGGTGGTTTCTACTGAAACTTCACCGAGTGCACCTCCAATTAGTGAAGCTCCTAAACTTTATCCAAATAATAGTGAAATCACTGAAACTCCTAGAAGATCAGAATTCGAGAATGCTCGAAATGAAGGTAGACATTTTTCAATGACTCCAAGAGCAAGGGAACCTCCAAAAGATTATGCAAGAGAGACAAGAAATGTTGAGGATGTTGATTATAATGAATATTTAAGGTCTAAAGAAGAATTGATTAAAAGAATGACAAAAGGCATGGAAGCTGTCACAGTTCCAGTAACAATAGGTCCTGTTCAGCCTGTATTTGATCAAAGAGATACAAACAAAAACGGATTAACTATTCCTTTAAATACAGAAACTCAAAAAGCTACTGAAAAATTTTATTCAGACTTGACTGAATTAAACAATTCTAGATCGAGAATGCCTGATTTAACCTTTAATGAGGATTTATCTCCAAAAACACCAATGGGTGCTATGTCAGATGTAGGAAGTCCTGAAGTCAGGGTAACCACACCAAAACTTGATGTGGCCAAATTAAAAGCGAATATAGAAGAATTAATAATTGGAACAATAGGCCCAGATAGTTTAAATTACTATCGGGATGATGAGCTACTATTCATTTGCAAAAGTATTCAGTGGAAAACAAAAAATAAATATGATCAATTAGAGGATCTAGCTGCAGAACTTGAAATCGATGTAAGTAAACAAAAGAATTTTGCAAAGCATTACAGATTAGACTTTTCAGAAAGTGACATTGAGAGTTTGAACTCAATGGGAAGAATAGTTCATATTAAAGATTTGATTGTCTATATCAAAAAGCTAGGAGAACTGAACAAATGGAGAGTGAAATGGACCAAAAGGAAGGAAGATGAAAGATTGGAAAAATTGTCAAAACAATTTCCAATGAGAGAAGTTGCAGGTGGAGGATATGTTCATGTCCCATGGTCAAGACAAGACATTCTGTTATTCACAAATGACTTTCCAAAATTGAGGGAAAAACCAGTTGAGTGGTACAGGCAAGTCGATAGATTTATCAAAGTGTCAAAAGTTCTGTGGATTGATTTAGATGGATTTTTTGACATTGTAGTCCCATCTGATCTTTGGACAGAATGTAAAATATCTATTAGTTGGCCAAAAGCAGAACCTGAGCGAATTAAAGAAACAGGTGCCCCAAATCCACTTGTAATGGATTTCTATGAGAAAGTAATTGTTTGGATGAAAAACAAAATTCCACCCAAAGAAGTTGATTGGGTTAAAATAGAAAGAACAGAACAGGAAACAAAAGAATCAGTTCATTCTTTTTATGAAAGACTATTGTTAATCTTTAAACAATACAGTGGTTATGAAAAATTAGATGAAAAAGACATGAGTCATTTTATCTATAGATTTGTTTATGGACTAAAACCTGAAATTGGAGAAATGATCAGAACTAGTATTGTCGGATGGCAAGCACTATCTGTAGATGATATTCTAAGAAAAGCAAAATATTGTAGCGATGAATTAGAAGTAAAACAGAAGAAGCTGAAGGAGAAAGCCATGTGGGCTCAGGTAAAGGTGGCTGAGCAACAGATTGCCAGCATGGGAAACAAGAACACTAATTTTGTTCAAACTGGAAATACAAACCAGATACAAGGAAAGTTTAAAGGTAATAATTTCCCAAAGAAATTTAGCCCAAAGATAGAAGAGCTGAAACAAAGATTACCTTGTTTTAATTGTGGCGAAATTGGACATTGGAGGGACGAGTGTCCTCATCCTCCTAGAAACTCAAAGAATCCCTTATTGAATCCACAGATGCAGAATGGTGTTAACCTGCAGCAACAGCTACAGATGCAACAGGGGTTAAATGAATTTAATATTCAACGACAGTTACAACAACAGCAACAACAACAGGTGAATAATCGTCAAGACCAGTTGCCACAACCACCTTTTCCGAATTGTGGGGGAGTTCAAAAATATAATCCAAACGTGGGATTTCAGGGATGTGAACAGGTAATAAAACCACAAAAACAGCAAAAGCAGCAAAAGGTTCAAATGCAAAATGCTTCACAACAATTTTTATTAACAGAAAGTCAAGACAGTGATTCTGATGATTATTGCTGACGGTGCCCGAGAGAGGAGGAAGAGTGTGTTGTTGGAGCCACTCTTGAGGTTGACCAGTCTGGTCCTTATGTAAACGGGAAAGTTAATGATGTAGACATCACTTTTCTAGTGGACACTGGTGCTACCCGTTCTACTGTTAGATCAGTGGAAATTGAAAACCTACCTCTCTCTGGGGATACCATCCAAGTTGTGGGAGTAAGTAATCAGCAAATTAAAACAGACTTAACTGATCCAGTACCAGTTGAAATTGGAAACTACAGAGACAAACACAGATTTGTGGTTTGTAATAGTAGTCCAGTAAATTTATTAGGCAGAGACATCCTATGTAAAATGAATTGCAGAATATATTGTTCTCCTGAAGGAGTTGAGTTACAAACAATGGAGGAAGATGGTTTGTATAGAATGACAATGATGATGATGGAAGCAGAAGAAACAAAATTGTTTCCTGCATTTGAAGAAAAGGATTTACCTGAAGAGCTAAAGGAAACAGTGAAATCTGAAATATGGGATTTTACTGGGAATGAGATGGGTCTGATGAAAAATGTAGATCCTGTAAAAATTGCATTGAAACAGGGAATAGAATTTCCAAACACTCCACAGTATAAAATGAAAACTGAGACAATTGAAGGTATTACACCTATAATTGAAAAATTAATCAAACAAGGTGTATTAAAGGAAATGAAGAGTAGTTCTTGTAATTCACCAATTATGGGAGTTAAAAAGTCTAACGGAACATTTAGGATCGTACAAGATTTGAGAAAGGTTAATCAAATTGTCATTCCATGTTGTCCTGTGGTTCCAAATCCAGCAGTAATTCTATTTCAGATTCCACATGATGCTGAATGGTACACAGTCATTGACCTTTGCAATGCATTCTTTACTGTTCCCTTACACCCAGACAGTTATGAAATCTTTGCTTTCAGATTCCAAGGTAAGACCCTTGGATGGACAAGAATCCCTCAGGGCTATACAGAAAGTCCTTCAATCTTTAATGAATTGTTAAAAAGATCATTAGAAGATTTAGACTTACCAGGTAGGTCTACACTGGTGCAGTATATTGATGATTTGTTAATAGCTGCAAAGACAAGAGAAAATTGTGTAACAGACACAATAATTCTGTTAAATCGCCTTGCAGAAGAAGGACATAAAGTGTCCCCAGCAAAACTACAGTTTTGCAAACAAGAAGTAAAATATCTTGGTCACAGAATTGCAAAAGGAAAAAGACAAGTAACAATAGAGAGAATAAAAATGATTCAAGCAATGTTACCGCCAAGAACACAAAGACAAGTCAGAATGTTCCTGGGAATGGTAGGTTACTGTCGACAATGGATAAGTGGATTTTCAGTAATTGCAAAACCACTACAAAGACTGACCAAATCAGATGTAAAAGATCCAATTATTCTCAATAATGCTGAGATGGAATCTTTTGAGAACCTGAAAAAGAGCTTATGCCAAGCTCCTGCTTTGGGTATGCCAAATTATGAGAAAGATTTTGAACTGTATTGCAGTGAGAGAGAAGGATGTGCATTATCTGTATTAATACAGAGACATGGAAATTTAAAGAAACCTATTGCATACTTCTCTGCAGTTCTTGATCCAATTGCAAAAGCATTACCAGGTTGTTTGAAAGCAGTTGCAGCTACAAGCATCAGCCTTGAACAAAGTGAAGGAATCATAATGGGATTTCCTGTGAAAGTTTTTGTGCCTCATTCAGTTGAAATATTACTGACAAGAGGTAAGACTCAACATTTAACAAGTAGCAGATTGACAAAGTATGAGAAAATCATACTGGGAGCAGATAATGTTTCGATTTCAAGATGTTTGAATCTGAATCCTTCTACATTACTGCCTGATTCTGAAATTGTTGATGATATTGAAACTGAACATGAATGTTTAGATGTCATGGAATTCTGCACTAAACCCAGAAAAGACATCAAAGACAGACCTTTGTCTGAATCGGATTTTGTCTACTTTGTAGATGGCTCATGCTTAAGATCCGAAGGAGGTGTCTTGAAAGCTTCATACTCAGTTTGTACAGTTGTAGATGTTGAAGAAGCATCATGTCTTGAAGGAGTTCGTTCAGCACAAGTGGCTGAACTGATTGCTTTAATTCGTGCATGTGAAATATCAAAAGATATAAGAGTTACCATCATTACTGATAGTCAGTATGGATACGGAGTTGTGCATGATTATGGACAACTCTGGTCACAGAGAGGATACATGACATCAACAGGATCACCAATTAAAAATGCAGTTTTCATTAGAAGATTAATTGAAGCAATACAATTGCCAAAAGAAATTGCCATAGTCAAGTGTGCAGCGCACACTAGAGGAACTGATTATATTTCCAAGGGAAATGCCTTTGCAGACGAAACAGCAAAGTACTGCGCAAGGAAAAATTATTCATACAATCGGGAGAGGAGTAAAGAAACTGATTCAAATTCATTAATGCTAACAACTGTTGTAGAAACATGGCATGAGATTAGAGATTTACAAAACGAAGCAGATGATGAAGAAAAAGACCTATGGTTAAGATCAGATTGTAGACCACGTGAAGAAGATGGAGTGTGGGTTTACAAAGATGGCAGAATAGTCTTACCAAATTGCTTGATTGCTGACATGGCCAGATTATATCATGGTCCTGCACATCTAGGAAGAGATTCTATGGTCAGGCTTTTTAGAGAAACATGGTTCAATACCAAATTTAGAACGATTGCAGAATCTTTTTGTCAAAGGTGTTTGTCATGCCAACAAATGAATCCAAACAGGAAATCAGTGGTGGGGACAGGAATAATTGGTCGAGAGGGTGGTCCCTTTACCAGGTTACAAATAGATTTCATTGAAATGCCCTTACACAATTGTTTGAAATATGTACTTGTAATTGTATGCTTATTCTCAAGATGGGTAGAGGCTTTCCCTACACGACATTGTGATTCAATTACAGTAGCAAAACTAATGCTCAGAGAAATCATCCCAAGGTACGGTTTTCCAGTCACTATTGAGAGTGATGGAGGAAGCCATTTTGATAACAAACTGTTGAAGTTAATTTGTGAAGCTTTGAGCATTGAGCAGAAAATACACTGTGCATACAGACCAGAGGCATCAGGTGTAGTTGAACAAATAAATGGAACTATCAAAAACAGAATTGGAAAAATGTGTCTAGAGACAGGTGTTAAGTGGACTGATGCTCTTCCACTTGTTTTGATGTCATTAAGAAGTACACCAGATAAAAAGACAGGTCTGAGTCCTCATGAAATTTTAATGGGAAGAGTTATGAGGCAAGCTTTTGTACCTGTAGGTAAACTGTTGAGCATAAATGACAGTGCAATTTTGGATTACTGTAAAAGGTTATCTGATATGGTAACTTCTGTGTCTAATCAGGTGGGAACTGAAGCTCAATCAAATGAAAAAGTTTTGACTCATGATCTGAGACCTGGCGATTGGGTCAGAACGAAAGTACATCGGAGGAGGAATTGTCTATCTCCTAGATGGCAGAAACCTAGGCAGGTAATCTTGATCACTACTAATGCTGTAAAGTGCAGAGGATTGAAGCGCTGGATTCATCCAAGTCATACTATTCCAGTACCAACTCCTGAGAGTTCTGATGTTGAAAGTGATACCACAGATGATTCTGATTCTGAAGCAGAAGACAGAACAGAAGGTGAAGTAATTCCAGATTCTGAAGATCGACAAGAAAGTCGACATCTGGAAACTGTGCCAGTGAATGGAAATCTGACAAGAAAAGACTTAGAAATAATTGAAATAGATTCCGAAGGTGAAGAGAATCTGTTAAAAGGAAAGATAACTGAGGATTCAGTTGTCTCTATTGAAGACAAAGAAGCTGAACCAAAAGAAATTTCAGACCAGGAGAGTATCGAAAGGCAGAGAACAAGCTCTGAAGTAAGGAACAGAAATCCGAAATCTGGGAAGCTAGAGGTAATTGAAGAAGAAGAGGAGAACGAATTACCGAGTACCAGTGATGGAAGACAAAGTGAAGTTCCTGAAGGAGTGAAATTGCCGAATAGAGAAGTTCCTGAGTCAATTGAAATTTCAGACTACGAAACTGAAGAAAGTGACGTGGAAGGTGGAAGTGAAAACGGAAAGAAAAGGACTTGGAAGTCAGAATCAAATAATTCTGAACCAAGGAAGAAGTACGTGAGAAAAGCAGACTACTGGCCTGGTGGAAGATTGAGAGTAAGATTGATCAAAAAGCCAATAGAACAAGTTGAAGAAATAAGTAGTCAAAAGAGTCCAGGAAAAGAAGTTGGAGTTGGAAGAAAAATTGAAGTGATATCGAGAAAAGGGAAGAGAATAATTAGACCAAACCAGAAATACAAGTCTCCTGAGTGGACTTACTTAGTAATTCCACCTGTTATTGACATATATGATAGTAGTGAAGAAGAAAACGAAATCCAAGAAATTAGTGACAATGATTAAAGTACAAAATTATTAAATTGGCAAAAGGCTGAAGAAATCCTGTTAGTTGACACAAGGTCGAAGAAAAACTGTTTAGTAGAAGAAAACTTATGTATGACATAAGGTCGAAGAAATCTTGTTTAGGGTTATAAAAGAAAAATATATTTTAAAAAGGGGGTGTATATAAAATTTAAAATTTATTTTTATTTTTGAGGTTAAAACTAACCTAAAAATGCCTTACGTTAAGGAGAGCACTTCAAAATGTTCTGTTTTTAAAAGATGCTGTAAGATGACTCTGGTATGTCTGCTCATTTTAGTTCTGCTCTGGTTGGTACTAGCTGTGATTATACCTTTAGAAATGAATAGAGAATTACACAAAGTTAACATAACGAGCAAAGATTTGGTTAGCCAAACTAAACATAGTGCATCTGCAAAAGTAATTGATCATCAGCCTAACATTCATCAAGATAAATCAATAGGTGATTTTTCAAGCAATACATTCACAAAGCTTTTGAGTGAATATGTAAAGGTAATGGATGCAAAAGACTGTTATGTCTGTGTTAAGTTACCTGCTTCTGTTTCCGAGGGAGTAACATATAATATGCTTCCTCTCACTTATGCTGTAACATGTAGTGTATTAACTAGTTTATTTTATCAAACTGGTCGTTTAGAATATTACTATTCAAATTATGATGAGATTTTTGCTAATGTTAAGATTGATAATGCTTTAAATAAACATAAGAAAGCAAAACAAATGAGAGAATATTTCCTTGTTACTAACGAACTCACTTATGAGTATGCTTATAAGAATAATCTAACATGTAAATTAAGTGCTGAAGGAAAGAAATTTTTGAATATGGTTGAGGAGAGAAGAGCAATTTATAAGAGAAATGAATTAGTCAAACAGACTAAGTCATCCTTCTGGCAAAAAGAGGATGAGAAATTAAATGGCAAAATGCTTGAAAATATTGCAATTCACATAGACAAACCTGTTAGTGGAAAGCTTTGCATTAGAAGAGATAATACACTTTTTGATAATTATTTTGTAGGTGCAAGCAACTGTGAAGATACTTATCAGATTATGGGAGGTTGGGGATTTAAAGGTGGAAAAGATCCTATCTTTCCTGGAATTTATTTTGTTTGTGGTGACAAAGCCTACTACAACCTTCCAGACCATTGGTATGGAA
This sequence comes from Lissotriton helveticus, assembly GCF_964261635.1. Taxonomy (NCBI): domain Eukaryota; kingdom Metazoa; phylum Chordata; class Amphibia; order Caudata; family Salamandridae; genus Lissotriton; species Lissotriton helveticus. Next base: position 782,873,387 of record NC_136059.1, read on the forward strand.
CTTGTTATGTGGGAATTGTTTTTCCTAAAGTGTTTCATGTTGACAGAGATTCAGAAGGATTGTTTAAAATTCATAATTATGTAAATAGAGCTAAAAGAGAAACTTTTACTGAAGTTCTGGGAGATATTTTTCAAGCTGTAATACCTTTTGTTGGTATAACCCTAAATGCAGGGAGAATCAGAAAATTATCCACTATAGTTGATAGATTATCAACCGACACAGCTGATGGATTTCAATTAGTAAATGTTGAAGTTATTGCAATTAGATCTATGGTAATACAAGATCGCCTTGCTTTAGACATACTCCTAGCAAAAGAGGGAGGAGTCTGTGGCATTTTACATGTTCAACATTGCTGTACATATATACCTGATGAAAGTAAGAATATTGAAATGTATATTAAGAATATTACACAAATGCATTCAGAGATAATTCCTTTAGAAGAAGATGATTTTACAGGGAAACTTTCAAAAAGGTTTCAAGCAATTAAAAACTGGTTTCATAATATCGGAAGTTCAATTCTTGGCAAGATTCTGGCACCTTTGATTATAATAGTATTCATTTTTATTTTGACTAAAGTAGGTTGTTTGTTACATAAAAGAAAGAAACAGTTGAGAGAAAAGAAAAGAATCTATAAACTCAGAAAAGAAGAGGAAAGGGAGATCGAGTTACAGGAGTTACATAGAGAGCGTCATGTTAATTGCAAAGATTATGCTGAAACAGACTTTTAGGTTTACTAATACAAATGAATTTGAATCGATTTCTTATAAATTTAATTTACCAAAATTTTGAGTGCTGGTGTGGTGATTTGTTAATCACCAGATGAGGGAGTTGATGGAGCGAGATAGAAAACAAAATTTTGTTTAAACTCGCAAAGTCACATTTCCATAACATGAATAAAATTATTAATGATTTGTGATATGTCGTACTAATACAACTTAGATTAAACTTTACACGTGGGGGGACTAACATTTGTGCTCATAAACGTGCATATTTGTTGCATCTTTTTGTTTGTGCAAAATAATAAAATAATTTATTGTTTTCGTTTTTGTCATTACTAACTGCTGCAAACTTAAAAGAAGCATGTGCTTGTTTTGCTTTTCCTTGTCTGTGTGATGTCATTTCTACTATTCTAGGTGCATATGGGTCTCATAGAAAAACGGAGACTGGTAAATATAAACGCTGCTTTATTTGTTTGCAATGGCTAGGTAACATTTTGATTAATCGGGTGGGTTAATTAATTAGTAAACCATGGGGTGGATACAGAATATACTTTATTTCTTACATTAATACTTTTCTTGTGTTTGTTTTATACTAGAAAACATAAGTTGCCTGCTTTTGGGCCTAGTTATTTGAACCGCAGAAAAAGAGCTGATCTATAATTCTGCAGAAAGTCACGAGACGCCCATTCTGAATTAAAACGTTTATTGAAGCTACATTCACAAAGCAAAAAACTGATGAGCTGACATCATTCTGTCGGACATGGCCAAGGTCGAAAAATGAACATTTTGTCAGTCCTTAACTTGGCATCCGCGGAAGTTGTACTGAAAGACTATGGAAGCTGCGAGGATGACTTAATACAAAGTTGCAAACGCAGGAAGCTTCTGGCTTCACGTGGAAGAGACAATGGTCTTTGTAAGACATGATTTTGTGGAACTTTTTAAGAATCGGGTGACATGTCACTTGTCACTCTCAGCCAATGGGACGTCGAGGATTTCTGAAAACTTTCCTTTGCTAGTTTAGTTAGTGTAGAAAGGTATAAAAAGTCATGCCCTTAGGGTTGGGCTGGCTGCTGCTTTCTGACTTTCCGATGAGGGTGATGTGCTGCTGGACTTTGCGTGGAGCACGTAAGAATCCTCAAAGAACTTTACTTTAATTTCTGTCTATTTAGCTCAGTTAGGGAAATAGGTTTTAGAAATGCTAAACTTTATATAATTTCTTTAAAATTGATTCAATTGCTTAAATTGTATTTTTTTCATATTTCTTACCATCATGCTTGCTTTATTGCAAATAAATTTCAATTATAAAACTTTCAACTTATATACCATAATTTAGAAAATAAAATCTTACTTTTGACAAACAAGCTGGTCTTGATTATTCAGAAGTGTAGGTTACCATTAGCTAGATCACGTCGCCTATGGTGGTCGTTTAAATGGTTGGGTTTTATTCTAATGACAATATTCTTTCTGCAAATGTATAAAATGTATATAGTTTGTAAATAATATATAGATTTATTCTGACCACCTGATTCAGTAGGCCCAAAATATATCAGGTTCATAAATGGGTCCATATTTAGTTTAGAATTTTGTTTATAGATTATGAAGTTGGGTAGCGTAGTTTATGATATATTTTCTATAGCCCGCTGGATCACCACTAAATGTTGTTGTCATGGGAACGGGTGAGGAAAGTCACTAAATTAACATGTGCTTAACCCTCTGGTAGGTTGGAGAAAAACTAGTCAGGGTCAACTAAGAATCAATGTTGGACTTGGCCCTGTTTGCAGGGTTATTCCCAAACATTTTGCTTCTTCCTTCTATTTTTTCCTGACCTGTTGTTGTTGGCTATAGGACTCTGGGCACCTTACCACCGATAATCAGCGCTAAAGTGCATATGCTCACTGTGTAAATTGTGAACATGATTGGTTATCCATGATTGTCATATTTGATTTACTGGTAAGCACCTAGTAAAGTGCACTAAGCGTGCCAGGGCCTGTAAATCAAATGCTACTAGTGGGCCTGCAGTACGGATTGCGCCACCCACATGAGTAGCCCTGAAACGGTATCTCGGACCTGCCACTGCAGTGTCTGTGCGCAGCTTGTTAACTGCCATGTCGACTTAGCAAGTGTACCCACTTGCCAGGCTCTAACCTTTCCTTTTCTTACATATAAGGCACCCCTATGGTAGGCCCAAGGTACCCCCCTGGGCATGGTGCAGTGTATGTGAAAGGGAGGACATGTACTGGTGTGTGTAACATGTCCTGATAGTGCAATACGGCCAATTTCGTTTTTCACTATTGAAAGGCTATCTTGTCCAATAGGATAGAATGGGAGTTTAAAGCTTGCATCATCTACAAAAAACACAAAAGTATTTGTGAAAAGTGTCCAATTTTATGGACTAAACTTGTTATTTCAACAAGAATATCACAAAAGTGTTGAAAATAAGGAATGAATCTTTAATACATCCAACACTAAATGCATTTAGATTTAACTAAATGCCTTCCGAAATGCCAAGAGGCATTCAAGAGGCATTTAGTTAAATCTAAATCCGTTTAGTGTTGGATGTATTAAAGATTCATTCATTATTTCTAACACTTTTGTGATATTCTTGTTGAAATAACAAGTTTAGTCCAAAAAATTGGACACTTTTCACAAATACTTTTGTGTTTTTCATAGATGATGCAAGCTTTAAATGTTTTTTGTATTTGTTTCATGTTTGTATTCATTCAGTGATCTTGTCGTTTGTTGTAATTTGTTGCAAATAATTCTTATTTTGACATATGTTCAATTTGTTTTTCACTGTGAATTGTGTTATTTATATGTGATGATTTCTGTGTCAATTTGAGTAATATGTGTTTCTTTTTCAGTCTTTTGAAAAAATTATTTTTGATCATCAGTTTAAAGACTACTTAATAAAAATTCTATTCGGACAGATACTCCATAAATAATAGGAGTGTAGGCTAGCACGGAGCCAGGTGTTCGTGTTGTATTTTGGACTTTTAGAATGTAGGCATTTGTGGACATTGAGTTCTACAACTTCTTAAAAATTAGATCGGTGCTCACAAAAGCCGAATTATCTACCGCCCAACCATCAATCTCCCTATTTGTGGGAAATATTAACAAACTGGTCCACCAAGTCTCACATATAAATAAACTTCTCTGCTCAAAGTCTTCTAAACTTAATGATAAGGTGATAGCCTTCTGGGGGCAACTGTCCCCAGAGTCACCAAAAGAACAGGACTGGGCCTCAATATGGATATCTGTCTCACGCAATAAGATCTCCCCGGTTCTCTCCCAAACCAAATATTGGCTATTACACAAGGCATTTTGGACCCCTGCCCGGTTATTTGCACTAGGGCTCAGAAAAGACTCAACATTCCGGAACTCTAATCACGAGACAGGGGATTTAGCCCACCTTATCTTTAAGTGTACTGTACTTAATTGATTTTGGGCCAAAATCTTTGCCCTCATAAGTGGTGTGTTTTAGTGTACTATGGTCAGAGGCTCCTTCAATTTGCCCATGGCCTGCATAAGCACAAACTTGAGAGATGATTCTGACAAAGATCTACTTGACCTGTTACTAACTTTGGCAGTGAAAATGGTTCTTGCCAACTGGAAAGACATGAATAAGACTGCATACAAGAGCTGGATAAACTGAATCATCCATCTCAGAGGGGCGGACAACAGAGCACTACTAAACTCTCCATGGAAACCGTCATCCAGGTGACTGCGGAACTCCTTGGACGCGTTTCTAGACTCTTATGAACCCCCATAAACAAAGACCTCACCACTGAGCCATAGCCGGGGACCTCACTGTTGCTGCACCTGAATAACTGTATTTAAGTGAAAAGCTCTTTGTTACAGGTACTAGAACGTCATATTATGTAAAGCTGCCAATATTGGTGCCCGTGTGTCAAAATTTGTATAGCTATGAAAATTAATATTATAGCTTGTCTTGCCATGGCCCCCCTCTCCTCTCTACTCCTTTTTCTTTCCTTTTCCTCTTCCTTTGCCTGTCCCTTTCTCTTCTACCTCTGGACGCCCAAGGTTAGGCTCATGATATCCATAAAGGCACATTACCCACTTGCTATGTATGCACATGTAAAATTGGACACCCTTGCTTAACCTGATATATGCTTTCTGTATACATTGTGAAAATCAATAAAGTTTTTTGAACAAAAAACCATAATTGGCTGATTTAGGGTTCAAAATTCTAACCGAAGCAAGGACAAGGTTTTTCTACATAAAGCCTGGCATGACCCACTAACTTTGAACCTTTACTTATCAATTTAGTGACAAGTCAGCTAATATGACCCAGACCTATTGCTACACTAATGCCTTAGAATGTGACCACCTACTAACAATGGATGCTGTAAACCCAGACCCAAGAGAGAAGATGGACAGATGAGTTTGGGTGATAATATAGTGAGGTGGCATCCTGTCCTTAGACGTTTTATCTCTCAAAAGTCATATGAGGTTTGAATGTTATCTAGTGTGGGTAAATAGATGTGATGACAAATACATTAGTGCTTTTATAGGCAATTATTTGTTTAAGAACAAGATGCTAATGGGACCAAAATGAGTAGGCTTGGTTAGCCATGTCATTGGTTAGAAAGGATGATGATGTTACATAGCAAGCAATAAATGAGAAAACATTTAAAAAAGAAAGTAGGCATTTTCTTGCTTAACCATTCTGTGTGCCTCTGCCTGTTGGTGTGTTGAATGTCTGGTTTCGGGGTGACAGGGGCTGGGGATGTGCCTTCACTGTAGACAGCCACTGGGAGTGTGGAGGTGTGCCTGGCCCTTCCTGGATGACTCAGAGCTGGGCTGAATAGACCCTGGCTAAATTTAGAGTAGTGGGAGGAAATTTCCTTGCACCTGAATAGGGCCTCTCTTCCTTGCACAATGCTGTCTCCACCCCCTGAAGTCATACTACATCAGTGAGGACAGAATTGGTTTGGACTGGGCTTATAGACCCTTGCACAAAGAGAACAAAGACATTTTGGGGTATAAGTATTAGACCTAAAACCATAGAATTGTAGTTTACTTCAGGAATCAGGAGGACCTTTGCAGGGAGAAGAGCTGCAGAGCTGTGAGGAGGAGTGCTGTCCCTTCACTGTGTGCTGTGTGGGGTTGGCCTGCAGTTGTTGCTTCTGCCAAGGAAAGGACAAAGGACTGGACTTTGCGGTGTATCCTGCTTTTGAAGTTTCTCCAAGGGCTTGGGTGTGCTTGCCTCCTGTTAAGAAGTCTCAGGGACACAAAAGACTTCCTGCAAATCTGCTGGTGCTGCTGGACTCTGCCATCTGTGAGTCCTACCCTTGCCTGAGGTGCCTCCTTACAGTTACAGGGCCTCAGAGGTGGGTTTTGCAGCTAATCTCTGCAAGAACCGGCACAAAGCATTGTGAATCCGTGCAAAGTCTCTCGGAACCGACACCGGAGGACGCACAGCTTCGTTGAGTCCCGTTGGGTGTCGCATAGCCTCACTACGCAGCCCCCAGCACTGACGCCGGATGATGTGAAGCCTCGCAAAGCAACGCATCACCTCCAGTGTGTCACGCATTGTACCTGTGCACCATGTTTTTCCATGCATCACACGCAAAATAGAATCGTCTTGGATTTCGACGCCTCACTACCCCCTACAGTCCGGATTCAACGCTTCACTTCTCCAGTGTGCAGCAGAACTGTTGCCTCGCCTCTCCAAGGACTCAGCAACTGACGAATTGCTAGGTTTTACAACGCTTCCTTTCTCTGCAGCTGTTTGGCCTTGTGAATCTTGATGCATCTTCAGGTACTTTGTGAGGAATCCTGCATCAATAGTTTTCTATGGACCAAGTTATTTGAAACCTTGTTAAAGTCATATTCTTATTATATGTATGTTGGATTTTTGCCATTTTGGTCTTGTTGAGTTAGATAAAGGTACTTTATTTTTCTAAACTGGTGTGGTGTCCATTTGAGGTGTTATCACTGTATTACTATGTGTTTTGAGTACAAATACTTTACACATTGCCTTTGGGATAGGCCTGTCTGCTTGTGCCAAGCTACCCAGGGGTTGAGCAGGGGTTATCTAAAGTGTGTATCCCCCTTACCCTTACTAGAAGCGAGGGTCCCTATTTGGACAAAGGTATCTACCTCTGCGAACTAGAGACCCCCATTTCTTACATTGGTAGTCAGCAGTGAAGATTTGAACTTGTATTTGTCCTTGACCCACAGTGATTGGAGTACATCACTACTTTAGTGCAGACCACTACGCAACCACATACTGTGTTTTATTGTTGGTTCTATTTTTGATCTGACCCTTGAGTTATCCTCACACTAGGTCTCTGAATGGTAAACCAGCTACTGAGGTTGCAGAATTGGAGTTTGACATTGAACTGTTAAGTAGTTACAAAGTAGAACAACTCACGCAGTTCTGCAAGAGCTTTGGATGTCCCATGAGGAGCAACTCTAGGAAAGAGGAGGTACAGAGGCCCTATGGGCCTGGTGGAAGGCTAGAGAATCTGGGGAGACAGATGATGCAGATGTGGATGGGGGTGTGCCAGAGGGCAGCTTCTGATCCCAAGATTTGTCTGTTGGGATAGCAGCCTCCAGGGCTGACAGCAATCATTCTTCCAGGAATGTTTCTCCAGAGGTTTTGGAGGAAAGGCTAAGGGCCAGCGATCATGAGTTGGAGGTCCTGAGGCTCAAAATGAAGCAGATGGAAATGGAAATCCAGAATAAGGCAGAGGAGAGCAAGAATGCTTATGCCTGGGAAGAGAAGAAATTGATCTTGGCACATGAGCTGAGAATGAGAGCGCTTGATGTGGAGCTCGGGAGGCTTGATGCCATGAGTGTCTTAACTGAAAAGGAAAAGTGTTTAGCTCATGAATTGAGCTTGGCTGGGCAGGAGGTGGAGTCCAGCTAAGATGGTGGCAGCAAAAATGTAGTGTCTAGTGCTGAGAGAGTAGTACACACACCTAGAGATGCGGTGCCTGACTTGAAGAAGGGGGTTGACATACACCAAGGGATTCAGGGTTATGAGGTAGCTCCAGTGGTGCACTGTGTCCCTTGGATCGATTGGGGAACTGGCACAGCGGTTCATATTCCTAGTGGTGGGAGGGACACTCTACTGACTCAAGATGAGAGGTGCCGGCAGTAGGGTTCCCCCATGGTAGACGCCTTGGTATGTGAGTATGGAGACTGCCCAGAAGAGTGTGGGTTGAGTGACAGAGACAGTCAGACACTGTCTTGCCAGTCTCAGGAGGGTGATGTGAGGTACTTGTGTGAGGCATTGGATGGTGAGGCAAAGAGTAGATTAGTCAACACTTGTGTGAGGCTGTGTGATTCAATTGTTAGAGAGCATATTTTAAGTCCCTGTTTTCCAGAGCTATGCCAACAGCTGGTGAAGTGTGAGTTCTCTGACCCCATGGTAGGGCCAAGTTACCCCCCTGGGCAAGGTGCAGTGTATATGAAAGGTAGGACATGTACTGGTGTGTGTAACATGTCCTGATAGTGAAATACTGTCAATTTCGTATTTCAGTATTGAAAGGCTATCTTGCCCCATAGGATAGAATGGGAGTTTATTTATAACATCTTATAAATATAACTACCATTGGGACAAGATGGAGAAATAAAGCTCTCTGAACTCAGAATTTAATAACATCTTTTAGTAAAGATGTTTTTTAAATGATAAGTTTGAAAAGCCACTTTTAGAAGGTACAAAAACAAGAGATCAGCTGGGATAGACTTGGATTGAACAAAATGTAAAGAAATGTTAAACAAATTATTCAAGGTTGTTTTTCTCAAGTGTGCACCCTGTGGTGAGGCGTTGCCGGGTCACCCAATTTGAACAGGAAAAAGAAAACTGGGACGTGTGTCCTAGACACCGGGTTCCCTACCATAAATCAAAGATGTTCATCTTGCTGTGACAATAATTCTAACACTGAGCGTGAATAATAAATCAGTGGCAGTTTCCTAGTCCAAATGCGAACTAGAACGCTGGATCTTGCTCATTCGATTTGATTTTCAAACAATGTGAAAGTAATGGTACTCTTCAAGGTACTAAATTCGATGATAACATGAGATGGTACATCAATATGGCCGATCCCAATGCATTTCGGGCATTACAATTGCCCTTCGTCAGGGGAAACAACAAACACACACAAATGCCAAAATCAATCGTATATATGACATACATATGGAAACGAAATACAAAAATAGGGCTCCTAGACGATCAACAGTGGAGAAAAGAAGGAGTGATAAGCCACGTACGGCGAAAACAAGGTGTGACTGCAACATGGACATTGAGACGTTGGGAACTATTGCAGTTTGAACCTGATTTCCAGGGGATTTTTGTTCATGCTCCACTTTTTGCTTATAAGAGATCACACAACGTGAAGGAGATACTCACGAGGCCAATAGAAGTTACTGAGGTTGAACATAAGGAAATGAAGAAATGCTACAACTCCTCACATTGCAAGAACTTGCTGACTGGTCAGAACATTTCTCATCCATGGTCAGGGATATGCATCCACTTAAATTTCATAGCAGACTGCCCCTCGATAGGGGCGTGGGGGCATCACCCCACTGCTTTCTCGCAGTGCGAGAAGCAGAAACTTAAAACCTACCATTTTATTTTTCTGCTTCTCGCACTGCAAAAAAGCAGAAGTGCCTGGTTGCGGGTGGTTGGTCCTGCTCGAGGGCGGGGGGAGTGGCTTGCCCAATGTTGTGGGCCCTGACTGCTTTGGTCAGCCTGGGGCCGACCAAAGCAGTAATGCGCACTTCCCCTTATCTCTATGTAGGCTGGATGCAGCCTACATAGAGAAAAGGGCCTCCGATTAGGCTACCAGCTGGGGCGTTGTGCGCCTGCACCGCACCAATCACAACGCTGCCATTACAGCATTGTGATTGGCGGAGGGGAGTGAGGCTGCCTGGGTGGCAGCTTCCTGTCTGAGGAGAGCTGCGGCAGCAGGAAAACACGGCACCCGGAGGAAGGTACGTTTTATTTTATTTTTTTAAACCCCTCCCACCTCCCCCCTTACCCCCACTACACGCACCCACCCACGCTATCCCCCCACTCACCCGTCATGCCGCTGACACCTGCATGTAAAGCATGCTTTGAATCCTAGGGTGGAAATACTCCTTCCTAGGCCTTTAAAATGCCTTACCATAACATAGGCTGAGGAAAGCAGCTTTTTTATGGGCCAGGGGACGCCAAGAAAATGCCAGTTTGAGTAGGAAGCGCTCAGCATTAAAGGGCTATTTACACTTTTGAAGTATAACACTTTCAACGTTGAGATGAAGAGAGATGCAGAGGTTGGCAGGGGACTCAAGTTCATTCACTTAGGTATCCGAATGCTAATATAAAAAAAATACAAATTACAAAGGCTGGGCAGTGAATATGCAGATGCTTTGAATGATGCAGTTTGTTGCGACATGTTTCTTTACTTACCTTGCCATCTGGCTGGCACACGGCATCAGGTATTTGAATAAAAACTCTATTTTCTGTGCAAATTTACCCCTATGTGGCGCATGTTTAGGAAACTGTCATACGTGTACACAATAACTAAAGGAGGCCTTTATATAGGAACGTTCGCCAAGTACTTCATTTTCCATAGAAATTCCCCATATACGGTATGTACATACAAAGTAGACATAGTCTGTAGGTGCAGAGATGTGCACACACAATTACAGCAATGTTATTTCCTTCCGTCACAAATGGGATTAAAGTACTACATTATGGACACTGACCCCAGTCTTCCAACGCACTGAAGCACTCGGATGTCGATCAACCACTCATCCGAAACTTTTACGCCCCCCACTTTCAAATGTCACCAGCCGCCACTGCAAGACCCTCAGTTAACCATTAGCTGTACACTGGAAAGAGCATCAGCACATGATTGCCCAGCTGAGGTTCATTATCCTAGAGGTGGTACAGATACAACCTGACAGGGACATGTCTAAGTTATTGATGCAACGTGAGACCCATTGGATACGTTTTCTTGTCACTCTCATACCTAAAGGACTCAACAACAAATTAGAACTTTCATGTTTTCTGTAATTGATTGGTTCCTCTTGCATTACTGCTGCATTATCCTGTTAGCTGTATTACGCCAGTCTATGTTTAATATGTGTAAATGTAAATGTACAGGAATTTATATAGCGCAAATCACCAAGCGGTTTCTAAGCGCTTGCTTAGGGAACCCATCCTGGTATTCCCCTGTGAGATAACCCCGGCAGGGTATCCGCAAGGTGAAAGCCAGGCATCCCGCCGCGAGGGGCCGTTGTGGAGATTAAGCAAGCTATTGCCCAGAGTCGCAGAGTGTGAACCTGTGAATCGAGTAGGCACCGGAGCGAGAATTGTCGAGTCCATGGACATTTCCAGGTCTGCCTCCTCTAACCAGTGAGCCACGCTTCTCCACTAGCTTTCTAACCCCACTAGCTTTCTAACCCGTGAGCACAGTAGATTTATTTTATTACTATTTGCATTATTTTTGATCCACTGGTTTTTTCACAAGTGCAGCATTTCATTGGTTGATTGCACTGCTATTTTTTATGTATGTATTCCCTGCGGCAATGCCATTTTTCACATAGTTTACCTGAGTGTTTAACTCAAATAAATGCACTGTTTTCTGTAAGCATTGTTTTACTTGTGTTGACTGACAGTGCTGTGTTGTACTTCATCCAGTATGCTTTGCGGTTTGGGCAATGATCTCTACGAATCATGAACCATGTACCATGGAGTCATCTCACATTGTTCTTTAGGATACCTTTGTTAATCACTGTGATGTATAGGTTTCATTGTGTTCCAGCAGTCAGCACGTACATTTTTCTCTCTTTTTTTACATTTTATGGAGTACACTGCATTATGTTATTTGTTGTTATTCTTCTTTCACTGTCTGTACTATTGTGACTCTGTAGGATGTTTCTTTGTACTCCACTCATCACAGTGTTTTTGGGAACAACTTTTTGAGGGGATTGGCACTACCCTTTACCTTTTTCATTTTCACCCTCACTTTTTGTGTTTTTCTCAAATTTTTTCCCCTTGTTTTACTTTATTGCTTTTAGTGCACCAAAGCATTCAGTAGTATTTTTTCAGGGCTCATTAGTTCCACATCATTAATTCTATGTATTTAAAATCTGGCACGTCGTCCTTCCGACAACACGCCTGCCACGGATGGTTTTCGCTTACAAGCCGGCCTTGGCTGGTTGCCACGGTGAGTCGTTAAGTCTACCTTCCTTATTCCTGCTTATTTCCCTCGAGACTTTGTATCGATTGATTTTTGGCGGATCGGTTCATTGCAGATCGAGCGTTTGGCATGACTCTTAGGATCATTTTTTCCAGATTGTAATATGGTCCACTCGCTGGCTATGCCGTATCAAGGTATTGGTCCATGCATGGTTGGTGTCTGGTTTCTTGCATATCACAGCATGGCATGTGTAGATGCACTTCATACGCAATAGTGATTCTATCACACCGAAGATATAACGGCATCAGACCTTCGTCGCACGTGGGATATCACTCCTTCTTTTCACCACTGTTGATCATCTAGAATAGGATGTGTGTAATCTTGCACTTCTCCTTTCTTCTTCTTTTTCTTTTCCTAATATGGCTCCAGGTTTTTTCCTATATGACTTCAGGTTTCTTACATGTCACATTGCATCCTGCGAAGTTGGCCTTTTTTGCACGTCTATCTATCAGATGTCCAGCCCACGCTTGAGCCCTCTTTTTGTTTCCATGTGCATGTCATATATACGATTGATTTTGGCATTTGTGTTTGTAGATTCCCCTGGCGAAGAGCAATTGTAATGGCCAAAATGGTTTGGGATCGGCTGTATTGATGTACCATCTCATGCTATCATCGAATTTAGTACCTTGAAGAGTAACATTACTTTCACATTGTTTGAAAATTAAATCGACTACGCAAGATCCAGCGTTCTAGTTATAATTAGGACTATGGACATTGTCACTGATTTATTACTCATGCTCAGTGTTAGAATTATTGTCACACCATGATGAACTTCTTTCATTTTGTCTTGTTTAAATTGTTCACACTTTCATTGTGATTTATGGTAGTGCACCCAGTGTCTAGTACACATGTCCCAGTTTTCTTTTTCCACTTTTAGAAAGTAGGCATTTTCTTGCTTAACCATTCTGTGTGCCTCTGCATGTGTGTGTATTGACTGTCTGGTTTTGGAGTGACAGGGGCTGGAGATGTACATTCACTGTAGACAGACACTGGGGGGGGGGAGGGTGAGCTGTGCCCGCCCCTTCCTGGATGACTCAAAGATGGGCTGAATATACCCTGGGTGAATTTAGAGTAGTGGGAGCAGATTTCTTCACACCTGAATAGGGCCTGTCTCCCTTGCACAAAGTAGTCTCCACCCCCTGCGGTCATACTACCAGTGAGGATAGAACTGGTTTGAATTGGGCTGAGAGATTCTTGACCAAAGAGAACAAAGACATTTTGTGGTATAAGGATAAGACCTAAAAATCCAGAACTTTAGATTACTTCTGGAATCAAGAGGAATCTTTGCCAAAGAGAAGAGCTGAAGAGCTGTGAGGAGGAGTACTGCCCCTTCGCTGTGTGGAGTGTGGGGTTGGCCTGCAGTTGCTGCTTCTCCCCAGGAAAGGACAAAGTCTGGACTTTGCTGAGTATCCTGCTTGTGAAGTTTCTCGAAGATCTTGGTTGTGCTTGCCTCCTGTTAAAAAGTCTCAGGGCCATGGAACACTTCCTGCAAATGTGCTGGAGCTGCTGGACTCTGCCATCTGTCATTCCTACACTGCCTTAGGTGCCTCCTTCCAATTACGGGGTCTCAGAGGTAGGATTTGCGGCTAATCTCTATAAAACCCGGCGCGAAGGTTCGCAAAGCCGTGCAAAGTCTCTCGGAACCGACGCTGGATGGCGCAAAGCCTCGCCGAGTCCTGCCAGGCGACGCAAAGCCTCGCCGTGCAGCCCCCAACACCGACGCAAGATGAGGCTTAGCGACGCATCACCTCTGATGTTTCACGCATCGTACCTGTGCGGCATATTTTTTTATGGACCAAGTTGTTTGAAACCTTTTTGAAATCATATTCTTATTACATGTATGTTGGATTTTTGTTGTTTTGATTTTGTTGAGTTTAGATAAAGATACTTTATTTTTTAAACTGATGTGGTGTCCATTTGTGGTGTTATCACTGTATTACCGTGGGTTTTGAGTACAAATACTTTGCACATTGTCTTTCGGATTGGCCGGTCTGCTCATACCAAGCTACTCAGGGGGTGAGCAGGGGGTATCTAAAGCATGTATCCCCCTTACTATAACTAAAAGCAAGGGTCCCTATTTGTACAATCTAGAGACCCCCATTTCTAGCAATCAATATGTAAATTGTTTAAGAAGCACACAAACAGTAATAAAGTGAAAAAAACAATAGATGAAAAATCGCACATCAATTTAGAACAACAAAGCTAATTTTAATAAATAATTTGACACCAAAATATTCTGTAGAACCAGAGTTATGAGTTTGTAAAGTTTATGGTAAAATCTAGAGCTAAAATACCAAAGTGCCAACCATGGACATCTATTCGTGCAAGATCTAATCTAATCCCAAAAATATGTTTGACTGAAAAGGAATGTGGGTCAGATAGAAGTAGTGGATTGGGCCTGGTCAGCGTTTACCTTCGAACTTAGAAGAATTTTCAAAAAAAAATGTCTGAGAAGGTAGAAATTCAGCAGGGCAAGGCTGCAGGCCGTGTCCAAGGAGGAGACGTCGTCGTCAGGGAGCTACTGGACGAAGTCGCAGTGAAGATTTCCACATTTGGACTCTTTTTTTTAAGTCTAAAATCTGCCAACTACACCCAGTAATGTGATCCAGGAACAAACTTCAAGCACACAATTGCTAGGGCAGTAAATTGCCAACTTTCTAAAAGTGCCATTTTCAAAACTGTAACCTAAAATCCGACTTTACTACTAAAGAGGACTTTAACTTACAATTGCTTAGACACCAAACATGAAATCTCTACCTGTTCCCATTCAAAAGTTAGCACTAATTAAATGTAACAAGACAATTCCATGTTATTGTATGGGAAAGGTAGGCCTCAAAGTAGTGAAAAGCGACTTTGTGAGTTTTTCACTACCAGGACATGTTAGTTAAAAGTACGTATTCAAACTGTTACTTACAAGGTACCCTACTCTATAGGCTGCCTAGGGCTTACCTTAGGGGTGATGTTTCTGTACTGGAAGGGCTTGATAAGAAGGTTATTGTGCCAAGTCAAAGTTTAAAACTGTATATGGGCTGCAATTGCACACCTGGGGCAGGTATTAAGGGGCTATTAAAGTGGGTGGCATAATTAGTGCTGCAAGTGCACAAGCATCATTTAATTTACAGGACCACTGTACATGACATACCAACTTTTAAAAGATATATCAGTAAATTAAATATGCCAATCAGATTTGCACCAAATTTACCATGTTTTAGCGAGTGAGATCAAGCACTTTAGCATTGGTTAGCAGTTGTAAAGTCTGCAGAGTCCTAAGGCCAGGAAAAACACATTCTGAAAAATAGGGGGCGGTAAAAGCAAAAGGTTTGGGGTAAGACCACCCTAAGGCTGACCGGTCTCACAGGCCCACAAAGCACACTCACTTTTCCAAACACCAAAAAGCAGTACTGGACTATACTTTTGTCTAATTTGAACATTTTAGATACGTTAGTTTGTTTTAAATCATAACTAGAATAGAGAGTGACTATGCTGCTGAACACATGCGTTTCATCAACAGTCCCTTCAGACACCTGGGGTCTCATTGATCATAGATTTTCATCATCCTTGTGCCATGCAAGGTGACACAGGATGATGCAAAACCTAGATTCACATTTACCAAGCCTTGCAAGGCCACCTTGCATGGACTTGAGTGGCTTGGTAAAATCGGGTGTAACGCAAGGCAGTGCAAGTTACTGCCTTGCGTTACACTGCTTGGTGGGGGCGTTAAATGGGTGGAGCATGGGTGTTCCTACGCATCCACCTAAGCATTCTGAAGCCTGCCCAGATTTACCAACACTGGTAGAACTGAGAATGCATCAGAATTGCACGTCTTCCCACCAGAGGCGTGACGAGGAGAAATATCTTTATTTCTTCTTGTTGCATTCTGCAGCACACTTAGAAAGACGAAATGCTTCTGAGGATTGCTTTTGTCAAAAGCAATTCTGCCTACAAGGCAAGCACCCTTGCACCTTGGCACAAGGGTGCCTGTGTTAGATCAAGGCAGCACATTGTGTACCAGTGCAGGAAGAGAGCAGGAATGTGCCATAAATTGATAAATATGGCACATTCCCACCCTCTCCCTTTCACACAGGGCTGCACAGCAAGTTTTCTTGACGCGTTGCGTGAAAGTCTGATAAATCTGCCCTCTGGATTTTAAGATAACACCAAAAGCTAATGACTATCAACAGTTAAAAATGTATCTCATGGTGTGGATTATTAGCTGAGAACATTTTGAAGTGGATGAGGACAGATGGGTGCCCTGCTCTGACTAAAACTCTTTCAATGATTGGTGGGGCACCGTCTGCTTGTAGTGGAGTTTTGGAACAGATTACCAAATTTAATCTTAACCTGGCCACTTCCACTCTCTTCTCCAGTAAGCACTAGTTAGTTCAATATAAATATAAAAGGATCTTAAACAGAAGTTTGAGAAAAATCATAAGTCAACCATTTAACCTTCCATTGTTAGAATAAGTTAAAACCTTAAGGTGATATTATAAACATAAGTTGTGAGAAATAAGGTGTGCTCATACAAATGAGCAAGGGCTAAAAATAGAAGAGATTTGTAAAACTAGTTGCTCCATGTTGGCAATTATAAATAATTGAGATCCCAAGCAGGACCGTAGTTGACAATTTAATCCCTGAGCATTGCTTGCCCTCATTGAATCTCTATATGTGGAAGAGTGGAGCAAATGGGGTATCCCCCTATAGTCAAATTCCAGCCACTGCCACTTTTAAAGCTTGTACAATCTCCAATATCATTAACTTATAAAATTAGATGGATCTCTGGACCGAATGGTCTGGAAAACAACCTTTTTAACAACAATTCGTCCCTCATCCTAGCTACTTTCTATTGTAATGCTCTTGAGGACCAGGTCATTCCATCATCAGGGTAAGGCTCCATTTCACACTAATTTTTATAAAAAAAGATAATCTGGGAGATAACCTCATGTCGAGACTGGGTAATGCCGCCTACAGAAACTTCAATATGTGATGACACCATAATATCAGACCTTTTTTATTTTGTATAAATTAATTTGTAACATGATTTGGCTTACATAGTGCTCCAGTACACCGAGTTACCTTTCTAAACCTCTGCCCTTCCTAAGCGATGACCAATAAAACTATGTCTTCAGAATATATGATGAAAGGCATTTCGAGAACCACATTTTGAGAAGATGAAGCATACATGGGTATAGGATCTTGGTAGGCCTGCAACATATAGGGAGACTAGCTTTAGCACAAGCAGCCTTTATTTCGAGATGTTTTGAAATTTAGTTCTCTGCATATGCTCCTGTCTTGAACTGAATGAAACCATGTATCTGTGTGCAATTTTAGAAAGGTAGATGGTAAATCTAATGTTTAGAAATATAAAACTAAAGGAAGAAGCACTCAAACAATTTCAGTATTCGTTTGTGTGCTTCACAAGTCTGCATTATTACTCCATAATCCATGTAAATTGTTCAGGTAAGATTTCTATCATAATGTGTTGTCTTCAAGATGTAAAAAGGGAACTCACAAGTCTCTGTCGTAGAAAAAGTCCTTTTTTTATATATTAAAGACGTCGTAAATCAAGATGTCTTAAATTATCTTCTTTGACTGAAGATTTGTGATTTCCCTTTTTGATCCTGAAGACAACATGTTATGATAGGAATCTTACCTAAACGATTTGGATGGGTTATGGACTATTAACGCAGACTTGCAATGCACACAAGAGTCATTCTCCCTTTACTTTTGTGGTTATACATTTTATATTGTTTTTCCAGCAGTGAGACCCACAGGGGGCCAAACACCACTAAAGTGAATGACATATTTATAGCAGATGTAGTGTGATTATGACACAGCTGCTAAAGTTGTATTGTTGTATATCCAATGTTGCAGTTTTTCCCAAAGCCAACAAATGATCAGCTTTATCAACTGGGTTTGAGAAACTTCTAGGTCAAGTGTAAAACGATTATTTTTTTACAGTTATATGCTTTTACATTTAGTATTTGCAAGGCTAATATGCTGTCTTTTGTCAAAAACATAGAAATAAAACACTTGTACCAAGGGCATGGTGTTATCCATAGCCGTTCAACCTTCTAACAATGTAAGATATGATTTGAAAACAGCTAGCTTTATAAATGCTATCATTCTCCAATGTAAGGAGAGTGCACAGACACCTTTTGTACATTTGCCAAATTAGGCTACCCTATGGAGATGTCAGTATTTGATTTAAATGAATGCAGACCATGAAAACTGGTTGATGTTTTTTTTCCATGTTGAAAGGTCACAGTGTAATGTTTTTCTTTGTTTTAAAAAAAAGAAAATGTTGTCCTCATTTTGTGCTATAAGTGAGATATGAAAAGACATAAGATCCCTCTCTTCAGAACTTTGGCAGTTGAATTCGTTCTGGACTCTCAGGTGGGGTGAGGAACATTCTTGTTTTATCATGAGGGTTCATCTTATCATCTCCAAATCCAATGGCAAGATTACTTGCGCCTCCTCCACTGTAAAGTCCTGGATTTTGTTTCTTTTTTATTGCAATAAGAGTTATCATTGGAATTCCCTTCCTACCTCTGCCCTTCTATATACCCTCTCCTTAAAACCTGCTTTTGTCCCAAAATTGTGTCCTCTTATTTTCCTCTCTACACAGGTCTAACTTTTTAACCTTTCGCACCGATGTTAACCATTCACTAAACAACGGGGGCTGGTATGTATCAATTTTATACATATCTCCCGCCTAGTGAGCAAAATTAGTACAAATAATAGGCTTTTTTGCTTATCATTTAAGAGGGGTAACCCCACATTATCACCCACAACTCAAAAAATGGTTATATCTACGCTTACCTCTATATCTTGTCCCAGTACTTCATTAATGACCTTACCCACACCCGACCAGAACAACTGGAGCTGAGGACACTACCGTAACATACGAATGTAATTTGCTCCTATTTCTCTGCATCTTGGACATCTCTTCATCATTTGCTTGTTCAGCTTTGTTAACTTTTCCGGGGACCAGTACGCTTTGTGTAACATAAAAAATATGTTTTTTCCCAAGAGGTGCAGCTTTTACTATGCACCATAATGTGAAAATAGATACTTGCCATAAGTATTATACATCCGGCATCAGCAGGTCTCTCTCCTAAGCTTTATTGGTAGAGTAAAGTCTTCTCCAGCCAGAGTCATGATCCAGTACCACTTTGATACTTCCTTGGTAAGTGGGTCACCTTGCAATTCTTCTTCTAGTTCCATATTTCCCTCATAGTCTTTCCCCATTCCGTTTAGCCAGCTTGTCACCTAATAGTACTTTTAAAATCTAGACAGTTTTCTACCTGTACTTAATGACAGGGAGTCCCAGCTTACCAAGGATCCTACGTTTATCAGCTGCCCCCACTTTGTTATCCCCACATCTTTCATAGGGTTTGCCAGTTTGTCTCTCAAGCACTCTGGAGTTCCTGGGGAATCCCAAATTGGGGCAAAAGTATTATAATATGGGATTTTTAGCGCTCTCCTAATTTGGTACCAGAGTTTGCAAGCTCCACGTAGGACCATCAGCCTAATTTTTTTTTTAATATTTCGGATGACCGAACTTGTATAGAAAGAAACCCCCTTCTATTTTTGCTATGTATTGGGAAGTGTAAGAAGAGTGATCCTTAAGTAGTGACATTATTCTTAAATTGAAAGGCACAATAGTAGTTTAGAAGGTCTGGACAGGCAATACCTCCTTGTTATTTTTTTCTACGCAGTTTTTTCCAAGCTATTCTTGTCCCCTTCGAGGCCCAGATAAAGGTATTTAGCTCCACCGTAACTTCTTAATCCATTGTGTTTTGAATTTGAGCAGTATGATGTTGAAAATAAGGGTGATTTTGGGTAGAATACTCATCTTTATTGCATTGGATCTCCCCATGAAAGATAGTGGTAATCCACTCCAGACTCTTAAACGTTTCCTTGTCCTTTCACCTTCATGCCAAAATTTACCTGCGCTATTTTGCAAATGTTTTTTAATTTCTCTATTCCTATATACTTTACTCTGCTCTTTGATGAGGAGTAGGGAGTTGGGGGGGTTCCATTTCATGATTTCCATTGTTTGATAATTAATTTGGTATCATGAAACTGCCCCAAACTCATCTAATAAGTTGGTAATGTTTGATAGTGACATATTTAGGTTGCTTGTCAACACCATTAAGTCGTCTGCATATAATGCCAAATTTTTCTCCCACCCCTGAAACTTAAAAGGGATACCTTTTCAAGCCACTCTTATTGCTTTAGCTAAAGGCTTAATATACAGATTGAACAAAGACGGCAAGAGTGGGCATCTTTGGCGAGTGCCTCTTTTAATGTGTATCTCTTTGGTAAGATTGCTATTTACCAGTATCTTTGCCATTGGGGTTTTATAAACATTGGCCACTGCCTTTAGGAATCTCTCTCCTAATCCATATTATTTGATTACTCTGCTCAGAAAAAGCCAATTTACTCGATCAAAGGCTTTAGCGACATCAAATGTGAGAATTAAGAGGGGAATACGTTCTTGGGTAGCAATGTCTATTGCTTCAACCAATTTATGGGTTATTTGTGTAACTGTCTTCCCTTAATAAAACCTTTCTGGTACCCATGGACCAATTGGTCCAATGCATTTCGGGATCTAGGATCCCTTCTTCAGGGGTAAATGTTTGATTTTTGATTTCACGTGGTATTCTCACTTGTGGTGAAGGTTTTTCTACTCACTATATGATACGATGATAATTTACCAAAGACAGTTTCTCTTGTGAATGTAAATATAACAGTTATCTGTACCACTTTGTATTGTGTATGGAGTATTGACAAATACATTGTTTTACATTTTTCAGTTCACCTGAAGAAGGGATCCTAGATGCAATTGGGATTCACGACGAAATTAATCTTTGTGTATTATTCTTTTACATAAGTGGATTTATTTCATGTGAAAAATTGTATTTATGAGATTGAGAATAAGTACGAAGTCACAAGTAAATAAATATTGACAAGTCTAAAGTATTGCAATTGTTTTGATAAATTTCACTTAAAAAAACTGGGTATAAATGCATAAAGATTAAGAAACTGCGTTAAAAAAAGCAAACCATCGGTTTGCAATTGCTGTGCAGGGAGGGTCAAGTGATCACGTTGACACTTGTAATATAGGTCTGATTAAAATAGGAGGGTAGCATCCTCCTTCCCACCTAGCACGCCCCGTTTTAACAGTGGTTAAGCCTAACATTAGGAGTAAATAAACTATAAATTAAAAAGTGAGTGCACAGTACAACCCACCATTTTTTGTTATACTATAGAGGCAGAATTTTGGCTTAGATCTAAAAATCATTAAAATGTTGCTTCCTGAGGGAGACCTGATCTCTATGTTATTGAATAGCTTAAACTTTCTTCTATTCTTAAATGTACTTTTTGTGTTCCATATTAGAGGGTTTTATTGTCCTTTTTTGGTTTAATTTTATTTTATAGGGTTTTGGATTTCTGGCATTTGTAAGTCCTTTCAGCAGAATTCACCACATCCCTGCACTGTAGAGCTTGTTACCTTGGATGTCTTGATGAGTCCCCTTCAAGTTGATTGTGTTTAGGAGATTAATTCTTAAAGAATTGACAACATTTGAAATCCAATCAAATGTGGTTTGATTTGAGGATGAACTGTTCATTTATTTTTCAAGCCATTTCTCTGTATGTATCTGCGCTATCAGACTCAGTGTTATGTTTTTCTTTGATGTAGTGGAATAGTTTGGTGAAACTCAATGTGGTACACTGCGATGAATGATCACAGTTGTTTCTAGGGGTTCCACAAATTTAACAGAGTACTGCCGTAGATTGTAAATTAAAACAAATACAGATAATGAAGGTATGGTCAGGAGGTAACCCTGCAACAAGGTAGTCTACATGGAGCTTTCCTGGTTGATGGCCTAGTAAGAGAATCACATTTAACTTAAAAGCACATGGAAGCAGTTAGTAAGGTGAGCAATTCCCCCAAATGCATCTAATTGCTGGAGGTCCAATGCTAAATACCCATCTATCCTAGTTCAAGCATTAAAATCACCAAAGAAAATAGACCTAGTTTTTGTACTTTCAAATACCATGTCTTCCACAGTTCTCATACAATTGTAAACTTGTTTCCAAAGGTTCGACCTTGATTAGCATAAAGATTAACTGGAATTGGCAAATGCAAAAGGCCTGGCTTTACAGAGACTGACAACTCTGCAGACAGCTATGTGTGCACAGACAACAAACTGTTAACAGGTAGTCATACATGTATACATGACTTGAACTACCCTACAGGCAAACACAGATAGCATGTATGTGTGTGTGTGTACTTATATAGCGCAAACCTGTCACCCAAAGGGCATCCTGGCGCTTGCTTAGGGAACCCGTCCTGGTATTCCCCTGTGAGAAACCCCGGCAGGGTGTCCACAAGGTGAAAGTCAGGCATCCCGCCGCGAGGGGCCGTTGTGGAGATTAAGCAAGCTATTGCCCAGAGTTGCAGAGTGTGAACCCGTGAGTCGAGGAGGCACCGGGGCGAGAATTATCGAGTCCGTGGAATTTTTTGCCCAAGACCCGCCGAGGCGGGGAATTGAACCCTGGTCCAGGACCGATCTCAGCTTCCGGGTCTGCCGCCTCTAACCCCTGAGCCACACTTCTCCACTAGTATGTATTCCACCAGCAGCCCATGTAGGTGCCCATGCACACATACGACCCAAACATAAAATATACACATCAGTAGCCCCATAGTGCAACAACACCATAATAACCTGCCCCACTCTTGCGTAGTACTCCATGGCACTTCGAGACCACCACATTGCAAGAGAGTTCTTAAACACCAGATTCAGAGGAAACTTGTATGGTTTGCAAAACAAGGACTGACTGAAGGTCAAGCTTATGGCCTGAGGGCACTTGATAGAGGAGGAGTCTTTACACATTAGAAAATAATGCCTAATTTAAACATGTTTCAGTTAGCATGACTAGGCCGCAGCCAGCTTACATTGACAACTATTCAGGTTTGCAGAATATTAGTGTAGATTTATTTTACGAAAGCAAGCCTTTCTCTCTCTCTTTCCGTACGTGTTTGTTTTTCCATTTCAGGAAAATAATTTAAAAATGTAGCCTCATATGTGATATTTGTATGAGCATAAAATGTAATAGTTGTATTCTCTTGAGGAAGCAATGCTTAGGATGTTTGTTTCTTATGTAACTTTCCAAGCAGGGGCATTGTTTAATCAGTGAGATTCTGGTGTGGGGGGGAGGTTGGGTGTTGGTGCGGGATCTCAAATTTTGCAACTAAGAAAGCAATAGGCCACAGGGTGAATGTTTGAGGTGACCAAGGTTAGGAATGGACTGTTCCCCTGAGAAGCAGAGTCAGTACTGACTTACCATACGTTAAACTTTTCCTACATCGACAGGAACCATCATGACTGTCCCCAAAAGTTGTGGGTGGAGTAAAGGCAGTAAAGTGTGCCATTAATACACCTGCTAAATCCTAAATATATTTAGAGTTGCATGGTGGTCAAAAAACAATGGTTTGGAATGCTACCCTGGGGTATTGCCAGTGGTTAGACTATTTTCAACCACGCATCCCATCACTTTTTGAGTGTTTGATTGCCAGTAGTATGTCTGAAAGCCTAGGACTGGTGACGCTTTACAAGCCTACTACTGTCAATGTTTGGGAATTCTAAAAAGTAGTACATTTGCATCCATTCAAGAAGTACTTCTAAGGGTGCAGATGTGCTACTTTTTTGATAACCTGGTCACTGAGGGACATATTTAAAAAGAAGTGGTGGAACGTAAGCATGGGCGTAAAATCCGCTCCGCTCGCGGATTTTTCAGATTTTCGGCAAATCCGCAATCCGCGAACGCTCGCGAATTTGTCGAAAATCTGTGAATCCGCTCGCGGCGGATTTTTTGCTTGGTTGCGGCGCGCGGCGTGGTGCACGGCGTTCACTTTCCGTCATTTTAGCGTTTGCCGAGTTGTTTTTCTTTGCGAGTGACGCGCCATTTTAGATCTTGCTGCGTGTTCCCGCGGGAGTTTGTCGCCCGCGAATACGTACTCGCGGCTTGCCACCTTGCACAGCACACCTCGCGAGAGTTCGCAATTGCGAACACGTAGTTGCGGCGGAAAGGAACAATCTCGCACTTGCGAAATAGAGATTTTGCAATTTCGCACAAGAAAATCACCAGCAAACAGGATAAACCTTCAGAAAATTATGATTTTTATCAGAATCACTCCTCAGGTTGACATTTGCATGGCCTTTTTTTTTTGCAAGGAGTCCATTTTGGGGGGGGGGGAGGAAGGAAGTGCCCCACAGTCTCCAACTTCCTGTTCCTGTCCAGCAGGCTCCTCCCAGTGCTTTGTCCATCTCCTGGTCACTTTCATTTGGATCTGGAGCTGGAAGGATTACTTTTTGTGGGTGCTGCTGGATATTTGGATTTGAGGCCTTTTTGACTGTCTTTGGATCACTTTTGGATTAGAAATCAACTTTCACAAGTAAGTTTGTTTGGGGCATTACAGTTGCTGCAAGTAAAATTTTGGAACTTTTTCAGAACATTAAATAAATTATATTGTGGGTAGCCACAGTATCCAGTAGGACCAGGGTTGGTTAGGGGTGCATGATACAACTGTTTTGTTGAATTTAAACACCATTTAGGCCATGGATGGGCTGGGATTGTGCTGATTTTTGTCCTTTTTTTGGGACTGCTGGTGGGGCCCTTTGCCCAGGGGTGGTGAGTGTTGCATGGGCCTAGTCTTTCTGTGGGGTGTCTTCTTGAATTTAAACATAATTCATGTCATGGATTGGCTGGGATTGTGCTTATTTTATTGTTTTTTGTCGTTTTTGGGGGGCTGCTGGTGTGGCCTTTTGCCCAGGGGTGGTGGGTGGTGCATGGACTGAGTGTGCCTGTGGTGTGGTCTCACTCTCTTTAATGTAAACATCATGGATGGCATTGGATTGTGGTGATTTCTGGCTGTTTTTCTGTTTTTTGGGGGTGTACTGTTGATGTGGACTGGTCATGTGGGTGGTGGTGGTGGCCATCTTGAGTGCTGGCTGCTACAGGCAACATGTGCTTGGGGTGTAAGAAGGGGCCATTTTGAGGAGAGGCAGTGTCTGAGGCCTGCACTTATTTTGCCTACTTTTCATCCATTATGCCCAGGGGTAGTGAGTGTTGCATGGGCCTAGTGTTTCTGAGGGGTGTCTTCTTGAATTTAAACACCATTGAGGCCATGGATGGGCTGGGATTGTGCTGATTTTATTGTTTTTTGTCGTTTTTTTGGGCCTGCTGGTGGGGCCCTTTGCCCAGGGGTGGTGAGTGTTGCATGGGCCTAGTCTTTCTGTGGGGTGTCTTCTTGAATTTAAACATAATAGAGGCCATGGATGGGCTGGGATTGTGCTTATTTTATTGTTTTTTGTCGTTTTTGGGGGGCTGCTGGTGTGGCCTTTTGCCCAGGGGTGGTGGTGCATGGACTGAGTGTGCCTGTGGTGTGGTCTCACTCTCTTTAATGTAAACATCATGGATGGCATTGGATTGTGGTGATTTCTGGCTGTTTTTCTGTTTTTTGGGGGTGTACTGTTGATGTGGACTGGTCATGTGGGTGGTGGTGGTGGCCATCTTGAGTGCTGGCTGCTACAGGCAACATGTGCTTGGGGTGTAAGAAGGGGCCATTTTGAGGAGAGGCAGTGTCTGAGGCCTGCACTTATTTTGCCTACTTTTCATCCATTATGCCCAGGGGTAGTGAGTGTTGCATGGGCCTAGTGTTTCTGAGGGGTGTCTTCTTGAATTTAAACACCATTGAGGCCATGGATGGGCTGGGATTGTGCTGATTTTATTGTTTTTTGTCGTTTTTTTGGGCCTGCTGGTGGGGCCCTTTGCCCAGGGGTGGTGAGTGTTGCATGGGCCTAGTCTTTCTGTGGGGTGTCTTCTTGAATTTAAACATAATTGAGGCCATGGATGGGCTGGGATTGGGCTTATTTTATTGTTTCTTGTCGTTTTTGGGGGGCTGCTGGTGTGGCCTTTTGCCCAGGGGTGGTGGGTGGTGCATGGACTGAGTGTGCCTGTGGTGTGGTCTCACTCTCTTTAATGTAAACATCATGGATGGCGTTGGATTGTGGTGATTTCTGGCTGTTTTTCTGTTTTTTGGGGGTGTACTGTTGATGTGGACTGGCCATGTGGGTGGTGGTGGCCATCTTGAGTGCTGGCTGGTACAGGCAACATGTGCCTGGGGTGTAAGGGGCCATTTTGAGGAGAGGCAGTGTCTGAGGCCTGCACTTATTTTGCCTACTTTTCATCCATTATGCCCAGGGGTAGTGAGTGTTGCATGGGCCTAGTGTTTCTGAGGGGTGTCTTCTTGAATTTAAACACCATTGAGGCCATGGATGGGCTGGGATTGTGCTGATTTTATTGTTTTTTGTCGTTTTTTTGGGCCTGCTGGTGGGGCCCTTTGCCCAGGGGTGGTGAGTGTTGCATGGGCCTAGTCTTTCTGTGGGGTGTCTTCTTGAATTTAAACATAATTGAGGCCATGGATGGGCTGGGATTGGGCTTATTTTATTGTTTTTTGTCGTTTTTGGGGGGCTGCTGGTGTGGCCTTTTGCCCAGGGGTGGTGGGTGGTGCATGGACTGAGTGTGCCTGTGGTGTGGTCTCACTCTCTTTAATGTAAACATCATGGATGGCGTTGGATTGTGGTGATTTCTGGCTGTTTTTCTGTTTTTTGGGGGTGTACTGTTGATGTGGACTGGCCATGTGGGTGGTGGTGGTGGCCATCTTGAGTGCTGGCTGGTACAGGCAACATGTGCCTGGGGTGTAAGGGGCCATTTTGAGGAGAGGCAGTGTCTGAGGCCTGCACTTATTTTGCCTACTTTTCATCCATTATGCCCAGGGGTAGTGAGTGTTGCATGGGCCTAGTGTTTCTGAGGGGTGTCTTCTTGAATTTAAACACCATTGAGGCCATGGATGGGCTGGGATTGTGCTGATTTTATTGTTTTTTGTCATTTTTTTGGGCCTGCTGGTGGGGCCCTTTGCCCAGGGGTGGTGAGTGTTGCATGGGCCTAGTCTTTCTGTGGGGTGTCTTCTTGAATTTAAACATAATTGAGGCCATGGATGGGCTGGGATTGGGCTTATTTTATTGTTTTTTGTCGTTTTTGGGGGGCTGCTGGTGTGGCCTTTTGCCCAGGGGTGGTGGGTGGTGCATGGACTGAGTGTGCCTGTGGTGTGGTCTCACTCTCTTTAATGTAAACATCATGGATGGCGTTGGATTGTGGTGATTTCTGGCTGTTTTTCTGTTTTTTGGGGGTGTACTGTTGATGTGGACTGGCCATGTGGGTGGTGGTGGTGGCCATCTTGAGTGCTGGCTGGTACAGGCAACATGTGCCTGGGGTGTAAGGGGCCATTTTGAGGAGAGGCAGTGTCTGAGGCCTGCACTTATTTTGCCTACTTTTCATCCATTATGCCCAGGGGTAGTGAGTGTTGCATGGGCCTAGTGTTTCTGAGGGGTGTCTTCTTGAATTTAAACACCATTGAGGCCATGGATGGGCTGGGATTGTGCTGATTTTATTGTTTTTTGTCGTTTTTTTGGGCCTGCTGGTGGGGCCCTTTGCCCAGGGGTGGTGAGTGTTGCATGGGCCTAGTCTTTCTGTGGGGTGTCTTCTTGAATTTAAACATAATTGAGGCCATGGATGGGCTGGGATTGGGCTTATTTTATTGTTTTTTGTCGTTTTTGGGGGGCTGCTGGTGTGGCCTTTTGCCCAGGGGTGGTGGGTGGTGCATGGACTGAGTGTGCCTGTGGTGTGGTCTCACTCTCTTTAATGTAAACATCATGGATGGCGTTGGATTGTGGTGATTTCTGGCTGTTTTTCTGTTTTTTGGGGGTGTACTGTTGATGTGGACTGGCCATGTGGGTGGTGGTGGTGGCCATCTTGAGTGCTGGCTGGTACAGGCAACATGTGCCTGGGGTGTAAGGGGCCATTTTGAGGAGAGGCAGTGTCTGAGGCCTGCACTTATTTTGCCTACTTTTCATCCATTATGCCCAGGGGTAGTGAGTGTTGCATGGGCCTAGTGTTTCTGAGGGGTGTCTTCTTGAATTTAAACACCATTGAGGCCATGGATGGGCTGGGATTGTGCTGATTTTATTGTTTTTTGTCGTTTTTTTGGGCCTGCTGGTGGGGCCCTTTGCCCAGGGGTGGTGAGTGTTGCATGGGCCTAGTCTTTCTGTGGGGTGTCTTCTTGAATTTAAACATAATTGAGGCCATGGATGGGCTGGGATTGGGCTTATTTTATTGTTTTTTGTCGTTTTTGGGGGGCTGCTGGTGTGGCCTTTTGCCCAGGGGTGGTGGGTGGTGCATGGACTGAGTGTGCCTGTGGTGTGGTCTCACTCTCTTTAATGTAAACATCATGGATGGCGTTGGATTGTGGTGATTTCTGGCTGTTTTTCTGTTTTTTGGGGGTGTACTGTTGATGTGGACTGGCCATGTGGGTGGTGGTGGTGGCCATCTTGAGTGCTGGCTGGTACAGGCAACATGTGCCTGGGGTGTAAGGGGCCATTTTGAGGAGAGGCAGTGTCTGAGGCCTGCACTTATTTTGCCTACTTTTCATCCATTATGCCCAGGGGTAGTGAGTGTTGCATGGGCCTAGTGTTTCTGAGGGGTGTCTTCTTGAATTTAAACACCATTGAGGCCATGGATGGGCTGGGATTGTGCTGATTTTATTGTTTTTTGTCGTTTTTTTGGGCCTGCTGGTGGGGCCCTTTGCCCAGGGGTGGTGAGTGTTGCATGGGCCTAGTCTTTCTGTGGGGTGTCTTCTTGAATTTAAACATAATTGAGGCCATGGATGGGCTGGGATTGGGCTTATTTTATTGTTTTTTGTCGTTTTTGGGGGGCTGCTGGTGTGGCCTTTTGCCCAGGGGTGGTGGGTGGTGCATGGACTGAGTGTGCCTGTGGTGTGGTCTCACTCTCTTTAATGTAAACATCATGGATGGCGTTGGATTGTGGTGATTTCTGGCTGTTTTTCTGTTTTTTGGGGGTGTACTGTTGATGTGGACTGGCCATGTGGGTGGTGGTGGTGGCCATCTTGAGTGCTGGCTGGTACAGGCAACATGTGCCTGGGGTGTAAGGGGCCATTTTGAGGAGAGGCAGTGTCTGAGGCCTGCACTTATTTTGCCTACTTTTCATCCATTATGCCCAGGGGTAGTGAGTGTTGCATGGGCCTAGTGTTTCTGAGGGGTGTCTTCTTGAATTTAAACACCATTGAGGCCATGGATGGGCTGGGATTGTGCTGATTTTATTGTTTTTTGTCGTTTTTTTGGGCCTGCTGGTGGGGCCCTTTGCCCAGGGGTGGTGAGTGTTGCATGGGCCTAGTCTTTCTGTGGGGTGTCTTCTTGAATTTAAACATAATTGAGGCCATGGATGGGCTGGGATTGGGCTTATTTTATTGTTTTTTGTCGTTTTTGGGGGGCTGCTGGTGTGGCCTTTTGCCCAGGGGTGGTGGGTGGTGCATGGACTGAGTGTGCCTGTGGTGTGGTCTCACTCTCTTTAATGTAAACATCATGGATGGCGTTGGATTGTGGTGATTTCTAGCTGTTTTTCTGTTTTTTGGGGGTGTACTGTTGATGTGGACTGGCCATGTGGGTGGTGG
The DNA here is from genome assembly GCF_964261635.1 of Lissotriton helveticus. NCBI lineage: Eukaryota > Metazoa > Chordata > Amphibia > Caudata > Salamandridae > Lissotriton > Lissotriton helveticus. Next base: position 782,902,924 of record NC_136059.1, read on the forward strand.
TGGTGGCCATCTTGAGTGCTGGCTGGTACAGGCAACATGTGCCTGGGGTGTAAGGGGCCATTTTGAGGAGAGGCAGTGTCTGAGGCCTGCACTTATTTTGCCTACTTTTCATCCATTATGCCCAGGGGTAGTGAGTGTTGCATGGGCCTAGTGTTTCTGAGGGGTGTCTTCTTGAATTTAAACACCATTGAGGCCATGGATGGGCTGGGATTGTGCTGATTTTATTGTTTTTTGTCGTTTTTTTGGGCCTGCTGGTGGGGCCCTTTGCCCAGGGGTGGTGAGTGTTGCATGGGCCTAGTCTTTCTGTGGGGTGTCTTCTTGAATTTAAACATAATTGAGGCCATGGATGGGCTGGGATTGGGCTTATTTTATTGTTTTTTGTCGTTTTTGGGGGGCTGCTGGTGTGGCCTTTTGCCCAGGGGTGGTGGGTGGTGCATGGACTGAGTGTGCCTGTGGTGTGGTCTCACTCTCTTTAATGTAAACATCATGGATGGCGTTGGATTGTGGTGATTTCTGGCTGTTTTTCTGTTTTTTGGGGGTGTACTGTTGATGTGGACTTGAGTGCTGCAGAGGCAGCCAGTATAGTTCTTCAATCACCATCGACCAGTGATGTTGGCTCATCGCAAGAAAGCAGCAGCAATGTCCCTCAATCAACACAGGTTGTTGTAGCTCATCTGACGAGTGTTGAACAACCACAGCCGCAACAACAATCACATGTGCAAGTACAAGCCCAAGTACATGTGGAAGGAGAGGCAGCGCAAGGAGATGCGCAAGCAGAGGTGCATGGAGGGTCACAAGTGCCCACAATAGTTGTTCCTCCCGAAGTAGGGGCACATCAGGAAATCGACAATCAAGGCGAGGTATCATTTGAGGAAGCCACTCCTCCTGCTGATCCTTCATTGTCTTCCACAACCCTAGCAAGGAAGAGATCAAGGGTGGTGTCTACATCCTCTTCAAGCACACCTCCTTCTGATGATACGGATCAAACTTGGGAACCAGCACCACAGCCGTCTGAGAGTGAGGCACACCATGATCCAACAAAGGTACTTAAGCGTAAAAGGAAGCTTGTCCAAAGTCTCAGACTTATGGAGTGTGATGAGGCTCAACAAGAAGTGGCGGATACTGCTGCTGATGAAGACTCTGCCAACGACGACCCAGTCATCATAAAGGTCACTGCAGCCCCAGCGGGCATGCAGCAAACAGACATTTTGACCCTAGCCCGAAGAGCTGCTGCGCGTGATGATGATGATGATGATGTTGTCGATGAGGAGGCAGTGGAAACACCACAATCATTGGAGTTAAGTAGTACACCAACTCGTCCCGCTTCCATATTTCTTTCTGGCAAGAAGAGACCTTCGTCAACCTCGACCTTAATTAGTGGCGGTGAAAGTGGAAAACGTACAAAAGTTGGGCAATCCAGATCCTCCACTTCATCTGGCATTAGCTTCATGACCACCACCACCAGTATCGCCGCCTCCTCCAGGTCCCACAGACACTTCAAGTCCCCAGTTTGGGACTTCTTTACTGTTTGTCCCAAAAATCCAAAGTTTGCCATTTGTACCCTTTGTAAGCTTGCAGTTAGTCGTGGTAAGTCAGGTACCAACTATGGTACCGGCGGCCATAGTGGTCATCTTGAGAGAAAGCACGCTGTCAAATGGTTTGCGCACCTAGCTGCGATCAAGAAAGGCCAAAATCAAGGAAACTTTGATGTTTCATCTGATGTTGACGAGCAGGAAGAAGACGTGTCAAACACTTCCCTTACACCCAGTACCCCTGTCAGCAGCACACCCAATGTGAGGCACACTAAGAGTGTTGGAGCGAGTGAGACACCAACGCACAAAAGTTCACCAGCGAGCAAAATTGGGTCAACGAAGTCATTATCAGCCCGTAAATGCTTGGTCCAGGCCAACATTAGAACAATGCTTACTTCAGACGTGCCATATGAACGCAACCACCCACTGACGCGTCTGTATAACACTAAGCTGGCTAAAATGCTAGCTGTGGACCTTCTACCTTTTCCTTTTGTAGAAGCGGTAGGTTTTCTTGAATTAGTTGCAACGCTCTGCCCTAAATGGAAGGTTCCGAGCCGGTTCTATTTTGCCGGAGTTGCGGTTCCAGCACTACATGAAGATGTGCTGCAGGCGATTGGGGCAGCTTTGCAGAAGAGTGCTGTTCACACAATACATCTGACAACAGACATGTGGACCAGTGGCCCAGGCGATGATTACATGTGCATCACTGCACACTGGGTCTCTTTTTCAGGTGTTAAAGCAAAGCTAAACGCAGGTGTTGACCCGGACCAAGTTTTCAAAGCTGCTCGGAAACATGCAACACTAGCCATGTTTGGCTTGGAGAAAAGTCACACAGCAGAAAACCTTTTGGAAGAGTTTGACAAAAAGGTCTTGACAATGCTATCCCCCCTAAAACGCAAGATTGGTTATGTTTCCACGGATAATGGCGCCAATGTAGTTAAGGCCATGTTCCTTGGTGACCATGTTAGAGTGCCGTGTTTGGCGCACTGTATCAACCTGGTAGTTCAAAAATTCTTGAGTGATAAAGAGAGTCCAGCGTTCGAGGTAATGGCCACCTGCCGCAAAATGTGCAACCATTTCAGCCATTCTTTTAAGGCCCGGAAGCATCTGCGGAGACTGCTACTTCAACGTGGAATGCCAGTGAAAGCACTCATCCAGGAGGTGGCAACACGTTGGAACTCAACCTTCTACATGCTTGAGCGTCTGCATGAGCAGTATACGGTACTCGATCACTATTTCTTGACAGAGGCTACATCTCAGAAGGAGGACCTGCGGATGAGTAAGGCGCAATGGGACATAGTTAAAAGCCTGACAGACATGCTTCGTCCTTTTGAGTTCTTCACGCGTGCAGTCAGCCAGGAGGACTGTAATTTGGGAAAAGCTATCCCATTGTTGTGCATACTGGAGCACCAACTGATGGCGGTTTCTTCTGAGTTTGAAAAAGATGGAAAAAAAAAACACATTTCATTTTGTCTGAGAAATTATTACATCGCCTACGTGGTGATGAACGTCTTCAAAACATCAACTCAGATCAGCATTACATTTGTGCTACTATTCTGGATCCACGCTACAAAAAGGCGCTGGCAGACAACGCATTCTTTCCTTTCGCTGATGCAGATGTTCAAAAGTACAAACATTGGTTAGCCTGGTCAGCCAAGAGGTTTGAAAAAGAACGGCAGGTTATTGAAGGAGAAGCCAGTACATCAGCATCAGCATCAGCAGGCCATCCGCAGTCACAAGAATCCACTTCTGCACCTGTGGCTGGGGCACAAGTGACCTCTCAGCCGTTAAAGACACCGGCAACTGGATCATCTGCACCACACACAATGACAACACTAACAGTGGCTGGGGAGGAGGATTGGCTAAGTTTGATGGGGTATGGTTCTCGAAAAAATGTCACAGGCACAGCAAAAAGTAAGCAAAGTGGAGGAACAGTTGATGACCTTGAGTCGATGGTGCAGGACTATCTGAATGACTCAACAGAGGTCTTCCTTAATGATGAGCCATTGCAGTATTGGCATGGCAAAAAACAATTGTGGCCACAGCTCTTCAACCTGGCTATAAACTATTTGTCTTGCCCACTCGCAAGTGTGTCTTCTGAACGTGTTTTCAGTGCTGCTGGTGGCATTGTAACTCCCAAACGGAGCCGCCTCTCGCCCAAAAATGTGGAGCGGCTGACAATGATCAAGATGAATCAGCACCTCATACCACCAGATTACAAAGTACGAGAAAGCACGCCGCATGAAGACGAGGAGGACAGCAACGTAGATGAGGGGATTTTTTCTCTGTTCGGTGCCACTGACCTCATCCAGCCTGAATTCGCAGAGTATGATGACGAAATCTTGTTCTTATTCCCTGACACCGAGCCCTGAAAATGAGACAATCAATCAAGAACTTTCTTTTTCGTCCTTATTCACTTTTATTCCTGTGTGCTTTGTGTCTCTCTTTCTTTGTTTTGCACAGTTAATTTAATTCAAACTTTAATCACCTAATCCCAAAAACAAGACCATCATCAGAACTGTCTTCACTTGTTTGCTTATTGATTTGAAGGTGCCGCAGTCTACATTCCTCAGGTTCACAAGTTCTGAAGAACATGCTCCTCTATCCTCCTCCTCCAGACTGCGATTTCCCTCCAAGCAGAGTGCTGGATTACGCACAATGAAGAAAGACTCAGCACTTGTGGGGGTGTTGTACTTCTTTGCGGGTGAGTTGACGGTTTTGGGCCGATTGCTGTGAAGCTCTAATAATGGACAAAAGTGTTTTGGACCAAATATGAGGTGGAAATTTCTTGCCGTTTTTGCTGACTTGCTTGCCTTTGAGGTGCTCTTTGGCGGGGTTCCGGGGGTTTGTGTGTAATTTTTGGTGTCTGTCGAAGCACTGCTGCGACAGTCTAATCTTGATTGCATTTGCTTTTCAGGAAATCCGTGGTGGAAAACAGGAGTTATGATGATTGATGATGACGACCTAGCTGCACAGCGCCGCGTTTGGACCGAAGGCCGAGAGACATTGTAAGTATGAGATTTAGCTTTTTCGCTGTTTGGGGGTGTTGTGTCGGGTGTTTTTTTGCGGGTGGGTTGGCGGGTCTTGCCTGGGGCATTCCTGGGAAGGTCTAATACCGGATACAAGTGTTTTGGACAAAATCCATAAGGAACAGCCTTTTTTTTGCCATTTCTTCAGACATCTTGCTCAATGTAGCGTTTTGGGGGGCTTCCTGCTGTTCGTGGGTGGGTTGCGGCCGGGGTCTCTGTCGAAGCACTGCTGCGACAGTCTAATCTTGATTGCATTTGCTTTTCAGGAAATCCGTGGTGGAAAACAGGAGTTATGATGATTGATGATGATGACGACCTAGCTGCACAGCGCCGCGTTTGGACCGAAGGCCGAGAGACATTGTAAGTATGAGATTTAGCTTTTTCGCTGTTTGGTGGTGTTGTGTCGGGTGTTTTTTTGCGGGTGGGTTGGCGGGTCTTGCCTGGGGCATTCCTGGGAAGGTCTAATACCGGCTAGAAGTTTGTTGGACAAAATCCATAAGGAAACACCAGTTTTGGCACTTTTTGTAAGTTAGGGTTCGTTAGGGTTAGCCCTAGCAGCAGGATTGCATGTGTTTAGGGGGGTTCTATTGCAACGCGGTTCTGTTGTTGTAGAGCACTGTTGGAGCGATGCTGGCTATGGATACTTTTGCTTGCAGGCAAGTGGTTTGAATACAATCCACGGTCTGTATTTGGGCCTACTGTTACTTTCAAAGTACGTTTTGTAACCATTTTTCTGCTAGGCATCGTTTTTGGAGATATGATTGGGTTCTTCTACATTTTTGCGACTGGCTTTAGTAAGGGTCTTGGTGGGAGCATTGCTGGGAAGGTCAAATTTTGTTCTAAAACACAGTAGTACACCCACCTTGAGGGGAAAGATCCGCTATAATATTTTGGCCATACTTATTGATCCTTAAAAAGGTGACTCAGACAGAGCACACAATTTCAAAAATATTGTACTGTCTATTAGGGAAATCAAAGTGTCACTTTTTGAACCACACAGCGTACATACCTTTTATTTATTTATCAGTGGTATTGTAATAGCACTTCCTGTTTTCCGTTCAATAATTACAGGCCGGGTTTCAGTCAACATCCGCCAGGCAGGCAGTGGACAGGGTGTCTCTTCTGTCAGTGGTCACCACCACATTGATGGACGAAGCGTCAGCTGGAATGGAGGAGTGCCGCCAATAAGAGGAATTGTTTGCTGCATGCAACTTACTTACCAATTTCAACAGGACAACTCCAACAACATACGCAATACAGATACAGTATCCATTGTTGTCTTTTATTCTATGAGTGTGACTGCATGTGCTTACCTTTAGTTTGTAACCAAAGATTGTCTGTAAACTCTGTATCTTCAATTATTGTTTGTCCATGCTCTGCTTTTTTTTTCTTCTCTCAACAAAACCTACCCAAAAAGAAACCCCCATTCCCATCCATTTTACAAACCCTAACCCTCTTCCCCCGGGCTGTGTTGTTTTGCTTGATGTCTGACTAAAATGACATCAATAATTCCACACACTTGCTGGGGAGGATAAGGTGATAGCAGCAACAGGCTGGTGAAGGAATACGAGGATATCTTCTAGACTTACTCAGCTTCAGTACTATATCTTCTAGTAGTAGTAGCCAATGTCAAATAAATTCAACGCAAGTACTAGTTATACTTGCAAGCAAATACTTTACCATTTGTTAGGCTACATTATGGCACTGTTCTAGTGTACTGTCACCTGCTATTTTCTCGATCGTACCGTAACCGTTGTAATGCTACAGTAAGGAGGACAAACAAGGTTTTGTTTTCTTTTTTTCCATAAGCATGCAACTGCCACTGTGTCACACCACTAGTACCACCGCAATGAGGAAATGTCACCCGCCCAGGATTGACAACGTTAATCCCCATTTCACCTGGAGCCAGCCCTGGGCCTAGCCCTAATTTCTAACACAAATTACAGGTAAGATAAGCGTTTGGTGGGAGGTAGTATAATGGAGTATTATTTCGGAGTAGACAAGAGATTGACGGTTGTACTACTAAAGTCCTACGACTGTTCAGGAAAACAAAGTTACTGTTACACCCCCGCCCCCCACCCACCAGACTGAAAAGCAGTAAAAAACAGGTATGGTCAGATAAAGTTGAAAAATATATTTATTTAGCCCTAACAAAATAATCTCCCTCACCCACCCTAACCCCAACGATTGTCTCTGAAACGTCCCAAAACGATCCCAACTCCCAAATCCCACCCCCCAAAAGTCTATAAAAAAAGGGCAAGGGACACTCCACTACTGGAGGGTGCTGGTGCTGGTGCATGATGCGGCATGGGCATCATACTCCTTGCGGAGGGTGGCAAGCTCGGAGCGGAGGCCCTTAACCAAGTTCTTATACCTCAGGACCTCCTGCTCCAGGTTGGACATGCGGACTCGTAGGCGGCGTTGGCGTTCCTTGCAGCTCCTGTGGGGGGCAGCTGGTATTTCGGTTGCTTGGCGGTGGCGGTCGGCTTTCTTAGCCCGGCTCGGTCCCGCTGGCTTAGTCACGGAGGAGGATGCAGTGGTCACAGTCGAGGATGTTGCCCCGCTCGACTGCGTGTCCTCCTCCTCCTCCAGGGCCACCAGCCGCCGATACTCGGCGACTGTGGCCTCCAGCCTCCGTTGCCGGGCCAATCTAGCCTGCTCCCTCCTTGTTGTTGATTTGGAAGGAGCAACTATATGAAGAAAGAAAGACATAGTCTGTAACCAATGCTCCTTATTAATAACACAAAGTGATTGAGCCGAAAGTTGGGTCACAGAGTACAAGTAGCAAATTGAAAGCACAGTACATAACTATTGAGGACAGTATCTATGTAACCTCCCACTTCTGCATCCTTGCTCTAACAGTAGTGGTAGTTTAATGAACTAATTCTACGACCACTATGGACTTCCATTACAGTCGACTATGACAGTACACCAGTCTTATTCTTCTTCTTCTCTCTTGTTCAGGGAAATGGGTACGTTATCTTATGCAAGCCGGCAGAATGACATGGACACAGCACAGTGAAGTTGCACCCGAGAAAAAAAGTTGCACACCATGATGATTGAGACAGACTTGCGTTACTGTACCGGTCCAGTACATGCAGGTGGTGAAGCTATTACTTTTCTATTACGGGTGGCACTGAGAATACTCTGTTACAAGGGCTACTGCTTAATTAATTTACCTTTCACCCTACAGTGCAAATGAGTACTAGAAAAGGAAACTGAAGAAGCTAACTAATTTGATTATCTATCACTTCACATGGGACGTATTTAATGACAGATGAGATGACTTTAGGTGCTTTGCTTAATATTGAGTGAACAGTGATACACCCACACATGAATGACGTACTACAAGTAAACTAAAGTTATTAAGAGAGGTACGGAGTGTCCACCGTAATAACCAGATATATGCTGTGAATGCAAACGCAATACAAAGTACTGCTACTATTCATGGTAGTATTGGACACATTTACAATTTCTTTTCCTTTCCTTCCCTGCACTGGGACGGACGTGCGGGTGCGGTGGTACATGCTCTTCAAGGTAACACTTACTTCACCTGGCGACCATCTACTCTCTCTAGATACACATGTGCTATGTAAGAGTCAGAGAATACCATGCTCCAGGCATCCATTCAGTCAAAGTATACGCACACATACAATTTCTGTTTCACCCACCCAGGCTGCTGTCCTTCCACCCATCCTTGCTTCATCATTGACCCAGCCATGCACCATACCATATTCTTTCTTACCCAGCCACCTCGGGGGCCAAGCAAACACATATCGTTCTTCTTTGCCAGCCATCATACAAGTTCGCGTCCCACTTACTTACACCCTTCTTTCGCTTTTCGTTCATCCCATCCATCACGTTCGTCTAAGAACTTATTGGGATTCTTCTCACCAAAAACTTCACAGCTAAGTCGAAGTCCATTTCGAGGAGGCTACTACCTGGTTGATTTGTAATTGTAATACACCCGTGCAGAAAGCACACTATGCAGTCTTCAATCTCAATAAGTAAGGAATATATAGCTTACCTGTTTCCGCCACCACCGTTTGATCCCCCACAGGAACGGCCACCAGCTCTTCTACCGCCGCCTCCTCCCCAGAGGCCTCCGAGTCCAAGTCCAACACAGCCACCTCCGCGCTGGCCCCGTCACCAGATGTTACACCTACAAAGTACATTTAAGAATGTTAATACACCACTCACTACTATATAATATTTGGTCTAGGAGAAATGTTAAAAAAACAGAATACAATGTAATAATTTGTGACTGTCTACTTCATAGTAAAAATGTCCCATTTTCCAGGGAAGGCTGTTGTCTTGCTGCACTTTTATGCACAACTGATGAATGCTTGCTTTTGATTTTTAACACGCACCACTTTTTCTCCTAACAGACAGAAGCTTGACTCCTGAGTCCTAAGAACACGACCAGGATCAAGTTCAAACTAGGTGAGAGTTCGGCTCGACCACAAGAAATGTGTCCAATTAATCGTCAGCACTAACCACTTTTCCGTTTACAGTTAAATAGTTTTATGACAAAGTAGATTTTAATAAATGTGTTTACTTTTAATAAAGCTTTTACACTTAAATAGACTCTGTGGTTTTTGTTCCTCTAGACTAGAGTGGATGAGCTAAAGGTTTTGGAATTTTTGCAAGCATGAGTGCCTCTGACACTTCTTGACTGTGCTGTGACTCCGTACTACTCTCTTGTCCTGCGTACGATAATCTAGAGATCATTGGGGATCTATAATCGGTGACTTCGGGAGCTGAATGACTCTGCCACACTATCTAGTCAGTAAGGAGACAGTGCATAGAGGTATTGCTGAATATAATGGGAGTCCAATGGAATTGCCAAATGTCCAATCTTAGTTAGCTACACAGACAGACTAATAAGAATAGTCTAGTAATACCACAGGGAGTCATATTCGAGGCAGGATAAGAATTTATATCCAGTCTACAAGAAGATCAAAGACGATTTAGAAAAAATCGAATGAGGAACGCTAGGAAAAAATAGGTACTGTTTATTAAAATGTAAACTTACTGGGGCCAGCAAAGGAGCCCTCGCCTGCCCGATCCTGGCCTGCATCCTCAGCACCCTCCTCCTGTGTCCTCTTGCCCTTGGGGGGAGCTGATGTACAACATGAAAGAAAGAAAAACCAGAAAACATGGATGAGATTTTTCAACCAAATCAAACATTTCAAAAGAACAATAACAACATATTTTGGAAAAATAGCAAATAGATAGACAACTATTCCACGGGATCTATCTCATGTGGTATACTACGTTATTCGTATTGCCTGATTTGCGGAACGTTGACTTAGAAAGTTCCTATGTAACTCAATAAACAGACTACTAAAGAGGTTTGCCTAGGCCTGGCACTGCAGGCAGCAGTGCGCAACACGTGACAGACAAAGTCCATCCTGCTTGCAGATCAGTGAATACTCAAACTATCAATCCACCCGCCACCACCGCCACTATTTCTTCTGATAGCCATGTGACTGTCTAAAGGAAGGACTGGACTTCAGTCTGTTGGGGCTGATTTATAAGTCCCTTGCGGAAGTTGCGGCTGATTTTCCTCCATTGTTGGGTGCCTTTTCTGACGCAGCGGCAGAACAAAAGACTCGCCATGGTGTTGGTGCGGCGTATATATTAAAAAAAAAAACACATATGGGCATATGGGCGATGCATCACGTTGTAAAGCCCTGCGCCATCAGGGGGCGTTCCGGCGCAAGGGAGGGCGTACCTGCGCAGGAACGAATCCTAAAAGTGGCTGAGGGAAATCTACAAGATGTCAATCAGTCACTTTTAGGACAATGATGCATGACTCAAACCCTGCGCGCTTGAAGCCGACGTACGGCTTGATGCAGCATTGGGGAGATAGGGTACCCCAGAGCATTGCTGGAGCTGCGCCATCGTTGGCACGCAACTCCAGCAATGCGCTGCCTTTACGGCACAGATGCGTAAGGCTTCTGTGACGTTTTGGGCCAATGGGTGGTGGTGGCATGGCACACAATTACTGCCGCATCCCTGCTACTTTGCAGGGATGCGCCGGTAATTGAAAATATGACCCTTACTGTCTAGCATTACGCAGTTCTTTTCTTTACAGTACACTCATACATAATTTCTCAGGCCAATGAAATGCTTCTGAACACAACATACAAAACAAAGAAGCATAGTAGCAAGCAAGGCTACTGAGAAGGAGAGCAGTGCACCTGAAATGCATAGAAGATTTTGAAATATAATTTACCTCAATGTAATCGGCAGCATTATTGCTCTTGGTAAAGAACAAAGATTTGCAAATAACAGAGCAGGATAAAACAGAGTAGTAAATGTACTACTACTACTACTCACCAAGCCCGGGGACCTCTACGCCGAGCGCGTCCAGCAAGTCCCGCTCCCGGTCCATGACATCGGTCCAGCGGTGGGTGGCCTGGTTATATGTGCGCCGGACCCCAGAGATCTTGTACATGGCCCGGCACACCTTCTCCCACCGCTTGCGACGCTCCCGGATGCCATAGCCGGTCGCGATCTTGCCGCCTCCCAGGATCGTCTTGGGGAGGCGGCGCTGGACGTGGAAGATCAGTGCCGCCACTTCCTCCGCGCTGAAGATCTCCCTCGGGACCACTTGCTCCCCCCTTAAACGCCCGCACGGGAGCCGGGCACGGGGTGCGGGACCCTTCCCCTTCTCAGGGTGCTTCCCGGCTCCCTTTACCATGGTCTGGGCAGAAATAAACTTAAATGATAAAGAAGAAATAGAATAGTGAAGAAGAAAAGAAAAGAGTTTAAAAAAGTAGTTTAAAAGTAACTAAAAGCTGCAGAAAACACAAAAATATAGAGCTAGAAAAATAGAGGGTTAGATAATAAGTAAAATTAGATCAAAAAAACTTCAAACAAGCAAAGGATGGCAGAGATTGAGAGAGGATAGAGAAAGCATGCCCAGAACCATAGCAATGAATGAGAAACAAGATGGCCGCGCCCGTTCACGACCGCGTGGGTAAGTTCGCGCGAGATTTTCCTTGCGAGTACGCGCGAAATTGTACTAGCGAGCAGCACACTTTGCGAGATTACACATAGCGGGCGGAAACGGAATTACGTCACGCCGACAAGATGGCCGCGCCCATGTACGACCGATAGGGTAACTTGGCAAACGTATAGCTAGAAGCGCCTCGCGAACACGCGCAAGATCACGCGAACATACACGTCGCAACAAAAACAATTTTGTATTCGCACGTATTCGCGGCTTCCGAAATCGATCTCGCACGGATTCGCGCCCCAAAAAACGCGCGAAATTGCAGAAAAAACGATTTTAGCTAAACTGAAAGCAATGAGCAGGTGCAAAAGTTCAAACTTAACATTAGTAACATTCAAGGTAGTGCTTCCTGATGGGCCCCTCCAGAGTTTGCAACTATTCTATGACCCTGCTATGACCCAAACAGCAGGCTCATAGAATAGCACCATAAAGGTCCTGTGAAAAAAAAATGTCACTGCAACAAAAAGCAAATTACAGATAAGGAAGGAAGCAGGTGCCAGCCAGACTGGAACTTTCAAAATTACTGACACATTAATGAAACACAAATTAATTGATGGCAGTTGAAGAAGGGCAGGTGTGCTTGCTTTTTTCAACCACCATAATCTACAGTGATAAAAAAACCTAATAGGTGCCAGTGAGGATGTACTAGAGGGTGGCATGGGTGTCCCAGAGGGTGGCAGTGGTGAAACAGAGGGTGCTGTGAACCTGTGATGATAAACCAGACGTAGAAACAACATAGTCGCGGCCGTTGCAAGCCGAAAAGTAAGTTCGCAATTGCGAACTTGTCCCAAAATCGGCGCGAACACGCGCCAACACAAAAAACGGAAAAATCCGCAAATCCGCTAGAGTTCGCGGATCTTCGCGGATTGCGAATCCGTAAATACGCAAGTTCGCGGATTGCCAATCCGCAAAATCCGCCCATGCTTAGTGGAACGTAGCACAGCAAGCAAAGTTGCCGCACTGCATTGTGTCACCTGAAGAGAGCAGAACTTTGCCATATCCTCACAGAAATTGCACAGTTCTGCTCTCTCAATGCACTTGCACACTTTGGGCTGCCTAGTATCAATGCATGCACACTTACAACACAGTGCAGCTGGTGTCTGCGTTATGGTCAGGATAGTTTCTGTGCACGGAGGGATACGTCCCTACTCAAGAACTATCCTTGGAGGCTTTTTCCTCATTACATGTGTGCTATAGAAAGATGAAATAAGAAGGCGAAATAAAGACATTTCTTCATGTTTCGCCAGCCTCAGACAGGTGCATCATTTTGGCGCAAACCCATGTCTAAAACTCTTTTTTAAACCTAGATTTGTGTCAAAATCCATGGGTGGAAGCCTGTGAACGACCATGCACCAACCATTGACAGCTGACCTGACACAATGAAACGCAAGGCAGCACAATGCACTCGTAATTTGCCTGGCTTTGTAAATACCAAAAAGAATTTAGCATAGGGCTGCATCAAAAAAGTGATGCAACCCCAAATCAAAATATTTGTAAACTTGCGGTTAAATATATTAATGTTCTTGCTTCAAAAAAGGAATACGTTAAAACCTCTTAGTGAAATCAGGATAACAAGAAACATGTCAGTGTATGCCTTTTGACTGCCTCCTTTGTTTTTTGTCGGGGGGCATACCCAAGTGTTAGACTGCAGTGAGCACTGCTGTAAGCAGTGCTTTTAATTGGGGAAAATTATTGCAGGCCCTTACCAAATTGAGCTGTGGATAGGGGCCGGCCTAAGAGGAAGAGCTAGGGGCAAAAACTTAATGTGATCCAGACATTCTGGTGTGAGCGATGAATGAGAAATGTATACAATCTGTGCTGACCCTCATGTACAAAAGCATACTTTTACTACATTCTCTTTTCCACCTTCACCCATGTGCAGATTGCCTCTGCGCAAACGGCACATGAAAGGCATTTGAATTTTTACATTATATACAATTGAGGCTCCTGAGAAGTGTGGGAGGAGCCAAGATGTCGGGTTGATGCCGCCGAGTGAAGGCTGCAGCATGTAACCGCTCTGCTAAGGCACGAAAGCTGCTAACCTGGGCAAAATACGTGATGTGTGAATTCGTTTTGAGATCGGAAATGCAGACCGGACTGCCGGAGTCAGAACGCTCCAAACATTTAGCGCTCCATTGACGTCGGCAAAACTTACGGTTTTGGGAGGCTGCCGGCTTGGTTTTGCCTCTCTAGCTCTGTGCGATTACTGTGCCTGTCTGTTGTACCACGCGACCACTGGACCCCTAAACGGACTCAATGTTAAGGGTTTTGCTTCACCACTGTGGCAGGACTCAGGTACACCCCTGGAAATACGCCGCGGTTAACCTTGCTCGCACGCCAGCTTGCACGTTAGCGGGAGTAGCCAGTTCGTCTGTTCCACTGCAGCTGGGAGCTCAGCTGGGACTACGCCCGATTAGACTGACTGCGCCGCCGAGACCTAAGGAGACCCAAGCAGGGGGAGCGCTGATGTCCATGAGACAGACGAGGTCCACGCGGAATCGAAAGACCTGTCAGACACGGACCCAAACACTTTCAGGTACCATGGCGTCAGCAGCGTCAGCGGCAGCGGCAGTGGGGGCAGCGGCAGCAGGGGCGCTCGGCACAAATAACGAGTCTAATCAGGCACCACAGTCACCTAGCACGAGCTGTAGCACTATTGCTGTGAAAGGGAAAAATCAGCCCGGTAACTTAAAAGCAGATTTGTGCAATGAAACGACATGCGCTGTAATCTCGAAGGGAGATGGGAGTGCTGTGCCGAAACTCGGGTTTGAACTATTAACTGTGGCCAAACCGAAAAAGAAGACTGACATTAAAAACATACAATCCAATGTTAATGCAGCTTCTACTGAAACCATGACCGGGGGCATTATCGAAGGAGGAGGAGTAGATGAGGCAGATAAGGAGGACAGTGCTGTGACAAAAAACTTAATGAAGGGGTCGGATAAACTGCCTTATTTAAACACTGATACAAATGTTAATTTGGGTTCAACCACTGATTTACCTACTTTGGGTATGTCGCATGGGTGTCCAATGATTATACAGCGAAGTGATACCAATGAGGACTCAGTATCTCTGAGGGTGCATGACGAACAGAATGCTAATATTCTTGCTCAATTACAGTCAATTAATAATACGACAATTAACAATACGACAAAGGAGAAACATATTGGCGAAGGTGATGGCGCATCTCAAGCATCTATGGCTATATCAGATGAAGAGTCTAATTTAGAATATGAAGAAATGACAGAAGAAGAAGGAGTTGATGAATCACTCAAAGCCTTAACCAAAAAAACTATAACTAAGAAGAAAAAGATGAAGGGCAAGACCATCCAAAAAAATCTGTTATTAAAGCCGGTTTCAAAAGAACTGCCAGTGAACAAAAAAAATCGCCTAGTCGATGATAGCCCTCTGAGAAGGTGGATAGAGGCAAAGGGAGGTGTCAATTCCCAATTACTCTTGGCTGAGGTTCCAGTTAATACTTTCGGATTAAATCTTGAGCAAGATCTTGTGGATAAGGTGATTGACAATTCTGACACTAACTCTCTAAACTCTCTAAAAGCAATAGTCGGTTCCACAACCATATCTGCACAAATACCTTCTCAAATGTCTCTTCCAGATTCCTCCAACCTCTCAGGTCCATCGAACATATCTATGGTAACAATTATGCAGACGCTCCTAGAACAAAGAGCGGAGATGCAGCAACAGTATCTGCAGTTAAGAGAAGACAACACTAAATTGCAGGAAACTATGAGAGATATTGGTCTAAGCTTGGGTGGAGTGACGAAGGATATTGAAGACATCAAACAACGAATAGTGGAAGTGGAAGAAGATGTGAGCCAAACTACGTCAACTGCAAATCAAAATTCACTAAGAGTTTCATCTCTTGAAGCCAAAGTCGAAGATCTTGAAAATCGGGCACGGAGGCAAAACCTTCGATTATTTGGTATACCGGAAGGGATGGAGGGCTCCGATCCACGGGCCTTCATGGTGAAACTTTTCCAAAGAGCCTTTATTGATCTCGCCGACTGGGACTGGGATTCCCAGTTACAGAGAGTGCACAGACTACCTTTGACACAAAGAAGCACAAGCAGTAAATTTCCCAGACCGTTCCTGATTCATTTTGGCAACTTTCTACTGCGGCAAGCTGTCTCACTTAAGGCTAGACCCAATAACCCGGTCTCCGTCGACAATCTCACTTTTTTTGTGAAATCTGACCTAAGTAAGGGCACAATGGATAAGCGCTGGGAGCTCCGGAAGCTGATAGATGCCTTCAAAAATCTAGGTTGCACTGCTTATCTCCAAGAACCTGCACGCCTTAAGGTCATTCGCAACGGACAAACAACTTTTTTCACTGATCTTTCGGCCGCCAAACAATCCTTGGAAAAACTCTCTTGGGAGAATGCAAAAGAAAAACAAAACGAAAAAGTCAATTAAGAAGATAATGTAATGGGCGCTGATGCTCCAATGACACTGATGATATTACTAATCTTGCGCTTCTTTAGTGTTCAGCTCCCTGAACCTACTTGTATTGAATATATGATTTACACTATTTTGTAGTACTACCATATTTGTGGCTTATATTGTGGCTTATATTACTAAAGTTTCTCTTTTCATAGGCACAGGCATTTTTTTACCTTACTCATTTTTTACTATATAGGTGTAGGTGTGTGTCTATGTTCTGAGTAAGTTAAGATTTGGCATGAGCGGTTTTCATGCATGCATGCTCCTTCACTACGCTGCCTTATCACCGGCAGCTAAAGATAGAGGGGTGCTCCCCCCTAAGGGACGGGTGGTTGTTAGGGAGGGGTCGGGGTTGTTGCAGGGGAGGGTGTAACAACTTCTGTAGAGGGGGGATGGGGGGGCCAAAAACGGGGGAAAAATTGGTGACAGGATTCACTTTTTGTTTAAACAATAGGAGAGTGGCAAATCGAATTATTTTGAAAAGAGTAGAGCTAGAGGGGATTTGTAAAGATCAGGGAAACACTTTTTCAGTCAAATGTTGAAATTAAGAATACTATGCTGGAACGTAGATGGCTTAAATAGCAAAAATAAAAGAAACCTAGTACAGGAAGAGATAAAAATGTACAACCCCAATATAGTCTTGATGTCAGAGACTCATATCAAATATCAAGATCGTAAACTACTATCTCAATTTGGATACGATGTGGTTGTATGCTCTACTTTAAATGAAACTATTAGGGGTGTAGCTATCCTAAAACAAAAAGGAGCTCCATTAGAAACTATTAAAACTACCTCAGATGCTCTGGGAAGGTGGGCAATTGCGCAGATGCAAGGCGATAGTGTGAAATTGGTACTATGTGTAATATACGGGCCAAATATTGATGATCCCAGAGTTTTCGAAGAGCTTTGTATTGAACTACTTGAATGGGAGGGAGAAATCATTATCGCTGGGGATTTTAATTGTGCGATCGATTACAAAGTAGACTCCACCGGCCAAAGTACCTATAATAGAATGCGTAAAGTAAGAGCAGCAATTCTGGAAGTAGCAAGGTTGAATAATCTCAAAGATATTTGGCTGTGTAAACATCCTCAAGTGGCAGGCTTCACTTACTACTCCGTACCGCACAAATCTTGCTCTAGAATCGATATGATATGGACATCTGATTTAATTTTAGAGAACTGCGAGATTGAAATCTGCCCCAAAGTTTCTTCCGACCACAATCCCTTGCTAATGGAAGTTAACATTGTGGGTCGATATCAAAAAACAAATCGAAAATTTACCTTCCCAAGACACTTACTTGTGGATACTAGTTTTACTTCATCTATCAAACAATATATACAGGAGTTTATTTCATTAAACATTAACTCGGCCAATTTAAATACTGTATGGGATACATGCAAATGTTGTACTAGGGGGTTTGTTCAACAATATGTATATAGGCTAAATGCGGAGAGTCGTAAAAATAATAAAAAATTTACATCTAAGATACTAAACATGGAAACACTACTCGCTGACGCTACACGTCACTCTAGAGATAACATCGAGGGGATTAGGCTCATTTTGGCAGAACTACAAGCTGGACTAAAAAAAAGATTGAGGGAAAGATTTATATCCAAATTGCAAAAGTATAAATTAGACCAGTATGAAGGAGGCGACCGCATTGGGAAGCTATTAGCTTTTAAAACGGCAGATAGGAAAGCCAAAAATAAAATTAAGGAAATAATAGGATTAGATACAATTACCTATGTGCAAGAAGATCAAATATTGAAACAATTTGTTAAGTTTTATCAGCAACTATATACACCCGAGGCGACTCCAACTAAAACGGACATTCAACAGTATCTTGATAGATATCTAACCCCTCCTCGGGCGTTAAATTTTGATGTACTGCAACATATAAACTCAAACATAACACTAGAGGAAATAAAACTTGCAATTGACAATCTGCCCTTGGGGAAGGCGGTAGGGGAAGATAGTCTACCCGTGGAAATCTACAAAATATGTGCCCAAGAGCTGTTGCCTTTACTAGAGAAAGTGATCAATTCAATCATTGTTTCCAAGCAAGCTCCACTGTCATGGAAAATCGCCAAAATTATTATTTTATTTTAAAAGGGGAAACCTGAAAAAGAATGTGGATCATATCGGCCAATTTCTTTACTCAATTCTGATGTTAAAATTTTTGCTAAAATCCTCGCTAATCGATTAGCCCCTTTAATGCCTAAGATTGTTAACCTTCAACAACATGGTTTTGTAATGGGTAGAGACACCACTATGCACGTTAATACTTCAATAACAGCTTTTGATGTAGCAGGAACTACCCACACCCCACTCGGTATGATTATGTTAGATGCAGAAAAAGCATTTGACCGAGTGGGGTGGGAATATCTGTGGGCTGTTTTAAACAAAATGGGAATATCTGGGTGCTATCTAGATTGGGTTAAGTCACTTTACGATGAACCACAGGCAATGATAAGCTATGGAGGCAATGATTCAGCTAATTTTAAGATTGCAAGAGGTACGAGACAAGGATGTCCCCTTTCTCCACTACTTTTTGCTCTTTCTTTAGAACCCTTTTTAAATGCTCTTAATGATCAAGCCAACATTTCTCCTGTGAACCATGGGGGCATAACTCTAAAATTAACTGCCTTTGCCGATGACATAGCAATCTATACAACAGACATTAATAAAGCTATGCCAGAAATTATATATCAAGCACAAAATTTTGGTGGAATTTCTGGGTACAAATTGAATGTGAGTAAAACTCAAATTATAGTTAACTATACTCCTGATGTGCATATTTACAATACCTGTGAAGAAGCGGTTTACCTAGGAATTAAACTAACTTCAAAAGTGGGGAAGATTTTGGAATTAAATTATGATACATTTATAATTGAAACTACAAAAACCGTCAAGAAATGGCATAAAATCCCTCTCAGCTTACTTGGACGACTCAATTTGATTAAGATGAAGATACTACCTAAATTACTTTATTTGTTCAGAGCTATACCGCTACAACCTAACAATTTTTTTTTTAAAAGGCTAGATAGTATATGTAGTAACTTTATATGGGGCTACAAAAAAGCACGAAGGGCCATCAAATCTTTGGCTCTACCAATTTCTAAAGGGGGACTTGCTTTTCCAGAGTTTAATCTGTATTTTTTAGCTTCCTTTTTTTTTCGAGTTAGGAGTTTATTAAAAAATGAGACATCTTTATTTTTTCACCAATTTATGCTAGGTGCTGATGCTAATCAATTTCTACTGCGCGTTCATGATCCAAACTATTACAAGCGGGTCAAATTTAAGACTGCCAAACACGCGATTAAAATTTGGGATAAAATCTTGCACACTAGTAAAAGTTCGTTCTATAATGCCGAGCTTCGATTATGGAGCAATCCTGGTCTCCCGGCTGCTTTCTCGGATGGGATGGGGAATCGCTGGTTAAGACACGGAATTAACACGCTAGGAGATCTCTATGGAAGCAATGGCTTCATCGATTTTGAATACTTGCAAATTACAAATGGGGTCACTAATGATATGCACTTCCAATATAGACAATTAAGAGACTTCTTCCTCAACAAAATGAAAATAACGGAAGTTATACAATCAGATATTTGTGAGTGTATCTATTCGGTTAAAATCAAATCGCTAATAAAATTGGGTTACCAATTGTTGAGTAAAAACAAAGGGGAAAATACTACTATAATTGCAGCTAGGTGGTCCCGTAGATTAAACTTGGATGTAAATTCAACATCGATTAGAAATGCCTTAACTCACCTAAGTGATATAGTACACTCCTCGAATCTAATAATGCAATTGTATAGGACTATTACTGAGTTGTATTACACACCTCAAAGAATATCCCTTTGGTCGCAAGGGAATCTGCTTTCTGACAAAACCAAATGCCCTAAATGCAATATGCAAGCTGCTGGAATCGATCATATGCTATTCTCGTGTCCCGCATTTTCTACCTTTTGGAATGGTATAACGGACTATTTAAAAAATAATGCGGTAACGATACCTGAAATTACTGTGCATCTGGTTTTACTTGATATGCAAGAACCCAATTCTCCGAATAGGGACCTTACTACGATTTTGCTTTCTTGCGCTAGACTAACTATAGCAAGGGCCTGGATTTCTAAGGATCCCCCAATTGTAGCGGAATGGCTGGCACTGGTTAGCGAAATTAGAACGTTGGAATTATCACTAGCTAAATATCGTGGTCCGAAAACCCTTGCTAGAAAGGAAAAAATCTGGAAACACTTTTTTGAAGTACCAGTAGTGGAGATAACTTGCTAAAGCCATACTGTCTATGACATTATTTGTTTTTGCTTAAAGTTTTAGTTTATTTTATTGTTGAATGGCCTTTATAATCTTTATGTATTAGTTTTGTAATTTTTCTTTCCAGTATCCCTTCACCTCTACTCTATATTCTCCGGAGTAATGGATTATGTTTGAATGTATTACTATTGTATTTTTTTGAATCCTGTCAATAAAAAAATATTAAAAAAACAAACAAAAAAAAAAAAAAACAATTGAGGCTCCTGTGGTCAGTTTGAGGAAGGAATGTGGATGTCGGTATACCATGATTCAGTTCTAGTTGCAAGTTAAAATCCTCTGTTCTCAAAGGAAAATTGTCACAATTTTGCATGTCAGGTTGTAATACTCACTATTGGCAGTGAGGCATTTACACTACGAAAAACAGGAATAATAATAACTTATGTTTTATAGAGAGATTCGTGCCCTACCTCTCCTCCTTTAAGAAGTTTAAATGATGGTATTTAAATATTGTCTTAAAAATAGTGTCTTGTCATAATATTGTACTCACAATATTGTAATTGCAAACATATTGTGGACTATCGATGGTAAGTTTATAATTTTTTTACTATTGTACCACTAAATTGAAGTTTAATATAGCCATTTATATTGTTTTATTGTACTGTTTTATGTTATTATCTTAATATATAGGTTAGTGTAAAATGAATTTTATTTTTTAATATTATTATCTATTTTCCTACAGTTTTAAAATTATATGAGTTTATGTTCATTTTTTAATCATGTTTTATCTTTTTATTCTTACTTGTTTAAAGTGTTTATAATATTTTGAATTATGTATTGCCTTTTTGTTTCCGCTTTTTAGGTTCATTAGGGGAATCGTTGAGTAGAGGTTTTTTTTTCATAAATTAAATGTTAATTGCTGTTAAATGATTAATTTGCTAATTATATTATGTGTTATTATTTATTTGTGTGATATTTTATGGCGCCTGGGGCCAGGAGGTGGTAGGAAGGCAAACCTTGTGCTGCCTCCTTGGTTAAATGTAAAAGCAATTCTCCTCTACTAGGGACTGCATCATTTTCACCTGTTTTGCTTGTGGTTGCTACAGTTTAAAAATTGAAGTTTTTACCTGTCCATGATTGCATCATTTTCACTTGTTTTGTTTAAAAATTGAAGTTTTTACCTGGCCGTGACTGCATCATTTTACCTGCCGCATTGTGGGCTTTGTAGTCCAAAATCTGTTGCTTGCAATTTCTCATGACTACCTGATTTACCCTGCTAATTTTTCCCTTAATCTGTGCTCATACCTGTGTGTTAAGCAATCCACCCCCAGCTGCCTTTTTGTCTTCGCAAGTGAGTGAAACCAGATCACCCTCCCCAAACAGAGATAATAAACCTCAGAGACAGTTAGTTGTTTAAGCTGTGTTTGGAAAGGGATTGTAACACTTGTTTTATGGCTAGGAAAGTGAGTTCTTTAAGTGTTGAAATAGCAGTATTGTTAGAGAGCAAAGTTTTAGGCCCTCACAGGTGGAACTCAAGAGTGTGGATTGGGACTGTCTGTCTCTTATGAGATTCTGAATTGAGGTGCAGCCCTACTGCCCTCTACCCAGCAAAATGAGGTCACAGGCACCTTATATAAGCTGCTTTGGATGCTACATTTGTGCACTGATTTGTGGCTACATCTGGTGTTTCTATTGGATACGGATTAGTGTTCTCATTGTTTGATAGTTTGAGGGTTCTGATTAGTTGCTCGGTCAGTGATTCTATTGGATGGAGTGCTTAGGATTAGTGATCTTATTGGTGGATAGATTTAGGGTTTCTGATTGATTCCCAGGGTTAGGTTTTCTATTGGACGTAAGACATAGGGGTTTGTGACTGGCTGCAGGTACTAGGGCTGAGACTACAACTGGGGCTAGGGTTGGAGCTAAGGTTTTTACTGAATGTAGGGTTTAGTGTTTCATGTCTGATTGGCTGCTGGAACTAGGCCTGTAGCTAGGGTTTCTATTGGATCTAGGGCTCAGTGTCTGGTTTTTGGTTGGCTGCTGGAACTAGGGTTGTGATTGACTGTAAGAGACTGGTGCCCTATTGGTTCTAGGGCTAGTGTTCTGATTGGTTGGATTAGGGCTAGGGTTCCCATTGGCCAAAGGGGTCACCTGGTTACTAGGACTATTTATGCTGAGGGCTCAGGGCATCTCAGCCTGGGTGGAGAGGACAAGGGCAATTGCCTGTTGGAGCCTGTTTGAGACTGGTCGGGACTAGGGCCAGGAATGCTGCCCAAATTCACATATACCAGCACCCAACCTACCCTATCCACAACCATACTAACACACGCACAGGACATGTACTCTACTCATTTATTACACACTTACCCGAGACAAAGTTCAATGTCTCAGCACCCACTATAAAAAACCCTAAATCAAACCTATACACCCTTCTATCCAAACTACCACACATTTGCAGCATCACTTACAAACAATACACAACTCTATCCTCTACCACTAGCCAAGACACTCATCACTAACACAACTCAATTCCACACCATACTTTAATATATCCGATCCAGACACACGCTCCCTACAACATGCCCTGCATGCTGCACCACCACCCCTAACTCATACACCTTCCGTCCTAAACAGATGCAAACAAAATAAACAACATGCCACTCACAACTTGACCTCTCCATGTCTACTGCACAAGGTTACACTACAAAAAACAACACAGGTCACCAACTCACTGTCAACCGTCTTCTCCACCACTTACACACGCAGACACATCAAAATGCCTTCTTAGCCTGCTGGACGAGGGACACAATAGAGAACAGCTACATGATTGCTATCCTCATACCGCTAATATCAACATGAAGGACACACCTGGTACAAGCCCACAAAATACTGCTTGCTCTTCTACAAAACAAAGTAACACTATAGCCAAAGCACATTCTCTAAGCTGTCTACTAATAAATGCTTGATCCCTCTCTAAAAACAAACATCAGATTTATGACCTTCTCACTGACACAACACCTGACATACTCTTCATCACTGAATCATGGTTGGGAGATAATATGGCTCAAGTCCTGCACAAAGCAGTACCGCTAGGCTATCAAACTATTACACAAAATCGTATAGGCAAAAAAGGGAGGTGGCCTAGCTGTTGTGTTCAGACAAACATTACAGATCGCCAAAGCTGAAGACTTCTCCATACAAGGTTGTGAGGCCCTTTTCACCAGATGCAATCCTACCCCATCTTCCTCCTGTAACTCCCTGCGCCTTTACAGACCTCCACCTAGCAATCCAACATTCTGAGACACACTTCTAGACATGTTTTTTAAACCTGATAACACTACACTCCAACCTATGCATGCTGGGTGATCTAAACATTTGGTTTGACAAACCCAATATGCCCCATCCGAAAAACAAATCATCACTGGCCTAGACGCACTGAACCTGCATCACATCGTCCAAGCACCCACACATATTGCTGGAGACATCCTAGATGTCATTTTTCCTAATACAGAACTAGTTACCTTTCAAGCAAAGACATCAATCACATGGTCAGACCACCATTTGCTTGCTTTCCAACATAAAACAACACAAAGCAACAGACCTGAAAGCACCTCAAGTGCATCCACCTTTCGACCGTGGAACAAACTCCATTTGGAACACTTAGAAACACAATTAACATCCAGTACAGATCTAGATACCATCATTTCTGTTGCAATACTATATGAGTGGCTACAGATAGCTTTTGATATCCTAATACCACACAAAAAAAACACAACAGAACAAAAGAAAACAGCCACCTTGGAGAAATACAGAGATAAAAGAGGTAAAACAACAAATTGGAAATCTGCAACGTGCCTTGCTCAATACAAACACCAATCAAGACAAACTCGCCTACAGAAACTTAACAGATGAAACAAGTCAGGTATCAAAAAACCTAAGAAAAGGTACTATTCAAACAGAATAGAAAATGCTAAATGTCCAAATAAAGAATTCTATAAAATTCTCACTGAATTTTGTAAACCAAATTGCCTAGAAGGACCTCATCCCATTACTCAAGATTTCACTGATTAAAATAGCAAATCATTACACAGCCAAAGCAGACACATTGGACTCATATTTAAAAGGAAGAAAAAGCACCAGCACCGACCCTTTTCGAAAACAACAATCCAAGAATACTCTAACTGAGCCTCTCCATTCCTCCCAACAAATTTCACACATGAATTTATGGGCCAAGTCAAAGCAAGCAGGCCTGCCACCAGCCCCTCTGACCCGTGGCCACCACACACCTTCAAGGCAATTCTTCTAACAACCTCTGCTGCCACACCAATGAGAAGAATCATCAGCAATTCCTTAACTTCAGGAACATTTCCATAAAAACTCAAAAAGTCATACATACACCTATTACTGAAGAAAACAAACCTGGACCCACTGACCCCGACTACTAAAGACCGATTACAAATGGACGTTTCCTGGGCAAACTGATTGAAAGAGCAGCATTTGCTCAGATGTCACAATTCATTAAAGATAATGCTTTACTTTCAGATTTCCAAATGCGATTCAGTCCAGGAAGAGGCACAGAATCTCCCAATGATGCCATCTGGGAGGACCTTAAGAACACAGTTGACGCAACAGAGTTGATGCACTTCTCTTAGACCTCTCAGCTGCCTTTGACATGGTTGACCATGACACTCTGATGCAAAGACCCTACAAAGCCGGTATAGAGGGGACTGCTCTAGACTGGATTACATCCCACCTTCACAACAAAACTAATGTCATCCATACCCCCCTTTTCTCATCCAAACCGTATTTCACAAAAGTGGGGGTCCCTCAAGGCTCTATCATCTCACCCATGTTTTTCAACATCTTCATAAAGTCATTACAGGCACTGACCAATCCATTTCCCCTCACGTGCTATAACTATGCAGATGACACGCAAGTACTCCTTTAACTGGAATGCCCCAAAGACATTGGAAACTCATCAATTTTCAGGTGTCACAGAGCCATGGATCAATGTATGACGTGGGGCCATCTCAAATTAAATGCTTTCAAAATCACTCACGTGTGGCAATTGGAAATTATGACCCACTTGCTTCCTGGCCTGATAATCTGGGAACACCGTCTAAGTTTCAAGGGAAGTAAGAAACTTCAAAATGACCATGGACTCCAAGCTATCAATGAATGCCCAAGTGGACAAACTAGAAAGATCAAGCTTTGTTACTATAAAAACTCTGCAACAAATCTTACCCCATCTGGGATTTCCACAAAAGGTTCAGGCTACCATCTTGTTCTGGCCAAACTCGATTATGCCAATAGCCTCAACCAAGGATCATCTTTAACAACTATGAAAAGACTACAACGGATTCAGAATTCTGCTGCCAGGCTACTCTTAAATATAAAGCCCCAAGCCACATCTCCCTTGCCTTGAAATCCTAGCATTGGTTACCGGTTGCCAGAATATCCATGTTCAAGCTGCTTAGTATCACCCAAAATACGATAAATGGAACAGGAGCACTCTTCATCAGGACTAAAATCACCAATTACATTCAACAAAGGAACTTCCACTCTAGAGTAGTTCTTCACCTCAAAATCCCACCATACAAGAAAAAAACCATGGATGTCACATGCTTCTCAGTTCAAGCAGCCAAACTTTGAAACTCTTTACCCCAAAACATAATATCCCCCTTATTTTTTTTGGGGGGGGGGAGTTTTATATAGCGCGACCTAGACCAGAGAAATCGGGTTTCAGAGAGCTTTACATAGCACCACTTTCGTTACACAAGGACACATTCATTTTTCCTAGGCACAGGGAGATTAAGTGATTTGCCCAGAATCACAGGGTGTTAAGCATCATAGCAGAGACTCGAGCCCGGTTCCCCAGAATTAAGCATGAGCGCAAAATCCGCTCCGATCGCGGATTTTGCGGATTTTCGGTAAATTCGCGGTCCGCGAACTCTCGCGAATTTACCGAAAATCCGCAATCCGGGAGCGGCGGATTCCGCGGTCAAAAGTTCAAAGCCTAATTTACGATGGCGCCGGCAAGCTGCCAGCGCCATCCTCAAATAGTTACTTAATTAGCTTCAACAGGAAGCTCTAATAGATAAGATACAGCAGGGGCTCGAGCGCCTGCTTTATTTTATCAGTTGGAGCTTCCTGTTGAAGCTAATTAAGTAACTTTTTCAGGATGGCGCTGGCAGCTTGCCGGCGCCATCGTAAATTATTTACGATGGGGAAAAACGGTGGTGTCTTCTTGAATAAATATGAAGGGCAGGGTTCATTCTGGCACGACGGTCCTGGCACAAAAAATAAACCTCAACAGGAAACACTTGCAGATATCAATAAAGCATGTGCCCTAGTTGAAGCTTAAATTCAGTGACTCATTCATCAGCCCAAAATCAATCGTGAGCGTTGTGGAGGCTGGGCAGGTGTGCCTTCTTCCCAAATATACCATCGAAAATCCGCTGTGATGCAGGCCAGAGGCATTTGCATCTTTGACTTTCACGAGCGCAATCCCCGTGCTGTTCCTGTGACCAGGAGCATCTGTCTCTTAATCTGCCGCTCTGATCGGTCTCTGACCTTTTATACACACAAGAGGCATGTGCGCTCGCATGGAAGCCCCGTCCGTTTGTCCCCGCCCACACACTCGAGGAAGCCCCGCCCCCAAATCCGCCGATCCGCAAATCCACGATCCGTGAATTCGCAAATTCGTGAATCGTGGATCCGCAAAATCCGCCCATGCTTACCCAGCATCGACGTCGACTGCCCTAGCCATAGGGCAACATCCTCTCCTCTATTCTTCAGAAGACTGCTTAAGAATTGTCTCTCCCCACATAACCACCATAAGCAAACATAAATATACAGCTTAACCCTCTGTATATAAACATTTATTTGGACTATAGGTCTGTACCTCCATTTGTGTTTTTCTTTGTATAAACATTTATAATAATTGTTTTTAAAAATATAGATATTCGTTAGTTCTGCTTAAAAAATGTACATACTACTTATAGTTACATTATTCTATGTTTTAACATGTATATAAGTGACTGCATCAATAAGTAAATCTTTTATCTTAACTATCTATCTACAAATTCTTCACTATTGAATTACAAAAAATAAAAACAAATAAATTAATTTAAGGTACAACAACACTTGATTACCGGAGTTTATTAAGTGCAACTTTAATCTACATATATTACCTTCCTCATACATATATATACCTTCCATGTACTTATGTATCTACATATTTATTACTTAGCTTCTAATTCAGCATATCCAATGCCCTACTCTATTTCTCACCCTATACCGCCCTCCATATATCCTCTACCTCAACTCTCTGACTCAAATCAAACCTCATTCTACTACTCTTTCCATTGCACTACCCTATTTCTCACCCAATACCGCTATCAATATATCCTCTTACTTCCACTCTACCATTCATCCCAAAACCCATACCACTACTATGATCCCCAAAATAACCCTTTCTATACGCTTCCCTCCTACCCCCTTGCATCATCTCATACCTCTTTTGCTATTCAGATCTCCCAAACAAGATTTTCTAAACCGTTACCTCTGACTCGTCCCACTTCACCTCCCCTTTACTCATCCCATAGCCTCTCCTACTGCTATGAACTGAAATTATAGACCCTCCACTATTCCTTTTCAATCCAAATAACAGACTAACATATCCACCGCTCAAATTCCTTTCATATTTCACTGTACTAATTTACCCGTAATCCTTATGAGTTCCGGAGTAGCGTGCTATTTGCCAAAAAAGCGATTTGATGCCTCGTAAGCGCTATATAAATGCAATTACAATGCAATACATTTCGGGTTGAGGGGGTTTATTGATGTATTCAATGGGTAATATTTTTGTAAGATTATATATGCATTTATGTTAATTGATGAACATGCCAAAGTTTTTTGTAATGCTTTATCTTAGTAGATATGTCACTTTGCTGATCTCACTCTCTCTCATGCAACTGAATTACTGTACTCCCCACTCTGCACCTGATGGCCCTATGCACTAGTGAGCTTCACAATAACTTCCTAGACAACACTGAGAAATATTCTACTGCACTCTTGTTCTCCAGAAACTAGCCCCTACAGACCCTTGGAAAATGTCAGGATTGCCGTGTGCTCTACCTTACCTGATTATGGTCTTGAGGAATCTCAGGGTCCCGGAAGGCGCTGGATGGATGAAAATATCCAGCTTCCTCCTTGCTCCTCACTAGCCCTTCGTCCTGCCTAACTGGAAAACCTTGTCTTTTTCACTGGCTGAAGACATAGATGCTCACCACAGCATTGGCAAAGACGGAATGGAAAGACATTGCAAACGTTCCATCCCATCATGCAGCGGCCTTAATGGTGACGTCACGCATTACAGTCATGACGTAGCTCATCACTGTCAGTGAAAAGTGGCCCTGTGAGCATGCACCACGAGCTAAAAATGCTTTTATCTAACATGAATATTTGTTACATGCCCCAATACTCTCCTGGGTCAAAAGTCGTTTCTGTACTCACGGGAAAACATCGAAGTGCTAGTATAAAACAGCCGAAGAGATGCTGCTTTTTGTGAGGCTTCTGTCATGCAGCAGTGTTTTTCTGAGCTGAAATATTTGCCCATTCAGCAAATGCTGATAACGTCAAAAGACACATCAAATAAAAACTTTGTCTCTCCATTCCAAACAGAAGAGCTCGACACTCGGTTATTTATTCAATGGCTTTAAAGAGATTCTTACAAACAGAATCTAACGTTTGTGTTGTCTAAGCACCATTAAGCCCAGCAGTACACGCGAAGAAACGCTAGCGTGAATGTTCCTTCTTTAATGAAGAATCCACTTTTTAACCAAAGTATCTTTAATGATTACATCATTAGCCATGGATGTCCTCTCCACCAGACTCCCAGCAAGGGAATAAACAACCACAAAGCCAGTATTATCACCTCCATCTGCTCCAAAATATTCCGTTATATCTTATAATTCTGGGTGGGTCCAGCCATTCTTTTAAAATTATTTCCATGCATGAGGGTTAATAGGCATGTTTAACTGAGCACATTTTTTAGAGTGTCTCAACTCTGTCAGAAAGAGTTTTCGGGAAGCTCAGGTGAAGGAAAGCTCCATATTCTTACACAGATGAGAAAGCACATTTGGAACTATCTCTTTCCAAATGTATTTGACTTTTTTGCTAAATTGGTGTCAGCCCTGTCTCACCATATGAATATAATCGATCTGAAAAAGAAAACGTCTCTGGAGAGGCAGAACCCCATGAAACACAGTCTTATTAAAGCTTTTTCTTTAAAGAATTAATAGTCTCAGTCACCAGCCTAATTAGCTATTCTCCTTAAACTGTTCTATTCTGGCAGGAAATTTAATATGGATGAAGAAGATGAAAAGGAGGATTCTGCACCAGTGGTTCGTAAACTTTTAACGTCTGTGCAGCCCCACTTAATTGTTACTGGAACCCTGGGACCCTCACTGAATCATTATTGGAATCCACGGGCTCCTACTAAGTTCTTAGTAGGAGCTGAGGACCCCAGCCTAATCATTTAAAATTATTTGAACAGCAGAACAGTACACAAAAATACAGAAACTAGCATTCATCAAATACATATACAAATTTTTAACAATCCAATTCTTTTTTCTATCGAGATCCATCATGGCGAAAGAGCAAAAAGCGCAGTCATATTACACATACCAAACACCAGCACCAGAACAAATGTCATAGCAATTCAAATCCATCAAGACACAGGTCAACCTTAATATTGCACGTTTCATTGATTTAGAAAATGTGTTAAAAAGAAGAAATATCAAAAAATACAAACTACCGATTTATCCTACTCAAGGATTTCTACCATATTTATTTATTTATTTATTTATTTAAAGAGTTTTATATAGCGCTGGCTAGACCCGAAGGTATCAGAGCGCTTTACATGAGAATCAACAAAGTAACAGAAAAAGATCAGCAATTACACAATACATCAAAAAATAGGCAATACAATTAGGAGAGGTGGGACAGGAGAGATAAAAGTGGTGGAGGGGGCAGGGGAGGTGAGAGAGGGAGGATAAGGGAAGAGACAACAAGGAGAGACGAAAGGAAGTCTGTCTAAAGCCCGACTGGGAAGGTGACGACCAAAGGAGGGAATCCACGGCCCATCTCCCCTATAGCTAAACCAGGTAGCTCCATCGGGCATCAAACAGAATAGTTCAGTCTCGATACATTGAGAGAAAAGAGAAGGAGAGACATAAATAGAGGGAGGATGCGGGAGGAGACGAAAGGAAGTGCAACAATGTGGTTCAACAATATAACAGAAAAAGATCAACATTTACACATTATATCAAACAATCAGCAAAACAATAGGAGAGGAGTGAAAGGAGAGAGGGAAGTAGTGGGGGTAGGGGAGGTGAGAAAGTGAGGATAAGGGAAGAGACAACAGTAGAGACGAAAGGAAGTCTGTCTAAAGACCAACTGGGTAGGTGACGACCAAAGGAGGTAATCCACGGCCCATATCCCCTATAGCTAAACCAGGTAGCTCCATTGGGCATCAGACAGAATAGGTCAGTCTCAATACATTGAGAGAGGAGAGAAGGAGAGAAATAAAAAGAGGGAGGAAGCAAGAGGAGACAACAAGAGAGATGAAAGGAGTCTGTCAAAAGACCGACTGGGTAGGTGACGTCCAAGGAGTGAATCTCCGGCCTGTCTTCCCTTTAGCTAAACCAGGTAGCTCCATCGGGCGTTGGACAAAATAGCTAGATCTCAAATGACGAGAGAAAAATTCACAGATAGAACGGGAGGGGACTAAAGGGACAGGACAGGTGAGGGCAAAGGTCAGAAGCAGGAAAGTGGAGAAGAGTAGAGCTGGGAGGGGTAGGTGGTAGAGGGAGATAAGGTCAGAAGAGACGCAGGAGGGTTTGTTGCGGCCGTCATTTTAGGCAGGTACAAGCAGTATTTACATGAGGATCAGAGTTACAGGTTATAAGTTACATTTATTCCAAGAGCGAAATAAATATAGGAATTAGGCGTGTGACAGGTGGAGGGAGGGAATGGAAGGTGGGAGAGACAAAGGGAAGTTTGCCCAAAGACCGACTGGGTAGGTGACGTCTGAGGAGGGAGTCCCCAGCCAATCACCCGATAGCAAAACAAAGTAGCTCCATCGGTCATCAGTCAAAATGGCTAGGTCTCAGCTAAAGAGGGAGTATTCACATAAGGATGTCCAGTGGATACACATGGTGGCAACTATAAGCAGGGACAGGTGAGGGCAGGGGCAATTAGCTGGAAGGAAGAGAAGAGTAGAGCGGTAGGGGGTAAGGTGAAGGGGGGAGGGAGAAAAAGTCAGGAAAGACGCAGGAGAATTTGCCCAAGGACCGGCGATGCAGGATGAGCTCCCATTCACATGGGAGGTGGGGGGCACAGCGGATTGAGAGGGAAGCGCTCATAATACTCTGCAGATAGTTAAAACGCTGGGTGAATATGCGTAAATGTCTCTATAACGAGTGTGTTTATTATGGCCGCCATCTTAGGGTCAGGCTACATCAGAAAGAAGCTCCGGAGCTCATTCCACGATCCTCAGTGGACTCTGGAGACCACCATGTCCCCTGCTCAGCCTCCTCTGGGGATGTCACATCCGGCGATCCGGGGCTGAGTGGGAGGGGGGCCGTCACAAATTCCCGGTGTCGCGCTGCGACGCTCCTCGCCCAAGTGTGGTCTGTCCATCGCAGGAGGTCCTCCACGTCTTCACCGGTGAGAGGAAGCAGGACGGGTGGGGGGCGGGTAGTGCAATGGCCGGGCTCAGGCAGGACTCGGGCACAAACAACCCCCCGCGGGTGAATGCGATGCCGCTCCAGGTCGCCGGGCAGCCAGCCCACATTTTATGAAATTTCCTAATTCCCCCACAACACAGAGCATACATCCACTTTCTGTCTCTTACTTGCTTCATCTTTGCTACCCACTCCCCTACTGTGGGAATCAGCCACGCTCTCGACTTTTGGAGCAATAGGGATCTAGACACCGCCATTGCAACATATAGCAGCTTTTGGAATCTGGGACCTAATCGAGTGCCAGGATTATAACCCAGAGCCATATACCACGTACTGGGAACTAATTCTACCTGCCAAACCTTTTCCAAGAACCCAGATATCTCTCTCCAGAACTCTTGTATCGCTGTGCACTGCCCAATTACATGGTACAAGTTTGAAGCAGCACTCGAACTACATCTAAAACAGCCACTGACCATGTAGGATTAATTTCGACTAAAAATTATGACGTTCTATAAAGCAACCATTTCATATAGACTTGCATTCTCCACCAATTGGCTCCTCTCAAGACCCTAAAATGTAATGTATTAATTTCATCCCACATCTTTCTAGTTAGTTTAAGCCCTTCATATTTCTCACATTTATTAATTGCCTTTTGACACAGATCGGGCCCATCCTAGAAGTGAGCAATCTTTTCCATTCACCTGGCTGTTTAAGGCCATGGGTTTCAAATAACTCAGTTACAAGTTTTTGGCTACCACAAATCTGTCCAGTCTCCAGAATGCTAAATTTACTGGGCAGAATTCTATAGGAGGCTAGAAGAAGAAAATTGCCCTGAATTCTTGGATTTCCGCCAGACTCTTCCACTTTTCTTCAGTCATGAAATTTGATGCCTTACTAAACCCCATTCTCTCCCAGTTTCACACAATGCTGATATCCATCTTGGCCCCTGAATCCCCAGCCAATTCTGTCAAGGGTGTAGCCGCATTAATTTGGGGAATTGTGCATTTCCTAAAAAACACCTCAGGTTTTTATAGCGAACTTATTAAGGTAATGTTGGTAATTGTAACATATCTTGAATATCATATTCAATAAAGATCAGTCAAATAAGATCATTTTTAAAAATGTCACCTGATCTACGTTTTACATTAAATCTGGACATGTATTGTGCAAAATAAGCAAAATAGTAATCCCTCAAATTGGGGAGTGTTAAACCACCTTCTTCCAGCCCTTCATATAAAGTGCCAACTGTTAATCTAGTGGTTTGGTTTTGCCAAATAAAAGATGTAAAAAGAGACTCCACTTAAAAAAAATATTATGTTGTTAAAAATCATGGTATGGCAGAAAATAGGAATAGGAAATTAAACAACAGGAGAACCACTGCTTTAATCAGGGCAACCCGCCCAAGAATATTTGAAGGAAGCAGGCTCCATTGTGTAAATATAGTTTTAAGTTTTAATAGCTGCAGGGCAAATTAAGAACATATAAATCTTAGAAGAATATCTAATGCCCAATTATCTCTTTGGCTGGTCACTTACACAGGAGGCTATATCTGGAAGTAATCTATCCAATTTACAGCTGCAAGGAATTACTTTCTGTTAATTTTATAGCCCCCTAACTCCTGTAAAACAGGCCGTTACCGAACTCAAAACATGATTTCCCAATGCATCAACCCCAATCCTGAAAAAATTAAAGAATCACAAATTAACCCACGCGCTAAATTACAAAATTGCAAAATAGCGATTTGTTAATACCGAGAAATGCAATCGCTCCCGGAAATAGCGAATCGCAATTAAATAATCGCAATGGAATGCATCAAACTTCCTAAATACTGAAAATCCCCAAATTAGCTATTTAGCATGACCAGAATAAGGGGAATCTCAACCAGGAGGTAAAGTTGGTGAACGGAAAAAAAAAAGAATTCTAACAGGTGGATACAATTAGAAACCCTTCAAAGATGCCACTGGAGACCCTGTATGTTATCCAAAATGGCTGCCCTCTACGTGCTTGAAATGAGGATGAGAATCAATGCAGCAGCACAGCACAGGAGGAGGATCCAGGAGAGGGTATTCAGGGTGCGCATCACATTGCTGGGCCAGAATGGGGACGAAATTTATGACAAGTACAGACTGAATCGTGCCATGATAATGCGCCTAATTGCTGACCTGGAACCACTACTGCCGCACCAGATCCGTAGGACCAATTGCCATCCCTGCGCACGTCCAGGTCCTATGCAGCCTGCACCTGCTTGTGTCTGGAAGTTTCCAGAGGGTCGTAGCGGTTGCCAGAGGCGTATCGCAAAGTGTACTTTCACGCTTCTTCAGCAAATTCCTTGATGCCATGCTGACAATTATACATATCCACATCACCTTCCCCACAGCAGTTGAACCAGACCAAACAGGACTTCTACCAGGTGGCACAATGTCCCCATGTCATAGGATGCGTTGACTGCATGCATGTCCCCATCTGTCCCCCCTCAGTTAACGAGTACATATTCTGTAACCGGAAGTCCTATCACTCTATAAACGTGCAGGTCGTGTGCAATGCCAAGCACATCATTACGGACATTGTAGCGCAATTTCCCGGGAGCACACACAACACCTACATATTCAGACACAGTGGCATCCACAGGCGTCTGCTCAAAGGTGAGTTTGGAGAGGGACACCTACTAGGTACATACATATACCTATTTGTTACGCCATCATCACATATGTAATTGTATTTATGCCGCTAACCCTTTGCTCCCCACCCTGTAGGTGACAGCGCATATGCCTTGCGTGAATATCTCCTCACTCCCTACCTCAACCCAGCAACACCTCAGGAGCAGCGCTACAACGCAGCACATATCAGTACCAGGATTGTGGTAGAGCGAACCTTTGGTATCCTTAAAAGTCGCTTCAGGATCCTACACAAGATGGGAGGTACATTGTAGTATGACCCTGTAACCTGCTGCAGGATAATAGCAGTGTGTGCCATGCTGCACAACATTGCTACAAGAAGGGGAATACCAATAGAGGTGAACGGAGATGACAACTTTCGTGACGAACAACCCCCAGCACAACACGACAGGCACACGTGCCAAACACAGCTGAAGGTAAAAGGAGGCGGACATACATCACACAACATCACTTCAGAGGCAGGTAAGAATGAGCCATCACTATATTTTCTGGTGTGCAAATGTTAAATACACATGAGCACTTGTCAAGTGAATATGATTGATACATCAACATGACGGTGACTCAACACATTGCCAAAGATACATATCCGTTGGCATCACAGGAGTATGATCATGATATGTAAGTGGCCCATGGCTACGTCACCATGGCCAAATAGCCGGTAGTACATGTCCATTTGCGCTTTCCACGTACCCCCAGCCTCCTGTCGCGTGGCTCCTCTACATAATCACGATGTGTGTCGGTGGCTGTAGAGCTGAGCAAACTGCGCCTCCTGTTACTGCTCTCCAGCACAGAGATGCTGCTCACGCTCGATGCCGCTTCACTTCCCTCCTCCACTCCCAAGTTGCTGGCACTAAATGTGCCAGACTGCAGATGTTCTACTGCAGTGGTCACCTGGCCTAAGGCCTTGGCCACATCACTGCAGTAATGACCCAGGTCTATCTGCAGTGACACTGATCTGCGTAACAATACAGCAGTGCTGTTGTAGAGCTTGGTGATGGCCTGAGTCGATACAGTTGAACAGAGCAAGTTCTGATGATGCCTCCTGCGCTCGCTGTGTTGCCCTGCTAGGACGTCACAGATTAGCTCCTGTAGGCACTGCTTGTTGTCACGATTTCCCTCTGCTATGACTGTGGTCAGTTGACGCACAGCATCTGTCATTGTGCACATGTTGTTTGCCAATTTGGAGATATTCAGGTTCATTGTTCCCATGTGTCTCCCCTGCAGGCGCTGAACACGCAGCATCTGGGACTCTACCCCACGGTAGACGTGTGTAGGCTGTTCGGATCCCTCAGCAAGTCTTCCCAGGGGTCTGCACCACTGTCTGACTCGGACACGTGCTGGTCTTGGAGCTGGCGGAGTGACACGTGACTGGCAGGGAACACTTGTGGGTGCTGGGCTCTGCTCCGTCTCCATTACCTGCAGGGAGGGGACATGTGCCCTGCATCTTGGTGGTGTTATCAGTAGTGGTGGTGATGGTGTTGATGTCTGTGGTGATGGTGGTGTGGATTGACATCCCTGTTGAATCTCTCCATCGGTCTCTGCCGGTGTTTTGGATATGATGAGGTGTTCCCTGTCATCAGAGTCCACGGGAGATGCATCTGTGTGTAAAACAGTGCATTGTTATTTTGATTTCTAACTGTATCTGTTTTTCATTTTGCATACTTTGAACATAATAAATTACATATTTAGACAGACTGTTAGACCTGTGCTGCTGATCTAATTTCTTGCGCATTGGAGATCATACATGCACACTTGGATGACATGATCACAACTCCCATGATGCAACACTTCTGTGAGGGTATATGTGTTATGCACTTCTTCCTGAACACTGTGATTAGCCTGGGGGGATTGGCATGGGTATACAACTCACAGCGTATCAGCACAGGCATGCATCTTACCTTGTTCTTTGGTCGCTGCGCCGGAAGTGTCCATTTGGGTGACTCCCACGACTGCCTCGGGCTCAATGGTCCCCTCGACGAGGTCCTCCAAGGCTGTTTTGGCAGTTACTCTGGATGTCCCCCTCCTGTGGCAGCTGCATCCTTCAACCTTTCAGCGATTCACTCCTTCGCCCTTTTTCTGAGGTCATACCACCTCTTTTTAAGATCGTCTATGCTGCGGTGTGTGACTCTTACCGCATTTACCCTCTCCTTGATGCACAGCCAGATCTTGCGCTTTCACGGATCCTGGCCCCTTGAGTGACAGCTTTCCAAATAGCTTGTCATGCTTGCTGCTCACCCCCTCTATCAAAAGTTCAAGTTCCTTGACAGAGAACTTTCTCTTCCTCTTTCTGGGCGTGTCTGAGGGTTGGGATGCATCCTTGTCCATCCTGGATTGCTGTGGTGTGGCTGGTTTGTGAGAGTGAAATATCTCAGGTCAGCTCCTGTGCTCTGCCTCCTCCTCTGAGTTCCTTGGGGCTCTGTATGAAGCATGGCTGGATGACTTCCTGGTTGTGATGTCATCAGCCTGCTTCCAAAGCGACCTGTTTTTTGCAAATTCGCTATTGCCGAAATCGCTAATACTGAATTCGGTAATAGCTAATTCTGTAATAGGTAATCTTTACTTTGAGCTCTCACTATCGTGCTTTCAGTGTTTCTTAGCGATGTTTACCGAATCGGTAAAATATACCGAATCTGTTGATGCATCCCGGAAAACGAATCCTTATTTGCGATTCCTTATTTATTGCTAATAAGGACTCGTTTTACAGATTTGTGATGCATGGGCCCCTAAAAGATCATTGAGCGTCTCAGCCATATAGTATGTATTTGTTCTTAACTGTCATCCAGCTATGAAACCATTCTGATCCTGCTGTATAGTTTTGCAGCTATAGAATTGAATCTGTTAGCTAATAATTTCATTATGATTTTATAGTCTGAATTTAACAATGTGGTTGGACAATAAGAACTTGGATCTTCACCATCCTTTCTCCTCTTTTCATAAAACTAACCACGTTCCCCATATTAAATGAGGCAGGTATGGGGCTGTCCTCCAACATGGCTTTATCAACCAATAATAGATAATCCACTAACACCACCAGTAAAGATTTATAAAATGTGGCCATCCGGGCCATAGACCGTACAGTTAGGGAGGCTTTTAACCACCTTATCCAGTTCTCCTTTTGAAAAGGGATGGGCTATATTTTCAACATCCTCCTCAGTAAGAGCAGGAATATTCAGCCCTGCCAAAATGTCCTGTTGCTGCCTTGATTCAAGCTATAAATTTGTGTATAGAGTTCAAGCATAATTTTGCCTAGTTTCCCCTGCTCCTTGCAACCCCAGAGACTGGGCATTTCAAAGCATGGATCATATTACTTGCAGCTAGTGCTCGTGCCTACCAAGCTAAAAATCTTCACGTAAAATTACTCTCCTCATATACCTTCTGCATAGTATAACAGATGCCGCTTAATGCCTGTTTAGACTTCTCCAACTCTTTTCTATTTGCCTCAGACAATTGTCTTAAACATGTGTCATGCATTTGCTGTTGTCATTTTTAGAATCTGCTTCACTGTCACCAGTCAACTTATGTATGCTTTTAATGCATTGCACACCATGTATGCTGGGGCAGACCCATGATTCCTCATAAAAAATGTGTCTAAACTGTATTCAGTTTGATGCACTTTCACCTCTCCTACAAATCAATCGGAGAATAAGAACTTAATTTTTAGAATTGAATTTCAAATCCCTTCACATTTATGGAACGTTTTACAATTATCAATTGTACATTTTGCAAATTTATTTATTTACACTTTATTCATCTATTAATATTATTTAGTTTTCGTAGCAGTCGCGGACCCCCTAAGTAGACTTTGCAAAACCAGGGGTCCCTGGACCACAGGTTAAGAACCACTGTTTTATATGACTCCAAAGACTACTATGCAAAAGATGTGGTACTTACTTCCTTGCTTTTTCACCCCACAGGTAGTATTGGCTGCCCTCCAACACAGGAAGCTTTCTTACATAGATTAATCAGGTTTATCACACCTCCCAGCACTGTGTTGCATATCTTCACCTTTCTTGGTCCACACACTTCTAACTGAAGTAGATTTAACCACTGAATATCTATATATTGGCCCCTTTTGTCCCATAGCTGGAAAAGGACAATCGGGGTGAGAGGGAACCTTCAAAAGATCGATGCCCGGCAGTGGTCACTGTATAATACTAAATAGTCCCTGTCTCAGTCACAAGCAGGAAAAACAAAACAGGAGGATCCTCGTGCCCGAAGTTGAATAGGCAAGACTTGTCTTCTCAACATTTTCCTGTGTTTTTCTCCCTGTCTGGAGGTGGTTACCTCATGAGAAATGATTGGGACGAGGATACAGGACATATAGCTGAGGTGACAAATGCTACACCCTTACATGGAAGAACATGGTGCAGAGACACCTTGGTGGTATTAGGCTCATTGATTCACCTTAACTCAGTGGTTCCTGGGAGTTCAGGTATATGAGGGTGAAGTCTTTCGAAGGAATGCGTTCAGGGGTGTAACTTAGTCAATAGTGTTAGCGGGGTGTAAGGCCAAGATTTCAATGAGGTGTACCAAACTGAAAAGGATAGGGTAGGCTAGCACCACAGGACAGTGGTAATGGAAAGGATTAGAGGCATTCATTTTCTGTTATTTGGAATTGTGAGGCCAGCCAGTGCGGGTATAGTCTGGACTATGTTGTCTACTCTAGTCCAGTTGCTCCTCAGAGCAACGTAGGGCAGATAGGTCCAGTAAAGCAGGCTAGCATATGACCATACCTAATATCAGCAGACCAGGTGAACGATGGGCAGCAAGAGTAGGCCTTTTAGTAGCCTATCTACATGAAGTCTAAACACCTTTATGACACACTGATACACTTTGAAAAATTTACCCTGCCTCAGACTCTTGCACATCATGAACACTCACCCACAACCAGAACTCACCCTGTTGCTGATTACATTCTTGCTGGATTTTGGATTCTGGACACTTTACCACTGCTAACCAGTACTAAAGAGCTTATGCTCTGTACTCAAAACATGATATCATTGGCTCCACAATTGGCATATTAAATGTGCTTATAAGTCCCTAGTAAAGTGCACTATATGTTTCCAGGGCCTCTAAATTAAATGCTACTATTGGACCTGCAGCACTGATTGTGCCACCCACTTCAGTAGCCCTTAACACGTCTCAGCCTGCCAATGCAGAACCTGTGTGTGCAGTTTTAAATTGCCATTTTGTTGTGGTAAGCTAACCTACTGGTCAGGCCCAAACCTTCCCTTTTATTACATATATGCCACCCCTAAGGTAGGCACTAGGCAGTCTTATTTTGGGAGGGGGCAGTATGTTTAGAAGGTAGGTCATGTACTTTTGAATTTTACATGTCCTGGTAGTAAAAAACAGTAAAACTCGTTTTTCACTACTGCAAGGCCTATCTCTCCCATAGGTTAATATTGGGATTGCCTTCAAACATCTTGGAAAAGATAGAGATTTGGGGTTTGGTGTTTCTGGACTCACAATTTAAAACCACAACTCATGGTAAAGTCGGATTTTAAATTGCAAGTCTGAAAATGCCACTTTTAGAAAGTTAACATTTTCTTACTTTAAACATTCTGTACCTCTGCCTGTCTCTGAATACACGTCTGGGTTGGGTGACAGCTAGCCAATGTGCAGTACATCTAGACAGTCACGCACAAAAGGAGCTGCGGTGTGACATTTGTATCCTGATGGCCCATCACCAGGCTGATGGGCCTTCCTGAAGAAGATTGGGAAGGAGGAGCTGTCACTTGCACCTGAAAAGGGCTGTGCCTGTCCCCACACTAGGAGCTGCATAACCCCCTACAGTAAGTCTGGAGACAGAGCAGGAAAGGCAGGGATCCTTGTGATCCTCAAAAGCTTCTTTGAAGTCCCCCCACTTCAAAGGCACAACTGGGAATACGTACTGGACCACTGACAGCTTTGCATCCTGATGCCCCATCATCAGGCTGAGAGGCCTTCCTTAGGTAGATTGGTATTTGGGAAGTAGGAGCTGACACTTGCACCTGAATAGGGCTGTGCCTGTCCCCACACAAAGAGCTGCATAACCCCCTATGGTTAGTCTGGAGCCAGGCAAGAAAGGCAGAGACCCTGGGATCTTCAAAGGCCACTTTGAAGTCTTCCCCACTTCAAAGGCATCACTGGGAATAAGCATTGGACCACTGACACCACCAAATCAGAACTTTACTGGAACCAAGGACATTCTGACAGGAAGAAGAGTGGCAGTGCTGTAGGTGGGGCTGCAACTCTGTTAACTGCTTTGATATGCTGACCTGCTGATTGCTATGCTGCAGAAGGGACTGCCACTTTGCTACCTTCTTTGCTTCTGTGTGCTTCTTTTCGCTTGGAAGTGAGAAGTACTGTGCCTGTTCTCTACATCTATGCATCCAGTTTCTTCAAGGCGTTTTTGTCTTGCCCCCTGTTTTGAAGTCTCAGGGCCATCAAAGGCTTCCTTCAACTCTGTTTCAGCTGCTGGACTCTGCCTACTGTGAGTCCTTCCCAGCCAAAGGTTGCCATTTCAGTACTGGGCCTTGAAAGAGGGTTCTGCAGCTGTTTTCCTGCAAGAATCGACAAAGTGACAACTTTGCTCCAATCAGAACTGACGCAGTGCCCTTCAATGCTGACACAGAGCCGATCCAAAGACATCCCTGTGAGGCTCGACGACAACGCAGGGCCTGTCAATTAAGTGGTTTGATGACAACTGACTGCGAGGCTCGACTTTGACGCATCGACCCGACTGCATGAATCAGAACCGACGGATCGAGTCTTTAGGCGCTTGCTAAATCCAAGATACGTTTTAAGCAGGCCCTCCTTGGGTCCTGTTGCTGGCCTGCCCTCCATCGCGGGCAGCCTGAAACTTTAGGGTGACCTCAAGTAAGCCCTAAGCGCTATTGACTTTTAAGCAGAATATTGCAGTTTTTTCTTTAAACATTCATACCTCATGTTTTACTTAATGGACTCTTGTCTTTTTGGTCTTGTTTTACTCAGATCAATATTTTCTATGTTTCAAAACTGGTGTGGAGTCTTTTTGTGGTGTTTTCACCATGTTACCATAATTTAAGTGTTGCACAAATACTTTACACATTGTCTCTCAAGTTACGCCTGACTGCTCTGTGCCAAACTACCAGAGGGGGAGCACAGGTTATTTTAGGTTGTGTGCCAAACTACCAGAGGGGGAGCACAGGTTAATTTAGGTTGTGTATCTGACTTGCCATGACTAGGATTGTGGTCCCTACTTGAACAGAGTGCAAACCTCTGCCAACTAGAGACCCAATTTCTAACAGGGAAAAAATAATTAACTGCTGCAGAGAGCAGCATGACAGAAAAACTGAGTACAACTACACAAGGCAGCATGAAGGCTCAAAAAGGTAAAGGAGCTTTTTTTAGAGATAAAGTAGATGATGGGGGCCAAGCACGCAGCAGCTTGAATGAAGGGTACTTATTGGCTCCAAAGAGTTACTGCAAATATCTCTGGCTGATTTAGGTCTGTGGATTTTGGTAACGGCTGAAAGTGAAGAAAACAGGATCACAGTGATCCCAAGTTGGGAAGATCTGGGATCCAAAACTAGGACAATTCTTAGAGCACAGAACAAGTGAGCTGTGACCAGTGGGGTCTAGTGTGACCGCAGAGAACCAAGCTAGGGAGGAGAAAACTATCCAGGCAACTTGAGGGGATACAGGAATATAATGGCATACTCTTGACAAGGGTGTTGGTGATGGGGAACGACTGAGTATGGTAAGGAGTGGTGAGGTGGCAAAATTGGAAGATAAAGTGTCCGATTATGAGAAGGAGAAATTCCACATTGGGGGTGATGTACAGTGCCAGCACCAGTACAGGGTAAGGAGAAGGGAGTAGGGGTGGATATTGATTAATCAAATCAGTTGTCTATTTCACAGGTTGGTGGCTGGAGTGGTGTGCGAGGTCAAGTAACGGAAAGAAAGAGGATATGAGGTGGACAACTGAAGGAGACTGTCCACAGCAGAAGAGTGCTTTATTTCCAAGTGAGTATGATTGGTGAACATGTTGGGAAGTTGGGGATGGAAAACATTATATCAATCACAAAAGAAAAGAGAGTGTGGTGATGACAAGGGAGTTGGAACTGAGGGCGAGTTGCATCAAAAAGTGTGGAGTTCAGCAGTTAAAGACAAAAAGGTACAAAACCAATCAATGGAAGTGATTGGTAACTGAGTATCACAAGGGTAAAAGGAGGTGATGCTAGAGAAAAAAATCTTAGCTAAAAAAGATGCGTTGGTGTGCATAAAAGATCACCATATATGGCTGTCTCTATGCCACTGGGAGCACATTTATCTGCGGCCAAAAAAGAAAACATTTAGAGAGAGGAGTTAATTGATGTATATAAGCTGTTACATAGAGACATGCAGCTAAAGAAGAGTGCAAAGAGGAATCTTGGGACTTGACACATAGGCTGAGGGTTCCCCCAACATTAATATGTGGACATTAGCATTTTTAATTTATGAGAGTGTTTACTGTGAGAAATTTCTAGAGAGATCTGTTTTTATATTTAAATACATGGATATGAGGGGGCGTGGCTTAGCGGCTGAAGATGGCGGTCGCATAGCTGTAGGGCTCCGTGAGTGAGACAGCGACCCCACAACAATCCGACCACTAATCCGACCTCAATTAACCTCGGATCGGAGGAACCCGGATCCAGGACTGAGCGGGAATCACCCGGAGGCGGAACGGCAGAAATCGGACACCGGGAGGCTGACTTCCAACATCCGTCACCAGGGGGCCTACGTCGCTCCAGCAACACCGGGATCACGTAGATCTGGAGTCCGGGAGGAAGTGAGAGGGACGCAGCACGGAGCGACCGGAAGTAAGCGGTGCCCACCCCTCCCCCCCCAGCTACGCGCCG
Source organism: Lissotriton helveticus (assembly GCF_964261635.1). Classification (NCBI taxonomy): domain Eukaryota; kingdom Metazoa; phylum Chordata; class Amphibia; order Caudata; family Salamandridae; genus Lissotriton; species Lissotriton helveticus. The sequence goes on from NC_136059.1 coordinate 782,946,535, forward strand.
GTACCACTGATCGAAGCGCTCCCCCCCGGCTCCCCCGAGTGACTGCGCTCCCGGAAGCCCACGGAGGTTGTGGGGCGCCGAGCGGCGGCGGAGCGAGGTCAACGCTGACGCACCCAGGCGGAGAACATAGACGGCGGTAGGGGGAGGACGGAGGGCGCATTTGGCGGGGGCCGCTGCGGGCCGGCTCACAGGCTTCGACCACAGGGACCTGCACTCGTGCGGCTCGCGGTGCCAGCCGCATCATAAAGTGAGTCGGTGCCACTCTGAACACGCCCGCAATTGGAAAGGAAGCAGACCTTGCTGTGCGCACGGCAGGGGGGGGAGCAGACGCTGAGGAGCGGCAAGGGAGGAGGCGAAGGACCGGGAGGCAACGAAGGCACGGGCGAGGTGCCCCGTAGACAACATTAAGCCCCAGAAACTGACGGTGGGCTGGGAGAGACTTTCACCACACATCGCCCAAACATAGCTGGCACTAGAAGGGGGTTTGCTGAAACGTCGTCACGTAACACAGATTGAGGTGGAGGGCGGCGCCCCAAGGCGAGAAGGAACGAAGAGCGGCAGGCAGGCAGCTCGGTGCACTGGGTTTGACTCGGGTCTGCCCTTGAACTAAAGCCTTCTTCTAACAGATTGGCAGAACTGGGATCACGCCCGATACATTGCCATCCACGGACTACCCGCTCTCCAAGTAGTGGAAGTAAGTGAACGCAAACGTCAAGGTCCACTCTTCACCCGTTACCCACTGACACCCCACATCGGGGTTCACCAGCCTCGGGGGGCGAATACAGACCGCTGGGGAGCCGGGCCGAAACATGGCTGGCAGGGGCCCGAAGAACACCTCGTCGCAGTCTACGCTGAACAAATTTGCGTATGAGAAGCAGGCGCACTCTCAGGCTGAACCACGCACGTCAACGGGAAAGACACCGGAGACTGATGGGACGAAAAAAGCGACACTTGAGGACGTGATGAAGGCGCTGGCACATGTACAGGCCACAGTGGGATCCACGGCCACAGAAGTCTCGCTCCTGAGGGCGGACTTCCAGAAAATGGGAGAAAGAGTGAAACAGGTCGAAGTGGTAGCTAAATCTCTAGTGGAGGACGTCTCCGACCTACAATTGGCGATGGAACGAGTGGCGGCTGAGAACAAGACTCTGAAAGAAAAGCTGGACGATCAGGAAGGGCGCTCGAGACGCAACAACATAAGGATCCTTGGGGTCCCGGAATCGGAAGGAACCAAAGCCATGGATCTGTACGTGGAGGACCTGGTCAAGACACAGCTCAAACCCAAGGGCCTATCGCACTTCTTCTCCGTCGAAAGGGCGCACAGAGTTCCAGGGGGTCAACCCAAGCCGGGGGCCGCCCCCAGACCCATAATTGCGAGATTGTTCAACTTTCGAGACCGGGACGCGATCCTGCAAACGGCTAGGAGGGCTGCGCCGCTTCAAGTCCAGAACTCCACGATAGCCTTTTTCCCGGACTATACAGCGGAGGTGGCGCGCCGACGGAGGACCTTCCTTGACATCAAACGGGAGCTGAGGACTAAGGAACTGCCGTATTCGATGCTGTTCCCGGCCCGGCTGAGAGTGGTCGCGGACGGCAAGACTTGGTTTTTCGACACGCCAGAGTCAGCGCGTGAATGGCTGGATGGATGGCGTCAAGTAGGATTACCCCGCCGCTCTCAGAGAACGAACCTGAGCCAACGAGGGGACAGCCAGCCGAGATCCCACGCATCAGGTGGATTTGAATCAACGCACTCCCAGGCGCAGGAAAACGCCATTAGTCTGGAAGAATTGGAGGAGTAGTCCCCGACGTCGAACGGAATGAACATTGCCATGGCTTCAAGGGTGAGACCCGGCTTAGACACTGGCCTGGGGGAGACCGGAGAGGGCAGGGGTCATGTCTACTCCGGAGGACACTTCACCCCAGCAAGCAAGTACTGTTAATGGGTTGGGTAAAGCACTCTGCTGAGTTGGGGAGGCGGTCAGTTTTAAGCCCGTCTGGCAGGGAGGCAGGGAGGGGGGGGACTGGGGGGGATGTTTGAACATTTTAAGTGCACCGCAAATTGTATTAAGCTGCAAGTTTCTCCAGGTTCAGTTGGGGAAGGGAGAAGGGGTGCTCGTTGAGTCTTTTAGAAATCTACTGGATTGGTCGGGTTGTGCTGGCGGGTGCCCGCGATGTCACATTGGGCGGGAAGGGTGGGACACAAGGGTCGCAGGACACACTGGTCACATGGATAACCACACGATGGAACATGGCGGATTGTTCACAACGTAGGGGGGAAGTGAGTGTACCTAGTCCCCGGGGAGCACCCCTTCGCATACTAACATGGAACGTGCGGGGCCTGGGGGATAAGGTAAAACGAGGGCTGGTACTCACTGCATTGAAAAGACAGGGGCCGGCTCTGGCGCTTCTACAAGAAACTCATCTACAAGGGGGGACTGTCAAGGCACTTGATAGAAGAGGTTATCGAATGATGGTGCATTCAGAGTTCTCATCTGGGTCACGAGGGACAGGGATTTTACTTCAGAAATCTTCACACTTTATACCACTGAGCACGAAAACGGATGGGCAGGGTTGCTTTGCGGCCCTACAGGGACAGTGGGAAGGAAGGCTTCTGAATGTGGTCTCGATCTATATTCCACCGGCCCTTCATGCAGTCATGCTTCCAGCTCTGGGTGAATTCCTACTAGCCCTTTCAGAGGGGGACATTATACTTGGGGGGGATTTTAATGCCACTGTGGACGTTACACTTGATAGATTCCTACCCACAGGACCGTCAGGGGTTCCCTCACGCTTCCAACGCTTTCTGACTGCAATGGGTCTGGTGGACATGTGGAGACATGCGCACCCAAACATGAGTCAATACACTTACCACTCAGCTGTCCACAACAGTCTCACGAGGATAGACTACTTCTTGGCGCTGGGAGACAGTGTGCAACACATGGACACCATAGACATACACCCTAGGGGCATTTCGGACCACTCCCCGGTTCTCTTAACACTCTCCACCCAGGGGAAAATCCGTAAACGGATATACCCTATACCGGCAACGTACCTCAAGGTGCCTAAAGTCAGGAAAGCGCTCAAGGCGGCGACGAAGCTTTACTTGGAAGAGAATCTAGAATCTGTGCATTCGGCAGCGACCCTGTGGGAAGCGTACAAGACAGTGTTGAGGGGGCACGCAATCACTACACTTACAGGCTATAGGAGAGAAAGGGCGCGCGAATTGGCCGAAATAGAGCTGGCACTGAGAGAAGCGACAGTAACACGCGAGACACGCCCCACACCGGACACTGCCCATACACTGCACCTCCGGCAACACACGTGTACGGAATATCTGCGGCATCAGGTCGGAGGGCAGATAACGGAAACTAGGAACAGAATATATGATATAGGAGACAAAGCGGGCAGGATGCTGGCCTGGCTGGACAAGAAGGGAGGGTGCTCAAGAGGTATCCAGCGGGTGACAGACAGGGGAGGTGTGCTACACACAAGCCCGGAGCGAATCGTAGACATACTCGCCGTCCATTTTGAGGGTGTCTACACGTCTGACAGGGAGGTGACGGTGGAAATGGCCAGGGCAGCACTAGAGCCGATCCACACACCGAGGTTGCAGCCAGAGGCTTCAGCGGAACTAGAGGCAGACCTAACGGTAGATGAAGTCCAGATGGCAATACGAGCGTTGAAGCCCGGTAAGACGAGCGGCCCGAATGGCATCCCGATTGAGTGGTACCAGGCCACAGCGGGACGGCTTGGTGAATACCTACTGGCCATGTACAAGGACTGCCTAGCAAAAGGCGAGCTCCCACCAGACCAAAGGCTAGCGACCATTATCGCGATACCTAAACCCGGGAAGCCACCGGAAGACTGCGACTCATATCGCCCCATATCCCTGCTCAATGCAGAAGTTAAAATACTAGCCAAACTCCTAGCTACCCGATTGCTAACACACCTGCTGGACCTCATACATCCCGACCAGTCCGGGTTCATGCCGCATAGAAACACGGCATTGAATCTGAGAAGAGTGCACGGAGTGTTGGCGGGAGCAGAGTCGATTCTCGAGCCGGCGGTAGTATTGGCGCTTGACGCGAAAATGGCATTCGAGTGGACTTACCTGTTCGAAGTCCTGGCACACTTGGGGCTCGGTCCCAAATTCATAGCATGGGTCAGGCTGTTATATGCGGGGCCAATGGCACAGGTGGTGGCGAATGGCCATATCTCACGCACATTCCCAGTGGGTAGAGGAACCCGACAGGGTTGCCCCCTGTCGCCACTGCTCTTCGCAATCGCCCTGGAACCGCTAGCACACCTAATACGGTCCACACCCCTGATTAGAGGGATTTCCTGGGCCGGGGGAGGGGAAGACCGCGTCTCACTATACGCAGACGACATGTTGGTTTACCTCACTGCTCCAGACCATAGTATTCCGGCGCTTCTGACTCTGTGTGATGATCATGGGAAGGTCTCGGGATACACGTTAAACTGGAATAAGTCGGTATTGTACGTATTGAAGGGGCCAGGCCCGACACTGGATGCTCGTGGCCCCCTGACCGAGGCCGGTTCCTCCTTCAAATACTTGGGCATACATGTCACCAAGGACCCGACTGAATTTGCGCAGAAAAACCTGATGCCTCCTTTAGAACGGCTCAAACAAGATGTTGGGGTGTGGGCCGGGCTGCCCCTCACGATGCTGGGTAGGGCAGCGTTATATAAAATGATGTCATTGCCACGATTCCTATACGTACTGGAGAATACGCCATACCCAGTGGAACCAGGCTACTTTAGGAGAGTGTCGGCGGTGGTGGCGAGTCTCCTGTGGAGTAACCGCCCGGCCCGCATAGCGCAGGCCAAGCTGTGCAGAGGGTGGTACGACGGAGGGATTGCACTACCAGACCTGAAAATGTATTATTGGGCGGCGCAGCTGAAAATTATAAATCAACGGATACATGCCCCCCAAAATGACCCAGCGTTCAGAGCGGACAGAACACAATTGGGAGCTAGTACTCTATTGGCCCCTTTATACGACCAACGCAGGGTGCGCTCACTTCAGGGACCCACAAAACTCACTGCGGGGTTATGGCACAGGGCTCAGGCGACACTAGGGTGGAAGGGGAGGATTACGAAACTTACTTCCCTGTGGGACTCTCGGGCGCTGGGGAACCTACGAAACAGTAAGGGCTTCACCCATTGGGACATGTTGGGCCTGTCCACGGTGGGGGATCTGTGGGAACGGGGCACAGTGATTCCGTTCGCACAACTGAGAGAACAATACGAGTTAGGGCCACGAGAAACATTCCGATATGCACAGATCCGACACGCATTACTCGCAGCCATCCCCCCAGACACGGAGGTGCCAGAGTCCTCGCCACTTGAAGACCGTCTCCTTACGGAATACATGCCAGAACGAGCCACCTCACTCACGTATAGAAAGTTAAGCAACAATTTGCCGGACCCCATGATCAAACTTAAGGAAAAGTGGGAGGGGGACGTGGCAGCTATGGATGAATCCGAATGGAACGAAGCGGTGGCTTCACCCAAAGAAGTAGGTATATCAGCTAAATTCCGGCTCATACAGCTCAAAATACTACACAGAGTATATTATACTAGGACGACACTACATCTCATACACCGCGCACAACACCCATTTTGTCTCCGAGGGTGTGGGGAGGAGGGAACTTTCTTCCACACGATATGGGACTGCCCTCGCATTCAAGAATACTGGAGAAGTATACTGCGCACCATATCACAAACTGTAGGAACCTCCCTGATCCCTGAACTGCGCAAATGCTTACTTAACGTGTGGGAACCTAATGATTTGTCCAGGTACGGATTGCAGTGGGTCACGTTGGGTTTGGTTATAGCTAAGCGAGACATAGCACAGAAATGGGGGGCCACGGAGGTGCCGACGAGGTCACAATGGTGTGTGAATCTAGACAGGGTAATGCTTACAGAAAGAGAGGTATATAAGAACAGAGCCTGCCCGAGAAAATGGAATAAGATCTGGTCCCCGTGGAACTCTTACCGGGGAGACATCTGTGAGCCCCTACCAGAGGACGAACCGTTATCGTCTGACGAGGAAGGTGAGGACGATTAGCGTCCCCAAGAGGAGGTGGTGTGGGGGAGGGGTAGGGGCACCGGGTGGCAATGGGGAGATGGGAGGGATGACACCAAGGGGCCAATACGGCGGGTGCACCGTAGGACTTCCATGTAACCTTATCATCAGTACTGTTTGACATGAGAAATTGTAAGAGTATACCTGCAGACCAATTTGCCAGGAACTTTGCAAAGCACAGTGTGTGCGGAATCGCTTCAGCGCGAGCTGACCTATCTGAGATTTCTTTGTTGATTTTTAAGTTTGTTTATTGTATAAAACACAAAAACCAGAACCTAAACCTTGGGCGATCAGGACTTTACTTGTGAATAAGGCGCCTTACTTAAAGAGCGACTGGACCGGAACAAGGACACAGTAACGAATGTACAGACTTTTCAAATGTAGAGGCTCATTCACTTATGTTGTAGCGGCCGGCCCGCTGGGTTGTGGGCCAAGTGCTGTGTAAGATTATGTGGTGCAATAAAGGTTTTGGGGGAAAAAAAAAAAAAAATACATGGATACAATTCAGAAGGTGCAGATGGATTTTAGTGGGTTGGCATGTTTCACTACGATGAAGAATGTTGCCCCAAGTTGGGTCAGAAACCAGATAAGCCTTGAAGTAAGATGGATAATAAACTTTGGTTGCAGTCGATGTCTTCCTCCTGCGTTACACACGGCTAGTGATCTCCAAGTGCAGTACCTGCTTTTTCTGTGGCGGCCCACCCTTGGAGGATTGGGGACTTAGGGTAGAGGACTGGGGGTTAATGCTGGGGCATGTTGGGGTTTTAACAGAGGTTACTGCATCAAAAACTCTTGAAAATGCAATCATGAGTGTGCGAAATGTGGAGCGAGACACATGGTTTTTCAAATCTCCGGGGTGATTTCCAGCCCTGGTGAAGTACCAACAGGAAGATGCAGGGTGTCATCACAGCAACAACCTGGAAACAAAGGCTTTTACTCCTGTTAATGTTAATAAGTTAAGTTCTTAGTTGGATGTTTACCACGATAAAGATGCTGTGTTGATACTGAAATGGGGAGTTTAAAGAAGGTTTCAGGTTGGGATATCAAGGGCGAATGTGTCAGAGAATTTTCAGATAATCTCCATTCAGCTAAAAAAAATGCCAAAAATTGTAAGGCACAAACTAGATAAGGAGTTAGCTGAGGGTAGGATGACAGACCCCTTTATTGATAGGCCTTGGCCGGATTTGTTATTGTTGCCGCTAGGTGTAGTACCTAAGAAGACAGCAGACTTGAGTTTTGTATGATCCATCATCTGTTGTGGCCAAAGGGGCACTCTGTGAATGATTTCATTGCAAAAGAAGAAACAGCCAGTGACACCCTGGGAACATTCAGTGGAGGCGGTGTGGTAGAAAGTAGGTCTGATGCAGGTAGTCAAATTGTGTACATTTCAGATGGGCGTTGCGGGTGATGCGTTTCACCCCCTCGAAGGCCATGGTCACCTGTTTGGTCTTCAAGTCTGTCCCCAAGCACTAATCCACCTTGGGCATGTCTCGACTCCAAAGATCACTGCAACCTGTGCGCAGTGCAGTGTATAATGCCAACACCGCCCGGTGGCCCGGGCCATGTGTCAAGAAGCGTTGCATACCCAAATGTAGTGTCGGCTCGGCCTGTCCTGATGACCATATAGCCCAGATCGCAGTCATAATTGCATTATGTGCAATAAAGGGGCCAGGCCCCAGTCCATAAAGTTCCCTTAGACCCTGGAAGGTGAACAGTTCACCCTCCTCGTACAAGTCACCCTGGCATTCAAGTTGATGGATGCATATTTGTGGACAAGGTTCTGCCAAAGGACTGTTCAATTTCTTCCAAGTTTTATGGAACTTTCAATACCCTTTTGCAGTTGTGTTTCACTGCTAAGGCAGGCAATGAATTGGTGATACATCATTTTGATGATATTCTGTTTCTAGGTAGACAAAGTTCTGGTGACTGTGTATTTGTAATGCAAGTATTTGAACACTTGGCAAAAACGTTAGGGGTGCCTCTGGCTCCTGAAAAGACTGAGAGCCCTTGTGCAAAGTTGGCATTCATGGGCATTGAGTTGGACATGGTACTCATGAAAGCTCGACTGCCAAAGGAACTATTTTGTTTTGCTTGATAAAGAAATTTCAATTGATAAAAATGGAGTTCAGGAAGGTTCAGCACTTGTTGGGGCATTTGATTTTAGCTTGCAGAGTGGTAGAAGCTTGTAGGGCCTTTTGCAGTCATTTAGGCTTTGCTTTGCCAGGAACTAAGTGCCTCATTATAAGAAGTGTTTTTTGGCAGCGATGCATGGTGATGTATAGGCTTGGATGATGCTCATCAAAGATTTCAATGGAGTGACAATGTGGTCTTAAAATGAGAACTTTGCTTGCAATATTCAGATTTGTTCTGATATGCCTGGTTCCGATGGTTTTTACCTGTTTTGGGAAGGTAGGTTGTACTCAGAGAGGTGGCCAAGATTTTGGTGAGAAGGGAGTAACATAGCCCTTCAGGAATTTTTTCCCTTATTGGTAACAATGGTCCTTATTCACAAAAGTAATCTGAGACAAAATCCTAAACTTACTACTTTTGGTATTCACAGAAGGCATTACTAGTAGTAAAGTTAGGATTCCTAACTTTACTACTACTAAACTGAGACAAAATCCTAACTTTACGACTTTCGGTATTCACAATAGGGATTTAGTAGTAACAAAGTTAGGATTCCTAACTTTACTACTACTAAATGCTTTTTGTGAATACCGAAAGTCGTAAAGTTAGGATTTTATCTCAGTTTAGTAGTAGTAAAGTTAGGAATCCTAATTTCACTACTACTAAATGCCTTCTGTGAATACCAAAAGTAGTACATTTAGGATTTTGTCTCAGATAAGTTCTGTAAATTGGCCCCATTGTCTTTATGGGATCAGGAACTGGCTAACAATCCTGTCACTTTTAATGTGGATGACACAACTGGAGTGGCTCTGGTGGGATGTATGACATTACAACGCATGCTTTTACCACGCATGCCTTTACAACGCGGTTTTTACAAGGCAAGGACATACGGCAGGACATACGTTAGACTTAATTTTTACGAATTCTCTTCAAATTGAATGCTCTCTCCCTTACCAAGTAGAATGGACAGACCATTATGTTTTGGAATTTCTGACTCCCCCTCCTACCTTGCATGGCCAAAAACATCCCGTCTTACCCAGTAAAAGAAGACCCTGGCACAGACTGACCCAAGAAAATTTTTGTAAAGCGTTTACAACGCCCAAATTGATTGGGAGCGAGAATATTGATAAAGCCCTACATGATTATGAAGAGACGATGCTTAATACAATAGATGAGATCATTCAGTTAAAAATGTTCAAACCCAAACCCGCTCCTAAACAAGAGATCTGGTTTTCGGAAAATTTAAGACTATCTAAACAAGCCACATGGAAGCTAGAAAAGAAATGGAGGGCTTCACGTCTAGATAGCGACAAACAATTATACCAAAAGTCCTTGAGAGCATATCATAAAGACATTCGCTCAGCAAGGAAAAAACATATAGCTTCACAGCTATTGGAGGCCGGTAACAATTCCAAGACACTATATCAGATTTTACTGACTTTCACTAAACCCATAGCCTGTGAGAGTCCAGAAGTGGCCTCACAACAATTATGTGACGACATCTCCCACTTCTTTACTCAAAAAATCGACGCCATATACGATAAAATTTTACTTTCCAATTCTACATGTAGAAAGGACAATGAACCCACCATAAATTCTGATATACCTCTTTCTCTTGAGAACTCTCTCTCTGCATTCCCCCCTATTCAGAATGAGGAAATACTGGCACTCACGTCCCAAATAAAGAGCGGTTCCCCCACAGATACTATCCCTGCACGGGTTATGCCTACTCTAGTTATGGAGCTGGGACCCACCATCCAGAGACTAATAAACATCTCGTTAAGCACGGGGCAAGTCCCACGTGGATGGAAAAAGGCATTGGTCAAACCGCTCCGGAAAAATACCACCATCTCCTGGAACGAGCTCAGTAATCTCAGACCAATATCTTTACTCCCCTTTCTGGGTAAAATTACTGAAAAACACGTAAACAAACACCTGTCGAGATATATTGAATCCGCAGGAGTGTTGGACCTTTCACAATCAGGCTTCAAGCCTAAACATAGTACGGAGACCGCTCTAATGTCAGTCGCAGATGATCTGCATATGTACCAGGATAGGGGCTTCTCCGTTATCCTGGTGCTACTAGATCTGTCTGCGGCGTTTGACACCGTATCTCACTCCATCCTCATGGCCAGGCTAAAGAACATCGGCCTGAAACATGAAGCCCTTGCATGGTTGAGAAGTTTTCTAACCAATCGGACCCAGCAAGTAACTATGGGGAGTTTTCGGTCAGAGGAAGTTGAGATCTCCAAGGGGGTGCCACAGGGCTCATGTCTGAGCCCAACTCTTTTCAACATATATGTGGCACCCCTGGCTAACATCTTGAGAGCATATGGATTCGTTCCAATATCCTATGCGGATGATACTCAACTCTTTCCTTTTAAAACCTTGACCCCCGAGGTTAAGAATTCCTTCTCCCTGGGGATGAAAGCAGTGGCATATTGGATGTCCTCCAACTTTTTACAATGCATCGTTGGAAAGACGGAAGTCATGTTGTTTGGTGAGGTAAAACGACTTTGGACTCCGGACTGGTGGCCACAAGACCTTGGCCCAGTACCGGAGCCTAAACCTATTGTTAAGAATCTGGGGGTCCGACTAGACCAGGAACTTACCCTCAAACAACATGCCAACCAGGTGGTGGGATCCTGCTTCCACATAATTGGCATGCTACGCAAAATCTTCCCCCTCTTACCAGACGCTAGTAGAAGGATGCTGGTACAAGCTTTAGTCATGAGTCGTTTAGACTATTGTAACGGTTTACTGCTATCTGCCAATGAGGGAGTCATGACAAGACTGCAGGTGGTCCAGAACACGGCTGCCCGTCTGGTCTTGAATGCTCCTCCCCGCACACCTTCAAAGCCCCTACTGACAAAACTCCATTGGCTACCAGTTAGACAGAGGGCAAAATTCAAGGTATGCTGTACCATACATAAGAGTCTTAATGGTATGGGACCTGCATATCTGGCAACCAAATTTGTCCCCTATAAACCCTCCCGCTCACTTCGGTCGAGCGAACAAGGCCTTCTACATGTGCCTAGAGCCAAGAAGGCAAGACAGGGTAGCAAAGCCCTCTCAATAGCTGGCCCGTCCCTCTGGAACAGTCTCCCTAACACCCTTAGGCTATGTAAAGACCATCTTCCTTTCAGGAAAATGTTAAAAACACTCTTATTCAGTTTCTAGACAGCTAACGTTCTCCTGAACTCAATGGGGTAGAAGTCAAAAGCGCGGAGATACTCCTCCGGGAGTCGAGGCCAGCGCTATACAAGCCTGTAAAAAAAACCCAAAAAAAAAAACCTTTACAACGCATAGCGCTTTGGGGTGCTGGATAGTGAATAGTTTAATTTACTATTCCAACTCCAGTCCCCGTGGACACTAGAGAAGGTGTTGGATAGTAAATTAAACTTATTCCCTATCCTAGAGCGCCCCCCAGCGCAATGCGTTGTAATGGTTTGCGTTGTAAAAGTTGCGTCGTAAAGGCACTGCATGGTAAAAGTTGCGTTGTAAAGGACGTTTCCCGTTCAGCATTGTCTTCAGAGCCAGGTGTGGACAATAACATAGCGGATTCTTTGCCTCATTCACAGAGGCAATGATTTCCATGGTTTGCCGTCCTGGGAGGACATATTAAAACAGAAGTACCAGAAGCAGTATGGGAGCTATGCAGTTGATGGTTGCTTGTTTGGTGGAGAAGTCTTTAGCAGGTAGAAGTAGAACAGCATATTGTCCGGCATGGACTGAATTTATTAATAGCGTTGCTGGCTTTAGGCCGCAAGAAGCCAAGAGTTTTCAGACTCAAAAAGAAAACAGAGTGTGGACCATATGGAACAATATTGACAAGGGTGTTGCAGCCTCTACTATCTCAGGTACATTATTGGATGTTTCCCTTTATGACTAGGTTTTCTGGCATTATGCTGCATCAGCAAGTGAGCTTAGCAGATGACTGTTCCAAGGTTGGGCCAGAGAAAAAGGTTAGGGGGGTAGAATAATGGACCATCTATTGAGACACTTAGAATTACTCCTAAAGGGATTGCCTGCTGTGTGTTGCTCTGCGTTTGAATTTTTGTGCTTCAGCTTTAATTGGTATGGTTTTTCAGTGTGTTCAGGGTTTCTGCGTTGTTAGGAGGAGACGCAGAATAGAGTATTAAGTTAGGAGAGGTTCATAGGGAGGGCAAATACATTTGGTTATGAATTAAAAGTCAAAAACTGATCAAGTAGGGTGAAGTGTGTAGGTGATCTTTAGAAAAATAAGGGGAGCCTGTTGTATATTTATACTTACTTCAATGTGGCTACTTGGTGTCTGTAGTCCTTTCTTAGTGTTCTTATCTTACCAGTCTCCCATACTACCTAAGAGTGTTGGGCTGCTCTGTGGTTGGCGGGGCAGCTCCTCTGTCCCTCCCCCCTGGCAATCTTCTTCAGCTGGGCGAGTCCCGACCGCTGAAACTGACTAGATCTCCCGAGGCTTTGCCGGGAGCTACAACGCTGCCGAGGCGCGGCGCAACCTTGCTTTTAAACTCACGAGACTCTATTTTAAAATATCTTGCCTTCATTTTTCAGGGGCTGCGCTCTGGACATCGCGCACCCCTTGACGCCTCCTGACTCCCCTGCCTGCCGCCGCCAGAGCGCCCCACGCTGATCGTTCCCTCACCCTCTGACGGGCAGGTCACGAGGGCGGGGACGGGCGTGGCCACCATCTCGGGCTGCTCTGTGGTTGGCGGGGCAGCTCCTCTGTCCCTCCACCCCCTGCCATGCCCCCTCTCAAACACCTCCTCCATGTGTCCCTGTATTACAACTTCCACTTACAGACGGCGCAGCGGGCGCGACGAAGGCGCGCCGAAGTTGCGCCTAAGTTAAGCCCGTCTGCGCCCGTCCGCGGCCGACCGGGGCCAGGGGCACATCACTCTGCCAAATTTATTTCCTACACTCCTTCTCAACTCCACAGTCTACAGGGCTCGTGGGTTCTACCTCCCTCCATTCACTCCCGGATATCCCTGCTTAAATTATCCCCTGCTTCTCACTGTTCTTGTCCATCTGCTTCTCTCACTTCTGCCCCTCTCCCCATTGACGATGCCAACACTGATTCAGTTAGGACTCTTAAGGCTTATTATCTGAATACCAGATCGGCGGTGGCTCATTCACATGAACTATCGGTGCTCTTAGATCTTCACGCACCGGATCTCCTCTTTTTAACGGAGACTTGGTTCTGTGATGACTCCTTACCTACGCTGCTAGCCACTCTGCCTGCTTCTTACTACGCCCTCCGAGCAGATCGCTCTCCTGGCAGAGCGGGGGGCGGCGTAGCAGTCATTGCCCGATCTGACCTTCCATTTCAATTGCTCTCTCTCCCCGATATTACTACTACTGAGTATCTCGCTATCCGTACTACGTCCACCTCCCCCCCTCTCACTTGTATGCTTATTTATCGTCCTCCCCAGTCACCTCTACGTTTTCTCCCTGATTTCCAGGAGGTACTAACCACCCTCGCCGTTAATAATTCCTCTGTGCTACTACTGGGCGATTTTAACTTCTGGCCCTCTGACTCTGCAGAGTGTCTATCTTCCAGGGAGTTCTCAGACACACTTTTATCCCTTAATTTTGTCTCCCATGTATCCTCCCCAACTCACGTCAAGGGCCACGTCCTGGACCAGATTTGGTCCTTGAACTGTCCTGTTGATTCCCTCTTTATTTCTCCCTGCACTTGGTCCGACCACCATCTGCTTTCTTTTTCCCTTCCTCTAAGTTCTACACTTAGGGTCCCCCTTCCTAAAAATGTTTGGGTCCGCTCGTGGAGCAGAGTTGACCCGGCGAACTTGTCTGCCCTTTTAAGTGCTTCCTACCCTGCCCTTCACGGTCTGTCCACCCTGGCCCAGGCCAACACCATTGAACAGTGGCTCTCTTCCGCCAGTGAGTCTATCGCTCCCTTGAAGCGATTGACTTCCAAACGGGAGAAAGATGCCAATCGGTGGTTTACCGATGACCTGAAATCCATCAAACTTTCGGTACGCCGTGCTGAGAGGGCCTGGAGGAGAAATTATTGTCCCATCTTAAGAGCTGACTTCACCACTCTACTAGCCCAATATAAGAATGCTATTCTGGTCGCTAAAACTGCCTATTTCTCCTCCAAGATCCTCACAGCCGAGAACCAATCTAGAGAAATCTTCTCGATTGTTCAGAACCTAGCCTTTTCAGACCGCACCTCCCTTAAGCCCTCCCCCTCCCAGGCCCTTTGTCACTCTTTGAATAGTTTTTTTATTGACAAGATCGCCACCATCAAAGCCAACATCCCGCCACCTTCCCCGTCTTTTGTTGACCCTCAGTGCCCTCCCCCGCAAGGACAATTAAATACCCTTCCCCTTTTGACTAAGGAAACCTTTACATCACTTATTCCCCTTGTAAAATCCGGCCCCCTCTTGATACTTGTCCCGCTCACATCCTTCGTCACATTTACACCACCTGCCCTGATCCCCCCCTTCACTTTCTTAACAGCTCCCTTTCTCAGGGAGTTGTTCCCAATCCTTTGAAATCTGCTATTATTTTACCTATTTTAAAGAAGCCTGGCGCGGACCCCTCGATTCCTGCCAACTATCGCCCCATTTCTCTCCTACCATTTTTGGCTAAGGTGCTCGAACGCCATGTCACCAGGTCTTTGAGCTCCTTCGTGGAAGAGAATGGGGTATTGGCGTCCCGTCAGGCTGGCTTTCGACCCGCACACTCTACGGAGTCCGTTGTTCTTTCGGTCCTGGACAACCTCAGGGAGGGCAGGGACACCAATCAATTCCAGGCATTAGTCCTCCTCGATCTCTCTGCCGCCTTTGACACGGTGGATCATACCATCTTACTCTCTCGTGTCGGGGCGGCGGGGATCGGGGGTACGGCCCTGGTATGGTTGTCCTCCTTCCTGAGGGACCGAACCCAGGCGGTTCGCCTGGGCGATTTCTCTGCGGACTTCCGGAAGGTTCAGTGCGGGGTTCCCCAAGGTTCCTCTCTCTCACCTCTTTTGTTCAACCTTTATATTTCTCCCCTTATTTTTTCTTTAGAACAAATGGAGGTCACCGTATATAACTATGCGGATGATCTCCAACTTGTTTTCAACCTCTCTGCATCTTCTGCCTCTATTTCTAATTTCCAGTCTATTATGATTTTTATCCGGGACTGGATGGATTTCAACCACCTGAAACTCAACCCTGATAAGACCGAGTTGGTGTTGACGGGTGGTTGCTCCAGTCCCTGGTCTTCACTTTTTTGGCCCCCTTCCCTTGGTCTCCCTCCGGTCCCCTCTACCTCGGTCAAAACTTTAGGCATCAAACTCAACTCTCACCTTACCCTTCACTCCCAGGTTAGTTCTGTGGTTTCTTCTTCTTTCCTTTCACTCCGCACCATCCGCAAGGTTTCTCGATTTTTCACCTTCGAGGCCTTGAAGTTGATCGTCCTTGCGATGGTCATCTCCCGCCTGGATTATGGCAACGCCCTATATGCAGGCATACCTGCATATAGTTTCAGGCGGTTGCAGATGATTCAAAATCAGGCGGCTCGGTTGGTCTTTAACCTTCCCAAATCCTCACATGTCACTCCCCTCCTGAAAACCCTTCACTGGCTCCCGGTTCGGGAACTTGTCCAGTTCAAGTTGGCGACCATTACCTACCAGGCTCGGCTGGGCACGGCCCCTGCCTTCATTTCCTCGGAGATTGTCCCTTACCTTCCAACCAGGGAGCTCCGATCCTCTTCCAAATTCCTCCTGACAGTTCCCCGGTTTCGTCGGAAAAAGTGGGGGGATCAAAATTTGCGACTCTTGCCCCAGCTCTCTGGAATTCACTACCCTTGGAGCTCAGATCCCTTACCTCATATTCCCAGTTTCGCAAGAAACTTAAAGCTTATTTTTTTAGTAAAATTTTTACCTAGTTCCTTTTTTTCCCTGTCCTCCACCCCTTGTCCCTTGTGGAGATCTGCCAGTTACAGCGCCATGAAACCGCTGGTGTAAGAGCGCTATATAAAATTTTTAAAACTCAAACTCAAACTCAGTGTTCTATCTGAAGGTCCCAGAATCTAACTGGGAGAGGACAAAGGATGTCCCAGTACCGGAAAGGGACAAAAGTCCCAGAATCTAACCAGGAGAGGACAAAGGACGTCCCAGGACTGGAAGGGGACAAAGGTCTCAGATTTAGAACCGGAGGACAAAGGACGTCCCAGGACCGGAGGAGGACAAAAGTCCCAAAATCAGTACTGGGGGTAGACAAAGGGAGTCCCAGGACCGGCAGAGTTCACGACCAAGATTCGTGTAGGACAAGAGCTCCAGTACCACGACAAAATTGTTGTTCCGCGTTTTGAACGGTAAACAACCTTTACCACGAAGTTTTTACCACGCGGTACCTTTACCACGCGGCCGTTACAACGCAAGTCGTTACCACGACTTGCGCTGGAGGGCGCTGTGGGATAAGAAATTTTATAAATTTATATTCCAACACCTTCCCTACTGTTACGGGGACTGGTGTTGGAATATAAAATTATAAAAATCCTAAATTTGCGCCCTCCAACGCAAGTCGTGGTAACGACTTGCGTTGTAGCGGCCGCGTGTTAAAGGTATGCGTTGTTACAACCTGCGTTGTAACAACGTACATCCGTTTTGAACCAGACTTAAAGCCCACAGTACTGAGATGGTTTGTCCACAAAAGAAATTGGATTTTAAAGTGAACTCAGAGGCCCGAGTCAACTAGAGGCCCACAACCAGAGAAAAAAAAACAACAGAACCTAGGCACCTGGTCCAAAACTTCATCTTGGACTGTAAGAGAACTGGCTCCAAACTTTTTCTACTGGAATTTTCCAGAACTTTTTTAACCTTTGAGGCACTTGTTGAACTGTTCTATCTTCAACAATGAGTGAGAAGCCGCGACGGACAAACACTAATTGGAGAATTTAAACTATCTATTTCCGTTTTTGATGGCCACAATGATTGTAGAGAGTAGACTGGCCCTTCATGTTTTGTCAATCGAAGGGGAGAAGGTGGTCATCATGATCTTCTTCATCATTCTCATCTTGATACTGATTCTCTTCCTTCGTGTTCTGGAAATCCATGAGGTCGCTGACCTCCTATGTGTTGTATGTTTTCTTCTTCGTGTTTTCCATGCGGTAACTCTTACAATGTGTTTGAGTCTTTTATTCTGTGTTTTATCTGTAAAGGGAGAAGATGTGTTGTATATTTATACTTACTTCAATGTGGCTACTTGGTGTCTGTAGACCTTTCTTAGTGTTCTTATCTTACCAGTCTCCCATACTACCTAAGAGTGTTTTATCTGTGATGTGAAGAGCCTTGGCAGTTGATTGTCTGGTCAGCTGTGAGGTTTAATGCTCTGCTATCTTATCCTGTACTATCTTAATAAATCTATCTTAATAACCTGAAGACGTGTCCTGCTGCCTGGATCACTGACATAATATCGACGACACAAATATCGAGATACACAAATATCGAGTCAAAAATATCGATTGACAAAATATCGACTCCCTATCTTCAAACAGGTAAGTACCAAAATATCGACTCCAAAATATCGACTTACAAAAATATAGACTGTCAAAATATCGATTTTTTAAAATGTCTTAAAAGTAAGTTAAAACTAATATAGTAATAAATATATTTAATATAAACTTAGAAATAATTATTAAAAATATATAATTTTAATAAATAATTTATATAATTAAAAAAATTATATCACCAAAAATTACACACACACACATATATATATATATATATATATATATATATATATATATATATATATATATATATATATATATATATATATATATATTTGAACATATTATTAAATAAACATATATAACATTTTAGAAAATGTTTAAAATTTATTGTTACAACTATAGTGAGTTCAACATTAGCAAAAGTGTTGGATAGCGTAGAGGTAAAATTTACTACTCCCACTCCAGTGGGTGCAACAGTAGGGAAAGCGCTGGATAGCGTAGAGGTTAAAATTACTATTCCCACTCCAGGGATGTATGACGTTACAACGCATACTTTTACAACGCCTACCATTACAACAAAACTTTTACAACGCAAAAACTTTTACAACGCATAGATTTACAACGCAAGATTTTACAACGCATATACCTTTACAACGCATACCATTACAACATAAGTATTGGTAAGTATATAATAATTTTTTGAATATAAATTAATAAAAAATATTATAATATAATTTAATATAATTTAATTTTATTAAATAAATGTAATTTAAATGTAATTTTACTTTATTTTTACAAAGTACCCCTGTACCCCAAAAACCCAAAACTGACCCTGAACCCTAAAAATACCCCTTTACCCATAAACTGAAAACTGACCCTGAACCCTAAAAATACCCCTTTACCCGAAAACTGAAAACTGACCCTGAACCCTAAAAATACCCCTTTACCCAAAAACTGAAAACTGACCCTGAACCCTAAAAATCCCCTTTTACCTACAAACTGAAAACTGACCCTGAACCCTAAAAATACCCCTTTACCCCAAAAACTGAAAACTGACCCTGAACCCTAAAAATACCCCTTTACCCAAAAACTGAAAACTGACCCTGAACCCTAAAAATACCCCTTTACCTACAAACTGAAAACTGACCCTGAACCCTAAAAATACCCCTTTACCCCAAAAACTGAAAACTGACCCTGAACCCTAAAAATACCCCTTTACCCAAAAACTGAAAACTGACCCTGAACCCTAAAAATACCCCTTTACCCAAAAACTGAAAACTGACCCTGAACCCTAAAAATACCCCTTTACCCAAAAACTGAAAACTGACCCTGAACCCTAAAAATACCCCTTTACCTACAAACTGAAAACTGACCCTGAACCCTAAAAATACCCCTTTACCCCAAAAACTGAAAACTGACCCTGAACCCTAAAAATTCCCCTTTACCCAAAAACTGAAAACTGACCCTGAACCCTAAAAATACCCCTTTACCCAAAAACTGAAAACTGACCCTGAACCCTAAAATTAAAATATTTATCAATTAATCAATTATAATTAATTACCAATTATATTTTAATTAATTACCAATTAATAATTAATTAACAATTAATTTTTAAAAAATATCAATAAATAAATTAACATATTTAATTAATTATAATTAAATTACTTCCCACCCTATTCCCCTATAAACCCACAACCCGCTACAGAAAATAAATTACTAAAATTAAAATATTTATCAATTAATCAATTATAATTAATTACCAATTATATTTTAATTAATTACCAATTAATAATTAATTAACAATTAATTCTAAATTATTATCAATAAATAAATTAACATATTTAATTAATTATAATTAAATTACTTCCCACCCTATTCCCCTATAAACCCACAACCCGCTACAGAAAATAAATTACTAAAATTAAAATATTTATCAATTAATCAATTATAATTAATTACCAATTATATTTTAATTAATTACCAATTAATAATTAATTAACAATTAATTCTAAATATATATCAATAAATAAATTAACATATTTAATTAATTAGAATTAAATTACTTCCCACCCTATTCCCCTATAAACCCACAACCCGCTACAGACTTATATTACACAAAAAATAAAAATTATTATTAACTTACCTTAAATTCGATATTTTTGTTGTCTATATTATGTCTAGTCGATATTATGTCCATTCTATATTTTTGATTCGATATTAAGTCCATTCTATTCGATATTAATTTTCTCTAGTCGATATTTTTGTTGTCTATATTATGTCTAGTCGATATTTTGTCCATTCTATATTTTTTACTCGATATTCTGTCCAGTCGAAATAATTGACTCGATATTATGACTGTACACCCTGCTGCCTACCTAATCTACTCACAACAGAGCCCTGGCAGAATTTCAGACAGGTAGTTGGAGCAAAAGGTGAGTCGGGTTTTTGTCACAAGAATGGTTTAAACTGCTGGCATCTCATCTGTTGGCTGTTTTGTGAAAGGTGTAGAGAAAGGTTGGTCTAGATGGTAAGCATTATAGGGACCCATTCCTTTAGAATAGGGGCAGGGACAGAAGCAAAGACATTAGGGTTCTCTCCGAGGGACATAATGAGGTGGGAAAGGTGGTCTTTCATTTGCTTCCTGCATTACATAAGGCTAGTTGAAAGTCTTTCTAATTGAGTGTATAACGTGTAGTATTTTCTTTATTTTTGGCTGTATAGCTGGCCCATGTTTGGCAGTCTTTTTGGTGTGGGTAATCAGCTATTTCTTCATAAAATAGGCAGCTAAACAAGCTGTTAGCAGGCTATTTGGGAGGAATTGGGCTTTTATTATAGAGAATTTTCAGTTGAATGGTGGTGCAGAAGGGGGATGAAATGGGGGCAGTTGTTGCCATGGCAATTAGACTTGGTGTTCTATTATTACATCTGGGGGAGACTGATTTGTTCCTAATGTCCGGTTTAGGACTAATAAAGGTAATGAAAATGATGATTTGTTAGTGATGCTTAGATTTTGGTCAGGACTGAATCAGTAACCAGGAGAATATGGCGGGTGTGATGAAAAACAGGGCTGTTATAAGAGCCAGGTGCATGTGCCGTTTTTGCACAGGAAAAGGGTTTGGAGTCATACAGCTTAGCAACATTATGAAAAGAGGATTTCACCTTGTTAAGGCAAGATGGGGTACATCTGTCATATTTGGCCAATTAATAGTATCTGTTGGAATTAAGTGAGAGCTTGTCGAAGAATTTGGTAGTGAAACGGTGTTGACTTGAATAATGGCTGTTGGAGTGGTAAGCTCGTTGTGGTGCCAGGCACTGTAATTGATGTGGGAGATGATGCTGTTAGGATGACAGCCAAGGGTAACCAGTTGAGTTTATTAGGGTTTTCCTGGTTGACAGGCAATCACAGGGCTTAGGCACTGAGCCTAAAGGGTTAGAGGCTTGCAGGAGGGGGCGGGGGGCTTGGCACTGGGAGCACATGAGAGCAATGCTGGGGTCAGGTGTGGAAGATGGTGAGTGAGAGGAAGGGGTTGGTGCTGAGTATTTTAATTGTTTCGGTTGAGTCTTTCTATTGAAGAGGAGGTTAGGTTCTTCAATATATTAATGAGGTGGGGTTTTATATTATGTTATGTTAAGGAGGTTCAACTACATGGCTGTCCTAATAATGCAGCCTTTTACTATAGCTTTGGTCCTGGGTTATTGTCCCGATTCGTTCCATAGGTCCATGGGGGTTAGTAGCCAAAGGGGCCTCCTCCTCAGGGTGCTTCTGCTGATGGGACAATCGAGGATCTTTTGGGAACACTGGATTGGGGGTCACATTGTAATATAGGCAGGGCCAGGGTGACAGATGACGGGGTCTGGGGTTGTGGGTCACTCTATGTGTGCTGTCGTCCTGGTAGGCAGGCAGTTCTTTTGTCCCTCCGCCCCTCCCTTTGTCTTGCTACTCGTTACCCCCTAGTTAGGTGGTATTATTATTAAAGAATTATTATTAAAGAATTTTGTACCGCGCACGGTTACCCAGGGGCATCCCAGCGCTAATAGAGAATCAGAGCAAGCAGCCTGTGTGGAGCAGAACAGAAGCTGAAATTATTCTGGGAATAGGTAAGTTTTAAGAAGTTTCCGGAACCTAAGCAAATTTGGTTCAGATCGTAATGAGAGTGGGAGAGAGTTCCAGGCGTAAGCAGTATGGATAGAACAACTCCTGCCACCTGAACGGGCTCTCCTGATTCTCTTTATCTGAAGGAGATGTTTGTTGTCGGAGCGTAAAGCTCTAGTGGACTTATAGGGCCGAATCATGTCCTTCAGAATAGCTGGTCCTTTCCCCTGTATGCTCTTATGAGCAATGCAGAGGGCCTTGAAGGTCACTCTCTCTTTGACAGGAAGCCAATGGAGTGCCTTTAAAGCATGGGGGTCTTTAGTGTTTTGAACATCATTAATCTAGTAACTTTATTAGGAATTATATAGGTTATGATGTAAGGGCAGTAGCTTGAACTGATTTTGTCACACAAATAGAACAGGTGGCAGACAATCATAGGGCTCAGGCACTAAGCCGGAAAGGTCGGAGGCTTGCTGAGGAGGGCCTTGGCAATGGGAGAACATGGAAGCAATGCTGTGGTCAGGTGTTGAAAATTGGTGAAAGATAGCAAGCGGTGACGTGAGACATTTGAATTGTTTTGGTCGGTAGGTTTTCAGGTTGGAGGACAGGTTTAAGGGTGGTGCGCTAGATTGTTCAATGTATTAGTGAGGTGGGGGGTATATTATGTAGTTTTAAAGAGGTTTACCTGCATGTCTGTCCTAACAAAGCAGCCTTTTACTCTAACTTGGGTCCTAGTTTATTGTCTCATCCCATCTGATGGTTGAGGTGAGCTGACTCAATGCCACTCTCTCTTTCTCTCTCTGCACTATTAAGTTTTAATTTTATAAACACAAGCATAAGATTACAATGATGTGCGAGTGTGGTAAAAACTTTAACAGTTGGGCCAATTCGGCAGGAGTGAGATGCTGCATGAGTGAGCTACACTGTGCAACTCAAACCAATGCACTGAGAGACAGGTGCATTAGAACAAGACAGCTATTACGTGAGTATGTTGAGCCTTGCCATCAATACCCTTGAATCTCAATGGCTCATACTGCTGGCTCAGCACAAAGGAGCACACGCATTGGAAAAGCTAATAGGTCTTTTAGGAGAGCTATTGGCTTTGGCAATGATTTGTAGCCATGCTGTGTAGACGCATATGTTGTGCAGCATGGCTAAAAATATTTTTTTTATGAACTGTCACATGGCCAGTATTAATGCGTTATTTTAATTAGAAAAAACAAACAGTTGGATTGGGGTTGAGGCAACATGGAGGGAGAGCAGGAGAGAAGGACACAGGTGGGCGGAAAGGACATGCAAGAGATAATTTGGAAGCACAAGGATATCAGAGGGTCAGAGGGAGGGGCTGGGGAAGCAAGCTGACAATGGAGGGTGTGTGGGAGCACATAGGGTAGCCAGCTGACAATGTAGGGTGGGAGGGAGGGGATGGAGAAGCAAGCTGACAATGTAGGGTGGGCTGGAGTGGATGGGGCAGCAAACTGACAGAGGGGTTGGGTAGGAGGGGCTAGGGAAGCAAGCTTACAACAGAGGGTGGGCGGGCAGGGCTGGGGAAGCACACGAACAATGGAGGGCAGGCAGAATGGGATGGAGAAGCACATGGACAATGTAGGGTGGGCAGGAGGGAGGGGCTAGCAGAATAGGCTGACAATGTAGATGAGAGCAGGAGGGTTGGTGGGAGGAGCTTTTAAGACAAGCTAATTATGGAGACCAGATGAGAGAAGCTGGAAGAGCAAGCTTCCAACAGAGGCTGATCACAGGGTGTGGAAGCACAATGACAGTGGGTGGGAGGGAGATTATGGGGAGAAAGCTGACAACAGATGGTGGGGTAGGCATTGGGGAAGAAAGCTAACAATAATGGGTTGGACAACTGGGGTAGGGAAGCAAGCTGAGAACATAAGCTTACTGGGAGGGATGAGGCAGCAAGCTCAAAATGGAAGTTAGGTGGGAGGGGCTGGGTCAGCAAAGTGACAACAAAAGGTCGACAAGAGGGGCTGAGGCAGTAAGCTGACAGGGGCTGGGAAGCACACAGACAAAGGATGGCTGGCAGAAAGTGGATGAAGAAGCACACTGACAACAGAGGGCGGGCAAGATTCGATAGGTAAACAAACAAACAATGGATTGCAGATGGGAGTGACAAGTGAAGCAAATGGACAATAAAGGGTGGGTGGCTGGGGCTGGAGAAGCAAACAGACAAGGGAGTGGTGGGGAAGCAAAAACTGCAAAGGAAGATGGGCAGAGAGGAAACAATAATGGCAATTGAGGGAGCACGAGAAAGAGCAATATGGAGGTGGTAGAAATACATGAGGGAGACAGCTGGAGAACACAGACACTCTCATAGAAGGCTTAAACAAAATGAAAAAAGAAGTGCCTGAAGAAAGCTGTGGAGGGACACATTGCATTCATGCTCCAGGGTAGGGACAAACATAAGAAGAAGAAGGAAGACTACAGAAAGAACCAGGTGAATATGAAGCAAGCACATGCGAGTGACAATGAAGTAAACAAATGGTAAGCAATGGGCAAGTTCTAAGCCATCTGTAAGATAACACTATGTCTTGCAACAGACAACTCATGCCCAGTCTTAAGCAAGACCTAAAGACCAGGCAACATGAGGTTTTTAAGTGTGTCAGTTGCCTGCCATATTGCATTGCAGTTAGAGCTAAGTGTTTGTGAGATAAAAGGATGCCTCTATGGACTGCTCTGGGAGGCTATCAATAATTCATTGAACTTTTAACATCGATTCAGATATTCTTTTTCTCAGCTTAATGTCTAACTTGATCACATATTAGTGTCAGTAATACAGTTCCAGCAAATATAAAACAGACCTATCAAACACACAATCTCAGCAGCTGACCAGTCAATTCTACAGGGTATGTACATTTGCTGCTTTTAAAACATACATACATTGCCTTGAAAGTTTGGTGTTTCGGTATGACTGCTAAGTTATTTAAGACATTAACAATTTGTAATATTATTTCTAAAATTATGTATTCATAAATCATGTTAGACCTGGCATCTTTTGACATGGTTTCCCTCTCTTTTTAATTCTGACCTTGTGTGTTTGACTGTCTGCTGGACTTTGTTTTTGCTGGTAATAGGACTCTGGGCACTTCACCACTCCTGTCCAGTGTTAAAGTGCATGTGCTCTGTATCTAATGTAATGCCAATTGTTTTTTCCATGATTGGCATATATGATTTACTAATAATTCCCTAGTTCAGTGCACTGTGTGTGCCCAGGACCAGTAAATCAAATGATACTAGTGGACCAGCAGGACTGATTGTGCCACCCATATGAGTAGTCCTTCAAACGTGTCTCAGTACTGCCACCGCAGAGACTGTGTGTGCAGTTTTCAACCTCCAGACCTACTTGCCAGGCCCAAACCTTCACTGTCTATGACATGTAAGGCACCCCTAAGGTAGCCCCTAGGTGGCACCATAAGTCAGGGTGCAGTGTATTTAAAAGGTGGGACATGTGGTTTTAGGTTGTACATGTCCTGGTAGTGAAAGAACTGTTACATCTGTTTTTCACATCACCTTTTCTCCCCTAGGTTAGCATTGGTGCCGCCTTGTAACACTTTACAAGTGTATTTTCCAATTGGGAACAGATGGGAAGTTGGAGTTTGGTGTCTCTGAACTCCCAATTAAAAAACACATATTTTAGTGAAGTTGTTTTTTAAATTGCAGGTCTAAAAATGCCACTTTTAGAAAGTTAAAAACCAAAACAGTTGATTTTATATAGAGGTCCATGGTGGCTGCAGGTAAGGGCCCAACCCCCTATTGTTGTTTTTCCACTTTTAGGAAGTTGTCATTTTCTAACTTCAACCATTCTGTGCCTCTGGCTGACCCGAGAATACACATCTGAGTTGCATGACAGTTGGGCTTTGTGAATTCACTCTAGACAGTCAAACACAAAGGGAGCTGATGTGTGCCCTGCATATCCTGATGGCCCAACACCAGGCTGATGGGTCTCCCTGACCTAGGGTGGTGGGAGGAATTGACAATTGCACCTTAATAGGGCTGTGCCTGTCCCCACACAGAGAGCTGGATATTCCCTTGTAATGTGTCTGGGGGAAACATCCCAAACAACGAAGTGTAAACAACGACTTACTAGAAAAACGAATTGTGAACAACGAAGAATCACATATAACGAAGTCCTGAACCACGAAGTCATTAACCACGAAGTCCTGAATCACGACTTTTTTCATCACATACTACGAAGTCCAAGACAGGCTTACGTATTGTTTGTATTCTGGCAGCAAATTAAGCATTGTTCGATGTTGGAGTGTTACCTCACTCATCTCCGCCCCATCACCCGTGATAAAAACAAACAAGACGTAATGGCTGACCTTAAACATATGCCCCATATAATAAATACGTAGCATTGTAAGAACACATTGCAACTTTAATGCTAGGAGATGTTTTGCAGTTTGCGGAAACTGACTAACCTTGCCCCTTTACTCACAACTTGGGATTTACTAGCAGGTTTTTTCTTTTTAAGAAAGACATTGGTCTCCAAAGAATTTGCTTTCATAGTCAAAATATTATGCAGGTACGGATTCTGATATAGTACAAAAATATTATGCTAAATACAACGGGACGCAGAAATGATAGAAAGAAATGCCTTTAAATTAAAAAGGTATGAAGGACAAAAAAGATTGACGAGTCACAGATTAATCTGAGGCATTTGCAGTTTCACTAGTGTGTAGTTCGGAAGGGTGAGGGGGCGGAGATGAGTGACGTAACACTCCAACACTGCCGAATCAAAGTGAAGATGAGGGGTAGGGAGGAGGAGAAAAGTGATGTGCCACACATGCTGGCAGGAAACACACAAAACATAAGCCTGTCATGGACTAGAAGTATGTGAACCTTCGTTGTTCAAAAGTTTTCACTTGCGTTGGAGCAGCGAGGATTTCAACCAGTTTAATGACAGAACACGGCAAGTGAAATTTGGACATCCTGAAAACGTATGCATGCCTGCACTCGTACTCCTGCCCTTCGGTGTGCGCAGTTATCCCAGGGAATTCAACTATTTTATTTCTGGCTACCTCGTGGTATTGAAAGACGTGGTAAAAATAAGTAGTGGTTAAGCATTGTTCGATGTTTAGCTTTCGTTGTAGAGGAAGTCGTGGTTTAGGCAGTAGTTGTTAGGTCATACAATCGTGTATTGAGCCATGGCCTGAAAGGGCAGGGTCTTGTGCACTACAAAGACCTTTCTTTTAAGTCTCCCTACTTCAAAGGCTAAAATGGGTATAAGTACTGGACCACTGACACTATATACTCAGAACACTTCTGGACTGAGGACATTCTGCCAGGAAGAAGAACTGCTGTACCACCAGGAGGAACTGCCACTTTGCTGTTTGCTTTGCTATGTTGGCCTGCTTTCTGCTGCTTCTTGCCTGGGGGTGAGAGAACTGGACTATGCTCTCTATATACGGCTTCCAAAGTTTCTCCAAGGGCTTGAGTTGAACTTGCCTCCTGTTGGAAGTCTCAGGGCTATCAAAGACTTCACCTGCAGCACCTAGGCTCCTCTGCTGAGAGGCCTACTCTTCCAAGTGGTGCCAAATCCAGTTCCTTGGAAGCGAGTTGCTGTGCTAAACAAGAAGAAACCAGTACATTGGCTTTGAGTGTGACTTCGGAGCCGTCGCCGCTGCTCGACACCTCGGAACCATGGTCCCCACTCAATGCAATGACCATGACTTACAACGCAGGGCCCAATGCCGCCGCAGTGCCTCTGAAGTGCCGCCACAGTGTGAGTCTCGAGCACAGCATCACCTAAGTCCGTGGTGCCCAACTCTGCCTCAGATCACGTGGTGTGACATCGACACCAAGAAATCGACACCTCGAGGCTTGACCCTCAATGCTTCATTGACCTCACACAGCCAGTTGAACTGACCCCTTGCCACTAACGCTGCATCGCCTCTCCTGTGCCCTGCAACATCCCCAGGCATCACCAGCTGAATGACTCTGCACCACTGTGGTAATGAATACACCACCATGTATTTAAGTGAAGAAGATTTATTGGAGAATTCTTTTACATTTAACATTCTACCACATTACTACATACCTTTTTTCCTTATATATATAAAAAAAGTATATACATAAATATATACCCCCTCCCCTCCCCCTCGACTCACAGCTTTGAGCGAGGCAACGACGGAGAGTGCGTGGCCTCCTTCACTGTGAGCAAGTGCCAGGTGAGGTGAGGTCTTTCCTCCCTTCAATTTGGGAGAAGACTTTTGACTCCTTACTTTTGGAGTACAGATTCACTTATTGAGGCTTTCACCCAGTAAGTTCCTTCACAATTTTTCTTTATTGCAGTAGTACATCATAGGTCCTGAAGAAAGCCTTTTTAAGGCTGAAACATGTCGACCAGATTAGACTCATGATTAATAGCAATTCCTTGCATGCTATTTTCACTCTGCTTTTAACCATACCACCTTGATGGTCAGACCCAATAAAGTTTTTTATGACATCAAGGTAGGTATTTTTATAACACTTGGATTATGAACCTTGTTTCTTTTCCTTTTTTCACATCTTTTTTGAGCACTGCAATTTAACCCTTTTCAGTCCGAGTCTCTGTTGGTTGAGGGTCAACGCAATAGTCCAGAACTATGCTAGCCTTGGGTGTCTCCTAAGGAAGGGCATTATGGACATTGCTTTTGTCAACCATTCTACCCAGATGACGATATTCCGCTATTGAGCGGGCTGATGGGGATTTTTTCCAGGACCTCTGGGGCTCTTCTCTCCCTTTAGGTTCCTCTCTCTTCTCCTGTCATTATATGTCAATCGTGGATGATTTGTACATTGACCTGTTGGTTTTGTCTTTTCACAGAGTGAGTACTTTATAGGCTCCCGTGTACAGACTCTTGGTACCTCTCGTGTTGTGTATTACTTAGTTGGGGGACAAGGTACCGTTAAGTCTTTAAACACTTCTCCCCTCAGGCCCTCCCCTACCTAGTCTGGTTTGTTATACATAAATATAACCAAATCTTTACAAAATGAAATCTTCAAATCATTTAGGTAAACATCTTCTAATTTGCAAATTGGAATTATGAGCTAACCCATCCGACACAATGTTTGAAGATCCTACATGTTTTTACTACACAGTGTCACTGCTGAAATCAGGAGCATTGTCATTATCACATACCTTAAGTGTAGGAACATTTGGTTTGGCTAATCTGGATAAACTCCACCAGAAACCATTACTTAGATAAGCCGAAGTTTTCCCAATTTTACAAATTACAAATACCTGCGAAAATTTGGACAAGCCTTTCTTAACATGTGTAGGTAACTTGATCTTTACTTTATCTTACCATTTACCATCCCAAGCTTTATTTCGATAATTGCAGACCATAAAAGCAACAAACAAAAAACATATAATACATTGAATTGCTTAAATATCATAGGATACAACCAATAGCAATTAGTTATACAATCTCGATAACAAGATAAAAATTATTGAAATTTAAAAGCATTAAAATAGTCAATTCATATCTGATAGGTTTAAAGCAATGGAAAGCGGCAGAGGTAGATTTAGGCTACAGTTGAGGAATTTAAAAACTACCGACGCCTTGACCACATGGAGTTAAGGAAACGGGAGACAGCAAAAACAATCTGGGGGTGCGTTCCAGTTCGCATAACACTAAGAGCGTCCCGTATCTGTCTGAACCCCATATTCCTGCATATTGGTAAGAGCCAGGACCTTCTGATTGCAGTATAACCTGGACAAAAGAAAAAACATGTATGAGGGCCTCTTCCTGGTTCTCACAAGCAGGACAGCCGGAAGGGGAGGCTTTGGCTCATTTGCTGGTAAATGCGTGGACTGGAAGGCAGCCCCATGTAAACTGGGCATAGAGTTTCCTTGCCAAGAGTGGATAGACATCATCAAGGAAGGTCTGAAATAAATATTGATCTTTGAAGTTAAAAAAGTCAGAGGTTAAGCAACCATGTTTAGCATTCCCGTAGAGTTCACCCAATCTAAAAAGCCTGTAGGATTTAGCTAGTTCTGGCGTGAGATGGACCGGGACGCTTCCTCCAGGTAGGTCCATAGTGTTGGCCAGCCTAGTCTAAAGCACAGGTCTTTTATGTGTGCCAACCAGGGTATTTCTCCCACCCATTGGAGCCCCAGGATTACCTTGAGTTCTAACTGGTAGGCTAGTAGTTCGGGTGTTGCCCAGAGTCTGCGCCAGAAAGCCAAAGGTCGCATCTCAATTTCCTCATTTATGGGTCTGAGGCCAAGGTCCATACGTAAAGGGATGAGAGGGTTACTTGGCGGTAGGCCCAAGATTTGCCTCATGAACTTGCTCTCTGTTCTGACCAGTGCACCTACAAGGGGGTGTCCCCAAAGTTCAGCCCCATACATAATTGCACTCCTAATTTGAACTTTATATATCTCTGTTAGCGGGCTGAGTTGTTTAGTGGTTAAGTTCCTATATAATTTTGCTAGGCCCCCGGTCATCTGTGCTAATCTTAGGCCTGCCTTTTCTTGATGTGGGCCCCACCCAAAGGTTTCCGTCAACGTGACACCCAGGTAGTCAAAGACTGCCACCCTCTCCAACTGGGTGCCCTTTAGGGTGGGGTTGGGACGAGAGGTTTTGCTAGGATTAAATACCATATTCTTGGTTTTTGCCATATTAATCACTAGCCCCCTGTGTTTGCAAAATATAAAAAAGGAATCAAGGGTCCTTTGGATGCCCATGGGTGATTTAGAAAGCAACAAGTTGTCATCTGCAAACATCATTGCTGGCACCTTGTCACAAGCAAACTTTGGGGCATCAATATTGGGGATTTGATTCAATTGTTCGACCAGAGCATTTATATAAAGACAAAACAGTGTGGGGGCCAAAACACACCCCTGTCTTACACCCCTATTCACTGGGAAGCGTGAAGTCAGTTCCCCTTGTTTCCCATATCTAACCTGAGCAAAGTTTCCGGTGTGTAGTCGCTTGATCAGAGTTAGAAGATAAGGTGGAATGCCCAGTTCCTCCAGAACTATCCAAAGTTTGTGGTGAGGTACCAGGTCGAACGCTGATCTAAGATCAACAAAGATCAGATAGAGACTCCCACCCTCCATTGTCACCGTCTTCCAATATAATAATTGGAGCCTTAGGATTTGGTCTATGGTGGAGATGTTTTTTCGGAAACCTGCCTGATATAGGCTGAGCGTCTCACGCTCTTCCATCCAGGACTGGAGATGATCTAAAATGATCCTGGCAAACAGCTTTTGCGTTACATCAATCAGGCTTATTGGCCTATAATTTGAGGGCAGAAGAGGGGATCTTTTTTGTAAATTGGAAAGATTTCGGCCCCTAGCCAGGTGTCCGGAATTTCTATACCGCTTAGTATGGCATTAAATATTACACATAAATATGTGCCCCAGACATTGGGTTCTTGTCGATATAGGTCCCCAGGGATCTCGTCCAGTCCAGGGGCCTTTCCAAGAGGCAGCTTCCCAATAGCATTCAGGACTTCGGTCAGAGAAAACCAAGTCTCGTCTTCAGGGGAGATCTCTACACCAGTTGGCTGGGAGCCCTCTACGGGATCTATAATATCCTGAAAAGAGTACAGTGATTGGAAATGAAGTTTCCATGCTTCTGCAGATATATTTGGCTCGATGGGTGAACTCCCAGAGGAACTTGCAGTTCTGACCAGCGACTAAAACTCCCTCATATCTCTATTGATGAGTGCCTGTTTGATCGCATCCCATCTTTCGGACTCCCACTCATCTTTGGAAGACTTTATACTATTCTTATGAAGAACCCTCCTGGTTTTTATCAGGGATCTATCTTTGGTTTTTATGCCTTCAATAAGTGCACTCATTGCCATACGGCAAGTGTTGTTATACCAGGTGGATTTTGGAGGCCTATTTCCATTGGTGTGCATGAGGGGATTAAAAATATTGGTTAGACTGGTGGTCAAGTCCGAGTGTATGGTCGTATTTGAGTGATGGTGTCAGGAATGCCAAGAGTTTGCACTGCCATTTCCAGAGCCAACAAGGGAGGGATAATTAGGGAATAAAGTGCAGCTACCTTGTCCAGTGACTTCCTCATATTATCCCATCTGATTCTCCTTCTATTACTGTCAAGGGACAGACTGGAGTCAGAAGAGGGGCTGGTAATAGGGGACCATGTAGTTCCGGGAGATGGAGTTCAAGCACTAAAGCATTGTGGTCGCTGTCGTGTCTTGGCAAGACAGCAAAATCAATCACCCAATGCCAGATGCTTGCCTCCACTAGAATGTAGTCAAGTAGGGATAATTGGCCCGGTCGATTAAAGGTGTATTTGCCAGGTTGGTCTGACTTGGTGCACCCATTACAAGCCCTCAATGCATGGGTTAGTGTTACCACATTTATCTGTAAAACCAGAGGTGTCCAAGCTATGACTTTACTTTATCACCTATACTCAATTTATTTTCACAAACTCTCCCCTTGACCATGTTCTTATTTCTCTTTTTGCAGTTATCATTCATCACTTTGTACATTTTTTAGATCAATCCCATTCTCTTTTGGTTGTAACCAAAAAGGGTTTAACTCTTGTCTAGGTTTCCTTCCTTTGAATAATAAAAAGGGTGAAAATTTGGTCGTACAATGAGGAAATAACATTTCCAGCCAGTGTAGATAAGAAAACAGCTTGAACATTTTGAAATCTGGGAATGTACACCACACTAAGGTTAAACTCGTACAACTTTGCTAGCAACCTCACCAATCTAGATGATGCTTTTCCCACTCCATTATTAGATAGTAATGATTTCAGCAGTTTATGATCCGTTCTCAGTTTAAAATGTTTGCCCCACAAATACATCTTGAAATGCTCAACTGCCCACGCACAACCCAAAGGCTCTCTTTCTATGGTGGAGTATTTAGTTTCAGTGATGGTGAGCGGCCTTGACGCAAAAGCAACAGTACTCTCAACACTTCCCTCAGCTGGCTTAACACTGCTCCAAGACCAGTAGCACTGGCATCTACAGTGACAATATTGATGGCATTTTGAGAAAATGCAGTTAAAAGGTTTGCAACCAATGATCATCTCTTTATTTATTTATTTAACTTATATAGCGCGTTATAACCACTGGGGTCTCTAAGCGCTGTTTGTCCAGATTTACATGATGAGGTATAGCATTCACTTGATCCCATTTCTGCACCTAGGAACTGCTCCATGCTTGTTTAAAGAGTACAGTTTTTAATTTTCTCCTAAAGGATAGTAGATTACTTTCCTTCCTAAGCTCTGGAGCCAATTTGTTCCACAGGGCTGGGAGTGTGTTAGAAAAAGCACGACCCCCCACCGTGGTCAATTTAAAGCGGGATTGGGACAGAAGGGTAGCATCCGACGAGCGCAAAGTCCTTCCAGGTATGTAAGGGAATAGACGGGATTTCACATAACTTGGAGCTTTGCCATACAGCGCCTTGTGTACGATGCACATTCCTTTGAAGACAACCCTCTGGCGAATCGGGAGCCAGTGTAACTCCTGCATCAGGGGGAAGAACGGGCAGATCTGGGTTTTTTATAGATCAACCTGGCTGCATCGTTCATAACCCCCTGTAATTTGTCCAGCAGCCGCTGGGGTAGGCCTATGTATAAGGAGTTCCCGTAGTCCAGCCTAGCCAAAATTGTGGCTGAGACCACGTGCCTCAAAGTGGAAAATGAAAGTAAGGCAGAGATCTTCCTTAGTTGTCGTAGCAGGCCAATGCAGGTGCCCACTACCGAGGTGACTTGTTTGTTCATGGATAGTTTGTCATCCACGTAGAGGCCTAAACTTTTAACTGCGGACGCCGGTTTCGGTGGCACACCCAGCTCCACAGGCCAAAATTTCTCGCTCCAGGGGTTGCCCGAGATGGAAATGGGCAACACTTCCGTCTTGTCCGGGTTGACTTTTAGATGGTTCTCGGACATCCAGTTGACCGTAGCTTTTAGTATGTCCTGCAACCTGGTGGACGCTCCCAAACCATCGTCCAGCCGAACGATTATTTGAGTATCGTCTGCGTAATTATACACCAGGCAATCCATCTTGTTCAGGAGAGCGATTAATGGCTGCAGGTAGATATTAAAAAGTAGGGGTGACAGGGCAGATCCCTGTGGAACCCCACAGGTGATCGGAGCAGAGGTGGAAAGTAAATCTCCCAACTGTACTCTTTGCATCCTGCCCTGCAAAAATGATGTAAGCCAAGCATGTGCTGTACCCCTGACACCAAAGGATCTCAACCGCGACAAAAGTTGTTCATGACACACGGTATCAAAAGCCGCGGAGAGATCCAGTAGTATCAGGGCGCTCGGTGTTTTTACATCAGCCCGAGTTCTCAGCTCATCCAGGATGGACAACATAACAAGTTCCGTGCTATGATTAGCACGGAACCCTGCCTGATTGGTCTCCAGCAGGTTGTTACTCTCTAGATGACCCGAGAGTGATGTTAACACATGCTGCTCAATCACTTTGGCCAGGAAAGGCAACTGGGAGATAGGCCGGAAATTTTTCAGACACTTCGTGTCTGATCCAGGCTTCTTTAGTAGGGGGATCAGGCGGGCCTCTTTAAAAGCTAAAGGGACCTGTCCTGTGCGAAGAGAGGTGTTCAATAAGTGCAAAACCTCTTCTTCAATTCCTGGTACTGCCAGCTTAAATACATCAGGAGGGCATGGATCCGCCCAGGAACCTGATTTAACTCGGTCCATGATTTTAGATAGTTCCTGTGTAGAAATTGGGGAAAACTCCACTAATGGTGGAATATCTAGCGGAGCAGTGAGGTCCGGTGGGCAGGGACATTCGAGAGGTATAGTCGCAGCAATTTCGCCCAGAATCTCGGAGATCTTATTTATAAAGAAGTCCTGAAACCTCTGGCAATCCTCCTGGGTGAACTCAGCACTTTGCTCTTTGTTTATCCTGAGCTCTGCCAGGACCCGAAAGATTTCCTTCTGCGGATTTCTTGCTGCGGCTATTCTTTCCTCGAAGAACACCGCCTTCCTGGTTTGTATGGCTAATTTATAGTTAGCCAAGGATGAGATATACTCTTTTTTGGCTACGGCGTCATATTGTTTGCGCCATGCCCGTTCTTTTTTCCTCACCCCACGTTTCATCTCCCTTAGGGAATCAGTGTACCAAGGGGCCCTAGCTCCTCTCGCCACCTTCTTCACCCTACGAAGGGGTGCCACCGCATCAATGGCGCTCCCCATTTTGTGCTGAAGGTGACCACAAAGGACATCAATGTTGACATCCTGCTCCTTCACTGAAGGGGAGTGTTCCAAGAGGTAAACCATTTTCTCCCCATCGAGGTTTCTCCATTTCCGGGCCATTTTCCAGCCATCTCCAGGCTTGGACGATGCTTTAACTGCATTAAAAGTCACAACGTTCATTTAACCATTGGAACTTGACTCCCTTTTTGAACACAACTCTCAAAGGAAGTACTATGTCCGCAAAATTGTTTACAAATCTAGAGTAATATTCAAAAAACAATTTGAGTTGATCTTCGTTCTGAGGCTCTGCCATCTTCCTGATGGAGTCAAGTAAATCTTTCTTTAGAGCAAACCTGACCCACTGATAGTATGTTTATAACAAAGGGGAGAGTTAGGGAAGTTACACAGGCTATGTGAGGTGGGAACTCCTGGTCCCCGGGATTAATATTAACAACAAAGGAGGAGTACCCCCTGTAGGGAAAGAAAGCAGTAAAATCTCTACTTATTTCTGAGGGCCTAGGTTAGCACAATGTGCCCCAACCTGTTACCGGACAGTGCATGTCCTTTGAGAAGACCCCTCACTCACCAACCTAGTTGGTGACATGCTTTATCATCGGGGTCCCACCCCATAGGCCGAATGCCCATAGGGTGTTCTGCGACACCTGACTACAGTGGAGCGGGTTATTGTTTCTTTTTTATATGTGCTTAAAATTACCGTGAACAAGTGTATTAAAAAGGGCCAGTACTACTCACTTCAATACTTTATTCCTGAGTGCCTGAACCCCTATAAAACCAGTGTGGCACCTGTGCCTAATTAGGAAGGCTTCGGTGTCTCAAAACGTGTAATGTTTTTTTAAAAATAGCGAAGTGTGCTATGTGCCTATTTACAAAGAAAGAAAATAAGGTCTACATGTTTTAACCATCGTAAAAATTCTATGGTTTTCATCAGGACCGTGGAGATTGCACGGGGTGGTACGCACACGCTAAGGTACGCCCGGCCCTCGCGCAATTTAAAGACCACAAAATTGTGATCTAACGTAAAAGAGTTTGTCTTTTTCTCGTTCCGGAAAAAAACCTGCAAGAAAAAGGGGGGAAACAGGGTTGGGATTGCGTACTAGGGAAGACATAACAAGGGTTACACTTAACATATAAAGTGCTGAGTGGGGTCACCCCCGTAAGGTGACTATCCATATAGTGCAATCGCACAGGTACATTGTTCGTGCAAGATCGAAATGTGCTTCAGTGTCAATTTGCTGAATCGCTCTTGGGCAAGTACGGAAGTGAGAGGTAAGTTCTGCGAGAATCTTGGCTTAATTTAGCTAGTGGGGAGGAGTGGGCGGTGATCGCTATTGTGCTGTGAAGCGAAATGCTCATGAGTTTATCAGCGGAAATAATACCGGCCGATAGGTATTAGACTCGTACCCGACCGATAGACATTCGACTCGTGATAACATTTTTGCGTGCTACGAGTGACTTTGCAGTGCTAGTGATAAAAGCCCAAATCATGCAATGCTTACACTTGAAGCGGTGATTGTCGCTTCATGGGCTTCTTAACTACCAAGACGGCAAGTGTCCGTCACCTGGGGAAGTTTAAAACACAGGCAAACACAGATCAATAATAACGCTCGAGTCCGACTCACTGGCACGAAACTCGGGATCTGTGCAGGCACATCTCGTTGTGCCCATGCCTGCTCAGTCTGTACTTACTTGCAGTATGCGGTCGTCTGGCGGTAAACCTACTTGGTTACTGCTTTCGAAGCCCCGTGGAGTGATCGGTGCGTCGGTGATGCCGGTAAAATATACTGATCGTTACTTCCTGGATAGGCGTGGCGTGCTAGGTCACCGCCTCAGTAACCAATCACAGCGCACCTCAGGGGTGTGCCCAACGT